>NC_084828.1:150736374-151936374 GCF_033115175.1 Lepus europaeus
GAAAAGAGGATTCCAGAATCTTCCTGCCCAGCAACTGGATGAGAGTAAGTGCCAGTAAGTGGAAAATTGCATGAAAATATTTTGGGCTATGTTGAAGAAAATAATAAATTCCAACACAGGAATGTGATAAAATATTACTTAAGTTTCGATAACTCATAATTCCATGTTTTAATCATTAAAGTAAATAAAATAGGTCACTATTGCTGTCTTGGTTTGTCTTTTTTTAAGATTTATTTCTTTGTTTTTTTATGTTTTTTTCAATTTTTATTTAATAAATATAAATTTGCAAAGTACAACTTTTGGATTATAGTGGCTTTTCCCCCTATAATCTCCTTCCCACCCACAACCATCCCATCTCCCACTCCCTCTCCCATCCCATTCTTCATCAAGATTTTCAATTATTAAGATTTATTTATTTATTTGAAAATCAGAGCTACACAGAGAGAGGAGAGGCAGAGAGAGAGAGGCAGAGGTCTTCCATCCGCTAGTTCACTCCCCAGTTGGCCACAATGGCCAGAGCTGCATCAATCCAAAGCCAGGAGCCAGGAGCTTCTTCCAGGCCTCCCACATGGTTGCAGGGGCCCAAGGACTTGGGCCATCCTCTACTGCTTTCCCAGGCCATAGCAGAGAGCTGGATCAAAAGTGGAGCAGCCGGGTCTTGAACTGGCGCCCATATGGGAGGTTGGCACTGCAGGCCAGGGCATTAACATGCTGCACCACAGCACCGGCCCTTTGGTTTGGTTTTGTGTTTCATTTGCAGGCAGAGAGAGAGAGATTGATCTCCCTGCTACTGATTCACTCCCCAGGTGCCTGCAACAGGCAGGGCTGAGCCAGACCAAAGCCAGAGCTGGGGACTCAATCCACATCTCCCATGTGGGTGGCAGTGATTTGAGCCATCATGTGTTGCCTCCCAGGGTCTATACTGGCAGGAAACTGAAGTAAGGATACAGAGCCAGTATCAAATCTAGGCACCCTGGTGCGGATATAGGCATCCTAACTCTTAGGCCAAAAGCCAGTCTCACTTCCTCCTGTTCAAAGAACAAAGCTCCTCTCTGTTTTGTGCTAAGAGGCACCAAGGTGCAGACTTGCAGGTGCACAGATACCGCATTGCACGGGCACAGTGTTGTGCAGTGGGATCTGTCTTACTTGTTGGGGTGGCATGCCTGTCACAGCACTTCGACTCTGCCACTGCATTGGGAAAGCTTACTTACCCAGGTACTCCTGACTTGGACTGAGCCCAATGTACGCATTTACAAGAGTCTCTCATGATGCACACAGCGGCACCAAATCCTCAGAGGACGTGTGCCCCCCGTCATGACTCATCCCCACTTCACAGCTCTGGGTTTCTTTTGAGCCTTTCCAAATCACTTACGGCAGTTTTCTCATATGAAATCAACAATTCTGCAAGGCTGTTAAAAAGATAGAAAAAGACAGGGAAAAGGGAAGAGTACTTAATTGGAAGCATATTTTTCTGCACCCTTGTGACTTAGAAATGTCATATGGATGTTATCAGGGACTAGCCGAAGCTTTCTAAATCCACAGCAGAAAACCCGAAAATTGTTACAGCAGATGGAACTACTCAGCAATCCTATTTCTGGGTCCAGTGGATACTTTAAAGCACTTATAAGAATTTTAGGTGCAATATAGCTCCCATATTACTGAAGATTGGAAGCTGAAGGGTACCCCCCTTTTTAAAAATCTGTCCCACAAAGCGTTTGAATTAAACTTGACTTGGAAGACATTTTCAATCCAGGAATCAGCAGAGAATGCAGGGAAATGCTTTCAATTCTTGGATCTCTACATGTGCAGTTGTGGTAACACTGCTTTACAATGACTGCCAAGACAGGGGCCCCGACTGCCAGCTGTGGAAATTCAGCCTCTTTCCTTTGATCTCTTCCTCTCTGTCCTGTTCTTCCTGCAACCCCAGACCCCATCACTTCCTGCTCCACAGTTGCCTCGACATCCCCCACCTTCTACCTGATAATATCTCTGCATTTGGGAGATGAAAGCGTCATCATAAATTTCAAGATTAGTTTCAGGTGTGCCATGAGACACAGCTGCCTGTGCTAGACCATATGTTCAGGCTTATAAATACTTTATTAACAATCACAGAGCTTTACAAAAGGCACACTATAGAAAGGCAGTGGCCTCGAAGTCTCTCCTTTCACATCAACTACTCAAAAACATCCAAATTCCCTGCTGCATTTAAAATATGATTCTGCTATTGTTATTTGGCTTGGTTTTAACATTTCAGAGTAAAAAAATCTACCAAGTACTAACAGAATCTGTAAGAGGAGAAACTATCTGTCTTTAACAGATTGCTAGCTGGTGAAAGCGGAAAATGTCGTGTTCGGAAAAGAATAAAGAATCAGAACCTTCACTTACCGTCACATCTGCCAAACCTTTGGGGCCCCTGATGCCCTGGCAAGAGCAGCGACTCGGGTTTAAAATGCAAGATTCTGAGATCTGCCACATTCTTCTCCAGAGCCAGCGAGACATTGTGAGAAAGTTCACTAGGGTGCACAGGCCGCTGTCTGCCTTCACTCCCTGCTCTGCAATTCTATCCGACCCCTCAGGGAAGGCCAGGGTGCTGAGGACGCGTACCCTAGAACTTCCAATCCAAGAGGACTCCACAGATGAGCGGGAGCACTCCTAGAAGACCAGGTCATTTTGAAATGAAGCCAGAGATGAGAATAAATTGAGGAAAAGGCCACTCAAGACCCCTGGTCAATGCATAGACAGCTCTGAAGTAGACCCCCCCTCCTCCCCATCCCTTTTCTTCAGGACACCGATCACCCTGTCTCTGCCCTAATACGTCACAAAGCTTTCCTGGCTCCAGCCTCTCCGGAAGACCCTCCAGAGCGCCAAGGTAGTAATGTGTGACCCTGACCAAGTCACTGCAATCTTCAGTCTTTGTTTTCTCATCTGTAAAATGGGCATCAGTGATCCTTCATCCTCTAAGGTATTTATTTACTTATGCATTGATTGATCGATCAATTGATTGATTTGGAAGACAGAGAGACAGAGACAAAGACTCTGCTGGTTCATTTCCAAAATGCCCACATTAGCTGGAGTTGGGGAAGCCCTAAGACAACAGCCAAGACCTCAATCTGGATCTCTCACGTGGGTGGCAGGGACCCAAGTACTTCAGCCATCACCTGATGTCTCCCAGGTTGTGCATTAGCAGGAACCTGGAATCAGCAGCAGAATCAGAACTCGGACCCAGGCACTCCTATATGGGATGTGTTTATCCCAAGTGGCATCTTAACCACCGTGCCAAATGCCTACCTATACCTGTAAGGAATCAGGCTCTCTGAGTTTGCTGCACCTCTCTAGTAATCCCTAACCATCAGCGAAACCACAGGTTCAACCCACGGCTGACCCACTCCACCATCCCGTCATGGAACGCCTAGGACAAGACCAGGGCCGAACAGTAGCAGCCACGAAGTCTTTCTTTTTATACCAAATGACCTTCCAGGATACTTTTTAATTTTTGCAGGCCTGCCACATGGTTAATTCATTAAAGATCATCAAAATATCACATTTTGTTAGGATTTCTTCCTGGTTTTTCATACATACTTGTGCTAATATTGTTCACACTGATAAATTTACTTGTTTTATGTGTTTAGACATTCTGTAAATCTCCAGCTATTCCAATAACTACCCCATGTTTAAGTTAAATATATATGTTAAATAAGTTCACTGTGTAAGTACTTACAATGAATATTTTCTAAAGCAAGCTTGGTTGATTTCCTATATAGATCCTCATGTGTATCCCAAATGTTTATTTCTTCTACAGAGATCCTTCTTTTCAGTCTTTATTTCATGTATATCCAAAAGTTGAAAGTGAAAGAAGGAGAAAGGTGAGTGTTAGCATTTGTCCTGCTGGGCCTTGGTCACCGGGAGTTCCAGCAAACCCAGGAAGGCAGGCATTGCCCTAAAAATAACCAAACCAAAGGCGTAAGCTCTCCCCTCGATTCCAATGAGATTCCAACCATCAGATCTACTTTGAGATACCAGGCTAAAGCCAATGAGTGTGCCATCAACATGTATGAACTGTGTATCCATGGAGTGAGACATAGGACTAGAAGGAGCGGGAGGTTCTCCTTATGGGAACCATGCAAATTCCCCCTGTAGACCTAGCCCCAGCCAAGCAAATGTGCACACACACACACACACCCCTTCTAAATAGAGCCTTAAAAGATGACCCAATACTCAAGTGAGTCTCAAGGTCATATAACAAAAAATAATTCAGGAGGTCCAAACTGAGGGCCTCACATGAGAAAGAAAAAGGCCACCCCCACCCTCTGGTCCTCAATCTCTCAGAAACAGTATATAGTGGCTTTAGGCTCACTGCTCATCTCGGTATTTGAAATGACATAGGATTATCTGGATATAACTGATGCTTTTTTATTTATAATTGATATTTTTATTTGAAACTAGAAAGATAAGTTAGCTGATTGGCAACCAAGTTAGGTAAAGATCAAATGTTTCTTTGTGTCCTTGTCAATGGAAGAAAAAATACCATTTTTGAGTACATGGAGAATGTACATTCTCTTTCCTTCCCTCTTTTTCATACTGAACACTAGTCCAGACCTTTTTCCCAGATCTTGATCTTTAATTTCTTTTTTTTTTTTTGAAGATTTATTTATTTATTTGAAAGAGTTACACACAAAGAAGGAGAGGCAGAGAGAGAGAGAGAGGGAGGGAGATAAAGGTCTTCCATCTGCTGGTTCACTCCCCAAATGGTCACAACGGCCAGAGCTGTGCCGATCCGAAGCCAGGAGCCAGGAGCTTATTCCCGGTCTCCCACATGGGTGTAAGGGCCCAAGGACTTGGGCCATCTTCTACTGCTTTCCCAGGCCATAGCAGAGAGCTGGATCGGAAGTGGAGCAGCCGGGACTCGAACCAGTGCCTATATGGGATGCCAGCACTGCAGGCGGTGGCTTTACCCTCTATGCCACAGCACCAGCCCGGATCTTTAATTTCTATCAGTTAAATACTGCCAAACTGTTAGCCATCCACAGGGGTCTCCCCAAAAAGGAGCTGCCAGTGAGGGTAGCTCTTCGAGACAGAATCTTCAGAACCTAAAGGAATGGATTTTTAATAGGAGACTCCAAGTCCACCAGGATGGCAGCCACACCCTTGAAAATCTAGTCCTAGGAAGCTAAGAGAGTTCAGGCATAGACGAATCCTAAAGAAACAGCAGTGTTTGCCCCACAGCTGAAACTGTACCCTTCCAAATGATGTCCAGACTTACCCAACACAGAGGTGCCCACAACTTGGTTTTATAAGGTTGATGTTGCATAACTGCAACTCCAACTTTGGTTTTCTGTTTTTATTGTTTGATAAACTGCATCGGATTCAAAAGATAAATGAGAGTGGGATTAGGCAGGGAGTGGGGTAGCCTAAGGAAGCCATGGAAAGCGCACTGGCTGAAGAGGAATGGGTTGGCTGCTAACAGGTCCATTAACCCAGTGGAATCATGCTCCTGGGATGATGTGGGCCTCTACAGATCTTGAGAAGTTCCTTTGATTCTTACCCTTTTCCCTCTGAATCCCTTTTTCCCCTTTTCCCCTTGGTGGCCTGGGTCACCATCTTCTCTGTTAATAAAATGAAAATAGAATTTTTTGAATGTAAAGAAAAATAAGCACAAACAAGTGCTGCACACTGCATACCAGTTGCTGGGCTCAGAAACAGATCTTACTTGTGCACCAGGATAGCCAGGGAGTCCAGGTTGACCCTAATGTCAGACATGAAATAAGGTCTTATTTAGGATCACGCAGTTAAGTGTTTTCTTTACATTCCTCGGGGAGAAAGCAGAAACAACAACTCTGAGAAAACAGACTCAAAACAGATGCCAGGAAAACTAACAGGAGCAATGGTTGTTATCTTGAGCTGCTCTCAAGTGGTCATATTTCATTTCTCTACAGGAAACAACTTGTAAAGTGTTTTTACAAAATTTTCTACCTCTGTGATATATTGTATAATGCAAATTCCTTCTTGGGCATTTTTCTCTCTCAGTTTTAATAACCTGAAGTTTGATCCAATGGAAACCAATGAAGGGGCACCAAACTGAGTGCTGGAAAGCAGGTATGCTTCAAAATGCTCATTCCCTCAACAAATATTTACTTAGCACCTAGTATGTGCCAGGTACTTCTCTAGGCACTGGAAATTCAGTAATAAAAGAGAAAGACACCCCCTGGAAACTTATATGCTAATGAGGAAGCAAGTGACAAAGAAATATGTGTCAAAGAGAGAGAAATGCTATTAAGGAATAAAGAAAAGCAATTAAGGAATAGAAGATTATGTTTTTCCTTCCATATCCATGGGGGATTTGTTCCAGGATCCACTGGGGATACCAAAATTCCCCCAATGGCCCCAAGTCCCTTACAGAAAACAGTGTACTATTTACAGAGAACCTACACACATCTTCCCATACACTTTAAATCATGCCTGTACTACTTATAATATCCAATACGATGTAATACTTGGTAAGCAGTTGACACATGTGTTATTTAGGGACTAATGACATGTAGATGTCTCTACATGCTCAGCATGGATGCAATTTTTTTCTTTTTTTGTAGAAAACTTTTATTTAATAAATATAAATTTCAAAAGTACAACTTTTGGGTTATAGTGGTTCTTCCCCCCATAACCACCCTACCACCCACAAACCATCCCATCTCCTACTCCCTCTCCCATCCTATTCTTCATTAAGATTCATTTTTAATTATCTTTATATACAGAAGATCAACTCCGTACTAAGTAAAGATTTCAACAGTTTATGGATGCAATTTTTTTTTTTTGACAGGCAGAGTGGACAGTAGAGAGAGACAGAGAGAAAGGTCTTCCTTTTTGCCGTTGGTTCACCCTCCAATGGCCGCCGCGGTAGGCGCGCTGCGGCTGGCGCACCGTGCTGTTCCAATGGCAGGAGCCAGGTGCTTCTCCTGGTCTCCCATGGGGTGCAGGGCCCAAGCACTTGGGCCATCCTCCACTGCACTTCCAGGCCACAGCAGAGAGCTGGCCTGGAAGAGGGGCAACCGGGACAGGATCGGTGCCCCGACCGGGACTAGAACCCGGTGTGCCGGCGCCACAAGGCGGAGGATTAGCCTAGTGAGCCGCGGCGCCGGCTTGCAATTTTTTCTAATTGTTTTCCATCTGCAGTTGGCTGGATCTATGGATACAGAACCCATGGATACACCAGAACAAAGTATGTGTGTTGGGTGTTTAGGAACTATTTGATGTAAGGTGGTCAGACAGAGCCTATTTCATAAATGCGGCAGTTGAGCAAAGACTGGCATGAATTGAGAAGGCAAGCCAAGCAGGTGTCTGGAGAAGAATGCTCCAGGCAGAGGAAGAGTAGGTGAAAACCCTGAAGTGAGAGAGTGAAATTATGTCTGAGTTTTACTCCAAAACACTAAGCATGGGCGGAGAGATAAGTGAGTGGCAGTATAAATACTCAAAGCAAAACAGGTCAAAGGTTTGTATTTGCTTGAGCTGGTGATGGGTACACAAATGAAGGGTTGTCACTATACCAGACTCTCCATTTTTATATGTGTTCCAATTTTTCTGTGACAAAGACTATCAAAAGAAAAAAAAAGGTGTTTGGGAACATGTCAATTTTATGATATCTATTGGATAACCCAGGGGAAACAGTTTTTGAGTTCATGATATGGGTCCAAGATGGAGATCATGGGCTACTGTGATTTCATTGGTCTGGATTCCCCAAGGAATGTCACCATCACCTAGGGCTAGGTGAAGAGGGAGAGAAGCATGAAAACTGAGCCTTGAGTCTTCTAGTGCTTAAAGGGGAGGAACATTTAGAAGACCCAGCAAAGGTGACTGAGAGAGCATCCAGTGAAACCCAGGAATGTGGGGTTTGCTGGAGTTGAGTGAGCAAAGGTTTCGAGAACAAGCCTGAAATCATCTTTGTCCAGTGCACCTAAGAGATGGAGTAGGATGAGGGCAGAGATGGAGAACCAGCCACTGAACTTAGCAACAAGGGGTTTATCTCCACCAAAGCGGAAGTGGTTAGCTGGGAAGGTGGAGGGGTGAAGGCTCACTTGGCATTGATTATAAAGAAGGTAGGGGGCCAATGCTGTGGTGCAGTAGGTTAATCCTCCACCTGCAGCACCGGCATCCAATATGGATGCCGGTTCTAGTCCCAGCTGTTTCACTTCTGATTCAGCTCTCTGCTGTGGCCTGGGAAAGCAATAGAAGATGGCCCAAATGCTGGGGCCCCTCCACCCACGTGGGAGACCCAGAAGAAGCTCCTGGCTCTGAACTTTGAATTGGCTCAGCTCCAGCCATTGCAGCCATCCGGGGGAGCGAACCAGCAGATAAAACACCTTTCTGCCTCTCCCTCTCTCTGTCTATAACTACCCCTCAAATAAATAAATAAATAAATAAATAAGGTCATTGCTTAACCTCAGTGCTACTGATATGTTGCACCTGATAGTTTCTTGTTGTGAGGGGCTGTCCTGTGTGTTGTAGGATGTTAAGTAGTGTCTCTGGTCTTTACTTGGTAGATACGAATTTACCTGTCCCCTGGTTGGGACAACCAAAACATATCCAGACATTGCCAGCTGTCCCCTGGAGGGTAAAGTCCACCGGTAGAGAGCACACTTTCAGTGAGTGTTATCAGAGAGAAATTAGGAGGCACTTAGTTGAGTAACAAGGTTTTCTGTTATTGTTGTTTTTATTTTTCTTAAAATGGGAGGTATGCCCACCTCTTTGTATGTTGATGGGAACGATAGGTGGAGTGGGAAGAAAACTTGATGGCACAGAAAAGAGAGGCAATGCCTTCAGAATCCAAGGCCTGGAGGAAGTACACAGCAGTGGAGTCCAGTGTGGGAGATGAGGGATTAGACTTAGACAGAAGCAAGGACACTAAATCAGAGCAGGAGACAATAGGGCAGAGGGACAGGTACAAAGGCCGGTGGTGGGACCTCTTGGTGACGGACATATGTGGAGTTTGTTTCTTATGTTTTCTTAATAAAACAGAAAGCAAAATCCTATCTTAAATGTGGAAGAGAAAGCAGGCCTTGAAGATTTGAGGAGGGGGCGGGGGAAGGAAATAACCAACAGAGAGAGGAGAAAAGTGAACAGACCAGGACAGTGTGGTCGGTTGGCCAAGCAGCAATGAGGCTGATTTAAAATGAGACCATCACATCTCACGAAGAAAAACTCACACAAATGTGGGCTGAAGCTATGCATTCCATAACATTTATCTCAGTGAACACAGACTGCCTTGTGCTTAGCTCTGAGCTGAGAGGTAGCTCAAAACAGGCACCTTTGAGTGCTACCCAGAGCGCCACTGCTATGCAGACTCCTCCCCAGAAAAGAAGGACTTAGACTGCCTGGGTGGGGCTCCAGTGGGCCAGTGTTACACTCAGCTCTGTCTCCACCCTGCTATGTGCCCATAGGCAAGTTGCTTCAGTTATGAGCCTCAACTTTCTCATAACTCAACAAGGCTGAACTAGACCATCACTGAGGTTCCCCCCCCCCTCCCCCAGCTCTATCAATCCACAGATGTTTGCTAAGAGCCTACTAGGTTTGAGGTATTTCCCTGCTCAATACAGCCACTGGGAAGGCAAGAGAATTGCAGAAAACCCAGCCAAGTCATCACATCACTGAGTAGCTAGGGATCAGTAAATATCCCAAAGACTTCTTATCTGGTGATGTCATAAAGGCTGTTGGCACTTGACTTGTTCAGCAATCCTCACGTGACCTCCATGCTTCAGTGACCCATTAACTCCATGGGTTTTTGTTTGCTTTGTTTTTAAAGATTTATTTATTTGAAAGAGTTACACAGAGAGAAGGAGAGGCAGAGAGAGAGAGGGAGAGAGAGAGAGAGGTCTTCCATCCGCTGGTTCACCCCCCAATTGGCCGCAACAGCCAGAGCTGCACCTATCTGAATCCAGGAGCCAGGAGCCTCTTCCGGGTCTCCCATGCGGGTGCAGGGGCCCAAGGACTTGAGCCATCTTCTACTGCTTTCCCAGGCCATAGCAGAGAGCTGGATTGGAAGTGGAGCAGTTGGGACTAGAACCGGCACCCATATGGGATGCTGGCGCTTCAGGCCATGGAGTTAACCCACTGCACCACAGTGCCGGCCCTGACTCCATGTTAAAATACAAGCTTCTTATGGTGGTGACAGTAATCATTCATACACCTATTGAGAAGCTTGTCAGGTTCTGCCCCAGCAATATGAAAAGTGAGCCCGTTGCAAGCCTGCTGGCTGGTCCACACACTGATGATTGGGCCACTGCACCCGCATGGGAGACCAGGGTGGACTTCCATGCAGGACTAAATTATAGTGCAACCTGATGGACAGGGGCTACTGCAGAAATACAATGTGTTTTAGGAACACAGAGCATAGGACAATGAGTTCTGTCTGGGGAAGGTCAGGAAGGCTTCCATGTGGAGAAGTCGATGTCTGAATTGGTCTTAGAAAACGGATAACATTGTCCAAGGGAGGGAGATGGGAAAAGGCATGCCAGAGACAAGACTGTTTACGAAAGCAAGGAGCTGGGAAAAGGCCTGGCATGGAAAAGGCCGGGGGTGGAACTCTCTGGTGTAGGTGGGAATGAAGTCAGGAATCTGATTTTTAAGTAAGAGAGACAAGATCAACTTTTGTTTTTTAGGGAGGAAACTCTGGCAGCTACCACATATTGTAAGCAGCCTGTAGAAACCATTCCTGGTGTACTGCTTGGAAAATAACTGTTAGTCCAGTAACACAAAACAAAGATTCTACTCCTCAGTTCAGAATACCCTTTGAGGAACCCTAGGCTTTGTTCCTTTATTTCCTGAATGTCCACATCCACCTGGACCAAGAAGGCCCTAAGAAATGACACAAAACGAACTGCAGAGTCACCCAGACTCAGATCTGCTTGGCATCAGTATCTGAGCCGTTGGAAATGTCCACAACACAGGGTAGGGAGGACAATGGAGTTTAATGAAGGTTGGGGGAGTCATTTCCACAGGACAGACACTGAGTGGGGAGCACCCAGGTTTAAAACTGGGAGACTCTGTGAAACAAGGAAATTGTCCTGTCCTTTTAACTTCCTCTGAGCCAAGGATCTGTCCATCACAGAGATGACAACACAGTTGTAGGAGACTATCCTGCTGTACCGAGTTTCCCTCGGGCTAAACTTCCTTTCTTTGTAGGACAAAGGAGCATTGAAAGAAAAGTCCAGAACTGGTCAGTCTCCAGGAATAAAGACAGACTTTGGAGAAAAACACTGAGATAGAGGCAATGTAGTTCAGTGATTAAGTGCACAGGCTATTAAACTCAGGAAGATCTGAATTTTTTTAAAGATTTATTTTATTTATTTATTTATTTTTGTTATTTGAGTTACAGAGAGAGGTAGAGACAGAGAGAGAGGTCTTCCATCTGCTGGTTCACTCCCCAGATGGCCACAATGGCCAGAGCTGAGCCGATCCGAAGCCAGGAGCCAGGAGCTTCTTTCAGGTCTCCCACGTGGGTGCAGGGGCCCAATGACCTGGGCCATCCTCCACTGCCCTCCCAGGCTACAGCAGAGAGCTGGATCGGAAGAGCAGCCGGGACTGGAACTGGCGCCCATATGGGATGCCAGCGCTTCAGGCCAGGGCTTTAACCCACTGTGCCACAGTGCCGGACCCGCACAGCTGAATTTTTATCCCAGTTCCAACACTGGTTTTAAAGTGACCCTGGGGAAGTTACTCAACCTCTATGAACTTCAGTTTCCTTGTCTGTAAATTAGGTATATATTATCATTTACCTAGTATGGCTGTCGGAATCTGAAGTGACAGAACGCATTGAAAGTGCTTAGCACAACGGCAGGCACAGAGAAAGTACTTAGAAAATGCAAATTCACCTCTTGCTGTACTTTCTCTGTACAGTAGAACGGTTCTAGCAGGAGGGCGGCAATGGTGGTGGTGACGACAGTGATGTGGCCATGGTATTGGTAGAGGTGGGGATGGTGGTGATGGTGGGGATGCTGGTGATGGTGGCAGCGATGGTGATGATGGGATGACGGTGGTGATAGTGGTAGCAGCAATGGTGATGGTGGTGGTGGTGTCAGTGGGGATGGGGCGGCAGTGGAAGTGATTTGGTGCTGGTGATAATATTGCTTTTACTGAAGTTAGTGATGGAGGTGGTAGTGGTGGCGATAAAACGTCACCTTCAATAAAGGTATCCCCCCCTCAGCTCTGTCCAAGGGAGACACCAAGAGGTGCAAGCTTTGTGTTGCTTTTAATCAGGAGATTTTAATAAAGTTAAATACAGGTCGGTGCCGTGGCTCAGCAGGCTAATCCTCCACCTTGCGGCGCCAGCACACAGGGTTCTAGTCCCGGTCGGGGCGCCAGATTCTGTCCCGGTTGCCCCTCTTCCAGGCCAGCTCTCTGCTGTGGCCAGGGAGTGCAGTGGAGGATGGCCCAAGTGCTTGGGCCCTGCACCCCATGGGAAACCAGGAGAAGCACCTGGCTCCTGCCTTCGGATCAGTGCAGTGCGCCGGCCGCGGTGGCCATTGGAGGGTGAACCAACAGCAAAGGAAGACCTTTCTCTCTGTCTCTCTCTCTCTCTCTCTCTCACTGTCCACTCTGCCTGTCAAAAAATAAAATAAAGTTAAATACAGTGTTGACTTCAGCATCTGAGCTTTTAGAGTGTAGATGCAGAATATTATTTGTCTCCTATATATTTTTAAAGCAATCCTTTTATGTTCTTTTCCTTTCCACATTTGAGTTTATGTCCCTTAGTCCTACAATGATTATCTCCCCTTGCCAACAAATGCAATTCTGGTGCTAAAATAAATAAATGAATAGCTATTGGCCCCTCTCTGAACTGTTGGTGAAAGAAATCTCAGCTACATGAGCTGCAGGAAAGATGACATTACCCTGTACAATAAAATTAATCCCAATAAAGTGGGGAATTACGAATCATCAGAAAATAGCTACCTTACTCCCATGCTCAGAGTTCTGACAAAGGGTAAAAACGCATAGCATGGTAGAAGTACATTTTTTTATGATCCTTGGTATACAAACATAGCTTTGACACTCCAGATAATCAAACCCACTCTCTGGAATGCTTACCGCTCTTGTGTTTTTGCCCTGAGAAAACTGTTTCGTGGAGCATCTCTGCACCACCCCAAAACTAAACGTTTATAAAATGTAATTGTCAAACCGAAGAGCCTCCCTGGCACTTCCCTCTTCAACAACACATGAGAAAGCAAAATAAACTCCCGAAGACATCTGGGGATTGTTTATTTCTACAAGGGTTTGAGAATCTTTGACTACTCGGAGACTCAACAGCTCTACGGATCGTGTGAGATCTGTAATCCCAAGTTTAATTAGAATTTTATGTGAAATGAGAACAAATGAGAAATTCACTCAAAAGGCAAAACAAGAGAACCTAGACTCACAGGCTGCCCTGCGGTCCTTGCTGACCCTGGGGGCCTCTTTCCCCCACATCATCGAGATCTCCCCTTTATAATACAGGATAAAGGTGAAATTGATTTCCTCTTCTGAGCCCATGCGGTTTTGTGTGACTTCCCTAAGGGACCATGCAGTCACTCTCCTCAAGTCCTGTGGGCCTCGTTTCACAGTCTGCAGGCATTGTTGAAGACTCCCTTAGACTTGGTTAAACAGAGACAACTGACAGACAGCACAGCAACCCAGCTACTGAAAAGCAGCACAAACAGGGATGTGGTGTCAGTAACAGAATTGTATGCTCCCATTTCCTAGGTGCGAGTGAGCGCGTGGGACCCTGCACTTGCACTGAGTCCAACTGTGTATCTATCTGGGTTTTGTTTTTGTTTCTGCAACAGGCAATTTGCTACTTTATTTCTTTTCCTTTTTTCCTATAAGAGGGCTGGTCAGATGCCCCTGACCAGATCTGAATATAATAAAATTTTAAATAGAACAATACCCCTACATTTTCTGTCTAAATTTCCTACAACATGTCTTTCAGAATTGGACTTTAGTTGACAGTCTACGTAACTAAAACACCTTCACGTTTTTCCTCGAACACTTGACCCAGTTATTCAAAACTTTTGAACAAAACTTTTAATAGTAATATTTTAAACATAAAAATCATATTTTAATTCTTATTTTAATAATTTTGTGTTGCTGTGTCCCATCTTTCTGTGTGTCTGTCTATATGTCTTTCCAGCTATCCAGCTATGAGGTAACAGGCAGTCTATAGCATCACCAACCATATCAGAAATACATACTGGAGGGACCAGCGCTGTGGCATGGCAGGTAAAGCTGCCACCTGCAGTGCCTGCATCCCATGTGGGTGCCAGTTCAAGACCTGGCTGCTCCACTTCCAATCCAGCTCTCTGCTATGGCCTGAGAGAGCAGAAGATGGCCCAGGTCCTTGGGCCCCTGCACCAACATGGGAAGACCCAGAGGAAGCTCCCGGCTCCTGGCTTCGGATCGGCACAGCTCTGGCCATTGCAGCCAATTGGGGAGTGAACCAGCAGATAGAAGACCTCTCTCTCTCTCTCTCTCTCTCTCTCTCTCTCTCTCTCTGCCTCTCCTTCTCTCTCTAACTCTGACTTTCAAATAAATAAATCTTTTTTAAAAAATACATATTGGAAATGATCACGTAAGGAAAGAACAATATATAAGAAAACTCAGAGGAAGTCCCCAAGTTGCAAACAAGTCTATTCTCTGCATACCTTCATTCCTCTGGGCCCAGCTTTTCCTTTTGAGTCATTTGCCCTGGGGGCCCAGGATTCCCCTGCAAAAAGACCATGACCAAAATCACCACTATGACCGCAAAGTCAACTGTCTGGCTCTTGTCACAGATGGGGCCTGACCTACGATGGCTTGACTCACAACGTCTTGACTTCACAAAGGTGCAAAAGCAATACACAACCAGTAGAAATCGGACCGCACATTGTACATTTTGATCTTTTCCCAGGCTAGCCACAGGTGATACATTCCCCAGGTGCCAGGCAGCCCCGCCACCACAAGGTGCTGTGTTGCTGAGCGAGGCTGTTCAGTAGCTGAGGTGCACTAAAAGCACTTTCAACTATGACAGCTTCAACTTGTGATGAGTTTGTCCCCACCTGACACGATCCCACAGTCAATCAGGGAGCATCTGGATTTTTGGCATGTTCTAGAATTGGTTCTACACTCGTCTCTCCTTGGAGACAAAGCTTGGCCTTTAGTGTTTAATGCAAGTAATTAATTTTAGCCCCAATATGTAACATGCATAATATATGCAATTATGCCTGGGGCTGGGGGTTTGGGGGTGGGGAGCAAGATGTTCTACCACATGCCAAGAATTAGAGGAATTCTCTGTGTTCCAGAAGGGAAAATGTGACTCCATTGAAAGATCAGGAAGACAAACGCCTGGGCTTTCACCTGCTCCAAACAGGAAGTATTCTCCAAGGCGACCGATAAGAACTCCATCTGCTATACATAGGACTGGATTTTCCCGGCCAAAGGAGACAAGGAGGACAGGACTAGGACTCCGGACGTCCTGGAGCTTTTATTTTGAGCTTGCATTCCTCACTCCTTTCTTGCTGCTCAGGTCCCTAAGCCATCGCAAACACTGCCTCGTCAGGAAGCCACTCTGATTCTGTCTCCATCTGTCTGACCCTTCTCTGAACGATGAGAGTATTAGGTGGGGAGTAGACCAGGCACCAGCAAGACACAAGTCAGAGGCCAGCCCCGCCCCTTACCATCTGGATGACAAGTTATCTAATACCCCCTGAGACTCAGTTTCCTTATCTAAAAAATTGAGGGGGGGGGGTAATGCCTTCTTACATATTTCTGGAAAGCTGATGAGTTATCATAACCCTTTTATGTTCTAGTCTTTTGTCCTGCACTATAGATCATTATGAGCTTGCATTACACACCCTTGAAGTTCAAGTCCAGATTGCATCGGTCAGTATGCTCTCACAATATACCCAGAGCAAAAGGGGGTTCGCAGCAGATGGTCAATGTCCACTGCATCAAGTTAGCTCTTGTAGAAAACCCCTGGTCCCACAGACCCCAGAACAAACAGTGTGGCCTTGTGTTGTCTGTCCTAGACACTCTGGGGCATGAACCTGCCATTGCTCATGCAGTATTGAGCTGTAGCCTTCAGCCCTTCAAATCTATCCGAGCACCCAGTAAGCCTTTTTGTCCAAAACTCCTGGGTGGTCCTTGCCTTCCTCTTGGTCCCTAGTCCAAAGATATTAAAATTCAGCCAATTTCTCTAGGTCCATTTATATTCCATATAACCACAAAATTAGCTTGGATGCCATTGGAAACATAAATTCAGGTGCCATGCCCTGGCCCATTACCATCTCATTTATCAAAATTGATCCAGTGGCCTCTGCATACAGAGACACCCCTCCAGCCCTCCGCTCACTCACTCCAAACTCATTTCTGTGATGAGCATGAAGGTGTGAAAACACACTTTTAGGTTTTAATTCACCCAACTGATGTTGAATCCTAAAAGAGGGAGAAGAGGGGCAGAGCTAGGATATTGATCTTCCTTGAAAACATCAACCTCTCCCTTTTCCACACAAGGGCTCAGGACCAGAGACTGTGTTTTCGATTTCATCAAGAACCAAAGATTAAGTGGCTTCATCTCACTGACGACATTGCTGGGGAGTTGCTCATTTTCTCTCCAATCTACTTCACTGATTTTTGACACTTTAATTTTTCTCCAGCTTGTCTGAGAAACCTTTTCCTATTAGAAGCATTGATCGTGGCTTCCAGTCTCCCGAGTGAGGCATTGACAGTCATCTATTTAAATAGACCCTCATATTCGCAGCCCAGTGGGAAGGTGAGAATTAAGGAGAGAAGCCATTGATTATCCCCCTCAAGACTCCCAGCATGACCTGCTTCCCCCTTACCCAGGCATCGGCAAAGTCAGAACAGAGGGGAAGCAGGAACACAGCAGTGGTGGCGGATCCAAATGTGAATTAAGCCCATGATCAAAGAGACAACAGCAAACATGCATCTCTTCCGCATTTCCCTCTGCATTCATATAGATCGCCCTGGTAAAATCAATACACTCGCTAATCACTTTGATTACCCAGCTCCTTCTTTAGTACCTTTGTCAAGTCCAAAAACAGCAGAAGGCATCTCACGTTATCGGAAGGCATCTCAAGTTATCGGGTGACGCTTGCAGGATACTGAATTAGGAGGGGGAGGAGAAAAATCTGTTGCTTTAAAAGTTCTTCCATTTGAGGAGTCTTAGAAGAGACTTGGCTTTTAAAAGAATGACATGCAAAGTGTTCTGAAAGGCAGATAGAGCAACAGATCCGGGTTACGCTTGCAGGATTCCAAACATCCAGTTGGAAGCTCCCATTTTCCAGGTAACACTGGACAGCTTACGATGTCCCACTGGACTGAAATCCCCGAGGCCGAGTCCCTTGCCTCAGTGGTCTGAGTGTCCCAGGCCGATCAGGAGAGCGTCCTGTGCATATCAGACACTCAGTGAACACCACGATGGTTTTTCCTGCCGACCTGAACACAATGTGAAAGGACCGTAAACACCATCTGAGTGATTTGAATGCAAAGCTTCAGATGCAGCGATTAAGACCCTTCTGCAGGTTTGATGATGAGATGCCTCGGTTGCATCCCAACTTTATCACTGACCAGCAGTGTGGCCTCTCACCTGTCTCCATTTCTCCCCTGTACACGGGAATCACAGAAAACCCTTGTTTCCCACCCCCGCCACTGAAGGATTAAATGAGTTAACACGAATGCTTGGAGCAGTAACCAGGACACCATCAATAACCATTACTTACTGTGGCTTAACCTCTCCAGCAGAGGGGCTATACTATTTGCTTTAGGAGGTACCCAAGGCCACTCTGATTTAAACCAAATCCCTGGCAAACCAGGAACTTAGAGCTTCAATCAAACACCCTTTAGCACTGAAGTCAAGTTCTCTGATACCTGTGAGCATGGGCAGCCCAGCTGTCCTCGGTAACCTGGTTCACCGGATTCCCCCTGCACACCCTGTCACAAAGAACACACCAGTGAAGTCACCAGGCCCCCTTCACGTGCCCATCAAAGGCAGCCTTCCCTGCAAGATGTCACTGGAAAGCCACATGAGAAAGACTCGAAAGGGTTTGACTGCTTGTGACCAATCCTCTCCGGAGATGGAGTTGGAGAGAAAATGAGTTCCCACTTGTGTTGGGAAAACACAAGACCAGATTCCTGCTGATTTCCCAGGCTCTGTCCGTCTCCTTCCAACATCTCAGCTGGACGTGGAGGCAAAAACGCTCTGGTAAAATAAACCAAACTTCTATTTTTTGGCTTAATAACTCAATCCTAAAAGTCTCGCCTTCCCTCTCGGGCACACAAAGTAAACACTCCCTGGAATGAAGGGCTCTTATCTCATTCCAGGAAACACAGGAGTGAGCGTGACACTATGGGACAAAGGCACACGAAGCACATGGAAAAAGAACAGAAAACTGGATCTTAAACCCTACAGGCCTTATGGCAAGTAGCTAGCTCACTAGGCAAAGGGTAAGCTGTTAAACTGATTCATTCAATAACTGATTTAATTGCTCACCAAATGAATATTCTGATTTCTACAGAGAAGACACATGTTCTACACTGAGGCTAATGTCCATTTTGTGAATTGTACTGACTTCTTTCACGTTGCCCAAATGTCAGCTAACTCACTGATTATTCATAGATGTGCAAAGAGCAAAAATACCAAGCTCGGAATGAATCAGTATGTGGATCAATTACTTACGCTTCTTACCTTTTTGAACTCTGCGGCATTTTTATTAATCACTACTGTTACATTATTCTGCTGTTTGTGAGTTTCATGAGTTAATTTTTAGATTTATAAATATAAACCAAGTTGTAAAAAGAAAACATCTAGAAAAAGTTGTGAAATATTGTCTAACCTTCAAATCACATTAGTAACACTCATAGTGCAACATTTATGAAGACACCATGGTTATTTGTAGCAAACTTTAGACTCTTGTTATGGGTCCACGCTTACACATTCATATTAAGGAGACAACTTCAGCAAAGCAAAAGCAAAAAACCTACACTCAGTTTTTCTTGACATCACTGACCATGATGTTTACCAAAATAGAAATTATCTAAGTGTCCAACATAGAAGAACAAATAATCCACATTTAAATGATAATAGGGTGGTGTGCAGCCATTCAAAAAGTGAACTATAGCCTTAATTTTATCATAAACAACAAATTTAAAGTTTCATTTTATTGCCAAAAAAGTATGCAATTTGTCACAAATACAATCTTTTCTATAAGCAAAGTTTTATTTAGAATGCCATTGTATTATTTATCTTTGCAGAAGTCAGGTTTGGCTAATTTTATAAATTATATTTTATATAAATACATTAATTATAATTATATGTCTATTATAGATAGCAACAAGTCGTATTTTCCCAGGGTCCAAGGAAGGCCATAATCTAGAGTTCAGCACCTCTGTAAGCTCTATTCTTCCAGGGTTACTGCCCGACCTTGAGCAAGTTCCAGCCTCAGAACATAAATGGGTCTGAATGATGAGTGCTCCAACACTGGCTCAAACCACAAGCTATTGACATTGTAGATAAGCCCAGTTCACTCTGAAGTCTACAGATACTCAGGATTTTATCTCTTGTTAAAAATTGAAATTTTAATGAGAGAAGAGCAAAAGCACTATAGGGAGTCACCAAGACTACAGTGTATCAAACAGAGAGACTGCCAATTGAGCAGCACATTTTCCACTCTTATCTCTGCTCCCAGAATGAGATGATGCTGTTGCAAAATCTGTCCCTCGAAGATGGCAGTGCAGAGGCCAGAGAGCAGGCAGCCTGGACGAGAGTGGGAGGACAGAAGGTTCAAGGAGGATGAACTTGAGAAAAACAATCCTCACGAGGTTGAGAATACCAGGAGACTGTCATTATGTCAGGGGCTTTGTGACTCATTAGTGACAGGCACCAAAAATAAGGAACGAGCGCTTCCAGGAAAACGAAAGTTATAAAGTGCTGAAGATTATTTGAACAATGAACTTATTGGACCAAAAGCGGAGAAAATAAGGGTATTGCAAGGATAGATTGGGGGGAAGATCTGGAGAAGGAGGTATAAAATGCTAAATCTTCATCCCCCATAGTAAGAAACCAACAGAAAACTGAGATAAATCCATCTCATTTTTCTTCCATCCCTAAAAATACCAGTACCTGCTAGGAAAAATACCAGCAAAGATGCTCAGACAATGTCTGAGAGAAGCCTTCCTAAAATAAATTGCACTCATTTTGTACAAACATTTCAATAGCATCATGACTTAAATCCTGTCTCCACCAATGATTAGCTATGGAACCTCTCACGACAAGTGACTTCACTTTGCCAAGCCAATGTTTCTTGTCCTGTCCATAAAAAGGAACCAACACTATTCCTTGCAGGGGTTGTGGACACGTTTGCAAGAGATGATATAAACGAATGTCTAGTACAATGCCAGGTCCTAGAAAAATGCTTAATAAAATACATTCCCCACAGGGACATCCCCCCAGCCCACCAGCCAACCACACATCCTCTCTCCTCTGGGGATGGCAGCGGCTCAGCCTTTACCTGCATCTAATAATGATGAGGGTGTCTCAGGCAACCTGGGAAACCCCACTTTTTCAAACGGAAAAATCATTGTATCAGAGGAGGAAGTGCATCTCTAAAGGCTTTTTTTAAATCTAAGTGGAATATTAGAGCAGGTTGTGTAGGAGGCAGAGTCAAAGACCCCCTTGGAAACCTCCCAGCGGTCACACAACCGCAGAGTCCAGCCAGCACTGCCCTGGGCCCACTGAGGGAACCACTGGAGGTTCCACTGGAGGGAACCACCTACACAGAGCGCAGAGCAACTCCTTCCAGAAAGCACTGACCTTCAAGCCTACCAGACCTTGTCTTCCTCCTGACCCCTAATAGGACGGAAGCAGCGATCTTAGAGAACGGAGCGAAGCAGTTCCGACGCACCCTGCCCACCTCCCTCCTCCGCCAACGTGGTGAGCTAAGTCCCAGCAGCAGCTGCACCCCTCTGAGGGCCAATGCTAACTGCTTCTCCTTAAGGACCGGGGAAATGAGAACTCCTCTAAAAAGTAAGAGATAAAAGAATGGATCTGTTTAGATAGCACATACTTGTGGATTCATTCTGAACACTGTCCAGCTCAAAAGTCATTAGACGGCGCTGGCACAGCGGGTTCTAGTCCCGGTCGGGGCTCCAGATTCTGTCCCGGTTGCCCCTCTTCCAGGCCAGCTCTCTGCTGTGGCCAGGGAGTGCAGTGGAGGATGGCCCAAGTGCTTGGGCCCTGCACCCCATGGGAGACCAGGAGAAGCACCTGGCTCCTGCCATCGGATCAGCGTGGTGCACCTGCCGCAGCACGCCAGCCGCGGCGGCCATTGGAGGGTGAACCAAGGGCAAAAGGAAGACCTTTCTCTCTGTCTCTCTCTCACTGTCCACTCTGCCCATCAAAAAAAAAAGTCATAGATAAATGTGGCTATTAAATTTCAATCAACAGGGCTGGTGCTGTGGCAGATAAAGCCACCGCCTACAGTGCCAGCATACCATATGGGCCCTGGTTCAAGTCCCGGCTGCTCTGCTTCTGATCCAGCTCTCTGCTATGGCCTAGGAAAGAAGTAGAAGATGGCCCAAGTCCTTGGGCCCCTGCACCTGCATGGGAGACCTGGAAGAAGCTCCTGGCTCCTGGCTTTGGATTGGCACAGCTCCAGGCGTTGCGGCCATCTGGGGAGTGAATCAGCAGATGGAAGACCTCTCTCTCTCTCTTTCTCTGACTCTCCTCTCTCTGTGTAACTCTGATGTTCAAGTAAATAAATAAATCTTAAGATCTAGGAGCGGCAAGATGGCGGAATAGGAAGGGAGCACATTGATAGTTCAGCAAGACACACAGGTTAATAAAAGTGGAGATACTGCAGGGTCAAGGAAGAGTAGGGGAAGAAACAGCAGAGGAAACTCTTCCGGAACTAGTGATTCACAGTGGACCTGCGTGGAGAGCGTGGGAGCCCAAGTTCGGGACACCAGCAGCAGACTCAATGCACCAGCGCTGGAACACGAGGTGAGCCGAACCTCAATAGCCTGAGACACCAGCGGGCAAGCGGAAAGAGGAGACTAGAGGGAACGAGGCTTGAAACTCCGTGGGGAAAAGCTCACCAGGCTAACTAGAAGAGAGAGAGGAAAAAAAAAAAAAAGTGACCGATACGGACACGAGTTTCTCTCTCTCCGCTCACCCCTCAAAGGCTAGCAAGACAAAGAACAGGCGCCATTTTGGACATACGTCATAAGCAGGGCGACCTCAGGTCTGCACCAGCCCTGAGCCTAGCAGAAAAACCTGACTCTGGGGGAGGGGTGAAATAACAGGAGATTAGCATCTAACTTGGCAACCCAGTGGGAGACTGCAGGAGAATTGGAGCCCACACTGAGGGCAGCACAGATTCCCTGTGTGGTCCTTGGGAAAGAGCTTCCAATCTCTGGCTCCTGTGGGTATATCATTCGCCTGCTAACTACCTCCAATTACGTTCAGCTGTGTGGAATTACTTCCCTTTTGAATCAAAAAAAAAAAAAAAGAAAGAAAGAAAGAAAGAGAGATTTACCACGCCTAACCTGGGAGTATCATCTTTGACACACCCTCAACCCTGAGGAACCAAACACAGCTCTCAGGCCACACTTATCTCAAGCCTCTAAGGCTCCACCGAAAGCAGACAGTCCACTTAATATAGAGCCATAGTGTAACAAGAAAAAACACCACAGTGAAGAAACCAAATATCTCCAACATGCCATACAACAAATGCAAAAACCGAGGTAACAAGAACAAGGAAGACACCATGACGCCCCCAAATGAAAAAGACACCCCAATTCAAGATTATGAAGATGATGAGATGGAAGAAATGCAAGAAGCACATCTCAAAAAATTGATAAGAACATTAAGAAGTTCTCAAAAACAAATTCTTGAACTACAGAAATCCTTCATGGACAAGATAGAAAATCTCTCTCGTGAAAATGAAATATTAAGGAGGAATCAAAATGAAATGAAACAACTAGTAGAACATGAAACTGTGATAGTGACAAAAACCACAATAAAATGAAGAACTCAATAGATCAAATGACAAACACATTAGAGAGCCTTAAAAACAGAATGGGCGAAGCAGAAGAGAGAATATCAGATTTAGAAGACAGAGAACAGGAAAGGAAACAGGCAAACCAAAGAAAAGAAGAAGAAATTAGAAATCTAAAAAATATTGTCGGGAATCTACAGGATACTATTAAAAAAACTAATATTCGGGTTCTAGGAGTTCCTGAAGGCATGGAGAGGAAGAAAGGGTTAGAAGGCATTTTCAGTGAGATACTAGCAGAAAATTTCCCAGGTTTGGAGAAGGACAGAGGCATCTTAGTACAGGAAGCTTATAGAACCCCTAATAAACATGACCAAAAGAGATCCTCACCACGACACATTGTAATCAAACTCACCACAGTGAAACATAAAGAAAAGATTCTAAAATGTGCAAGAGAGAAACGTCAGATTACTCTCAGAGGATCTCCAATTAGACTCACAGCAGACTTCTCATCAGAAACCCTACAAGCTAGAAGGGAATGGTGAGATATAGCCCAGGTACTAAGAGAGAAAAACTGCCAGCCCAGAATATTATATCCTGCAAAGCTCTCATTTGTGAATGAAGGTGAAATTAAGACTTTTCATAGCAAACAGAAACTGAAAGAATTTGTTGCCACTCATCCTGCCCTGCAAAAGATGCTTAAAGATGTGTTACACACAGAAACACAGAAACATGGTCACCAATATGAAAGAAGGTAAAGGAAGGAAACCTCACAGCAAAAGATCACAGGAAGCTCAATTTCTCTTTGACATAGAATTACACTCTGATGCTCTGTTAAAGCAATGTGTTAAAGTAATCTAAAAACAAAAAGCAATTCAAATCAATTGGCAATCTACAAAAAGAGTTAAAGATTTTAAAAGCTATTATTAAAATTGCTATATTGGTCTATTATGCTGTTATATGTGTGTACATATTGTATGTCCACATAGGAAATTTTATTAAGAGTTTTATTTTAAATGGCTTATAGATAAGATTGTCCATAAATTTAAGCTGCTAAAATCAATCAAAGATACATTTTAATTTGTGTGACCTGAATCTGTGTATCATATGTTTTAAACTTGTTGGTAGAAAGAAACTAAAAACATTTTACATGGTTGTGCTTAAGTTTACTGGTTAAACAATCTACACCATGTTAGATATTTAAGAGGTGTTTTCAAATACATGATTCTTAAAATTTATAGAAGGCATTGGACCTTCTGGTAAATGTTTTCTTAAGTTGTTATCTAATGGTTGAAACGGTTTGCTAAGTATTCATGTAATATTGCTATTGTCAGCAAGCGATCTAGGACTTGCTCCCTCATTTCTCTATTCTAAGCACAACTTGTTCTTTCATTTCTCTATTCTCTTCAAGGTAGGAAACTAATTCTATTATGAAGGAATCTGTAGGACGCACAATTTAATCTTTAGACCTTATAAAAGAGATGGCTAACATTTTTCTGCAATAGCATAGCCAAAATAAGAATTTAAATAATAATCTCATAGCTAGATTCACTTCGCCATCAGCGAAGTAAACAGTAAGTAGAAAAAACCTCCCTTTCAGACCAAGGGGAAAGAAAGTTTTTAAGTGAGAATATAATTTTTCTCATGGGCATTGTCTACCTAAGAAAAACTACTACAGAACATGCCTGTGACTATAGACTTGTAGTTCAGGCCACCGAAGATTAGAGATGGGACACGGGCACTCCCTTGACTTGCATCCTCTGGTCTGCTTTAACACAAACCAGGAGGAAAAGAAAGCTAGGCATCAGTAGCAATGGGTGGCAGGCCTATTAATGGCTGATCTGTACAGTGATCTGCCCTCAAGGAGACCCAACAGGCCAGTCCACTGCAGTGGCTTTCAATGTGGTAAGCCTGGGCTTCAGAAGAAGTCAGCTTGTGAAGAGCCCTGGCAGCTCTGCCAAGAGTTGGATCACTGGAAATGGACCTGCCCTGGAGTCGAAGGATGCCCAGGTCAGAGCCACAGATCTTATTGGCTCTAAGCTGAAAAGCCTTTCACTCAGCCCAACTTCCAAAGTGACCACTGCAGCTGAGGGGATGGTCAAGTAGGGTCAGCAACATTGCAGGCAGAACTGTAAATTTCTTGTTAGAGATGCCCCCTGCCTTTACCTGGCCAGCTCTCCTCCCAGCCCAGCCAAGTAATGAAAGTCAACAGAGTGCCTTCCCCTAGGAGGTTCACACCTCCCTTAGGATGTACCCCATGTGAAGCGACAGATAGGTCTGGGCCTCTTAACTTACAAGGCCTAAAGCCCAACAGATTATTATCAAGCCCCTTCTATCAGGTTCTACTTGGCTCTCAATCAGAAAACTTAATTGTAGCTTAGACAGCACCTTTCTTAGCACATCTAATAATGACTCTGTCCTTTGTTCTAGACCCTGTCTAGCGTACTTGGGCCTCATTCCTTTGTAATCATAACCTCTACTCTACCACCAATGGCTCTACTCCCAACCTGTGTGTACTGATGGTCCTCTTCCCCACTTAATGCTGTATAATTGTTCAAACCTTGTAAATGCCACTCTTAGGATCATTGGTTACTATCCTCACTCTGTCTTTTATGACCTTGTCTAAATATGATCAGAGTCGGCAAACTTGGAAGGCTTCCATAGCCTTGGCAACTCATGACGACAGCCTAGGGTGGTTACTGGCGCCATAAACTAGAGTGTCAATTTGTTGGGTCTACAACGGGAGCCACTGTGCACTTGCTCCTCATGTGGGATCTCTGTCCCTAATGTGCTGTACATTTTGATTTAATGCTATAACTAGTACTCAAACAGTATGTTTCACTTTGTGTTTCTATGTGGGTGCAAACTGTTGAAATCTTTATACTAAATTTATCTTCTGTATATAAAGAGAATTGAAAATGAATCTTGATGTGAATGGAAGGGGAGAGGGAGCGGGAGAGGGGAGGGTTGTGGGTGGGAGGGAAGTTATGGGAGGGGGAAGCCATTGTAATCCATAAGCTGTACACTGGAAATTTATATTCATTAAATAAAAAGTTAAAAATAAAAAATAAATAAATAAATAAATAAATCTTAAAAAAAAGAAGGAAAACATAACTACACTGTTTATCCAGCTCTTATTTATAATAGGTTAAATTCTGAAACAATTTAAGTATCCTACATTATGAGGGAAGGATTAATGAGGTTATCATAGAAACACTTATTGAAATAGTATGAAACAACTTCAAATGTTTGTCAAAATTTATAAAGTAGAAAACTGTTCTAGGGGCCGGCGCTGTGGTGTAGCAGGTAAAGCCACTGCCACCAGTGCCAGTATCTCATATGGGTACTGGTTCGAGTCCTGGCTGCTCCACTTCCAATCCAGCTCTCTACTATGGCCTAGGGAAGCAGTGGAAGATGGCCCAAGTTCTTGGGTTCCTGCACCCACATGGGAGACCTGGAAGAGGCTCCTGGCCCCTGGCTTCGGATCAGCATAGCTCTGGCCATCCCAGCCAACTAGGGAGTGAGCCAGCGGATGGAAGACCGACCTCTCTCTCTCTCTCTCTGACTCTCCTTCTCTCTCTGTATGACTCTGACTTTCAAATGAATAAATAAATCTTCAAAAAAAATAACTGTTCTAAATGTTATTCTTTCAGAGTCTGCTTAGTTGTGGGAACGAAAAATGTACCCTTAACATGAAAAAGAGAAAAAGGATAATTTTTCATGGTTTTTTTAAAGATTCATTTTTATTTATTGGCAAGACAGAGTTACGGAGAGAGATAGAGACAGAGAGAGTGGTCTTCCACCTGCTGGTTCACTCCCCAGATGGCCACAATGGCCAGAGCTGAGCCGATCCGAAGCCAGGAGCCAGGAGTTTCTTCTGGGTCTCCCCATGTGGGCGCAGGGGCCTAAAGGCTTGGGCCATCCTCCACTGCTTTCCCAGGCTATAGCAGAGAGCTGGATCAGAAGCGGAGCAGCCAGGACTAGAACCGGCGCCCATATGGGATGCCGACACCTCATTCCAGGGCTTTAACCCACTGTGCCACAGCGCCGGCCCCGATTCTTCATGTTTTAAAAGATTGTACTACAGTATATTTTTAAAGATTTATTTATGTATCTGAAAGGCAGAGTTTCAGACCCACAGAGACACAGAGCTCTTCCATCAGCTGGTTCACTCCCCAGTTGGCCACAACAGCCGGGGCTGGGCCAGGCGGGAGCCATGAGTTTCATCTGGGTCTCCCACATGGGTAGCAAGGACCCAAGTACTTGGGCCATCTTCCACTGCTTTCCAAGGCACAATAGCAGGGAGCTGGATCAGAATTGGAGCAGACAGGACTCAAGCATTGCAGAAAACAGCTTAACCCACTGCACCACAACACCAGCCCCTAGAATATGTTTTAGTAAGCCCACGGGACCCTCCTCTGCCTTGCTCCAGGAGAGTAACTACCATCCATGTTGGGAAAGTTTAGAAAATTAATGGTTTTCTAGAATACTAGAACCACTGATCATTTGCAATCTATATTTTACTTTTCTAATATTCCCCGAATTCTGTGTTGTGTTGATTCATGCACTTTCCTAAAATCTAGGTTGCATGTGGGAGAAGGACATGGGTCTGGATAGAATTAAGATTCTTTTTCTTAGCAGATTTATCATTTTCTCACTTCAGAAGGAATTAGCATATTGCAGTGATGAGCGTGAACAAATAAATTGGGCAGATGCTAGAACCACTGGGGAAAATAGTGTTGTGAAAGAAGAACGTTACCGTTCTGAGGATCATTTCCCAGATTACTCATTCATTAGAAAGCCGGGGGAATTATGTCCACAGTGGAGAAATCTGGCGAGTATCATCTAAACCAAATGCACACCACCATGACACCAACTGACACAGGCTTCCTCCTCGTCATTGAGAGGGGCACAGCATTCATACATCTCCTGCCAACAAGGTTTGGTCTAAATAGACCTATGGAGAAACAATACGGCAAATCCTACTTGAGGGATGCTAATCAAAATAACTGGTCTGGAATGCCAGCGCCATGCAAAAAACCAGCAAGTGAGCAATCGCTGTGAGGAAAGGAAGCTGAACAGGCAGACAAGCAGACGCACTGTGTAAGTCTGGGCTGGATCTGGAAGCACCCACAGCAAACAGCCTTAAAGGGGCTCAGTGTGGTGGCTTAGGGGCTAAGCCTCTGCCTGCAGCACCGGCATCCCATATGGGCACCAGTTCGTGTTCTGGCTGCTCCACTTCTGATCCAGCTCTGCTGTGGCCTGGGAAAGCAGTGAAAGATGGTCTAAGTGCTTGAGACCCTGAACCCATGTGGGAGACCCATAGGAAGCTCCTGGTTCCTGGCTTCAGAACGGCCCAGCTCCAGCTGTTGCTGCCACCTGGGGAGTGAGCCAGCAGATGGAAGACCTCTCTCTCTCTGTTTCTCCCTCTCTACTCTACCTCTAAACTGAGTAAATAAATATTTAAAAAAGGAAAACAACTATACAGGACCTTATTGAATGTTTGTGTTCCCTTCAAAACGTGTGTGTTGAAACCCTAACCCCCCACTCCTGTGATAGCATCAGGAGGTGGGGCCTCTGGGAGGTCATTTAGGTCTTCAGGGTGGAGCTTCGTGATGGACTTTGTGCCTGGAGGGGCCCTGGAGCTCTCCTCCTGCCGTGGGAGGTGCAGCTCAGAAGCAGCCGTCTAACCAGGAAGGGAGTCTCCCCTCCTCAGGGGCCACATCTCCCAGTGCCTGGATAGAGACAACCCAGCCTCCAGGACTTGAGAAATAAGTCAATGATATTCTGTCCCAGAAGCCTGGGCTTACGAAGATGTGAGGCAAGTGGGAAAATCTGAAGACTATTAGAAAATAATAACTGTACAAATATTAAACTTCTTGAGTGTAATGATCTTATTATGCTTCTATGGAAGCATGAGCCTTTTGTTCAGATATTCTTATTGCATTCTTAGAGGTAAAGTGTCACAATGCCCTCAATTGGCTCAGCAATACATACGCACGCATGTATGTGTATATGTTTACATGTGTGTATGTACTAAGAATCAGAAAGCTCATTTGGCTAAATGAGCACTGGTGTTCATTCTTGCAACTGCAGGGCTTTTTTCTGTAGATCTGAAAGTTTTCAAAGTGAAAAACTAGGGTAAGAATAATGCAAGCTCTTCATGAACTATTCCAGGAATTCGAAGCTTAAAGAAGAAGTGCACGATCTCTGATGACGCATATTTTACAAACCTGGACTCAGACTGTCACCTGCTTTTTTTCATTTACTCTCTCTTTCTCCTTGTCACTCTGGCTTTCAAAGAAGTAAAATAAATCTTAAAAAAAAAAAAAAAGACATAAGTCTTCACTGATATGTGCTATTGCCCTTCCTAAAAGATAGAATTGGTTTTTATTCTCCCCAAAAGCTTTGTTTTTACACTTCCTACTGACATAACTGGTTTTTCACTCCTTTCCCAAAACTAGGAATATAATCGTTTCTCTGCTTGATTGGAAAGACCGCTGCAACAAGGAACCTTCTCCATCCACACGGCAACCCTGAACCCGCTGGTTGGTCTTTCGAGAAAGAATATCAAGGAGAGACTGCCCCCTGGAGGGCTATCACATAATAGCACATCACATTCACCAGCTGCAGGCTTATGTAACTGGTGGGCGTGACTTCTGCTCTCCAAGTCTATTCCAGGAATATTTAGTTAGCACCCTTCGTTGAGCCCAGAATGGAAGCTGAAACCATGGAAAACACAAACGCAATGTGACATGCCCCGGGGGTTACAGTGTTTTCACGCACAACTCAGGAATGTGATGTTTGAAGTTAACCCTTGGCTGCACTCAGCGAGGGAGACGTGTGAGAGCAGTGAGGCTGTCGTGGCGGTGAGGCCGCAAGAGGAACAACGCGGGACACTTCATCGGGAGCCTGGGTTCAGACCTTGAGCAAACCGTGCAATTAAGCTCCGTTCATACACAGCCCTGCTATTCCTTCCATAACCACCACCGACTCATAGAAACCGATGATTCCCATGATCTTGCCACCTTCCAGACACAGGCCTAGATGGGTTATGGGTAAGTTCTCTGCTGTGCCCTTAGCTCAGTCCCAGAGCAGATGGAGTGGCCGTACACGGGGTTCCCCAATCTCAACTCACCAAAGGAGCACTTCCCATGGGTTTGTCCCAAACAGCCGTCATCAATGACAAGATAGGCTATTTTTACAGCAAGTCCTGGCCGTTTTCTCTCATAGCTACATAATCATGATCCTGCTGCAAACTGGACTTGACTCAGGACCAGGACATACATAAAATGGATGCTAAGTAGCCACAACCTAGGGAGAAAACCGATGTCCCACAAGGCTGGAGTTTTAAAGAAACAGAGGTTGCCCTCTGTTGCGAGCACTTTGCTCTGCAGATCTCATTCCTGAAAATTAGGAATGATGAGATGTGAAGGCTGAGGCGCTTGGGCTAATTTAGTCATTTTTTCATAATCATGCATTTTAATGTCAGAGACATAAAAATCTCAAAATGATTTCCAAGAAGTTAGCATCTGTCAAGTTAACAAGTCTTTTTCCTTCTATGGTGTCTTCTATCACAATGCTTCTAGTCTTCAGAACTAGACTAGCATTGCATCATTAAAACGGCAGCACCCGATTCCATCAGCACCGGCTGGGCTTCTGTCCCATCCCCCCTCCAAGCAAACGGAAACCGTCTTACCAAATGCCCACGCCTTCCTTTTCCTTCCTTAGGGCCCTGGGTGCCACTGGCAGTTCCAGGATCCCCCTGAGAACACAAAAGGCCACAGGCTGCTTACCTTGAATAGAGAGCATTAAAAAAAGGAAAAGACATTACAGGAAGAATGATTGAAGAAAGAAAAGCCCTACCAGTGTGGATGCTCGTCGTTGTCTGCACCTGCTCCGTAACCCCTGGGCACTCAATGCAATTAAAATCCCAACCTCTTCAAGAACCCTAGCTTTCTATAAAATGAGTTTGATATCGGACTGCTTATTAATAATTTTCAATATTAATAAGCCTGTGGGCTCTTGCCACATATTCAGAGCATTCTGAATACTGCCTCAAATAGACCAGACAACACGGTAAGTTTTTAAGGATTTTATTCAGTGAGAGAAATCTGCAGGAGAGTGAGGGCTTTATTTAGGGGAGAAAGAAATTTAGAAGCTAAGTTGGGTCCATACCAAGCTGAGAGCAGGCCTGGGGCAAACCATGAGGATAAGCATGCAGGCAGGAAGGCACGGGGCTCACGATGTCTCAGGACTTTTAGTCATTTCCAAAGGGGAGTGGGCAGGTGAGCGTACAGGTGGGGGTCAGGTAGGCACAGGAGATCACACAGGGGGCGTGGTCTGCCAGCTCACAAACCTAATTGATTTTTATCCTATGTGCCTGGCTACAACTTACCCTCTCTTGCATCTCATTTTTCCCATACGAATTTTATCTCCTGCGCCAGGCAACACACTTCTTGTTGGTCATAGCCATCACTTACTCATCTTTGGGCCTTTCTTTGTGCTCAGCAAAATGTCCCACAGGTAGGAGGCACTTGACAAAATTTTTACTGAATTTTACTAAACTCATTTGAAATGGAAGGCTCTCCAGGGTTAAGGAAGTGTGGTGCCCTCTACCTCCTTCAAAACCTGATCCACAAACTTCTGGTTAGAAAGTTAACCTCCATAAAGAGCCATGACTGTCTGACTCCCTGTGTCACATATCAGAAAATCAGTCTACACCATTAATTGTGTATCCTTGTGGTAAAAGCCCTACTCTAACTCCATGGCGAGTGCAAAGAAGTGTGAGTAAACCCATTTCACTCCCTGTGTCAGTAGATGCTGATGATATTACTGTGATGACCAGATACTTAAGCCTTGCTGGATTCCACAATCTATTAGTAATGTCTGCAATGGGCACAGCAGTACATATGCCAGGTGTCTGCCTTCCTTTCCATGGAAATATAATGACTGACATGAGGCACTGTGTCATCGATCACAAGCAGTTAGAACAAATAAGTTATAAAGCTGTTGAGAAGGGAGCAGTCATGACAGGGAAGACTGACATGGTCAAAGAAACCATTGTGAGAAACAAAGAGAGGAGCTGGGCATTAAAGAAAAGGTGATATTCAAATAAGCAGTGAAGATGGAAGAAGGAAAAGGCTCCCGGGAGGGGCAGGTGTGTGAGCTAAGTCACAGAGGTGCGATGCATCAGGAGTGCTAAGGGAACAGTGAGGAGCACAATTTGACTGGAAGGACACTTCTTGACCATGATTGTGAGTAAGGTGGTCGAAAGGCCTCGGGAGTAAGTCTAAGTCTTTGGAAAAGGGAGCCATGAAAAGCCTGGGGCTAGGGAGGGACATGATGAGTCAGAGCACAGTCCCCGACTGGCAGGGCTCCTGTCCCCATCTGCAGTCAGGTTGCAAATGAAGCTTCCCAGCACCCACCTCCTACTGACTGCCCTTTAATTCTGAGTTGACATCCGTGTCTGCAGTAGAAATATGAGAAATGAGTGCCCCATACTTTACTCAATTTCCCCTACTCCCTTTTTCTCCAGATGATCCTGGGACTCCACAGTTACCCTAGGAAAAGATAAATAGCTACAGAAAGAATCTCTGGTGTGTGAACCATGCCAGAAACTTTCTTCATGTAGCTCCAGATTCCAAACAACAGCAGAAGGTTTCCTTGCCAGTTCCCAGCAAGGTGACAGAGCCCTCTCAGTGAAAAACAATTTTAAATTCCAGATAACTGAAATATAATTTACATATATGAATGAGCTGACCAAGACAAAATAAAACTTTAGGGTTTGTACTAAAGAGAAAGTAGGAATGCAAAAAAGTGATAGCTCTTGGCTGTCCTGAGGTTTCCTATGATCCCTGTGTATGTGCATATGAACATATATGTGCATATAGTGTGTATATACATATGTAGGCATGTGTGATGTAAAAAAAAAACTCAAGATGATTATTTATTGATTGGTCTCAGGAGGTAGGAACATGGCAAAAGCAAACAGTCTCAGGTCATAATATCTCCTCGTTGATAAAAAATGAAACCAAAAGTGAGCTTAACTCAAAAGTCACAATGCACAGGAAAAGACACCATGAAGGAAAAGACAACAGACAGCAAAACCAGACCATAATAACTGCAAATATTAGAATTATCATATGTGGAATATAGAAATAATTATGCTTAATGTTTATTAAATTAAGGAAAAGAGGATTAGCAACATAATAGGCAACTACGAAAAAAGACTAAGTAGATCTGAAAGAAGAACGAGACATAATTCCTTGAAGTAAAACCATAATCAATGAAATGAAAAATTCAATTGACAGGTTAGTTTGTTAATACGTGAGAGGTGAGAATTAGGGAACCAGAAACCAAGGAAATTATATAGACTGCCACAAAGAAAGACCAATCACAAATACGAAAGAGAGAGGTTGTAACTCATTGAGGACAAAATGAGAAAGTCTCACAAGTTTCTAATTAGGCTTACACAAACAGATGATAGCAAAAACGGGAATGAAAAAAATTAAAATGGGGCTGGAACCGTGGCACAGAAAGTGGGTAAAGTCTCTGCCTACGACTCCAGCATCCCATACGGGCACTAGTTGTTTCCCAGCTGCTCCACTTTTGATCCAGCTCCCTGTTAACGGCCTCAGAAAGGAGCGATGTTCCATGTTCCCCAACATGGAAGATCCGGAATAAGCTCCCGGCTCCTGGCTTTGGCCTGACCCAGTCCTGGCAGTGGAAGCCATTTGGGGAGTAAATCACAGGATGGAAGAATTTCCAAAATGACAATTTTCTAAGGATTGTCCAAAATTCATGGAAGACATAAGTACTCAGATTCAAAAACCTAACTTATCCCAAGCATGATAAATGGAAAGAAATCCACAGCTAGAAACCTCATATTGAAGCTGCCACAAACTAGAAGCAAAGGGGATAATTTGAAGCAGCTTTCTTAAAAGATTGCTTATAAAGGAGCAATTATTTTGACAGACAACATCTTTAAAGATGTATTTTATTTATTTGAAAGGCAGGGAGAGAGAGAGAGAGAATCTTCTATCTGCTGGTTCACTCCCCAAATGGTTGTAATGGCCAGGGCTGGACCAGGCTGAAGCCAGGAGCCTGGAAGTCCATCAGGGTCTTTCATGTGGGTGCAGGGCCCCATACACTTGGGCCATTTTCCACTGCTTTCCCGGGTGCATTATCAGGAAGCTAGATTGGAAGAGGAGCAGCCTGGACTAGAAATGGCACTCTGGGGCTGGCGCTGTGGCATAGTGGGTAGAGCTGCCTTCTGCAGCGCCAGCATCACATATGGGTGCCAGTTGGAATCCCATCTGCTCCACTTCCGATCCAGCTCTCTGCTGTGGCCTGGAAAAACAGTGAAGGATGGCCCAAGTGGTTGAGTTCCTGGCTCCCAGTTTTGGCCCTGCCCATTTCATGGCATCGTAGGCATTTGGGGAGTGAACCAGCAGATGGGAGTATACTCTCACTCTCTCTCCCTCCCTCTCAAATAAATAAACGTAATTTTTCAAATAATAATATTTAATGGGTATAATTTAACCAAATAATTAACCAAAATACCAGGCAATAAAGTATAATAAAAGATGGAGTTGATTACTTAAGTTTTAGGGTCCTGGTCCCTTAGGGATAAAGTAAAATACGTAAACTAAATTTAAATATTGTTGAGTGTACATATTAAAATTTTGAGACTAGGGGCCAGCATCGTGGCGTAGCCAGGAAAACCAACACCTGAGAAGCCAGCATCCCATATGGGCGTTGGTTCATGTCCCAACTGTTCCACTTCCAATTCAGCTCCCTGCTGATGGCCTAGAAAAACAGCAGAAGATAGCCCAAGTGCTTGGACCCCTGCTACCCACATGGGAGATCCAGAAGAAGCTCCTGGCTCCTGGCTCCTGGCTTTGGTTTGGCTCAGTTCTGGCCACTGCAGCTATCTGGGGAGTGAACCAGCAGATGGAAGCTCTCTCTCTCTCTCTCTTCCTATCTATAATTCTAACGTTCAAATAAATAAATAAATCTTAAAAAAAACTAGACTAAGCATGAAATCTATACTCTTAGAAGAGTATCTCGGAATAGTAGAAGGGAAACATAAAAATGAGGAACTTCTGAATCTTTTCTCTATCCAAGTCATCAATATCATCCTCACCAATGTTGCCCTGTATGGCAAAATAAGACAAAAATGTTAGAGAAGAGAGACAGGTGTATGTGGGTATTTCTTTGATGTTGTTTTCCTTGCTGATATTTTTTTAGTTGACAGAAGAATCTAGGCCTTCTGAAACACTATTTATATTCTAAGCCAGTTATTAAAAAGCAGTAATTATTTTCATTCTGAAATAATGATCAAGGTTATCTAGTTTTTTCCCCTGATATCTTCAGGTGCTAAAAATAAATGATTTTTTTAAAGATTTATTTATTTATTTGAAAGTCAGAGTTACACAGAGAGAGAAGGAGAGGTAGAGAGAGAGGTCTTTCATCCCCTGGTTCACTCTCCAGATGGCTGCAACAGCCAGAGCCATGCCGATCCAAAGCGGGAGCCAGGAGCTTTTTCCAGGTCTCCCACACAGGTGCAGGGGCCCAAGGACTTGGGCCATCTTCTACTGCTTTCCCAGGCCATAGCAGAGAGCTGGATGGGAAGTGGAGCAGCCAGGACTTGAACCAGCGCCCATATGAGATGCCAGCACTGCAGGTGGCAGTTATACCCGCTATACCACAGTGCCAGCCCCAATAAATGATTTTTTTAAATTCTTAGATTTTGGATGGACAAGAAAACTTCCCTTTAAACTTCTACACTGGCAATGAATGACTCTTTTCGAAAACTGAGCCAATTACTCTTGGCTGTCACATTCTGGAAATGAGCCGTCCCCTAATTTAACAAGACTGGGAAACGTGCCTGGATTAGTCTGCACTGGAAACCTGAAAGATTACAGATCAACGAGGAACTGAATGGGCGTGTGTACATGTATGTGTATTTTGGGAGACATCATAGAAAGAAAAAGAAAACTAAAAATCTAGGGCTCACTTGGTGGTAAGTGTAAAATGGGCAACTATGTAGTGACATTTCTCCAGATAATCCATCACTTTCAAATTATGGGCCCTTCAAGTTGCCAACTATCTCAAAATGACAGCTAATCCAGGCACCGTAAAGCATATTTTGAAAAACAACCAGAATTGCAAACACAGCAAATGCACTTTACTTGTGTGGAATGGTTGATTCACTCCCCCTATCTACACAATAAAATCGTGTTTCAAGCATTTTTTAAGGCCAAAGTACAGCTGGGTTAGCACATGAAAACAAGTATTCCAAACTCTTGGACTGGAATTACAGGATACGTTCGCCATGGGCCACGGCAGGTGCATGAATGGCAGCCAGGCACACAAGTAAGAAGCTCCATGAGACCATCTGTCTTGTCCATCAGCTCTGCAACCCCTCTCTAGGATAACATGTGAAACCAAGTGGGTACCCAACAAATATCTTTATTTATTTAATGAATGCATCTTTACATAGATACAACTTTAGGAATACAGTGGTTCTTTCCCTCATTCCCTCCACCCCACTCCCTTCCCACCTCCGATTCCCTCTCCCATCTCCTACATTATGGATCATTTTTAGTATGACTTTATATATGGAGAACCATCTTTATGCTGATCATAGATTTCAACAATTTGCCCCCACGCCCACACACAATGTATAGAGTACAGTTTGGGGAGAGAATTTGCAGTCGATTCTCATATTGCAAATCAGTAAGGACAGAGGTCCTACCTGGGGAGCAAGTGCACATTGACTACCTGGGGAGCAAGTGCACATTGACTACTGTTGCTCCTTTCACAATTAACACTCTTTTTTATGACATCAGTGATCATCTGAGGCTCTTGTCGTGAGATGCCAGGCCAAGAAATATCTTTTGAGTGAATGAGAGACGAAAAAGACACTTGGATCTGAACGTAAAGTCATTCCCTCACTGTGTCAACCCCTTTCTGGCCAGTCCTGTCCTGGTACACCTCTCCCATGTGACACCCACCCACCTGGGCCAGACCCTGCCTACCACACTCTGTATTCAGGAGCAACCCCTCTAGCCCATCTATGATAAATACTGTGGCTCCATTGTTTTAGAGTCAGCAAGACTTGGAAATAACAATATATATCACTGCCTTAAACCCGAAATGCATGCCTTCCAAAGAGTCATCCAGGCACATGGCAGTTTGGCTAGTAATATCAACTGACAGATTTCTTTATCTAAAAATCCGTGCTTCACCTCACTCAAGCAAAAAAAGAGCACCTAGATTCTAGTGTTTCCCAGAGCAACTGCTGTTCCTTTTAAGAAGAGGAAAGGAGGTTACCTACCTTCTCTCCTGAAAATCCTCTTGCTTCCTAAAGTTGGGAAAAGATAAAAAGAATTGAATTTGAATGAGATTTTTAGGCCCTTGTTTCATTTAGGAAACCATTATGTTGCCTGATTTGAAGTAAATGCAATTGCTAGATCAAAATGAAGATGCCTTCTCCAGCACACAGCACTCTGACTAATGTCCCCCTCCTTCCCCCGTGACTTGGAGACAACTGTACCTTGCAACTCCTCACACAGTTGGGATGAACAGGGAAAAACACTAACCTGCCAGTCACTGTTATAATGATCATATTTTTCAAGCAAAAGGGAGAATCAACTGGCCAGCAAACACAAGAGAGCTTCCAAGAACAATAAGAAAGGGACCAGTGCTGTGGGTTAACGCAGGTTAACGCCCTGGCCTGAAGTGCCAGCATCCCATATGGGCACCGGTTCTAGTCCTGGCTGCTCCACTTCCAAGCCAGCTCTTTGCTGGCCCCATGGGAGTGGCCCTCAACAAATCCCCGCCAGGATTTGGCGTAAAGGGTACTTCAAAAAGTCTGGAGCAAATTGCATTTCAAAATAATTTATTTTGATTCAAAGCTCTTTTAAAATTCATGTAGAATTTTTTTCATGAAATTCTTTTCCATTGAAATTTTTGAGGGCTTCTGGTATGAGACCTAGCTCCATTACCCTTGCAGGGAGTGACATCAGGGTGTTCAGTGCTGGCTGCCAGAGGCCTCCACAAGGGTTAAGCTCCAGCTCCCACAGCAGGGACCTGCTTGATAACTGCCCTGCCCAAGCCACCTTCCCTCCTACACACACTCCTTTCCCCTCTATACTGTTCAGAGGGATCACCGCCCATACTCTACTCACCACTGATTCCGTTTCTCAGACGTCACTTCCAGAAAAGCTTCAGTGCAAGGAGCTGTGCTGCAGAATTAACATTTTTCTCAAACCCAAGAGATGAAGCCAGGAAAGGGAAAGAATCCCACAGCTTGAGGTCAGACTCCTGGGCATCCTTCCTCACCTCGGAATCCAGGAAAGCCCTGTTGGCCTCATCCCAACAGCACATACAGAATTCTTACTGAATCAGAGTAAGGACTGTAACACTTCCAGCCAGGTATTTGATCAGGAAGAGAGTGGTGGAGACCATGCATTGTACCAAACCGACTAACTACAAACTATAAAGTGCTGCACATCCATGACATTAATCAATTATTAATTAGGTTTGTGATACCTAACTTTGACTTAGAGAGGTGGGTTGACTTCCTAAGCCACTTGGGATGGTAAAAAGGCACATGGAATAGTCAGAAGCACTCTGGTTCTAGAATGAGGGGACCTGGATTTGAGTCCTGCTACTGCTTTCATCTTGTTTTGTGAGTTCGAATGAGCATAGGACTCCGTGAATCAGTGTCGCCCTTCATAACTGAGGATGCAGATAGTACTGGTTCTAACTATTTCCTAGGATTGTTCCAGTGGACACTGTAGATGCTGTCTTGGAGTGTTTCACAATGCAAAGCATGTGGACTGGACAAATGGTATCTTTATACTTAAAGATACTGAAAGATAAATAGAAAAATGGAGATTCTGGAAACATACACACAGGCTTGGACACGTCTCCAACCTTCTCTATGTGACCTTAGCAGTCACTTATTCTGAGTCTCAACTTCCACATTGGAAAGATGAAAGTGTTTACATGCCCCGGTAGGGTTGTTTGGAGACTGAATGTGATGATGGCACAGATAAAATGCTTAGGGATGTTAAACAACTGTCTTTCTCTCCTTCTCATAAGTCTAACCAGTCTTGCAGCTTCATCTGGAAATTTTAATGCTAACATCTACTGTACTAAACCAGCCATGTGTTTAAGGAGACGGAAATGCCAACTAACTTGGTTTGATCATCACAATGAATATATGGACGCAATTATCACCCCGCACCTCCTAAGTGAGTGCAATTGAAATAATTTTTAAATAAAATAAAAATAATTTCTTTAAAAGATAGATGTTTAAAATATAGAGAGCCCATGAGTCTGGCAGGCTATATTTTTCCTAAGATGGGTGAGGTCTTCCATACAGCATGCTATATGAACGTGCCACTCTCTCATCAAGGGGACAGGTCTAATTCCCGCCCCTTCAATCTTGTGTGGATGGGAAGACTGGTCTATAACCACAGAAGTAAACAGATGTCCCACCACCCAACTTCAGAAGCCTTGCAGCTCCAGCCTGGCTCGCTGGAATGCTTGGACCCAGCAGGGTGAGATTTAGACCAAGAGGAGTCCTTGGACACAATTTCTAAGCATGTGTTCTAGTGACTTGCTTTTCAGAGGCTACTTCAGGAAGCTCATCTTGTCCCGTGACACTCAGAAGGGTGCCAGGTGCCAGATCACATCCAAGGGAGGGTCAAAGTTGCAAGGATCCAGTTCTAACCAACCCCAACAGCCCGGAAGGGACACGGAGTGAACTTGTCTCATGACAATACTGAAACCTCCTCTGCTGGGTTGGACTTGGAAGCCATTTTCAGAACAAGGGACGTATGAAGAAGCATGCCACCTGCACCAGACATTCAGCGACTTTGGGACCCTGAGAACAAGCTTAGCTCTGCCTGTAAGGCCCATGCTGCCCCCCGTGGGAGAGGCACTGCTTGAGAACCATCCCCAGGGTAGCCCTAGTCCTCATGTTCACAGTCAGTCTTTCTTGATCTTAGACACCCTTGGTCCAAGTCTTCATGGGTCTTCCTCACCAAGCAAGAATCCACTGGGTTCTGCAAAGGCTCGCCTCCAGGACAGAACTTCCCTGTGAGGTTGCTCTCCCTCGGGTCCAGCCGTTTACCCTTCCAGCTCAGCCTGTGCTTCCACTACTCCAGCCACAAGTGAGAGAAGACTCCCCCAAGGCAGTGGGCTTCTGGATCCAGCTTTTTCAGCCCCAAATGTTATCGTCTACCAGAGGAGACCCCAGGTCTGCAGGAAAGAGCTAGAGCTGCCTCGTTGTTGTTCCCTCTATGGTTTCCCTACCCACATAGGGCGTGAACATAATAACAATGATGGCACTACATCGCTAAGCTGTGGCGTGTGTTTGGGGAGGCATCGGGGCGGGCAGTCAGTGACACATGACTGAAATACTCCATCAGTCATTTGTCCATAAATGCTTGCAACTTGAACCTACAAACCTGTGCAGAGATGCCTCTGCCCCTGAGCAGATCATTCTCACCTGCTTTTCCAGCAAATGACATTCAGAGCGTAGCACATTGTGAAAACCAGCAGCTTGTGTGAGAACTGGGCTAGAGGAAGAGTCTGACAGCCAACATTTAATTACAAGAGTTAAGAGGATGGAGAGGAAGGAGGATAATTGGTTAACACTCCGCGGGCCGAAAAGATCGAAAGACCATTTCATACTCCTGTCTCCTGAAACCTTACCTCCAATGCCACCATGACCCCCTGGGCACCAGGACATATCCTGCCCACAGCCCCAGCCAAGCCAGAAGCTATAAGCACTTCTGTGGATGGCCTTGCTATCCCCACGTTTCCCCACCTCATACCTTTTCTATAGCCAGTGCACAAGCAACATAAACAGTGTAGACTTTCTATCCTCCCAGATTTTCAGCATAAAATACCCCAACTTTTTAGAGGACACCTTTCAGCTGCTGTCCAGCCGTGCTGCTGGTAGCTGTGGGAACTTGTCCCAGGACTGGTCCTTTCTTCCCTTCTAACCTCTGTAACAGCTCAATAAACCCTTGCACTTCACAGACCTCTCGGTCTCAAGAGGTTTGGTTTAACAGATGACATGAAAAATGAAATGAGGCCCACCAGAGCTGCTGTGTAGGACACCACAGGCTCCAGCCACAGTGGCCGGTGAGCAATGGAAATGCGTCTGGCCCCCACTGCCACACGCCATACGCGTAAGACACCAGATTTCAAACACAGTATGAATTCAAAAGCATGGCACTTCCTTACTTTTTATATTGATTACATGCTGAACTGACAGTTTAGATTGATCCAGTTAAATGGAATATGGCATTAACATAAACTTCAACTATTCTTTACACTTTTTTAGGGTGGCTACCATAACATTTTAAATGACATCTGGCATTTGCCTTATGTCTCCAGCTCTGGACCAGAGGGTCTTTGTAAAGCATCTTGGCTTTGTAGAGTCAGGACAGCAGAGAAGAGGAACAAAATCCTCTCTTCTTCCAGACAGAGAAATCCATGATCCCAACCAGTTGGATGGACTTTAACTCATTCTAACCTCGCCTGGGCCCATAGAATCACCAACAAAGCAGAAAAAAATAACACGTAAATGACATCGAAAACATCATAAAAACAAGAAGGGCTGTTTTTTTATAAATATTTTTTCAAATATTTTTAAGAAGCCAGTGAAAACTCACAATTCACATTCCTGAGTATATTTTTCACATCTCAGGCCATGCTCATTGAGGAAAAATATAGATATTGAATCATCCTCTCCATAAATACAACCAAAGGAATGGATTGGCCAAAGGAGATCACATTTTTCTCTCATTTCTGCTTATTTTCCAAGTTTGGACAGCCCAAATGTTCTGTATAATAAAGCAACATGCTGATCTGGGTGGAGCAATGAGAACGCCCAGGCTTGTATGTGCCAGTGGTTCCCAAAGCGTGGACCAAGGGTCCCTTGTGTCTCCAAGACCCTTCCAGGATGGTCCCAAAGCTAAACCTTCTTCCCGGCTACATGGAAACATTGTTTTCATTTTTTACTCTTATTTTCTCCCAAGGGTATGGTAGAGTTGTTAAGAGGCCACACAGCAGGTGATCTCACAACAGGCTGAATATGGGAGCAAGGAGGCAAAGCCAGCTGTCTTCTGATAATGGGTAAAGGAGTGTCATTCCTCTCACTAATTTTTTTTTGCAAAATGACAGTTATTTTTCATGAATAAATATGCCATTTTTGTTCAAATATAGTGGGTGTATTTTTGATATTTTGAAATAAGATAATAAATGATTTAAAGTTTTCTTAATTTTAATTTCTATTATGGTAAGCATTAATAGATAGAAAGAAACAAGATAAGCAAAAGTTTATCAATGCCTTCAATGCTCTTCAAGCGTGTACAGATTAAGGTATGGGGAAAAAGAAGAGATGTTGGCCAAACATCTGTCTTTCAGCTGTGACTGAGCAAGTCTGGGATTCTATTCTATAGCATGGTGACTATTGTTAACATTACCGTATCATATTCATACCATTTGCTGAGACAAGATCTCAAATTTTCTCACCACATCTTAGAAATGGCACCTGTGAATCGATGGAGGTGTTAATCAATTTGATTGTGGTAATCACTTCACAGAGTACGTGTCAATCAAATGTCAATCAAATGATCACATGGCACACCTTAAACGATACATCTTATTTGTCAATTGTATCTCAGCAAAAGAGCCTACAGTTATCCTGAGACCAAATGGTTTGAGAGCCAGTGACAGATGTATAAATCAACTTTAACATGGGTACCTGTGGTAATACAGCTTTTCCATCACCCAAAAGTAATGGAAAACCATGGGATTTTTCAATCCTTTCTGGTATTCATATGATGTAGCAAGGTGATTCCCTGCTGCATTTCAGTCCCCTTGCCCACGATTCTGTCTGTAATATCCATTTTTCCTCTCTGACACAGGGTAGATGGCTTTCACTCGCCCAACAGTGTACACTCCAGGAGTGTACCAGGACCATGTCCTCTAGAGCATCATTGGTTAACTATAACTCCACTGCCTTCTCAGCCACCCAGGAAGGCATCTGAGTGACCTTGTTAACAAGAATGGTCATGGATTCTCTTCAATGATTTATTAAAGCATTTTCAAGCAGAGTAGCTTAGTAATAGTTAATGAATGACCTACAACGAAACTCACGATTAACAACTAGTCTCGCATGCACATTAGACAGACCAACACATTCAGTTAGCTCAAGTTCACTGATGTAAACCCAAAATGACCACACTTCATCATTAAACACCTTCTAGAGACTGTACCTTTCAAAAGTTTGCTTGCCATGGGTTACAATAAATGGTTATTTTACATAGGCATTTTAAACCCACTTTATGTGCATAGAGGAGAAAAATTTCCATGACTTCAGTGCAATTACACATTGTTAATATTTGACCCATGTTGTTCTATTCTTTCAAATAAAAGAAATAAGAATCAATGCTTACAAATCTACCTTTTTCACCAAGATGGCCAGGTAACCCATCAAAATTCTTCTCTCCCTGAGAAGACAAGAAATCAAAATTAAAAAAACTTAGACGTTAGAGTACTCACTTCTCACCTCCGTGTAAAAACAAGAGGTATCACTGACACTTCTGTCTCCCTAGTCAGCATTTGGCTGAGAAGCTACCAGGTGCTGGAACAATGAGCAGGGATCATTAGAAACAAAGTCTCAGCTTATGCTGCAATGAAAACATGAATGCCTGTTTGGCTTAATGCTTAGGACATCAAATTACTGTGATTTTTCCAAAATACCTGGTAAGCCATTTTAATGTAAAAATCAAAAACCAAGACTAGCATCTAGGTAAAAACTCAAGGAAAACTGCTACTCCTTAAGACGGCTTTGACCTTGCAATTGCTTATTCTACTTGAATGGAGTGGTTGCTTGGTTCTCTATGACTCAGCTGTTTAGTCTCACTCTTAGTTCCAGCTTCTTACATTCCTAAACACAGGAAACATTTCCTCTCAAGGAAGTCCGGTTTGTCATTTTATAGCCAGAATAGTCTATTTGCCCCCCAAAAATTCATCAATAGGATCTAGGAGCTTTATTTTATTTGTGATCAACAAAGATCTGAAAGGCAGGACAATCAACAACTGAATTTGAGCAAATGGAAAAAGCAGAGAAGTGAACAACTTTAAACATCCCTGTCTTCCACCTTTGAGGCTTTGTCACCAGGTTGCAAAGCACACAAGTTAACAGGTTCCCAAACTTGTCTCTCCTTAATTTCCAATCTAGTGTTAAAGAACAACATAAAGGGAAAAATATAATGCTAGCCCAAAAGTACAGTTTGCTGTGGCACAGCAGTTTAAGCCACTGCTCAGGATGCTGGCATCCCATCTCTAGCATTTAGCCCCACCTCTGCTTCCAAACCAGCTTCCTGCTAATGCACCTGTGAGGCAGCAGATGATGGCTCAACTACCTGGGTCCCTGCTACCCATGTGGGACACCCAGATTGAGTTCCAGGCTCCTGGCTCCAGCCTGGTCCAGCCCTGGCTGTCATGGACATTTGCGGAGTGGACCAGTGGATAGATGATCTCGATTTCTGTATCTCTCTCTGCCTCTCTGCTCTTCAAATAAATAAACTTTTTTAAAAAATTATTACATATGTCATATGGTTCTAAATTTAAAAAGATGAATCTTCAAAGCTATTAAGAGTTCATTCTAACATCCTCATAGAAAATCTTCCAGAGACAGCATGAAAAATGTGGTGCAAAGCCAAGGGGCTGGACTCAATATTACATGTGGGTGGTAATTATATCTACATCATAAAATGATAGTCCTTTGAGAATGGAACTTTGCCAACTCTGGCTATCAGGATCGGTTCCCAGGAGATGCTTTTTCTTAAAACTGTTAAGTAATAATTGTTCTGTCAGGTAACCTAGAGTTAACAGAGATGCAAATTACCTTCAGTGGGAAACCAGTGATTGTGTCTTTTCTCAGAGTTTAATGCTGTCGAAAAGAATGTTAGCTGGGAGTAAAAGAGGCATCTGTTAGTACAAAGAAAGTAAGTGTCAGACAAGTGCACATTTGGTAGGTAAGTGATAGAATTCGTGACGTTATTTCTCAAATAAACACAAGTAGGCAGCAGAATAGGATGGACAGAACGTGAGACTCAGAGTCAGGTAGATCCAGGGTTTTCGATCCCAACTGTCATAGCCGACATTTTGAAGAAGTGATGTCCCCTCTCTGAGCCTCAACTTCACACCTGCAAAATAACAGCTGCCTCAAACAGTTGCTCAGAGGGTGACCCTGGGTGATGTTTGTTAAATACATGACATAAGGCCTGGGGTGAGTGGGCACTGATATTTTCATCGCTCTCTCTCTCGCCCTGTTCACACCCAGCAAATCCTGACCCCCCCCCCAGGACTCCCACCATCACCTCTGACCCCATCTTCTCCAAAACACTGTGCGTATACACCAAAGCACGTTCTTTCTACAACTGTGTCCTGAAAAACAGAGTGTATATCACGTGTGAGGTTTTTTCTGTGCTAGTTTCTATCGCATTACACCCTCAAGAGACAAAATTCCCTCAAAATTATTTTAAAATTCCCTTAAGATGATTATAATGATGAGGACCCTGGGAAGTTGGTTTTTTTTTTTTTTAAGTACTTACAAGTTGCTTCAGTAAGACACTCAGAGTTGCCAATATGCAAATCCTCTGCCAAATCCCAGCTCCTGACGCTGCTCTAATTTATTCTCACCTTCCAAGCCAATGATTAGGAGGCCAGACAGTCCTTCAAAATATCAACAGGTGCCATTTACCTGTGGACCTTTGGAGAGGGCTGTCTGTGTCTCAGCCCAGAAACTCATCCCCAACCCACCATTCTTCACTTGCCTTGTCTTCTTCCCTTGTCTCAGATGGAATGTTTTGTTAAAAACTAATTCAGAAATGGCATGATTTTATACACAGGAAAAAACCTAGAGACTCACCATAAAACTGTTAAACTCACAAACGGATTCAGTAAGGTTGTAAGACACAAAAATCAAATGCGAAAGCTCAACGGCGTATTTATAGAATGCTGATGGAATCACTGAGAAAGAAATCAAGGAAGAAATTTCACTCACAAAAACTACTAAAAAATTAAATATTTAGGAATAAATTCAACTAACGAAGTGAATGATTTCTACAATGAAATTTATAAAACATTGAGTTGAAGAGGAGACAAAAAGAATGGGAAGATATTGGTGTTCACCGATTGGAAAAATCAATGTTGTTAAAATGTCCATAACATCCAAAGCAAATTCAATGCAATTATTACCAAAATACCAATGACATTCTTCACATAAATAGGAAAACAATCATAAAATTAATATAAAACCACAAGACCTCGATTAGCCAAAGCAACCCTGAGCTAGAAGAACAAAGCAGGAGGCATTACAACTTCAGACTTCAAAACATACTATAGGGGTCGGCGCTGTGGCATAGCGGGTAAAACTGCTGCCTGCCACACTGGTTCAAGTCCCAGCTGCTCCACTTCCAACCAGCTCTCTGCTGTGTCCTGTGAAAGCAGTACAAGATGGTCCAAGTGCTTGGGCCTCTACACCCGTGTGGGAGACCCAGAAGAAGCTCCTGGCTCCTGGCTTCAGATCAGCTCAACTCCAGCCTTTGCAGCCAACTGGGGAGTGAACCAGTGGGTGGAAGACCACCACCACCCCGCCTCTCCTCCCCTCTCCTCTCCTCTCTCTGTGTAACTCGGACTTTCAAATAAATAAATAAATCTTTAAAAAATATATAAGCTGGCCGGTGCTTCGGCTCAATAGGCTAATCCTCCGCCTAGCGGCGCTGGCACACCGGGTTCTAGTCCCGGTTGGGGCACTGGATTCTGTCCCAGTTGCCCCTCTTCCAGGCCAGCTCTCTGCTGTGGCCAGGGAGTGCAGTGGAGGATGGCCCAAGTGCTTGGGCCCTGCACTCGAATAGGAGACCAGGAGAGGCACCAGGCTCCTGGCTTCGGATCAGCATGGCGGCCATTGGAGGGTGAACCAACGGCAAAAGGTAGACCTTTCTCTCTGTCTCTCTCTCACTGTCCACCCTGCCTGTCCAAAAAAAAATATATATGTAAGCTATAATAACCCAAAATAGTACTGGCATAAAAACAGACACATAAACCACGGGAACAGAATAGAGAACCCAGAAGTAAATTCAACTACTTACAGCCAACTGATTTTCTAGAAAGACAGCAGCCATGCACACTGGCAAAGGGAGAGTCTCTAACAAGTGGTGCGGAGGAAGCAGGATATCCACAGGAAGAAGACATAAACTAGACCCCTATCTGTAACCATACACACAAATCAATGCAAAATTGATCAAAGACTTCCATGTCAGACACAAAACTAGGCAACTACCAGATGAAAACATAGAGGAAACACTCTAGGTCAAGCAAAGATTTTTTCAGATATGATGCCCAAAGCAAAGGCAACAAAAGCGAAAACTGGGAAATGGGACCACAGCAAACTAAAAAGCTCCTGCATAGCAAAGGAAACCATCAGCACACAGAAGACAGCCCCAGAATGGGAGGAAACGTCTGCAAAATTAACATCTCATGAGCGGCTAATCTCCAGAATACATAAGGAACTCAGGAAAGTTAGCAAAAATAATATCTCAATTTAAAAGTGGACAAAGGACCTTATAGCCATTTCAAAGGAGAATTTACAAATGGCCAAGAAGTATGCAAGCAGCCAGCGCTGTGGCATAGTGGGTAAAGCCTCTGCCTGCAATGCTGGCATCACATATGGACATCAGTTCAAGTCCCAGCTGCTCCACTTCCAATCCAGCTCTCTGTTATGGCCTAGGAAAGCAGCAGAAAATGGCCCAAGTCCTTGGGCCCCTGCACCCACCTGGAAAGACCCGGAGGAAGCTCCTGGATCCTGGCTTCAGATCAGCGCAGCTCCAGCCTTTGAGGCCATTTGGGGGGTAAACCAGCAGATGAAAGACCTCTCTCTCTCTCTCTCTCTCTCTCTGTCTCTATCTATCTCTCTATCTCTCTTTCTCTCCCTGCACCTCCTCTCGCTGTGTAACTCTGACTTTCAAATAAATAAATACTTTTTTTTAAAAAAAGGAAGTATACAAAAAAAAAAAAAAATGCTCAGCATCACTAGCCGTCAGAGAAATTCAAATCAAAACTTATCCTGGTTAGGGTGGCTATTATCAAAAAGAAAAAAATAACAAATATTGGCAAGAATGTAGAGAAAAAGCAACATTTATACACTGTTGGTAGGAATGCAAATGAGTACAGCTATTATGGAGGGCAGAATGGAGATTCCCCAAGAAACTAGAAATAGAACTCCCATATAATGCAGCAATCCCATTACTGGGTGGATGTGTATCCAAAGGAAGTGAAATCAGTATGTCAAAGAGACATCTGTTATGCACATGTTTATTGCTATGCTATTCACAATGGTCAAACTATGGACTCAACCTAGATGTCCAAAGATGGATGAATAAAGAAATGTGATATCTAAGCACAACCGAATATTATTCAGTCGTAAAAACAGAATGAAGTGGTGTCATCTGCAGCACCTTGTACAGATTTGGGAGATGCTAGGTTAAGTGAAATAAGGGAGTCCCACAGAGACAAATACTGCCGTTCTCACTCCTATGCGGCAGCTAAAAATCAATCTAGAAAATGGGAGAGTGGACACTAGGCGGGGAGGAGGGATGTACAGGGGTGGAGCTGATAGGGCAACAACTTCTAATATTCTACAGCACAGTAAGATAACTGTGGACGATAACGATCAATTGAAATCTCAAAACAGCAAGTAGGGAGGATTTTGAATGCGTCCAGTGACAAATGCCTGAGGTGACAGATATGCCAGTTATAATGATCTGATCATTGCCCATTGCGTACATGTATTAAATTGCCATACTGTGCCCTAGAAATATGTACAATTACCACGTGTGAATGTATAAAAATACATTAAAAATAATGTTAATTCATAACATGCCTTCTTGAAGAATTAATCTGATACCTTTCATTCTGATCAACTGAAAGTCAGGTAACAGAGTCACAGAGGATTCTCCTAGCTCTCTGATAGCCTTCATTTTTCTAAATTGCATAGCTGGTTTTCAGCCCTTGTTGTGTCAACCTGTATCTCCCTAAACCTCATTGAAGTTATGGCTTACTCTTAGAAACTGTGGCTGCCCCCAAATACTGTGGTTCCTCTCTTTTGGTGTACTTGATAGAATTGAACTTGTTTATGAAAGTTATCAACTCACCCTGAGCTTCAATTCCTTATCTGTAAAATACTATTTGCCCTATGAAATTGTTAGTGGCCATATGGCTTCCTGTGGCCACTAAAATGTAAGCAAAAGTGACACGTGCCACTCTCCAGGAGAAAATTTCAGGGCAGTGCACAATTTGCCCATTTCCTCTCGCACACCACAGCAATTTCAAAAGCACTTGCCAAGATAGACCCTCCATCAGCTTGGGTCCTTGAATTACAAGCGGTCACTGAGGGTTCGAATATGTTTGCTATTGCAGGATAACTTAGCCTATCCTATTCATGTGAGTATTAAGAGACTATGAGGATTTGGTCACAAAGCAGAGAGCAAAGGGACAGGAGATACTTCGAAAATTTGCCTAGAGTCACTGTCTTTGTTGAATTCTAGAACAGATATTAATGTTAATATTTTTGAAGAGTAAATTCTTGGCACATACATGCAAAGCAGCTGTTTTGTTACTATAAGGAGACTGCTGACAATCTTGTGGTTCAAATTTGTGTAGATATCCTTAATTATTCTTTAAAAATAAATTATTGGCAATGCTTACAAAAGTTTACAGTCTCTCGTCACATGCTCCCAAATCCCTTCCAGAAAAGTTACATTAATTGAAACCTCCAGTGGCAATTTATGGAGTGAATTGAGCCAGGAACAAGCGCATCATTAACCAGTGGAAACCACCGCCCCCAGCAGGCTATGCTGGCTATACCCTAGCAAGCAGGGAGAAGGGTGGAGGGAGCGTGCGCAGGTCCAGTTGCTTGTATTCACCCTGAGTTGGCTTTAGCTACATAGGACCGGCCGGAGCCTTCACACACAGCTGAACAGCTTTTCTACCCAGGATGCCCACCTGTTCCCGAGCGGGCCCTGCGCCCCTGGAGCGGGATACATCCGCCCAGCAGGATGGGCACCATGCTGGTGGCTGGACACCTGTCTCAGTCTGAGGAACCCTTGGTGCAGGGAACCCTCAAACGCCGTCCAGCCTTGCAGAAGGGGACCGGGCATCAGCAGGTGGCCTCCCTGCAGAGCCCACGGCCAGCGGGTGGGCCCCAGAGCACACAGGCGCTCATGCCGGCTGCGGAGGATCTCCAACGTCACCTTCAGCCTCTCCACCCTGATGTCCAGGCAGAAGCACCTGCAGTTCCCGGGGAGTGCAGCAGCGAAGGGGAGGGAGGAAAGGAGCAGGAAAGGGATGAAAAAGAAGATGCTAGGAACTGTACATTTCTCAAAAACACCACAGTGAGGCTTGGAGGTTGTGCCTAGCCTTTCAACCCAGTCATTTCTCACCTATTCATTCCTTACTTTGTTACACGTTCATTTTTTAATCAACCTCCCTGTCCGCTTTAAAAAAAACAAAAAGCATTTGAGTCTGATTAACCTGTTGCCATAACAATATCTTCCAAAAGTTGCCTTATGATGTCCATCTTTATATACTCAAAAATATCAAAATGTGGAGGGGTTTGTGTGCTGAGGCTGGTGGGAGGACACTATTTTCTGTTATGTGCTTTTAATGCATTTTCTACAATTAAAATGTGTTTCCTTTAACTCATAAAAATGTTTAATTTTAAACATGGCTCTGGGCCAAGGCTGTGGTGTAGTGGGCTAAGCTTCTGCCTACAGCACCCACATCCCATATGGGCACTGGTTAGAGTCCCGGCTGCTCCACTTCTGATCCAGCTCTCTGCTGTGGCCGCAGCAGAAGATGGCCCAAGTGCTTGGGCCCCTGTACCCACGTGGGATATCTGGAAGAAGCTCCTGGCTCCTAACTTGTGATAGGCCCAACTTCGGCCATTGTGGCCATCTGGGGAGTGAACCAGCAGATGAAGGACCTTTCTCTCTGACTCTCCCTCTCTGTAACTCTACCTCTCAAGTAAATAAATAAATTTTTTTTTAAAAAAATGGCTAGGAAATAAAGAATCTGGCAGTTTGGCCCACCCTGTTCTCCATAGCTCTCAGTGCCCAGTGCAGAAAACATATAAGGAATCTGGACAGCTGTGCAAATTGGAGCTGGAGGGGGTCTGGCACTGTGGCATAGCGAGTAAAGCTGCTGCCTGCAGTGCCAGCATCCCAAATGGATGCCAGTTTGAGTCCCAGCTGCTCCATTTCTTTTCTTTTTTTAAGATTTATTTATTTATTTGAAAGTCAGAGTTACACAGAGAGAGAAGGAAAGGCAGAGAGAGATTGAAAGAAAGGTCTTCCATTCACTGGTTCACTCCCCCAATTGGCCACAACAGCCAGAGCTGCACCAATCCGAAGCCAGGAGCCAGGAGCTTCCTCCGGGTCTTCCCATGTGGGTGCAGGGGCCCAACTTGGGTCATCCTCTACTGCTTTCCCAGGCCACAGCAGAGAGTTGGATCAGAAGTGGAGCAGCCAGGTCTCAAACCAGCACCCATATGGGATGCTGGCATCACAGGTGGCGGCTCTACCTACTATGCCACAGCGCCACTTCGGCCATTGTGGCCATCTGGGGAGTGAACCACCAGATGAAGGACCTTTCTCTCTGACTCTCCCTCTCTGTAACTCTACCTCTCAAGTAAATAAATAAAATCTTTTTTAAAAAATGGCTAGGAAATAAAGAATCTGGCAGTTTGGCCCACCCTGTTCTCCATAGCTCTCAGTGCCCAGTGCAGAAAACATATAAGGAATCTGGACAGCTGTGCTCCACTTCTGATCCAGCTCTCTGCTATGGCCTGGGAAAGCAATGGAAGATGGCCCAAGTCCTTGGGCCCCTGTACCCACATGGGAGACCTGGAAGAGGTTCATGGCTCCTGGCTTCGGATTGGTGCAGCTCCGGCTGTTGCAGCCCTTTGGGAAGTGAACCAGCAGATGAAAGACATCTCCATTTCTCTCTCTCTCTCTCTCTCTCTCTCTCTCTCTCTCTCTTTCTCTCTCTAACTCTGTCTTTCAAATAAATAATATTTAATAAAATAAAATAAATGTTTTAAAAATGGAGCTGGGGGAGCCGTATGTGTTTGCAGAGGCACTCCTGAGAATAGCCCAGCTACTCCATTTGATTCCACATCAGAGGACAGAGGCAATTGTAAAAAGAGAAATCTAGAAGGGCGTAAAGCAGCAGCCATGCTGCCAGGCCTGGATTCAGCCCAGAAGCAGAATAAGTAACTGCCTACTCCTGCTAGAAAGGAGACTGTGGAAGTTTTACCGTACCTCCAATGAGAGTATAGACAGTTGCAACGCTTTATGCACTATCTAATCAAAAGCTGATTGGAAAGTACCCTGTTCAGGTCTGCACTACTGCCCCTTGCACGCCTGGAAACTCTGACAGCATGCTGGAAGCCATTCAGAAAAAGCTTGGACAAAAGTTGGGGAAACTACACCTGACAAACTCTTGGCTCTCATAGAACTGGAGTGTCCAGGGGCCTGGGTCAACACACCAGTAGTTCAGATTAACGCCAGCTATTATGAGGATCTGCCTTCTAAGGATATGGAAGAAATTATTGATGAGCTGAAGGCTGGCAAAATTCCAAAACCTGTGCCAAGGCGTGGATGCCTCTCTTGTGAGCCAGCTGGAGGTCTTAGCTCCCCGACTAAACCACCCAAAGGACCTGGCTTTGGTGTGCCAGCAGGTCTATCATCTATATTCAACCATAAATATGCACCTAGAGAAATAAATATGAACCCTCTGTCTCAAAAAAAAAATAGATTGTGGAAAATGAAAGTAAAAATAAGCTTATTCTGGTGCACATGAATGTTGAAATCTGTGCCTACAAGGGAGTTGTTGAAAAATTCGTGGACATGCATATTATGAAAAAACAAAGCACATATTTCAAAATTGTTGCATCTAAATAAACTTACCTGTTCATATCATTTTCCACGCACATGTTGGATTATGCCGCTACTTCCTTCTCCCTTACCAGTGTTCCTTCTCATTCACCTCCCCGTGTACACGCCTGGCTCCGGGTGCAGGAGCATACTAGAAAACGTCAGGACGGAAACTCACTCCCAGCTTGCTGTTTGTTCTGCCTGAGAGATTTGCAGCCCTCCTGGGGAGGTTCTGTGAATAGAATTTGAAGGCTCAGGGGCCTTCAGTCTATCTCCACAGCTTCCGTTGTGCACGGTAAGACCATCCACAAAATTTTATTGAGGATGCAAAAGTTGCTGGTCACAGGTGCATCTGAGCTGGGGACTGGATGGGTGAACTAAAATGTAACTAATCGAGGCGGGCAGGTGGTGAGGCAGGTAAAGCCCTCACCTGTGACGCCAGTATCCCATATAGGCCCTGGTTAGAGTCCCGGATTAGAGTCCAGTTCTGATCCCAGGTCCCTGCTAATGTGCCTGGGAAAGCAGTGGAAGATAACCCAAGTCCTGGGCCGCCGCACCCACGTGGGAGACCCGGAAGAGAATCCTGGCTCCTGGCCCAGCCCATCATTGGGGCCTTTTGGGAAGTGAATCAGTGGATGGAAGATTTCTCTCTGTTTCTCTGTCTCTCTTCTCTGTAACTCTTTCAAATAAATAAATACATCTTGGAAAAAAATCTCTAATTCAAATTCATAACAAACAGCTTCCCTAGAGGTAACTCTTATTTGTTGACTGCCCTTTGTGCAGTGTGGTTTATCATGCAAGCCTTCTAATTTGCATTTTCCCCAGGAGCAGTTTCAGCTGCCTTTATTCTGTAACTGACAAATGCAAGGGATGCCTTCTTCCCCTGGAAATGGAGAGGGCTGGACGTTGGCAGGTGATCTCTAAGGTCTTTTTTCAGCTTTATGGTGCTTCTATAATTCATCAGGGTCCAGCCACTGGTAATGTGTCTACTAATTTCATCCACAACACTCAAAAAATCCAAAAAGAAATGTAAGTCCTTGTTTATTCCATGAACTAAAAAAAGAAGCTGGAACCCTAGCTGTTCTCTTCAGGACAATGCCCTCCTGAATGTACACAAAAAATAGGACTTTAGTTCCTGAAGAACCTGTACTATTTAATGCAGGACATCCCATAATCCATGCTCATTTTTTAAAATATTTGCATACTTGCATTCTTTTCATATGACTTCTGAATCCACCAAGGGTACTGGAAAGTACTAATACTCTTTTTAAAGATTTATCTATTTGAAAGTCAGAGTTACACATAGAGAGAAGGAGAGGCAGAGAGAGAGAAAGAGAGAGAGAGAGGTCTCCCATCCACTGGTTCAGTCCCTAAATGGCCACAATGGTAAGAGCTGGGCTGATTGGAAGCCAGGAGCCAGGAGCCTCTTCCCACCTGAATGCAGGGGCCCAAGAACTTGGACCATCTTCCACTGCTTTCCCAGGTCATAGCAGAGAGCTGGATCAGAAGTGGAGCAGCAGGGACTCAAACTGGCACTCATCTGGGATGCTAGCACTGCAGGCGGTGGCTTTACCCACTACTCCACAACACTGCCCCACTAATATTCTTTACCACGGGAGCAAAGAGATTAATTAAATGTTACAGAAAATTGGACTTTAAAGGTTTGATAGGATGCAAGGACTCATCCTGGTCTTCCAAAAATTAACTCTCAGCCTCCAAAACACAGCCCAGCCAATCAGGCCCCAGCTTCTCACAGACACCCCCATGCATACATAGTGGTTAGTGCCTGGGTTTTGATACCACACTGCTCTGGGTTCAAGCCCTGCCTCCATCACTTCCCAGCTGTGTTTCTCTCATGGAGAAATTGGATTAAATCGCAGCCATTTGCCTCACATGGGGTTGATGTGAGTGAAGTGAACGTGTACCATGTAACACACTAGAGACAGTGCTGGAAGAGCCAGGTAGGATTCTGCATTGTGCCCCTGCCGGAGCCTGCCCTGCCTTTAGTGTCCTGGATACATGGGATAACAGGTGCTCTTCTTGCCTGAGTTTTCTTGTGCTTATCGATGAACTGCATCCTAAATGATACGAGGATTTTTAAAATGCACTGCTGCTATCTCTGACTTGTTGTGAGGATCTGAGTAAGATAAAAGATGAGAAAGTTCTTTGTAAAAGCCAAAAGCTCTTGGGATGGGTGTTGTAGTACTGCTTAGGATGTGCACATCCCATAACGGAGGGACAGTTCTCATCAGGTACCTCTGCTTCCAATCCAGCTTCCTGCCAATGCAAAGAGGGAAGTAGCAGATGATGGCTCATGTGTCCAGGCCCCTACCACCCACATGGGGGACCTGGATGCAGCTCTTGGCTCCTGGCTTCCGCCTGGCTCAGCCTGGCCGGTGCAGCCATTTGGGGAGTGAATTGCTGTATAAAAGATCTATCTCTCTCTCTTTATCTCTCTCTCTCTCTTTCTCTCTCTCTCTCTCTCTCTCCCCTCACTCCATTCCATTACTTCCCTCACTTGGTTGCTCTGCTTCAAGTAGAAAAAAAAAAATAAACAGACATTTAAAACTATTATTTTCAAGTCCAAAGCCCCAACAGAAGGTGGCAGGTTTCAGGACCTTGGCGAGAGGCACACAGTTAATAAAGAACAGAGAGGTGAACTGCTGTCCATAGACCCCCACGAGCAACACCACCCAGGTTCTAGAACCAGGCTGCCTCAAGCTCAAAGCTCAACTGTGCTATTAACTCAGGTCAAATACCCAGTTTTGTTGTATGTTGGTTTCCTCATCTGTAAAAACAAATGCCTATAGCCTAGGGTTATAAGATGATTTCAATGTTTTGCTGTATGAATAGTCAGTACCAAAGAAGAAAAGCCCCTTGTAGAGGTTAGCTATTCTGAGGATTAGGAGGCGGGGCTGTAGAATCTCCCTAGGTGGGTGGGGACTTCCACAAAAACATCTTCTGGGTCTCCCATCCCCCTGGAGGGCAGGTTTCTGGGGAAAGAGAGTCAAGAGGAGGCCCTGCCTCCCCGCCTTGCTGTCCTGGAGAAAAAGCTTGAGAAGCCAAAACAGGGTCGAGGCTGACCTTGGCCGCGTGGAAGCTGGAAGCAGATCTGCAACAACACAGACAGAGCTGCTTGCGAAGGACAGTGTGTCCTTCTCCCTACGAGAGACGTCTGACTGATGTCACTCCCGGCTTCTGCTCTCCCTCCAAATGCCCAACCTCTGAGCAGACTGTGTTTACCACTCCCGTCTGGGCTCACACAGGTGATGAGGAATCAAAGAGTTACGAAGGCTTCATAAGCCCAGTGTTCTGGGAAGGCTCAGGCCTCTGGAGTGGTGACAGCCACCAGAGCTACTAAAAGAATCCCCTCCAAAAAATTAAAAATATAAAAGAATCCCCAGCAGAAGGTGGTCCCCAGCCAAGGAGTTCAGGCTCTGTAAAGCTCTCTCTCTCCTTTCTCCCTTCCCAGCTGCAAAGATTAGAGTTTCATTGTATTACGAGAGCCAGCAGGGTCCCTGATACTGACAATGGGCTTGTAGACCAACTAAATCCTTTGTCACTCACCTCGGGTGTTGCAAACCTTATAAAGAATTCGCTTCTCCTGGTTCTGCAGGGATTCAAATTGTTCTTTATAGTACGCTTTGTCCTCAGCAGTAGTAGTTGCCAGAAGCTGAGAAATTTTGGCTTCTCCCACCCCAGTGGGAGAAATTATTATGCTCCTGTCTCTGAGGGCCTTGGCTGCTATGACGGCATCATTCTGGGAACCCCAGACCGTGACCACAATCAGATACTGATGAACACCCGGTCTCTATCCTCTAGCACCGTCAAAAAATGAGGCAGCGTGAAATTCATGGCTTTTCCAGTACGGTGCCATTGCTCGTCTACCGAACACCAAGATGGCCCTGCGCAGGTTGGCCTTTGAGGAGTACCAGTTGAGCCTGAATTCTTCCTGGGGGCTTGAGCTGAACTGCAAGAGGCCAATCCGGATTTCATCAGTGCTCACCATCCTCTCCATGAATCTCTTCATCTTTTCAAACTCTTCTGGGGAGATGGATCCGGAACCATCTATCGGGAAGACGACATCAGCTCTCCTGTTCTTACAGACAGGGGAGGGAAAGGAGCAGCACAGAATGTCCATTCAGAATCGGACACCCAGGAATGACAAGTCCCTGGGGACGTGCCGGGGTGGCTTACCCACAACATGAAATCTTTTCAGAGGGAGCGACAGAGGAAGTCAATGAAGTAAATTTGATGCAACCCAGCACTGAGGAGGCTTAAAATAAGATACAGCTGTGTGACAAAAATATAAAATTTGTCCAGCCCGATGCATTCTAAGTCATGGTCAATTTGTGTGGGTTGAACTAGTGAGTCCACACTTAGAGAATGAGGTCTATTTTAATAGAGTAGACCCACTTAGTGGAAAGAGAGATTGGAGGGGAAAAAAAAATCCTTACTCTAAAAAGCAGATGTCCTGCACCACTTCTTGTTGGATGACCTTCAAGAATCAAACTCATGGATGACAAACATCTTGTCGTGAACGATTCCCATAAGCTCAGTAGTGTTGGCGTCTCTTACTCCAAGAGCGTACATGATGACCCCCGTCTGCCTCGATCTCCTTGTAGCCTTGGCCACTGGGTCTGCAGATTTAGCATCAGTGATGACGAGGAGGTATCAGGTGACATTGATTGGGGTGGTGTCCGCAAAGACCTGGGTCATGTTGGTCAAGGCCTCTCCAGCCACTGACCAATGGCATCAGTGGCCACCTTCAGCTCTGCCGCACTGGGCTACTGGCTGAGGAGAAGCTGCCTTTTGATTCTGTCTGAATACTGATTAATTCCAACCTAGCTACTCCACAGGCCCCACCTGGAATGTCCTTATGGCTTCATTCATGAATGCCTTCATCCTAAGCAAATCTTCTGGGTTGATGCTGCCAGACCCATCCATAAGGAAGTGAAGCCTTTTGACATGTGTGCAACCTAGGCCAATTGCAATAGCAAGAAGAGACGATATCTGCCCTGAGCAACTGATTCCAATCTCCACCCACATGCCCTCAGCACTCAGTGCTCCCTTGAAAGCACTTGTGGGGCCGTTGCTGTGGCCTGCAGCACTGGCATCCCGCATGGGCACCTGTTCGAGTCCCAGCTGCTTCACTTCCAACCCAGCTCCCTGCTAATGCACCTGGGAAAGCAGCAGCAGATGGCCCAAGTGCTTGGGCCCCTGCACCCACATGGGAGACCCAGAAGAAGCTCCTGGCTTCTGGCTTCAGCCTGGCCTAGCCCTGGTTGTTGCAACCATTTGGGAAGAGAACCAGTGGATGGAAAACCTCTCGCTCTTGCTCCCGCTCTCTTCCCCCGGCCCCTCGGGGAAATCTGCCTTTCAAATAAATCTTGAAGTGGAAAAAGAGGAAGAGGAAAGCAAGCACTTGGGACCCTCCCTAAGGGTGTTCCTGGGCCCAGGGCCTGATCAGTGTGCACACCCAGCAGACCGGAATGCCTGGAAGAGTGTGGAAGCAACCACCAACCAATGATGCCAAGGCTTGGATAAGCATCCTGGTCCCCTTGGAAAGGACAACTCTGAGCTCAGCTCTACACAGCTCCCCTGGGGCTGCAGCAGCTTTGGGCCCCAGCTGCCTTCATCAGTAACCTGTAGGTTACTCCTCACCCCATGTTGGCCTTCATCCCTCCCCACGCTCACATGTCCACTCCCCTGCTGTGTGTCTTGAGGTCATCATCAAGATGACTCTCTCCACTCCAAATCCTTGTCCTGGAATCTGTCTCCGGTGGTGAACTCCATGTAAGTCATGAAGTGAAGATAACTGGGCATTTGTCAGTGGGGAAGCTGAGAACAGGCTGGAAGCGAAAATCAAACGGTTTTTGCCTCAGTAGCCATTCCTGCCTCCCAGCCAGGTCATGTTTTTAAAAATACATGAGCAAAAGATGCACTTTCTGAAATTTAATTTGAATCACATTGATCGATTCAAGCGAACTTAAAACTTTCCATGTAAAATGAGACTTAAGTCAGTTTGTGTCGAGGCCTAGATGGCAAACAACAAAAGGGCTCCACATTACGATCTTATCGGCACCACTTACTCACAGGTGCAGCCCCTTAGTGACTCGATTCTCTGCCCAATGAGGATCTTAGCAATCACTCAATCAGCTTAGTGTGAGGATAAAATAAAACCCTGGAAACAGAACTGAATATTACACTTTTAAGGGTAGGATTAACTGCTGCTGTCATGCAGTAGAGTTCTCAAAGGGAATGAAGCAAGCGTTCCTCCTTGTTTCAGTGAGAGCAGGCCAGCCTTGTGCTATGAATCTCTGGAATCTCTGTTGGGAAGAATTAACAGCCTTTGGGGCCGGCGCTGTGGCACAGTGGGTTAATGCACTGCCCTGAAGCGCCGGCATCCCACATGGGCACTGGTTCTAGTCCCGGCTGCTCCTCTTCTGATCCAGCTCTCTGCTGTGGCCTGGGATAGCAGAAGATGGTCTAAGTCCTTGGGCCTCTGCACCCACGTGGGAGACCCAGAAGAAGCTCCTGGCTTCTGAAAGGCACAGCTCCGGCCGTTGCGACCATCTGGAGAGTGAACCATCGGATGGAAGATGACTCTCTCTCTCTCTCTCTCTCTCCCTGTGTAACTCTGACTTTCGAATAAAAGAATAAATCTTTAAAAAAAAAATTAACAGGCTTTGCCTGTTTCCCGGCTGAGAGGGAAGTAGAGCAAGATGGGAATTGGGTCCCTCCCTGCCACTCGGAATTTCACTTGGGAGGACCCAGATCCGTACAAATCATAGGTCGCACTTATCCTAAAACAAAACAAAACAAAAAAAAGGTTTGCTCTTTATCTGAGTGAAATTCAGGTTTAATTGAGCATCCTGTATCTTGTCTGGCAACCGTGCCCAAAGGCTTTGCACTGGTAGGGAGTACATGCTGGCAAGCCAAAGAAGAGTACTCCACCCCTATGGTACCTTTTATTATTTTAAGATTTATATATTTATTTGAAAGGTAGATTGACAGAGAGACAGACAGGGACAGAGAAAGACAAAGAGAAAGAGATCTTCCATTTGCTGCTTCACTCCCCAAATGGCTGCAGTAGCCAGGACTGGCCATCACGAAGCCAGGAGCCTGGAACTCCATGCAGGTCTCCCACATGGCTGGTAAGCACTTGAACTGTCATCCGCTGCTGCCCAGGCACATTCGCAGGGAGCTGGATCGGAAGCAGAGCAGCCAAGCCTCTGGTGGGCACTCGGATACGGGATGTGAGCGTCCCAACCAGCAGCTTAACCACACTGTGCCAGAACGCCCACCCCTGGTAAACATTCTTGAACCTGAAGACTGGAGGGGAAATTACAGAAGCATAAGGTAGACTCTTGGATGTTGCCAGAACCCAGCATCCCCTGGTGCCAGGGCTGCCTGGAGTCTGAGAACAGGATCTCTATGCAGGAAGGGATATCTCTGCAGCCAGCTCCATGCAGCAGTGGTTCAAGGAAGCTAACACTGTCCATAGAACCTTGCAACCTAAACTCTGCCTAGCAATATGCATTCTGGCTAATCATGGTGGAAGGAGAGTTAGCGAGACATGAGGGAAGGGGAGGCGGAGAGACAGAGAGACTGTCTCTTACACTCTGGGAGCGACTAAGCGTCCTCATCTCTCACACATCCCAATTGCTCAGCAGAGCATGAAGCATGCAGCAAATGCCATGAGCATCATGATGACCCCAGACAGAATTCTGGTAAAACTGCCACAGCTTCTGTTTACCTCTTAAGCGTTCCCCCTGCTCTCTTGACTTTGAGCTGATTTTCCTATCTCAGGTTTCTTCTCAGCTACCCTGCAACCTGGGAAAAACTCAACCTCCCAACCATTTGCGAATGAGCTGGGTTCCTTTCTCTCCTTCCTCACTGAATATAGGCAGGGCTGTCCAAGGAACTGAAATTCATAAGTAACTATTTGGCTTCTCATTCCCAGAACAGAGGTGGAAACTGATTTAGATATTTGAAATTTCTAGATTGCAGCACCGGTAATCAAGAAATTACAAGAGCATTTAGTGTTTATTTAAAAAAAAAAAAATCAGTGATTTTCCCCCCTAAAGATATAATCACAATCTTGAATTTTAATTCAATTATCTACATTTCAATGATGCTAATTTAAATCTATGATTCTAATTTGAATCTAAGAAATACTTGTGTGGGTGGCCAAAAATAGACAGACACAGAGATTCCATAACAATCAGTAAATAGCAAGTTTGACATTTAAAATTCAGGACTTTTTGCTCCAAAGTGCATGTACTTAACCAATATGTTTTATCCTGGTAATTTTAAAACTACATGGACTTGGCAGATGGAGACTGGTGGGGAGGGGGGTATGTGTGGCTGCAATGTTAACCAATGTCCTAACCAACCTTGAGGACTTCAGGTCTTGCCAGATAAGTTCATGTCTCTCTACTGTCTGTGAAACAAGACTGGTGACAACCCCCACCGCCGCCCAACAGACACCAGGTACTGCAGTTCTGCTTTGCTCACTGGAAGAAAATATTACAAAAATGGAGAGGATTGGCCGGCGCCACGCTCACTAGGCTAATCCTCTGCCTACGGCGCCGGCACCCCGGGTTCTAGTCCCGGTTGGGGCGCCGGATTCTATCCCGGTTGCCCCTCTTCCAGTCCAGCTCTCTGCTGTGCCCCGGGAAGGCAGTGGAGGATGGCCCAAGTGGTTGGGCCCTGCACCTGCATGGGAGACCAGGAGGAAGCACCTGGCTCCTGGCTTCGGATCGGCGCAGCGCCGGCCATAGAGGCCATTTGGGGGTGAACCAATGGAAGGAAGACCTTTCTCTCTGTCTCTCTCTCTCTCACTATCTAACTCTGCCTGTCAAAAAAAAAAAAAATGGAGGGGAGTTGTTCCCAGTCTGTTCATGGAGCTTTTCTACTATGATCATATAATTAAGCCAATTTTGTACAACTCAGGAGGATATAAATATGAATAAAATAAGCTTATTGGGGCCGGCAATGTGGAGTAGTGAGTTAGGCACCAATTTGGACACCACCAACCCAAATCGGAGCACCGGTTTGAGTCCTGGCTGCTCCATTTCTGGTCCAGCTCCCTGCTAATGCACCTGGGAAGGCAGCTGAAGATGGCCCAAGTGCTTGGGCTCCTGTTACCCATTTGGGAGACCCTGATGGAGTTCCTGGCTCCTGGCTTCAGCCTGGCCCAGACTTGGCTCTTGCCACCATTTAGGGAGTAAACCAGCAATGGAAAAATCTCTCTCTCTCTCTCTCTCTCTCTCTCTCTCTCCCTCTCTTTTGCTGCTCCACCTTTCAAATAAATAATTAAATCTCTTTACTATCACGCTGTTTATGAGGAAAACACACAGCCATCCAATCAGCAGGGATTGTACCCGAAGAAACCTTGCCCTCAGGCTCATTTGTGTATTTGAAGTAACAGTTTTAAAATTTTCAAGTATGTTTGTAACTTTGAAAAATAGTTCCCTTTTTACATGACTTAGGATTTGCTCAGCCCACACTCAGTTCCCTGGGGCTGTAAATATCTTCCTCAAACTGTTCAAAGGAGTGAAGGGTGAAACAGGCAGAGGAAGACTGACTGCTCACTTTTTCCTCCATTTCCCTCTGCATTGTTGGGAATTAAGACCAAGATAAAACGTTTGCAAGGTGTGGGGTTCTGCTTTATGATGAGTTGACTCCAGCATCTCTGCTTTTGGGGGGCAGGGGCAGGGTAGAGAAGGTGGTATATGGAGCAAGCAAAGACTCTAAGAAAAGACCGAATTTGGAAAAGCCCCGCCTACCTTCTTGCAGGGTGTGGTCCATTGCAGAAGTGAATGCTTCTGTGCTTCCAGCCTTGGAGCCCTGCAGCCTTTTAAGTTCGCTTCCCCTGATGAAGAACTGCAGAAGAACCAGGGGAAGGTGCGCTTCCAAGGCGGGTAGGGCGCCATCTTCTCCAGGTCCTTGCTCTGGAGGCACGCTGGGTACCCACAGCACAGATGATGATCCCTGCCCTGCCTCGTCTTGGGAGAAGCCACCAGGATGGCCACCACTATCTGCCACAGCCCTTGCTCGGACCCACTGTCCCTCTCCTGAGCAAAACCTGGTCTCTTACAAAATCCAAAGCAGCCCCAGTCTTCGTCTTTCCTCTTCTTCCCTTGTAAGACCCCCGACAGGTGTCTCACACTTCTACCGACCCCAGAAACACGAATTCCAGTCCAATCGCTGCAAGTGCATGAGGAAGTTTATTACATCTGCGCAGATGGGCCAACTCTTAAGCACAACAACACCCTCTGGTGGAGTGCGAGAAGAGAGGCGCCGATCATCACCCGCACAGCGTATTTAAGATTTGAAACCACAACATTAGCATATCTCCACATCATTGCCAAGAATCACAAGATAAACCACAGCATGACAAATACATCACACGGTAAAGGGTTTTTCCAGGGTGAGGGGACAGAAAACCTTGAGCAAGCATAAACACGGGGTCATCATGACCAAAAACTCAACATAGCTCCTAAAATAATTGTCACATGCTCAATTATCTCATAAAGGCATTAGCACAATCATCACATGTTACAAGGTCAGCTAAAGTCTAGTTATTTTAAACAAAATGCATTTCGCAAGCCAAAGCATTTTGTACAAAAGCAGAACAATATGCAGTTAGCCAAGCAACTCCATTTTAACCCCATCCTGCCTCAATTTCACACCCTGGTAGGTGAATTTGTCCAAATGCTCCACAGTTTGGCCTGGATTCCAGAATGCATCACAGTTCCTCTCAGTGGACGACCAAGGCAATCCTCAGCGCCTCGCGATGAACGCGCAGAGAGCCTACTGTGGTCGTGAGGAGGCTGAGCGCTCGCTGGAAGCTCCGTTGCCTGTCCCAGCTAAGTTCCCCAATGAGGAGCGCTAAGGCAGCCGGGGCAGTCGCTGGGCAAGTGGTGGACAAACCAAAACCGAAAGACGGGTTTGAGCGTGAGCGCAGAGTAATACAGGTGCCATTCATGTATGGAGGTTGCCTTGTGACATATTTTATATTCTACAATAATACACATTCAGCATTACAAGTTATATTAACCTGAATCATCTTGACTGACATCCATCCATTTTAGAATTTAGTGAAAGTGGAGTTCAGACGTATCTTGAAATTTCTCCTGTGGACTAGCAGTCACTTGAAAACCATGTAGGGGCCAGCGCTGTGGCGTGGCAGGTAAAGCTGCCACCTACAGTGCCAGCATCCCATATGGGCGCCAGTTCCAGTCCCAGCTGCTCCACTTCTGATCCAGCTCCCTGCTATGGCCTGGGAAAGCAGTAGAAGATGGTCCAAGTACTTGGGCCCCTGCACCTGTGTGGGAGACCCAGAGGAAGCTCCTGGCTCCTGGCTTCAGATTGGTGCAGCTCCAGCCGTTTGCAGCCAACTGGGGAGTGAACCAGCAAATGAAAGACCTCTCTCTCTCTCTCTCTCTCTCTTTGCCTCTCCTTCTCTGTGTAACTCTTTCAAGCAAATAAATAAATCTTTAAAAAAAAAAAAAGAAAACCATATAAAGCCATAACTATCCACAATAAAGTGCTTTGAGATCACTTCAACTGATTTAAGTGAGAAGCATAGGAACCTGGATTTTTTTTTCTTTTTTCTGGTTTCAAGAGGTCAAATTCTCTTACTTAAGCCTGAAACTCCCTTCATTTGGTGCCTCCCACACACACACACTGTAAAAGAGAGAATTAGCAAGTTTGGCCATTCATTTATGCAGCTTTCTCCAATAAACGTCGTTTCATTTCGACAGGGGCTTTGTGAAGTGTTGCAAGTTCCTAGGAAAAAAAATCTCTGTCCAGAAATTGAGCTGCTTGGCTATTTCATTCTGTTATAGAAGAATCTCTCCCTCAGCTCACTTCAGATGGAGGCTGAAGCGAAGCAGACCGCCAAGAGGCAGGCACACACCTCCCTTCCCATCGGGAGTGGTACTCAACGTCGGGAACCCCACCGTGTCCCATACCAACAAGAGGACGTGAAAGAAAGCTCTCCCCAGCCAAGAGCCAAGCCCACATAGGCAGAAGGCTCTAGCCAGTGTGTAGATGACTGAATATTGTGGAATAAGACCCAGAGGTACATATACAGGCGCAATGGAATAACTCATGGACTACTTTGGTCCCTTGGTGTCCTGGAATTCCCCTGTGATCCCTTTTTATAAAAAGTCAGAAATCAATACTACCGGGGATGGCATTGTGGCATAACAGGTTAAGCCGCCACCTGCAAGATCAGCATCCCATATGACTGCCAATCTGAGGCCTAGCTACTCCACTTCCAATCCAGCTCCCTGAGAAATCAGTGGAAGACAGTCCAAGTACTTGGGCTCCTGCCCCGCCATGGGAGACCCAGATGGATCTCCTGGCTCTTGGTTGTAGCCATCTGGGGAGTGAACCAGTGGATGGAAGGTATCTTTCTCTCTTTCTTCCCCTCTCTCTCTCTCTGCCTTTCAAGTAAATAAAATAAATCTTTTAAAAAAAAATCAATGCTACACTGAAAAAGCAGGTGCTGCCCCTGATTTGGGCGAGCTGAGAAATCCCACACACCTTTAACTGCTCCCTGTCTTCCCCTGAAGACACCAAGGGCTGCTGTCCTCTGTTCCAGCTGTCTCCAAAAGTCCTCCTCTTTCCTCCTTGTCAGACCCACCCCTGGGCTTGGCCCGGACATCCTGCCCAAGGGGCCAGGGGGCAGCTCAGCTGCAAAGACCGTCAGAGTCGGAGGGGCCTTCGGGAATCCAGCCTGCCCAGGAAGGCTTCCTTAAAGACCACTTTGGTCATGTCCTTTTTCCTCCTCAAAATCCTGCAGTCACTCCAGCGCCTTTGGATGCCCCTAACCAGGGTCCATGCTACCTAATCCAAGCCCATCCTTCATTGCCTCCCAACCCTCTCTGTGGCCCCATTGGCTCAGTTTTTTCCCTTTCTCCTCCACTATCCAGACCATTCCCAATTTCACACCCTTCCCAGGAGCGGGAAACCCTTACCTGGCTCCTCGCTTCACCAGGAATGCCCTCCTCCCTCCTCCCCAACACGCTAAAGTAGCACCCATTCTCCAGGCACCACAAGAGTCCTGTTCTCCAATGCGCTACTCTCCTTAAGGTGCTTCTTAGCTCCCTGCTACTTCTGCCCGGAGTTCCCTCTTCTTGTCTCCTGATGGGTTGGTCTTTTCTGCGCAGAAATCTGCAAAGGACCCCCAGGCTCTCGAGGGTGGAGAGGTCTGGGCAGAGCTGCGACTGTTCAGACAAAGGAGAGATTCATCGCTTCCAGTTGTGGGGATCAAGGGATGATTTATTTACCCATGAGGTCACTTAAGAACGGAAGAGTACCTTTTAACCACGGGCACTCGAGGCTGATAGGAGAGTAGGTTCAAAGGTGGGGTCAGAGGTGGGAGAGCATGGCAGAGATACACAGCAAGTGGTGAGCAGTTGGGCTTAGCTGGAGAACAGAATGAATAAAAAGACTTGGCAGGAGATCAGGCTGAGTCGTTCTCCAAAAACAGCGGTTACCAATGCCCAGGGGCATTTTGACAATATATGGGGGGGTCTGTGGCCATACCACCCTGAACGTGCCCAATCTCATGTGATCTCAGAAGATACTATATGGGGCTGTTCTGATTGGCATAATGATTCAGGGATTCTACTGATGGGAAGCAAGGATGCACACCGTGAAGTGGCCTGCCAAAAAATGCCAGCCTCCCTTTGTGGAGCGTCTTGAATGCTAACTTAAGCAAGGACTTCACTTAGTCTGGGGGTCGGGGGGGACTGGCAGGCGCCTTCCTCTGGAAAGGGTGTTTGGCATCTGGGATCATGGTTGAGAAATCTTCACCGCCTTCTGCTCCCCACCAGCCACTGGCGCCAGTGCCCCAGGACTGACAAACCCAGGAAGACTTCCGTGTTCTGCTGAGGCCTCCCCGTGGCCCACCCGTCTTAGGGACCAAACCTTACCGACGACAGCCTCCTTCCCGGCCTCCGTCCTGAGGTCAGGGATCACCGCACTCACATCCCAAGGTATCTATCTGACACGATCTTCTTCCTGCGTCTCCTGTGCAAGGGCTGAAGACCCCACTCCCTCCAGTTCTTCACCTGCCAGAGTCGTGCACACCCGCGCCTTTCTCCCTGAGCGCCTGCGCAGCATCCTGGACCTCATCCTGGGATTTGCCTGAGGCCATGGCCACCGCATACTGAGCAGTGCCCTGGAGAAGGCGGCGGCTTCGGGCTGCCTCCTGCAAAAAGGTCTGGCGGAGGTATCGCAGAGCTTTGCCCATCTTCCTGCAGCCACTCTGGAGTGCCAAGAGCTCTTGAAGTGAGCAGGTGTCTTATTCTGGCCCTTGTAAGTGTTAAGCACAAATGCCATGTGCCCTTGGCTCCCTTACTGAGCCAGCCCAATCTGGGACTTATCCTTGCCAACTCCCAACATGCCAGTCACTCCAGAGACTAAACTCGGCAGCCACGGGAAACCGCCCCAGGATGTGCGCCCTGAGGTGTCCACAATCAAGTCCAGGTCTACATGGGTCTTGGTGAAACCCGGAAGTGGAGAGGGAAGAGGGCGTGGGGAGGAAAAGACACAGAAGAAAAACCAATCTAATTGGGTTCTCATGAGAGAGCAAAGAACAGGTGATTTTGTGTGGCAGCGGGAGCAGGAGAGGCACTGTTTGTGAATCCATACAACACTGCGTCCTGAACCTGCCTGCTCTGGGTGGGACTCTATTTCCCTCGTTTGGCCTCTGCCTTTATTTTCTGCTTTATCAGACGAACCCACGTCTCAGTTATTTTTTTAAAGCCCATGGAGGAAGCAGAGGAACCGAATCTTTCCTGCCAGGCTACTTTGTGTGACAGCTTTCTATGGGCTTCATCTGACTTCACCCTCACAAAGCATTCCACCGGGCAAGTGCTGGGATCTTCATCGAGCAGCTAAGGAAACCAAAGTGAAGAAGTGGAGCGGCTGGGCAACCCTCACTTATCTAAAACGTGGCGAAGGCAGGATTCAAAAGCAGGTATTCCGGTCTCCAAAATCCATGCCGTGTCCTCTGAGCAGCATGGTCGAAGGTTCTCCCCTCTCCATCCACCCTACAGCCCCAACTCAGATGTGCCTTCCTCCCGGGAAGTCACCCCAGATTCTGCAGGGTTGATGGACGTTCCTCCTCCCACGTTCTCACTACACCCAGTGGACTCTGGCACGTGTCACGGGTAGGTGGTGTAGCTGGAATGCTGGGTGCTGACACCACGCTCTCACCTTTTATCTTACCCTCCACTGCAGAGCGCAGCCTGCAGAATGCTTCCTGGGAAACCCTGCAGGAAGGTGGGGCTCTCGGCTTCACCACTGAGAAACTTCTCAAATGGCTCATTGGCTATTTTTGGCAACTCCTGGACATCCAAGACACTGAAGGCTACCACGTAGGCAACAGCCCCTTCCTCTTTCAACCGGTGCACAGCCTCCTGGACCTCGCCGCTGGACTCCCCGTCTGTCACCAGGATAACAACCTGAGGATCCCCAGCCTTGGCCCGGCTGCCAGCAGCCTCCGTCTGGCAGTGAGCCCTGAGGAACGCCAGAGCGCCCCCCGTGTTTCTGCCTCCTGTGCGCTAAGGCAGCTTCTGGATCTGCCACGGGGCCGTGGTCCTCCGAGGGTACTAGCTCAGCTGAAAGGCCAGATGGATGCTGTCGCTGTGTTGGCTGAGCCCCACTCAGACCTAGTCCCTGCTGATGTCGAGCCCCAAGACAATGGCATAGGGGCCGGCGCTGTGGCGTAGTGGGTAAAGCTGCCGCCTGCAGTGCTGTCATCCCATATGGGCGCCAGTTCAAGTCCTGACTGCTCCACTTCCGATACAGCCCTCTGCTATGACCTGGGAAAGTAGTAAAAGATCGCCTGAGTCCTTGGGCCCCTGCACCTGCATGGGAGACTGGAAGAAGCTCCTGGCTCCTGGCTTCTGGCTTCGGATTGGCACAGGTCCCACCATTGCAGCCAACTGGGGAGTGAACCAGTGGATGGAAGACCTCTCTCTCTCTCTCTCTCTCTCTCTCTCTCTCTCTCTCTGCTTCTCCTTCTCTCTGTGTAATTCTGACTTTCAAATAAATAAATCTTAAAAAAAAAAAAAAAAGACAACAGCATAAAGGAAGTTCTTTGCTTTCTGGAAGTTTCTAGGACCCGCTGCTGCTGGAGCTGTCCACTGGGAACATGGTGGCTGACAGGGGTGCTTCTCTCTGTAAGCTGCAAGAGAGAGGCCAAAAGAGCCTGGAACACCAGATCTTCATGCAAGAGGCTTAGAACCAACCAAAGCCTTGGTCGTAAAGACAAGTGGAGCCTGATCATGCAAAGTTCAGGCAATCAACAAAGGAACCTCAGCTCCTTCAAGCTGAGGGACAAAATGAGGAGAGCATTCAGCGACTGATCCGGGCATGGCTCAGGGATGGTCTCCCCCTCTTCAGAAGTGACCAAGTGTGGACAGGAAGGGTCCAGCAGAAGACACCTCACGGCTGCCGGGTCTGTCCAGGCCAGTAAGTGCGGGTGCCACAAGCACACAGGAGAGACACCTTGCGTCCTGAGACCACTGTCGCCCCGTTAGCCGGTTCTGTGTGTCACAGCTTCTGTTCACAGTGCGAGGAATTGGAGAGAGCTGCCTGCTTTTCCCCAGAGAATAATAGTCTGTGTAATTATATTTGAATATTTAAGCCCCAATATTATCTCGGAAGGACTTCAGGCTACTCAAACACGCCTCTCTTGATGAGACTTTCAGCTCCAAAAGCTCCAGCAATCTGTTAAAATGACTGCAAACAATTGTAGAGCTGTCACAGCAGCCACTGACGCTATCCATCACAGGATGGAAATGACTCCTTAGAACTGGCTCTGCCAAAAAGAACAAAATATAGAACAGGCGCCTGTTTACCAAAGCACTTGAGATCCTGGTAATATATTCAGAAGGGTGGTACTTTCTCACAACCATCCTTTTTTTTTTTTTCTGTCATTTGGGGTTAATGACAAATGAAAAAAAATCAAATGTCCATCATTCACTAAAAGCTTCCAAATCCTAAGTCAAAGAATTGATTCCCCTTTGTGAATTATGAAGCTGGTGTAAAATTTTTTATAAGATCATCACTAGGGTCCCAACAAGGTCATCATTTGGGGCAAAAAGAATCCCAGGCATTACCTCTCCTCTGGGACTTGATGATGCCCCAGCCAGCTGCAAGGAAGAGGAGCATCCAGGATGCCTTCCGCGTCTCCATCCTACAGGTGCATCTAGAGGGAAAAGGGAACTCCATGGCTAAGAAGCATGTCTTTGTACACTTGAAAGGGGAACATCATGCCAGCCATAAATTGTACCTCAATAAAGTTGGCCCTGCTGTGTCTTTCTCTAGAAGCTCTGTTTAACATGATGGAGGAGATGTCCCCACATTGTCTCAACTGTGCAAGGAAAAGGATCTTGTTGATCCAACTCCGGAAGACTTTTGTAAACACCCAGAAGTGTGCACCTGGGACTCCTCTGCAGGAAGTTGTATAGATACAGCTGTGAAAGGAGCAGGCACACGGGGCACGGGGCAGGTGGCCTCTTCACACGCTGAACTCATCTGGTGGAACATAAACATTTCTGGATGGTTTGGCTTGTGTTTTTATACAAGAGTTGGATGACCCAGTAAACAGCTGGAACTCATAGAAAATTTCGACTATCTCAGGAGCACATCTGCCCAATAAAAACAGATTTGCCCGAAAATATTCTTCGTGCTCCCACAAGGAGGAGAACACCAGGCTGGCTTCCCCCTATACTTGCATCCATTCCCAAAGGCATCTATGAAAATTTTCTACTCCGGATTCCACTCTTAACCTGTTGTAATCTAAGACAGCCCTTTTGTTTCAGAACAAAAACCACCTAGTAAGCTTATTGCCTGGGAAGTCATCTTCATGTTCTTAGCCAACCAATCTCACTGCCGTCCTTAGCAAAGTGTAGTGGGGTTAGAAGCAAGGATTCTTGGAGATGGGCTAACTGGGTCTGAATCTCACATCTACCCCTTGGTAACAGTGTTCTGGGGCAGTCGCTTCACCCTGTCTGCACACCGGTTTCCCCAGTTGTAGAGTGGGAGCAGTAGCAGCACCTACACCTCATAGTGTTGTCTTCAAGCCTGAGTTATTGGGGGCTGGAAATGTGGTATAGCGGGTAAAGTCACCACTTGCAGTGCCAGCATCCCATATGGTGCTGGTTCTAGTCCCAGCTGCTCCACTTCCTATCCAGCTCTCTGCTATGGCCTGGGAAAGCAGTAGAAGATGGCCCAAGTCCTTGGGCCCCTGCACCCACGTGGGAGACCTGGAAGAAGCTCCTGGCTCCTGGCTATGGATCAGCACAACTCCGACCAATGCGGCCAATTGAGGAGTGAATCAGCAGATGGAAGACCTCTCTCTCTCTCTCTCTCTCTCTCTCTCTCACTTTCTCTTTGCCTCTCTGTGTAACTCTGACTTTCAAATAAATAAAAACAATCTTTAAAAAAAAAAGACTGAGTTATCACTGTAAAATACTTCACCTGTGCCTGCAGCCAGCCCACTTTTGACATTTGTTAAATAAAATCAATCTTCTTTGAGCCCCAATATGTAAAAGCTCAAAAGACTTTCCCCTAGTTTGAAGTTCAAGGTAGAGAGGAACACTAATCCTCACTTGTGTATTCATCAGTTATTTTGTTTTGTGTAATTTGATTCATACTGTTGGATTTAATTAATTCACTTGATTTAATTTTCATTTCTAATTGATTACTGCTCTCCCCTAGCTGGGAGAAACCAGCAGAGTAGCCCTTACTTGCACATTTTGTTGATGGAAGTGGAGAAATTGGGTGCAAGAAAGGTTAAACAGTAAACCAGGGCTACTTAACCATGGGCTATACGGACCAGCGCCCGCCCAGGTGACCTGACTCAAGGGTCAGCACCTGGCTGCACCTCCAGCATCTACTCCGAACTCCTCAACGAGACCCTTCCGGTGCAGACTGCCTTTCAACTCCTGAGTCCACTTTACACCAAAGGAAGACCTAAGAAAAATCTGCCCCAAGTAAAATGGGAGTTAGGGTCTCAGGTCACTTATCTGGAATGCATTCTTCAAAGAGCAGCCTTTGTATACAAAATACTGTGTTAGATGCTACAGAGAATGGAATTACAAACCTTGCTTTTGTGTACAGGGAATTGAACAATGTACTTAGGGAGAGAAACATTTACATGCTGGCAACAATAAGAAATTCAGTAAACTGTGAAGCACATTTTTCAAACATATCAAAAAGCTCATGCAAGAATCTCTATGGCGTACAATTAACTTTTTTTTTTACAGGTAGAGTTAGTGAGAGAGAGAGAGACAGAGAGAAAGGTCTTCCTTCCATTGGTTCACACACACCCCCCCCCATGGCCGCTACGGCCAGTGCTTTGCCTATCTGAAGCCAGGAGCCAAGTGCTTCCTCCTGATCTCCCATGAGGGTGCAGGGGCCCAAGCACCTGGGCCATCCTCCACTGCCTTCCCGGGCCACAGCAGAGAGCTGAACTGGAAGAGGAGCAACTGGGACAGAATCCGACACCCATATGGGATGCCAGCACCACAGGTGGAGGATTAACCAAGTGACCCACAGCGCCAGCCCCCAATTTACTTTCTAACTTGGGTCCTTGGAGTGGAAGTTTGTGTAGGAATAGCCTTTGCAATGCAAAGAGCAGACTTCCAACAAATGAGTTCTTCTCTCCAGAAGTGTGAACTCTGGCATCTCAACTGCTCAGGCTCAATTTGCTCCTTACGAGATAAGGATACAAGATAATTGCACCTGTTTTATTACTTACACCAGCAGAAAAGACTGCAAGAAGTCTGGAACTCAAAGGAAGCCCACAGGCCATGTGCTCTGTGCACCTGAGCAAGCCACCTTACCTTTCTTGGCTTGTGTGATGACTCCACCAGGTGCACTGCCGACTTGAGGCGCCTACTCTTCTGTATTACAAACATTGTATACATCCTGTGTTACAAATGGTAACATGATTTTCCAATAGATGTGATATAACTGCATTTTTCTGTACCTCAGTTTCTACATCAATTCCCCAGGAATGCCTTCTCCAGGAGACAAAGAAGAAGTCCAAGAGGATATACTTTAAGACTTTAAATATCTGGCCAGCACGGCGGCTCACTAGGCTAATCCTCCACCTGCAGCGCCGGCATCCTGGGTTCTAGTCCCAGTTGGGGTGCCAGATTCTGTCCCGGTTGCTCCTCTTCCAGTCCAGCTCTCTGCTGTGGCCCGAGAGTGCAGTGGAGGATGGCCCAAGTGCTTGGGCACTGCACCCACGTGGGAGACCAGGAGGAAGCACCTGGCTCCTGGCTTCAGATTGGCGCAGCGTGCCGGCCACAGCGCGCTGGCTGTATTGGCCATTTGCAGGATGAACCAATGGAAGGAAGACCTTTCTCTGTCTCTCTCTCTTTCTCTCTCTCTCTCTCACTAATTTTGCCTGTAAAAAAAAAAGACTTTAAATATCCTATCCCATAATAAACTTTCATTCGAGGGTAAACAAATGAATGCATGAATCTCAAAAACAGATTGTTTTAGTGGTTTAGGGTCATATGAGTATAAAGAATTTGAAAGTGCAAAGAATGATCCAAAATTAATCCACACATCAATATTATTGTGATTATTACATAAGATACTACAATTTTTGAAATGCTTGGGTTAATAAAGTCAGATTACAAATGAAATCCTCTGGGCTGGATATCTGGCCTGGCGGCTATGCGGCTGCTTGGAATGCCTGCGCCCCTCTCACAGTGCCTGGATTCAAGCCCTGGCTCCATTCCAGATCCCAGCTTTCTGCTAATGTGCACACTGTGAGCCAGAGATGATGGCACAAGCTACTGGGTCCCTGTGAACCATATGGGAGACCTGGCTCCCAGCTTTGGCCTCCCATCCAAAGCTGTTGTGACCATTTGAGAAGTGAATCAGCAGATAGATGCACGCTCTCACTCGCTCGCTCTCGCTCTCTCTCTCTCTCTCACATGTGCACATGCACTCTTGCTCTCTCTGCCTTGTGAATAAATAAACAAATAAATAAATTTTAAGTAAGTAGAACCTTTAAGTAAGGTATCTACATTTTCATATTCCACTATATCCTAATTTTTATGATTAATGCATTTAGTTGGGAAAAACGATAAGCCCTTTCAGCTCATTGTAAATGAAGCACCAGAGCTGTTTATGGAAACCTAGTAGGAAAGTCAAAAGGTTATAAACGTCTTACAGCTGCGCATCCGCATGGTCTTATCAACAAAGAATAAACGCCTAGAGATTAAGGGTGTAATGTCCATGTGCTCTGCACTACTTCAGGAAGATGTTTACATACGACTTAAGCTGCTGAAGGGTTTTGCATTTGAATATGAAGGGCTTATAATGGAAGAAATAAAGTCACTTAATGAAATGTAATTAGGGAGAGCATAGAACCCCTCTTCTTTCAGGAATCAAATCAAATAGTTCTAGGATAGAGAGAGATTTATCTCCTGGTATAGTGAACTCACTTAAAAGGATCTATTTCCTTTTTTTTTTAAAAAAAAAGATTTATTTATTTATTTGAAAGTCAGAGTTACACAGAGAGAAAAGGAGAGGCAGAGAGAGAGAGAGAGAGAGAGAGAGAGAGAGAAGGTTGGTCTTCCATCCAGTGGTTCACTCCCCAAATGGCCCAAAAAGCCCAGAGCTGTGCTGATCTGAAGCCAGGAGCCAGGAGCTTCTTCCGGGTCTCCCACATAAGTGCAGAGGCCCAAGGACTTGGGCCATCTTCTACTGCTTTCCCAGGCCATAGCAGAGAGCTGGATTGGAAGTGGAGCAGCCAGGTCTCAGACTGGTGCCCATATGGCATGACAGCACTGCAGGCAGAGGCTTTACCTGCTACACCACAGCGCTGGCCCAAAAAGGATCTATTCCTTAAGATTCATTTATTCGATTAAAAACTTCCTCTGCAACCACTGTAGTAACAATGGATTCGGAAAACAATCATCAGATCCCTAGGTAAAGTTTGTTGGTGAACAGATGTTAACACAGCCTCAAACTTACTCCTAAAAAATTACTTAAAAATTACAGAGGGCAAATTTTTAAAAATTCCCTTTATATTGGAGAAACTTGGTGGACACAACCAAGTGATCAAAATTTGCATCAATAATAACAGGATAAGTCAATACCATGTACCTCCTAGCGTTACACCTGAGAAAACTCCACGTCACCTTCATAGTATTTTTCCCCCAAAATCCATGATCCACATTTAATAATGAGGAATCAATCATATAAACCAAAACTCAAGGACTCTAAAAAAGCAGGTGACTTGTGGTGTTCAGAAACACTGATGTTGGGGCCAGCACTGTGGCATAGTAGGCTAAGCCTTACCTGTGACACTGGCATCCCATATGGGCACCGGTTCTAGTCCCAGCTGCTCCACTTCCCATCCAGCTCTCTGCTATGGCCTGGGAAAGCAGTAGAAGATGGCCCAAGTCCTTGGGCCCCTCCACCCACATGGGAGACCCAGAAGAAGCTCCTGGCTCCTGGCTTCAGCCTGGTCTAGCCCCAGAAGTTTGGGCCATTTGGGGAGTGAACCAGTGGATGGAAGACTTTCTCTCTCTCTCTCTCTCTCTGTTTCTCTCTGTGTGTCTCTGTCTCTCTCTCTCTAGATAGATAGATAGATTAGATAGATTGATAGATATAGATATATAGTATATAGATATAAAGATAGAGACAGAGATATATAGATAGATATAAATATCTACATATCTATATATCTATAGGATATATATATCCCTCTCTCTGTAATTATGCCTCTCAAATAAATAAATAAATTTTAAAAAATTAATGTCATGAAAGACCCCTAACACCCCTCCCCCCACCAAAAAAAAAGCAAAGCAAAGCAAATGATTCAGATTGGAGAAATCTGAAGAGGCACGACAGAGCTAGGGAATCATGATTCTTGGTTGGAAAAGAAAACATGCTATAGTGGCCATGAAGTAGGACAGTGGGTGAAATTGTAATACGGACTGAATATTACATAAGAATATTGTGTCAGTGTTGGATTTCCTCACTTGGGTCGTTCTGTTGCAGCCACATAAGAGAGGGTCCTTCTTATTAAGAAAGACCTGGGGCAGGCATTTTGGTGCAGTGGGATAAGCTGCTGCTTGCAACACTGGCATCTCGTATCATAGGCACTGGTTCAAGTCCCAGCCTCTCCTCTTCCAGTCTCTCTCCCTGCTAATGCACCTGGGGAAGCAGCAGAAGATGGCCCAGGTGCTTGGGCCCCTGCACCCATGTGAGAGACCAGGATGAAGCTCCTGGCTCCTGGCTTTGACCTGGCCCAGCCTTGCCTGTTGTAGCCATATGGGTAGTAAACCAGGGGATAGAAGCACTCGCTCTCTCTCTCTCCCTCTCTCTTCTCCCTCCCCTTGCTGCCTCCTGTAATTCTGCCTTTCCAATAAATAAACAAATCTTTTTAAAAAACTTTTTTTAATCAGCAGTGCTTTATATACCAGCTTCTTTCAAGGTGTTGTTCTGTGGACCCCTCAACTCTAAAATGCCAAGAGTCTGTCTCTAAACATTGTGTGCTGGTGGCTTTGAAGCCTGAGCATTGCATCAGGAATCCCTCTGCAGAGTTCCTAATCCAGCAAGGCTGGGCCAGGGCCCAAGACCATGGATGCTGAGCTGGTCCAAGGAACCACACCTTGAAAACCATTCTTCTATTCACTTAACACATGAGGGTTCCCACCCAGGAAGATGTCTGTTCCACCTGCCTGTAATGGCACATGGAGAAAATCAAGTGTCTAGGAGGAAGGAAGTGAGGAAAGGAATTAATAATTGCAAAGTTTTACATATATATATATATATATATATATATATATATATACAGAGAGAGAGAGAGGGAGGGAGGGAGGGAGGGAGAGAGAGCTGCGATCAGAAGCTTCAACATACTTGGATGAAAAATGCAATGCAAACGTACAAAGTTAATTTCATACATTTTTAAATTTTTTCTTCCACATTATAATTTATTCTTTGAAATCCAGAGAGCTTTGTCCTCTCTCCTTTTTTCTGTTTTCTGGGTCACTTTAGCAGGGAATTGTAAGCTTTTTCATAAGATAGTCTTGCAGCATCCCACATCTGGGCAGGAAGCTGCAGAGGGCAACCTCAGCTGGGGCCAAGATCAGGTTCTCCTGTACACATCGTGTGAGAATCCACATAGCGTGTCTGACAGTCAAAAACTACAGTCTAGCCCTTAACCATTGCATAAACACTAATATCTGCCTACTTGCAAATCTTAAAACAGCTTGAATAGACATACAATTTTGTTGTAAAATATTTGAGAGAAGCTGTGTCAAACATTTTAATGACAACTAAATGTGTCATTAGGACCCTCCCCCCCTCCAAAAAAAAAAAGCTAATAGTAAGATACAGACCTTGGAGTTCTCTCCCAGGTAGGGATAAGAATCACTATGCTAAGCTCTCTGCAATGCAGCAAAAAGATGTTGGCAGCCATGACACTCCTATGAGCTGTGGCGTGTAGGAGACCAGCATACAATTCATTTGTAAGGAGTTTAAAATTTTGAAATAAAGCAGGATTTCAGCTGCTGGGCAGTTTCTAACTATCCCAGGCTCTCTTCATATCCTGACTGATCTAGTTTCCCAAGATGCTTAGTTCATACATCAATTACACACCTGCTGAGAATGATGTCAACTAGATGAGCAACTAGAGGTGCCAAACGCTAACCCTCCCAACAGAAAAAGACCAAAACAATGAATACAGAACTACACCGTGACCAGAGTAACTAAAAAGGCAATGCTGGAGCACAGGGTGGGTGGCAGAAACCTTGTGAAACAAACTCGGGATGGCCCCCAGAGTTGGCACCTTCTGCGAACCCCACCCCACCAGTCGGGGTCAGCTTGGAACCAGAGGCACGTCTCCCTGTGGCCCCCGTCACCACTGCAGGTGCCACTGTTCCAGGATCCTGCGGTCCTCCCAGGCCATGAGCCTGGCTTTGGGAGCTGCCTGGAGCTCATGTAACTGCCCTGCTCCAGAGAAGGAGCCTTTAGCATTGCACTGCCACGGCCCAGGCTGCTTCCGCACTGAACCATCTTGTAACCAGAGCCACTGCAGGAGTGGACCTGCTCCAGGGGACCTGTAGCCCCTGCATCCCTCCATCCCAAGCCTCTGCCATCATTGCACCATGCATGTGCACACACAGCAGGGCACCGCTTCCCCACTGAGCTACTCAACTCCGCACTCCCGGTGAACCAGCTGCCTGAGACACACTCCACCTATCTCAGCTCAATCACTGCTGAGCCCCACACGCACAGCCTAGGCCCAGTGAAGCAGCCGTGCCTTCAACCCACTGCCCTGGTGCCTGGGAGCAGTTGTATGCCCAGTACCCAAGCCTACCCTGCCCTCTGAGAAACAGGCACTGCAGCCCAGCCTAGAAACTGCACCTGAGCCAGCAGGCCCCCACCCTCCAACCAGGTGCCTCCTCCCTCTGAATAGGAGCTCTGCCCAGGGGAGCAGCCCTGACCATAGTACTCCAGCTCCCATGTAGCACCTGACCCCTCTGAGACCCAGAGTTGTCCAGCAGAGCAGCCATAGCCTCCACACACCTTGGCAGTAGAGCAGCCGGAGCTGATAAGGTGCCTTGACACCAGGAAAATGAAGCTTTGGTTGAGCTTGTGCCACTGGCTCAGCAGCCACAATATCCTACCTCCCTAGATCTGGGCCAGCGCTCTGGAGCCTGGGCTGCTATGGCAACCACCACCCTGGAGAATGGGTCCATCATCGCTCTGCTCCCCAATGCCTGGGCCCAAGCACCAGCTGTGCTCTGCCATCCCTGGGTCCTTACTGCTGCTGCACCTGGCCACAGAGCCCTGGCCACTGCTTTGTCCCATCCCTCCAAGGCCTAGAGCCAGCACTACATAACACCCCTTCTCCTGGTGCCTAAGTTAGCCTCTGCCCTGTTGGCTCTAGGGCCTGCATTACAACTGTGCCATGACTCCCAGGTCTGTGCCAATGCAACATCAAGAATCCCAGAATCAGAGTCGCACCTGCATCCCTGCTCCCTAAGCCCAGCCTCCTGGGGAGTATCTCAGAGTCACGGTCCTCAGCTGGGAGGGAGAGCTGTGTCCAACCATGTCCCAGAAAGTGAACCTGCACCCCCGTGCCAGGTGCCACAGCAGTTCACCAAGACACTGAGCTCAGGACTGCAGCCCCATCACCACGCTGAGCACCTGAGCCCTGCTGTGGCTGCCTGTGGCCTGTGTCAAACCCAGTACCATGAGGAAGCCCCTCAACCTAGAGGAAAGGGATTACTTCCTAGAAGAGTGTAACCTACCAGGACCAAGTCAGGAAGAGATACACTAACAAATAACAACAACAAGCAAGAGAGTGAAGAAGTTCTTAACAATCTCCCTACCAATAAGAGCCCAGGACCAGATGGCTTCCGAGCCAAATGCTACCAACTATACAAAGAATAATGCCAATATTCCCTAACCTTTTCCCCAAAAATAGAGCATGGTAATGACCTGCTTGCTGCTTTGTCTCCCTCACTGGACCGTGGACAGCCTCAGTCCCAGTTATCTTCGAAGGATATCTGGATACAAGGATACATGGATACATGGATATCTGGATATCTGGATACATGGAAAGCAGCTAGTTTTTGCTTTCATGATGATTATATAAGCAACTGAATAAACACTACTGAGTGGTTTAATCCAAGGAAAAGAGAGCATGCAAATTCTTCCAGCTTATGTTGGGCTTATAAATTCCATCCCCGCACAGCAGTTCACAAGCTGGGCTCCCTTTCTGGGGTGTGTCCATTCGGGAAGCTTCCTACAATCTGCCAAGCAGGTCCGATTTCTCCAAGGCCCTGAGCTGGTCAGGGCACCCAGGCACTTCCTGTAACCAGAAACACTTGGAAATTCTAGGTCTTGACCCTAGCAGAGACAAGGCTTGATGGCCCCGGATGACCACCGCAATGTTCTCGCCAGGCGTCCTATCCACAGTCCTGGGCTTCCTTTATGTTCTTTAAGAAGGCTGCTCTGACTCCGGAGAGAATGTGTAGTGTGGTGCAGTAAACATAGCACAGAACTTGGCTTTGAATTTTCTGGCCCAAGCGCCACCCCTGCCACGTTCCTATCAAGCGGCTTCCTGTGAGATTCTTAAACTCTCCAAGTCTCTGCTCTGTCCACCATAAAATAGAGGCAATGGGCCTTGCCACCACCACATGGAGGAGAATGTGAGGACAGCACCAACTAACAGTGGTCAAAAGCTACAAAATTGGAGATGTGACCATTGCCTTTATCAAGCAACAATCTACAGAATATAAATCCTCCAAACTCAGTCTTTTAGAAGTGGGTGCTGTGGCACAATGAGTTAAGCCATTACTTGTGACACTCACATCCCTTATCAGAGCGCCAGTTCGAGTCCCAGCTGCTCCACTTCCAATCTGGCTTCCTGCTAATGCACCTGAGAAGGCAGCAGAAGGTGGCCCAAGCACTTGGACCCTTGCTACCCATGTGGGAAACAAGGATGGAGTTCCTGGCACCTGGCTTTAGTCTGGCCCCGCCCCAGCTGTGGCAACCATTTGGGAAATGAACCAGTGGATAGAAGATATGTTTCTCTCTCTTTCTCCCTCCCTCTCTCTCCTTTTCTCCCTCTCTCCCTCTCTTTCCCTCTCTCCCTCTCTCTCCTTCTCTCCCTCTCTCTCCCTCTCTCTCTCTTTCTTCCTCTCTCCCACTCTCCCTCTCTCCCTCTCTTTTTCTCTCCCTCTCTCTCACCCTCCCTCCCTCTCTCCCTTTCCCACTGTTAATATGCCTTCCAAATAAATATTTCCCCCAAAATCAGACTTTTCACATTGACAGAACCAACCCTCAATATTATTTTAAGAGAAATGTTTTTGCTTGAGTCAAAGGGCTGGCCACATTTTTGCTTCATGATATCTAGGAAATAATCCTCCTGTGATGAAAGTGAGGTTTGGGATTGTAACGGGCTTCATACAGCAGCAGGAGAGAGCAGCCCTAAGCTGAAAGATCCAGAGCCCAGGCCTGACGCCAGGCAGGCAGGAGTACGGTCGGTTGGCTGAAATAAGCTCTTTAACATGAGCTGTCTCTGCCTTTAACATGACTCTTCGACTTTCATCTCCAGGATCTCGGCTTAAAGTAACTGAGTGACATTGAACTTCTGTTTGTATCACTTTTCAATATCTTAAGTCGTGTATAAAAATTTTTAAAAACAAATCAAAAAAAAAAAAAAAAACCTGCCCAAGGCAGCAAGATAAACAAAGGCTGCAAGTGCACTGTCCAGCCTAGAAAACTTTGGAGGTCACATAATCAGAAGACGGTGTGTTTTGCCAAGTTCATTCAGAACTTGCAGATTTGGAAAATGCTGTTTATTCACGTCCCTTTCCCTAGAAGGCTGAACACCGCTCCTGGGTCCTGGGACATGCGCACCTGGACACACATCCACATGTACTCACACACCTGGCAGACTGCTATTCATCTTTCAAAACCCAGCTCGGATGCCACCTGCCTAACCTGACGGCCAGGCACGCCCCGTGGTGTTCTCCCTCTGAACCCTGTGCATTTGTTGCAATGACTGAGATGGGTTAAGACCAAGGCTTCAGTTTTTATAGATGCTCAACACCTGGAGCAGTTTTTGCCTGCACTCCACCTTGTTTCCCTTGCAGTACAACAGCCTTGCATTTGCAGAGACTAAAAACCACAGAGTTGCACACATACCCCTCATCCAACGCCAGGAAATCTGGTGGACTCCACCTTCCAAGATAGGTGTTAGCAACGGGCCAGCTATTCCATGGCCTCTGCACGCCGCTTGGCCCAGCTGCCATCCCCTTCTCTGGCCTGCTGGCTGCAGCAGCCTCCATGGTGTCCCTGCTCCTGATCTTTCTCCTGGAAGTCTGTTCTCAACGTGCATCTGAGGAAATCCTTTTAAATTCCAAGTCAGCCCAGCTCAGAGCCTTCCAGTGGCTCCCTGTTTCACTCAGAGGAAAAGGACGACATGGGATACAAGATGCTATATGACCTAACACCCTGTTTTTCTCTCTGATTTATCTGTCTCTCCCTCTCTCATTATACTCTGATCACCTTGGCCTACTTGCTATTCTTCTAACCAACAAGGCAGACACACTTCCCATGCAGGGCCTTTGCACCTGCTGCTTCCTGTGCCAGGAGTGCTCCATGTCTCCAGGGCCTACTCTTCTCCCTTCCCTCTAGACTTTGCTCCAATGTCTCCCTCTCAGGGATGTCCACCCGGGCACCCTATTTAAAATTGCCACCCCTCCTCCTCCTCCCAGCACACCCAGTCCCCCTCCCCCTGCTCTGGCTGTCCTTTTACCCTGCCCCTGTCACTTAACATGCCATGTCACACTCATCAGAGCTACTCTCTCCTATGCGCTCACCTCTAGCTAGAAACCAAGTGCCAAGAGGAATCCTTTGGTTTGCCGTGTTCTCTCTAGTGCCTGGAACATAACTGATACTCAACTAACAGTTGTTGCACAAATTCATTTGTTCAGAAAAAAAAGCAACAACTTTCTGTTAAGACAGAGTGTTCTACACCAAGATTCAGACTCCCCAGACCATTATGGTGGTAAATGGAGGACTTAAAGGCTCTTGGCTTCTGTTTTACATTTTAATTACAATTATAATCTTAATCCACTTGAAAAACCAGGTCATAGGTAGAGTATCTGAAGGGGCAGGCCATGGTTTAAGACTTCACACAATCCTGCAGCTGCAACCCACCCTGAGGAAGCGGGGGGTGGGGGCAGAGTGAGGAGCCTTTTAAAGCAGCCCAAAAACTGCATTTAGTTCAGGAGTTTTTGCTCAACTCAGAGTGTTTGAGCAAAACAATTTCTTATCTGATCTTTTTAAAAGGGGTCATCATGTTTTTAGGCTCTGAATATTTATTTTAGTTCTTATTTATTTATTTTCTATGTATTTGAAAGGCAAAAGGACAGAGAAAGACATAGAGAGGTCCTCCATTCACTGGTTCACTCCCCCCAAATGCCCATAACAGCCAGACTAAAGCCAAAAGCCCAGATCTCAATCCAAATCTCCCATGTTGCTGTCAGGGACTCAAGTACTTCAGGCGTCACCTGTAGCCTTCCAAGATGCCCATCAGCAGGAGGCTGGGACTGGGAGCAGGGCCATGACCGATCTTCCATCCGATGGTTCACTCCCCAATTGGCCGCAACAGCCAGAGCTGCACCCATCCCAAGCCAGGAGCCTTCTCTGGGTCTCCCACGCGGGTGCAAAGACCCAAGCACTTGGGCCATCTTCTACTGCTATCCCAGGCCATAGCAGAGAGCTGGATCAGAAGTGGAGCAGCCGGGTCTCAAACCGGCGCCCATATGGGATGCAGGCACTTCAGGCAGCAGCTTTACCTGCTACGCCACAGCGCGGGTCCCATAGTTGCTGTTTCTGTAAAACAGACAGGGCTCCGTCCTTCTTGGCCAATGGCAAAATCAGCACCTTCGCGGTCCTTTCCAATTCTACGCCCCTGGGTGGGAAAGCACCAGACAGGGTTCTGTGAGACAGACTGTGCAGCAGGTACACACTCAAGGGCTGAGACAGCGAAGGGGCCTCTGCATTTTGTATTCCCTGGGCCTATTTCTTAGCCTCTGAAGATCAATACGAAAGAGAACAAAAGGGTGATAACTGTTTTCTCCTGTGGAGCCTATGGAATAATTCTCGGCCAGTGCTTGATTCTTTCACCCCACAGAGGTCATCCTGAAGAGCTGTCACACCTCTGTGCTTGTTCGGTGAATTTAAATGTAGAAATCCCAGCCCCAGCCAATTAAAAAACGCACACAACATCTAATTCTGATCAACTTCACATTAAATTTCCTGAAAGTGCTTTATAAAAAATAATCATTTTCTTAAACTCTGGTAAATGATACGCATACTGAAGTGTTTAGGGAGAAGGGTACTGATAGCTGTAATTAACCTAAAACTGCATCAAAGTGAAGGCAGGCGTTTGGTCCAGAAAGTACAAAGCCAGCTGGGAAGGCTGCATTCTACTTTACAGTGTCTGCTTTTGAGCCCTGGGACACAGCAAATGATGGCTGTTTACTTATATCTATGGGGAGGGTGGGGGTGGGAGGGAGAGAGAGAGAGAGAGACTGCAAGGCAACCACTGAATCCTTCCTACACACAGACATATATGTCGTTAAAAACAGACATGCATTTTCACGTATCTCATCCATATGTATGTATATATACACATACATCTATATAAAATGTTTAAAGGATGAACACAAGACCCAGCAGTTCAAACACCACTTGGGACACCCACATCCCAGATCAAAGTGATGGGACTCAAATCCTGCTCTGCTCCCAACTCCAGCTTCTGCTAATGTGCACCCTGGGAGCAGGTGATGGCTCCAGTAGTTGGGTCCCTGCCACCCACCTGGGAGACCTGGACTGAGCTCCTGGGCCCTGGTTCCAGCCCAGCCCAGTCCTGGTCCTTGGGGGCCTTTGGGGAGTGAAACAGTAGAAAGGAGTTCTCGGTCCGCCTGTCTGCCCACCTGCCTCTCTGCCTCTCAAATCAATACAATAACTAAGAAAATAAATTTTAAATGCATCGAGAATAAGATGGATTAATGAAGACAGAGGACTTGACATGTACTAAATCAACTATATTAGAATGTTAAATGGAGTATAAATGGTGTGTATTCTCTGAAGCCTTTAGATTTTGCTGATAGTCAAATTACATGAATCCAGGTGACGAAACAGAAGGAAACAACTCCAGCTTCCAACCCCCACTTCCCTGGGGATGCTCTGAGCAGGGAGCATTATATTTTTAACTGAGTTTTGTATTTCCTGAGTTTGTGTACTCATTAAATCTTCAGGGTTTTCTTCTCCCTTTGACCTTATACTTCTACATGTCTCTGTCTCTATCAGCCTGTGAATGGAAGCTATGCCATGCATTTGCAAAAGTAAATAGAAACAAACAGAAGAGTGCCCCTCTATAAAACTAGTCCTGGGAAAGCTAAGTCCTCCCACCTTTCAGACCAGTCCTTTCAGGGACTTGGAGAGTTGTCTGAGCCCTGGGCTCAAGGGCACAGGGGCACACAAGCTTCTGCCGGGTTTAATGCTTTCTGTGTGGGGCCAGCACGGTGGCATAGCAGGTGAAGCCACCATCTGCAGTGCTGGCATACAATATGGGTGCAGGTTCCAGGCCTGGCTGCTCCACTTCCGATCCAGCTCTCTACTGTAGCCCGGGAATGCAGTAGAAGATGGCCCAAGTCCTTGGGCCCCTGCACCCATGTGGGAGACCTGGAAGAAGCTCCTGGCTCCTGGCTCCTAGCTTCAGATTGGTGCAGCTCCTGCCATTGCAGCCAACTGGGGAGTGAACCAGTGGATGGAAAACCTCTCTCTCTCTCTCTCTCTCCCAACTCTGTCTTTCAAATAAATAAAATATTTTTAAGAAATCATCTTAGATATCTTGGGTCTCAAGAAGATATAATGGATTAACGGATGAATGGGTGGGTGGATGGATGGATGGGTGGGTGGGTGGATGGATGGATGGATGGATGGAGAAACAAATTAATGAATTAAACAATGATGAGTTCTCCCTGCACTGACAACATGTACCAAGGCAGGAAAGCTCAAGTCTCTGCACTCATCTTGAATGCTCTAAACCAGCCCGTACCAATCGGAATCAGGAACAAGATGAAGTCAAAAGACATACATAAGTATTCACATGTGTGTAAGTGTGAGTTAGGGTAAAAGTTAAGCTGCCATAGCAAAAGACCTAACCATGCTACGGCTTGAAGAACAGGATCCTTTTGTTTCTTTCTCAGGCCAAGATCAACAAGAGGCTTTCTTCCACACACTCAGGGACCAGGCTAATGCACCGGCCTACTCAGCACAGGATAGCCAAGGCCCATGCCGGGGTCACCAGGGTAAGCCAGTGGGAGGGATGGAGGAGTGAAGACTCCCTCCTAGGCCACTCAGGCGGAAGTTGCTTCTGTCACTTCCACGTCCTGTCCGTCAATCAGGGCTCCAATGGCCTTGTAATCACACCCAGCTACAAGGAGGGCTTGAGATGTAGGTTCCAGGCCCACTCGATCCTATTTCCTTAGAAGATGGGGGGGGGGGGGGGTCGCCATCATACTCTGTACACGTGTTTATCACCGTATCTCAAGATCAGGGCCCCGGGCTTGGAATGCAGTGTTGTTTGGTTTCTGGCAAAAGTAATCAAACGAAATGTCCTAACATAAACCATCCCTAAGAAGGAAAACCTGTCCAGAGCAGAGTCAAATTCACGCTTCTCTGTGCTCTCCCAGGGTCGTTCAGATAGAGGATGACTTTGCGATGGGAGACTAGTCCAATTTGCCTCTACTGCCCCTTAATTATCTGTGATGTGGGGATAACAGGGGCAATGCATGGCTCTACCTGAAACACACAGGGACCGCGCTGACACCCCGGGGGAGCATGAGTTAGCATGCATCGAAGTCCTCCACAGAAGCAGTTACCGCCCAGATACCAGCTGGCTCAGAAAGTCCCGCCATTGTCCCCTCCGACTCAGCCCCTCTCACACACACAACACCTCTCCCTTTTGTCTCTCCTGTGCCCTCAGGACTGGCTCGATCCCAAGACTACTTCGGGCCCAAGGTAGACCTTTCTTGGCACCGATCTTGGCTAAGGAGCAAGTGCCTTAGCTCTCATGTGACCTCAGAACTTCACCCCTCTTCCTCTGTACCCTGTCCTTGGCCTTCAAGTCTTCCCCCCACCTCCCCTTGTGTGCTGCTCTCCCATGGGGTAGAAGCTCGCTGCTTTATTCTTGGTTTCCCCAGAAGCAGGTGCCAGGACAAGAAGTTGGGTGTAGGTGATTTTTTTGGAAAGTGATTCAAAGAAGGAAGGGAGGGAATGGGAAAGACAGGCCTGAAGGAGAGAAAGGCAGAGAACACCTCTAAAGCCCGCTCACCTCTGCAGGCTACTGGGGTTCAGTCCTGCTGGGGAACCCCCACCGAAACCCAGGGATCCATCCCACTAAGCTACTGTCCACCTCCCCCTGGGGCTCAGGTTGCCTCTGGGGCGAGGGGGAGGAGGTAAATCCTGGGCACTTCCAGGTTTCTGGAGAGCAGGTGGAGGAAGCTGTGCAGGAGGGCACTCTTGGAGCAGGGCTGAGTGCATGCTCAGGGGCTGCCCCCTGCAGGTGGGCTCAGGTGATGCTTAGATCCGGCTCAGCATCCCCAGAAGTGCCCGCCAGGTCTGCAGCTTCTTCAAAACAGTTTCTCTGGGACTGGTGCTGTGGCCTAGTAGGTGCCAGCATCCCATATGGGCGCCGCTTCCAGACTCGGCTGCTCCACTTCTGATCCAGCTCCCTGCTGACGGCCTGGGAAAGCAGCAGAAGATGGCCCAAGTGCTTGGAACCCTGCACCCAAGTAGGAGACCCAGAAGAATTGTGGCCATTTGAGGAGTGAACCAGTGGATCAAATACTTCCTTCTCTGTCTGTAAGTCTGCCTTTCAAGTAAATAAATAAATCTTTTTTAAAATTTTATTTAAGTTATACAAGTTTCATGTATTTCATACATACAGATTTAGGTACATAGCAGCACTTCTCTCCTGACCCTCCCTCCCACCCAAACTTCACCCTTCCTCCTCCTCCCTCTCACATTCCCACTCTTAATTTTTACTAAGATCTATTAATCTTTTTTTAAAAATGGAGTTCCTTTAAGTCAAAATCCCCCTCCTACCAGCTGTCACCAGGAGTGGGACCAAGTTCCTCAGATCAGAGGGCACAGTCCTTCCACTTCGTACTTTCAAGTATCCACTACTGCCCTCCAAAGGGTGCCCTGAGGTGGTTTCCCTCCCCAGATGGTGAACTGCTCAAGGGTGGAAATGACATCTCCATGACAACGACTGGCACGTAGTGGGAGCTCTCTGAATGTTTGCAGAGTGAATAGATGAGCAAGTACTCACCCCAATAATAAACTCCAATCCCTCCTTGTAACTGACATGACTTCTTAGACAACAAAAACCATGTCAGTGTTTCGAGAAAGATCCTGAAACAGGACATAACCAGTGAAGAGGGGGTCAAAAATCTCTTCTGTGAGGCTATGGGAGAAAAAGAAAAGAAAAGAAAGTACAAAACCAAAAAGATCCCTCTGGTAATTAACAAAAAGGACATAAGAAAGCCTTGCTTGGCAGCGCCTGCACACAGCCCCAGTAAGGGCTTTGCAACATCATCCCACACTCATCTTTACTTTGTAGTTTCCAAGGAAACGAGACCCTGGATTCTCGTCTCAGCCCAAGCCTGCTGCCAACCTCTTTGTAGACAGCCCTGTTTTGCTTTAAGCTGGCATATACTGCTCACTCTTCAAATACCATGACAGGGCCATGTCTCCCTTTGTTGGGGGAGCTGGGGGCACACCCTGGTCCCTTGGGTATGGGGGCCCTTGGTCAGTAAGTCCAGCCAGCTCTGTCGAGGGTAGGTATGCTGTGGGTGGCCTTTGCCAGTGTATTGATGGCAGGTGCACCATGGGTGGTCTTTGCCAGGTGGACTTTTTCACTTCCAGCCAATCTGTTTGCAGCCCAGATGAAAGTAATGGCTTACCCAGTCATTGGCATGAAAAACACTTGGAGCTAAACACTGAGAAGACAAGGCAGGTAAATTTCAGCCAGGAACTAAGTCAGACGGAAGGGTGAACTTTTGAGAAAGGCAAATGTATGTGGCAGACATGAACCCAGAGTGGATGGAGAGGAGGCAAACATGACCAGGGTAAAACAGCTCTCTACTCGCTGTCTGCCTTCAATGGCAACCTCTTGCTTTATGGGAAATCTCCACCCTCAGCTCCAGCCACAGAACCCTGTCCAACACACCACGGCTGGCCCAGGAATCCCTGTGACCCAAACCTGGGCAGACAGAGTTCTTCCTTGGGGTTTCCCTAGTATCTCTGGTTACGAAGCTATGCAGATAGTTCCTGAAGGTTCTGTTGCCATGGTTTCAGTTTGGTGAGGCAACCAGCCTTAGTCCTAAATACAGAGCGAAACAGGGATGAAATCCTAAAGACCTTCAAATGCCTGGATCCTGCCTTTCCCACGTGTTTTTCCAAATTGGTTCTGTGTTGTGTTGCTCTTTTTCTTTGCAAGTCAGTACATTGCCTTATTTGCATAAACCAGCCCAATTTGAGTTTTGTCTGCTTATAATCCAGACCATCTCTGTGGCTTTTGCACAGATACAATTTCACTTTCCCCAGGGGCCCATATTACACCTACTCCATTGATGGTTATTCCATGTCTGAAGATGCAGGCCTGCGTTCACTTCTTTCTGTCAGACGATGAGCACCATACGTTCAACAGCCTTGCCCATCTTCTTTTGCAACCAGGAATCCCAGAAGCAAACACAACACCCAGCTGCAGCAAACATTTGAAAATTCTCAGAACTTTGACCTGGTCTGGAGGGCATCTTACAGATTATCTTAGCCAAACTCCTTTATTGTGCAAATGCCCAAATGGTGATGGATTAGTCCAAAGAACACAAAATCAATTAAAAGCCACTTTCTTGGAGAACTGATCCCATCTATTCACTTTGCTTCCTTTCTCTCTCTCTCTCTCTCTCTCTCTCTCTCTCTCTCTCTCTCCCTCTCCCTCTCCCTCTCTCTCTCTCCCTCTCTCCCTGCAAACTGCCTTGAATCAGAGTGTCTTCCTTTTCATCTTCACTCATTGGAGGCCAGAGGGTAGAGGAGGAGGATGAGCTGAGCTCAGGAAATCAGGGAGAGGCTGGTCATCCTCTCAAATTCCTTTTGTTCTGGAAGCTGGAAGAGGTACTTAGCACCACACAGTCTTCTTCCCTACTCCCAGCACCTGAAAACACAAACATCAAATCCTTTGTTGTTTGGGGTCAGAGAAGAAGGCATTAAGGACATTTGAATCATGTTTCCCCTCCACTACTTCCCCCAGAGATGAGCACCAGTTGTCCCCTAGAAAATTCTGGTTGTGTATTCTCACTGTGAGCTGTGTATTCTCTTCTTTGGCAGCTGCTGCTATTGCTCCAAGATTTATTTATCTATTCACTTGAGACAAAGAGAGAGAGAAAGAGATCTTCCACGTGCTGGCTCACTCCCCAAATGGCTGCAACAGCTAGGGTTAGCCACAGCCAGGAGCCAAGAACTCCATCCAGGTTTCCCACATGGGTAGCAGGGACTTAAGCACCCAAACCATCAACCACTGCTTCCCAGGCACATTATAAGGCAGCTGGACCAGAAGGAGAGCAGCCAAAACTTGAGCTAGCACTCCAATAGGAGATGCGGGCATCCCAGGCAGTGGCCCAGCTCATAGCACCACAAGCCTGCCCCTGCGTACTCTCTCCGGAGGGGCAGATTCTCCCTATGAGTGGTGCTGCACTGGTCTCCTGGAAATCAAAACTAATCCCATAACCTATGATGATGGCAAAGACAAGATCTCTGCAGCCATGATGAAGAGCAGAACAAAGGATTGAGAAGCCAAACAGAAACAATAGCTAACCTTTGTACAATCAAATCTGGGCTTTTGGGCACTCATCTGACGATTTCCAAAACTATACCCAGAATGTTCAGTAATGCTATGAGGCAGCTCCATCAGATTGCAGGAAAACAGACCCAAAGTGTTTATGAGAGAAAGAGAATGCACTTTGGGTCTTCACCTGCCACAGGCACGTATTTAATGTTTACGCAGAACTTGTGCAAAGAGAACCAATACTCCTCCTCCTACAAATCCACTCACTTTTCACACAATGCTTGGCTCATGACAACAAAATCAAGAGGTCACAGTCAGGGCATCAGGCTGGCCATGAATCCAACCACTGCTCCACAGCTAAGCATAATTTATAACTTTAAGTGCTAATCACCGCTCTTTATAATGAATATTATAATAAATGCTGTTCTTTGTGACAAATTAATGGCCTCAAGGTTAGTAGTCAACGGCCTTTCAGAGGTGATATTAAGTAAATTTTGACTATTAGGGGAAATAAGCTTTATAAAAAGCTGACTTAACTCAAAAAACAACTTCGTTATGACAAGCTAGCGACTCAAAACGAACTCCATTCTTTCCCAACTGGTGTGCAAATATTTCCTAGTTTTCCTAATCCATGGAAAGCAATGTGTTGCCTTTTCAAAAGTATGACAACCTTCCATGCGCTGCCATTTACTGCAGCTTGATTTTAATTAGGGCTGATCCAAAGACGTTTGTGCCTCATAACTTAATTCCTACAGCAGTTAGTTGGCGCACCAGTGTCATGGTCCCATATATGGAAATGATGTGATGGGTACGCTGTTTGAAACACTTTCCCAGAGATAGTGTGGTGTGTGGGTTGAGTTTTCATTTATGTCCTGTCAGAAGTGGATTGCCCTAACCTTAGAAGAGGTCAAATGGCATTTAAACTAAAAGCCAGGGACTGATGCTGTGGTGTAGCAGGTAAAACCACCGCCTCCAGTCCTGGCTGCTTCACTTCTGATCCAGCTCTCTGCTGTGCCTGGGAAAGCAGTAGAAGATGGCCTAAGTCCTTGGGCCCCTGCACCTACATGGGAAACCTGGAAGAAGCTCCTGGCTCCTGGCTTTGGATCAGTGCAGCTCCGGCTGTTGCGGCCATTTGGGAAGTGAATCAGCAGATGGAAGACCTCTCTCTCTCTCTCTCTCTGCCTCTCCTTCTCTCTGTGTAGCTCTAACTTTCAAATAAATAAATAAATCTTAAAAAATAAAAAATAAGCTAAAGGCCACAGGCCATGTGTGGCTTTGCTTCATTAGGGATTTGGTGAATTAGCCTAATGGCCATTGGAAATGGATTTTCTTTGGTAAAATCCATCAAGTTCTAGATATGTGACTTTGCTAGGAAACAACGATGGATGCTCCCCCATCACGGTACACACAGGGTATAAGAACTTGGCACATCCAGTATACTTCGGGAATGTTACCTGAGACTTGCTTCACAGAGGTTGTATACTCAACCCTTGATACGGAAGGATTTTTGGTTCCCTCACTTACCTAAATAGTGACCCAGTTCCACCCTGGAACATTGTCACGTGGTCATCTGTCAAGACTTTCTTCCATGCAAGATGCTATGAAGACCTCTTACAAGACAGAGTTAACACTTCCTACACTTTGCTGAGATAACTGTAAACTAATCCTAAATCTACTCTACCTGTTTGTGGCATAAATATAGTAAATGTGTGGCTGGCTACATTCAGACTGAGACTTGCATTCCTTTAAAAAGTAATATCAGAATTGTAAGATGTGAGACTTATGGCTCCAGCTCCTAACTATCAGACACTACTAGTATTAACCAAAAACTAAAATAAAGAGCCTAATAATTATGAACATCCACATCAGCCTAAGACAGGGTGGCAATACTAAGTCATCTATCTCTATTTTATTGGTTGGCTGTTTTTCCCCCACCTAGTTGTAACAGAAATTTCAACATCTTATAATAAGAATGTACAATAACATTTCAAGGAACAAGAAGAGAGAGGTTAAGTTACAAAATAGCAAGAAACGAATAATATCAGTCAAAAATCCTGAGCTAGGGAAAGGCAGAGCAATTGAGCACAGAACTTAGCTTTGAGCTTCAACAGCCAAAAAAGGGGGAGAACAATGAGTTATTTGGCTAGTTCAGAAGGATGCCCAAACCAAACCTGGACCACACAGCAGGGCTGAGACCAGGCAGCCTTGAAAGGTTAGTGACCTTCAGCCCGAGCTCCCCCCAGCCTTGCTGGTGCACTGCCCCCTCACTGTGCTCCTGGCCAACTTTACCCTTGTGCCCTTGGCAGGTTTCCTTGTTCATTGCCCCACTTACTCCTCAGGCCTAAAAGCACTCAGCGTGCTTTGTAAAAGCTGACTCTTTAAGCTATTAGCAATCATAATTCTCATATAAGTGAATAATAAGTCCACATCAAGGTTGTATTCGACTCACTAATACGGGAACCAGTAGTGGAATGACAAAGCCAGTTCTGTGGGAACACAAGTGAATGCAGAAACCAGAGTGCTAAGTCAGACATAATAATGATAAATTTCCTACAAGGCAACAGAACCTTAATCTGTGGAGTCATCAGCGCCATTGGACCAAAAAAAAAAAAAAAAGTTCCTTTTTGGTTTAACTTAATCTTTAACTTTCCAGAGCTGTAGAACAAACGAGCTCTAATCAATTGTGAATAGTAAGTCAAAGGAAATTACATGCCCTCGGAGTCAGAATGCCCCGAGGCAGGCTTATTAGAAAGCGCTCTAGCGGAGCATTGGAATGTCAGGCTGTCACCTTTTGCTTCATCCCCAAGTTTCACAGAATTTTCCTAAACAGTTCGTTTTTGCAAATCTCAGTCGACAAGAGATCTGCTTTCCCTCTGAACACACTGCTGTGAGCAGAGTCCCGGAATGACAAGCATCATTTCAGACTCGCTTGTTGTAGGAGCACACCTCTGGGGCTAGCTCCAGCCATCCTAGGGGAGCCCACATGGGGCTAGCTCAAGCCACCCGCTGTGTGGACAAGGTTTGGTTTGGGCACCCTTCTGAACCTCACATGGGGGCTAACCCTGACCACCAGAGGGATGTCACGAGGGGTTAGCTCAGCCAACCTGGGGGACCTCACACGGGGGCTAGCTCAGGACATCCTGGGGGACCTCGTATGGGGGCTAGCTCAGGACATCCTGGGGACCTTGCCGGGGCTAGCTCCCGCCACCCAGATGGACCTCACACATATTGCCTACTGTTCCTCAGTTGATAGGATGACGCCAGTTCATACGTGAAGCCCAAATGTTTGGCTTCTGCTGACCCAGGAATCTCAAACTTCCATAGGAATAAAATCCTCTGGGGATTCCAATCCCTAACCTTAAAGTGGGGGTCAAGTGTTTTTAACAATCATGCCCAAGTGGTTCTGGGTCTCGTCTTTGCTCCCTCCCCACCTATTCGCTCTCCTAACTCTGCTTCTGTCTACACCCACTTCACTCACAGGAATTGGCAACAGGACAATTTACAACACGTGTTCCCTGCTAGAGTTTCCCGCCCCAGCCTCCTCCCTGATGGGAGGAGTCAGCAACAAGGCTCCTTTACTCTTCTTCTAGCAGAGTGATTTTCCAGAGCTCAGGAAAATTGGAGGATTCAGCTGAGTGTTCACAGGGAGTGGAGACAGTGAGAGTTCCTTGGGGGTCCTCTGACTACCCTTGGCGTGCACAGCCTGGGCCCGGCTGCCCGCAGAGCCCCATCAATGGAGCCTGCAGAGGGCACATTGGCAGCACAGAGAGCCCAGCACGGGGTTTCTCTGGTTTGCCTGGAACCAGATGGCAAACCCAGCTCCCAGGGAGCCACTGCCTTGGGCGGGTGGGGGGTGGCAAGAGTGAGACCCTCAAGCAGGGATTTCTTGTTTGAGCCTGGGCAGGTGAGGAGACAGAACTCAATCGTGTCTGGAGTTCCCACCAGCCAGGTAGAAGAAATCTTGACAATGTCATCATGCAAAGAGAAGAAAGTAGACAGGAAACTGATGGCCAGGACTCTGGGGTCTGAACCTTCAGCCCCACCTCTTGTGAGCTGTGCAACCTCTGGCCAGCTACTTAATCTGTCTGCACTTGGCTTTCTCTGCTCTCAAATGAGGAGAGTGAGACTCTCGGTGTGATGAGGTCTCTGGGCAGTGTCAAGGGGCTAACACAGAGGAAGCATTAGGACCAGGTATGGCACCTGGCACACGATTATTCTAACACGCAAAGCCCATGTTGACAGGACGTGCCAAGGCACTGCACCATCAAGAACGAGCTTACCCCCTTGGTGCAGGGGTTTCATTTTATAACATTTTTCCTTTGAAAGGTGAGTTCCTAAGGTTAAAGTTTCTTTCAATAAAACTGCTGTCGGGTGAGTTACAAGTGCAAGAGGAACATAGTTTGTGGAGGTATTTGGATCAAATATGCAACGTTGGGGCCACGCTGTGATATAGCAGATAAAGCCGACACCTGCAGTGCCAGCATCCCATATGGTCACCAGTTCAAGTCCCGGCTGTTCCACTTCCGATCCAGCTCTCTGCTGCGGTCTGTCTGGGAAAGCAGTACAGGATGGCCTAAGTCCTTGGGCCCCTGCACCCATGTGGGAGACCCGGGGGAGGTTCCTGGCTCCTGGCTTCAGATCAACTCAGTTTCAGCCATTGCGGCCAATTGGGGAGTGAACCATCTGATGGAAGACCTCTCTCTCTACCTCTCCTTCTCTCTCTGTGTAGCTTTGACTTTCAAATAAATGAATGAATCTTACAATGAATTTTTTTTAAAAATGTGCAATGTTCCAGGGCCAGCATTGTGACAGCCTGTGATGTGGGCATCCCATAGGAGCATCAGTGGAAGATGGCCCAGGTGCTTGGGCCCCTGTTACCCATGTGGGAGACCCTGAAGGAGTTCCTGGCTCCTGGCTTTGGCCTTGGCCTTAGCCCAGGCCCAGCTGTTGTGGCCATCTGGGGAGTGAACCAGCAGATCTCTCTCTCTCTCTCTCTCTCTCTCTCTCTCTCTCTCTCTAACTCTGCCTTTCAAATAAACAAGTAAATCTGATTTTACAAAATACATATGCAATGATCTAAGAATTTGACTCAGAACTGAGAAGTGGAATAAGAATGATTTCACGCACTCATACATAATGTGTGTGTATTTGTATTCAGCTGTCTCTGAATTCAATTGTTTTCATAATCCTTTTATTTCACAAATTACCTGTGCAGTTGAATTTATATGTTGGCCTTTATGTTACACACACATACACACAAAACATGTTCCAGAGAATTAGCGGAAAATCTGAAAAACATTAGACAAACCAAAAGGAGACAGAAACATCACTCACAACTCCACTACTCAGGAAGATGCTTCGAGGTGCCCCCAAGGAGAAGGGAAGCATTGCTGACTCTGCTCTGCACCTACTGGTTCCCTCTCGCTGCATTTGCGAGGGGTGCAGGTGTACTAGGTGCTACTGGACAAAGACCTGCCCAGCGGGTGGCCGTGGAGAGAGGAGCTGTCCCGTGCCCTGATCTACAGGGCCTGGGCCCACGGGGCGAGGTTTTCTTGGCAGGTCTTTTCTGAATCTGAAGGGCAAAGGCTGAGCTTGTAGCAAATTTTAGCCTCTGGCCAGGCTTCTGAAGACAGATGGGAGAGATGGCAGCCCCTCTACAAAGCCCGTTCGAAAGCTGCAATAGACAAGCAGTGGTCAAAGGAAAGAGTACAAAGCTCTGACTTCTCTTTGTGATCAGGGCTCAGGCCAGACCTCGGGCTGCTGGGCACAGTCACAGTCCACAGACACCGATCCATGCCCAGAGCTGCAGCCTTCTCCAGCAGGCTGGATTTTTTGGATCTGGAAGAAGACAGGCATCTTAGTTAAAGGCCTTAGACACAGGGACGTGCAGGCAGGTGCCTTCTTTGGAAGATGAGCCCAGGAAGTGGGAGGGGAGGGATGAGAGTGAATCAGGAGGGAAGAAGGCTGACAAGAGGCTGCAATACGGAGATTGTCACTGCTGTGAGCCGGGGGAATGACCCCTCAGTGCCCTGCAGATAAGGGTACCTCTAAGAGATGGGAGACCAGGGCATTTGTATGCTGATCCCGGTCCTGCATCCTGAAGGATGCTCCTAGGGACATCAGCTTCAGGCCCAGCTCAGCAGAAGACCCTCTGGGCTCCCTTCAAATTAGAGAAAGTGCTGGGTTAGAAACAGGAAAGCACAGGTACACACTCACAGCAGCGGCAAGTCATTAGGGCAAGGGGATCCAAGGCACCTCCAGATCTCTCCACAGCAGGTGCACACACAGGTACATTGACCCCGAGGGGCTGTGATGTGGGCTGCAGCTCTGCTTGCTCGGCGGGAGCCGACTGCATTTCTGTCCTCTTCCAAGTCTCCAGACTCCTGGCAGGCATCATGCCCCCTTCATGGACAGGGCAATCAAGATTCAGAGAGTTTGGATGTGGCATGCCAATTTTGCACCACCGGAAAGCGGGAGAAAAGACTAAACCTGTATGTCTTGCTGCCTGGCAAGGTGGTGTTCCTGCAACCCTCAGCCCACTTTGACAGGAGGACACTGAGCTCTTCCCCTTCTGTCTGATACAGAGCTGCCCTGCCTGGCAGCCGGAGCAGCCTGACACTTCCGCTGGCGCCCCCTGGTCCTGGGGAGAGGGGAAGCACGCGAGCTCTGACTCCCGACCCCATCACTTACTAGCTGTGTGAGCCTGGGCTCGTCACCTAGTCTCTGTGTCTCAGCTTTCAGCCAGGGGAAAATCTTAGCACCAAATTCTCAGCACTGGGTGTGGATTCAGTGAGCTAAGGCCTGCAGAGCACTTAGAAGGCTGCCTTGTGTAGGGAAAGCACTTGGTACATTCATTCAGCACTCATTCAACAAAAGGTGGTGGGCACCTACTTTATGTCAGGCATTGTTGTAAGTGCTGGAGAGGCAGCAGTAAATGAGCAAAAGCCCTTTGCCTCTCATTTCCCATTCCAGGGTTTCTCCAACTTGAGGAGGCATTGGAATTAGCCGTGAGCTCAATAAGGTAGGTTAGTGGGCCCCAATAAGTAAATCCAGCATACCAGTGGTAATTAATGATGTGGGGGAAAAAATAAACAGGGCTAGGAGGATGAGGGTTACTATTCCCACAGGGACCAGGAAAGGTTTCTCTGATAAGTTAGCATTTGAGGAAAGACCTAAAGGAATTTAACGTGTAAGTCAGGCACCCTGAAAAATAGGATCCAAGGCAAAGGAGAAGTGGGTGCAAGGGCCCTGGGGCAGGAGCCTTCCTTGTGGTATCAGGGCTGCTGCTGGCCAGGAAGGCACCTCGGTGCCAATCATGCCAGGAGCACAGCATGACAGGTGCATAACATGGCAGATGCACAGCATGGCAGGTGCGGCACAGGCTGAATTTCAGCTTTCCCGGTTCCCTCGGTTGAGTAGTTCCCCCAAGGTCAACCCACACAGCAGCAGGTAGCTGCCTTGGGAGGGCTCAGGGGACAGCAAGGAGACCTCCAGGGCTGCGGCTGAATGAACACAGAGTAACGGGATGTGAATCAGATGCACCGTCTGGCAGGTGGGATGAAATGGGAGCCGTCAGCAGGCTCTGAGCTGAGAAGGGACCTGACTCAGCTGAATCCCTCAGCCTGCTAGCTGGGAAATGGATTATGGGAGGGCAAGAGTGGAAGGAGGCCAAGAGGGCTGCAAGTGCTGGTCTTGCAAAGTGCCTGCAGGGAGTGGCTTCCTGTGCATAATAAGCCTACTGACCCCAGCCTTGAGGGAGGTAGCACTTAGTAAGGGAGCTGTCAAAGCCACTTTCCCCCTCTTCAGCTCACCACTGGGAATCGCATCAATGCTGTATTTTGCAACTTTCCTACATTGTATCACTTAAAGTCTTCTTTTCCTGGATAGTAGCAGAAGTGCTACAATTTACTAATAAATAACTATTTAAAATAAACATTAGAGCCAATTCCAGGAGGAACCCAGAGTAAGGTTATTCTTGTCCACTCTGTGCTGTGTTTTCTTGTGCTGGAAGGATGGACTTCAGCCAGCGAGCCGGACACCACCTCTACCCCCCTCCCCAGGGAGCCCTCATGTAAAAGTTTTCTGGAAAGGCTGAATATAAAGCTGAAGAATCAGGGTGGTGAAGTGCCAAGTTAGCATTGCATAATGAACCAGTCCGATACGCCAGTGTTTAAAGCAGCCGTCTCATTGGGCTCGCATTTCTGTAGATCAGAAATCCAGGAGCGGCGTGGCTGGCAGCTTTCTCTTCCGGGGTCTCTGACGCAGTTGTAGTCAGATGTTGGCTGGGGCTGAGGTCGCTAACGGGCTCCAGTGGGCTGAAGGTCCAAGATGCCTCACTTCCTCACACACCCACAGCTAATCCTTCCCGGGGTTGGGAGCTCAGTTCTCAGGGTGCTGCCCTCCAGGCAGGTGGAGCTGCTTCCCATGGAGAGAGCATCCTGAGACAGCCAGGTGAAGCAAGTGGCCTTTTATGGTGAAACTGCAGAAATCAGAGAGCACCATTTCTGCCCATGACTACCGGTCACCGTCGCCACGAGCCGACAACCTCAGATCCACAGGGAGGGGACGTAACTTCACCTCTCCTTGGCACGCCAAGGAACCTACAAAGGTGTTGTAAAACTTCCTCAAAGAAGATGTCATCGGGCCTTGTTTTTAAGCCATCTGCTTAATTGCATACCTTACATTCAAAAGGCTTCCATGGCAGCTCATGGCAAGAACCTCGGGTGATCACTGACGTCATACATAAGAGTGCCAATTGTTAAATTAACAACAGGAGTCACTGTGCACTAACTTCCCCTGCAGGATCTCGGTCCTCAAAGAGTTGTATTATGTTTAAGTGCTCGCAAAAGATGTATCATTCTTGGGTGCTTCTTTAAAGTTAATTAAGTTTCTTTTAAAAAAAAAAGTGAAATTAACTTCAAGATGCAATGACTTTGAACAGCACTTGTCTCTACTGATGAGGAACAGCACAGCCAAAACTGCTGTGGCCGTGGCCGTGGCCATGGTCGGAAGCCAGCTCCTCGGTCCCAGTGGCTCTGTGCAGCTCAGAGAGTTGTAGAGCCTGAGAATCACACGGCCGAGACCTCATCCACCCTGACTCCACTGGCAGCCTCGCCCACTTGGGCACCTGTAACTCAGTTCAGAAGCTTTAGTAGCAATCAGACTGGTGAAGCAGTAGGGAGAGATTCCCCATGGGGCAGCCCCTCAGAGCCGGGTGAGGACTAGAACCTAGAGTTGAAGTTTAGAGCTGGAAAGACATTGCAGACAAACCCTCAGATGTGTTTCTAAAATAAATGCTGATTTCCCGGCAAGGCGGGCCCCACAGGTCTTGGCCAATCCGGAGTCTGCATCTGGACTGACACCTGAGCTTCCCACGCAGGGAGGCCTTGGCCATACCGCAAGGAAGTCCTCGCCCGCAGCCTGCACGTCCCAATCTACCTAGACTGCAAACCCTGGTGGCCACGGGAATGTCCTGCAGAGGATCTTTATAGAAGGACTTAGCTTGATGTGCTGGTTATTTTGGAACCTCATGTATTGAGGGTTTAGAAATGCAGCTTGCACTGTCCATGAAGAACCTGATGGTTCTGGATCGCATCCTCCACGGAGTTCCCTGACAGCCTACAATGCCATGGCCACCTCCACACTGCCAGAGAGGTGCTGGCGCCACCCAGAGGCCACCACGGACCCATGTGGGGTACAAAGCAAGGCCACAGAAGACAAGGGCAATGGCAGCAGCAAGTAAGAAACTGAACTTGGGGACAGCCAGTGGTTTGCGTTTTATTGTTGTATTCATGGTACTGAATGAGGAGGGAGTGCCTGGCCTCCCCTCTTGTTGGCTCCAGGCAGCTGTGACAGCAGCGAGCCCCAGCTGCCATTCCTCTGAGTGCTCCTGGGTTCCCAGCTTTCCTGCAACCAAGGATGCTTGGGAGAACTGTGGGTACCTGTCAGTCAACTCACACCTCCATGTAAACACCCTGAAGTCACATTAGCCACAGGGATCCAGGGCCCATGAGGAATCCACCCCCTTTGCATCTCAGGCAAACAATCTGAAGGAACATTCTGCCCAGCTCCTCAAAATATTCCTGGAGAAAGTGATGGGAAGCCCTTATATCCCGCAGTGTGGCCAAGTCGGGAAAAAAGCCACCTGAGTTCATGCTTCTCCCTCCAGGTGTGTTCTGAGACACTTGCGTCCCAGCCCCTGTCTGCCTCTGCTTCTCAGGAACTCGGGATGAGACAAAGCATGACCCTGGGCAATTCATTCACCCTCTGGGGCCCGGCTTTTCTCAGCTGCAATTTGTTTCTCGCGGGTACATGGTGAAACCTCGGTGACAGTCCGTCCCATATTACCTGAGCAGTAAGAGAACTCCCTTTCCTGGGGACTGTCTGCTGCCAGGTGGGGACAATTTTTTGAGAATATGCCCATTTATTTGAGAGGCAGAGAGAGGAGGAGAAGCAGGGAAAGAGAGAGCTCACGTCCCCTCCCCAAATGCCCAGAACAGCCAGAGCTGGGCTGGGCTGGGCTGGGCCTGGCTGGGCTAGGCTGGGCCAGGCAGAAGGTAGGAGTCTGGAATTCAAGCCAGGTCTCCCACATGGATGGCAGGGACCCAATTCCTTGAGCCATCACTTCTGCCTCCCAGAGTGCACATTAGCAGCCAGTGGGCGTCAGGAGCTTTCCATGTTGGAGCGCCCGCTCAGGCTCGGGCTCTGCTCTTGAAATCATCTTAGAAGGGAAGCAGTGGGGCCGGCGCTATGGCAAAGTAGGTTAAACCTCCACCTGCTGCACCGGCATCCCATATAGGCGCCAGTTCGAGTCCCAGCTGCTCCACTTCTGATCCAGCTCTCTGCTATGGCCTGGGAAAGCAGTAGAAGATGACCCAAGTCCTTGGGCCCCTGCACCCGCATGGGAGACCCAGAAGAAGCTCCTAGCTCCTGGCTTCAGATGGGTGTAGCTCTGCTGTTGCAGCCATTTGGGGAGTGAACCTGGGAAGTGAAGCAGCAGGTCAAAGACATTTCTGTCTCTCCCTCTCTCCCTCTGTCTGTAACTCTGCCTCTCAAATAAATAAGGGGAAGTGGCGTGGAAGGACCTAGCCCAGTCTGCAATGCCGGGCTGTGAAAACTCAGGCTCACCTGCACGAGAGGGCAGTGTCTCCTCTCTGAATCCACCAGGAGCAGCCCGGTGCACCACACATAGTAGACACTGAGTGAATGGATGCCCAGCGTGAGTGTCCTTAGTGATAAAATACTTTGGCAGGTCCAAGCCAAAAGCAAGTCCCTTTTCAGCAGCAGGAATTAGTTGCTCGAGAGAATATAGGTTTCAAATGCTCTCCTGAATCTTCCCCGTCTATCTTCTTTGGACAAACGGACCAGGATGGAAAGCAGAAATATTCCCCACAAGGATGGCTACCTGTCATGCTTTCCCTCCAGAATAAAGTCTCCACTTCCTCCATTCTCGTAATCAACTAGCGCAGGAGTTTTCACCCCATTTTGTCAGAATCTAGGGAAGCTCTCGTCTGAGTCCCAGCCTTCGACAACACATCTCAGAGCAGTTGTGTCACTGGTCACCCAGCTGATGGGACAGGTGTCCTCCTCTCCCCACTGGGGAGTGACCCATTGTGTATTTATCTGACCATCCAAACACGTACCAGCGCCTTGCCCGCCAGGTCTCCTGGGGTTGATGAAGCTCAGAGATGGAGCGGAAACCACCCAAAAGGTAGGAAATACTTCCACACAAAGGCTCCATCGCAAATGCTGCTGTGACTTGGATGGGACCTGGCTCTCCAAACTCACACAGATCTTTAAACCCAATAGTATATTTTTTGTTTGGAAGTCAGAGAGATTGGAGACAGAGAAATGTCTTCCATCCATTGGTTCACTGCCTGCAACAAGTGGCCCAAGTTGAAGCCAGGAGGAGCCTGCAGTTCAATCCAGGTCTCCCACATGGTTGGCAAGGACCAAAGCTTTGGAGCTGCCACCTGTTACCTCCTGGGTGTGCATCAGCCTGCAGGACACTGGAACAGGGAGCAGAACCAGCCTCAAACCCAGGCACTCCCACTTGACCTGCAGGCAACCCAAGGGTCATCTTAACTGCTGTGGCAAATGCCCATCACTAAACCCTAAAATCTTGTATTAACAATTGATGGATTAAGGCTGGAGACTTGAGCTGATTATGGAGTCTCCGACATGGGCCTGGTGGGATGTCCTTAAATCCCTGGGGCTTGCCCTCGGAAGATGATTCTCAAACATGCTTCCCAGGCCTCTCTGCTTCCCAGCTTGCCACATGGTTGTCCCTCGGCACATGCTGTGCCATTGCCTCCACCCGACATCGGTCTAATGAGACCACCAGACCTTGGACTGTGAACCTGCAACTGTAAGCCACAGGAAACCTGCTCCTCCTCGAGGAGCTCCTTTAGTTTAGACGCTACTTCAGGAGGAGAGAACTTCCACTTTGTTTATGGCCCTAAGTAATGTCGGAGTCTGTGGACTCAAGAGGCTTCCATGGCCTTGGCAGCTCATGACAAGAGCCTCGGGTGATCACTGACGTCATAAATAAGAGTGTCAATTGTTAAATCAACAACGGGAGTCACTGTGCACTTGCTCCCCACGTAGGACCTCGGTCCTTAATGAGTTGTACTATGAGAATTAACTTAAAACTAGTCTTCAAACAGTACTTTGTACTTTGTGTGTGTGTGTGTGTGTGGATGCAAAGTGTGAAAATCTTTACTTAGTACAGAGTTGGTCTTCTGCATATAAAGATAATTAGAAATGAATCTTAATGATGAATGGGATGGGAGAGGGAGTAGGAGGTGGGACAGGAGTGGGGGTGGGAGGGCGGGTATAAGGGGAAAAACTGCTATATTCCTAAATCTGTACCTATGAAATTTGTATTCATTAAATAAAAGCTTTCTAAAAAATTATTTCAATTCAGCTAAATGAAAATTTTCATAATAAAGTGTTGGAGAAGAGAAAAAAAGAAACTACTTTAGTTAAGGTAACAAAAAGCTTGCTAATACAAATGCCCATCACAAAATATTTTAGCAGACAATAAAAATTAACAGACAATAAAAATTGTATGTATATATATATATATGTATGACATAAATCAAGATTTTTTTTTTTGACAGGCAGAGTGGACAGTGAGAGAGAGAGACAGAGAGAAAGGTCTTCCTTTGCCGTTGGTTCACCCTCCAATGGCCACTGCAGCTGGCGCACCGCGCTGATCCGAAGCCAGGAGCCAGGTGTTTCTCCTGGGCTCCCATGGGGTGCAGGGCCCAAGCACTTGGGCCATCCTCCTCCGCACTCCCGGGCCACAGCAGAGAGCTGGCCTGGAAGAGGGGCAACCGGGACAGAATCCGGCGCCCCGACCGGGACTAGAACCCGGCGTGCCGGTGCCGCAAGGCGGAGGATTAGCCTAGTGAGCCGCGGTGCCGGCCAAGATGTTTTGACATATGCATACATCGTAGAACAACTAAGTCAATTCAACCAATGCATGCAGCTTTATTCCAAACAGCCCCAAACTGGAAGCAACCCAAATATCCAAATCCAGTGAACGAGTAAACCAACCGTGGTCTATTTATACAACAGAATGGTACTCAGCCATGGAAATAGAATTCTTGCTGCCCACACCACACCACAGATGAATCTTAGAAACATTCTGTGCAAAAGAAGCTGGGCACAAGAGAGCACACACTGTGACTGCTTTTCTAGAACTCTCAGGAAGATAAAAACCAGCGGAGAGTGACAAGCAGCACACAGTACTGGCCTGCAGCCAGACAGCCGGGGGAGCAGAGAACCCTGGGAGTGACGGCCCTGATGCAAGGGTATACAAAACTCATTGAACGCAGTGTGCATTTTGTTGTCTTCTGATGGACCTGGGCGGGCCCCGAGAAGCCCCCTGGGGTGAGGCTGCTGGTGCGGAGACTGAAAACCACTGGGAGGTGGGTGAAGCTGGAGGCCTAATCCCAGCCACGGCTCTGCACAGCTCCGGGGCCTTGAAATGAAGCACTCAGGGGTAGGGCAGCTTATGGTAACCACAGCGAAACAGCTGAGTCCTAGGTCTTCGGCATTCCTTCTCGAACAGCTATTCAGCTATTCTTCTAATACCTTTGGCCTACCTGAGGCAGCAGGTTCAACTACATAAACTGCCATTTGGTAGATCAAAAACAGCTGAGGGGCCGGCGCTGTGGTGTAGCGGGTAAAGCTGCCGTTTGTAGTGCCGTCATCCCATATGGGCGCCAGTTCAAGTCCCGACTGCTCCACTTCTGATCCAGCTCTCTGCGATGGCCTGGGAAAGCAGCAGAAGAAGACCCAAGTCCTTGGGCCCCTGCACCTGCATGGGAGACCCAGAAGAAGCTCCTGGCTCCTGGCTTTGGATTGGTGCAGCTCCAGGTGTTGCGACCATCTGGGGAGTGAACCAGTGGATGGAAAACCTCTCTCTCTCTCTCTCTTTCTCTGCCTCTCCTTCTCTCTCTGTGTAACTTTAAAATAAATAAATAAATATTTAAAAAACAAGTTGAATATTTTAATTCATATGGTCTAGTGTATTTTTGTTACAATTATATTAAATATATCATTGTATGTGTATTTTATTTACAACTTATCTTAATTATGAATGAGATTATGCTAATTTTACATACATCCAAATTATATATATCCTATACATATTTATTATATACCTCCTAATTTTTAGCATTTTAACTGTATATATTCTATTATATACCCTAATCATGTATCTCTCCAAATTCTTCATATATATCTCTTTTTAAAATTTTTTATTTTATTTATTTGAAAGACAGAATTACAGAGAGGTAGAGCCAGAGAGAGGAAGAGGTCTTCCATTCTGCTGGTTCACTCCCCAGTTGGCCACAACGGCCAGAGCTGAACTGATCCAAAGCCAGGAGCCAGGAGCTTCTTCCAGGTCTCTCACGTGGGTACAGGGGCCTAAGGACTTGGGTCATCTTCTACTGCTTTCCCAGGCCATAACAGAGAGCTGGATCAGAAGTGGAGCAGCCAGGACTCGAACTGGTGCCCATATGGGATGCCAGCACTGCAGGCGACAGGTTTAACCCACTGAGCCACAGCTACAGCCCCTCTATATATCTTACTTGTGAATCTTTCTCATTTTAAATCTATTTAACTATATATAACATAAATGCACAAGCGTATGTGTGTATGTGTAGATAAGTACATTCTGGTATATATGTAAAATTACAATATATTTCTCTTAGATTATATACCCTAATCATAATATATATGTCCTTTGTATATATCCTAATTATTGAATCTTTGATCTTAGACCTATTTTTTATAGGTCTACGTATTAATTATACACAGATAGATGCACATTAGAATATATGTAGAATTACAGTATATTTATACTACATTTACATTAGAAGACATAAACACACTTCGTGGCAGACTGAATCCAAAGTATGGCCTGAACAGCGACTATATAATTTGGATGTATGTAAAATTAGCACAATTTCATTTATAATTAAGATAGTCGTTCTGCAGCAGGTGTATGTCAATTTCTGAGAACACAGCACCACCTGGTGCCGTGTTGTGGAACTACATGTGAGCGTTAGAGCCAGATGCTCTGCATCCATTGAAGAACATTTATCTAACACCAAGTAGGACCTTGCCCTGGAATAAACGCAGAGTGCCATGATTTCCCATACAAAGCACCCCACCCCCTGCCCTGAATTCCTGGGGTCATAGAATCCCCAACCCCAAAGCAGACACTAAATAGAAGACAGTCTGCGTGTTGCCAGGAGTCGGAGAGTAGACATCTCTCCTATCCAGGTCTTCCATTGCTGAGTGCTACACAGTTCTCCAATAAGGGGATTTGGGCCCAGCATCATTTCCAAAATATGCCAGAATTCAAATGCTTGTGTGAAAACCCCTGATCCTTAAGTGACAACTTATTCTAGCTATTTCTTTCTCATCTTTTCTTAAGATTTATTTATTTGAAAGACAGAGTTACAGAGACAGCAAATGGCCTCAACAGCAAGGGCTGGGCCACCCCAAAGCCAGGAGCCAGGAACTCCATCCGGGTCTCCCACACGGGTGCCCAACCACTTGGGCCATCTTCTCTGGCTCTCCCTGGCACATTAGCAGGGAGCTGGATTGGAAGTAGAGCAGCTGGGACTGGAACTGGTGATCCTATGGAAGCCAGTGTCCCAGGCAGTGGCTTAACCTATTGTCCCACATTGCCGGCCCCTCCATTTAGAAATACCATGAGCCTGGGCATTGTCTACCTCAGAAAAATTACTACAGGGCCAGCGCCGTGGCTCACTAGGCTAATCCTCCGCCTTGCGGCGCCGGCACACCGGGTTCTAGTCCCGGTCGGGGCACTGATCCTGTCCTGGTTGCCCCTCTTCCAGGCCAGCTCTCTGCTGTGGCCAGGGAGTGCAGTGGAGGATGGCCCAAGTGCTTGGACCCTGCACCCCATGGGAGACCAGGAGAAGCACCTGGCTCCTGCCATCGGATCAGCGCGGTGCGCTGGCCGCAGCGTGCCTACTGCGGCGGTCATTGGAGGGTGAACCAACGGCAAAAGGAAGACCTTTCTCTCTGTCTCTCTCTCACTGTCCACTCCGCCTGTAAAAAAAAAAAAGAAAAAAGAAAAAAGAAAAAAAAAAGAAAGAAAAATTACTACAGAACATGCCTGTGACTATAGACTTGTAGTTTAGGCCACCGAAGATTAGAGATGGGACTTGGGCTTTCCCTTGACTTGCATCCTCTGGTCTACTTTAACAAAAAACAGGAAGAAAATAAAGCTAGGCATCAGAAGCAATGGGTGGCAGGCCTATTAATGGCTGATCTGTACAATGATCTGCCCTCAAGGAGACCCAACAGGCCAGTCCACTGCAGTGGCTTTCAATGTGGTAAGCCTGGGCTTCAGCAGAAGTCAACTTGTGAAGAGCCCTGGCAGCTCTGCCAAGAGTTGGATCACTGGAAATGGACCTGCCCTGGAGTCGAAGGATGCCCAGGTCAGAGCCACAGATCTTATTGGCTCTAAGCTGAAAAGCCCTTCACTCAGCCCAACTTCCAAAGTGACCACTGCAGCTGAGGGTATGGCCAAGTAGGGTCAGCAACATTGCAGGCAGAACTGTAAATTTCTTGTTAGAGATGCCCCCTGCCTTTACCTGGCCAGCTCTCCTCCCAGGCCAGCCAAGTAATGAAAGTCAACAGAGTGCCTTCCCCTAGGAGGTTCACACCTCCCTTAGGATGTACCCCATGTGAAGCGACAGATAGGTCTGGGCCTCGTAACTTACAAGGCCTAAAGCCCAACAGATTATTATCAAGCCTCTTCTGTCAGGTTCTATTTGCCTCTCAATCAGAAAACTTAATTGTAGCGTAGACAGCACCTTTCTTAGCTCCTCTAATAATGACTCTGTCCATTGTTCTAGATCCTGTCTAGCGCACTTGGGCCTCATTTCTTTGTAATCATAACCTCTACTCTACCACCAATGGCTCTACTCCCAACCTGTGTGTACTGATGGTCCTCTTCCCCACTTAATGCTGTATAATTGTTCAAAATTTCTCTACATACAAAACCCCTCTACCTACAAAAGATGAGTGACTTTTCTCCTAGTCTTGGCTGGAATCAGCTTTCTGGTCAGTTGGGTGTTCCCCAATAAACCTTTTCCCTTAAAAAAAAAAAAAAGAGGGAGGTACCTTTCTCTGAAGGGAGGAGAGAACTTCCACTTTGACTATGACCTTGTCTAAATATGATCAGAGTCGGCGAACTCGGACCATAGCCTTGGCAACTCATGACGGGAGCCTAGGGTGGTTACTGGCACCATAAACTAGAGTGTCAATTTGTTGGGTCAACAACAGGAGTCACTGTGCACTTGCTCCTCATGTGGGATCTCTGTCCTTAATGTGCTATACATTGTGATTTAATGCTATAACTAGTACTCAAACAGTATGTTTCATTTTGTGTTTTTCTGTGGATGCAAACTGTTGAAACCTTTACTTAATATATACTAAACTTATCTTCTGTATATAAAGAGAATTGAAAATGAATCTTGATGTGAATGGAAGAGGAGAGGGAGCAGGAAAGAGGAGGGTTGCGGGTGGGAGGGAAGTTATGGCGGAGGGGGGAAGCCATTGTAATCCATAAGCTGTACTTTGGAAATTTATATTCATTAAATAAAAGTTAAAAAAAAAGAAATACCATGAGCCATGCTTGCTTTACACCTTTTTATTGCTTCGGCGGATTTCGTGAACAAGAGATCAGTGCTAAAACCTGAGGACACAATGCTGAGCAAAGGCCAGCTTGACCCAGGACAATGGCGATGTCCTATACCTGCACTCAGCCTAATATCAAGAAAGAGAACATTCTGTACAGGTAATCAGCACCTCAGGCTGGTAGACCCACGGGCTCGCACTGGAACAACCCTACCGGTACCACTGACAGTTCTGCAGCGATATTTGCAGGCCACGAGGGTGGCCTTTTGCAGACCAGGAGGGTGGGGGCAGGCACATGGCCTCACGGTTAAGCCAACATTTGGGATGCCCACATCCTCATCCCCTATCAGAGGGCTTGGGTTCAAGTCCCTGTCCTGGGGGTGCGTGGGGAGTGAACAAGTAACTCTCTCTCTCTCTCTTGCTCTCGCTCTCAAGTTAATGATTATTATTTTAAATCAACTGCACCCCTGCATGACATTGGTGCCTGGGTTACCTACCACTGTGACCAGCACCAGGAGAATTTAGAACTCATAAAACTCAATTAAAATGCACAAAATAGCTACAGTGATTAATATTGACAATGCAAAGTGTTGGTGAAAATGTGGAATAAGTGGACAGCTCATACATTGCACACGGGTGTGTAAATTAGTACAACCAGCCTGCAACATGGTTTGGCTTCTAAGAGTGAATATATGCATAACTCATGAGCCAGGTATACACCAGAGAAAGGAGGGTATGCATCCACTAAAGGACATGGATAAAAATCTTACGGGGCCTGGTGCTGTGGCGTAGCGGGAAAAGCCTCCATCGATAGTGCCGGCATCCCACATGTTCGAGTCCAGGCTGCCCCACTTCCCATCCAGCTCTCTGCTATGGCTTGGGAAAGCAGTAGAAGATGGCCCAGGTTCTTGGACCCCTGCACCCACATGGGAGACCTGGAAGAAGCTCCTGGTGCCTGGCTTCAGCCTTGCCCAGCTCCAGCCATTGCGACCATTTGGGGAGTGAACCAGTGGATGGAAGATTTCTCTCTCTCTCTCTCTCTCTCTCTCTCCCTCTCTCTGTCTGTAACTCTACCTTTCAAAGAAATAAATAAAACCTTTTTTAAAAAACAAATCTTCTTACCAACTTTATTCATAACAACACAAAACTGGAATCAACCAAGGGTTCATCGAGCATATAGTGGGTTAGTGAATTATGCCACGCTTAAATACAAGGGAATATTGCACGGTAATTTAAAAAAATAATAAAACACTGATACTGATACATTCAGAAACACAGGCAAATCTCAAAGATGCAATCATGAGTTAAAGAAACCAGATTAAAAGAGTCCATAACTATGATTCCAACAGCCTGAAATTAAAATTTAAATTAATACGCCAAAGGGGTTGGAGTACTGGTTACTTCCAGCAGAAGGAACCATAAAGAAGTCCTCTGAGGCACTGGAAATGTCTCATATTTTTTAAAATATTTATTTATTTATTTGAAAATCACAGTTACACAGAGAGGGAGAGAGAGAGGTCTTCCATCCACCGGTTCACTCCCCAAATGGTTGCAACGGCTGGAACTGGGCTGATCCAAAGCCAGGAGCTAAGAGCTTCTTCCAGGTCTCCCACATGGATGCTGGAGCCCAAGGACTTGGGACATCTTCTACTGCTTTCCCAGGCCACAGCAGAGAGCTGGATCAGAAGCGAAGTCTCAAACCGGTGTCCATATGGGATGCTGGCACTGTAGACAGCGGCTTCACCTGCTACACCATAGCGCTGATTCCATGTCTCATATTTTAATTCAGGCAACTACATAGATGAAATATAATTTTTTTTTGACAGGCAGAGTGGACAGTGAGAGTGAGACAGAGGAAGGTCTTCCTTTGCCGTTGGTTCACCCTCCAATGGCCGCTGCGGCCGGCACACTGCTGCCGGCGCATCACGCTGATCCGAAGCCAGGAGCCAGGTGCTTCTCCTGATCTCCCATGTGGTGCAGGGCCCAAGCACTTGGGCCATCCTCCACTGCCTTCCCGGGCCATAGCAGAGAGCTGGCCTGGAAGAGGGGCAACTGGGACAGAATCCGGCGCCCGGACCAGGACTAGAACCCGGTGTGCCGGCGCCGCAGGCGGAGGATTAGCCTAGTGAGCCGTGGCACCGGCGATGAAATATAAATTTTAAAAGGTCGGCTACACATGTAAGACTTGTATGCTTTACCGGATGATTATTATAATTACATTTTAAGAAGATTAAACAAATTGAATCGTGGCGGAGGATGGGCAATTTGAAGCTGGATGTATTAGCAAAATAGTGGCTCATTGCATTTTATATGAAACCGTTCAGGCTATCAACTTTAAGAGAAATTCCAGGACATGGGTAAGGGGACCTTGGAAAGTGCGCCCTGAACTTGAACCCCTGCTGGAAGGAACCCTTTGGAGAGAAGAGGCCTGGCTGTGGCTGATCTGCTGAATCAGGGCAGGGCCAGGGCTCAGAATCAGAAACCTCCCACACTCGTTCCCGTGGCTACATAACAGACCACAAACTCAGGGACTGGAAGCCATGCCAATGAATTTTCGGAAACTTCTAGAGGTCTGAAAACCTAAACAACAACAGCAACAACTAGGTGTTGCCATCACTTCCTTTCCAGAGCCTATGGAAAGATATTCGCGATTCGCTTTCGTGTCTTTTCCTGCCTCTCCAGGCCCTTGGTACCCCTTGGCGCCCAGTCCCCTGCTGGAGTCGCTGCCTGTGCCGTCCCTGCTCTTCCTCCGGCCTTCCCGACTCCTCTCCTCTGGGCCTCAGAGCAACACCCAGCCTAACTGCACAGCACCGGGTCACCAGTCCCTCTGAGGATCCCTCCCTCCTGTCTGCAAAGGCTCAATGCCGTGAGAAGCAGCCGATTCGCAGGTTCAAGGACTCGATGTGGAGCTCTGGAGCCTGCGAGGGGCGTTCATCTGCGGGCCACAGGAACCTTCGTGGAAAGGTGGGATTCTTAGGGTGCACCAAGGCCATGGCAAGTGCTTCCAAGGAAAGCCTGCTGCAGACGGGGAGGCTGAGCTGTCGGCCGAGGAGAAGGGCGGGAGTGGCCTTTGTATCTGTAGCATGCTGCACTTGACACATGGTCGCCTTCTCCTCCTGACTTCTTCCCTGTCAGAACCGCAGGTGCCTCCCCTCACCTGCCTGGGTAACCCAGCCAGTATACCTGAGTGCACCTTGAGTGCACCAGGGGCCTGGGAGGGGTCAGCCATGCGATCCTTGGAGGAACTGTTGAAAAGTGTGGGTTCGTTCCAGGACAGTGTGCACAGAAAATGTGCGTGTGATTTCAGAGTGTGGACCTCAGGTGAGAACTTCCGTGTGCAGCTCATCCCTTCCGGCAGAACAAAGTCCAGGTTCCCTTGCGTTTCCTGCGGGGCCTGGCAGGATGCAGCCCTGCCTTCCTCCCCCAGCTCATCTCCGTTGCGCTTTTCCCAGGGCTGCCGCCACTGCGCGGCTGCCTCATTCTGCACATGCACCCATGCGCTTCTCTATGGAAAACACGGCCCCTCTCCCCCGGGGTGGGGGTGGGGGAGCTCGTCTGCAGCTCCAGCGTCAACGGAGCAGCCTTCCCTGACCCACCCTCTTCAGTGGTGAAGGCGGTGGCTGGGCTGTGCATCCGTTCACGTGCAGCACCTCCATCCAGCAGCTCACATCCTGATGCACTTGTCTTTCTTTAAAAAAAATATTTATTTATTTGAAAGTCAGAGTTACAGAGAGAGAGAAGGAGAGACTGAGAGGAAGGTCTTCCATCTGCTGGTTCACTCCCCAGTTGGCCACAATGGCCGGAGCTTTGCCAATCTTTGAGCCAGGAGCTTCTTCCTGGTCTCCCATGCAGGTACAGGGGCGCAAGGACTTGGGCCATCTTTTACTGCTTTCCTAGGCCATAGCAAAGAGCTGGATCAGTAGAGAAGCAGCTGGGACTCGAACCGGCACCCACATGGGATGCCAGCACTGCAGGCAGTGGTTTTACCTGCTACGCCACAGCACTGGCCCCAAGTTATCTTTCTTGACCCCCACAAAACTGTGAGCACCTTAAACGTAGAGACTGTATATTATGCGTGATAATCCCATTATCTCCCTCTGCATCAGGAATATAATCGGTGCTCAATTTTTAAAAATTTATTTATTTTTATTTGAAAGTCAGTTACACAGAGAGAGGAGAGGCAGAGAGAGAGGGAGAGAGGTCTTCCATCCGCTGGTTCACTCCCCAGTTGACCGCAACAGCCGGAGCTGCACCGATCCGAAGCCAGGAGCCAGGAGCTTCCTCCGGGTCTCCCACATGGGTGCAGGGCCCAAGGACTTGGGCCATCCTCCACTGCTATCCCAGGCCATAGCAGAGAGCTGCATCAGTAGTGGAGCAGCCGAGTCTTGAACCGGCACCCATATGGGATACCGGTGCTTCAGGTCAGGGCGTTAATTCGCTGTGCCACAGTGCCAGCCCCAATCAGTGCATAATTAGCACTGGCAGAAAATGGCTCACAGAAAGCACATAGCTTACTTCTGGATAGAGCCTGCCCAGGGAGAGCTGGCATGCACATAAGGGCCTTCTGAAAATCAACTTCTAATCCAAAAATGCTTGACTGGTGCTTGAGGTAAACTTGGTTTTCTGGGAGCAGGGTGGGGTGGGGCGTGGTGGGGACCAGCAGTCTGTCTGCATCTGTTTTTTTCCCTCTTAGTTTTCGAAGACAAACCTTGAGTGAATGCCTGTTGCCAGAGTGATTTTGGAAGATCAAAACAACAGACAGGAAGCACGTGCTGTCTCCACTGGGGGCACCTTTTCTTCTCGAATCTAATCCCTTCCAGGATTCACAGTCCCGAGATGCATAAGAGCAGAGACAGGAACAGAGCAAAATGCTCAGGTGAGCCAGGCAGCAGCTCGGGACATGGCAGGTTGGCATAACAAAGGCAGGTAGTTTCATTCTCACTAGGTGTGTTGGATTGCAATAAGGCATCTATCACAGTACACCGTGCTGCTGTTATCACAGTCCCTGTTGTTATTACTGTGTTCTGATCCAGCTCCCTGCTCATGGGCCTAGAGGATGGGCAGCAAAGCATGGCCAGAGCGCTTGGGCCCCTGCCACCCACAAGAGACCCAGAGAGAGTTCTTGCCTTCAGGCTTCTGCCTAGCCCAGCCCCACTTGCAGCCTTTTGGGGAGTAAGCCAAGGCATGGGAGATCTGTCTCTGTTGCTCCCTCTATCTGTAACTCTAGCCTTCAAATAAATAAGTAAATCTTTATTTTTTTAAAAGATTTATTTATTAATTTGAAAGGCAGAGAGTTACAGAGAGGCAGGGAGATAGAGAGGTCTTCCATGTGCTGGTTCACTCCCTAAATGGCCACATTGGCCAGAACTAGGCTGATCCGAAGACAGGAGCTTCTTTCAGGTCTCTAATGTGGGTGCAGGGACCTGCACTTGGGCCTTCCTTCACTGCTTTCTCAGGCCATAGCAGAGAGCTGGATCGGAAGTGGAGCACCCAGGACTCGAACCAGCACCCATATGGGATTCCTGCACTAGAGGTGGCAGTTTTACCCATTAAGCCACATCACTATCCCTTAAATAAATAAATCTTTAAAACAAACAAAAAACCTTGAAATACATCATTAAATGCTGTTAATTTTAATACTCCTCAGTATACATTCCTAAGCGTGTTTAAAAAACCTGGCATTCTGTAGGAGATGAGACAAGAGCAGGATTTGAATTACAAGTGAAAGAATTTTGTGGGGCAAACTGCTGATAAACGGCCCAGTAGTTGGAAGAGAAACTTGCTGGAAGATGCCGACTGCCAAGTGGGTGATAGGGAAACATGGAGGAGGCCCACAGAGAATCAGTAGGGGCTGCTGATGTAGTATCTCGCAAAATTATGATATGACATGATGACCAAGAAATTGACATGAATACAATCCATCAATCTTATGCTTTCAGCTTTCATTGAACAAAGTAGAGCATTAAAGATGTTTCGTTTCCAACATAATGATAAAGACAAACAAACTGATGGATAGAATCATTTCACTTTTCTTAATTTATATTTTTAAAGATTTGTTTATTTATTTGAAAGGCAGAGTTTCACACAGAGAGGGAGAGACACAACTTCCATCCACTGGTTCATTCCCCCAGACAGCTGCAATGACCAGCACTGGGCCAGCCCAAAGCCAGAAGCCAGAAGCTTCTTCCAGGTTTCCCACATGGGTAACAGGAGCCCAAATACTGGGGCCATCTTCTGCTGCTTTCCCCAGGCCAGTAGCCAGGAATTGAATTGGAAGTGGAGCAACCAGGACCATAACGGGCACCCATATGGGATGCCAGTACTGCAGGCTGCCACTTAACCTGCTGTACCACAATGCTGGATGCTTCACAAATTTTTTAAGATTTGTTTATTTAATTGAAAGGCAGAGTTACAAAGAAAGAGGAAGAAAGAGAGAGAGAGCTCTTCCATCCACTGGTTCACACTCCCCAAATTGTTGCAACGGCCAGGACCAAGCCAGGCTGCTTTAAAGCCAGGAGCAAGAAACTCCATCCAGGTCTTCCTGGATGGGTGGCGAGGGCCCGGGCACTAGGTCCAGTTCCTACTGCCTTCCCAGGTGCATTAGCAGGGAGTTGGATCGGAAATGGAGCAGCTGGGATTCCAACCAGCACTAATATGGGATTGCCGGCATTGCAGGCAGTGGCTTGACCTGCCGAGCCACAGAGCCAGCCTCTTCACAATTTTTGTTGCAATTTTCTAAGTTTTCAAACCTCAGGCACACTGCCAAACAGCTCCAAGCCTCAGTTTTCTCATCTGTATGATGGGTGTGTTAGCACCTATCTCACAGGGTGTTGGGAGTGTATGCAGTACCTGGCATACATGAGGTCTCTGACACAGCTGTGTCCTGCAACCTTTGTGCTCTTTGCTCTTCTGATAGTCTCAGGGGCGATGTATTGGAGCAGAGGCGGAAGAAATGGTGGCAGAATACTCTGGCTTTTAGCTCATTTGCCTACGAGCTGCTGGGAGCCCCATTTCCTGGACTCTGATTGGGGAAACAGAAGCAGCAGCAGCATTGTCTGAAGAGCAGAGCCATCAACAGGCAGCGTGAGTGTCTACCAGGCCCTTTGCTTAAAGTCTGTATCTTTTACTGCATCTTTGGACCCGGATGTGTTTCGAATTTGGAACTCACAAAGAATGACTCCCAGACTGTAGCAGCACTGAAGCCTGGTAAGGAACGAGCAGCCTCTTCCAGGCTGGGTTACAGAACGTTCATTACTGGTGCTGTCTGACCCCCTTGTCTTCCCGCTGGGTGAGCGTCTTGTGTAGCACATGCGACACCTGCCATCACTCTGTGTGTGTGTGTGTGTGTGTAGGGGAAGCAGGGTGCTTGTCTTTTTAACAAACAGCTCTCCAATCAAAAGGAGTGATAACCAAGGTGCTACACCTAATGAGCCACATCCGAGGCATAGCATTCTCTCCTGAACCTGATTTCAATGACAAGACCCTAGACTTCTCGCCGATGCAGTAATAGTCAGGGAGCGTGGTCTGAAAGTATTTTGCATCTGAGAGGCATATGAGTCAGACTGCGATGGATTATTTTGCAAACAGACCCACAGCCTTATTTTCCATTCCACATAGTCTTTGTAAAGGACATTCTCAAATCCCTTATTTTAAGAAGTAGGACCCAGGGGCCAGCAATGTGGCATAGCAGGTAGAGCTGCCACTCGTGGTGCCAACATCCCTTATAGACACCAGTTCGAGTCCTGGCTGTTCCACTTCCCATCCAGCTCCCTGCTAATGTGCCTGGGAAAGCAGGAGATGACCTAAGTCCTTGGCCCCTGCGCCCATGTGGGAAACCCGGAAGAAGCTCCTGGCTCCTGGCTTCAGATCAGCCCAGCTGCAGCCATTTGGGGAGGGAGCCAGCAGATAGAAGATCTTCTCTGTCTCTCCCTCTCTCCCTCTGTAATTCTGCCTTCCAAATAAATAAATAAACCTTTAAAAAAATCTGAGTACAACTGACTGCCTCAACCAATAATGTATGTGTGACTCCCAAGCCTGGATCATAAGAATGCCACTCACTTTCACCTTGCTCTTCAGGGATTTCGCTCTTGGAACCCAATCACCATAGAATAAGGAAGCCCACGTTAGCCCACACAGGGACCCAGTGGGAAGCTTTCACTGCAGCTATTCCAGCCAACAACCCGACAGATGCTCCAGTCAAGAGAACAGCAGATGCCAGATAGGTGACTAAGGATGTTCTGGTCTCAGCTCTCACTCTCCAAATTTGTGGTGCCAGACGTGCCAGGCACAATGCAGCATACGCAAACCATCTGCGCCCCATCTCGTCTCCCAGCTCACAGAACCTATCAGCGCAGTAACACGGTGGCTTTAGAGAGTTTTTAGGGAGAACATAGTGCGTTCTGTTTGGGTTGTGTTTATTTGAATCATGTGTGAAATAACCCGCCGCATGGATGCTGTTGTCTGTGAGTCAGATGGCAGAGGTTAGATGGTGGGGACTTGGGAAAGAGGTCAGATGGCAGAAGCAGTCGCTATTCTGGCTTTTCAGGTGGCGATAATATCTCTTCCACCTACAGCAGAATTTTATATACAGAGCCTAATTGTATATAGGTATCCCAGCTACATTGGATTAAATATAACATTAAGAGCTTATATATGTAATTTTATAGGGGTTCTAAGTCCTCTACAGTCCTGAATCTCAAAACTCTGCTTTGCTGCTTCTAACTACAAAGCCATTTGTCGGAGTGGCCACCAGCAAGGGGCTTCCTGAGCAGGGGTGGGTGTGCCCACAGTCTGCTCAGCATCAGGCCTCTCTAGGTCCGCCTGGGCTCTCAGCGGGGAGAGGCACCCACGATGCAGGATGACCAAGCAGCTCCAAATGCATAACCCTGGACATGTTCCACTGTGGGAAAAGTCACAGAGCTGGGCCTAAGGGGGGGGCCACTCCAGGCCACTCTGGCAGACTTCCCACAAAGACAGGCGGTCGCACAGCTCCACCACCAAACGCTCAAGTCACGCTCGCAGAGCACAACACGATCAGGATGTAAATGTGGATTCTGTCTCCACACACTAGCAAGCAACAGACAGTTGAAAACTAAGCAACGGCCTTTTCAAAGGCATCGCAAATAAGAAAGTAGTTGCAGATAAATGTGTCAAAAGATGTGCAAGGCCCATGCAGTGGCAAACTACAAAACACTGCCGAGAGAAATCTAAAGAAGCCTCAGATTAATGGAAAAATATGCTGTGTTTGTTGGAGACATAGTTGTGTTGAGACAGTGGGTACCTTGAAGCTTTGGTTTGCTTTTACCCCTGCGTTGGCCCACTCTGTCCTACTTATCCATGTATCCTCAGTGGCTAGCCCCGTGCCAGGCACAAAGTAGGTGCTCAGTGTTCACTGAGTACGTAAGTATTGAATTCCTTACAGGAAATACAAGTACAGGCAGGGATCAGTTACCTGGGAGTGCTGCCAGAGGCTTCCTCCTATAACTGCACCAACTGCAATGAGAGGAGGAACCTTAGACACAGGAGCCCTGTTATGAGCTTTAGCTTGGACATCAGTGTGTGCAACATGTGACCAAAACACAGTGGGAACATGGCCTGAGCCCATTTACTGAAGAACATTCTGCCTTGCACTAAGGGATTTAGATTTTATTCTTCAGAATCTGAATGTAGGAAGGAACTTTACATTTATTTCAGCAGGAGAGCTCACTCATTGAGCATTTTGAAATATTTAACACCTACTCTGCATCAAAGTCTATGCACAAGGCTGGATTAAAACCAGAAAAGAGAGACACCATCCCGACCTCATTTATAAAACTACCGTAGCTTGCTCCAAGAACCACCTTTGTACCAGGCACAGAGTCAGACTTTTTAAATTGTGGTTTTTTTTTAAGATTTGTTTATTTTATATGAAAGGGAGAGTAACAGAGAGATCTTCCATCCACTGGTTCACTTCCCAGATGGCCACGATGGTAGGAGCTGGGCCGGTCTGAAGCCTGGAGCCAGAAGCTTCCTCTGGGTCTCCCACGCCCACCTGTTCTTCACACAGCCCAATGAGATAGTTGCTGCTAAATGTGAAGAAACTGAACCAAATCAGTTGAGAAACAAGTCCATTAAAATGCAGGCCAAATCGCTTAAACATTTTTATGAAGTATAATTAACAAAAAAATCAAAGCACACAATTAAAATGTAGTTTGACAAGTTTCAACAAAGGCGAGCATTTTGATACCACCATTTCCATCACGCCAGAAGGAGGACTACCCCAGTGCACTTGGCAAACCGAGAAAGTCCCGAAGCCAAGGATGGTGCAGGATCCCCAGCTCCACCCAGAAATGCAGATAACCTGGTTGGGCAAACCTGTTGGACCATGGGAAAAGTCACTCTAAGCAGGGACTGCCTGGGCTGGCATTGGGGCACACTGGGTGCCAGTTCCAGGCTTGGTTGTTCCACTTCCAGTCCAGTTCCCTGCTAAGGCACCTGGGAAAGCAGCAGAGGATGGCCCAAGTGCTTGGGCCCCTGCACCCACGTGGGAGACCTGGATGGAGTTGTTGGTTCCTGGCTTCAGCCTGACCCAGCCCCAGCCATTGCATCCATTTGGGGAGTGAGTCAGCAGATAGAAGATTTTTCTCTGTAACTCTGCCTTTCAAATACATAAATAAGTCTGAAGGAGCGGTTGGAGGAGGAGGAGGAGCCACTACAAATATACCCTGGAATTATAGTCCATGCTGTAGTAGCGGCCTCCGGCTGTCCTGCCTGCCCACTGCTCCCTTGCTATGTGTTTAATCAGTCTAACTCTGCTCACTCCACCCGACTGCCCTAACGAGTTCACCACCCACAATTCCAGCCTCAACCCGCCACTTCCCATGACATTTTGGTGGCCCACGCAGGGACTTCTCCTCTGATCACTGGGAGCCCACCTCCAACGTGCTGTGTGCTAGGCGGCGGCAGCTTATCCAGACAAATCCACGCATGCCGTTGGCCCCTGCTCACTCTCAGCCATTCTTTCTCCCCACTCTCCAGTGCCAGCCGTTCTTTCTCCCCGCTCTCTGGTCCTCGGGGATCGCTTGCCTGTGCGAAGTCAACTGACAATTCCTGGCTAGGGCAGCTCCCTGGTTGGAATCTCAAGGGCCTTGTTCGTGGACCCCCCAGTACCCGCTGCCCTCAGGGGTGAAGCCACACTTCTTTCTGCTCCACCTTACCAGGCCCCCTGTGTCCTTCACAAAGGTAGGAAGCCTGTTGACCACGCACCCCAACTTTTTTGGCTCACAGCCCCACTTGGGCTAAAAGACCTGACAAGGGTGAGTGCAACTTCTTGCTACTTCCTAAGAACCTGGATCAGCTTCCACAGTGTCAGAGACCCTCCATCTTTTCTCCCCACCCACCCCTCCCTCACCCCCCAAAATGGGAAAGGCTCTTTTTTTAACTATTTTTTATTTTTTATATTTTATTTAAGGAATACAAACTTTATGCATTTAATAAATACATACATATTTGAGAACCTGGTGATTCTTCCCCCCTCCCTCCCTCCCACCCAGACTCTCACCTTCTTCCTCCCTCTCCCTTTCCCATTCTTATTTTTCACAAAGATCTGTTTTCAGTTGATTTTATTTTATTGTTTTTTATAATTTTTTAAAGTTTTTTTTCAAGATTTATTTATTTATTTGAAAGTCGGAGTTACACAGAGAGAGAAAGAGAGAGAGAGGTCTTCCATCTGCTGGTTCACTCCTCAAATGGCTGCAAAGGCCAGAGCTGCGCTAATCTGAAGCCAGGAGGCAGGAGATTCTTCCGGGTCTCCCATGCAGGTGGAGGGGCCCAAGGATTTGGCTCATCTTTCACTGCTTTCCCAGGCCATAGCAGAGAGCTGGATCAGAAGTGGAGCAGCCAGGACTAGAACCAGCGCCCATATGGGATGCCAGCACTGCAGGCAGCGGCCTTACCAGATATGCCATAGCGCCAGCCCCTTCAGTTAATTTTGTACTCATAAGATTAACCCTACACTAAGTAGAGAGTTCACCAAACAGAATGAAGAAGAAAGAAAAAACAAAGAAGAAAAACATTGTTCCTCAACAGTCAGAACAGGGGTGTTCAAACTCATAGCATCTCAAGGTATCAGTTTCACTTTTATAGATTACCTTTTAGATACTCTATTAGCTAACACAGATCAGAGAGACAATATGATATATGTCTTTTCCGTGATTGGCTTATTTTACTAAGTACAATGGTTTCCAGTTGCCTCCATTTTGTTGCAACTGACAGGATTTTTCTTTTTTAACCACTGTGTAGTATTCCATAGTGTATATATCTCATAATTTCTTTATCCAGTCTTCAGCTGATGGACATCTGGATGGATTCCGTATCTTAGCTGTTGTAAACTGAGCTGAAATGAACATGCAGGTACAGATACCCCTTTCACATGCTGATTTCATTTCCCTTGGGTAAATTCCCAGGAGTGGGCTGGCTGGGTCATATGGTAGGTCTATATTCAGATTTTTGAGATATCGCCATACTGTCTTCCGTCGTGGCTGTACCAATTTCCATTCCCACCAGCAGTGGATTAGAGACTTTCCATCTTAAAGGGGAAGTGCTGGGCACCACAAGTCCCCCTCAGAGGGTGGGACACCCCCAGCGAGGCAGACTCCCGTTGAACCTGGATCCCTCATTTCCGGCAGGATACCCTAGACAGGGCTTGAGCTGGTTGGCCCTCAGTTGGGCCATTTTCAAAAGAAGGGGACATCTGCCTTCCAGCCCTCGTGATTTGTCCTTAGGATACAGATTTGGTCCCCAGACTCGGAAAAAAAAAAAAAAGCAGCATATGGTTTCTCTTGGTAATGTCCTCTGGCCCCACTCTAGACTTCTGGAACGAATGGAACCCACAGCTTCCTTCAGTTTCGTCTCTTTGGGCACAATCTTTCCAAACAGTCTGAGGGCCCTTAAGCCTCCATGGCCCTGTGCCAAAACTCTATCTTATTTCTCTCTAGACTGGCAGAGGCCAAGCAAAAAAAAATACAGACTTTGATCTTGACGGTCAGGAAGGCCCGCCTTGCCATCCTGGTTGTCCCCTTCAACGCTCGAGCCTCAGCAGACATCAAACACAAGCTCCAGAAATGAGACCATGCTCCACACACTCCTTTCTCCCAGGAAACGGAAGTGGGTGACTCTCTGCTTCCTGCCTGACAGGGCCCAGAAGCCATGTTAATGCCCACATTTCCCAACGTCATGGCTGAGCCTTGAGTCACCTTGGATATGGCAGGGGACAACAGACTTCTTAGTGGACATGTCCACATACTCTGCCCTTGCTACTTCCTCTGGACACAACTTTCGGTCCTCGATCCTGCTTCACAGCATAGATGGCCAACCCGACCCAAGCCTGATCCCTCCACCTCCTCTTAAATGCACACCCTGGGAGGAATATCTTTCCCCATACCTTTTATTGTCCTACCAAACTGTCCCACTCAGAAGAGACATTACAACAAAACCTTGCACTAACCTCCCTGACTGATCTCACCTGCCCTTTATTCGCCACTACTGGCCCCTAATACTCCTATTATCAGAATGTCCTCGACATTCAGAAATCTGGACACTGTCACCCAAGGCTGGCGATGTGTGTGAGGGTAACAGTAACAGCAGGGCACCCAGCCCAGTGCACACAGTTCACTGCGTGTTGCCACTTCCGGCCAGAGACCTGTCCTTGTTCAATATCAATCTTTCCCTACCGAGGACTGTGTACTTCTCCAAAACTGAACACCTCTACAGCTGCGCAAGGGGAAGCCTGCACCCTCAATAAAACAAAATGTCCTGTATACCTCTCCAATAACTCTGGAAGTATATTTGTACCTGCATCTGCTGGCCAGGAAATGTTATAGAACAAATAATTCGGGTGAAGGTACCAGCAGATAGGAGAAGAGAGAAATGAAAGAGAGGTTATAAGCATAAGAATGCATTCTAGGTGGGGAGGTCAGGAAGGCACAAGAATTTTTTGTGGACAAAGACATTGTATATGAAATTTTGCCCTAAAGTATAATGATTGAATTATTCCAGACTAGAAAGGAAAAGGAACAAGTAACTGAGGGAATATAAGTATGTTGTAGAGGGGCTGGCATAGTGGGTAAAGCCACCACCTGCAGTACCAGTACCACCATATGGATGCGGGTTCGAGTCCCAACTGCTTCATTTTCAATCCAGCTCCCTGCTAATGTGCCTAAGAAAGCAGCAGGAGATGACCCAAGGGCTTGGACTCCTGCCATCCATATGGGAGATCTGGAAGAAGCTCTTGGCCCTTGGCTTCAGATCAGCCCAGCTCCAGCTGTTGTGGCCATTTGGGAAGTAAACCAGTAGTAGGTAAAAGATTCCCTCTCTCTCTACCTCCTTCCCTCTCTCTCTCTCTCTCTCAACTCTGCCTTTCAAATAAATAAATCTTTTTTTAAAAAAAGAATTTTGTAGTTTTGTGGAAGTTGAATATTGTTTGAGATTAGGTTAGCAGAGACTACAGGGAAACTAGAGACCCTGGGCATGGGTTCTGAACTCCCGGAGAGATTGGTTCCCATCCCCTCTCCTACCCCTAGTGATTCTTCTAATATCTCTCCTCTTTGTCCTAACTCCTGGGACTCCCCTTTTGAATCATTCAGTATAGTTTATCTCCCCTAGAACACAGCAAATCCATTTCCAAATGGTAATGCAAGACCATCAACACTTCAACATCAAATTCCTCCACGAGGCCGCCTACAGTCCCCTGGATAGCAAGGGCAGACCTCTCCAGAGTGGACCACCCTCTCTTCCCTAAGGCTCCAGCACCTGCTGCGGGATCCCTGCAGCCACACCCCAGAACACTTGGGCCCTGCGGTGGGCCAAAGTGACACCCCTGTCCAGCACGAAGCAGCACAGAAGCTGAGACCTTCACCCCAATGCCCAAGATTTGACATTGTCTATCCATCAGGAGGGCATGTGGAGGGTCATTCTGAGGCACCTGATGGACTGGCAAAGTCCCTAGCTAAGGGTAGTGCAGACCTCCCCCCAGCTCCACCCAGAAATGCAAATCACCTGGCTGGGGAAACCTGTTGGACTGTGGGAAAACTCAGCCTAACTCTGAAGAGACTTCCACTGCATGTATACACTTTGGATTATGCTTGCTTCCATGCACTGTGATCAATAATCCGACTGCTCTGGTCAGTTCTTTCCCCCTTTGAGAGAATGGGCCCCACCCATGGCTTCCTGTAGCTCTCCTTGGCGTCCCTTCCCAACCTCCAAGCTGGCCCCTAACCTTACAGACTATTCTGGTCTTTCCTACTAAGGAAACCACTGTTGCAGCTGAATTCTGACTTCTCAGGGAGGAAGACATTAACCAGAGAACCCCCCAGTTATCCAATAACTTCACGACGTTAACCTAAGGATGCTACCTACAAATGAAAATAGACTACATTGTTAACCAACCAACAATACCATATACATGGCACAGGGGGTTGGGTGGTGTGGAGAGTAAAAAAAAGCATGTGGCAAACAAATGCTAGCCAGGAGCATCTCAGCCTAACGTCACAGCCTCACGTTAGGCCCTAGCTTTGTTTCTGATCAGTGCAGGGGGAGCTGGGAGGCGCTCCTCACAGCGCAGGGAAGGCTCCGTAAGGCGCATGCTCCTCTCGTGCCAACTGCGGACCGCCGCCGCCTCCGCCGGCCCTGTGTGAAGTCTACAGCTGAAACCCGACACCTGTCACTGCCAGCCCAATCCGGAGCGCCACAGCGGTCACGTGCACCACAGGCCACGCCCCTCCACGAAGCCCAGTTTTAGCCCCGCCCAGCCCAGTGCCCTTTAAACAGGCTCTAGTCTACCAGGCCTCCGCCCGCCGTCCGGGGTGCGCCTGCGCACTGCGGCCGGTGGGCGGGGCGAGGGGCTCCGCGACCGAGGAGTGGGGATTTTCGGCTGACGGCGAACCGGGCCGGGAGCCAGGCTGCGCCGAGGCAGTGGGCGGCGCGGCGGGTCGCCGTCGGGAAAGCCCGCACCCCGCGGCCCGCGGGCGGACGCGGCCCCGAGCCCCGGCCGTGGTTGCGGGGGGCGCCGCGGCGGGCCGGGCACTGCCGCGCGTCAGGGCCCCGCCCGGGCCGGCGCGGCCTGGGCGCCATGGACGCGGCGGCGCTGGAGCGGGACGCGGTGCAGTTCGCGCGGCGGGCGGTGCGGAGCGACCACGAGGGCCGCTACTCGGAGGCGGTGTTTTACTACAAGGTAGGGCCGGGGGCGGGGCCTGGGGCTGCTCGCGCTGTCGCCCGGCTTGGATTCGTGCCCCTGAAGTAATAAACTGAATTTTAAAAGGATGAGACCCCAGCACTGGGTGTACTTCTTTGCGGTTGCTTGCCGTTGGGGGTGTGTAAAACTTTTTTTTTTAATAAAACTTGGGTCGTACTGTTGACTACTAATTTTTCACCTGTTCTTTTTTTCGCATTTGTCCCAGATAGTTAAATTTACTCCTGTAATTTTGAATAGCAGCTGCGCATCGTATTTTCCTTACGTGCATGTACTGTAGTTTATGTACAAACTCCTGGACGTTGAGGCCCATTCTGCTTTTTCAGCATCTTTATGCAATTATTTTTATAGCGAATGATTTTTGGCACATCCGTTCAGAGTCTCTTCTGAGTGAGTTACTGGGTGCGGATTTGCTAAATCAGAGGGCCTGAGTGCCCGCCGCGTGGGAAATCATGCCCACGCCCCCCAGCTCCGGCCACAGGCACAGCCAGCCGCATCTGTAGGATGCCTTGTCTTTTAGGAAGAATGTCAGACTTTGATCATACTGAAGGTTTTTTTTTTTTAAACAATAGCTATATGTACCATCAGTAAAGTGTGATTTGCTTCGGATTACTACCTTACTACCTTTATTTTATAATTTATATTTAGAGATGGTGTGTTTCAGAATTGTTCCTTGTGGACTTTGTTAAAAGTTTCATCAGGTGGTGTTTCTTTAAAAGAAAATTCTGTGTGTTTTAGTTTTATGAAACGGTGCTGACAAATATCAACAGGTTACAATAGTGGGATACATCTACAACCTACCATTCTTTGATAAATGAGCTAAAATCCCTCCTTGGAGAAAGAACAATTCGGAAAATTAGATCTCTACGGAAATGTGGAACAACACCCATACCTGAAACCCTGTGCAAAAATCAACTCACATGGATCAGGGCTCTAAATCTAAGACCTAAAACTGTCAGATTCCTAAAGGAAAACAGGAGAAACACTGCAAGACATTGGCAAAAGCACAGACCTCTTGTATAAGACTGCAGAGGGGCCGGCGCTGTGGCGTAGTGGGTAAGGCCACCGCCTGCAGCATGGGCATCCTGTAGGGGCAGTGGCTCAAGTCCCAGCTGCTCCACTTCTGATCCAGCTCTCTGCTGTGGCCTGGGAAAGCAGTGGGAGATGGCCCAAATCCTTGGGCCACTGCACCTGCATGGGAAGACCTGGAAGAAGCCCCTGGTTCCTGGCTTCAGATCGGTACAGCTCTGGCCATTACGGCCATCTGGGGAGTGAACCAGCAGATGGAAGACATCTGTGTGTGTGTGTGTGTGTAACTCATACTTTCAAATTAAAAAATGCAGGCAGTAAAGGCAAAAATTGGCAAGTGGGATTCTGCAGAACAAAGTAAACACTCAACAAAGTAAAGCGGTAACTAAAAGAATGGGAGAAAATATTTCCAAACCATACATCAGATTAAGGATTAATATCTAGTATATATTAAGGAGCTCAAGAAAATACCAACAGAACAATCCAGCTAAGAGATGGGCTAAGGAAATGAATAGGCATTTTTGAAAGGATGACATACAAATGGTCAACAGACACATGAAAAGATACTCAGGATCACTAGTTATCAGGAAATACAAATAAAAACCACAGTGAAGGGGCTGGCACTTTAGTGTAGTGGATAAAGTGGCCACTTGTGGCAGCAGCATTCCATATGGGCACCAGTTGGAGTCCCAGCTGCTCCACTTCCTATCCAGCTGACTGCTAATTCAGGGGCCCAAGCACTTGGACCATCCTCCACTGCCCTCCCAGGCCACAGCAGAGAGCTGGACTGGAAGAGGAGCAACCAGGACTAGAACCCGGTGCCCATATGGGATGCCAGCGCCGCAGGCGGAGGCTTAACCTGGTGCACCACGACATTGGCCCCACAATTACAATTTATTACAAACAGGAAAACACAAATGCAACTGGTAGGGACAGAAGTGCTTCAAAAAAAAAAGAAAAAGAAAAAAAAAGAAATGACTCAATTTTACTGCAAATATTATTTTAGTCAGACTTTGTTTTTTGTATCTTTGTCAAACTAGTGGTCAAGAATGATATACTAGTATAGTTTTTAATAGCTATGATTATTTTAAAATTTACTGCATAGGGGTGAAATGGTCATCTTTTCATTTGATTGTTGTTTATAGTCTTGCCTATATTACCATTGATAGAGTCGAATCTATTTTACTTTAATCTCTTTATTTAGTGGAGTATTAAGCCCTTGACTATAATATTAATTTAAGAATATGTGAAATATCTCAAAAACTAAAATGAGGGAGAGAAAGGGAGAGGAAAGGTTGGAGAGAAAAGGGGAATATCATAAAATGGTTTTATAAAAAAATTATATAAAAAAGGAATATCATTATGTTCTTAGAATTGTATCTGTGAACTACATTGGATCTCTTTGTATCAATACCACATAAACATGAAAAAAAAAGTATCATTAAGAATAGTACAATGTAAAAATAGCTTTTTCCAAAGCAGAAGGAACTATGCAATGCCTCATTTTCCTATAGGATTACATATAGGTCATGTAGGAAAATTTTTTCCTCTTTGAGAAAGTAAAAGAAATGTTTGTGGGGCTGGCACTGTGGTGTAGCGGATAAAGCCGCCGCCTACGTTGCTAGCATCCCATATGGGCGCCAGTTCGAGTCCCAGCTGCTCCACTTCTGATCCAGCTCTCTGCTATGGCCTGGGAAAGCAGTGGAAGATGGCCCAAGTCCTTGGGCCCCTGCACTCTCATGGGAGACCTGGATGAAGCCCCTGGCTTCAGATCGGCACAGCTCCAGCCATTGCAGCCATCTGGGGAGTGAACCAGTGGATGGAAGACCTCTCTCTGTCTCTCTCTGCCTCTGCCTCTCTGTAAATGTGCCTTTCAATTAAATAAATAAATCTTAAAAAAGAAGTGATTGTGCATCTAGAAATGATTTATATAAACTTTATCAGTTGATTTCCAGTGTTTTCTGTTGTAGTACTGTTCTCTAAGCAATTTCTGAATTAGTTATTTTTAATATGAGTAAAATAAAATTGATACCAGCAATTTAAAAATGGGCTTTTTTTCTGTTTGCTTATTTTTTATTTGAAAGGCAGCGAGACAGCAAGCTGCCATGTGCCGATTCACCCCCTTTGTGCCAGTATTGGGCCAGGCTGAAGTGGAAGCCAGGCTCTAGTTTGAGTCTTCCATGTAGGTGACAGAAAGCACCTGCCTCCCAGGGTGTCAGACACAGGAAGCTGGACATGGAGCCGGGATTCAGGCTCAGGCACTCTGATATGGGATCTGGGCATCCCAACTGGTATCTTAACTGCTGGGCAAAATACACATGCCATCTTTATTTTTTAAGCAAGAATATTATGTAAAAATCATTATATCTAAGATTATTGAATGCTTTATTATATAATAAGGCATTAGGTTTGTTGATGTGTATAAGTATTTACATAATGATGGTGCATAAGATACAATATTTATGTTTATGTGTAAAGTTTTCTTTTCTCCCGTAAAATATCTGAGTTGTGGAATCTGAGAATTCATGTTTTTTCTACCCTACTGCCTTTAGATTGAATTCCCACTAGAATCAACCTGGCTTTTTACTGATTTTGTGAGGTTTGGTGAAACAACTGCTTACATAACTGGATTCCAGAGTTGATGCCCAGTAGGTATACATGGTAGAAAAGGGCAGTCAGGCATGAGACCCCATGGAGCTTAGCAGATGGGGCAGTGACCGTAGGAGGCTGTGTCACTTGGAGAGCCCTGACAGCTCTTGCTGGGTGGCAGCATTGGTAACCTGCTCTGAATGGCGATGGAAAGAGCGAGAGCTCTCCAACCATAGCATAACTGACTGGGGAAGTGACAGTACAGCTGGAAGAAGAGTCAAGGTTTTCTTTCTTTTTATTTATGTGAAAGAGTTATAGAGAGAAAAGGGGAGATCCCATTTGCTGGTTTACTCCCCCAGTGGCCACAATGGTCAGGGCTGGGCCATGCTGAAGGCAAGAGCTTTTTCTAGGTCTCTCACATGGGTGTCAGGGGCCTAAGCACTTTGGCCATCTTCTTCTGCTTTCCCAGGCTGTTAGCACTGAGTTGGATTGGAAATGGAGCAGCTGGGACTGGAACCAGCGCCGATATGGGATGCCAGTGTTGCAGGCAGTAGCTTTACCTGCTATGCCACAACCCTGACCCCAAAGTTTTCTTAATAAAATATGTTTATTGGCCGGCGCCGTGGCTTAACAGGCTAATCCTCCGCCTTGTGGTGCCGGCACACCGGGTTCTAGTCCCGGTTGGGGCGCCGGATTCTGTCCCGGTTGCCCCTCTTCCAGGCCAGCTCTCTGCTATGGCCCAGGAAGGCAGTGGAGGATGGCCCAAGTCCTTGGGCCCTGCACCCGCATGGGAGACCAGGAGAAGCACCTGGCTCCTGGCTTCGGATCAGCGAGAAGCGCCGGCCGCAGTGGCCATTGGAGGGTGAACCAACGGCAAAAAGGAAGACCTTTCTCTCTGTCTCTCTCTCTCACTATCCACTCTGCCTGTAAAGAAAAAAAAAAAAATGTTTATTAAATCCAACTGAAACCTGCTTTAAAATGTCACCCTTAGTATTTTCTGTGGAGGTAAACATTGTCTTCCTTTTGTGAGGTTTATTTTCTATCTAAACTTTTTCTTCTCCTCTTTTCTTGATATCTTACAGTTTTAGTGCTTTTAAGAATCATTTTACCTCTTCTAGATATATAGTTTTCTGTCTAATCTGCTGCATAATGAAAACAGAAAGCATGTAAATCACAGCTGTTGTGAAGAGATATTTATGGGGCCATGTTCTAGCACAGTGGATTAAGCCACCACCTACAGTGCTGGCATTCTGTAAGAGCACCAGTTCAAGTCCTAGCTGCTACACTTCCGAACCAGCTCCCTGCAACTGTGCCTGGGAAGGCAGCAGAAGATGGCCCAAATGTCTGGGTCCTTGCCACCCACATGGGAGACCACGTGGAGTTCCAGGTTCCTGGCTTCATCTTGTCCTAGCCCTGTCCGTTATGGTCATTTGGGGAGTGAACCAGTGAATGAAAGATCTCTATGTCTCTCTATGCCTCTCCCTCTCTCTCTGAGTCTGCCTTTCAAATAAATCTTTTTTTAAAAGTGGTTATAATAAGTCTCACATACTTGAGTTCATAAATTTTTTTTAAAGATTTATTTTATTTATTTGAAAGAGTTACAGAGAGAGGTAGAGACACAGAGAGAGGGCTTCCATCCACAGGTTCACTCCCCAGTTGGCCACATGGCCGGAGCTGTGCCGATCCGAAGCCAGGAGCCAGGAGCTTCCTCTGGGTCTCCCACGTGGGTGCAGGGGCTTTCTACTGCTTTCCCAGGCCACAGCAGAGAGCTGGATAGGAAGAGGAGCAGCTGGGATTAGAACCAGCGCCCATATGGGATGCCGGCGCTTCAGGCCAGGGTTTTAACCCACTGTGCCACAGCGCTGTCCCCAAGTTCATAAATTTTTAACAGTGTATGAAAATCATGAGCATAAGAAACTGTAGATACCTGGTTGGCATTGTGGCACAGCAGGTTAAACCGTTGCCTGCAAATGCTAGCATACCCTGTGGGCTCCAGTTGGAGTCTCAGCTGCTCCACTTCCAGTCTAGCTCCCTGCTGATGCACCTGGAAAGCAGAAGGTGGCCCAAGTAATTGGGCCCCTGCCACCCATGTGGGACACCTGGATAGAGTTCCAGGCTTCTGGCTTCTTCCTGGCCCAGCCCCAGCCAATGTGACCATTTGAGGAGAGAACCAGCAGTTGCAAGATTCTCCCTCTCTCAGCCTTTCAACTTTCAAATCATAAATAAATCTTAAAAAATAAAAAGAAATCTGAAGAAAAGATATTGGAGGATAATATAGAGGTATTAAAAAATACTAAAACCGCCGGCGCCACGGCTCACTAGGCTAATCCTCCGCCTGCGGCACCAGCACCCCGGGTTCTAGTCCTGGTCAGGGCACCGGATTCTGTCCTGGTTGCCCCTCTTCCAGTCCAGCTCTCTGCTGTGGCCCGGGAGTGCAGTGGAGGATGGCCCAAGTCCTTGGGCCCTGCACCCACATGGGAGACCAGGAGAAGCACCTGGCTCCTGGCTTCGGATCAGCACGGTACGCCAGCTGCAGCGCACCGGCCGCGGCGGCCATTGGAGGGTAAACAAATGGCAAAGGAAGACCTTTCTCTCTGTCTCTCTCTCTCACTGTCCACTCTGCCTGTCAAAAAAAAAAAAAAAACCTAAAACCTTAAGGACATTCTTGTTGTTTTGTCATTCATGGAAACCAATAGAATAGTGAATTAGAAAGAGACAAAGAAAACTCAAATTATAATGTGTCTGTTGGCTTCCTTTGTTTTTAGGAAGCTGCTCAGGCCTTAATTTATGCTGAGATGGCAGGATCAAGCCTGGAACATATTCAAGAAAAAATAAATGAGTATCTGGAAAGAGTCCAAGCTCTCCACTCAGCAGGTGAGTAAAGTAATGTTTGTTCTCTCCCATGTGTTTCTTTCTCCCCACTGTTATCTCTGGGTCTTGTCTTCATTCTTGCTACTCATTCCTCTTTTGGTAATCACCCATTTAAAACCTTAATGTAGAAGTAAGCAACATGGGGCCAGCACTGTGGCTTGGTGGGTAAAGCTACCACCTGCAGTGCTGGCATCCCATATAGGCACTGGTTTAAGATCCACGTGCTCCACTTCCGATCCAGCTCTCTGCTATGGCCTGGAAAAGCAGTGGGAGATGGCCCACGTCCTTGGGTCGCTGCACCCACGTGGGAAACCTGGAAGAAGCTCCTGGCTTCCTTTCAGACAGCTCCGGCCGTTACAACCAACTGGGGAGTGAACCAGGGGATGGAAGACCCTCTCTCTCTCTCTTTCTGCCTCTCCTTCTCTCTCTGTTGTAACTCTGACTTTCAAATAAATAAATCTGTAAGAAAAAAAAAAGAAAAAAGAAATAGGCAGCAGGTCTCTGAAGATGAACCTTGGAGATAAGTCCAGTTTCCTGGAGGTGCATAGATGACGAATCATCTCCATTGAAACAGTTTATCAGGGCAGGGCGAGGACAGAGTCTGTGTGTGCAACATGTGTGGCATGGCTTCTTCTGGTGTTAAATTGGTAACTGTTCTTCAGGGTTTAAAGACTTGAGCAGGGTGTTCACAGTCTCCTCTCTGCCAGTGTCCTCTACATCCAAACCTTTGCTGAACTTCCAAACTGTAATTTGGAAAAGCAGCATGTAAGCGGAGACCTGGAACAACATACTTATTTTTGTAAACGGCATGGCAAGTGCTGAGATAGAATGTATGTAGGCTTAATAGTCACCGTTTTGGTAGAGGTAAGTTTTTATCTCAAAATCTGCTGCTCATATGGAGAGTAAAGAAAATGATCATGTATTGACATCTTGTTTTAGAAGTGCATTCATCTGAGACAAGTGTGTGGCACAGCAGTTAAGACACTGCTTGGGATGCCTGCATACCGTGGAATACCTGGGCTTGAATCCAAGCTCCACTTCCAATTCCAGTTTCCTACTGATAGGTACCCTGAGCCCCTTACACCCATGTGGGAGACCCAGATTGAGTTCCTGACTTCTGGCTTTGATCTGGCCCAGCCCCAACTGTTTGTAGGTATTTGGGGAGTGAACCAATGAATAAGAGTTAGCTCTCTCCCTCTCCTTCTCCTTTTGCTCTCTCCTTTTCTCTATCTGCATTTCAAATACATACATAAATAAATATTTAAAAAGAAGTGCACTGACCTCTTAAGAGGCTCTCTTTCTGTTGCTGTGTAATAAAAGCATAAGCAGAAGAATCTCCACTCTGTTGGACTCTGCTCTCTACTGCTCTTTACATGTGAGCAGCTACTTAGGATTGCTGTCCCCTTAAACACAACACAGTTTACTTCAGGGGGATACCCAGGAATTGTTTGCATTAAAAAGTGGACTACCTGAGGAATGGGCCCTCACTTGATACAAAGTTTCTCTGACTTATGTGTTCGGAATACCAGTAATTCAAAGGTAATTTGTTTTCCCAGCAAAGTAAGCAAAATTCTTACAATAACTGACCAATAACTAGGTATGTTATTTCCTAAACAGTGTGTTCAAATAAAATTATCTCTGAAGTATAGAAGGTGGTAGCATGCTTGCTTCCATGATTTTTCCATTCCCCTGTCCCTTTATTTCCACAACCATTTATTGGTGCATATTTGGCCATGCAGTGTGTGCTGGGTGATAGATGAGTGATTGCGTGTGCCGTCAGGAAGCCCTTAATCTCCCGATCTGCAGCATGCCAGACTGTGGAATCCAACTCTCTGGAGGGGAGAGAAACCCTGGCCGCCAGCAGGACATTTCTGTTTTCCCCTTCGGATGTACTCATGCTCAGGCACCCCATTGTCTGTCAGATTTACCTCAGTCAGTGGTTTTTTTATATCCTAGGGGTCCTTAGAACAACTGGGGAAAAATAAGAATCCCCTTTTCTTTTTTCTTTTTAAAATTTTTTTTAACAGGCAAAGTGGACAGTGAGAGAGAGAGACAGAGAGAAAGGTCTTCCTTTTTCCCTTGGTTCACCCCCCAATGGCCACTGTGGCCGGCGCACTGTGGCTGGCGCACTGCGCTGATCCGAAGCCAGGAGCCAGGTGCTTCTCCTGGTTTCCCATGCGGGTGCAGGGCCCAAGGACTTGGGCCATCCTCCACTGCACTCCCGGGCCACAGCAGAGAGCTGGACTGGAAGAGGAGCAACCAAGACAGAATCCGGCACCCCCACCAGGACTAGAACCCGGGGTGCCAGTGCCGCAGGCGGAGGATTAGCCTATTGAGCCGCGGCGCTGACCTCCCCTTTTATTTTTGCTAAAGAATTCTTTAAATACTCTTTGTACTTTGAAGTGCAACTAAACCTTAAAAATCACATTTGATTTCTGGTAAGTAAATTCTCAACACAGACTTTATAAATGTGATACCTGGCACAGAATGAGACAGCCCTAATCTCTGGAAGATAAGGCTTTGGCAATGAAACAAAGTTCAAAACGGAATTTTAAAGCATAATTATACATACATTGTTTCAGCCAGGTTTTGACCCAGCTTGTTTCTTAAATAAAGCTGAATTTAGAGTTAAATTTTCTTATTTATCATTTTTAGCAGAAGTGTTCTTTATCAAATAAAAATCTTATTCACAGTGCCAGTTTTTTGTTTTTTTTTTTTTTTTTTTTTTAAGATTTATTTATTTGAGAAGTAGAGCTACAGAAAGAGAGGGGAAGACAGAGAGAGGTCTTCCATCCACTGGTTCACTCCCCAAATGACCACAACAGCTGGAGCTGGGTTGATCCAAAGCCAGGAACCAAGAGCCAAGAGCTTCTTCCGGGTCTCCCACGTGGGTGCAGGGGTCCAAGCACTAAGGCCATAGCAGAGAGCTGGATTGGAAGAGGAGCAGCCGGTACTAGAACTGGCGCCCATATGGATGCCGGCGCTTCAGGCCAGGGCTTTAACCCGCTGCGCCACAGTGCCACCCTCGCAGTGTGATTTTGATTAGTGTTTGATGCTCATGATGCTGAGCTGCTTCTCCCTGCCAGCTGGCCATTGGAATACCTCTGGGAAATGTCTGTTGAGATCTTTGACTTGTCTTTTTATTGTTGAGTTGTAGAACTTGATATATTCTGGATGTTTTGTAGCAAGATATCTTTGTATTAAGATGGAAATACTGGCCGGTGCTGTGGTTTAACAGGCTAATCCTCCGCCTTGCAGCGCCGGCACACCAGGTTCTAGTCCCGGTTGGGGTGCCGGATTCTGTCCCGGTTGCCCCTCTTCCAGGCCAGCTCTCTGCTATGGCCCGGGAGTGCAGTGGAGGATGGCCCAAGTGCTTGGGCCCTGCACCCGCATGGGAGACCAAGAGAAGCACCTGGCTCCTGCCTTCGGATCAGCGTGATGCACCAGACGCGGCGGCCATTGGAGGGTGAACCAACAGCAAAAAGGAAGACCTTTCTTTCTGTCTGTCTCTCTCTCACTATCCACTCTGTCAAAAAAAAAAAAAAAGATGGAAATACTTACTTTAAAGAGCAGTAAAAGTACAGGTGAATAAGAAAAGCAGGAGCTTTTATCATCAGGGCCGAATATAACATAGCTACAGTCTGTTGTTGAAAGAAATTTTAATTACCTTAGGGTGCCGGCACCGTGGCTCACTGGGCTAATCCTCCGCCTGTGGCGCTGGCACCCCGGGTTCTAGTCCTGGTTGGGGTGCCGGATTCTGTCCCAGTTGCTCCTCTTCCAGTCCAGCTCTCTGCTGTGGCCTGGGAGTGCAGTGGAGGATGGCCCAAGTCCTTGGGCCCTGCACCCGCACGGGAAATCAGGAGAAGCACCTGGCTCCGGGCTTTGGATCAGCACGGTGTGCCGGCTGCAGCGGCCACTGGGGGGGTGAACCAACGGAAAACGAAGACCTTTCTCTCTCTTTCTCTCTCTCACTGTCAAAAAAAAAAAAAATTACCTTAGGGTAGAGTTTCTTATGTTGTAGCATTTTCCAAGATTTGGGGTTTTGTCATTTTTGTTTTTGGAGTAGATGGGTATGTGAGAGGAGGACTTCAGTGTTTTATTTTTTAAATAAATAAGAGTATTGGTAAAGAGAAAAATTCAGGTGAAAGCATTTTTATAACATTTTAAAAATTTTTAATTAATGTATTTATTTACTTAAGAGACAGCCATAGAAAGAGATCTCCCATCCACTGAATCACTCCCCCAAATGTTTACAGTGGATGAGGTTAGGCCAAGGGCAAAGCCAGAACGTAGGAACTTAATCCAGGTCTCCCATGTGGGTGGTAGAAACCCAATTACTTGTGCCATCACTTGTCTTGCAAGGTCTGCATCAGTGGGAAAATGGACTTAAGACCTGGAGGCAGAACTCCAGCCCAGTATGGGAACTCCACTCCAGTATGGGCTATGGACATCTTAATTGCTAGGCTAAATGCCTGTTCCTGTGCTACATTTTTAGTATTCTTCATCACTGGTCTTTGTGTGATAAATCACACAATTGAGGGTTTTTGTTTTTTTTTTTTTGTTTTTTTTTTTTTTTTTTTTGCCTACAATGATGATTGAAAAGAGAATGTATAGCGAGTAAAGCAACTGTCTACACTACCAGCATCCCATATGGGCTCCAGTTTGTGTCCTAGCTGCTCCACTTCTGATCCAGTCCCTGCTAATGTCTTGGGAAAGGCAGCAAAAGATGACCCTTTTGGGTGGTTGGGACCCTGCCACCAACGTGGGAGACCCGCAGGAAGCTCCTGGCTGCAGCCTGGCTCAGTCCTGGCCATTGTAGCCACTGCTATGTGTGTGTGTGTGTGTGTGCGCGTGCGCGTGCATGTGTAACTGACTTTCAAATAAATAAATAAATCTTTAAAAAGTGATTTTAAAGATTTTTGTTTGTTTTATCTTGCTGAACTTTTTAAATTAGGGATTACAGTGTTTTGATAAAGAGTGTCTTACATGTATTAAAATGTTTTGTTCCCTGGCTATATTTAGGTAATATTCCTTCTGTATATGTTTTTTTTTCTATTCTAGTTCAGTCGAAGAGTGCTGATCCTTTGAAATCAAAGCATCAGTTGGACTTAGAGCGTGCTCATTTTCTTGTTACACAAGCTTTTGATGAAGATGAGAAAGGGAATGTGGAAGATGCTATAGAATTGTATACAGAAGCTGTGGATCTCTGTCTGAAAACTGTATGTATGGCTGCAACTGAAATTATACAGAATTATACTGAGAAATTTCTTAGAGAATTTTCCTTAACTCCTTGAAGAAAAATAATTATTCTATCATTATAAGTATCATTATTTCCTCATTAAAAGGATAAATAATCAAACTTTTTAAAAAAATTTTATTTATTTGAAAGGCAGTTACAGAGAGAGAGATCGTCCATCAATTGGTTTACTCCCCAAATGGCCTCAATGGCTGGGGATGGGTCAGGCCAAAGCCAGGAGCCAGGAGCTTCTTCCCCATCTCCCATGTGAGTGCCAGTGGCCCAGGCACTTGGGCCATCTTCCGCTGCTTTCCCAGGCACATTAGCAGAGAGCTGGATTGGAAGTGGAGCAGCTGGGACTCGAACTGGTGCTTATATGGGATGCTGGCACTACAGGCAATGGCTTTACCCCACTAAGCCACAGCACCAGCCATGAAAATTAACCTCTTTATAGCCTAACAATTAGTAGCAGAAAAATTCAGATCACAGATCTGTGGATTTAGAACAATCTTTTTTATTCCATTTTGGTTTGGGAGAGCTTTATTAATGAGAAGTATAGAATATGGCACACTGAGTGCTTTTACTGCTCTCTGAGGAGCCCCTGTTGGGACTGTGGACTTCAAACAGCATGTGGTCTGCTGTGGTGGAGACTGGGTCCTGCTGTCTGTTCCCCAAGGCTGGCTTTCTCACAGGGTGATTTATTCACAGACAGCATCCAGCCTGATTTCTGTGTGCACCTGAGGTTACACACATGTGATCTAGTTAGCACTGTTCACTTTTAGCAGTATGTAAGTTCATTTCAGTGACAAGTTTTTAACACTATTTTAAGTGATACCTTGAAGGATGAAAATAAAAGATCTCTTTTTATTATAATTTCAAGAAGTATAATGTGCCATGTAAAATTTTTGCATAGAAATGTCATAGACCAAGCCAATTAAAAGGAATTATGTTTTAAAATGTGTGTCTCTTTCTTTTAAGTCTTATGAAACTGCTGATAAAACCCTGCAAAATAAACTGAAACAGTTGGCTCGACAGGCCCTAGATAGGTAAGTTTTGATCACTCAAGTTCTTGTTATACAGCATATCTATCTAAATGTGTAGCAGGGTCATGGTAGCAAACTTCCACCTTTGAATAGATCCTTCCCTGAGTGAAGTTCCCTCCTCTCTCTAGTCCCTTGCTTAAATTTAAGAAGTACTGAGCAATCAGATGTTTTCAGTTTTTGCCATATATGGGACAGAAATAATTGTGATGACTGAAATGGAAGATTACCCTTTCCAGAAAGCCTTCCAGAGCCACTGCCAAAATAAATTGACAATGAGCTTGCTACAAATACCCCAATTACACAATATGTGTAGCTTCCTTACCTCTTAGCCCAAATGTCAACTTTTCAATGATGCCTATTCTAGACAGGTACTTTCATCTTGCTTATTTTATTCTGATGTTCTTTCTCAAGCTCTTACCACTTTGAAGGTATACGAAATTTACTGGTTTATTAAACTCATACTCTCTAACCCCATCTCCCAGATACAAGTTGTGTGAAGGTGGAGAATTTTGTCTGTTTTGTTCAGTGCTGTAACTAGGCATCTAGCGTAGTGCCCTGACGTATGGTATGTACTCAGTAAGTGTTAGTCAAGGAATGAATGAATTTGTATAAGAGAAATATACCTTTCGTAAGGGTGTTATAGACAAAGGAAAAGGATAGGCATTGCATGTGTGTCTACAGCATGAGTTAATGCAGTTACCTGCTTTGAGGCTCTGACTAGATAGTTGTACCACCCCCAGCACCACTTTTTGTTCTTGAGGTATAGCAGTCATCTCCCCGTTTCATCACCATTGTTTATTAGCCTTTAGCATGTTTCCCCAAATGCATGTAAATGTGAGAACTTGACAGTGGTCGCCTTCTCCTCCTGACTTCTTCCCTGTCAGAACCGCAGGTGCCTCCCCTCACCTGCCTGGGTAACCCAGCCAGTATACCTGAGTGCACCTTGAGTGCACCAGGGGGCTGGGAGGGGTCAGCCATGGGATCCTTGGAGGAGCTGTTGAAAAGTGTGGGTTCGTTCCAGGACAGTGTGCACAGAAAATGTTGTGCGTGTGATTTCAGAGTGTGGACCTCAGGGGAGAACTTCCGTGTGCAGCTCATCCCTTCCGGCAGAACAAAGTCCAGGTTCCCTTGCGTTTCCTGCGGGGCCTGGCAGGATGCAGCCCTGCCTTCCTCCCCCAGCTCATCTCCGTTGCGCTTTTCCCAGGGCTGCCGCCATTGTTGTGGACTGAGCCCAGCTCACTGCGCGGCTGCCTCATTCTGCACATGCGCCCATGCGCTTCTCTATGGAAAACGCGGCCCCTCTCCCCCGGGGTGGGGGTGGGGGAGCTCGTCTGCAGCTCCAGCGTCAACGGAGCAGCCTTCCCTGACCCACCCTCTTCAGTGGTGAAGGCGGTGGCTGGGCTGTGCATCCGTTCACGTGCAGCACCTCCATCCAGCAGCTCACATCCTGATGCACTTCTTTCTCATTCCCCACAAAACTGAGCACCTTAAGGGTAGGAATTGTTTTGTACATTCTTGTATACCTCTTACTTTATTAATTAATTAAGCATAATAAGTGCTTGATTAATGTTGTTGACAGAATATTTTTGGTAAAAATATTCATCCTACCTTTGGGAGTAGCCTAGAAGTGTCTTACTGACTAGGATGTAATGTTACATTAGGGTGGTTTGACTACTTGTTGACTAAATTGTCTCCTGAAAAGCTTAAATATGAGAAGAAAAACTAGAACAGTTTTTCTGTGCATCTTTTACAGAGCTGAAGCATTGAGTGAGCCTTTGACAAAGCCACTTTGCAAAGTCAAGTCAACAAATATTAAACCAAAGCCACCTCCAGTGAGAACACATTTCCCACTAGGATCTAACCCCTTCCTTGAAAAGCCTCAGGCATTTATAAGTCCACAGTCTTGTGACGCACAAGGACAGAGATACACCGCAGAGGAAATAGAAGTGCTGAGGTAAATAGTTTGTGTTTCCTTGTGATGGATTCTGTTAACATAATCAATATAGGTAATTTTATTCTCATTGAGTTTGCTGAATTGTGTTCAGATCTCACAGTATATTGTGCTATTATTATGTAATTATAAATCATGTATTTTTTTAAATATTTATTTATTTATTTGAAAGGCAGAGTTACAGAGAAGGAGAGGCAGAGAGAGAGGTCTTCCATCCCCTGGTTCACTCCCCAAATGGCTGCAATGGCCAGAGCTGGGGCTATCTGAAGCCAGCAGCCAGGAGCTTCTTCCAAGTCTCACACGCGAGTGCAGGGGCCCAAGGACTTGGGCCATCTTCCACTCCTTTCCCAGGCCATAGCAGAGAGCAGGATTGGAAGAGGAGCAGCCAGGACTTGAACCAGCGTCCATGTGGGATGCCTGCACTGTAGGCAGCGGCTTTACCTGCTATGCCACAGTGCCGGCCCCTAAATCTTATGTATTAAAACAACTTGAAATAGTTAAAATGTGTTCCTCCTAATATATTTTAGAGTTAACATTTTTACTAGACATAATGTATTTTCCTGAAAATTTTAGCGTTCTACAAACTGAGCACTAAAAGATCAAGGAGCAAATTAGAGCTGCAACAATCACTTGTATTTGTGTGGCTTTGCAACCAGAGCCCTAATGGGAAAAAAAATGTTCCTTTCAAATCATCTAGGCCAGCAGTGAGCAAAAAAAACCTTGAATTATGAATAGTTTCTATTAAATAGTTTTTTAAAAAGACAACAAAACCCAGAAGAATATGTGTCACTGCAAACCCTGGAAGGTATATCATCTGGCTCCTTAAACATTTGTGGGCCCCTGGGCAGCTAGCCCCATGCATCTGAAAGCAGCCTCCAGATAGTAGAATTGCAAAGCACAGTAATATGGAAAGCACTGATTGCCTTCTGAATCAGAGCAAATTGGATGGGTGTCCCAACCAGCGTGGCTGTTCTTAAATTGGGCACAGCATGCTTAGAGCTGTGCAAGTCATGTGAGTTCACATTTTAATTTTCCTAAAATTGAACTGTGAAAAGGCCCCCTTCTACTCATGTTTGGAATTCCGCATTGCAACTAAGCAACTCTGTGTTTCCACTTACTAAAGTATTGCTGTTCTTCATGAAAAGGAAAAGTTCTCATCTCCTCACCAAGATGAATATATGCATAGTTCCAACAGTCAGTTTGCATTACTGGTTATGTTAATCAATACTCAGATTACCAGATATTGTTACCTAAAGGCAATAGTGGGCCAGGCATTTGACAGAATTATTGGTACAGCACTTAGGACATCTGTAACCCATATTAGAGTACCTTTCCTGATTCCAGCTTCCTGCTCTTTGCTCCCTGCAAAGCAGCAGGCAATTGCTCAAGTAGTTGGGTCTCTGAATTCCAGGCTCCTGGCTTCAACTTGGCCCAGCCCTGGCTGTTGCAGGCTTTTGGAGAGTGAACCAGCAGCTGGGAAATCTATCACTGCCTTTAAAGTAAATTTTAAAAAATTTTAAAAGACTAGGTTGTGAAGTTTCTCTGCAGCTTCTCTAAATAAGGGACGCTAACAGATGTAAAGAGAGATAGTGAATGTACACAAATAAGCATATATAACAAAATGAGGAGAAAACATGCAAAGCTACCACAAACCTCATTTCTTTATCAGTAGACTGTAGCTGATAATTGTGACAATTTGTTCTTGTACTACCCATTCTGTATTACCATAACCAGAAAATATAAAGAACATATTTGTTAGAATTATGTGTCATGTTTTTGAATTCAAAAATAATGAAATAGCTGGTTTCTCCCTTGGGGTTTAAGATTGAAGTGGCTTTGTGTCTTGGTGCTGGGTACAAGGGACACTTTCATTCCCTCTAGAATGAAATCTTAAGTCTAGGATTTTGTTGTACAGGATGTTATACTTATAGGACTACTATTCCTGAATTGAATTGAATCAGTTATTTTCTGGTATTTCTTTTATGAAAATGGTGTCCAAATAAAGATAACAATATGAGGTTGTCAGTTTAATTTTAATACAATACCAGATCTTATCATTTGAATTTTAAAGATTTGTGATTAAAGTAGACTTGGACATTAGATATTTTTCTTGTGTTTTGTAGGACAACATCAAAAATAAATGGTATAGAATATGTTCCTTTCATGAGTGTTGACCTGAGGGAACGTTTTGCTTATCCAATGCCTTTCTGGTAAGTAAAAGCTGTTGCAATTTTACTTCTAAGGTCATTTTAGTATTCCTGTACCTTTTCAGTACTCTGAAGTCAAATTTTATTCATAGCCTTGAGATTAAAGTTGGTGATTAAAATATTGATCTCTCTGTCTCTTCCTCTCAAATAAAGAAAGTATTTTAAAAAGCGGTGGGGGGGAGGGCTGCTGGCACTGTGGCGCAGTAGGTTAATCTGCCTACAGCGCCAGCATCCCGTATGGGCGCTGGTTCTACTCTCGGCTGTCGTCTTCTGATCCAGCTCTTTGCTATGGCCTAAGAAAGCAGGAGTAGACGGCCCCGATCTTTTTTACTGAGAGTATTCAACATTCCTGGGTAAACTGTGACACACTGATCTTAAATGACTCACAGTGCGTGAGCCGGCAAGGATTTTATTACATCGGGCTCCAGTGATGAGACAGAGCCCTGAAGAGTCTATCAGGCAGCATTGTAACAGCAAACTATGGGAAACAATCTGCATGTCCACATTTTCTGAATAACCAATTGGAGGTGTGGATAAAATCTGTCATCCTCAAGTGGTGAAATGTTACACAGGCAGCTAAAAGGAACAGAGGCTCTGCACAGGACATGGATTTTTTTTTTTTAAAGATTTATTTATTTATTTATTTGAAAGTCAGGGGTCCAGCACTGTGTGTGATAGGTTAATCCCCCCACCTGCGGTGCTGGCGTTTCATAAGGACGCTGGTTCTAGTGCCAGCTGCTCCTCTTCCAGTGTAGCTCTCTGCTATGGCCTGGGAAGGCAGAAGATGGCCCAAGTGCTTGGGCCCCCTGCACTTGCATGGAAGACCCGGAAGAAGCTGCTGGCTTCAGTTCGACTCGGATCTAGCTGTAGCAGCCATTTGGGGAGTGAACCAGTGGGTGGAAGACCTTTCTTTCTGTTTCTTCCTTTCACTGTCTGTAACTCTACATCTCAAATAAGTAAATAAAATCTTTTTTTTTTTTTTTTTTGACTGGCAGAGTGGATAGTGAGAGAGACAGAGAGAAAGGTCTTCCTTTGCCGTTGGTTCACCCTCCAATGGCCACTGCGGCCGGCTCATCGCACTGATCCGAAGCCAGGAGCCAGGTGCTTCTCCTGGTCTCCCATGCGGGTGCAGGGCCCAAGCGCTTGGGCCATCCCCTCTGCACTCCTGGGCCATAGCAGAGCGCTGGCCTGGAAGAGGGGCAACCAGGACAGAATCTGGCTCCCCGACCAGGACTAGAACTCGGTGTGCTGGCGCCGCAAGGTGGAGGATTAGCCTATTGAGCTGCGGCGCCGGCCAATAAAATCTTCAAAAAAAAAAAAACTATAATATTGATTGGAGGATAGGTGTGGCTGTGGGAAAGCAAGAGAACCTTGCTTATCCCTAGCCTGCTTGCAAGCTAGTGTGGGCCTGCAGTGGGCTGACATGGGCACAAAGGAAATAGTGTTTGTCCAACTAGTGATTTAACTGTGGTAGAAATACAAGTCAGCAAGGGAACTGAGTGGAAACATGCAACAGAATGACAGTGTCATTGTTTACTGAGAAGATCCAATTCAAGGCCCTGCACTAAATGAATGGTTATCTTTGGTTAAAGATATTGAATGATTTTTTAAAAAAATTATTTATTGGGGCTGGCACTGTAGCATTAAAGGTTAAGCTGCCAGCCACAGTGCCAGCCAGCATCCTGTATGATTGCTGGTTTGTCTTGGCTGTTCCACTTCTGATCCAGATCCCTTCTAATGTGCCTGAGAAAGCAGTGAAAGTGGCCCAGATACTTGGGCCCCTGTACCCACATGGGAGACCAGAAGAGGCTCCTGGCTCCTGACTTTGGCCTGGCCCAGCCCTGGCTCTTACGGCCATTTGAGGAGTAAACCAGCAAGTGAAGATCTTTCTTTGTTGCTTTCTCTGTATCTCTGCCTTTCAAGTAAATAAATAAAAATCTTTTAAAAAACATTGATTTGAAAGGCAGAGTTAGAGGGAGAGAGATACCTCTTCCATCTGCTAGTTCACTCCCTAAGTGGCTCCAATGGTCCAGGCTGGGCCAGGCTACAGCCAGGAGCCAGTATCTCCATCCAGGTGTCCCACATGGGTGGCCGGAGTCCAAGTACTTGGGCCATCTTCTGCTTTGCCAGGTGAGTTAGCAGGCAGCTGGATTGGAAGTGGAGCAGTCAGGACTCAAACCAGCACTCATGTGGTATACCAGCGTTGCAGATAACAGCTTAACTTGCTGCTCAACAGTGCTGGCCCCAGTATTGAATGGTTTTTAAATGTTTTTCTATTTTGGTCGTATATTAATATTTAAGTCAAAATTATAGTTGTAGTTTTTTAATATCTCTAAAGTTCTAAGGAAAAAGTGTATTTGGTAATTTAGCTGTGACCTGCAAGAGTAGAGAGTAAGACATCTTGCATTTGCTCTATTATAGTTTGTATGGTGAATAATAATACTAAATAATTAAGATTATAAGCTTGAATTAACCTTAACTTTTCTCCTGAAGATTTTGTGGTAGCTGTCTTCAGACTGTTCTAAATTCAGCCAACTATTTTGTCTTTATAATGGAATCCTGATATTACCCAGGTACCAAATGTTACCCTGAATACTAGTGGTCCTGTGGGATGATCCTTGAAAAAGTTTGAGAAATACATACCACATTCTGCTCTGAGAAATTACAGTGAACGCCAGCTCTTAAAATCTATAGGCATCGGCCGGCGCCGCGACTCACTAGGCTAATCTTCCACCTGCGCTGCCAGTACCCCAGGTTCTAGTCCCGGTTGGGGCGCCGGATTCTGTCCCGGTTGCTCCTCTTCCTGTCCAGCTCTCTGCTGTGGCCCTGGAGTGCAATGGAGGATGGCCCAAGCGCTTGGGCCCTACACCCGCATGGGAGACCAGGAGAAGCACCTGGCTCCTGGCTTCAGGTCAGCGCGGTGCGCTGGCCGTGGCAGCCATTTCGGGGGTGAACCAACAGAAGGAAGACCTTTCTCTCTCTCTCTCTCTCTCTCTCACTCTCACTGTCTAACTCTGTCAAAAAAAAAAAAAAATCTATAGGCATCCTGGTTCTGATGTCATGGAATGATGGTATTATTTATTTATCCAGCTAGTTATTATTTACTCCTTTATTTATGCGTTTATTTAAGTGAAAAATTGGTCAAGAGACACAGCCATCTAGAGAGCAGGTCAGTGTTTGGAGAAGCCCTGGGACAGGATGCAACAATCTGTCTCCTGCCCCTTCACCAAGGGGCTCTCTGTGTTGTCCTCACAACTCGGAGGGCGTGACATCTGTGCCCAGGCCTGGTCCCTAAAACTCACCTGCTGCTGTGTAAGGCCTCCTGCCTCCAGCAGAAGTTCCAGAGGCCTCTTCCTACAACCAGAACCGAGGCCCTGTTTTCTCAGATTCAGCACAAAGAGGGTCCCTGCTCTGTCGCTCCCAACACTCCCCACCCTGGGACCAGAATGTTTCCTGGAGCATAGGCCTTGCAGGTTCCTTAAGCCACATCCCCTGAGTGAAGGTGGACTCCCCTCCTGAGTCTGCTTTCCAGTCTCATTCCCGCACGCCTCTGCCAGCATAGCCAGTGCTGGCTCTTAGAATTACAGCTTACTATGAAGCAGGGTGGTGGGCTTACAGCCAGCACCTCAGTTCTCTTTGAACCGTATGGTAATACTCTCCAGTCGCTGGGACAAGTGTTGGGCGCAGGGAAGCAGAGGAGCCTTTGCTAGCTAGTTGACTGACATTTCTCAGTTGAGCAAAATTCTCATTTCATGTGGTGTCCGCTGTGTCAGCAACCTTCGAGCTGTAAAACCCTGATGCATCTCGAGGGGTTTCCATTTGCAAGTGTGTGGAAGGATTGAGCTTTGCCACTGTCTCTCCTGAAGAGCAGTTTTCACTCTGCTCAAGAGTACAAGGTGCTGGCCCTGGGCTCGGCAGGTTCATCACATCCTGTCTGGGTGTGTCTGCAAAAGGGATAGCCAATTTTAAAAAAGTCACAACCCAGAAAGAACAGTTTCTTAAAACGTTGTACATAGCCTTATCATGTTGAACAAAATGAATGCTCTCCTTTAGTTTGGGAATTTTGATGAAAAAGCATGAAGAATCAATGATATTAGTTTATCAGGAATTTGGTTTAGTAAATACCAAAGAGTATTGAGTCCCACTTTGATCTTTGTAACTTCTCCTGGTCCTTATACCCTAGCAACTCCAAGTTTGCAAGCCTGACAAGTTGAATTACCCATTCCACCCCACTGGGCCCGCCCTATGTTAGCCCTAGTCAACTCCCCAAGGAGTTTCTCTGCTGGCTGTGCCTGTGGTCGCTGTGGTTCCCTCCCTGAGCACTCTGTCCCCTCCACCCCCATCTCACGTGGATGTCTGAAATGTGAGCTGCTCAGGCCTGGATGCAGACAGTGCCAAGCCAGTGCTGCCTCCTTCTAGAAGGAGAGTCTCTCCCTTGCCAAGGGCAGCTGCCTCAACCACTGGGAGTCTGCACCCCACATCCAGGGCCTGACCATGCCACTGTAGGGAGCCCTGCTGGGTCAGGGCAGCAGGTGAACCTAAGACAGATGAGGGCAGTTTGTCTAAAAGGTGCAGAAAAGACAGACATAGCTGACCCCAGTCTGGCGTCAGACCTGAAAATCAGAGTTGACATCACTGATCTGTTCACATTGCCTTCAGCCGCTTTTCTGTCTGTATGCTCTGCACAGCCAGCCTTCCCTCCACCTCATTCACTTCCCAGGACCACTCGCCCTTCTGGGACCCCAGGCAGCCCCTGGGGAGTCCTGTGCCCGAGCTTCCTGAGACAGCCTGTGGTCCCGGTACCTCCTGTTGAGTGACGGTGACGGCCCACACCTTCTTAGCAGAGCAGCAGAATCTGAATCCGTGCCCCTCCCCCATGACTGCATCGCACTTTTCCAGTCTGTCAGTGACATCAGTCGGTTTTGTTCTTGGTCATTTAAAGGCAAAAAAGAGAAAGCTGGTTTTTTTAAACTCGTAAGTCACCTCAAGTACCAGTTACTTGTAGACATCAGGCCTGGGTTTTCCTCCCACCGTGAGAAGAGCAGCTTGTCTGTTGTCGGGCCACCCCGCTCACCGTGCCAGTCCGTCCACTGGGACCTGCTCTGCGGGCTCCCTGTGCTGTTTGTGTGGATTAGGCGGTTAGACGTGTTGTACATTAGCATCTTGTAGGTTGCTCATTTGTTTTATATGAAATACTTTACTTCTCAGTCACCATTTTTCATGTTAACGTGGACTTGTTTCCCATAATGTGTGACTCTGCTATCCAGAAGTCAACAATAAAAATGAATCTTGTTGTGTCCTTTTGAGGACATTTATGTATAGCAAGTTGGTTTTTTTTTTTTAACTGTTATTTTCAGGAAAAAACAAAACAAAACCCTTATCCCTTTTCAAACTTCCCCATTGCATTGCCTTTTATTTATTTATTTTTTTTTACATCCCTGTGAAGAAATGTTATTTAGTGTTTTAGGAGGAATATAAACAAACAGATTTTGATAAACAAGATTTCAGATTAATAACAAAGCTTTGAAAGACCATTTTTCAAAATTTTGGTGAAGTGTGAATATTTTATGTTAATGACTTTTTCAAAGAAAGTGAAACTTTTACATGATATTCAGAGTTTTTATAGAAATGCCAAATTGATACAGTCACATGTTGGACACATTAAACAACTCCTCGTAACTGTGGAGATATTTAATTCAGTTTCCAGAGCTCTCAGCACACGTACTTTGGAAGTCAGAGTGGCGTGGTTTGGAGCATGCTGCTGCTTGTCAATGAGTCAATTGTCCAGTTACTCCGTCTTGCTGCAGGTATCGGTTTGTGTTAAACACTGTGTCTCAACAGTGACTGGAATTCTGCCGTTTTTTGGTAGTGAGGTGGGATAACTGAGAGTGGGAAAGAAAGAAAGGGAAGTCTACAGGTGGCCTGCAGTGGAAAACTGATGCTTAAACCCAGAGTTTGCAAACCACACCTGACCACAGAGCCATCTTTCCTGCTGCCTGCCTTCACTGAAATGAGTGTTGCAGTAGGTTTGTTTTAGTCTGCATATCGTGTGCCTTATGTTATCTAAAAGGTTTTTGAAATCCAAAGATTTATTGCCTTTGTTCAAGAAAAGGACTGGGGAAAGGTAGATTTATTTTCTTTGGTGCTATACAACAATTTTAGAGAAATATAACATACAGCTAGTAGACAGTATTGGTTAAGAATGGTGGATTTGGCCCCAGAGACCTGGATTCAAATGATAGTTCTGATACTTCTTAGTCTTGGTAAATTGTTTGATCACTTTATCCACTTTTTTTTTTTTTTTTTTTTTTTTTTTTTTTTTTTGACAGGCAGAGTGGACAGTAGAGGGAGACAGAGAGAAAGGTCTTCTTTTTTGCTGTTGGTTCACCCTCCAATGGCCGCCGCGGTAGGCGCGCTGCGGCCGGCGCACCGCGCTCTTCCAATGGCAGGAGCCAGGCGCTTCTCCTGGTCTCCCATGGGGTGCAGGGCCCAAGACTTGGGCCATCCTCCACTGCACTCCCTGGCCACAGCAGAAGCTGGCCTGGAAGAGGGGCAACCGGGACAGGATCGGTGCCCCGACCGGGACTAGAACCCAGTATGCCGGTGCCGCAAGGCGGAGGATTAGCCTACTGAGCCGCGGCGCCGGCCACTTTATCCAGTTTCAAAGAATATTTGTTAGAATAGAGTTATTGTGCTCATGAAGTGGAGAATGTGTGTGAAGGACTTCAGCCTGATGCCAGCCACCTGGTTTGTATTCCACAGCTGCTCTTTCCCATTATTAGCCTGCAGAGAGAAGTTGGTTCAGAGCTCCCTGTTTCCTTATGAGTCAGACTTGCCTTGTCAGGACCCTTGATGATGACACTGCTACTGCTGAGTTTCTTGAGCACAGGCAAGTTAGGTTAAACCTTTAAATTGTATATTTTTAGAGATTTATTTTTCTTTTTTTTTTAAACTTTTATTTAATGGATATAAATTTCCAAAGTACAGCTTATGGATTACAGTGGCTCCCCCCCCCCCAAACTTCCCTCCCACCTGCAACCCTCCCCTTTCCCACTCCCTCTCCCCTTCCATTCACATCAAGATTCATTTTCAATTCTCCTTATATACAGAAGATCAATTCAGTATATATTAAGTAAAGATTTCAACAGTTTGCCCCCACATAGCAACACAAAGTGAAAAAATACTATTGGAATACTAGTTATAGCATTAAATAACAGTGTACAGCACATTAAAGACAGAGATCCTACATGATATTTTTTAAAAATTAATTTTCTATGCCATTTCCAATTTAACGCCAGGTTTTTTTTTTTTCATTTCCAATTATCTTTATATACAGAAGATCAATTCTGCATATACTTAGTAAAGATTTCATCAGTTTGCACCCACACAGAAACACAAAGTGTAAAAATACTGTTTCAGTACTAGTTATAGCATCACTTCACATTAGACAACACATTAAGGACAGATCCCACATGAGATGTAAGTACACAGTGACTCCTGTTGCTGACTTAACAACCTGATCAGCTCTTGTCCTGACTCTTGTTGTACAATGTAATACTTTATCCTTTTTAGTATTTTGTAGTTGTTGTTCTAGTACTAATGGTTGAACTCTGTAATTAACAGACAGTTATTCTTAGGTGTTTAAATTTTAACTGAAAAGTGATCCCTGTTAAATATAAGAGTGGGAAAAAGAGAGGGAGGAAATGTACAATTTGGGACATGCTCAATCGGACTTGCCCCAAATGGTGGAGTTAGAAATGTGCCAGGGGATTCCAATACAATCCCATCAAGGTGGCATGTACCAATGCCATCTCACTAGTCCAAGTGATCAATTTCAGTTCACAATTGATGACTCTGATAGGTCTAAGAGTCAAAGGGATCACACAAACAAGACTAGTGTCTGCTAATACTAACTGATAGAATCAAAAAGGGAGAGAAGGATCCAACATGGGAAGCGGGATACACAACAGACTCATAGAATGGCAGATGTCCTAAACAGCACTCTGGCCTCAGAATCAGCCCTTAAGGCATTCAGATCTGGCTGAAGAGCCCATGAGAGTATTTTAGGCATGGAAAGCCAAGACACCATGGAAAAGAAAAAAAAAGAAGAAGACCTAAATGAAAGATCTCTGTGAGTGAGATCCCAGTGGAAAGAACAGGGCCATCAAAGAAGGAGGTACCTTTCTCTGAAGGGAGGAGAGAACTTCCACTTTGACTATGACCCTATTGGAATAAGATCAAAGTCGGCAAACTCTAAAGGCTTCCATAGCCTTGGCAACTCATGACTAGAGCCTAGGGAGATTACTGACGCCATAAACAAGAGATTTATTTATTTTCTTTAAAAGAGTTACAAGGAGAGAGAAGGAAAGGCAGAGAGAAAAGTCTTCCATCCACTGGTTCATTCCCTAGATGGCCACAGTGGTCAGAGCTGTGCCAATCCAGAGCCAGGAGCTTCTTCCAGGTCTCCCACGCAGGTACAGGGGCCCAAGGAGTTGGGCCATCTTCTACTGCTCTCCCAGGCCATAACAGGGAGCTGGATCAGAAGTGGAGCAGCCGGGACTTGAATCGGCACCTATATGGAAGGCCAACACTGCAGATGGTGGCTTTACCAGCTATGCCATAGCGCTGGCCCCTAAGTTGTATTCTTAAATAAGCAAATTTAGGTTGCTCTTCTGTTTTCAATTACTTATGCATATTTTTAACTGGGAAATTGTGGTCAGGTTGACTGGATTCAAAGTTAAGTAGAATCAGGTTCCACCAGAGAGTTATTTTAGGAAAGTGTAAGTGTAACTGTGATCACTGTACTAGGAAAAAAAAAAAAAAAAAGATTTGTAGGAAATGAGGAAATTTAGTTTGGCTTTGGTTCATCTAAGATGAATTTTGTTACATATTCTGATTTTTTATTATCTCAGTGATAGATGGGGCAAGCTACCATTATCCCCTAAACAAAAGGCTACATTTTCCAAATGGGTACGACCAGAAGACCTCACCAACAACCCTACAATGATTTATACTGTGTCGAGTTTCAGCATAAAGCAGGTAAACATCTTTGTGTAATTTCATATGCAAGTACTTTAATATGAATACAGTGTTCAGTTGTCTCTTTGGTTTTTGTTACATATTTAGATGTTTGACTATAATTAGAAAGTTTACTCATTTTGTGCATTTTGACTTAAACGTACTACTGTAAGTATGAATAACTTTTAAGTAGTTGTTTTTACAATACTGTTTATATGTTTGTGGATTAACTTGAAAATCTGACTTTCACCTTTGATAAACTAAATATCAAAAGTAGAAGGATAATTATTTAAATATTCTAAAATAATTTCATTGAAATTCATTATTTGATTTTTCTAGCATGTATTTAAATAAAATATGTGAGTCTGCAATGTGACATGTCTGTTATTTTCCTCTTCAAGCAACAGTCAAGAAGATATTTAAGGCTGGCGCTGCAGCTCAATAGGCTAATCCTCTGCCTTGCAGCGCCGGCACACCCGGTTCTAGTCCCGGTCGGGGCGCTGGATTCTGTCCCGGTTGCCCCTCTTCCAGGCCAGCTCTCTGCTATGGCCCGGGAGTGCAGTGGAGGATGGCCCAAGTGCTTGGGCCCTGTACCCCATGGGAGACCAGGAGGAAGCACCTGGCTCCTGCCTTCAGATCAGCGTGGTGCGCTGGCCGCAGCGGCCATTGGAGGGTGAACCAACAACAAAAGGAAGACCTTTCTCTCTCTCTCTCTCTCTCTCACTGTCCACTCTGCCTGTCAAAAAAAAAAAAAAAAAAGATATTTATTATAAAAAGTCAGATGCTATGTGCAATGCCTAAATATTGTGATGTTGAAATTACAGGAATGAATGAATATGAGGGTAATTCAGAAGTTCATGGGAAAGAGAATTAAAAGATAAGTTTATTTTGGCACAAAAAAATTTTTTTAAATATTTATTTTTATTTATTTGAAAGAGTTACAGAGAGAGGTAGAGACATAGAGAGAGATCTTCCATCCACTGGTTCACTCCCCAGATAGCTGCAACAGCCAGAGCTGTGCCGATCCAAAGCCAGGAGCCAGGAGCTTTCTCTGGGTCTCCCACATGGGTGCAGGGACCCAAAGACTTGGGCCATTGTCCACTACTTTCCCAGACTACAATAGAGACCTGGATCAGAAGAGGAGCAACCAGCACTCGAACCGGTGCCCATGTGGGATGCCGGCACTTCAGGCCAGGGCTTTAACCTGCTGCGCCACAGCGCCAGCCCCACAAAAAAATTTTTAAATTCATTCATTCAAGAAGTCTCCAGAAAGTTAATAGAAAATGTCTATTATGGAAACCCATGCATGAATTCATTTATTTTTAATATGTATTTATTTATTTGAAAGGCAGAGTTAAGAGAGAGGCAGAGATAGAGGTCTTCCATCTGCTGGTTCACTGCTCAAATATCCACAATGGCTTGAGCTGGGCCGATCCAAATCCAGGAGCCAGGAGCTTCTTCTGAGTCTCTCACACAGGTGCTAGGGCCCAAAGATTTGGGCCATATACTACTGCTTTCCCAGGCCATAGCGGAGAGCTGGATTGGACGTGGAGCAGCCAGGACTTGAACCAGTGCCCATAGGGGAAGCCGGCACTGCAGGCCAGTTCCATCCATGCATGAATTTAAAAGAAAGTTTGTACCAGATAAGCTTATCTTTATTTTCATTTCCCATGAGCCTTTTTCATGTGTTAATGAATTGTTCTTATTAACAGACAATAGTATCGGATTGTTCCTTTGTGGCATCACTAGCTATCAGTGCTGCTTATGAAAGACGGTTTAATAAGAAGTTGATTACCAGGTAAAATTTTGTATTTGTCTCTTTACCCTTTTGTTTTTTAAGTGGAAATCGAAAACTTAGGTCTTAACTTTCGTAGAAAGTGGAGAGGGCATATCACCTAAAATTTGGTCCTTCTTACAGGTTAACCAGATGAATCGCGAATGGGGAAAGATGCACTAAGGCATTGTGATAACATGTGCAATGTAGTCAGCATATAGGGAATAAGTAGTTTTTGATATAAATGAAAGTGGTCAAAGTATAATGCTGTATAATTGTACTATATAGTAAAGCCACTGCTGGCTGCATTTGAAATAGGCTAGTCTGAATTGAGGTAGGCCATAAGTATAAGATACACATGAGATTTTGAAAACTAAGCACAAAATGTAAAACTGAAAAATTCTCAAATTTTTATATAGATTACATATATTTTTGATATTGCATTAATCAAAATGCTATTAAAATTGGTTTTTACCTTTCTCTTTAACTTTTTATGTGGCTACTGGAAAACATAAAATGACAGATTTCTGTTGGCTAGAACTGCTTTAGAATGTAGTGAAATGCTTCTCAAAAAATTTATCTTCAGTTTTTAGAAATTCTATTAGCTTACAGTCATTCATTGTAAAAATTATTATACATTATACTTTTTTTTAAAAGATTTTATTCATTTATTTGAGAGGTAGAGTTACAGACAGTGAGAGGGAGAGACAGAACAGTCCTTCCTTCCATTGGTTCACTCCCCAAATGGCCACAACGGCTGGAACTACGCCAGTCCGAAGCCAGGAGCCAGGTGCTTCTTCCTGGTCTCCCATGCAGGTGCAGGGACCCAACCACTTGGGCCATCTTGTACTGCTTTCCCAGGCCACAGCAGAGAGCTGGATTGGAAGAGGAGCAGCTGGGACTAGAGCCGGTGCCCATATGGGATGCCGGTGCCTCAGGCGAAGGATTAACCTACTTCGCCACAGCACCGCCTCTATACTTTTTTTCACTTGGCTTTTCCTGAGTGGTTTTTGTGGCATGAGAGTACAAAGATGGATTAAACAAAGCCCCTCGTTTCAGCTGTTTGTCAAATAAGTAAATAATTCGCAACATGTTCATTTTGGTTCAGATTTGTTTTTAAAACAAAAGCAAATTGACCCTGATAGTTTTTGCCAGTATCTTACTGTATAATTGTATGCAACTCCCCTAGAGTTGGACTTAGTTGCCTTAGTTGTGGTAGTTGAAATAGCCTTCTTTTTTCTTCTTCATTTTATTTATCTTAACTGGCTTAAAATATATCCACTTAAAAGATGATTTACTAGATATGTAAATAGATTGAAATTTTTTTCTAGGTCTATTAGAGGAATAATAGGAATATATTATAAAATTTTATATTTATAAAAATATTGTCACTGAGACAATTGCATATGTTTAAATAAAACATATTCTGTTCAATAGTTGAGTATTAATGTTGGTATTTCTTCATTTTCCTTACAAAAGCATAATTTACCCTCAGAATAAGGATGGTGAACCAGAGTACAATCCATGTGGGAAGTATATGGTGAAACTTCACCTCAATGGTGTCCCAAGAAAGGTGAATGATATCTCTTCCTACCCCTACCCCTTGTCTCTCTCCGTTCCTTACCTTTGAATCTTGAGTGGAATTAATTAAAAAGTGTTACCTGTATAAAGGGTTCTAAGCTCAGTTTAGTTGACTTTGCATCTATGATAATATTACATTTGTATTACTACCAGTAGCAATTTTTGTTAAATAAAAGTAAACCTTGACAAGTATAAAGTGTTTTTAAATGATTTTGAGAAAATTTACACAAAGTTCGAATAAACAACATTCAGCTAAAGATTGCTAATGCGTAGAATCAATTTAATCTTGTAGTTCTTTATACTTATTTGTTTAAATGGAAATCAGACAGACTGAGTCTGTTAAGCCCGAAGAGTTTATATGTAGTCATAATTTGAGATATAGGAGGCGTTTAAAGTTCTGTCCTTGGTGACATATATGCACAGTTTTAACTTTAATTTCCTTAGCACTCTGAAATTTAATGGCCTTGCATTGTTAGAATCCTCTAGTGCCTGCCTTCTCCTGGTGTGTGCATCAGCATCAGCATCATCAGGCCAGCTGGGTCAGAATCTGCATTATAACAAGATTCCCTAGTGGGTCCATCCTGAAAATCATTGCTGTTTGGCTCAGTAATGCACAAATTTGAGTTGCACAGAACCCCCTAGAGGACCTTGTTAAAACACAGATTGCTGGGGCTCCCTTCCGGAGATGTTCTAATTCATATCTGGAATGGGAGCAGAATTTGTATTTCTCTTAGTTCCCAAGTGATCTGATACTATTGTATAGAACCCCTTTGAGAGCCACTGCAGCCAATTAAAAACTAAACAAAATGTTTGGCAATTTTTTTTAAAAGTAAAATTCTCAACCTCTTTGTCTAAGAATCATTCAAAATGCCACTGCAAAATCTTCCTGTTAGTGTTAGATCAAACTTATTCTTATCCCATGTCTTCCAGCTCACTTCTTTATGTGAATTGGGAACTGTATCTTTGTGTTGATTATTTTCTCTGTTATTTGAATGTATTTTTAGGCATATTATTCCACCTTTACAGCCGCACATAACACATGTCCTTTTTACAGGCTTAGACCAAGAGGACACTGATATTAGTGTTTACCTTACTAGTGAGACCCTTTCAGAATTACTGTAAATGTACATTTCTAGGATCCTTCATCAGTTTGATGGTAATTACGTGACATGTAACCAGTTGGTTCATTTAAGACTGAATGAAGGTGCCATGCTAAACATCATTTGATAATTGATCAGATTCCAGAAGCATGAAACTGTCATTACCTTAACAATAGGCATTTTATATCTTTTACTTTATCAGTATGTTAAAGGTATCAGGCTTTTTTTCTTGATAGAACTTTAATATATTTTGTGCCACCCAAGGAAGTTAATCCTCTCTTTCTCCAGGTGATAATTGATGACCAGTTACCTGTTGATCATAAGGGAGAATTGCTCTGTTCTTACTCCAACAACAAAAGTGAATTATGGGTTTCTCTCATAGAAAAAGCATACATGAAAGTCATGGGAGGATATGATTTCCCAGGATCCAACTCAGTAAGTAATGATGGATGGGGCAACCCAAAGCAGACTCAGCCTGTCAGACTCTTTACATTTGAAACTTACAGGTGTTGGTTTTGTTTCTAGGAAAAGAAACACGATCAAGCCCCGGAAAATGACCATCCCCTTATTATGGGGGTACTTACATTGATATTTTGATATTGTATTAATCAAAATGTTACTAAAATTAGTTTTTACCTTTCTCTTTAACTTTTTATGTGGCTATTGGAAAACATAAAATGACAGATTTCTGTTGGCTAGAACTGCTTTAGAATGTATTGAAATGCTTCTGAAAAAAATTTATCTTCAGTTTTTAGAAATTCTGTTAGCTTACAATACACATTGAGAGGCGATGTTTGGCCTAGTGGTTAAAACCCTGGCTAAGATGCCCACATCCTGCCTCAGAGTGCCTAGATTCTGTATCTGGCTCTGATGCCAACTTCCTGCTAATGCACACCCTGGGAGTCAGCAGTAACTCAAGTAGTTGAGCCCCTGCCCTCACAGGGAGATCTGGATTGCTTCCTGACTCCCAGCCTCTGCCCAGCCAGGAGCCCTTGCAGCCATCTGAGGAGTGAGCCAGCAATTGGGCGCTCACTCTCATGTACCTTCTTTTCTCTCTCTCTCTCTCTCTCTCTCTGCATCTCAGAAAACACATTGCACATAGGATGTGTATACAGGAAAGCCTAAAATGTATATGTTTGCTCTTATGTTGGAATACGGGCCAGTTAAGTACAGTATACCTTTCCAGAACAGGCTGCTTAGCTCAGAGAGGTGTGTTGTATTGTCATCCTTATGTATATTTTGATTTGTAATTTCAAGTTCAGGGAGTTGTTTTCTTCAGCTCTAATTAGCACAACCTATAAAACTGACCTGTCTGCCAGTGGCCTTCCATTGTGTGAGGAGTACTAGACAAACCAGAAACTAGTCAGTTAGACATGACTTTAAATTTACATACTAGCTGGTCTGTAGCCTTAGAAAGGCTATGAGTATTTACCGTTCCTTAGCTTCACACAGGATAATAACCTCCTCTCAAGGTTGCAAAGAGTAAATGAAGTATTATATGCAAATCACCCATCATTCATACCTTGTTAGTTTCAGGCCTCCTTCACTCTTCAGGTTCTTTAAATGCCAGGCAGAGGATATATAAGTCATGGTTAAATGTAATAGAATGTTACAGTTTCATTCATTTACTCCATTCTTCAAATACCTTTAGGCTAACTTTCTATTCCAGTGCATTAATTTACCAAGCTCAGCTTAGAGAAAGAATAAGTGTGTATAAGACATTAGAAGTGACTCAGTAAATGGTGACAATAATCATCAAAATCGTTTTGTAAGTTTTCATTACATTTATCAGTAAAACAGTTCTTTTGTATTCAGGAAGAGCAACCAAGGTTATAAGGGGAAACAAGCATGTATTTAAATCCAGGTAGGAATTTGAGTTAAAGAAAGAATTTATTACTGGTTGAAAACAACTTTAACTACCCTCTAATTTAATTCCTGTCAGCACCATTATGCCAAATTGATGAGATTTAATAGCTGCCCTGGGGATTTGAGAACCATTGACAGCCCTGAAATGTGTTTATGTTGCAGAATATTGATCTTCATGCACTGACTGGGTGGATACCAGAAAGGATTGCTATGCATTCAGATAGCCAAACGTTCAGCAAGGATAATTCCTTCCGAATGCTTTATCAAAGGTATTTATTACTATTATTATCATTATTATTATTTATTAGTAAAAGAAGCTCCTTAAACACATCATGCCTTGTTTAGATTAGAGAATGCAGAAGCTGTCATCTTTAGTTATTAGGGAAATTGTTTTAAAAATAGACTTCACTATGTACTTGCTAAAATCAACCCTCATTTATCCTCACTGATGGTTATACTTAATCCAAACTATGGATAACCCAGAGTACTTGCATCTCGAATACATAATATGGAGAAAGTATTTTGTAGTATTTTTCCACTTGAGGGAAGGTGGGAAAAGAGAAGTCTGAGAGTTTAAGCCTTGATTGGATAATCCAAGGGTAGGGATGGGGAAACTGTCAAATCATGAGACACCTGTGGTGGCAAACTAAAAAGCCCAATGATTTGAAGAATAAAATGATACCCCTTTTTGGTGAATTTGGTGTTTCACATCTTCACCCTATTTGTTAACATTTGAAAATTGAGTATTTGCTTTCCTTCATTGCTCTCATTCATTTTTTTTTTTTTTACCTGAGTGAAAAAATGGTGGATGGGGTAACTCAAAACAGACTCGGCCTATTGGACTCTTTAAATTTGAAACTTGTAGGTGCTGGTTTTGTTTCTAGGAAAAGAAAAACGATCGACCCCTGGAAAATGGCCGTCCCCTTATTATGGGAGTAGGGAAATTGTTTTTTTCAAAGTAGGGAAATTATTTTTTCAAAAGAAAAAAAGGAAACTATTTGATTTATCTGATGTTGTGGATTAGAAGTCAGTTCTTGTCAAGTTCTTCTAGGGTGTTAGAAAGAGCCCCCTCAGACAGACTTGCAGCCTGCAGAAGTGGCGATGTGAGCCATCAGACCCCCAGGGAAGATGGTGTGATGAAGGGTGGTAGTGCACTTGCCTGATTGCCGCTTGTCTTCTGGGGTCGTCCAGGTTTCACAAAGGGGATGTCCTCATCACCGCGTCCACTGGGATGATGACGGAAGCTGAAGGAGAGAAGTGGGGTCTTGTCCCCACTCATGCCTATGCTGTTTTGGACGTTCGAGAGTTCAAGGTTTCGCCTCTTTTTCTCTGACTCTTAAGATATTGCATGGATCGCAAATGATTTCTCTGAGACTTTCAAACACTGACAAATCAAGGTTTAGATGGCGTTCTTAATCCATTCCAGCTATCACATGAAACAACTTGGCCTCTCCCTCTTGAAATTATGATAGTAAAAAGTGGGAAATAAAGTGATGGTGGCGGCAGAGATACTGATGACAGAAGAGAAATGCTGTTACCTCTTTTGTTCCCCCTACCAGTGGTAGGATTGAGATAAATACTCCTTGTCCCCAAGGTCCAGGGGGCATTGGGTCAGTCAGTGTTAAGCTGTAGGGTATGGTAAATGCTGAGGAAGTACTCAGGAATGGAGGAAAAACAGGAAGCTCCCAAGGAGTAACACGCATGCCACTGGCCCAGGTGAGCAGTTCCCTTGCTCTCAGCGCTTGCTTGCTCTCAGACCTGCACACCCTTTCTGACCCTTTCTCTCGGGCTTCATTGTTGGAATGTTTGGCTTCATTATTTCTCAGGTTATTTTTAACTGAAAAATTGATTGGTTCGAAACGTTAGAAAATACAAAGAACAGAAGTAATGATGAGTCAACAATAACAGAGTATCACTAAGCATTTATTAGACTGGTTTTCACTTTTTTATTTTTATTTTTTAAGATTTATTTAAGATTTATATAGAGAGAGTGGGGTCTTCCATCCGCTGGTTCACTCTCCAAATGGCCACAATGGCCAGAGCTGGGCCAATCGGAAGTCAAGAGCCAGGAGCTTCTTCCAGGTCTTCTTGTGGGTGCAAGGGTCCAAGCACTTGGGCCAGCCATCTTCCACTGTTTTCCCAGGCCATTAGCAAAGAGCTGGATTGGAAGTGGAGCAGCCAGGATTCACACCAGCGCCCATATAGGATGGCAGTGCCACAGGCAGAGGTTTAACCCACTATGCCACAGCACCAGCCCCTAGACTGGTTTTCAAGTGTGCCACATGGAATTGCAGTCATACGTGGCTTATTGACCAGGATGCATTCTGAGAAATGTGATGTTAGGTGATTTCATTGTGATGCAAGCATCAGAGGGTGCACTTACACAAACCTAGATGGTATAGCCTGCTGAACAGTGAGGGTGGTGTGTGTTGGTGTGTGTGTGTGTGTGTATGTGTAGCCTATTGCTTCTAGGACCATGCTGAACAAGAAAACACCACCATATTAAAACGGGGTCAAGAGAAAACGATGCATTCAAGAAACAGAGCAAATGTGAGATGTGTGAGGCTGCAGCTGGTGTAATGTGGCAGACTGTTGTACCAGAAACTGAAAAGTCATGATGAAAAAGAGAAAATGTGCAAGCCAGTAACACTTATTTTCCAGTTTTGAGTACGACACATCATTCTGTGTGCTGTCCCTGATAGGACCCCGAGTGCGGTTGGTGTTGACCCCAGCATCGCTGCAGACACTGAGTGCTGCTCTGGCAATACGACAGCAACAGTGGTACCAGCGGGGGGAGTTTTCCAGCTCCATTACAGTCTTTGGGATCACTGTCCTTTTCGTGGTCCATCATTGACATCATCATGCAGTGCATGCATGACTGTGTATGAATTAAGAAGGTGATAAGGGACTCTTCCAACATTTTCTAAAAATCTACACTCTCAAGACTTGCTGAATTAGCTAGTCAATATGACAACCTTAACCTTTCTGTATAGGATTGTGTGTTTCTTCAAAAATGGCATAAAGGAGCCAGCATTATAGCTTAGGCAGTTCAGCCACTGCCTGCAATGCTGGCAGCCCATATGAGCACTAGTTCAAGTCTGGCTGCTCCACTTCCAATCCAGCTCCCTGCTAATGCTCCTGGGAAAGCAGCAGAAGATGGCCCAGCTGCTTGGGCCCCTGCACCCACATGGGAGACCTGGAAGAAGCTCCTGGCTCCTGGCCCCAGCCCTGCCTGTTGCAGCCATCTAGGGAGTGAACCAGCGAATTGAAGATCAATCTCTCTCCCTCTCTCTGACTTTCAAATAAATAAATGAATCTTTAAAACAAAAGGTGGCATAAAAATTGGCCTCATAAAGCAAAAAATATATAAATTATATTAAATCGAATAAGCTGAGAGGTTTGTGTTTGTTTTAGAATTGTAATTTGCCACAAACACCAGCTCAAACATTACAGATAACAGTTGCCATTATTCGGCTCTGAGTGTACATCTTTCTTTGTATTGTCAGAACATCCTGTGAGGTAAGTATTAATGATTAGGTGACCAACAGTGAGCTAATGGCTGGAGATTTACATTTAGATAATGAAATAGCCAACAGGAAAATGAGCTTGAATGAATGAAATTTCTCTGAAGATTTTATCACTTATTTTGAATAATAAGCCTTTTTCATTGTTCTAAAGAAACCCAGTATTTATGAGAAAGATAGACACCTGTGCTCTGACCTGATTTAAAAAAAATCACTGAAGGCCAGTAGTGTAAGAATTTCTGGTATATAAAATGAGTGGCACTGTTCACGCACTGTCAGTTTCTCATGACAGTGATTGTAGAGATTGAGAGCAGGCGTGCAGTGTGCAGGATTTGCTGCATCACTCTCACCTCCACGTTGTAATTCTGTGACAGCTGCTGACGGGAGCAGCGGGACCCAGCTTGGGCAGACATCACGCTGGCCTTGGCCAGGTTCCTTTTGTTTATGTGATCTTTGTACAGTCAGGATTGATCGTTGCCTACAGCCATCTTCATGTGTATTCAAATTAGTGTGGATTTCCTCGAGTATTTTTTATTGGGTATTTGAATAATTTCCTGGCTTCACAATTTCTGTTTTTTTGTTTTTTTGGTTTTTTTTTGTGGGCCAGAATTTTGAGACATTTACTTAATTCTGACTTGTGTTTTAAAATATCTGATTGCTTGAGTAATTGGGAATCCTGGATTAAGTTCCTGGCTCACACCTTTGGCCTCAGCCCCGTCCCAGCCACTGCAGGGGTGAACTAGTGGATGGGAGTTCTGTCTGTGTTTCTCTCTCTCTGTCTGCGTCTGAAATGAAATGAAAGTTTAAAAGAATTTTTTAATATTTCCATGTATCTCATTCAGACATTTATCTCTAGAGTCTTTTGCAGGTAGACTTAGAGATTAAAGCTGTGCTTAGTCTTACATCACTTTTTACTTTCTTAAGAGTCTCTTAAGGTTTATTAGTACTTGCATAGAAATATTAATCTTTTTTTTAAAAAAAAAGATTTTATTTATTTGAAAGGTAGAGTGACAGAGATAGGGATCTTCATCTGCTGGTTTACTCCCCGGATCCTTGTAATAGCTGGCACTGGGCCAGGCTGAAGCCAGGAGCTCCACCCAAGTCTCCCATGTGGGTGGCAGGGCCCAAGCACTTGGACCATCTTCCACTGCTTTCCAGATGCGTTAGCAGGGAGCTGGTTTAGAGCTGGAGTAGTTGGGACTCAGCAGCACTCTTACTCGGGATACGGACGTTTCAAGTGGCAGCTTAGCCCACTGCACCCTAGTGCCAGCCCCATGACTGCCTCCAACCTTCCTGCATGTTCTAGGATCTTCTCTTCAGTTTATTCTCAGCTGCTTTGCTTGAGGGTCTTGTCTGTGTCTTCTCTATGAGGTCATGTTCGGTAGTCTGCTGTGGAGCTGCATCTCTGGTTCAGGGTTTCGCTCTGAACCTACCTGAGGCTTTTCCTTTGCAGCTCTTTGGGAATAACTTTGGAAAAGGAATGTTGCGATGTTAAGTCAGATTCTTATTTTCAATTCTGTAGTAGTTCTTCCCTTAGTTGGGCCCATTTGAATTGCTGATTCTCCACTTATCCAAACAAAACCTGCAGTCTGATCTGTCCTTGAATGTCCCTGGTGCCTGGGCCCCGTGTCTGAGGTCAGCAGCGCGTTCCTCTCCTCTGTGTTCCCTTCTAGGAACTGGTAGAGTCCTGAGATGAGGGAGATTTCCTACTCAGATGAAACTGGGCTTTATGAAAAGGAAGGACAGCATCCTGTGTGTACTGACTGATGTAAGGTGCAGATGATACAGAGTAAATCCTCCACTGTATTATGAAGGATCCAGGAATATAGCCTGAGAGGAAGGAGCCTTTTGTACAGAAATCATTGGTAGGGGCCAACAGTGTGACACAGGAGGTTAAGCCATGGTCTGCAGTACCAACATCCCATATGGATGCCAGTTCAGGCCCTGGCTGCTCTACTTCCTATCCAGCTCCCTGCTAATGTGCCTGGGAATATAGTGGAGGATGGCCCCAGTCCCTGGGCCCCTGCACTCAGTTGAGAGACCTGAAGGAAGCTCCTGGCTCCTGGCTTCTGCTTGACCTAGCCCCAGCCTTTGTGGCCATTTGGGGAATGAACTCGTGTATGGAAGATCTTTCTCTCTCTCTCTCTCTCTCTCTCTCTCTAACTCTCTCTAACTCTGCCTTTCAAATAAATAAATCGGTCTTTTAAATAAAAAGAAATAATGGGTAGCCCAGGCCACAGCTTGCCACCACTTAAAATAGCAAAGGAATTTTTTTCAGATGTCCCCTAGTTTGATTTATGATATCAATAGAAAAAGGTATAGTTGGGGCCAGTGCTGTGGCGCAGTGGGTTAACGCCCTGGCCTGAAACACCGGCATCCCATATGGGCGCCAGTTCTAGTCCTGGCTGCTCCACTTCTGATCCAGCTCTCTGCTATGGCCTGGGATAGCAGTAGAAGATGACCCAAGTCTTTGGGTCCCTGCACCCACATGGGAGACCCAGAAGAAGCTCCTGGCTCCTCGCTTCACATCGGCGCAACTCCAGCCGTTGCCGCCATTTGGGGAGTGAACCAGTGGATGGAAGACCTCTCTCTCTGTCTCTGTCTCTGTCTCTCTCTATATCTCTTTCAAATAAATAATAAAATAAGTCTTTAAAAAAAAAAAAAAGAAAAAGGTATAGTTTTCCCAGGTTGCCTGTTTGAAGTAAGACAAATATTCCATTTCAAGGTGTTTATGATCTCAATGGGAAGATCAGACTCCCGCATTTGTGTAAGTAGGGAACAGGATAAATAGGCTGTTCTTTTTAAGCTAATGTAATACAGATTGTTAGCACTATATACAGTTGAGAAGAGAGAGAGTGCTTAGAAGAAGAAAGCTGTAAATGCTAGATACTCTGCATGTTACTTCAGTTTGTCTTCACCAGGGTCTTCCAGGGAGACAACCCTCATTTTATAGACCAGTAAGCAAGCATGCACTAGTGGATGCCCCCTCTCAGTCCACAGAGCTTTTAAATAGACTAGAATTTGAGCCCATTTTATTCCAACAACAAAGTCCATGTCCATTTTTCTTCATTGCTTTAGGCTGCACTGAGAGAAGAAAAGGTAGCTAAGTGGGAACACAGCAGGCCCTCCAGCCAAGGGCAGATGCCTTCACAGGCAGAGTGGAGTCTGGATTGTTGATGGGGATGGGGAAGGGGACATGAGACTAGAGTCAAAGATACTGGAGTACTAGAAAGGCAGGAAGTGCCTGATGCTGTCAGGCAGCCTTGTCCAGCAGAACGTACGTGCTGACCGTGCCGTCCACTGCAGTAGCTACCAGTGATGTGTTGCGCACTGGAAATGTGGCTAGTGTGACTAAGGAACTCATTTTTAAATTTAATTTAAGTAAACACTTGTGGTTGGCTAGTGACTAGTGTACAGAGATAGCATAGCTCTGGGGAGTAGATAGCCCATTAACAGTTTTTATCAGATACATGATGATGTGAAAATGTTATCCAAAGAATATTAATGTCCAGGAGATTTGAAGGGAAGAAGAAACTACTCAAGTTCCATCCTCTCTTAATAAGAATGATATAACTAATAATACATAAAACTGGTTTACAATTCAGTATTATCTCCTAATTTTTACATAGGGGCTGCGATTTATCCAGTTGAAAAACCCTTGGAGCCATTTACGTTGGAAAGGAAGATACAGTGAAAATGATGTGAAAAACTGGACTCCAGAGTTGCAAAAGTATTTAAACTTTGATCCCCGAACAGCACAGAAAATAGATAATGGTAAATGCCTTTTTAATTTTAACACCATTTATTTGTCAATGAAATAACATGTTTTAACCAGGGAAAATATACTTGAGTCATTTATCATTAAGAGTTTTTTAGATTAACAAAGACATTAACTTTCAGGAATATTTTGGATTTCCTGGGATGATCTCTGCCAGTACTATGACGTGATTTATTTGAGCTGGAATCCAGGTCTTTTTAAAGAATCTACATGTATTCACAGGTAATTTTTGTACATTTCAGAATATGCTTTATAGTATTCTCTGCTTTTTAAACTAAAAATGTAATGGTTAATTTAGAAAAACTAGCATTCCTTCTTTTTTGTCATGCCCTCCCATAACTATCTTGTAACAGTTGTTTTCTTTGTATATTTTAGGGTTATGCCAAAAACTTTAAAAACAGTAAAACAGTCAAAAAATCTGGTAGTTTGTTTTTGAAACACAACACTTTTTAAAGCAATATAGTATTTCAGCTCTATGAGAAATGTAATTCCTTCCTTCTTTGTTGACTTTATCTTTTAGTACTTGGGATGCTAAGCAAGGACCTGTGAAAGATGCCTATAGCCTGGCCAACAACCCCCAGTACAAACTGGAGGTGCAGTGTCCACAAGGGGGCGCTGCAGTTTGGGTTTTGCTTAGTAGACACATAACAGACAAGGTACTGATACCCTTCTAATGAGCTCCAATCCAGAAATTCTTTTCAGTACGAGTATAATCAGACCATGAGATACATGATTTGATCACCAATCTGTCTTTTTATGTGCCCTGAAAATAGTCTTTTCTTAAATATATAGATATTTTCCTCCAATGAAATTTCTGTTTTGTGATCAGACATTTTAAATCTTGTTCAAACATCCTCTCTAAAGAAAAATGTGAGGGAGTTTATGCTTTTCTTTCCAGTGAGGGTTTTGTGGTTGATTATATATACTTTAGATCTTAAGAATATTACGCTGAAGGGGGTTTGAGAATGTTGTCTTGATTCTAAGAAGGCTAACTGTAATTCTAATACCTCAGGATATTATTTAGTGCTTCGTGCAGTGTGTTTATTGAAATGACAGTATGATTTAGAAATTGTTTTATAGCACTAAATAACCGAAAGAATTGCTATTAAAGTATTGTTTTTAGCATTAAATAGAGAGTATTTTTAATGACCATTTCCTTAACCACATTGAGTTCTTTGTGATTTTAGGATGATTTTGCAAATAACCGAGAATTTATCACAATGGTTGTATACAAGACTGATGGGAAAAAAGTTTATTACCCAGGTATGTTTAGTAGCCAAACAAATACACATTAAATTTTTATTTACATCATTAAGTTGAAAAGTGACTGATTTTAGTTAGATGCTGTACAGATATTATTATGCTGAAAGACTAAAGGAAGCCACTCTGGTGGATGCTTGTGCTCTTATATTTGGGTTATTTGTTGATCAATTTAGATACGCCACCAATTTGGGATTTCTACATTCTTGTGTATTGCTGATTTCTGAAACTTAAATCATGTTGTCTTCTGTGGTCAGAAGTATTCTCTGGTTTCCCATGGGCTCTTGGATGAATCTGATGAACTCTCTAGCTTGGGATGGGCCGCCTTATGTTCTGGCCTTGATCTTCCTGTCCCACTTTATTCTGTGCCCTGGTTTTCAGAGCTTTCACTGAGAAGCTTGGTCCTCCTGAGCACACCATGGCTTCGCCTCATTGCCCCTCCTTCCACACACACTTCCATCAAGAGTCTCCCCCTGCCCTCCCCCACACAATCCCTGTACCCTGCTCTGCTCATTCACGTGGTGAAGACACGTCTCTGGGTTCTGCCAGGCCAACGGAATCTCTTCCTTAACACTGAACTGAAGCACCTTTGCTTTCCCACGCAAAAAAAAAAAAAAAAAAAAAAAAACTAAGTGATAGGAAGTGTTTCAAGGCCATGGGGAACCTGTGGTGAACAAAACAGGACCCTCCTTCATGTGGTCTATGTTCTGATTGGAGAGACAGATAATAAGCGAGGAAAATACCAGGTGTGTAAAGAAATAGGGTCTAGTGTTGGTGCTTGGTTGGTTGCTTTGGTTGAGTGGTGGTGGAAGGCCTCTTTGAGGAACTCTGAATCACAGAAAAGGAATCAGGCAGGCAAAGAAATGGAGAGAAAAGCATTACAGGCCGAAGGAGCCAGCGCAGGGACCCTGAGAAAAGACTGGCGTGGTGAGGAGCAGGAAGAAGGCCGACGTGCCTGCTAGGTGTGGGATCTGCAGACAGAAGGGCATGCAGAGGAAGCCACTGGGGATTGGGGCTCTTCATCAGGAAAATGGCATCATCTGATTTTTTTTTAAGATTTATTTATTTTACTTGAAAGAGTTACACAGAGAATGAAAGAGAAGCAGAGAGAGGGAGGTCTTCCATTTGATGGTTCACTCCCCAATTGGCCACAACAGCCTGAGCTGCACTGATCCAAAACCAGGAGCCGGAAGCCTCCCCCAGTTCTCCCACATGGGTGCAGGGGCCCAGGGGTTTGGGCCATCTTCTTCTGCTTTTCCAGCAGAAAGCTGGATCGGAAGTGGAGCAGCCGGGACCCGAACCAGTGCCCATATGGGATGCTGGTATTACAGGCGGTGGCTTTACCCACGACGCCACAGCACTGGCCCCCATCATCTGATTTTTTTAAAAGAACATTCTTTTTTTAATTGAAAAGGGCCAAAAATGGAAGCAGAGCAACCATTTAGGTGATTTTTTCAAAAGATGTGTGTATTCATTTATTCATTTGAAAAGGCAAAGTCGGAGAGAGAGAGAGGAATCTTCCATCCATTGGTTCATGCCCCAGATAGCCACAATAGCCAGAGCTAGGCCAGACTGAAGCCAGGAGCTTTCTCCAGGTCTCCTACGTGGGTGCAGGGGTCAAAGCACTTGGACCATCTGCTGCTGCTTTCCCAGGCACATTAGCAGGGAGTTGAAATGGAAGTAGAGCAGCCAGAACTCAAACCAGCACCCACATGGGATAGCAGCAATGCAGGTAGCAGCTTAACTCACTATACTTCAATGCCAGCCTCCATTTAGGTGGTTTTATGTGTGAGAAGTGATAGTGGTAGGAGTGGAGACGAGGGGAAGCGGGCATATTTGGGTCTCAGTAGAGTTGTCAGGACTTATTGACGAAGGGGGCAGAGGGATACCAAGGATGACACACACCTTTGTTTTCTTGAACAATAGAAAGGTGAATGGTTACTGCAGTGAGCAAGAACTGGTGGGGAGGGCAGGGAACAGATTCATTGTAGAGTACAATCTGAAGTTCGTTTTTGGTTTGTCAAGTAGGTAGGTGGATTTTGTTTTTTAAACAGTTCTGGGGTGAGGTTAGCACTGGCGGTGTAGATGGAGGCATTGAGCCCTGGACTGTATCAGTCACCCACGGAGAGGCTTGTGAATACAGAGGTGGACATCCAGGACCTGACCTTTGGACACTCACATGTCTTGAAGCCAAGTAGAGGAAAAGACTGAAAAAGAACCTGATGAGTACGTGGTGAAACAGAGCGAGGTTTCACATAACTCGAGAGGAAAAGATGGGGCGGCAGCATCTGTTGCCTTTTGGGAGGTCAAGGAAGATTAGGTGACGAGACTGTTGGACCTGGCGTGCTGGCAGTTACCAGCCTTGACAGAGAGCCTGCTGGGGACGTGAGGCTGCAAGTGCAGCTGCACCTGTTCGAGAGGAGACTGCTGGAGGAAGCAGCTGTTGGCCCTTTCTGAGAGAAGCACCTATGCAGAGAGCTGGGCAGTGATGGGAGGTGCAAGCGAGTTACTAAGCATAGGAAAATACGGCATTCTTCCCATTGCACTGTGCTGAGGGCAGGACGGAGCTCCCATTCCCAAGTACTCACACCAGCCAGGCCAAGGTAAGAATTCGGTCAGGTCTGCCACGTGGGTGTCAGGTCCAGTCACTTGAGCCGTCATCTACTGGCTCCCAGGATGCACAGTACCAGAACGTTGGAATTTGGAGCAGAGCCAGGACTGGAACCCAGGCATTCAATACAAGAGGCGAGCATCCCATCCAGCATCTTGACCTCCATGCAGACATTGCCGGGTCTTCCTCAGTCAGTATCCCTAGATTCTGGAGTGGTCATTGCCAAGTTAGAATACCTAAATTTTCCATCTTTTACATGTTTATTGGTCATTATAAAATCAAAAAGAAAGTACAGATACTCTGAGGTATTCCTGACATTCAACAAGTGTTACATGGCTTTTCAAGTATGTGAGAGGACTTTGATTGGTTCTTAGAGGGGCCTGAGTTGTGGCGCAGCAGCTTCAGCCACTGCTGGGCTGAAGCCACATCCCATACCAGAGTGCCAGTTCGAGTCCCAGATCCTCCACCTCCCATCCAGCTTCCTGCTAATGTGTACTGTAAGGCAGCAGCTGATGACTCCTCTGCTTGGGCCCTGCCAGCGAGGTGGGACCTGGCTTCCACCTGGCCCAGCCCCTGCTGTTTGGGTTATTCGCGGAGAGAACCAGTGGATGGAAGATCACTCCTAGTTCTCCTCTCTGTCACCATGCCTTTCAAGTAGATGAAAATACACATTACATGGAATGAAAATGGAATGAAAAAATTTATTTTGGTATAAAAATCCTTAGAAATATGAAAATCCTTAGAAATGAATAGTTTTTTCATAATGACATATTTTCCATAAATTCTTTGAAGTACCCTCATATTTGTTATTCTTTTTATTTGGATTTTTTTAAAAACAGTTCTATTTTACCTATAGTGAGTTCACTTTTCTAAGAATATTTTCAGGTTTATGGCTTTATTTTCATGACAGCACAACAATAAATAGGCCTTATCTTGTTCTGCATTTGGAGGAAGGGTTGGAAACCTGTCCAGGACCACAGATTTGCCCATTCTCTTCCTCTTCCCACCAGGGCACACCACCTCTCAGTATTAGAGACTTACTGAGATACACATTGTGAGTATTCAGTGTTCCTAGGTAAACTGTGTGACACAGCATTGACCTTACATGACTCACAGTAGTGCGTTAGCCGGCAAGGATTTTATTACATCGGGCTCCAGTGATGAGACAGAGCCCTGAAGAGTCTATCAGGCAGCATTGTAATAGCAAACTATGGGAAACAATCTGCATATCCACATTTTCTGAATAACCAATTGGAGGTATGGATAAAATCTGTCATCCTCAAGTGGTGAAATGTTACATAGGCAGCTAAAAGGAGTAGAGGCTCTGCACAGGACATGGATTTTTTTTTTTTTTCTTTTTTCTTTTTTGAAAGTCAGGGGACCGGTGCTATGGCGCAGTAGATTAACCCTCCGCCTGCGGTGCCGGCATCCCATATGGGCACCAGTTCTAATCTCAGCTGTTCTTTTTCCAGTCCAGCTCTCTGCTATGGCCGGGGAAGGCAGAAAATGGCCCAAGTGCTTGGGCCCCCTGCACCCACGTGGGAGACCCAGAGGAAGCTCCTGGCACCTGGCTTCAGATCGGCTCAGCTACAGCCAAGGCGGCCACCTGGGGAGTGAACCAGTAGATGGGAGACCTTTCTCTCTGTCTCCTCTCCCTCTCACTGTCTATAACTCTACCTCTCAAGTAAATCAATAAAATCTTAAAAAAAAAAAAAAAGAAAAGAAAAGAAAAAGAGTTACACAGAGAAAAGAGAGAGAGAGGTTTTCCATCTGCTGGTTCACTCCCCAATTGGCTGCAACGGCCAGAGCTGTGCTGATCTGAAGCCAGGAGCTTCTTCCAGTTCTCCCTCGCAGGTGCAGGGGCCCAAGGACTTGGGCCATCTTCTCCTGCTTTCCCAGGCCATAGCAGAGAGCTGGATCGGAAGTGGAGCAGCTGGGTCTCGAACCGGCACCCATATGGGATGCTGACACCACAGGCAGCAGCTTTACCTGCTACACCACAGCGCCGCCCCCAGCACATGGATCTTAAAAAACATGACGAATGGGGTGGACAGCTGGTACAGCAGTTAAGATCCATTTGGGATGCCCACATTCCACATCAGAGTGCCTGGGTTGGCGTCCCACCTGCACTCTCCTTCTAATGAGCACCCTAGGAGGCAGCAGATGACAGCTCAAGGAATTGGATCCTAGCGACTCAGCCAGGAGACCCCGATTGAGTTCCCTGCTCCTGGGCATTTGGGGAGTGAACCAGCAGTTGGGAGGTCTCTCAGAATTTAAAAAAAAAAAAAAAGTATTAAGTTGAATGAAATATAAAAGAGATAAAATGAAATGTATACTATCCTTTAGGTGTATATATGCGAGTATCTCTGATATGAAATGCTTTGAAATACACAAAGTCCAGCATGATATGCTCAAAACATTTTGGATTTTAGACCTCTAAGATGTTCAGATTAGGGATGTTCAACTTGTACTCAAAAATACAGTTTTGTTAATTTTGTCACAAAATTTTGTTAACTTATTCATTTTTAGAAGGGTGTGTGTGAAAGTCTGAAAGGACCCCCACCAAATCCATCAGTGGATGGGCATAAGATAGGGGTGGTAGGTAGAAGAGTTTGTTTTATCAAGAAGCTGCTGGCCAAGGATCTTTATATTTTTTAACCTCAAAAAGAAAAAAGCTAACCTGACTTTAAAATCCTGTACTGGAGAAGAACGCAGTGCAGAACAAGTAACAGGGATCGTTGTACTCAGTGGACATGCTCCAAAGGGAGGCTCTTGCTTGTTAAAGACTGCTTAATGTTAAAGCTTTACCTTGAAACTGTGACCTGCCAATATCATGTTCTCGTATCTTAAAGACCCAGCCAGTTAAAAGGCTGTCTGTCCATTGCACTGGTTTTCCTAGTATCAGTGGTGTAATGTGGAATCTAGAGAAAAGTCTCCATTTCTGTAAACCTGCCTGCTTGTTTGCAGCCGACCCCCCTCCCTACATTGATGGGATACGGATTAACAGCCCCCATTATCTGACGAAGATAAAGCTGACCACGCCTGGGGCCCACACCTTCACCTTGGTGGTTTCTCAGTATGAAAAACAGAACACGATCCATTACACTGTTCGGGTAAGCCAAGGCCCGTGGCAGGCATGGTTCTAGAAAGTAGACACGTGTTGACTGCCCCGGAGAGGCCTGTCTGGAGACAAAGCCTGTTTCTGAAAATGCATTGTTATCTTCTCCCACAGCGGTACTTTCAAAAGATCATGGAAAAATGGAATTAAAGTTTATTTTGATACAAAAAATTTGAAATTCATAGAGTTTGTTCATAATATACATTTTCCATGAATGTTTTAAAGTATCCTCGTGTTTGTACCAATATTCAGTTATGCTTTCTGTGGAAAATAATGCTTTTAAATATTTTTGTTTTGAATGACATTTTGAGTATTTTCATTTTTACAGTAATAGTTTAGTCCTAAAGTAATGTGCTGTGTTGGACTAATAAATTCAATTTTAAACTAAGGAATAAAAACTCTTTTTAGCCTACATAATACTCTTCTTGACTTAGAAAAGACTTTTTGACCTTTTTAGTCACCATAAAAATACTGTTCCTGTGTAGCTGGGAAGATCATTGTAATGTTGCCCTGCATAGATTTGCCACAAATAAGATGAGACTGAATCTGAACAGGTTTTTGGTGATGAGCGGGCACCCACACATCTTTGCAATGTAGTCACCAAGGCCTAGGCAGACCGCGGTGCGTCCCGAGCCGCGCAGGCGCAGCAGGGCGTGCTCACGCCAGAGCCCGGAGCCCGAGCTCCCGCCTCCCAGCTCCTTCACGCTGACCTGCTTCCCACTGCATTGCCCGCACATGAACAACCTGCAGGTGCCGGCTGTCTGTTTTGCCTCCCAGTATATTCTCTCACTACTCAGAAACTACAGTTCCTCAGTATAATCTTTCATTTTTAAATCTAGGTGTATTCTGCGTGCAGCTTCACTTTTTCAAAGATTCCTTCACCATACACCTTATCTAAACGGGTAAGACGATTCTTTCTCCAGATTGTAATCTCAGCATTCTTCTAGAACTTTAGAACTTCCTTTCCCCTTTCTCCTTTTTTTCTTCATTTTACGATTTATTCCAAAACGAACATTCTGGGGCTCGACAGGAATACGAGAGAAGGAAGCAGCCTTCGTCTGGGCTGGCTGTGAGGCCGTCACTGAGCGGCGTTAGAGTGATTCTGTGGAAAGGGAACTATCCAGACAAAGGATGAGCAGAAACCTCAGTGGTTAGAGAAGGCCGTGTGTGGGGGAGGCCTAGAGCAGCATCAGGGCTGAAGGCTGCAGGGTGGGCGTGTGTGTAGAAGATTCCAGGGACGCTCTTGGCAAGAGGAACCATTTAGTAAACAGGGAGACAGAGGGCTTGGTGTGACAAGACAGCCTGGCTGAAATGCAGCTATACTGACTGTCAGTGGACTAGCAACGGGGTAGAAGTGTTATTTCTTTTTTGTTTTGTTTTTGTTGGTAAGATAGAAAGGAGTATTGTCTGTACAGTGGAATTGAAGAATGTAAAACTTTGCTAACACAAAAACTTATTTTATTAGATTAATGGGAAGTGGAGTGGTCAGAGTGCTGGAGGATGTGGGAATTTTCAAGAGACTCACAAAAATAACCCCATCTACCAATTCCACGTGGAAAAGCCTGGGCCGTTACTGATTGAGCTAAGAGGACCAAGGTGTGTGATGGCAAATGTTCCTGATGTCGTTAAAAGTGAGCTCTGTAGGAGAGGATGAGGTTTGGAAACAGCCCCGCATCTGTGTAGATGTTAGATTTGTGGTGACTGTGGCACCGGGGCGAGGGCAGTCTCTCCAGGGAATGGAATGGCCGAGTGCCCAGGGACGAGAAATGGTAACCAACCCCACCTCACCTTGCATCCAAAACCAGTTCCAAGTGGATTCCACACCTAGATGTGACCCGCAGAAGAGTACAGCCTCTGGAAGGTAGCAGAGGTCCCAGAAAGTTCATGGAAAACGCATCGCCTGATTCCGTGTGTCCGGGAACTTTCTGAGGTACCCTTGTAGGGAAACAAGGGATCTCATTGCCCTTTTGTATTTTATGTCCACAGAAATTGAACACGTGAGGATTTTTAGTTCATGAGCAGTGTGCGTTTCCTCTTACTGCTTATTCATGTCTTCTGCTCATTCTTCTGTTGTCCTGGTCTTAATTATAGAAGTTATGAACAAGGATATTAATTCCTTCATACATTTGCAAATGTTTTTTCACATAGAGAAGTAGCCTTTTTCCTTTAGGTTTTGTTTATTTGAAAGCCAGAGTGACAAAAAAAGAGGGAGAGACAGGAAGAGGTCTTCCATCCACTGGTTCACTCCCTCAGTGGCTGTGGCTGGTCCAGGCTGAAGCCAGGAGCCTGAAACTCCATCCAAGGCTCCCATGTGGGTGGCAGGGGCCCAAGCACTTGGGTCATCCTCCAGTGCCTTCCCAGGTTCATTAGGAGGGAGCTGGATCAGAAACGGACCAGCTGGGACTCGAACTGGCGCCCACATGTGAGGTGCCGTCACAGGCAGCAGCTTACCCCACTGCACCACAGCACCAGCCCCAAGGATCATTTTAAAGGAATCTGATCTGTCATTTCTGGATTCCTTTTACTGTAAACAGGAAATCTCACCCAAATACCAGATTTGCACCTTATTTTCTTCTGTGATTTAATTTTTTACATTTTTAAAAATCCATATGGTACATATTTCAGTATTTGATAGGAATTCAATTTTATTTTCAGCTCATCACCATCTAAATTAGTCCTTTATTTCCTTACTGATTGGGAGAACTGTCAGTTCACTGTAGAAATTTAGATTTTATCCCAGGGCTTTCTTTGCTGTTCCATAGGCTTGTCTCCTATTATGATAAAAACTATCAGATCTTTTAAATTTACATGACAAAATATTTCATCTTTTAAATTAGTTCTCGGAGAACCTGTGATGAAAATAATCTTTTAAAGTAAGTTTAGTACAGTATTACTCTTTATGGCTTCAAATAAAAAATACACTTGATTAAAAACATACGGGGGTGCTGGCACTGTGGTGTAGTGGGTAAAGCCACTACCTGCAGTGCCAGCATCCCATATGGGCGCCAGTTCAAGTCCTGGCTGCTCCACTTCGATCCAGCTCTCTGCTGTGGCCTGAGAAAGCAGTAGAAGATGGCCCAACTCCCATCCAGCACCCGCATGGGAGACCCAGAAGCGCTCCTGGCTCCTGGCTTTGGATTGGCCCAGATCCTGCCGTTGCGGCCAATTGGGGAGTGAACCAGCAGATGGAAGACATCTCTCTTTCTCTCTCGCTCTCCTTCTCCCTCTCCCTCTCCCTCTCCCTTTCCCTCTCCCCCTCCCTCTCTCTCCCTCTGCGTGACTCTTTCATAAATATTTTTTTTAAAGCACAGGGGATTTCGTATAATTAGAAGTGAAAATAGTTTGCAGCGGTTTCAGAAGCTTCAGCAAGCATACACGGGCACTTCAAAGAGCAGGGGCCACTGTCGCGGCGTAGCAGCATCCCTATGGGCGCCGGTTCAAGTCCCAGCTGCTCAGCTTCCCATCCAGCTCCCTGCTAATGAATGGCCTGGAAAGCAGAAGATGGCCCAAGTGCTTGAGCTCCTGCCATGTACATGGGAGACCCAGATGAAGCTCCTGGCTTTGGCCTGGCCCAGCCCCAGCCCTTGCAGCCGCCTGGGGAGTGAACCAGCAAATGGAAATGGAGGCTTGCTATTTCTGGCCCTTTCTCTCAGTAACTTTTTCAAATAAATAAACCTTAAAAAATAATTTGTGGAAAATGAAAATAAGCTGAGCTAATTATTAAGCAAAAAGCTTTGAAATCCATGCATTACTTCTGTAATACCCATTTTCCATTGACTTTGTGAAGACCCCTCATACTTGATAATCTGCACTTTAGATGTGCTTATTTTCTATCTCATTTATTTCAATGATGTTCGTTTTCCTTGCCAGGCAATATAGCGTTGGATTTGAGGTTGTAGCAGTTTCTTGGGTGGGAGATCCTGGCCCTCACGGCTTCCAGAGGAAATCCAGCGGAGACTACAGGTAATGGCATTTGGATTGTATCGAATTTATGGTTGACTCTTGGCACCATCCTCAATAAACCTTATTTTCCCTGTCCCTGAATACAACAGGTGTGGATTCTGCTACCTCGAATTGGAAAATACACCTGCTGGGATCTTCAACATCATCCCTAGCACGTTTCTGCCTAAACAAGAAGGCCCTTTCTTCTTGGACTTTAATAGCACTGTCCCCATCAAGACAACGCAGCTGCAGTGACGGGGACCCCTGCAGCCTTAGCGCTTTGTTTCCCCGGCTTTGGCTCCGGCACCGCAGAGGAAAGACGCAGATCTTCAGGCTGAGAAACGACCATCGTGCAGCTCTAGACAGCACGTCACAGTGGGACCTGGTGCTTGTCAGCGTTGGGTAAGAGATGTATATAGTCAGAATTTCCTGAATCATCTAGAAACACTGTGTACATGGCTGTGTGTGCAGAGTTGGCTTGTACGTAGGGGCCATCCTGTATCAGACAGTGCATAGGATTAAAAACTAGACTCGTTCATCACTGTGACAGGCCTTTGCTAAGAGGACAGGGCAGGAGACCAGACGAGGAAGCAGAGGGGCAGAGACTGAGTGGAATGGCGGCCTGGAACGTTATCATGTCCTCCTTTTACCGAGCATGCTGTAAGCTAAACCTGCTTGTTTTGGCTCCGCTGTACATCTTGTACGACCAATTACCAAATCATGTCACTGTAACTGACTTTAATTGTGCATTATTTAGGACTTAATGTTTCTTGTTGCCCAGATGTTAGGAAAGAGGAAAGCTTTAAGAAGTATTGACTAGCTTAGCATGAAGACGCTCATGTTAAGAATGCAGGCTGTGGACCCTAGACCCCTACATCACATGGAACTGTGTGGCAAGGACCGAGGTGTGTTCAGTGTTGTTGGAAGTAGTGAGCTGACACACTGAAGACACAGTTCAGTGTGGACCGACTCATAAAACTGCTCTGTAGTTTAGTGCTCAGCACTTTGAAGAAGAAAATGGAGAATTTAATGTATGGTGATTGGGTTAGAGCGCATTCGGGAAAATAATTCGCCATGAAGTCTAGTGTTGTGTAGACTGGCCAGTCATTTATATAAAACCCCATCAGAACCGGACACCCATGATTTTAAAGATCTGAAATTAACTAAAGGGTGGAATTTTTCATTGTCTCTACTTTATAATTATCAAAACTTTTTATTTTGTATTTTTACTGCCTTTAATTGAAATAAAATGTTTATACTTAATGGAAACTGCTGGTTTAACATAGAAAAATTTATTTATTGAAAGATTCTTCTCTGGTCTAAAAGAAAAGTATTTGCATGAACACACACGGGTCAACAAAAATACATAGTTCTTTTAACTCAGGATAGTGATAGATTTACTGATATTTCACTTTTAGCATACTGATTCTAGCTGGATTAATTTGACTAATTTTCTGAGATTTTTTAAAAAATCCAATGCATACAAGCTGTATATATTCAACGCACATGACTTGAGCCTTGTGTGTTAAAGATCTTGAGCAGGGCATGTACTAAAGTGGGACCCGCCCTCGGGAATCGAATGGAGGAGACACGCATGGAGCGACTTACTGTACTACAGTGTTGAGTTCTCTAACAGAGCTGCAGGTGCAGTGCCACAGATGAAAGAGTAAACCACAACTTCTCTGAACTAAGTCACTAAGCAGATGCTAGCCAGGAAAGGGGTGAGTTCCCACACTCGCCAGCAGCAAGCCTGGGTGACAACTGGTGAGGCGTCTACTCGTGCCCGGGCAGAGAGCACTTTTAGAGTGAGAATCTGAGGAGAGCAAAGTTATTTAATCTGAACTGTGCTGGCTCTAGATAAGAGGGGCAAGACCACACAGGCCAGGAGGCCTGGGGATGGGCGGGCTGCTGCTGGGCTCTGAGCGGGACACACTGGCACCCAGGGGCTCAGCCACTTCAGTCAGGGTGGTTTTAAGATTTGAAAGGCTGGGGGCCGGCGCCATGGCTCACTTGGCTAATCCTCTGCCTACAGCACCGGCATCCCACATGGGCGCCAGTTCTAGTCCCAGCAAATGCTCTTCCAGTCCAACTCTCTGCTGTGGCCCGGGAAGGCAGCAGAGGATGGCCCAAGTCATTGGGCCCTGCACCCGCGTGGGAGACCAGGAGGAAGCACGTGGCTCCTGGCTTTGGATTGGTGTAGCTCTGGCCATGGCGACCATTTGGGCGGTGAATTGACGGAAGGAAGACCTTTCTCTCTCACTGTCTATAACTCTACCTGTCAAATAAAAAAAAAATCTTTAAAAAAAGATTTGAAAGGCTGGGACCGGCGCTGTGGCCTAAAGCGCCAGCATACCCATATGGGTGCCAGTTCTAGTCTCGGCTGCTCCTCTTCTGATCCAGCTCTCTGCTATAGCCTGGGGTAGCTGCTATAGCCTGGGGTAGCAGTAGAAGATGGCCCAGGTCCTTGGGTCCCTGCAACTGCATGGGAGACCGGAAAGAGGCTCCTGGCTCCGGATCGGTGCAACTCCAGCCATTGTGGCCATCTGAGGAGTGAACCAATGGATGGAAGACCTCTCTCTCCCTTTCTGCCTCTCCTCTGTGTAACTCTGACTTTCAAATAAATAAATCTTTTTTTTTTTTTTTTTTTTTTTTTAAGATTTGAAAGGCAGAGATGACAAAGAGACATAGTGAAATCTTCCATCCACTGGTTCATTCCCCCAAAATGATGTCAACAGCCAGGGCTGGGCCAGGCCAAAGCCAGGAGCCTGGAACTCCATCTGGGTCTCCCACATGGGTGGTAGGGGCCCAAGCACTTCGACCATCTTCCAGTGCTTTCCCAGGCACATTAGCAGGAGCCAGGTCAGAAGTGGGACAGCCGGGACAGGAACTGGCGCTCATACAGGATGCTGGCATCACAGTGGCAGCTGACCTGCTTCGGCCTGCAGTCAAGGGTCCTTACATGCAAGAGTGGGGTACTTTTTGTTGTTGGTTTGGCCCACAGCTCGCCTCTCCCCTCCTTCCTCCTCCTGTTCTTATAATTTAGGACCTTGGAATTCTTTTATCCAGAAGTTTAAGGACGGGCTGAACCAATATAGAGAAGCGCACTTGGCAGCCATAAAAAGTAGCCAGCAGTGAGTGTCTACTATGTAGCTAATGTGTGCGTCCCTTTTTATCTTCCCACTGGCTGAACAGAGCACTGGTACCAGTACTTCCTTTCCACGCTGAGCAAACCCAGAGCCATGGCAGAGGTCCCAGCTCTCCGCCCAGGCTCCTAAGCTGTCTGTCCAGAGCGCGCTGGGGCTGCTCTGCTCCGTGCAGTGTGGGGCAGTGAAGCACATCACAGACGCTGACTCTTGCGGGGGAGGGCAAGCTCAGCCAGGTTTCAGGACAGTAACTGCAATGAATGATGAGATACAAAGGGAAAACAGGCCAGGTCCTTTTAAAAAAATTATTTGAAAGAGTTACAGAGGAAAAGACAGATCTTCACCCACAGATCACTCCCCAGCTGGCCACAACAGCCTGGGCTGGGCCAGGCCAAAGCCAGGAGCCTCCTCCGGGTCTCCCACATGGGAGCAGGAACCTACACACTTGGGCCAGCCTCTGCTGCCCCCATCCCAGGCCATCAGCAGGGAGCTAGATCACAAATAGAGTAGCCGGGACACGAACCAGCACCCACATGGGATGCCGGTCTGCTAAGCCACAGTGCCAATCTCAGGCCAGGCCCTCAATTCCAACAGTGGGGTGGATTGGAGACAGAGAAATGAGTCAGGAGTCGATGGAGTTGGAGGGTGGCTGTTGGCCTACGGGAAGAGCTCAGAGAGTTCAGAGAAGCCCATTAAAGGAAGGTGGTCCAGGAAAACCCAGGTCTGCAGTAAGCACGTGGCGACTGGCCGAGATACCCCCAAAATTAGAAGTGGCTAAGAACTGGTTTAGGGACCACATTTTTAGAAGTAGTAACTATGAAGATTAGGAGCGGGGGGCCTGGGGGAGGTAAAAAAGCCAGGTGAGCAGTGATTCCCAGAGGCGGCTGCAGTGATGGGGGTGGGCACCGCATCACCCAGCAGTCTGCGGGGAGCGTCAGGAGGGGCAGGGTGAGAGGGAGCCAGAGTCAGAAGGTGGCAAAGAGATAGATTACCCAGCAGTCCTAGCGCCCAAATCCAGGACACTACCTTGATGACGTAAGGCTTTAGTCTTCCAAACTCTGCCGGAAGGACTCAAGAGGTTCATTCTGAATCATTAATTAGTGAAATGTTCTGGGGCCAGCACTGTGGCGCAGCGGGTTAACGCCCTGGCCTGAAGCGCTGGCATCCCATATGGGTGCCAGTTCTAGTCCCGGCTGCTCCTCTTCTGATCCAGCTCTCTGCCATGGCCTGGGAAAGCAGAAGAAGATGGGTCAAGTCCTTGGGCCCCTGCACCTGCGTGGGAGACCTGGAGGAAGCTCCTGGCTTCGGATCAGCATAGTTCAGCCGTTGCAGCCAATTGAGGAGTAAACCAGTGAATGGAAGACACCTCTCTCTCTCTCCTCTCTTTCAAATAAATAAAATCTTAAAAAAAATACTATAAAAATTAGTGAAATGTACTTTTGTGGTTTCTATGTATTTACAAGAGAAAATTGGTGTCCCCAAATCTGTCACCCAACTTGCCACCCACACACAGGTGGAGGCGCTGTAACCATCCCAGTGTGGCTGCTCTTCTAGAAGGGAAAAAGCTAAACACAATGTTTCAACTGCAGGGAGCAGTTTTTGTTTTTTGTTTTTTGTTTTTGACAGTAATTCAGGAAGGGGTCTTCTGAGAATTCACAGTCAAGGGGGTTTTATGAGAACTGAGTAGCTGTTTTATTTGTAAACCTAGTGGAAGGGCCTTCTGGGAGCTTTTCTACAGGACAGGAAATATTAACTAGGAAAAAAGCATTTCTAGTTTATGGTGCAAAGGGTTATGAGCTTTCCTGAAACCACGCACTCTGTGCCCCACAGCACACTTCAGCGTGCAACACACTGACACGAGAACATCTCCACGAGACACAGGGCCCAAGATGACCATCGGACTCCCGTACCTGAGTTTTCTTCCAGGTCCGATGCCCACGTGTGCCCCAAGTCCCAAGTGGCAGCCTCTGGGGGTGCGGAGGCAGCGCACAGCTCCGGCGCCTGCCTCCTTCCCTTCATCCCCGCCTGCCACCCACTCACCGCAGCAGCGGAAGGGGAACCGGGTCCCAGCTGTCAGGATTCCCGACCAGGAGTGACAAATGAGAACAGGTGACCACCACCTTCATGCCCCGCCCTGGGCCAAGAACACTGGGATTTTCTTAACTGAAGTCGCCAAACACTAGGTTTTCTTAAGCCGTTTTTATTACACTCAAGGTATTAAGACAAGTACAAAATAATCTTGTAAGTAGGATATTGTATCAGTGAATAAAAAAGGAGACATCACGCAGTATGAAGAGCTTTACAAATGCCTAAAATGCAGACGCTGCGACGTGGTAACACACAACCTGAAAGGGAGAGGCTGCTGTTCCCCTCGTTCAGAAATGCTGTATTTCCCGAAATAAAACAGGGACAAAATAAAATAGGCTGCTCGAAGTATGCATAACCATGAGAGGAAGAAAGATAAAGCGGTCTTAACACTACTATTAGCATTCCAGTCTCCACTGCTCCTATTTGACAGCCTTTGCCAACACATGCCTACTCCCTTCCCTAGCTTTCAGGAACAGCTTCCTCTAAGGAACTCTAGTGCAGCAAACCCCTTACATAATTTCCTTACGTTACAACTACAGAGAAAGGAACACTGGTCGGTCTTAGAGACAGCGGCAGCCATTCCTCACATGCACTTCTCGTCGAAGATCGGCTGGCTGGCAGGGTGAGGTCTCTGCTGTGGAACCTGCCCTCCCATTCTCTGAAACGCCCCTTCCGCCCGCAGCCCCCCACCCCCGCCCTGGCACTCATCCATCCCACCCCCAAAAGTGCAGTTCCCAGTGACCTTTCTACGGCCTCTGAGCGCCGTAGGAAGTGGATGACAGCAAACTCCGTTCTCGGTTTCTTGAGGCCTTCACTGGGTCCAAACAGGGGTGCTCGGAACACCCTGAAAAGGGTGTCTGCTGGGGGAGGCAGTGGGGAGGGGGCCTGGAGAATGAGGGAGGGAACACCTCCATCCTCCCAGCCAGCCTGAGGGGCAGGCGCACGCTGCACGCCGGGCCTGGCTCCGCAGCTTTCCCAGGAACGCGGTACTGCTTCCACAGCGCCGGCACACAGGCTGCGAGCAGGGCCCAGTCCGCCCGCCACAGCAGCTCTGCTCCGAAACACCAGCCAGCTCGAGAGCTCTTACCAGAACAATCTTCAGCCCCCAAGGTCACTGAGACTTCATTAGTTCAGTTCAAAGTAAATGCTTAGGATTTGGCATAGAGTGAACGACTATTGGCACGGCGCTCTCCAGTTTGCTGTATAAATAGCATTCACGGGGGCCACGGGCCGGGTCAGCCGATCTGCACCACGTTTATGTCAGCAATGAGCCCCTCTCTTCCCTTGGAGCACTGGAGGGAGAGCTGCTGCACCCGGCTCTCCAGGGCCTGGCCCTCCAGGGACACGCTGCTCGGGTTCTTCCGGCAGCCGCCGCTGCCGCTGCCGCTGCTGAGACCCCGGCTGTGGCTGGCTTTGTCACTTGTCTTATTCTCTGCCCCTTCCGCCCTGTCTCCTGGGGAGATAGAGCGCAGGTGAGTAGATGAGCAGGGGCCGGGAGGCCCACTCAACCCGCGGGGCTCCAGGGGCTGCCCACTGCACAGAAAGGGCGGCTCCCACACTCGAGCCCTTGAGAGCACAGGGCCTGAGCTCCAGCAGGAGCCCCCTGGGGAGCATGGCAAAGGCGCCTGGCACTGGGGGGACCCCGAGACCCGGCCGAGGGGTGGAAGGGTACAAAGTGGCCCGCCGCAGCGCGAGGCTCCATGGACAGGGCAAGGCTGCAACTCACCTCGTTCCACCTCGCACTCGGGGGAGGAGGCCCCGCTGCACTCACTGCGGGGGCCCAGCACTGGGAACATCAGCCCGAACTCCGACAGGGACACGGGGCTGGGCAGGTCCAGGCTGCCAGGCCTCGCCACTGCAGGGAACGGCTCGGCTGCCTCTGACGGGCTCGTGGGCCCGGAGCTGAAGCTGGACACCGACTGCGTTTCTGAGTCATCTTCAGACACGAAGTTGCTGCAGGTGTCGTCTTCGAAGGCCTCCGAGGCCACTGGGGCAGGGGACAGTCAGTCACACGGGTGCTGATGGTCACCTGCCCTTCGACTTCCCCTCCCAGGGTGCCCTGCTTCAGACACAGCACAGGGAACACACTGCGGCCCTGCCAAGCCTCTCTGCAGCCGGAGCCCTGGACACCAGGTCCTCAAAATACCCATAACCCTGCCCTCCACCTGGAAGAGCAATCAGCGGCAGAGCAGCCCTCTTGTCCACCTGTGTCCCTGAGATGCACAGGTGCACAGGAAGGGGTCTGGCCCCGCCCACGCCAGGACAGGAGAAGCAGGAGCCACTGGAAGACTTGGCCCTGCGGAGCCTGCAGCTGGGGGTCTTTGTTACCCCCAGCTAACTCCTGAGCTCCGCAAACATGCACTCAGTGCCTACCTAGGTCCCTGTTTGCTCCCTCCGCAGGGCCCCGGAGCTCCGCCTGCCCTGGGGACCGGGACCACCAAGGCCCAGAGGCAGGGCCCTGGCCTCATCTCCAAGCTCCTGGAGCCCGCGCACAGCCCATGTGTTACTAGGTCTTTCCTCCTCCCTCGCCTTTAGAAACAGCCTGGCAGCTCCCACAGAGAATTACTCCAAATGACAAGGGCTTCAGGAATGTTGGGGACAGAAAACGGGCTCAGACCTCAATCCAAACCCCAACTCCACGCCTTGCTGAGTGGTAACCTAACCTCTCTGGGCTCCAGCTTTCTCTCCGTGGAGGATTAATGAGCGGTAATTCACACACAGTCGCTGCTTAGATGACGGTTCCCTTTTCCCTGAGAACCAAAGAAGTCCTGGGAAAGAGCCCATGGGGTTTGTAGCACAGAAAAGAGGGGTGCAGGGCCAGTGCCGGAGGGGTCTCCTGATTCACCACGAGCAGCCAGGTCAGATCTGTCGGGTCCCTGCCAGCCGCGCAGGAGACCCAGTCTGGGATGACTTCCAGACTCACGGGACCCCAGCATCCTGGGAAGCCGTAGCCCGCTGAGCTCTGAGACCACAGAGGGTGGGGACCTGGGAGCGCACCACACGGCCCGACTCACCGGAGACGGCGTCCGGCTCTGGTTTGCTCCCCGCCAGGCCCTCCGCAGCCACGCTGCTGCCCTCCGCGCCGACGCCGCAGCCGCGAGGCCCCATGGTGCTGGAGCGCCGCCGCTCGTGGATCTCGTCGGAGATCATCTCCAGGTTCTTCAGGGCCGTCTTGTACTCGCCTTTCGCCAGGCTCAGCTTGGCCTGCAGCTCGTCCACCGCCGCCTTCAGCAGCTGCGCAGGAAGGGAGAGGCTCGGTGAGTGAGAGCGCCCCCTGCTGACCTCAAGCTGCACAGGTGACAGGTGCAAGTACACGGCCCCTGCCCATCACTTTGGGGCTTGCCAACACACGAGGGAGGAAAGACCTGATTCCTCCCATCAGCCCCCCACTCCCACCAGGGGACAGGCTCCAACAGCCAGGGAACAACAGTAGTCTCTCAAACATGTGCTCATGTAGGAACACCCGCCCCGGTGGAGGGCCCCACCCCCAGAGTCTCAGACTCAGCAGGTGCAGGGTGGGGCCTGGGAGCCTGCCCTTCAATCCGGTTTCTGGGGCCCACACAGGCTGCTGGTCCCAGGAGCACACAGTGCGAAGGCACAGCCGGGCCCAAGACAGCAAGGGACCGAACAGCCCAGTCCAGGAGCTCCCGGGAAAACCACAGCCCAAACTACATCCTGGGACAGGCCTGCTGCATCACAAGGCGGGGGCCTAGGGGCAGGAAGTCCCACCCGCCAGGAAGCCCCAGGCAACACGTACCTCCAGCTGCACATAGTACTTCGCCTTGAGCTCAAAGTAAGGCCTACACGAGACAAGGAAGAAAGCGTTCAGAGTACCCTGGTGACCGTGACAGAGACCCCCACGGCTGTAGCAGAGGCCAAGGGGAAGGAGGGCGAGGCTCCCAGCCACCACCCGGCGTACACACGGCAGTGGGGGAAGCACAGCAGCACTGCCCACCTTCCCCTTGCCCACGAAAATGCCACGGACACCAACACCTGCTGCTCAGCAGAGCCCAGAGCGCCCCCTGCAGGCCGTCTCCCTCACTGCACCTGGACCCCACCCAGGCCCAGGCCCCTCCTGGCTGGAACTGGAGTCCAGGGCCCCAGGACAGGTCTTTCTGGAGCCCCGCACATGCACCCTGCTCCATGTCTCTGGCTGGCGGGCCACCCCCAGTCCTGCTCCTCTCTCTTGGAGGCCCAGCAATTTTGCAGGAAGCAGGGGGCTTGGTGTGGCCCGGAGAAAGAGGGCGAGGGCCGCACCAGACTCACTTGGACTTGTTGATGGCTCTCTTGAGCTTCTTCTCCAGCTGCCGCATGCGGCCCATGGCGGCGTTGTACCTGGCTGCGGTCTCCTTGTGCACCAGCTCGCTCCTTGTCTTGGTCTGCTCGGCCTCCATGACCTTCAGACAAGAGCAGGGGTCAGCCCGGGCAAACACAGAACAGCTGCTGCTTGGGGTATGGCTTACATCACTCTGTAAAAATACGCTTTGGAGAAACGAGTAAGCAGAGTGAGACCGGGGCAGGGGCCGATGGCAGACAAATGGCCAAGCAGCACCAGGGCAAAGAGCAGAGACATCGAGAAACTGGAAGGAGAGTCCAAGAAAGAAGGCGCACCAGCAGGCATGGCAGCCCGTCAGGCTGCTGCTTGCAACGCTGGCACCCACGTGGGGCGCCAGATCAGTCCAGCCGCACTGCTTCCCATCCAGCTTCCTGCTGATGGGCCTGGGAAGACGGGAGATGATGACCCAAGGAGTCAGGCTTCTGCCGTCCATGCGGGAAGCAGGCCTGGAGTTCCTGGCTCCTGGCTTCGGACTGGCCCAGTCCTGGCTGTTGGAGCCACTTGGAGAGTGAACCAGACGGAAGATCTCTGGTCTCTCCCTCCCTCCCTGTCACTCTGCCTTCCAACATCTTAAACAGAGACGCAAACAGGTGTGACAGCAGTGTAGCCAACGAGGCAATCCCTATTTCAGTTGTTTGGGCCTTTCCCAAATATCCCAAATTAGCTGGCCGGGCACAAAAGAATCCAGGATCCGGAAGGGTCAAACGTTAACCAAACAAAAGCCAAGTCGCTCCGATCTGATTTTGAGGTTCACAAAGGTTTATGACCAGGAGACCAAAGTTCTGGCAGGACATCCTGGTGGGAACATTTTGTTAAGCCTGGTGACCCAAAGGCCATCGGTCCAGGGCCCTCAATGGCACACTCCCAGAGACAGGGGCCCGGCCGGCCCTCTGCCCAGCCTCCTAAACCCAAGCAACAGAACGAGGCCTGCCTGGAGGAGAAGAGAAGCACCCAGAAGCCCTGGCCACGGCAGCAGCTTCCTAACCCCTCTCCATCTTCCATCGACAGCTCACGCACGCTGATCGGGGGTCTCGATTGCCCTGAGGAGCCACACTGCAGGAAGGGGCCGCTGTGCCCAGAACTTAAGGTTAACAGTGAGGCCCCCCGCCCAGGAGGCCGACGTCCTGCCATCTCCTCCTGGCCAGCAGCCAGGGTCAGCCCTGGGACCACGTGTCGGCGCACTTCCTTGTGATAAGGACTCTAAAGGCTAGCAGAGCAAGTCACGAAAGGCTTACTACAGGCATGAAAAAGTGGGGGGGGGGGGGGGGGCGGCGGCTGTGGTGTAGCAGGTAAAGCCCCAGCCTGCAGCCCCAGCATCCCATGTGGGTGCAGGTTCAAGTCTCAGCTGCTCCACTTCTGATCCAGCTGCCTGCTAATGTGCCTGGGAAAGCAACAGAAGATGGCCCAAGTGCCTGGGCCCTTGCACCTGTGTGGGAGACCTCCAAGAAGCTCCTGGTTTTCGGTTGGCCCAGCTCTGGCCTTTTAGGGAGTGAACCAGTAGACGGAAGACCTTTCTCTCTTTTCCTGTGTGTGTGTATGTATGTAACTGCCTTTTTTTTTTTTTTTTTTTTTTTTTTTGAAAGACAGAGTTACAGAGCCAGGTAAAACCAAAGAGAAAGGGACAGAGAGACAGAGAGGTCTTCCATCTGCTGTCCCCAAATGAATTCAACAGCCAGAGCTGAGCTGATCTGAAGCCAGGAGCTTCTTCCAGGTCTCCCACGCGGGTGCAGGGGCCCAAGGACTTCGGCCATCTTCTACTGCCTTCCCAGGCCATAGCAGAGAGCTGGGTCGGAAGTGGAGCAGTCGGGTCTCAAACTGGCACCCATGTGGATGCCAGCGCTTCAGGCCAGGGTGTTAACCCACTCGCCACAGCGCCGGCCCCAGTGATGTATCTTTTAACAAAGGCTTCCACACTGGTAGTAGTTTTTAAAACAATAAAAACAAAATCAGAAGCAACTGAGCTAAGGCAGTGGTGACGCGCTTGCTCAACCCAGACCCAAGGGCTGGACGCATTCTTTCCTTTTGCACCGAAACGCAGGAGAAGCATCTCACAGGTGACCCGGGGGAACAGCAGTGACTCTCGGGGTGGTCTCACATCTCAGGCTACAGGGCTCCACCCGCAGGAGTCTGATGGAAACTCAAAACCAGACATGGGGCCAGGGGAGCTGTGCGGCACCCAGAGGCAGAGGCTTCCCAGCCTCAGGCGCTCACACAGCTCCCAGGCGAGACTTCGAGGTGACAGACAAGCACACCACTGGCCCCGCTCTGCCCATCAGGCCGCGTCCACCATGTCCCAGCCCAATCCCACCCTCCCTGCCTACACTCGCGCCTCCCGAGCTGGGAGGGAGGCCCACACACACTCAGCTTCCCGCCTCCGGGCAGAAGGCCACCAAGCGTGTCACCTTGGCCATGTCTCCTAGGTAACCAAGAAGCCCCCTCCTGCTGCAGCCCACATCAGGCAAGGGAGGAGGGGGAGCCCCGGGCCCAGGGTTCTGCAGGGAAGTGGAAGCAGCAGGGAACAGAACACAGCCACGGCTCAGACCCAAGGCCCCTGAAGCCACACCCCAGGCCTCCCGGGGGCCACCCTGCTCTCCTCGAGGGTCACGTTAACCAGATGTCCGGTCTGGACTCGAAAACCCCGCCCCCATCCCTGCACCAAGCTCTTCCTCTTCACTCCCATCATATTCAGTTCAGAGCCCCATGCACTGACTAAGTACCTGCTGTGTACAGGCACTGCCCAGGACACAGCAGAGACCAAGCCTGGCAGTGACTCTCAAGTCAGCAACACCTGGAGCCCGTGGCAGGTGAACCCGGGAGGGTGACCTCGAGTCTGTGGCCTTTGGGGCAGTGGCAGCCAAAGTGCTTCAGGGGCTGGCAGGTGCTGCGGTCCCTCCTCTTATCCAGCCCTGGGGCCCTCTGCCCCACTGCCATCTGCCTGGGCCAGCTCCCAGGAACACTCTGCTCCAGGGGGGCCAAGCTGGATATTCTGGAACTTTCTGCCTGCCTGGGGTGAGCCACCGGCTCCCTTTCAACTTCAGACTGTGTCTGCCTCAGCTAGCAGCCCTAAGAAGCCAGGCCACCCTGGGGTTTCTGAAACCTTCAGACACCCACTCCACCTCCGGGACCGCCCAGGAGACTCAGCCAGAACGGGCACCAGACAAGCAGGCGGGCATCGGGCCTGGGATGCCACCCAAGGCCAGGCCACCACCCTCCCCGCCCCCAGGAGCCCTGCCCTTGCTCAGAGCAGCCCACAGGAGACTTGTCCAACAGCTGGGGCCTCCCTACCCAGACACCAGTGGGCACTGGACAGGTGGCCAAGTTCCCCCTGGATCCCAAGCCTTCAGAATGACCAGCACCAAGTGGGAGCTATCCAGCCAACATGGCCGCAGCTTGCTGCTTGCCCGTCCCCAGGGGCCTGTCCCTCCGTGTCTTTCCGGCAGCACAGGGTCAAGGCCAGGCCGCTCCGTGGGGAACAGCAGTCTCACCGTCTGCTCAGGCCGTCAGTGAGCCCTGCATGCCACTGCGTGATTCTTCCCACTCCCAAGAAGGCAGCTCTCACCGCCACACGGGAGAGGGGTGGTTCAGACCCACGTGTGCCAGCACGGCTGCCCCACGCAGCACACCTGCTCCCCGGGACCAGGGGCTGGGGCTGGCGCCGACTCTGAGCCCCGTCCCCTTGCCCTCCGGCAGCCACCTGCTGCACCATCTCGGGAACAGCCTAGGCCCCTCCAGCTCCCAGCCGTGTTCCCTCCTCCCATACCCAGCCTCCCGCAGCGGGGCCGGGAACGCCATCACGTTCCCAGAAAGGCCAGCCCTGGGCCCTCCTCCCCCTCCTCTTCTTTTTTCATGTGTGTAGGTAGAGGACGAGGGGAGGCGGGATGGACTCCCACATCGCCCATCCTCTGCTTCACTCCCCAAATGCCCACGATGGCCCGGGCTGGACCAGGCAGAAGCCAGGAGGTGGGAGCTTGATCCAGGTCTCCCACGTGGGTGGCGGGGAGCCAACCACGTGAGCCATCACCCTGCTGCCTCCCAGGGTGTGCACCAGAGCACGAAGCTGCAGGTGGGAGCAGAACTGAGACTAAACCCAGGCACCCCAACACGGGATGGGGCGTCCCGGGCAGCATCCTAACCCCCAGGCTGAACACCTGCACCCCGGGCCTTGCTCTGGGTCTGCTCTTCCTCGGCCCTTAGCTAGTACCTTCTTTGGACGCAGGCTTCCCGGAGGATTAAGTCAGACAAGCAGTGTCCCTCAGCAGGATGAGCGCCCAGGCCCGTGAGGCTCTGCAGTGGTCGACTTGAGCCCCCTTCTGGGGAGACGGGATCCCAGAGAGGGGTTCCCAGTCAGCAGCACAACCGCAAAGCCAGACATCTGGCCTGCAGGGAGCACGCAGCTCTGTGGCACCCTCACGTCCAGAGAGCTTGCCCCGTGGGCCATGTTCAGGCTGCCTCTTGCTGGCGTCAGTTTTGAATCCGTCAGTTCAGGGAGAAGCAGTCAGGCTATGCAATCGTGAAGGAAATGAGAAATGCCAAGCCCCGAGGTGGAAACCCTGGCCCCCTCATCTGCAGAGGTGTCCCCCATGGCCAAGGAAGCCACGGAGAAGGCACACATCCCCTGAGCCTCCAGGGCCACTGTGGAGCCCTGTGTGACCTCAGGAGATGCCCGGCCGTCTTGTACAGCTCCACGGTGTGTGCACTGCACAACTGCAGAGAGCGACTTTGCCCAAGACTGCTGTGAACAGCACCCCCCCCCCCCAAGATGTGCAATGTGGAAGTCAGGAAGTCACCTCTCCTTGGGCATACTCCCCCCGCCACTAGGGCCTCAAAACTGGGAAACTAGATAATCCAGGGCTGAGCATCTGGCCTAGTGTTAAGACACTCAACATCCCACGGCTGAGTGCCCCGGTCTGATTCCCAGCTCTGGCTCCTGACTCCAGCCTCTGCCAGGGCAGAGCCCGGATGGCTCAAGCAACCAGGTCCCCGCCACCTACATGGGAGATGCGGACAGACTTCTGGCCTCCCAGCTTTGGCCCTAGCCCAGCCTCGGCCACTGTGGGCATCTGGGGAGTGAGCCAGCAGATGGGAGATCTGTGAGTCTCTCACACAAAACAAATGTTTGGAAAAAATAATTTTAATTTTGTAAAGTGACATTCGAAGCAGATGCATGCTTTGCTCGTCTTTTAAAGAACACGTGGAATAATTTCTTACAGGCCGACCCAGAGCTCCAGCTGGGGTGGAGGGGAGGCTTTGAGGACAGCTGATGGCTGGGTTCTATTAGAGCAGGGAGAGCAGGCACGGGGTGTCCATTTCAAACCTCTCTGGCTTGTCAATCTCCAAGATTTCCACCCTCCCCTTTGGCTTCCACGACTGACCCCCAAAAAGCGGTCCCAGCCTGGACTCAGCTGTGAGCATCAGGCCCACTGGGGGGCAGAAGACTCACACAGAGCCAGCTCCTAGGCAGACGGGGGGGAGGTGGTCAAGGTCCACAGGATCTGACCCTGCCTTTCTATTTAAGGAAGCTCGGGCCCCTGTCGGTGGCAACACTGAAAGGGGAGAGGCTGCTGGCATCCCCTCCCGCCTTTCTATTCCAGTCTCCTGGCAGCCTCGGGAGTCACAGCTCAGTGCTGTGACCTGACCCTGCCTCCCTGACCCCGGCCTGGGCCAGAGCTGTGGTCTGAAGCCCCCCCAGTGAAGCTCCCTGGCCCACCCTGCAGTCAGCCAGCTGGGATCTCAACACGGGACTGGGGGGTGGGGGAGTGGGGGGAGGCCAGGCCCAGGCTGGCGCTGAAGGTCAGCAGGAATAGGAGGGAGGAACCCAGGAGGCCTCCATTCTGGGCAGCATAGAAGCCCAGCAGAGGCAGGCAGGAGTGCCCAGGTCCCGCACAGCCAAACTGTCCTCTCTACCTGCCCCCTGCCCAGGTCCCACGCAGCCAAGCTGCCATCCCTACCTGTCCCCCAGCCCCCAAGTCCTGTGCTGAAACAGGATCCCTGGCGTGGTGGCATTAGGGGGTGGGGCCTTTGGGCTGATCAGCTCACCAGTGTGGAGCCTCTGTTAACAGTACTGGTGCCTTTATGACAGAGACCCGAGAGAGCTCTGTGCCCCATGCCACCATGAGCCGGGAGATGAGCCCTCTGCAGACACACCTGCTGGCGCCCCATTCTCAGGAACTGGGGAATGCACTTTTCTGGGGCTTATAAACCACTGGGTGTACGGTCCATCAGTTACAGCAGCCCCAGCGGACCAGAGCTCTACCACTTCCCACGTGGAGCCACCTGGCCAGACAGGAGCCCCCAAATAACAGCAGAAAACCAAGCCAGTCAAGGACTGAAGATCAGACACAGCTGCTTTCTGCACACAGGCTGGCTCCTCGAATCCCAGCCTTGCCAGGCCCCCGAACTCTGGCCTAATCCACCACAACCCCCACCTTCCACCAACAGCACCACCGCCAAGCCCAGGTCCAGCGCAGTTGAGACGTCCACTTGGAACTCCACACCCAGACACGGCCAGCCCTCTGCTGGGGCTCAGTGGGAGTGGACGGTGGAAAACCACCTGGTCCCCCTGGGGTGCCCACGTCCACGGTCAAGACCTTCAGGGATAAGCTCTACCAGGCTGACCTCCAAGTGGTCCTGAGCGGGGGAGCAGTGACCCGAGTGGGACCTGGCACCAGGCTCAGCCAAGAGACCACCTGAAGAAGACAAGCTGACCTCTGGAGAGAGACTACGAACACCTGGGGGAACAGAGCGCAGGCGCAGTGCAGCGCGGGCTCAGCCGCAGCCCGGGGCAGCTCCTACCCTCTGGGTGGCGTGGTTCAGCATCTCCTGCCAGGCGGAGTCGAACTGTCGCTTGTCATCCTCCAGCAGCCGCTGCTCGGCCAGCGAGATGGTCTCCTTGGCGGCACGCAGCACCTCCGTGGCCCTCTGGAAGTCCTGTGTGGCCTTCTGGGCTTCCAGCTGAGCCTGCATGACAAAGCACCCCCGTGAGAAGTGACAGGGGCTCCCCATGGCCTGTCTCGCTCTCCCCCACCTCCAAAAAACCGAGCACCCCCGAGAGCCAGGATGTGCCCCGTCCAGCTCTGCCTCTCCCACTCTGGGACAGGCAAGGTACCCCAAGGCCTTGGAAACCCGGATAGGACAACAGTTGCCCGACGAGGAGCAGGTGCTGACTCGGTAAACAGGTACTTTTCCCAATGCAGGACCCAAAAGATCAGAAGAAACACACGGGCTCTCAGTCAGTGCCAGACAGGTGCACCCAGCTGTGGTCACACGCTCCGAGAGATTCCTGAGGCCAAGGTGGATCCCAAGGGAGCACGGGCCACCCCGGGTCACAGGGCTGGTTCACGGGGAGCTGGGGGCAGACTGCTGGCAGCACAGTCCCCAGGCCAGCACTGTGGCTCTGCCACACAGTCCCCCACTGCAGTCACACTCACAGATACCAGCAACAAGGGAAGGGCCTACCTGTAAGAGCTCAGCCCCGCCAGCCCGTGGGGGCTCCTGAGCATCTGAAATGGCATTAATCCGCCGTGGAGCACAAAACACGCCTAATTTTTAGACTCTACAAAATAGCCCCTGGGTGATTTGTACACTTAGTACACGATAAACATCTGGGATATAGGAGGCCAAGTAAAATACATTAAAATTAAGGTCACTTGTTTCCTTTTTTTTTTTTTAATTTATTTGACAGGTAGAATTATAGACAGTAAGAGAGAGAGACAGAGAGAAAGGTCTTCCTTCCATTGGTTCACTCCCCAAATGGCTGCTACGGCCGGCGCACTGCACTGATCCGAAGCCAGGAGCCAGGTGCCTCCTCCTGGTCTCCCATGCAGGTGCAGGCGCCCAAGCACTTGGGCCATCCTCCACTGCACTCCTGGGCCACAGCACAGAGCTGAACTGGAAGAGGAGCAACCGGGACTAGAACCCAGCGCCCATATTGGATGCTGGTGCTACAGGCGGAGGATTAACCTATGGTGCTGGCCCCTTCTGTTTTTTTTTTTTTTTCCCCCACTCTGTCTACTGGGAAATGCAAAATACGTAGCAGATGCACGCTGCATTTCTCTGGGATGAGGGAAATGCTTCCCGGAAGAACAGGCCACGTGGCTATGACTACAACAGTGTGAATGTGTCCGAAATCAGCCGCCTAGGCCCCCTCACGCCACGGCCAAGGGCTGGCCACCGCAGGGTCCCCCTAGGCTGACAGAGGCCCTGCTGGGACACCCAGGGGGTAGCCCCCTGGGGCTCAGAAGGGAGAAGGACCAGCAGGGCCCCACCCTGCCCGGGGAGTGACTCTCACATGACTTAGAGGAAGTGTTCAGAAACCGCAGGCTGAGGACAATGGTGAAGATGGTGCAGGGGAAAAGGAGAACCCGAGGCTTGGGAGCACGCCAGCTCCCCACCCCCACCCCGCCCCGGGGCAAAAGGGGAGGGGCCCCAGGTGGACTCAGCCAGGAAGCAGCCCAAGGTGGACTCCGCAGCCTGCAGGGAGTCCACAGGGAACTCCAAGCAGAAATGACTTCCTGCAGGGCGAGCCGCAGGGGTCCTGGCTGAGGACAAAGGAGAGGGTGACACAGAGACAGGCAAGGGCCAGCGGCAGGCCAGCTGGGAGGAACCCAGTGCGCTGAGAGGAGGATCTCTAAGAGCTCTAACAGCCTCGGCTCACACGTTTGAGCAGAGGCTCTGAATGAAGGCCAGGCGACACCTCTGATGAGGGACCTGCCTGCCGCGGCCCCACAGTGCGGCCCTGGGACCAGCCAGCCACCCATGTAAGCTCAGGCATGCTCAGCCACACTACCTCCCTGGAGCTGATCGACCCACTGAGGAGCAACGTGGGCAGCAAGACCCGCCCCGCCCCCGCACCACACGGCAAACCAGCACCAGGAGGCACAGGAGAACGCTGTACCTGCCAGGACAGCCACAGGACATCTCGCTGCAGCAAGGGGTGGTGGAGACAGGGAGAGCTTCCATCCACTGGTTCACTCCACAAATGGCCCCAACGCCCGGGCATTGTGTGCCACCCTAGAGCATCTCCCCAGTTCAAGAACTGCCAAGCAAGGGGCCAGCGCTGTGGTGTAGAGGGTAAAGCCGCCACCTGCAGTGCCCGCATCCCATATGGGCACTGGTTCGAGTCTGAGCTGCTCCACTTCGATCCAGCTCTCTGCTATGGCCTGGGAAAACAGTAGAGGATGGCCTAAGTCCTTGGGCCTCTGCACCCACATGGGAAACCGGGAAGAAGTTCCTGGCTCCTGGCTTCAGATCGGCGCAGCTCTAGCCGCTGCAGCCATCTGGGGAGTGAACCAGCGGATGGAAGATGCCTCTCTCTCTCTGCCTCTGTCTCTCTGTAACTCTTTCAAGCAAATAAATATTAAAAAAAAAAAAAAAAAAAAAAAAAAAACTGTGAAGCAGGAGGGGGCCAAGGCTTTGTACCAAGACCTGTGAGCCCTCCCACACTTTTTTTTTTTAAATTGACGTTTAGAGTTAAGACAGAGAGAGACAGAGAGAAAGGTCTTCCTTCCGTTGGTTCACCCCCCAAATGGTGGCCATGACCAGAGCTACACCAATCTGAAGCCAGGAACCAGGTGCTTCCTCCTGGTCTCCCATGCAGGTGCAGGGCCCAAGCACTTGGGCCATCCTCCACTGCCTTCCCAGGTCACAGCAGAGAGCAGGACTGGAAGAGGAGCAAACGGGACTAGAACCTGGCCCCCATATGGGATGCCGGCACCGCAGGTGGAGGATTAACCAAGTGAGCCACGGCACCGGCCCCCCTCCCACACTTCTATATCCTTCACAGTCATGGCGGCTCATGGCCTGCCAACCACACAGCGGCCCCCGGAACCAGCACGCCCCAAGTCACAGCCCTCCAGTCACTGCGGGGCACTGCAGTCACTCACCCTGGGCAGAGGGGGGCCGCACTGTGGGCTTCCTCCTGCTCTCCCCACGGTGCTGCCGGCACCACAGCAGCTTCCCCCCTCACCCACACAGAACTGCCGATGTTGGGGGGGCCCACACCCACAGGCAGGGCCCACCGCCATACCTAGGCCCCTGGCCCACAGAACTCAAGGACACAGAAACAATGTGCAGCAGCCATTTTATCACGGAGACAAAAACTCAGGGTCCCCTGCTGGGGCGGGTCTGTCCCTTGCTCCCTGCGCTGCCACGTGCACTCCTGCCATCTCCACAGCACCCCCAGGACACAGCAGCACCTGCAAGGTGTGCAAGACACACCCATGAGGGAAGCCACTACACCCTTCCACCACGATGCACAACACACGGACCCGGGCCACGGAAAGTGGCCCGGTCACTGCCCGACGATCTGAGGGCAGGCACAGCAGGACGCCACCCGTGGCAGGAAGCGCCCGCTCTGGAGCTGTGCCCGTGACAGTCCTCGGCAGTTAATGAGTAGCTGCTGGCTTCCCCTGAGAAAGAGGGGGCCCAGGAGTGGAGGGGTGGCTGTGCAAAGAACCGGGGATCCCAGCTCTAGAAATAACATCTCCTCAGCAGACGAGACCCAGCAGGCACAAGAGGCCCCGCAGAGCTCCGAGCCCAGCCGGAAGGCGGAGGAGCCAGGTCACTCCCGTGCTCCGGTTCTGCCTCGGCAGGCCCAGCGCTGGCTACCTGGGCATCAGCAGCACAGCTACCAACACAGCTGTCCAGAGAGATGGTCCCACCAGCACCACATGGGTGGTTCTCCATAGCTCTCCAAGGCCCAGGACCCCAGCTCTTAGCAAGTGGCAACAAAGCAAACATTCCAACGCCCTGGACAGAACTGGCATTGACTGCCCAGGACAATCGGGCCACTGTGAGGCCGCAGGAGGAACAGGGCACATTCCTGGCACCAACAACAATGGCCATTGTCGTGGGTCCACGAGCTTGAACCAGTCCCTCACCTCCGCAGACTGGAACGCCAAGGCCTGTGTGGTCCCCCAGGGGCTGCACACACAGAATCACAGTGGCGGTCAGCAGACACGGGCAGTGGGCCGTGGAACCATCGAACGACTTTGCTTTTTTTTTTTTTAACTTTTATTTAATGAATATAAATTTCCAAAGTACAGCTTATGGATTACAATGGCTTCCCCCTCCCATACGACTTTGCTTTTGCAACATCATTGTATGCCTGCAAGTTTTCCACCCTAAGAAGTTTCTAAAACTGCTTCCCGGTGCACATCTTAATCAGCTATCCCTTTGCTGGTGATCTACCATTCAGTTCTTTATACTCCACGCCATGCCACTGGGTTAAGGAGTAACAGTGGGAGGAGCAGGAGGCGGCCCCTGCTCCCGAGCAAACCACAACGAAGCAGCTGCTTCCAGTCGCTTGCTTTAACCCAGTCCTAAGACAGCACATATTTGAGACAGCTGGGGAAATCTGAAAAAGAACTAGATATTTAAGAATTATGACTGGGCCGGTGTTGTGGCACAGTGCATTCATGAGCCAGTGCATGTGAGACTGACAGCCCATGTAGGCGCCAGTTCAAGTCCTGCCTGCTCCACTTCCAATCCAGCTCCCTGCTAAAGCACCTGGGAGAGCAGCAGAAGATGGTCCAAGTGTTTGGGCCCCTGCAACCCACATGGCGGATAACCAGGCTCCTGGCTTCAACCTGGCCAGCCTTGGTCACCACGGCCAGCTGGGGAGTGAATCAGTGGATACACAATTCTACAATATCTCTCTCTCTCACGCTCGCTCACTCTGCCTTTCAGAAAAATGAATACTTTTTTTATAAAACATATATGATTACCTTTGTTATGAAATAAAAATGTGATCTTTTAAAGGTTCTTCTCTGCTAAGGTGAGTGAGTATCGAGGCAGGGGAAATGAAACATGAGTGACGTTAGCAACAGCTGACGCCAGCGACAGGGACGCGGGGCTTCACAATGACTCCCTGCTTTAGTGTACACCTGAGAAATTCCAAAAAAGAAAGTTGCGGGGGTGAGGAGGCTGGTACTGTGGTGTAGCAGGTGCCGGCACCCCATATGGGTGCCGGTTCAAGTCCCGGCTGCTCTACTTCCCATCCAGCTCTCTGCTATGGCCTGAGAAAACAGTAGAAGATGGCCCAAGTGCTTGGACCCCTGCACCAGTGTGGGAGACCCAGAAGAAGCTCCTGGCTCAGACTGGCTTAGCTTCAGCCATTGAGGCCATCTGGGGAGCAAACCAGCGTCTGGAAGACCTCTCTCTCTCTCTCTCTCTCTCTCTCTCTCTGCCTCTGCCTCTGCCTCTGCCTCTGCCTCTCTGTAACTATGCCTTTCATATAAATACAATCTTTAAAAAAAAAAAAGTTACAAAGCCTGGCCTTCGAAACCACTGGTTCATCAGTTACTGCTTTTGCTAGTTCCCTTCCGCGTCACCCTCAAGGAAACGCTACTCACTAGAACAGGGATGCTGGGCACGGGCGGGCCCTATGAGAGGCAAAATTTTCAGAAAGTAAACAAAACCAAAAGAAAGAAACACCTCTAAGATGGGCAGTGAGGGGGGAGGCAAAATGCTCTCTTCTGCTATGACACGAACCCCCAGCTCGTTCCAAGTCCTACCATGGACAGAAGACCAAAGGCACTGATAAAAGCCACTCTCGGTTACACAGTCCTCCCAGGAGGGCCAAAGCCCGCCTGCAGGCCTGGGCCAATGCTGCCCTCCACTCACACTGCCCTGGCAGAGGGCACAGCAGGCGCCAGCGAAGGGTAGTTGGTTGCCACAGCCCCAGTGGGTGCCATGTGGAGTCTGGCCTCCAGCCCTGCTGGCAGGTTCTGTACCCGTTTACACTCAAAGCAACAGGCTAGGGCCCTGGTCCAAGCTCCAGGGCTACCAAGGAAGGAAACTGGAACTCGAACCCAGACCCCCAACCTGAAGAAGCTGCAGGGAAGTAGCACACCCGGGCCCTGTGCCATTCCACGTCCCCAACGCTGCAGCCTGCTGAGGCGCACACGAAAACCCACTTCCGGAAACCCCCTGCACACCGCCAGCTGCACAGCCACTCCGCTGAGCGTGCACAGGCGGGGCGCGCCCTCTGTGGCTCCGTACCTAGGCACCGACGGGCTCAATGGAAACCGCAGCAGAGGTGTCTGCCAGGGCGACTTTGCTGGATTAAATGAAAAGCTTTCTGTCTGGCCTCCCCGCTCCGAATCCCACACTCCACGTGGCATAGACCAAGTCTCACACAACGGCATTCGGGACGCTGGCACCCCGACAAAGTGTGCATCTGATGGCCCGCTCCCTGGCCTACCACCCCTTCCTGAACAGGACCAGGCTGCGGCACACGCTCCCCCTGCCCACTGCCCTCACCATCCACTCCCTACTCCTGGACGCCAGGAACACACCCTTCTCCCTCACCTCCCTGTAGGGAACGCCGGCTCATCCTCACAAACCCATCTCAAATGTCCAGTCCTCTGTGAATTCTCACGTACCACGGCGTGCTGGAGGCCGCCACTGAATGATCAGCTCTTCTTGCTTACGGAATCCCATTTAAAAAGAGTTCTTGTCACCCCTCAGTCTACAACGCATGGTCCTATTCTAGACTCACAGGTCCCCTCTTTCCTGAATTTCTACTGAGCTTCAGTTTGCCAGCACTTGATGGAAAACCCGTTCAAAGACAGACTGCACTGTACAACAGCAGCCAAGCACCCCAAGAATCTGCAAACCCAAAACTTGCTGAACGCGGGAACCTTGCACCCAGCACGGAGCAGAACGCCCACCACTCCCCCGCCCCCGCCCCACACACAGCCATGCTGCGGCACTGCTGGTGTGTTCCCCGGCCCCGTCCCACGTCCCAGAAGACTACTCCCCAGCTCCTACCCACCACCGTGCTAAAGAAGGCCATGCTCACACTCAGCCAACATGGGAAGACCAAGTCTGTGGTTCCCGAGCCACCCATCCTTCCCAAACTCCCTCAATCACACCCAGAGGGCTAGGAAACTAACAGCCAATCACAAGGAGACATCATCACACATGGCCCAGGGAGGCTCAGCCTCTGGATTCCGGGAGAGGGGCAGTGAGAACACACGGAGTGCCGCCCATCCTCACCACCTGCCCAGCCCACCACGCATGCCACATTCCAAACCATCGGTGCTAATCCTGCACTCCGCTCAGCTTCATTCGGAAACTGCTTTCTAACATGAGTTAAACAAACAGCTTCAGGGGTGGGCATGAGGCACAGCGCCATTAAGATGCCTGCATTCTAGGGCGCTGTGGCGTAGCGGGTAAGGCCACCTGCGGTGCCGGCATCCCATCCTGGCTGCTCCACTTCTGATCCAGCTCTTTGCTATGGCCTGGGGAAGCAGTGGAAGATGGCACAACACCCTGGGCCCCCGCACCCACATGGGAGACCCAGAGGAGGCTCCTGGCTCCTGGCTTCAGATCAGCACAGCTCCGGCCATTGCGGGCAATTGGGGAGTGAACCAATGGATGGAAGACCTCTCTCGCGCTCTCTCTCTCTCTGTCTCTCCTTCTTTCTGTGTAACTCTTTCAAATAAATAAATAAATCTTAAAAAAAAAAAAAATGTCTGCTTCCCATTTTGAGTCCCAGGACTGCTTCCTGTCCAACTTCCTCCTAATGTGTATCCTGGGAGGCAGCAGGCGACGGCTCAAATAGTTGAGTCCTTGTCACCTACACAGCGAGCTCCCAGCTTTGCCCTGGTTTAACCCCAGATGTTGTGGGCATTTGAGGAGTGAACCAGAGAATGCAACAGGTAGATGTAGATTTGTGTGTATCTGTGTGTGTGTGTGCGCACATTTCAAATAAAGATAAATGGGTTCAGAGCCAGACATTCAGCTTCATTAAGACACCCAGCTACAGTACAAACGAGAAGCCACAAACTCCCTTATGGTTAAGAGGCTGGTTAAGAAGCCTATGTCCAGAGCCATCGCTGTAGCGTAGTGGGTTAAGCCATGGCCTGCAGTGCCAGCATCCAATATGGGTGCCGGTTTGAGTCCTGATGAATCCTCTTCTGATCCAGCTCCTTGCTAATGTGCCTGGAAAAGAAGCAGAAGATGGCCCAAGAGCTTGAGCCCCTGCACCCATGTGGAAGACCTGGATGGAGTTCCTGGCTTCTGTTTTGGCCTGGCCATTTGGAGAGTCAACCAGCAGATTAAAGATCCCTTTCTCTCTCTCTCTCTCTGCTTTTCAAATAAATCAATCTTTGTTAAAAAGGACAACAATGACCGGGTCCTACCTCAGAGTACCCAGGTTCAAGTCTCACCTAGGGCTTTTGACTCCATCTTCCCACCAGTGCAGAACCCTGGGAGCAGCAGTGATGGCTCAAGTAATCAGGTTCCTGCCACCCACATGGGAACCGTGGATGGAGTCCCCAGCTCCTGGCTTGCGCCCCTGCTGCTCTGAGCATCTGGGATTTAAACCAACTGATGGGATCTGGCTGGTGGGCTGTCTCTCAAATAAACTAAATAGATAAATAAGTGGGTTTTAAAGCCATTACTATCCCTCATGTCCCTGAGACAAGAAATACTCAAAAGGAATGAAAGGAATATCTGTCAGCAGCCCCCTCCCTGCCAGGCGGGATCTACAAGAGGCGGCTCTTGCTTAACTGGACACCTTTGCACAAACGCTTGGCTTCCCTCCCAACGGGCTGCCATCGGCAGAGGCCGAGGTCACTCTTACAAAGTGACTCAGTGAACACCAGCTCACTGTGTGGCGTGGGACCTTGGAGCGTCCTCTCCTGGCCTGGGAGCCCGGGAGAGACCCATAAAGAGCAGGTCAGGGAGGAGAGAGACAAGAGGACAACCCAAACCCAGGGACACCTGCAGCCCCAGGCCCCTCAACAGTGTCCAGCTGCAACAGCAAAACAGTCCAGCGGCCCCCAGCTGGCCCCCTCCCGCTCGGCACATGGGATTTCTATGCTCTTTGGAAGCAGCAGCATCCTCGGTGACCAAGGAGGCAAATGGGAGCAGAAACCGTGGCTGGATGCATGCATTCCCCAAACCTGGCACCGTGGCCGGTGCATTGCATATGCAGAAGACGCATTTGCTTAATTAAGGTACCCAGCTACAGTACAAATGAGAAGCCACAAACTCCCTCATGGCCAATCGTTTTAATTCATCTGTGATTTCTGTTATCTCCTGCAGCTCACGTAATAGATAAAGGTCTCTCTGAGTGCATCTATCCTTGGAAGTGCCTGTTTATGGTGATGTAAAAATTCACCTGAAAAACCTCCATACTGTACACAGTAAATCCTGAGTTTGAGCACCATTCTCTCAAGACCAAATACTGAGGCCGTGCTGTGGTATAGCAGGTTAAGCCACTGCCAGTGATGCCAGCATCCCATATGAGCACTGGCTCAGGTCCCTGCTACTCCACTTCTGATCCAGCTCCCTGTTAATGCACCTGGGAAGGCAGAAGATAGCAAAAGTGCTTGGGCCCCTGCACTCACGTGGGATACCCAATTCCTAGTTCCTGACTTTGGCCTGGCCCAGTCCCAGCCATTATGGCCATTTAGGAAGTGAACCAGCGGATGAAGACCTCCCTCTCCCCATCCCTGCTTTGTAACTCTTTTCAAATAGAAAATAAATAGAAAAATAAATCTTTAAAAAAAATCAAACATTGCCCCTTGCACTCAAGGTGCCTCTTCTAAGCTGAATGGTAGGAGCTGGGATGAGTCCCATGGGGTTCAGGAAATTTGCACCTGGGTAAAATATGACCCTCTGAATTTTTTTTAAAAGACTTACTTATTTGTTTGAAAGGCAGAGTTACAGAGAGGCAGAGAGAGAGAGAGAGGTCTTCCATCTGCTGGTTCACTTCCCAAATGACTGCAATGGCTAGAGCTGGGCAGATCCAAAGCCAGGAGCCAGGAGCTTTCTCCTGGTCTCCCACGCACTGCTTTCCCAAGGCCATAGCAGAGAGCTGGATCGGAAGTGAAACAACAAGGACTCAGACTGGAGCCTATATGGGATGCCGGCACTGCAGATGGTAGCTTTACCCGCTGGGCCTCAGCACCAGCCCCAGACCCTCTCTGAATTTACAGAACCAAATTTCTGTATTTCTCACCAGGCCACATTTGAGATCATATGACTACTGCAAAAGATTCGCAGAAAACGGAATTAACAGATATACGTTGGCTCCCAAATTTTGAAACCCATCTCCACGAACTTTTTGAAGGCCTATCATAGAGATGGAGTTTGGAAATCCCTTGAAGGCAGGGCGAGGTCTGCCCATCAGTGCACCTCCAGGCTGGTCCCCCGACCTCCTCCAGGTGACCTCCCGTCACTGGGCAGCACACGGAGCCTGGTGCACGGAGCACTGCCAAGGGAATGACCGCTTCACAGCAACTCCAACCCCCAGCTCCAGCCCATCTTTTGCTTCTGGCTCTGAGTGACCCAGCTTGATTTTAAGACAGGTTGAGGATCCCTTATCTGAAATGCCTGGGGCCTGAAAGGTTCAAACATCAAGGGTCTTACAGATCTTGAAATATTTACACAGTCTCTGCCAGTTGGGTATCTCTAATCTAAAACATTGCACAAGCCACAATTTTTTGAGCTCAAAAAATGCATGTTTTGCATGCTCAGATTAGCGGCGTTCAACCCGTGCACCTGCGAGAACAGCTCCAAAGGAATGCCGGGCAGGGGCGCAGAGGAAGACGAGGGTCTGGCATAAATAGCAGCCACTACAACGCCCCCCCCCCCCAGCACAATATATGGAAAAGCCGAGCAATGTGTGTCAGCCTGTGGCAGAGCTGGCCACGCAGCTCATCAGACAGCGTCACCCACGCAGGCTGAGGCTCACGGCACTTCAGGCCCCCCAAGGCCTGCCAAGAGACAGGAACAGGCCTGCAAAGGCCAGGGCAGCAGCTGGGCCCCCACCTGGGGAGGCCAGGTGGACACAAGCTGGGGTGCCAGAGGCTCTGTGTGTGAGCCCAGGCCCTGGCAGGCCCTCCCTTCCCACCTGTCACCAGCACATGGAGCAGCCCTGCGGGACCCAAGGCCTCTCCTCACCCTAGAGGAGGATGGAAGTCAGCAAGGACAAGGACAAGGCATGTATGCGTGCACACACACGCACACACACACACACGAGTCCCAGCGTCTCCAGGCTACAATGGACTAAGCCGGGCTAAGAGGCGATTTCTACCCTCAAAGAGGTCCCGTGTTTTCGATGCTGGGAACTCACGCTGGACCTCAGGTAGCCTGGATCAAGCCCCAAGCGGGCCGTGCAACAGCAGCCCAGGAGCGAGCGAGTCAGTGCACAGGAGGCACCCACAGCAGGGGAGGACTGGCTGTCTGTTACATAAGCCAAGCCGGGGCTATGTCCTCGCGGCAATGCCTCCAAGGTGCACTTAGAACTCTCACCCCAGGGGGAGTGTTTCTGCTCTCACAGATCCAAACTCAGAGCAGCCAAGCAGAAGGATGCTCAGGGAGGGGGAGGGGAGGGGACCCCGGGAGGGGCTCCCGGCAGCCCCCCACCCTGTGGGGGCTGGGTCTTTGCTTCCCATACACGAAGGGTTAAAGTCGAGCTCGCGTCCCTCAGAACTTTCTGCAGTGAAAGAAACGCCCTCCATCTGCACTGTCCCAGAAGAGCAGCCCTTCAGACGTGGCTGGTGACACGAGGGGCTAATGGCCCCCATCGCAGCCCTAGCAGGGGCACAGGGAAACCATTGCAAGAAAAAACAGATGACGTCATGACAGAGACCGAGACGTGGTGTTCCAACAGCCAGGAGTTGTGGCGTGGGTGGGGGCGTGTGCACAGCACAGATGCGGAAGATGACAGCGGCTCGGCCAGATGGCACAGGGCCTGGTGTGCTGTGCTCAGATTGGAGCCTGACGCTGGAGACGGAAGACAGGAGCTGTGCGAGAGCCAGCGTCCCCCAGGAAAAAAACAGAAGCAATCGGACGGGCTCACGGAAACAAACAGGCTTATTCCGAGGGACTGGATCAGCGACTGTGGAGGCAGGCAGGCTGGAGACCCGGCGAGGGGCCGGGGCTGTGGCTCAGGCTGCAGGAGCCCCTGCCGCACACCGGAGGTCATAGGGTTGTTCTGACTGATCGGGAGGGGCAGGGCACTCTGCTGGCCTCCGATTCCAAAGTCGGCCTCATCCACACACAGTCTCACAGGAACACTGGAATAACACTGGACCCGGCATCTGGCCACAGGGCCCAGCACAGAATCAACCATCACGCGTGCTACAGTCCTGAGCAGGACAATCAGCAGAAGGGACTACAGTCAGAGAACTCCCCTGTGCAGCTTGTACCACGGAAGCGAGAGCGAGCTCCGGCCCCAGCTGGCTTTTCTAACTATCTCCCCTACCTTCAGGGGGCACGCCCACCTCCTAGACCCCAAAACTGGACAAAGCTTCCTCCTCAGCACCACCAACTTCCGACTTCATGAGCTGTCGCCAAATCATATCAAACTGCAGTAGGCTCCCACTGGAATCTGAATTGCGAGCGAACACACCATCTTCTCAACACAGGTCTCAAACACTGCATGAGACGGACTTACAGCTAAAACAACAGCTGTCTCAAACTCTGATGTAGGCTGGTCCCACATCCTTCCGGGAACCCTACCTCTAGTTGAAACTCCACAAGGACATTCTTGCGTCTGGACCACTCAGTGCCTCCCGCATGGCATCCTGGTGGGATGGCTCCTTGCCCCGCCCATCAGGACACACCTGTGTGTGATGAGCCTGCGCCACGGGCACATGGCTATGCTGAGACCGGCCCATCTGCAAGCCGAAGCTCACCAGACTCTCCCGGGCAGATTTCCACAGGAGGGAAGGAAGTGGGGGATGTGAAGTCACAACCAGGAAGGCAGGGAAAGCAGGAGTCTGCCAAGGTCAGGAACAGGAAGGGAAAGGTGTGCCAAGGGCCCCAAGCCCTGTCGCCTGGCAACGTAAGAAAGCCCGCCCACGTTGAGAGACACAATCTACAGTCTGGTTTGCTTTCCCTGCAAATGTGACCGCTCCGCCACCCTCTTCAGAGAATGTCTGTGGTTCGCACAAGGGGGCTGAACGGAGCTCGGCGAGTCAGCCCAGCGAGCGTATTAAAAACAGCCACAGGGTCTGGCGCCGTGGCTCAACAGGCTAATCCTCCGCCTTGCGGCGCCGGCACACCAGGTTCTAGTCCCAGTTGTGGGCGCCGGATTCTGTCCCGGTTGTCCCTCTTCCAGGCCAGCTCTCTGCTGTGGCCCGGGAGTGCAGTGGAGGATGGCCCAAGTGCTTGGGCCCTGCACCCGCATGGGAGACCAGGAGAAGCACCTGGCTCCTGGCTTCGGATCAGTGTGATGCGCCAGCCGCAGCGGCCATTGGAGGGTGAACCAAAGGTAAAGGAAGACCTTTCTCTCTGTCTCTCTCTCTCACTATCCACTCTGCCTGTCAAAAAAAAAAAAAAGCCACAGGAAGAAAAAAGCCAGCCAGCCCCAGGAACCTCATGGTTCCATGTACAATTGCAAAACTGCACACCCTGCTTCCCTGTACCCGCTAGACAGTGGCACAAGCCACAGCTGGCGGCTGCAGAGAGCATGCCCCCCCGCCCAGCCAGGCCACGGGGAAGTGCCACAGGACAAGGACACGGGGACTGTCCAGGACAGACCTGACAGCAGCAGAGGCAAGAGCCGGCTCACAACCAGTGCTCCCAACAGGGCTTCCTGCCACCTGCCAGGCGTGAAAGGGTCACTGCCCACCACCCCACGAGGAGAGGACCTCAAGGTCAGCGGCACTGCACCTGCTCCAGCCAGCCCTGGGGGGGTGGGGCGGGGGGAGGCCAAGGCAGACCAGCCAAGCAAAAGGGTACAGCTAGTTCCACGGGGGTGAGGAACCGGGCCTGCCAACTGAAAGCAAACACGTGCTCTGTGTCAGGGGCGTGCAGCCAGGCCCTGTTCTAATTCGCCAGTCAAGGCTTCCAAAACGCGGCTACTGCTTCCCGGGACTGTGAGCCTAGACGCAGCCTTGCAGGCGGGAGTGAGCAGTGACCCCATCCTCCATTCCCACTGCCAGTCACCGGGCTTCAGGACAGGTGCCCTGTCATCCCACGGCTTGCCCTCATCACAGGCAAGGGCACGATGCAGGTCCCCGTGAGCTAGCCTGTAGCTGCCCACAGGAACTGTGACCATCGGGGCCTCCTCACCCAAGCCCCTTGGGAGAACGACAACCAGGGGCGAAGGGAGGCCTGACAGAGCCACGCTGCAGGCCCAGGTGAGCGGGGCTGAGCTGAGGGGCAGGGGGGAGGGCCAAGTGCCCAGGGTCCCAGGGGACTTGGAACAGGGACCCATAGTTCTACGGCAGGGAACCCACAGGGGAATAACCCACCACACTGATGGGCTCAAGAGCTGCCTCTAGGCCCACACGTCACCCAGGTCTCCGACCTGTTCTCAGACATGCCCACGTGCCCTCAGGCTGCGCCCGTCACAGGACGGGCAGATGTGGCTCCAATCTTGGCTCTTCTGCTGAGGCCTGTGATGACCACGCACGCCCTCAGAGTGAGCAAAGGAGACGACAGCCACCAAGACCCACACCACCGAGCGACCCCCCAGGCCCCCCAGGCGAGCAGCAGGTCCTCAGCAAGGCAGGGGGCCGTGTGCTTAGCACAGAGAACTCAACCTCTCCACGTCTCAGCTGCTTCTGTGAAATTCCAAACAGGCAACCCCTGCGTGCGTGCGTGCGTCACTCCCTTCCTGCCTCCAAGCCTGTTCCCTCCACACACACACACACACACACACACACACACACACACGCTCTCCAGGAGGCGGTCACCGGCACCACCCCCACCCAAGCCACTCCCTCCCAGGCCAGGTCGCCCCCGCCTTGCCTTCTGAAAAGCGAGCTCTCAGCCTTCTCTCGTGGTCAGACCCCCCTGCCAATCACCATGGGTATTGCGGCCAAAACCACAGGTTCCCCAGGGCTCAGCCTTGACAGCTAGTTAACTGCTGAGTCAGCTCCCATCTCCACATTCCTGGGCCACCCCAGGAATCACTCCAAGGCCCGAGACACGGTCCCTGGGCTCCAAGACTGGGTTCCTCATTTGTACAACAGGGACAGAAAGGGAAGAGAGATGACATCCCCAACCCAGAGCGGCACACACGGCTCCTAACGCATCCCTGGGGCCCTCCCCACCCCTAAACGGAGCTGCCATTAATGAGAGGACATAGCACCGGCCATCACCGCTGAAGTGAAACAGCCCACGCCCCAGCTTTGGAGTCCCCAAGGCTGCACCGGGGCTTCTCCCCCGAGTGGGAGAAAGCACGTGTGTCGGATGAGCTCCCTCTGCCAGGAGTCACGCTGCCAGCCCTGAGTTCAGGGCCAACGAGCTGACAAGGCGACACATCCAGGAGGAGGAAGTGCACCAATCTGAACCTGAGTCCACTCACGTCCATGCTCGAGGGTGAAGCAACAGAAAAGGTGTGTGCACTCTGCAATGTACAGTCCAGGCAGGAAGACGTTCGCCCCTTCTCGGCTCGTGTTTTGTTACATAGCAATACTCCCTGTAATTAATCACTCCTAAGCTATGCAGATCCAACAGGTATACTTAAACAGAAATACACCTACAACAAGGCTATGCATTAATCAGCTGACAAGAACGCCGTGAGCAGGGGCTCTCGGGAACCTAACCCTCACTTCGTCCCCAGGAGCAATGCCTCAGTCCTCGCTGACTCAGTGTCCATGGCAGCTTTATAGGATGCACCTGCCACCACGCCGAGCGTCAGAGGTGGCGCTCCAGAAACGCTGGGCGATGCTTCGCTCCGCCAGCCCCGGGCCACTCCAGTCCTCCCACTGCCTCCCTCCCCATCCCAGATGCAGAAAACACAGGCATGTCACTCCAGATCTCTGACACGGATACTACGTTTGCTCACAACCGCCCACACCACACACTCCTACAAGACGGCCCAGAGGGGCATGGGCGCCACCAGGGCAGGATCCTCGCTCGGTTCTTCACACATCACACGCAGGCAGCACAGTGCCCAACATGTGGGCGCCCGCTGTTGCAGGAAAGAAAGGAAGTCAGAAGGAAAAGCAATCCCTGGCCGAGTAAAGGAGGTCCTAACCCAGCCAGCCGCCTTGCAGAATCCCAGCTCCCAGTTCCAGAGTCGCAAACCAAACTCAACAAGGGAAGACTACAGCACTGTGTTTGCCTGGGATGCACGCACAATCCACAAGACGATTTGTTGCACATACCCGGCTGCGTTCCACTGGAAAATGGGATTCCCCGTGGGTTCAAGGCCCAGGCCACACTACGCTCTCTGCTCATTTCCCAGCCCCTGCTCACACACTCCACCTCCTCACAGCCCTCCAACCGGCCCAGGTAGTCCCTTTTTGTTATAGTGGAGGTCTTTTTTATTATTCATTTTATTTCACTTGCATTTCAAAGGTAGACAGATGGACAGGGAGAGATCGCCCATCTACTGGTTCACTCTCCAAAGGCCCACAACAGCTGAGGCTGGGCCAGGCCAAAGCCAAGAGCCCAGGACTCCATCCACATCTTCCACATGGGTGGCAGGCACCCAACTACCTGCTGCCTCCCAAGTACATTTGCAGTAAACTGGATCAGAAGTAGAAGAGCCGGAACTCCACCCAGGTATTCTAGATGGGCTGTGGAGTCCCAAGTGCTAGCTAGCTCAACTGCTGTGCCAAACACCAGTCCTTTTTTTTTTTTTTTTAAGGCAATAGGTTTGCACAGAAAAACACATCTGGAGTAACTAACATTTCTTTGACCCAACTGCTTTCCATGTACTAATTAGATCACTATGGTCAGTTATGAAAATAGCTCTAATACTTTCTAGGTACTTAGCACTAGTTCACTTTCCCCACCTCTTGGTCACTAACAGACTATTAAGAATCAAACACAGGCCGGCGCCAAGGCTCAATAGGCTAATCCTCCGCCTGCGGCGCCGGCACACCAGTTTCTAGTCCCGGTCGGGGCACCGGATTCTGTTCCGGTTGCCCCTCTTCCAGTCCAGCTCTCTGCTATGGCCCAGGAGTGCAGTGGAAGATGGCCCAAGTCCTTGGGCCCTGCACCCACATGGGAGACCAGGAGAAGCACCTGGCTCCTGGCTTCGGATCAGCGCGGTACGCTGGCCGCAGTGGCCATGAGAGGGTGAACCAACGGAAAAGGAAGACCTTTCTCTCTCTCTCTCTCACTGTCCACTCTGTCAAAAAAAAAAAAAAAAAAAAAAAAAAGAATCAAACACAGCAGAGGGCTGAAAGCAGCACGCCCTTTTTGTTCCTGGAATCCCAACACAGAGGGACAAAGACCAGGCTGTCTGCTGGGTCACGCACATGTGGCCCAGTCACCCCTGCCCACCGTGGACAGACAAGGACCCCCTGAGGATCAGCCAGCCCCAGCCAGCCACCCACAGATGGTAAATGCACGAGGGCAGCTAAGCTTGAGATCAGAAAAATTACCCAGCAACAGCAGGAGCTATGTCCGTGTGTTCGGCCACTAAGTGTTGGGGAGGCTTATTCTGGAGCCACAGCTAACTGATACACAGCTCCATTGTACAGATGCAGAAGGTGAGGCACAGAGGTATAGGACGCTGCTGATGGCCCCACAGCTATCAAAGGGTGAGCTTGGGATTCGACGCTGGGCATTCTGGCTCCAGGGGCTGTCCCCATGGCTAAGCCACTGAAGTTTCTATGCCTCCCCTCGCCTACTTTTCTAAAGGGGTTCAATGTAGGCCAAGGATTTCCATGGCCCCACAGACACTAAACAGGCAACTTCCAGCCCTGAGCGACCCTCATGGTTCTGCGTTTATTAAACCTGCTCAGCTCTCTTCTGGTATGTTCCAAAAACAACACGCTCCCCCAATGACAAGGTTGCCCGTACCTACAGATACAGACAAGCAGGCCAACAAAATGCAGTTGATCTACCTGACACGACAGCATTCAGCCTTGGAAAAGGGGGGGACGCCGGCACACACTACATCACGGGGGGGGGGAACGCCGGCACACACTACATCACGGGGGGGGGGGGGGGAACGCCGGCACACACTATATCACGGGGCGGGGGATGCTGGCACACACTACATCACGGGGGGGGGGGGGGGGGGACGCCGGCACACACTACATCATGGGGGGGGGGGAAACGCAGGCACACACTACATCACGGGGGATGGGGAACGCCGATACACATTACATCACGGGTGGGCATGGGGACATCTTGCTAAGAGAAAGCCGCCAGCCATAAATACGACAAGCGGTGTGTGATTCCTAAGTGACTACGTGAGATACCTGGAGTGGTCACATTCATAGAAACACAAGGAAGGGAGTTACGGCTTAATGAGGAAGACAGGACGGTTCTGGAGGCAGAAGTACTGAGGGTGGCACAGCCAAGCCAACGCACTGCGTGCCATGGGCTTGCACCTGTTTTTTTTTTTTTTTTCCCTTCAATTTGATTTTATTTGCTTGAAAGGCAGAGTTACAGAGGGATAGGGGGAGATAGGGGCAGGGGGTCTTCCATCTGCTGGTTCACTCCCCAAATGGCCGCAATGGCTGGGGCTGGGCCAGTCCAAAGCCAAGAGCCAAGAGCCAGGAGCTTCTTCCGGGTCTCCCAGGTGACTGCAGAGAACTGGATTGGAAGTGGAGCAGCCAGGACCCGAACCAGCGCCCAGATGGGATTCCGGGCAACGCAGATGGTGGCTTTACCCACTACAGCACAGCACCAGCCCCACCCCTGTACCTTTAAAAGGGCTAAACAATCACTCTGTTTTACCAGAACTGTCTACAAAGAATGAACAAGGGTTGGCCCTGGCGGTGACCAAAGGACAGTCCGAGGTCATTGTTCGCGAGTTGGAAAGCAAGGAGCACAGGAAGCAAGAAAGCAAGGCTCTCCGCGCGGCCCTCCTGAGTCAGCACGCCGCCCGCAGCGAGGCCAAGGCCAGATGGGCGGGCAGATGAGTCACGGCAGCCTCACAAACAAGCCTGGGCTCGAGGGCACACGCCCGGCCCAGCCAGTCAGAGCCAGCTCCAGCCCAGAACACACAGGTCAGGTTCTACGGCTCAGCACGGGGGGAATCTGCTCGAGCTTTTCAGGATTCCAAGACTGAATCTGACTCACTGGCAAGAAAAAAGGGGGCATCCAGGAACGGCAAAGTCAGGATGGACAGTTTCCAAGGGCCCTACAATTACACCTCTGTGTAAGCTACAGAGAGCCCTGTGGCAGGCATGGGCACCTGAGACACAGGGAACCACTGCTATGGCCTGAGTGCTGACTGGGGTGTGGGATGCGGGGGGGTACATACAGAAAGTAAGAGAAGGTACTGGGGGGGCCGGCACTGTGGTATAGTGGTAAAGCCGCTGCCTGCAATGCCCGCATCCCATATGGGCGCCAGTTCGAGTCCCAGCTGCTCCACTTCCCATCCAGCTCTCTGCTATGGCCTGGGAAAGCAGTAGAAGATGGCCCAAGTTCTTAGGCCCCTGCACCCACATGGGAGACCCGGAAGAAGCTCCTGGCTCCTGGCTTCAGATTGGCTTAGCTCCAGCCATTGCAGCCAACTGGGGAGTGAACCAGCAGATGGAAGACCTCTCTCTCACTCTTTCTCTTTCTGCCTCTCCTTCTCTGCGTAACTCTGACTTTCAAATAAAGAAATCTTTTAAAGAGAGAAGAGAGAGAGAGAGAGAGAGAGAGAGAGAAGGTATTGGGACTCATTCTCTTTTTGTCTGCTAAGTTTTCTGTACTACTCATAAATCCTATTTTTTTAAAGGTTTATTTGAAAGGGAGAATGATAGAAAGGGAGAGACAGAGAGAGATCATCTATATTCTGGTTCACTCCCCAAATGGCTGCAACAGCCAGGGCTATGCCAGGAAGATGCCAGGAGCCCAGAACTCCAACCAGGTTTCTCACGTGGTGCAGGGGCCTATGGACTAGGGTCATCCTCCGCTGCTTTCCCAGGTGCATTAGCAGGGAGCCTGATCAGAAGCGGAGCAGCCGCTAGAACAGGCGCCCATTTGGGATGCCGGCGCTGTGTGCCAAGGCTTAACCTGCAGCACCACAAGGCCAGCCCCTGTAAAGCCTAATTCTTAAAGAAGCCCAAACTCAAGTTTATGCAGGGATCCCATCGTCAAACACTTTGTCTCCTTTAAGTCCTGGGAGAACCAGACTGACCCCTGGGCCCTCAGTCTCCCCATGAGGACACAGAGGCTCTAGGAACAGTAGGAACAGTGCCTCCCACAGACGCCTGAAAGAACTGCAGTGGCGGAATACCCGGCTTGGGAGGGGGCTGCAAATACAAACAGGAACTGGGGGAGGCCGATGAGGCCAGGGGAAGCAAACAGGAAGGCCTGCGAGGCAGCAGCACCAGGAAGGTCAGGGCGCACCTGCCCCCAGCCCAGGTGCCCACCACACACAGAGAGCAGAGGCCACACTGCATCCCGTTCTTCCCCTGGGGACTGTGGGGGCAGGGCGCACTCTCAGCCTTCCCCACCCTTCGTCCTGCCCTACCCAGGCCCACAGCAGCCCCTCAGTACTCACACTGAGTCAGTCACCCCCAGGACCTGGGCCCCATCAGATGAGACCTGGTGACTCAGTGGCTTGCCCAGGGAACTCCCCAGCAGAGGGAAGGGAGAGAGCCACAGTCCCCGCCTCCTCCGACCTTCCCCATCGAAGAGGATCCGGGGTACAGAAAAGAAAGGTGGGGTGTTCAAAGGCACCACACAGGCTTTGAACCAACCCAGCACAGAGGAAGTGGAGTTTGCCTCAAATCCTCCTGCTCCTACCCCTACCCCAGGAAGCAGCGGGGAGGAGAGGGCAGTGTGAGGAGGCAGTTCATCCATCTGCTCAGTCCCCCAGGGTTTCCGGAATGCCAGCATCGCAGCCAGTAGACAGAATTCTACGTCCTTGAGAAGCAGGACCCTCCCCAAACCTGGCAGGCGTGAGAAGTGCTACTGGGGAGGAAGCCTGAAGCCCACTCAAGGGAGGGGGAGGCAGCTGGCAGAGCCCAGCCACATTTCTGAACAGAAACCTGAAGGAGAGGTGGCTGTGGCACAGTGGGTTACGCCTTAGCTGTGACACTGCCAGCATCCCATAGGGGCGCCGGTTTGCATCCTGGCTGTTCCACTTCCCATCCAGCTCCCTGCTGATGCGCCTGGGAAAGCAGTGGAAGATGGTCCAGGTGCTCGGGCCTCCCACCCACATGGGAGACCTGGAGGAAGCTCCTGGCTCCTGGCTTCAGCCTGGGACCCCCGCAGCCATTGCAGCCATTTCAGGAATGAGTCAGCAGATGTCAGGGATCTCTGTGGGTGGGTGGGTATGTGGGTGTCTGAGTGTTGCTCTGCCTTTGAAATAAATACATACATCTTTAAAAAAAAATACAGAAAGAAAAATCTGAAGGAGATGACAGACTGGGCCATGAGAAACATGAGGGTCGGGACACCATGGCCACCAGATGACAACAGGAAGTTGAAAGACCTGGAAGAGGGGGCACACGTGACGTCAGTGCAGCCACAGAGGGCAGCGTCCGACGGCAGCCAGGGCCAGCGGCTCAATCAGAGCGCCAACCCCGAGAGGCCCTGACCACGCAGCCCCTGAGCTCCCGCTGCCCCGAGATCCGAGCTCGAGGGAGCAGGCAGGGACACAGCAGGTGTGGAGGCCGCTGCCACAGGACAGTCTCAGGCGGGTCTGCAGCACGGCCCCCGGGGCTGTTTTCAGCACAGGCCGAGTAGTCCTTATCCAAAACGCTGACATCCACTCGTGGTCAGATTCTGGAATTCCTGCAGGCATACAGTAAGGTACCTCGGGGAGGGGACTCAAGTCTAAACACAAAACCCATTTATGTTTCACAGACGACGTACACCAGAGCCTAAAGTAATTTCACATGCTACTTTGAATAAGTGCGTGCATGAAACTGAGTTTGGGAGTGTGGAATAGTCTACTGTGGCAACCTGTTCTCACTCAACAAGTTTAAGATTTTGGAGACTTCGAATTGCTAACGAGACACAAAAGAATCAGATGGTAATAAATGTAAGTGTTAAAAACTTTCAGGAAAACAGATTTCATGGTCTCCTCAGGATTTACCTGACATTTAAGTGATCAGAGATGTCTTAAGCCTAACGGGGGGCCCTGTCTACTTGAACTTGGGGTTCAGACTGAGGTTGCCTTGACTACCCCACGTGGGGGCATCTCAGCGACTCTGGGGACAGGCACGCCGTGCAGTGTCGGAGCTGCAGCAGCTCTGGGGGAAGGGTTTCTTCCCCCCGGAGCACTGGAGGCCACGAGAGGGAAGCGGGAAGAGGAAGTAGCTGCTCAGAGCCTGCTGCAACCAAGGAGCAGGTCGCTGGCACTCTGAGGTCGCCCAGCTCGGTTTTCCAGGTTAGGACAGGAAGGAGGCTTCAAGGCAGCCACTCTGTCCAGGGGTAAAGGCACCCTGCCTGGCACAGCCCCACCAGACACCTCACATCTAGCTCAGCTCAGAGTTCTGAGTGCAAAATCCAAACGCTTCGCCAGGACCTCAGCCAGGGGTGCCCTGATGAGAAATGGAAAGGGTGGGGGCTGGCTCCTCACGCTCCACGACTCCCAGCCTAACACGTTTCTGGATTTCTGGGGCTTCATTTCTAAAGGGTTCACCCCACCAGTGACTCCCCTACCTAGCCCGACAATATGGTAAAGGTCTGGGAAAAGCCCCCAGCCCGGGCGTGGCATGTAGCAGGCGCTGGGGTCTCTGTTGGGGGCTCTTTCTCAGCCCCTTTCACAGGGCTGCGTGATCAGAGGCTGGGAGGTGGCAAAGCCATCCACTGTGTCACCTAAGAGGCCACCAAAGGACAAGCTCTGAAACCAGGCTGATGTCCACAGCTCCTCTTGCCACGCCCCTGGGTTCCTTATCTGCATATTTGGGCTGGAAGGACACAGAACCAATGTCTCAAGGAGTATACTTCCTGCTACCTGACAGGCAGTCACTGGGATAGGAGGAGAAGCCCGTCTCACATTCTGGGTGCAGCTGCGTATCCCGGGAAGCAGGCCCAGCCCCCAGGGACGTGGACCAGGCTCCCACTCAGGCGGCCATGGGGGTGCCCACTTGCAGGTCATCCAAACGCCAGCACCCACCCTATTTATAGCATCACGATCTGAAACGGAGCAGATCCCACGTGGCTGTGCAGTCACAGCAGTGTCACAGCACGCAGGCCGCCTGCTTCTCACCAGCACGAAGAGACAGAGAAACCCAAAGGCACCCTCAGAACCCAAGGCGCCAGGCAGAGGCAGGGGAGAGGCCCTGCGGGGTTACCGTACCTGCCTCGCCACCCTCCGTGCCTCCCAGTAGGGCTTCGAGTCTTCCACGGCTTTGCCAATTTTCTTCACCAGCTCATCCAGTTTCACCGTCGCTTCCACCAAGACCGAGCGGAACTTCTGGCGAGCATCCTGCAGCCAGGGGACATGGAGCAAACAGAGGTCAGGGTGAAGAAAGGACTTGTGGACACCTGCTCTCCCCCACCAGGATCGCCAAGTGGGACTTCACCCAACCTCCAAGCCCCTAACTTCACACCCTGACAAAACAGCGTCCCCACCAGCACCATCCAAAGGCACTTTTCATGACGGTACAATGGCCTGTGCTCCACGAAGTCTTCACCCACACAAGGGACACAGTCAGTATTCCACGCTCAGTACAAATTTCCTGCGTGTAGCACGGCGGGTAAGGCAAGCACCATAGGCCACTGCAGGAAAGTCAGCATCGGGATGGGAACAGCACAGGGGTCATGGAACCCAGCGGCAGAGGACCTCAGCAAGACAAGTACTGGAGAGAGACTCATGGAAACTTCTAGAAAGTATCCAAACAGAAACCTGAAATGTGCATGGGCACTTGGGGTGAGAGAGGAAATACCCAGACCCAGGCAGGCTGCAGGTCCTGGCTCAGCCTAGAGGGAGGGGGGAGCAGCCTGGTAATGAGCGAGATGGGAGTGCGGGGTTTGGAGTGTGGAAAATGGCCAGAGCTACGGCAGCCCCTCACCCTGGGGACAGCAACGTGGGATTGACAGCATTCAGAAGGAAAGAACCGTTAGTCGGGCTGTGTTAGGCTCAATTACACCAGGAAAGTCAAGAAACCAGATGGGGGTAGGCATGTGGTACAATGACTTAGACACCACGCGAGACAACTGCAGCCCGTGTCGGAGTTCCGGGTTCGAGTCCCAGCTCCACTCTTTAGACTCCAGCTTCCCACAGCAGTCCTGGCTCAAGCATTTGGGGCCCTGCCACCCATGTGGGAGATCCAGATTGGGTTTTGGACTTCTGGCCCAACCCTGGCTGTTATGGACATTTGGAGAGCGAACCAGCAGATGAAGATATCTATTTATCTTTCTCTCTCTCTCTCTCTCTCTCTCTGTTACTCTTTCAAATTTAAAAGAGAAAGACATAAAAGGAGAAATCCAGTCCGTCATCCGGCAGGACCCACGGCGGGTCAGGTCTGTACTTCCGACTCCATATCCCCTCCACCTCTTGTCTCCTTGGCACCCCCCTGACAAAGCCACGCCCAGGGTGTGTGCACACACGCGACCACAAACCAGTTTGCAAGAAAGGAAATGGATCCTCAGAGATAAAGGAACACCACGTGCTCATGCGCCAAGGGGCTGTCTGGAGCCTGAACAGCTACCTGCAGGCAGCACCCGTGTTCCGTGGGCCACGTGAAAACTGTGTACCCATGGAATCACAGCGCTCCTGGCTTCAGCCTGGGCCAGCACCAATGATTGTGAGCATTTGGGAGCAGATGGAAGACGACTCTGTGTCGGTCTCTCTGCCAAATAAAGTAAAAATAAACTTAAAATAATAAATAAATTAAGTGGCCAGTGCCGTGGCTTAACAGGCTAATCCTCCGCCTTGCGGCGCCGGCACACCGGGTTCTAGTCCCGGTTGGGGCACCAGATTCTATCCCAGTTGCCCCTCTTCCAGGCCAGCTCTCTGCTATGGCCCGGGTAGGCAGTGGAGGATGGCCCAAGTCCTTGGGCCCTGCACCCTATGGAAGACCAGGAGAAGCTCCTGGCTTCGGATCAGCGTGATGCGCCAGCCGCAGCGGCCATTGGAGGGTGAACCAACGGCAAAAAGGAAGACTTTTCTCTCTCTGTCTCTCTCACTGTCCACTCTGCCTGTCCAATAAATACATAAATAAATTAAGTAAACACCTGGGGACCTCAGGCAAAGGTGGCTGATGTGCTACCGGAATAACTTGTTACACTGTGAAAGCAGCCATGTGAAATCAGATTCCTGCCCCCTGCAATTAAGCCTTAAGGAAAACATGAGATTGAAAAACATGAAATTGAAAACATGAGACCACCTCAGGGTGGTCATACTATTCCAGGTAGGGAGGGGGCGGCCCACATCACCCCCACTACCACCACAGCAAAGCACCGTGATGTGATTGGATCCGGCCAGCTGCTGGGGGGCCTGCCAGTAAAGCTGGGGTTCTCAAGAGCAGAGTCATAAAGCCTCTTTTTAAAAAAAAATTTATTTATTTATTTATTTATTTATTTATTTGAAAGGCAGAGTTACAGGAAGAGGGAGAGATCTTCCATCCCTGGGTTTCCTCCCTAGATAGCGGCAATGGCCAGGGTTTGGCCAGACAGAAGCTAGGAGTCTGGAACTCCATCCAGGCCTCCCACATGGGAGCAGGGGCCCAATACCTAGGACATCTTCTACTGCTTCCCCAGGTGCGTTAGCAGGGAGCTGGATCAGAAGTGGGGCAGCCAGGACTCGAACCGGCACCCACAGGGGATGCTGGCGCTTCAGGGGACGGCTTAATCCGCTATGCTGCTGCACCGGCCCCTATAAAGCCTCTCTTTCAATCTATGCCAGCGACAGCCCGCCCCACTCAGACACATGCTTTTTGCCTTCCTAGTTCAAGGAAAAGACCGGACTGTGGTTGTCTCTCACAGTTACAAGGACATGTGTCCCCCGAGATCTGAGAGGGAGGACACATGTCCAGGGAGGAGAGCAGGCTGTCTACCCTCCGGAAACCACCCGCAGAGTGGGGAGGGTCCAAAGTGCAAAATCCTCGCAGGAGAACGGGCAGACCTTCCGCCAGCCCAGGAAAACAGGCTCTCCCCTGGGCCAGGGCTGTTGACCTGTGGATCTTGAACACCAGCCCTCAAAGGAACCCTGAGACCATTCCCTTTGGCTGCATGAGGCCTCGGCTCTTAAATGCCAAAAACTGTCTCATCCACTTGTGACTCGGGCCGAGGACAATTTGTGAGCAAGCCAAGAGCTGCTGAGGTGGCATGGCCTCCCCGTGCGCGTGTCCCTGCGTCAGAAACACAGCCCTGTGTGACACAGGAATGCCAGCGAAAGCAAGCCGGGGGCAGTGCCTCAGACACGGGAGACTCAGCACTGGCTGGCAGCGCCGCAGGGCGGAGTCCCTGCCTTCCGCCTCCACCCAGTGACCTCACTTGTAAACTGAGAATGACCGCCTCTCCCTTCCCCACGCTGTCCTCGGAGATGAGGACGCCGGCTTTTTAAAAATAACTGCCCTACATATCAGAGATGATGGCACGCTTCGGAGGGCGCTTAGCAATGTCATTTCTGCGGGCACAGCTCTGCATTTCTGAGCTGCACCTCAGAACAACCCCATCGGACAGGCTCAGCCAGAACCACCACCCCCCAGCCCGCAGATAAGAACCCCGGAGAGGGGGCCTGGAATCCTGGCTGCTCCACTTCCAATCCCGCTCCCTGCTGATACACAGAGAGCAGAGGAAGATGGCCCAAGTCCTCAGGCACCAGCACCCATGGGAGATAACAGTGGCCATGTGGGGAGGGAACCACTGATCAAAGATCTCTCTCTCTCTCTCTCCTCTCTCTCCTTCTCTCTCTGTAACTCTGCCTGAGGCCATGGGAGTTAAGCATCAGACCTTCCACAAAAGCACACATTGTGGGCTCCCAGTCCTGCGTGCCTTTCACGGCACCATGGGCTCCCCCGGCTGGGTCCCAGGGAACCGCGGTGGGGAATCCACAAAGGGGAAGCTCTTCTAGCTGAAGAGGAAGACGCATTTGCCTTTCTGGTCAGCATTCTCCCCCTGAGCGCGCGCTGGGGCTTTCCAGAGGCTGTAGGACACGCGGCCTGCAGGGACGGACACAGAACCAGACACGTGGACACTGCAAAAGGCTGTGGCAGGCCAGCGCCATGGCTTAACAGGCTAATCCTCCGCCTTGCGGCGCCGGCACACCGGGTTCTAGTCCCGGTTGGGGCACCGGATTCTATCCCGGTTGCCCTTCTTCCAGGCCAGCTCTCTGCTATGGCCCGGGAAGGCAGTGGAGGATGGCCCAAGTCCTTGGGCCCGGTACCCGCATGGGAGACCAGGAGAAGCACCTGGCTCCTGGCTTTGGATCAGCATGAAGCGCCGGCCGCAGCGGCCATTGGAGGGTGAACCAACGGCAAAAAGGAAGACCTTTCTCTCTGTCTCTCTCTCTCTCACTATCCACTCTGCCTGTCAAAAAAAAAAAAAAAAAAAAAAAAAAAAAAAAAAAGGCTGTGGCAAATGGAGCTACGAGGCGAGTTTTGGGGGAGACATCTGGCCTGGTGGAGGAGACGCCGCCCGGGGTTCCAGCCCCAGCTCTGCTGAGTCCAGCTTCCTGCCAGTGGAGACCCTGGGAGGCAGCAACAATGACGCAAGAGACTGAGCTGCCGCCACCCACATGGGAGACCCCGACGGCGGCATTCCCAGCTCCAGGTTTCAGCCTGATCAGCCGGACTGTTTGGGACATTTGGGGCGTAAAAAGCAAACAGGGGCTCTTACTCTCTCTCTACCTATCAAGTAAATAAAATTTTTTAAAGATAACTTTATTTTGATGCACAAAAAAAAAAAATCTGAAAGCCACACATAGGAGAAATCTCCAACAAGTTCACAGAAGAATATGTATTATGAAAAAACGATGCATGGATTTTAAATTCTTGTGGCACCAAAACAAACTCGTCTTTTATAATTGCATTTTTCCACAAACTGAAGTCACCCAAGACCCCAGTTCTACTAAAGCAGACGTTCAAGAGACCTGCAAGTGTACAGAATCCTTCATTTTAGGCTGAGGCAACCTTTTCAAGCAAATGCACATCTGAGTTCTCACTTCTTACAGGGCGTACACTGCAATTACTAACAAAAACAAACGCTCTCTGGGGCACCGACTGATTACTGGAGTGTAAAGGGGAGGGGCCAGCAGAGTGGCCACCCCGCCCCGCCTGCTCCTGAACCCTACACTCTCGGCGACTCCTCGGAGCTTGCTTCTCTCCTTCCGGCTCTGTCACTGAGAAAGACTCCGTGCTGCCATCGTCTTCACCTCCCCAACCTCCTCAAGTGCAGGTGCAAGCCTCCCACACAGGAGGCAGTGCTAGGATTTGAAAAGCAAAGCCAGGCAGCCACTGGGAACCATACAGGGTGCTCTGCCCCAAGGCGCTGGGCACTTCCGGTGTATTAATCTCTAATAAAAGGCTTGCTTTGGGCCGGCGCCGTGGCTCAATAGGCTAATCCTCTGCCTAGCGGCGCCGGCATACCGGGTTCTAGTCCCGGTCGGGGCACCGATCCTGTCCCGGTTGCCCCTCTTCCAGGCCAGCTCTCTGCTGTGGCCAGGGAGTACAGTGGAGGATGGCCCAAGTCCTTGGGCCCTGCACCCCATGGGAGACCAGGAGAAGCACCTGGCTCCTGCCATCGGATCAGCGCGGTGCGCCGGCCGCAGCGCGCTACTGCAGCGGCCATTGGAGGGTGAACCAACGGCAAAAGGAAGACCTTTCTCTCTGTCTCTCTCTCACTGTCCACTCTGCCTGTCCAAAAAAAAAAAAGGCTTGCTTTGGATTGGCATTATGGCATAACACCAGCATCCCACATGGGTGCACGGGTTCAAGTCCCAGCTGCTCCGTTTCTGATCCATCTCCCTGCTAATGTGGTCTGGAAAAGCAGCAGACGATGGTCCAACTACTTAAGCCCTTGCTACCCACATGGGAAACCTGCATGAAGTTCCAGGCTCCTAGCTTCGGCCTGGCTCAGACCCCTGATCTTCTGGGGAACTAACCAGCAGACAGAAGACTGGACTGGCTCGCTCGCTCTCTCATTCTCGCTCTCGCTCTGCCTTAAAAAAATGCTTGCTTTAAAGATGTTTTCCTCTGATGGTTTTCCAGAGTCTCTTGTTCAAACTTACTGCAGTACAAGAAAATAAATACATCAGTTTAAAGGACAATTTGGAATAAACAGCCCACGCAGCACCAGCAAATGGCAAAAAATGGCGGCCACAGAATGACTGCATGAAAGAAGCACTGCCCTCGACGCCGACGGCGGCAACATCTACGTTAGCGCAGAGCGCGCCGGAATTCCGTGACGAAAGGCACTCCTGGAAAAAGCTGCCAAAGGTGGCGGCCGGTGGCGGAGCACCTGCAATGCTTCCTCTTCACCCGGACCGGGTGTTCTTGAGGTTCACTTGAGCAGCCACTGCACACACACAGCAACCACTTCAGCGCTGGCAACAGCGCGCAAGTGCTCTCCAGGGCTGGCCGACGGAACCTTTGGCGAGGCTGGATGTGTTATTCCTTTTCTGCACCATCCACTACAGAAGCCACAGCCACTCATGGATGAATGAACAGGGGGTTTCAGTAGAATTTACACAGCTGCACGTGGTGCCACGCCTAGCCCCCAGATGTCCACCTTGAGAGATCTCGCCGTGGTCCCCCGGGCCTGCAGCTACCTCCCCTCCTGGCCTCTGCGTCTCTCATTGCCCTGGAAGAATTCTACAGCAGAGGTAGGAATTCAGGGACTGCACAGTGGGGCAAACTAGAAAGGCAGCCAGTGAAGAAGCCAGGAAGCAGCAGGGGTGGAGGGGAGGGGCCGCGGATAAAGGCGATCATGGGACTGGACACTCGGTCCCCGCGCAGGCCCGCTTCTACCTCCATGGGCCCCATCCGACCATAAGAGCCTGGTGAATGAGCCCCTCGGTGAGAAGCACGAGTGGGAAGGCAGGAGAAGATAGATGAGGCTCTCCGGCTGGGTCCCCGCAGGAGAGCTGGGGGCACCCGCCCCGCCTCCTGCCGACCAGAGCCCCGACTTCCGCAGCACAGGCCTGCGGCATGAGGACTGTCCTCCCACCATCAGGACCAAACCTGCTGCCGCGCTACTGACACAAACCCTCTGGCAGGGATCGGAACGGACAAGGCCCACGACAGCGGCAGGGACAAAGACAGAGATGAGAAAGCCAGCATGCAGCAAGAGAGAAGGCGGCCTGGGACGCTGACTCTCATCCTGCAGTAACACGCCATATGGCTCATCAGCCAAGTCAGGCACCTCTGGGAGCGAGCCAGGGCAAGACCACGGGTCAGGCAGCCTCCCTCCCCTGGGTTACTTATGCCAGAGACTCCCAGGGCCTTTCTTTAGTGTCAGCAATTTGGATGTGGGACAAAGTGAGGGGGGTCTAACTGCAGCTCCCTGATAGGACCTGATCCCAATGCCTGACCCCACTGGAGCTGCAGTACTGCTCAGCCTTGGCCTGGTTCCTTGGTTCACCGAGAGGTTCCCTCCTCATGGGGAGGGCGATGGGGACAACCCTACCTCTACCACTGCCGCCGTAGTTAACAATGGTCTAGGGGCCTTTTAGGCCTGTGTGGAGGTCCTCCCAGGCAGAAGGGCTAGGGGTCAGAACTCTGACTACAGAGCATTTCCAAATAAGCAGGTGAGCTGGCGAGCACCCAGCCCCGCCTCCCAGAGCCTCACGGCCGTCCCACTCTAGAATTCCGTAACCAAGGGGAGGCGCTGCCACCGGGCACAGAGTTAGACCCCGGCAGGCCTGAGAATGGAGAAAAGCCTTGTCTCTTGGAGAAAAGTTTTAATTTTGGGCTAGCGTTGTGGAACAACAGGTTAAGCCACTACCTATGACACCAACATCTCATATGAGCGCCGGTTCAAGTCCCAGATGCTCCACTTCTGATCCGGCTCCCTGCTAACGTGCCTGGGAAAGCAGCAGAGGATGGCCTATGTCCTTGGGCCTCCGCCACCCATGAGGGAGACCCAGATGGAGTTCCAGTCTCCTGGCTTTGGCCTGGGCTGCAGTAACCATTTGGGGAGTGAAGCAGCCGGATGGAAGATCTCTTTCTCTCTGTCTCTCCGTCTCTAACTCTAAATAAATAATTTTTTTAAAAGTTTTAACTCGAAGTAATTTGTCTTTTTTTTTTAAGATTTATTTTACTTGAAATTCACAGTTACAGAAAGAGAGACAGACAGACAGACAGAGAGAGGTCTTCCATCCGATGGTTCACTCCCCAGATGGCTGCATCAGCTGGAGCTGGGCTGATCCAAAGCCAGGAACCAGGAGCCAGGAGCCTCCTCCAGGTCTCCCACGCGGGTGCAGGGGCCCAAGGACTTGGGCCATCTTCTACTGCTTTCCCAGGCCATAGCAGAGAGCTGGATCAGAAGTGGAACAGCTAGGTCTCGAACCGGCACCCACATGGGATGCAGGTACTGCAGGCGGCGGCTTTACCCACTACACCACAGCACCAGCCTCGGTAATTTCAGTCTTGAAATAAAAAGTGGGAGGATGAGATGGAGCAGACATGATGCCCTTCACCAGAAGTATTGTGGGGCATCCATGTTTCCTAAAAATAAGACTGCCGTCTCCCGGAACCAGAGTGCAATCATCAAAGTCAGAACATTCACACGGAATCAGCTCTGCACCGACCCGTGGCCTCCTTCCAACCGTACCTATTGTCCCACTGATGTCTTTTACAGTAAAGGGGGTGGGGGGACATTCTTCCTGCTGCTGTGTCCAGTCCAGGCTCACACCTCACTTCCCCTGGGGTCTTTCAAACTGGAACCGTTCTCAGTCTTCTGTCTTGCGCGGCCTTGATTTCTTAAATAAGAGTCACTTCACAGAACGCTTGTCCATTTAGAAGAGACTCACTTTGGCTGATGTGCCACAGGCCATAGCCACCAGAACGGCAGTGAGGCGATCACAAAAGAATGTTTCAATAGCCCAAGGTCCAGAGCACCACAAACAAAAGGAAAACCTCCTAAGCCTTTAAACCTCTGCGCACAGGAATCAGTCCTCCAAGCACCGGAGCAAGGACCGAAGTTCGCAACAGCTAACAGCTCCCCTACCCCACCCCCACACACAGAGCAAGCCTTGCTGACAAGAGCCAGTGCCTTTCCAGCCATGGCCAAACCCATGTTCTTAAACCCACAGGATTCTTTGTTGTAAGAGGAGGCAGAATTACTAAAACCACAGCGATTTACTGAGTTCAGCCACAAGAGGACTAGTTCCACGTTTATGCCAGGAAGCCCAACATCTATCTTCTTGAAGAGCCACTCCCCCGCCACCACCAAAACAAAAAAACCTCACAATCATCAGATTCCAAAGTGTACAACTGATAGGCATGCTCCCCAGGGGCCGTGCCTGGAGCGCCACCGCCCACGCACAAGGTCTGCTTAGTGATCAGCACCGAGCTTTAGAAGCAGGGAGGAGGGTTCCCGGGCCAGCCTTGCAAGGCTCGGCAGATCAGGCATCGCAGCCCCCTCTGCGGCAGGCTGGCTCTCTCCTCCCGCCCCACCCCCAACTACAGCCAATCAGCCTGGAAAGGAAGGAGGGCCCCGGGTGCAACGGAGCCACCAACACACCCAGAAGATCCTACGGCGTGGCTGCTCCTCCTTCCCGTGTTGGGGATAGCCTCTCCGGGGCTTTCTACACGTGGACGTGTCAGACTGGACAGAAATGAGAAGTGGATGCCTGTGACAGCAGAGACTGACCACAGGGAGCTCCCTGCACTGGCGATACTCAAGGCGAGTCATCACGTATGCAGCACACCGACAGATGAAAATCTCAGACACACAGCTAGAGAAGGCTTTGGGCAAACTTGGCTCCGAGGCTCCCGCCTCACAGGCAAGTAAGCTAACAGCTCGGGAGGTGAGGCCCTCTCCTTAGGACCTGTTAGTTTCAGGACAAACACTAAGTCCTTGGCCAGTGATCTTTCACCTCAGCAGGGTGGGGATGGGGGATCTCAGACTATGCATTCCCCCCAACACATACCCCAAAAACTATCTAGGCTCATAGGCTCCAACTCCAGATTCTTGAATTCCAATCCTGGCTCTTGACACAGCGGATACAGCTGCTGGCTGGGTGCAGGTCCCGGCTCCACTCCCAATTCCAGCTTCCTGCTACTGTACACCGCGGGAGGCAGCAGGTGATGGCCCACGGACTTAGGTCCTGTGTGGGAGACTCAGATGGAGTTCCAGCCTCCTCACTTCCACCTGGCCCAGACACTTACAGCATGAACCAGCAGATGGAATCAATCAGTCTCTCTCTGGCTCGCTGGCCCTCTTTCAAGTAAAATATAAACCAAAAATTTCTTAATAAATAAAATCCTGGCTCCACCACCCACTGGCTGTGTGACGTGGGAGAACTCACTTAACATCAGTGTCTCCACTCCTCTCTCGCCAACATCCTCAAGAGCTGTTGTGGGAATAGAACAAACTATGTGAACCAGCAGGCACAACACTTCACATATAACAAGCTCGCAGCAAAGAGTCGCTCTTTCTAGGGGATGCCCGTACTCAATAAATGACAGAGCAGGAAAGGTAAACCCAACACTACGTGCCAGGCACTTCACGACCAGCCCTTCACTCAACTCTAACTCAACTTTTACTCAATCCTTAACAGCCTGGCAAGGTTAAGCCCCATCCTCCCCCTTTTAAAAGAGGACAGGAGAACCCAGCAAAGCTAAGACAAACTTGCCAAGACTGCAGGCTGATTAAGAGACAGAATTCAAAACCAGCTCTCAGATGCTATTAGCAAAGGAAAAAAAAAACCTTTCCTACACTTTTCTGACCCCATGTTGTAAAGCATGAAAGTGCGGTTTTAACAAGTTCCATCCAGGCGAGCAGAGCCAACTGCTAGCAAGTGAATGCAACACTAGACCTCCACCTCCCCAGAGGCTGCTTGTGTGTGGTTGCCCAAGACCCCGCCTCCCCAATTTATAAAGTCTGCCTCACTACTGTGCCCTTGGCCCCAGGGTCCACTGAATTTTTCTCAGACAACATTTTTAAGAAATGGGCAGAGTAGCAAGACCTAGGGCACAGCTAAACACTGTCCCTTTGCTTTTTACCGGGGCCTGCTTATTTAACATCACCCCAAGCCCTAGCGAAAGCCTGGCCTGGCCAGCTGGTGAACCATTAAAGCACCTGCCAAGGAGTGGAATGTGGTTGTGAAAGCTTCCTGAGAGAGGGAGGGAGGGATGGGGAAGGAAGACACCCTCAGGACTCAAACGCAGCCAGCGCGGCTCCAGGGTCACCAGGAACATGGCGGTCTCCAGTTCCCAGGCACTGCACCTAGCAAGAGGAATCCAAATTGGAGTGGGCTCCTGCTTGGACCAACAGAGGATGGCCCAAGTGCCACCTGGAAGGATGGGGTACCTGAGGCCCCCACCCCACATTAGAAAGGTCACACGCCCTGGTTGACCACCGCAGCGGAGCTCCCAGGCAGCGTCCACGACAGACAGGTGCCAGGGCCACCCTAGATGCCCAGCGCCCCGCTGGCCGGCAACTACCACTGCAGAGATGTCCAGCCCGAGAGGCGCTGGGCAGAGACCCCTCCAGCCCTCTCCCAGCTCCCGATCCACAGATCACTGCTGGGAGCCACAAAGGTCCGCAGAAATAGAACCCAGAACAAGGAGCAAGGACAACACCCTCACTTCCTCTCTTCCCCCCAACCCCAGCAGAGCCAAAACCAAGGAAGTAAACACTAGATCCGCGATCCTCCGAGCTCTCCAGCCGGAGCGGACACCAGGGCGGGCGCCCACCGAGAAGGCCAGAGCCCATGCATCATGCCCCTGGTGGCGTCAGATGCCAGGCACACAATCGCCGTGTTTGTAAGCAAGGGGGCCAGGCTGCGGTCATCAGTGACTGCCGGCGGCATTCCCATCATGTCCCCCTGCCCGCAGCCTCTGTATCTCTCAGATAATCCGGCAAAGGAGCAGAACAAAAGCCTTCCCAGCTTCCTTGAAGGAAACGCCGAGCTCTCGATGGGCTGCTCACGCCTGGGCAGACACAGCCAGGACGCCCGCTAAAGGGAGATTTAATTTTCCTCCGGCCACACACGCACCACCCCACAAGCTGCGAATCCCCACAACAGAGAAGGGGACAGAACAGCTCCGTGTGGAGAGGCTACAGTCCACAGGGCCCCCGGCGCTCTGTGAACCTGGGACTTTGAAGATTCTCAGCAACACCTCCAGCCACCCCCACAGTCGACATGTCTTCTTTTGGGATGGGGACCCTCGGAGGAGAGACACCTTGGGAAGTCACGTGACGGCAGAAATGGCTGCTAACGGCAAGAGTCTGCGCATGCGCCGTGGGTTCCTATCAGGGGTCCTGGACAGTCTGCGTTAGCTTGTGGGTCTCTGTAGCCCCAGAGGAAGACATATTGAATTTGCGTGAGGCAACAGAGTCCAGATTCCAGTAGTAGGTAGGTATTTCTCCGTTCTAGCCAACAGCCCAAGCGAACATGGCTTTGCTAAGGCGGCCGCAAGGAAAACACGTGTGAGAGAGCCACTGAGATAGGAGGCTGCCAGGGGCCCGGCAGGTGCAGCTGCCACCAGCGACGCCGCCATCCCTCATGGGTGCCAGTTCCAGTCCCAGCTGCTCCACTTCCAATCCAGCTCCTTGCTATGGCCTGGGAAAGCAGCAGAAGATGGCCCAAATCCTTGGGTCCCTGCACCCACATGGGAGACACAGAGGAAGCTCCAGGCTTTGGACCAGCCCGGCTCCAGCCGTGGTGGCCATGTGAGGAGTGAACCAGCGGATGGAAGACACATCTCTCTCTCTGTAACTCTGCCTCTCAAATCTTTAAAAAAATAAAAAAGAAAAGCAAGGGTGCTTACCCTCAAACGCACGCACTAACTGAATAGCTACTGTTCGTAGCTGGAACACCTCTTGATTTCTTTGTATTTTATAAGAAAGAGTACAGCAAGTGTTTCTTGGCTCTCGACAATCCCAAAATGAGCCTTTAAAGCGCTTTGCCTTCTTCCATGAGTGACCACGACCACAGCCTAACAAGGCACTCATTCACCGAGCAAACCCATGAACACCAGGCAGAAACCTCCAACTCCAAGTTCTTCCCATCAGCCTGCACAGACCCTCAAACTCCTTCCATAAAAATCCACCTCTTTCCCTACTGCTGCCCCCTTGCCCGTGAGAGCTGTAAAGTGTGCTCACTGTAGACAATTCCGATAACGCCAAGAGTAAGAAATCACATCGTCAGCACTCTGAGCGACACCAGGGACCCGCTGGGGACATCAGAGGAAGCACTGTCCCCGAGCCGTGCTTCTGAAGCTGTGCGGTGAGGCAACCTCCCCACGCGCGCGGTGAGGCAGGGCTATTGTGGAGCACAACAAAAGCCAGCAGACTGAAATGTCCCGGCAATGTCAAGTCTGGAATTCCCAGACTCGCTCGCAATTTCTTGCATTTGCTTCCCTTTAACTGCCAGCGAGCAGTCCACATTCCTCAGCCCACACTGGGAGTTAACTCTGGTCTAGACCTCTGTCTCACGTGCACACATTCTTTTACTACACATAGGGTTTGTTTGGTTTTTTTTAAAGATTTTTTTAAAGGATTTTATTTATTTATTTGAGAGGTAGAGTTACAGAGAGAGGGAGAAACAGAGAGAAAGGTCTTCCATTCATAGGTTCACTCCCCAGTGGCTGCAACGGTCGGAGCTGCGCCAATTCAAAGCCAGGAGCCAGGAGCTTCTTCCCAGTCTCCCACACGGGTGCGGGGACCCAAGGATTTGGGCCATCTTCCACTGCTTTCCCAGGCCACAGCACAAAGCCGGATAGGAAATGGAGCAGCCAGGATTCGAACCGATGCCTACATGGGATGCCAGCACTGCAGGCAGTGGCTTTACCTGCTACGCCACAGCGCCAGCCCCTGCACATATGGTTTTACATACACTTGACATATACCTCCATGAGCTAATGTTTCCATTAATTAGTTCATAGCAATTTATCCATATCCACACACATCATCTTCAAGATTTTATTTGAAAGGCATAGTTATGGGGGGAGGAGGAGGAAGAGGATGAGGAGGGGAGAGGAGGAGGGGAGAGGAGGAGGAGGAGGACGATGACAAAGAGAGATCTTCCATCTGCTGGTTCACTCCCCAGATAGCCACAACAGCCAGGGCTGAGCCAAGCCAAAGCTAGGAGCCAGGAGCTTCATCGGGGTCCCCCACATGGAGGCAAGGGCCCAAGCACTTGGGCCATCTTCCGCTGCCTTCCCAGGCACATTAGCAGGGAGCTGTATTGGAAGTGGAGCAGCCGGGACTCAAACCGGCGCTCATACAGAATATCAGCATTGCAGGCAGTGGCTTAACCCACTGCGGCACAACAAGCCACACACATCATCCCTTCTAATGTGAGGGGCCACTCGACATGCTAACACCCCATGAGGGACGGAACATGAGCCAACACCTCCATAAAGTGTGTGGGAACAAGGAGCAGCACGGGGTTGTCTCACCTGTCCCCAAGGTCAGCCCGGGGACAGACGCCTTCCCAGGGCCCTCTGCTCCACAGGGAGTACACCCATACTCTTTATGCCTCTGTGTTGCTCTCTGCAAAGCACAGGCAGTAACAGCCAACCCATAAAGTGACGCCGTGAACTCAATGAGTCCACCTGTGCAACGTGCTCAAAACAGGGCCTGCCACGTAGTAGACGCTCACTGTCACTGGCTGTCATTGCCACTATTAAAGGACAGGAGACAGAACAGGCAGCAAAGATGGCCAGGACCCAGCCCAGAGCAGCCCTCACCTCCCTACACCAGAACCCTGGCAGCCACACTGACTCATGGCTCACTAAGCACCACTGCCTGGGATAAAGAAACCCAGACACAAAGACATTAAGTAACCTGTCCAAGGTCACTCAGCTGTTAAGAAGCAACCCGGCTGGTACTCATTCACCCTACATCAAACATCAGAAGAGTCACTCTAACAAGGCGGGGCTCAGGCAGTAAACAAACACATTCTGGTTACTTGACAGCCAACACCGAGCCCTCATTTACAGACAAAGACATGGAGGTGCAGAGTCAGCGTGACCCACAGCGGGCGAGGGGTTTGAAGCCAGCCAGTCTGGCTCCAGAACCCAAGCTTTGTCAGGGGTCCCGGGACGTAGCCACTCGACAGGTTTCAAATGGCTCCCCAATTCGCCTACCTGCTTGCCCTCAAGTTGGGGAGCGGTGTGGTGGGGTGGGGACCACTGAAGCACAGGCCCTAAGCCCCACCATGAATGGCCAAACTTCACATCCAAGGTGGGGCGGCAGCAGGTGCACAGGAAAGCCCGCAGGTGTGTTTACCTTCACAACAAGCCCATTACCAAAGCAGCGCCAGAGGCGATGTCCTTCTCCACTCCCAGGTTGCTTTGGATGTTAGCTGACCCTCTCAATGGATTTGGGACTCTCTGGCCTCCCAAAGGGAGGTGCCTCCTCCAGCACCTCTCACTCCACGGTTAAGTGCACGGTCCGCCATAGACCCCAGCACCCAAGGGACTTAGCTCACCAGGCAGGGTGCCAGGTTCGTTCACAAAGACTCTCCCAGCCCAGACAGGCAAGGCCCAGAGTTTGGTGCCTGCTTTAACAGTTGCTCCTCATTTCCCTCATCCATCTACGGCTTCAAACATTTCCTCCCCCGGTGCACCCCACACATGTGTTCATGCGCCCAGAAGGGGCTGAAAGGAGAGCGGGCGAGGACACGGTGACACTGGCCTTGGAGGAAGGAAGTCTCCTCTCCTGCTGAACCCAGAGAATCCACTGGCGAGAAGCCAGGCTGCTTCTGCCTCCTGCCTCTGGGTTTGCAAGCTCCCAACAGGGCTGTCTGGTTTGTGCTTTGTCTTCGAGAGAACGCATCTGCTGGTTTCTGGAGGGGGCAGGCAGATGTGCGCCCAGGCTCGAGGCAGGTTTGGGGGAGCACAGATCACCCAGATCCCAGTGATCTTCCAGCACATTGTGCTCACTGGCCCGGAGACCGCCCCCACCTGAGCAGGGAGGGAAGCCCAGAACACTTCCAAAATTAACTGCTTCCACCTCCCGGGGAAGGGCAGGCTGGAAAAGCCAGCTTTTCATCACCCTGAGCCAACCAGGCGCTGCCGTACAGCCCTCCTCTTCCTCCTTAGACCACTTTTCCGCCCCAGAACAGCTTTGGAGCTAGCAAGGACAATGAGGAGAACCCCGCACTTTGGGGTTAAAAAAAAAATCTACACATAGGTGCGTGCAGAATACCGCAAACCGTGATTCTCAGTAGACTTCGAAAATCTCTGTGTGGCGTCTGTTTAACAACCCTGGGAAAAGACGACGGCTCTATGGCACGTGCATTTTTAAGTCACATCCACACGTTACCTTCTATGTCATCTCCTGGCAGCGCAGTCACACACCTGCGTGACCCGCTTCTTGGAATCGGCTCCATCCCTTCTATCCATCACTCAGCCACGCCGGATCCCTGGACCCCCGGCTTGGACTCAGCCAGCCACACATCCACTTAGCACTGGCCGTTTCCTCTGTTTGCAACGTTCTCCCCTCCATATGGCCCCAAAGTCCACTCTCTCCAGGCCAGACTTGATACTGCACCCCCTCTGCCGCCTCCTTCTGTGCCTCACTCGTGCCCTTAGCCGACACCCCATGTCACCTACTGTGAATTTCCAATGTTTCTCATATTCCCTCCACTTTGTAATGTAAGTCTCAAGAGGACAGGGCCTCCAGGCCCACGCTCTTCACTGAGCTCTCCCCAGCACCCAAAACTGTCGCTGGCGCATAATCAATAAATACTGGGTGAATTAATACTTAAAGCTAAGCTATGTGTCTGTGGGAAGACATGTTTATTTTCTTAAGCGAAAACACTGGGCTCCCATCCAAAGGCCTCTCTGGCTCGCTCCGATACAGATCAGAGGGCAAAAGGGGACCCGGCGCTGTCCACAGAAGGACAGAGGCAAACCGGGGCTGCAGGAAGAGGCAGAGACGGCTGCGTGCGGAGGTCTTTGCGTACCTCCGACGTCAGCCGGCAGCCGGGTCAGGCGGCCACGTGCCCAGGAGGTCAAGTCCAGGAGCCGTGCCTGAACCCAAGGGGCAAAGGTGTCGCTGCCACAACCCGGTCACCAACTTGGCTCAATCAGGAGTCAAAGCCAGGAACACTGAACGCTCCAGCTCACCAAGGGAAGTGGAGGCAGCGGCAAGTTCCCCTCCCCGGGGGTCCTGAAAGTACACAGGAGGGGTCTTCAACAAGTTCACGGAAAACATGCATCATCTTCCAGTTCCCTTTGTCCGTGACCTTCTTGGAGTATTTTTGTATGGTCGATCCTCATTATTTTGGGGTTCCATATTCATCTCCTCACTGTAATTTAATTTTCCCCTTCAGAGGCAGAGAGACAGAGTGCTCCCATCAGCAGGTTCACTCCCCAAATGCCCAGAGTGAGTGGGGTTTAGAGAGCCAGAGCCCAGAGCTGGAAAGTCAACCCAGGTCCCCCACCTGGGGATGGGGGTGGGGGCAGGAACCCCATCACGTGAGCCATCACTGCCTCCCAGGGTCTGCGTTAGCAGGAAGCCAGAGCCAAGGAACAACAAGCGCTCCTAAGCGGGAGGCAAGCATCTTAACCACCAAGCCAAACGCCGCCTCCAACACACCAAAACGGACATGGGGTAGAGCGGCACAGTGGTCATGTCACAGCTGAGGACGCCCACATCCCACACCACGGCACCAGTCCCAGTCCCCCTTCCGATCCAGCCTCCTGCTACTGCAGCCTGGGAGGCAGCAGATGATCACTCAAATGCTCGAGGCCCTGCCACCCACGCGAGAGCAGTTTCACGCGACTGCGGCTTCATTGGTTTTGCTTTTAAAAGTGGCCCATGAGGCTGCACTGCCCTGGAGAGGCCAAGTCCAGGAAGCAATGACGATAAACTCAGGGACATGAAGGATCTTCAAATAGAAGCCCGTGGAAACACCGTGACCCACAGCCCGCAGGAACTTAACTCCACGCTTCCCCTAGGAACCAGTGCTATTCGGCACTTGCATCTCTATAGGATACAACTTGCGTTGAGTGACGAGACCCATAAAACGGCCGTCTTCCTGTCCCGATCACACCTGCCCTACCCCGGGCCGCCGCTCCCAGCACACGCGCGTCCTCTCCAGTCTCTGTCACCTGGCTCTCTGTTCTCCCGCTGTGCTTAGCACGGTCAGTCCCTGCCCCACCTCTCCCGCACCCACAAATCTGCAGGGGGCCCCCAGAGCGCCCAGGGCTTGACAGAAGGGACAGACCCCGGCAGCCTGACAAGGTCCACAGAGCCTGTACGGAGGGCACCTCCCACCTGGCTCCGTGTGAGGCTCGCAGCAAATACCCATCAGGCCTTGCTACCCTGTGCCACACGTGGCCAGTGAGCCCTGGAGACAGGTCCCCAGGGAGGGGAGCTGAGGACAAAATACACACAGACCCTTGAAGACTTAATGCAAAAGCCTAACGCACTACCACGGTGATTTTGTCATAATGAATCCATGTTAACACGACACCAAGCTACGGCTTTTTTACTTTTTAACACGCCTACTAAGGAATCTCTATTCTGTGGCCTGGCCTGCTCTGAGTCAGTCTGGGTTACAACACCACCGCGAGGAGGGCATCTAGTGCCACCGCCCAGGCCCAGCCACCACCACCACCACCACCACCCCCCCGCCGGCTCGCCTTATACATGGTCCAAGTACTCTCTGGGGCCAGGCAGGAAACACCTGTCCCACGGCTTCCTGTGACACACAAACACCTCCGGGCATCCACAAATGGACTCGGAAGTCAGCGTTGAAAAGATGAACCAGTTTCACCCCCTAGCAGACAAGCACCATGCAGGCTGAGATGTGGGGCCACCTCGGCACGACCTACAGCAGTGGCCAGCACGGGGCAGGTGAACAGAGCGAATCGACCAATCCTTTCCTTTTGGGGGGGGGAGGGGCGCAGACAAACTCCAACTTGTCTGCCACATTTGGGATGACAGAATATGTGAGACCCATGAGAGACCTGGACAGTGCTGGGCCTAGGACAGGAGACTGGCTCCGCCTCATCACTGAGCCGTGAGCCCAGTATCCATGCCTGTCCCCTCTCCAGGCTACTAGAACCTTCCACAGTGATAGACGTGTTTTGTTTGGCCAATCCAGTTGTCACTGAGCTCCTGAAACGCTATCACTGGGACTAGGGCACTGAATTTTTTTTAGCTTACTAAATAATTTTAATCTGAAATTCAAACCACCACACGTGGCCCGTGGCTACCCTATGGGACAGCACCGCTCCACACTAGTGATGGGATGGACGAGATAAAGTTTACAAAAAACAAAACATCACTGTGCACACACTACAGCCCCACAGTTTGCTGGGGACAGCAGGGGTGCTGTGGTTTAAATTCCCCAGGGGCCGGCACTGTGGCATGGCAGTAAAGCCGCCGCCTTCAGTGACCATATGAGCACTGTTTCAAGTCCCAGCTGCTCCACTTCCAATCCAGCTCTCTGCTATGGCCTGGGAAAGCAGCAGAAGATGGCTCAAGTCCTTGGGCCCCTGCACTCTTGGCTCCAGATCGGCGCAGCTCCGGCCATTGCGGCCAGTTGGGAAGTGACCCAGCGGATGAAGACCCTTCTCTCTCTGTGCAACTTTGCCTTTCCAATAAATAAATAAATTTTTTAAAAAGATGTATTTATAAGAATTCCCAGCCTGAGATTCAGAGAGCCCAACTCAACCAAGTCAACCCATCATAAATGAGAAACCAAGAAATAGTGTGCACAGGAAGGGAAGGGCAGCGGGGGTTCCTGGTTCCTAGGACGGCACTGAGGACCCCGCCACAGGGCTGCACGTGCAGCCAGTGAGTTTCTGGCACATTCCACTCCTCCCTCCCACCCCCGTGCGCAGGGGCCAGGTGTTGTCTGACCTTGCCAGTGACCTCTGCGGCGACACAAGCCAGTTCTCCCCCAACAGCGCCCTGCATTCTTCCAGCTCTGTGTCCCCCCACAGGCCCCGATACGTGCAGGGGTTGCTCAGGTTTGCTGGGGACGGAGAAACCAAGACTCAGGGGGCGGGGCGGCTGTGCAGAATGCTCACAACTGGTTTACACTCAGGTCAGAAGAAACTCTCATGAAATTCCAATCAACTTCTAGTCTCCCAAGAATGTTCCCAGCAGGAAGCCCGGCCCAGCCTCCACAGCTTTTCGTTATCATTAAGATTAATTACATTCCGCACACAGCAGACAATGAAGAAATGAGCAGGGACGCGGAAGGGGGAGGGGGGAATTATCAGGACAGGAAAGCCAAAAACTGGAAGACCAGGAAAGGGCCCGCCCTCAAACACTTGGGCGATTCTGTGAGCTCATTCCTTCTCCCCCGTTAAAGGGCTCAGCCGCTTCTCTGCTCAGTCCATCCAACTTGGCCAGATACACAGAAATCCGAGGCTTGAAGCACTGCGTGATGCTCCACACAGCCCTGGGTTGGGCTCCTCTGGGGCTTCCCCACTGGAAATCAGATCCACATGCGTCCCGCCCACAGGCTGGGCTGGGGGGCCCCAATCACCTCCCAGCCACGTGCCAAGAACAGGGACCCAGCTCCGCACCTCCAGTTCAGTCTCCCGTCTGTTGATATCATCCGTGGACTGATTTAACTTCTCCAGTTCTCCCTAGAAGGGGGGAAAAAAAAGACTTAAAAACATCCGTCTCCGGCATAAGCTGGTCCAATATCCTGCAAAGTTACCCCGAGCCCAAAGCAGAGGAGGGTAGCAGAGTGAGACCGCTCTCCAGGAAAACAGCAGAGGCTTGGCTAAGCTGGGCGAGTGAATGGCTGTCAACATTTCTAAAAGCCCCTCCACTACCCCAATGGGTGTCCCGGGATCCCAAGGTCAAACACCTCTTCCAGGTTTGGGCCTTCAGGGAAACCTTAGCAGCCCAATCCAAACAACAGCGTATGCCTTAGAGCAAGAAAACAGTGAAGGCGGTGGCGGCCAAGCCACAGGTATGATCAGACTCAAGGAAGCCATTCAAACCCAAAGGCAGAATTCACTCATCAGTGCTTGTCTATATTTTTCAATTCCTTTTCCCACTGGCCACTGTTCAACCTAGCTACCTGGTTTTTAAAAGGAAAAAAAAAAAAAAAGAAAAAAAAAATCTTGCTTTAACCCAGATTCCTTATATTTAAAGAATACAGGAGTTGGCGTTTCGTAGAAAGTTCCCAACCTGAAGTTGGCATCTTTGCTCTGCGAACAAAGCACCTGGCTAACAGAAGTCCACACCAAGAACACAGGATTTAGCCATCCAAACCCACGATTTTAATTAATACAATTCCTAACAGAGTGGGTTTTTCCCCTACCTGATCTTTTATCTTGCTAATCTGACAAAAACAATTCATTTAAACCCCAACCGCTGAGTTAAGTGCGCTTTAAATTGATCTGTGCGCTGAAAAACCAATTAGAGCTCTAGAAACCGCAGAGCAGGCTTAAAACCTGTATTTTTTTTTAAAGATGATTTATGGAAAGGGTATAAAACCGGGTCTTGGGAAGGAATTTGCTGTGCTTTTTCGCTTGAGGGGTGAAGAGGTTAAGCTGTCACTCCTACACGTCGGCTTGGAAATCGTTTTTTAATCACCCCTCCTGGAAATGGAGACGCAGGAAGCAGGGCCATTCCGCCCGCCGCCTCCACCGCGGCTCCGCGCCTCGGCTGTCCCCAGCTCAGCTCCTCTCCACGGGGAAAAGCTGGGTTTTAACCCGCTGCAGGTCTAGCGGGACGCTACGCCAGGGGGACAATACACCTCTCGGGCTGTGGACAATGAACCCACCGGGCTGAGAGGGGACTCTGGCCGGGCACCTCGGCCAGGTGACAGCTCGAACCCGGCCCGGGCGCCCGCCCACGCTGCGGGAGAGGACGACGCCCACCCGCCCCGGCCGCCCTCGGCGCGGGCGCTGCGGGCCAGCGGGCCGTGGCGCCGTGAACCAGGCTTGGGGGGTACCCCGATACCCGCGTGGCGCCCCCGCCCCCTTTTCCCTTTGTTGCAATTCGCCCGCCCCACCGCCTCCAGGTACCCCGGCTCTGCGGGAGGACCCCCGCCTGCAGTCAGGCCGCATCCACGCGGGCACAGCAGCCTCCTGACGGGGGTGGTTAATAATAATAATAATAATAATAAAGGCTCCCCGTCCGACCCTCTCGCCCCGGGGCTGCGCGCCAGCGGCCGAGCGCGGGACAAGCGTGTGCACCGCCTCGGCGGCAGCTCTGGCGCAACCGGCTGGCGAGGCGCGCGCGCCGTGCGCCCTACCTGGATCCGGGGGTCCACCTCCTCCTCCTCTTCCAGGCCCTGCTCCATCCCCTCCTCCGCCACCTCCTCCACGTCCCGAGCGGGCGGCAGGGACTCGGCCGGCTCCTCGGAGCGGCTCCGCTTCGCTGCCGCGTCCATGCGAGCAGCGCCCGGGACGCCCACGCGCGGCGGACGCTCGAGCGCAGCAGGGGTCGCGGCGGCGCAGGCTCGCCCAAGCCGCTCCCCGCCCCGGAGCCTGGCAGCCGCCGACGCGGAGGAGACGCGGCCGCCCCCTTCCTGCGGCTGCGGGCAGCGCAGCGCAGTGCCGCCCCGCCCGCCGCCCGCGCTCGGCCGGTGCCACAGCCCCGGGCCCGTCACAGACGCCGGACGAAACCTGGGCCACTTCCTTCCCTTGCTCAGGCCCCTGGACCCAGAGCACGGGGAGCCTGGTGGCTGCAGCCACCGGAAGATTTCCCGGAAAAGGGAGAGCAAGGGGCCGTTCTTGCACGCACGGGGCACGAAGAGGAGCGCGCGGCAGCCCCTCGCGGGATTCGTTGTCCTCAGACCCCGCACCCAGCCGCAGGCTTTCCTGGGTGTGTGCTCCTACCTGGATAGCCAGCGAGCACGAAGAATCTAGCCCGATGAATGCAGGGCCCTGGCTTAGTCTTTTCAAAGCCGGGGGGCCCCCTCTGGCAGAGGCTCTGTGAGCTGGGGAGGTTTCCTGCACACACACCACCCCCACCCCCCCGTGGGGACCATCACAGGAGGGCCACTGTGATGCTGGACGGGTGAGATCAGAAGGGGGTGGGGGTGGGTGAGGACAAGCTTCCCGGAGACACCAGTGTCATTCTGGGAGCCTGTGGTCAAAGCCACCTTTGGGAAATCTACTTGGGATGGGTGCCCTCAGATGCTAAGCTAAGGGACTCTTGGACTCTTCCTTGCATGAGACCACCCTGCACCTGCTGGCCGCGTGGGGCGCTCTGAAAGCTGGGTCTTTGCCCCTGGGGGTAGTGCAGGTGTATGCCATGGGTGTGTTTCAGAAAAGGTTCCACCTGTTCTGTCTTCTTTAAGGATGGGGTGAGTCAGCAGTTCTTGAAAGTTGTTCCCAAACTCCAAAGACATAATTGCTTTGGAGTTTGGGTTTTCCAGTAATAGGAGGAGGCAGGGACAAGGGTGACAGCAAGTGTCACCCAAAGACACAAGACCCAGCAGCTACTGAGCAAGTTCATCCTGTCTCTGAATACCTAAGGGGCAGAGGTTGAAAAGGAGAAATGCCAAGTCGGCCCTGACAGTAACTGCCTCCCAGGAGGTGGGACCCCAGCCTCCCCACGATTCTACACCACCGGCTCCACCCTAAGCTGAGAGGTGGGGAGTGTGGCTCCAGAAGGCTCTATGGGAGGTGGGAGCTGGAGCTTCAGACTTGCGTTGTCTTTTTCGGAGACCTGGGCCGGCTGTAGTGTTAATCCCAACGGTGTTGCTAAAGTTCAAAGGAAAATAAAGCACAAACAGTGCTGTATGTTTTCTCTTGGTACCTATGCATGCTTATAAATAAAAGGAAAAAATCCAGGAGGAGTCATACCCAAGAAAGACTGGCTACCAACCCTGGCCCAGGGAAAAGGGGCAGGGAGGGGCCCAGGATTGGCTGTGCTGGGGCTTGGAGGCAAAGTGGACTCAGCTGCCCAGAAATGCTTTCGTTTTGCACATTAGTATTATTAAAATTTTAAAGTCAAAACAACACATACCATAGTCATTCTCTATTGTTGTGTGGCAATATACCACAAATGCAGTGGCTTAAAACAACACTCAAGGGGCCAGCACTGTGGCGTAGTGGGTAAAGCTGCCACCTGCAGCGCCCCCATGCCATATAGGCACTGGTTCAAGTCCCGGCTGCTCTACTTCCAATCCAGCTCTCTGCTATGGCCTGGGAAAGCAGTAGAAGATGGCCCAAGTCCTTGGCCCCTGCACTTGCATGGGAAACCTGGAAGAAGCTCCTGCCTCCTGGCTTCGGATCGGCGCAGCTCGGGTCGTTGTGGCCATCTGGGGAGTGAACCAGCGGATGGGGATGGAAGACCTCTCCTTTTCTCTCTCCTTCTCTCTGCTTCTCTCTCTCTCTCTCTCTCTCTCTCTCTCTCTCTCTCTCTGCCTCTCCTCTCTCTGTGTAACTCTGACTTTCAAATAAAATAAATAAATAAATCTAAAAAAAAAAAAAAAAAGTAAAAACAAAGCTCATGGGGCCCGGACTGTGGCATAATGGGTAAAGCCGCCACCTTCAGTGTCGCCCTCCCATATGGGTATCAGTTCAAGTCCCAGCTGCTCTGCTTCCAATCCAGCTCTCTGCTATGGCCTGGGAAAGCAATAGAAAACAGCCCAAGTGCTTGGGCCCCTGCACATTGGGGAGCTGGAGGAAGCTCCTGACTCCTGGCTTTGGGGGCTGTCGTGCCCGTGTGGGGAGTGAACCAGTGGATGGAAGTCTCTCTCTCTGTCTCTGTGTCTCTCCTTCCCTTTCTCTAACTCTTTCTTTTTTTTTTTTCTTTTTAAGATTGATTTTTTTTTGAAAGGCAGAGTTACAGAGACGCAGAGACAGAGACAGAGAGAGAGATCTTCCACCTGCTAGTTCACTCCCAAAATGGCAGCAACAGCTGGAGCTGGCCCCAATCCAAAGCCATGAGCCAGAAGCTTCTTCCAGGACTCCCATAAGGTGCAGGGGCCTAAGGGCTTGGGCCATCTTCCACTGCTCTCCCAGGCCATAGCAGAGAGCTAGACCGGAAGTGAAGCAGCCAGGACTCGAACTGGTGCCCATATGGGAACGCTGGCCTTCAAACAGATAAATAGATCTTTTTTTAAAAAAATAAAAATAAATAAATCTTCAAAAAATAAAAAACCGACAACACTCATGTCACCCAGGTCTTGGGACAGCGTTCAGGCATGGCTCACCCAGGGTCTCTCAGGAATTCACTTCTCCCAGTTCTGGAGGCCAGGAGCCAGAAGGGAGGACACCAGCAAGGCCAGGTACTGCTGAGGACACGTGCCAGGGCTGCAGGCCGCCAGCCTGTCAGTGCTTTCTTGGGTGTTGGAATGAGGTCTAGATTTTACTGGGATCTCTACCCCCTGCCCTCTCTCTCTCTGGGAAGATTTATTTATTTATTTGAAAGGCAGAGTTAGAGAGACACGGAGAGATGCTCCATCCGCTGGTTCACTCCCCAAATGGCCTCAATGGCCAGAGCTGGGCCAGGCCAAAGCCCGGAGCCAGGAGCTTCTTCCAGGTCTCCCATGTGGGTGCAGGCCATCTTCTACTGCTTTCCCAGGCCACAGTAGAGAGCTGGATCAGAAGAGGAGCAGTCAGGACTCAAACCTGCGCCTCGTTGCCAGCCCCTGGGATCTCTGTTACAGGGCCACCAGTCATTGGTGAAGGCTGCTAGTAAAATGGTGTGGTCTTATCTACGGTGCGATCTACACCCTGACAGCATCCTAGGCTCTAGCCCCCACCGCCATTGCTGGAAGCCAGATGATACATGGCCCACCCCTATCCTAATGGGATTTGCTGCTCCTACTTCCCCGCCCCAGCAAAGTTTTAAGAGGACCTGTTCCTGAACAGGTGCTCTTGATCTCTCTCCCTCTCTCTGTCTCTTGATCTCTGGATCACTCTCTTACACTCTCCCTCTCTTTTTCCCTCTTCGCCCCTTCCCCCCAATCTGTCTGGTTCCCCCAGTAAACCTCTCCCTTACTCCGGTGTTTGGTGTGTTTTGTGGCAGCCTTCAAAGGCTGCACCTTCCCACCTCTGTGTCCCGGGACACGAAGCGTTAGGATCTCAGCCTGTGTTCTGGGGAGCTCACACATTCAGTGTATAACAGAGTGCTTGTGAGACAAGCGAAGGCTGCACATTTGTTTCAGCTGGCACACCCATCAGGAGCAATGGGCCAGAGCCCTGGACATCTCTGAGACCTTTCACAGTGTTTGAGAGCTCCAAATGACCTCATGCTGAGACAGTATCTGCCAGTTCCTTTTACCCTCCAGCCCCCACCCCCTGAGTTGGTTCAATTCCAGGTGATAACAGAATTTGGAGAACACAGACCAAAAGCTGACTCTGGCAGGATTCCGGGGCCGGGTTTGCTAAGTGAGAATGGCTGAGTGAGAGCCACTAAGAACCAGGGAGCCGCTGTGTGGTTACTTCCCCACTTTTGTACCCAAGTTCACGTGCAAATGTACCGCAGGTTCCAAGGCTTTGTTCTAGCTCTGGGTGGCAGGGAATCCCGATGCTTAGGACTGGAACCCAGAGTCAGCCTCACTCCAGGCCCAGGGAACAGCTAACTTCCTGCCGGACTTCCTGATCCCAGTGCAGCCGAGGGGCCTTGCTTTCAGCTCCCCGCGGCTGCGCCTCTTCGCCTCTCTTTGTCTTTGCATGATAGCCTGACCTTCCTATCTGTCTTCACCAGCTGTTTCAGGGCAGCCTCTTGCCCCCTTCACAGGTAGACACGGTGCCTGCCTACGTGGCATTTGCCAAACTCTCATTTTTACACAAGTGCACACTTGGAATTTTCTGGAAGTTTTGTGACATGTGATACCCGAACCGACTAAAGGCAGAAGTTACAAGATGCCAGCTGTCTTTCATTAAGAAATTTGCAGGGGGAGGACATTTAGCCTAGTGTTTGGGATGTCTCATATCCCATGTCCAAGTGCCTGGGTTTGAGTTCGGCCCCACTTCCAGTCCAGCTTCCTGTGGATGTGCTGGGAGGCAGAGGTGATGACTCAAGTACTCGGGTCTTTACCACCCACATGGGAGACCAAGACTGAGTTCCATGGGGCCAGTGCTGTGGCGTAGTGGGTAAAACCGCCACCTGCACTGCTGACATCCCATATGGGTGCCAGTTGCAGTCCCAGTTGCTTCACTTCCGATCCAGCTCTCTGCTATGGCCTGGGAAAGCAGTAGAAGATGGCCCAAGTCCTTGAGCCCCTGCCTCTCTGTTTCACACTTTCTCTCTCCCTCTTTTGTCTCTCAAATAAATAATTTTTTAATTTAAAAAAAATTGAAAAATGTAAAACAGTATCTTCCTCACTATTTGTTTTGTTTTGGGAGCTATTTTATCTTTTCATTTTGTAAACTATAGTTATTTTCATAAAATTATACTTGTATTAACAAGTGATAGATTTACTTGTTAGATTAATTCATTTAAAATGTTTTTAATTTTTGTGCAGTAGCTACCAGGAAGTAAAGCTACATAAACAGAAGTTCTTAGGGATCATCAGTCATTTTAAAGAACACAAAGTTTGGGAACCTCTGATCTACAGAAATGGATCCTGTAGTTCCAGGTTTTCTTGTTTAACTTGTCTTTTTTTTTTTTTTTTAAGATTTATTTATTTATTTGAGAGGTAGAGTTCCAGACAGAGAGGTCTTCCATCCACTGGTTCACTCCCTAAATGGCCACAGGGCTGGAGCTGGGCCAATCTGAAGCCAGGAGCCAGGAGCTTCTTCCAGGTCTCCCACATAGGCGCGGGGCCCAAGCAGTTGGACCATCTTTTACTGCTTTTCCAGGTTATAGCAGAGAGCTGGATTGGAAGAGGAGCAGCCAGGACTCAAACTGGTGCCCATATGGATGCCGGCACTGCAGGCAGAGGCTCAGTCCACTACACCATAGCGCCGGCCCCTTTACTTGTCTTTAAATGTCTAAATTTCTCCTTCACTCAAAGGGTGTGCATTCCATCCCTTCCCCAGGACCTCCGCTGGCCATTGGTGGAGTACAAGGGCACTTCAAGAAGTCCATGGATGAATGAGAAGAAAAAAATCAGTTTATTTTGGTGCAGGGGTGAGGGTCGGACCCAGCAGCTGTAAGACACTGCTTGGGGTACGTGCGTCTGGTGTCAGAGGGCCTGGCTGCAAGTTCAAGCTCCACTCCCATTCCAGCTTCCTGCTCAGGCACATCTGGGAGGCAACAGGTTCAAGTACTTGGATCCACACCACCCTTGTAGGAGACTCAATCAGATTGAGTGATTGGCAGTTAGGCGTATCCGTGAGGTCAGGTAGGGGTGTGAGATCATGAAAGGGGGCAGAGCAAAGGCGTGGTCTCAGCTCACAAATCTAATCAATCTACTCCTATCTGCCTGCCTACCTCAAAGCCATGCAAGGGACAGCCCCGGTCAGGACAGCTTGGAGGGAGCCGCCGCATCTAGGCAGCAGCCACGAAGGGTCAGTGTGGTGTACGTGGAGTGGAACAAAGCCTCAAAGAGGATCTGAGGCAGAGCTGTGAGGCCTGAAGTGCCTGGGAGGTCGGGGCCAGCACTGTGGCATAACAGGTAAAGCCGCCACCTGCAGTGCCGGCATCCCATATGGGCGCCAGTTCGAGTCCTGGCTGCTCCTCTTCCAATTCAGCTCTCTGCTATAACCTGGAAAAGCAGTAAAAGATGGTCCAATTGGCCAGCGCCGTGGCTCAACAGGCTAATCCTCCACCTTGCGGCGTCGGCACACCAGGTTCTAGTCCCGGTCGGGGTGCCGGATTCTATCCCGGTTGCCCCTCTTCCAGGCCAGCTCTCTGCTATGGCCCGGGAAGGCAGTGGAGGATGGCCCAAGTGCTTGGGCCCTGCACCCCATGGGAGACCAGGAGAAGCACCTGGCTCCTGGCTTCGGATCAGCACGATGCGCCGGCCGCAGCGGCCATTGGAGGGTGAACCAATGGCAAAAAGGAAGACCTTTCTCTCTGTCTCTTTCTCTCTCACTATCCACTCTGCCTGTCAAAAAAAAAAAAAAAGATGGAAAGATGGTCCAACTGCTTGGACCCCCTGCGCTCAGGTAGGAGACCCAGAAGAAGCTCCTGACTCTGGGCTTTGGCCTGGCCCAGTTCTGGCCATTGAGGCCATTTGTGGAGTGAACCAGTGGATGAAAGATCTCAATCTCTCTCTCTCTCTCTCTCTCTCTCTCTCTCTCTCTCTGTAACTCTACCTCAAATAAAAAAAAATGAGGTCAGGCTTTGAGTGACTGGGAGACACCATGAGGCTCTCCATCATAGAAGTTTAGGGCAAGAATGAATTCATTTTAGGACATACTGATTTTTATGGAAAAACCCTGAAAGCGCAGCTAGTCCTTGCACTTGGAAATGGAAATCCAGTCATGTAAATGCTGAGCCCACTCTTTGGAAGGCCTTCCCTGCCCCGGCAAGAGTGTCAGAGTTCTTCCAGTCCCTGAGGATAGCGCTAGCGTTAGCCTGCACTCAAGGCCCTTCTGGTGTGGCTCACAGAGTCGGGAGTCGCAGGAATTGCGGTTGAACTGGGTTCAGCTCCAAACTGCAGTATCTGTGAGCTGTCCGACCTGGTGTGCTCTCTCTGAACTTCTATACCCTCGCCTGCGAAACAAGGATAAGACGACTGGTGTCTCCCTCGCAGAGACATCATGAGGACTGAATAGAAGGAAGTTTACAAAAGAGCCGGCACATCCCAAAGTTGTAATTCACAGAGCTCCCCCTGCCTTTGTTCTTCTCCTCTGCCCGTGCCCTAAACCTAAGGGAACCAGGTATTTTACAGAAGAGATTTTTTTTTTAATTTCATTTAAATACAAGTTTCATGTAAGAAGAGCTTTTTTTAATCTTCATTTTTTATATGGAAGATGTTCATTTATTTTCATCTAATGAAAGGCAGAGCGGCAGAGAGAGAAAGAGAGAGAGAGATCTTATATCTGCTGGTTCACTCCCTAAATGCCTGCACAGTCAGGGCTGGGCCAGGCCAACCCAGGAGCCTGGGGCTCCGTCTGGGACCCTCACGTGGGTTGCAGGGCCCAAGCACTGAATCCATCATCTGCTGCCTCCCAAGATGCATTAGGTGTGGAGGTGCTGGGACACAAACCGGCACTCTGAAGCAGGATGCAAGAGTCCTTGGCAGTGGCTTACGACCAGCGCCCATATGGGATGCTGGCGCTGCAGGCCGTGGCTCACCAGCTATGCTACAGAGCCAGCCTCAACAAGCAGCGTCTTAATTGCTGTGCCATACACCTGCCCTGGAAGAGCATTTTAGAGTAGACCTGCAATCCTTCAACACTGTGAGCTTCAAAAAGCTCCTGGGAGATAGAATTCAAAGACAAGTTTCTTTTGGTGCAGGACTTTGGACTCCAAATGACTGGTTCTCAGAACACAAGGAGCCGGAGATGCCAGTTTGAAAGGGATCAGGGCCTCCACATTAGAGAGACATCTGTTTCTTCCAGCCACTCATTAACATTAACATGTTGCCAAATTGTCTTGTGCTGTGGCCGCTCCCTTCTAATGAGAACCTTTATTTGTGTCCTAAATCAAATTAAACTCAGGTCTCTTGACCCAGATGAATTGCAGGCCAGAGCACTTGGAGAACCCAGGAAATAGACTTTCAATGTTCTCCTATGATCTCAGAGGATCTGTAGATAGTTAGCATGGTGCTGGAACCCTGGAGCTAGAAAATGAAGAAAGAATGTTCTATACCTTACAAACCACTGAGCAAGAACCTCGCAGCCAGGATTCTGGAGTGGATTTTAAAGGGCAGAGGCTGCTTCTATGCTATGTAAGAGAAATGGCTGAGCCCTGTGACCCCGTTGGGTTAACCATAAACAAATCATGTCAGCACTGCCCTCACTTCCTAGGAACTCCCTGGAAGGAAATACACAAGACAGGAGGGCCTCACTGTCACCGGGATAGGCCCAGGCAAGGCCACCTAACTCAGTCCCCCGATAAAGGAGACCAAAACCTCACACCCAATAGTGAAAAAGCTTGTGTAGGTTTTGAAAAAAAAAATTTATTTCAAAGGCAGAGAAAGAGAGAGAGAGAGAAAGAGAAAGAGAGAGGGGGAGAGAGAGAGAGAGATGTTCTAACTGCTGACCTGGCTTACTCCCCAAATATCCGCAACAGCCAGGGTTGAAGCAAGCATGAGGCAGGAGCCATGCTTCATCAGGTCTCCCACACAGATGGCAGGGACCCAACTATTTGAGCCTGCTGCCTCCCATTAGGAGGAAACTGTATTGGAAACAGAGCCAGGAGTCAAAGCCAGGCACTCTGATAAGGGATGCCGGTGACCCAAGTTGTCTTAAACACCGAGCCAGAGTGCTTGCCTGACGAAGAAAGATTTTTACTAGGACTTTACCCTGCAAAATGAAACGTAAAATTATAAAAACAAGGTCTTCTTTTGCTGTATTTTAAAAATGAGTTATTTTTTGGACAAATATTTATCGGACATCCATTATGTGAGTGTTTCTGGCCAGTGACAATACAGCAGCAAACGAAATAGACAAAGTCCCTGTTGTCTTGGGGCCTACAGTCTAAGGGAACACAGCCAGACATTTAAACACATAACCCTTGGGGCCAGCGCTGTGGCGTAGTGGGTAACGCCGCCACCTGCAGTGTCTGCATCCCATATGGGCACCGGTTCAAGTCCCGGCTGCCCCACTTCCCATCCAGCTCTCTGCTATGGCCTGGGAAAGCAGCAGAGGATGGCCCACGTGCTTGGGGCCTGCACTCATGTGGGAGACCCGGAAGAAGCTCCTGGCTCCTGGCTTCAGATTGGCACAGCTCTGGCCGTTGTGGCCAATTGGGGGAGTGAACCAGCAGATGGAAGACCTCTCTCTGTGTCTCTACCTCTCTCTGTAACTCTATCTTTCAAATAAATAAAATAATTCTTTTAAAAAAATACAAAACAATACACTGTCTCCAAACTGCAGGCTAGCCATTACCCCCAGACCCATAATTTGCGTATTTTTTTTTTCCTGATAAAGTTGTATGATCACATAATATGAAATTTGTCTGTTTGGATTTGCCCTTCCTGGCACAATTAGAATCAGTACAATTTTGGAAACCATCATTTTCCCAGGTGTCTGTCCCTCTCTGATACTCGAGCCCGTCTCACTGCGCCATCCTGTTGGTCTTTATCCTCCTGGACTGCCTCTCGTCCCACGCTGCCGTTTCCTCCTAGGGCAACCGCTCTGCAGATGACTAAGGCCGTTCACCAAAACTGCTTTCCTAATCTTGAAATCTTGCTGATTTTGCAAGACTGACGGTTTGACTTTGCCATCAATTTCTGTGTAGTTTGCATTGCGTCACGCTCTCGTAGCTTGGCGACTGTAGAGAGAACAATGGGAAAAGACTGAGCCAATGGGCAGGAGTGGAAGGTGGGTTTTCAAAGGAAGGGCTGGGGGGTCAGCCTTTAGTGACAAGTAGCGCGTCATGATGACTTCAGCTGCAGACCACTGTCTGCTCACTAAATTCACTCCGTGTCTGTTTCAGCAATTCTCTAGCGGCCTTTCTTTTCCTTCCATTTGGCGAGGTGTGCGGCTTTGTGACTAAGCAAACAGCAGCGGCGCACCTGCCCCCCACCCCCCCAGAATTTCCTTCCTGTGCTCCTTTGCGTGTTTCCCTTTTCTCTGGATGCTGACGACAACCAGGCCCTGGAGGATGGCAGAGCCACAGGATGGAGCAACCCAGATCCCCGAGAGGCTGCCCTGGGGAATCCCCCTGCTAACTTGAGGACCTGCTCCCCAGAGATAAAGTCCCCCACAATGAGACATAAAATGCTCAGGTCGGTCTGTCACTGGGACTTGATCTATCTTAAATTACCAGTGCTCTACTGAGCTCTCAAGAACGGGATCACGAATGCCCAGTAATGAGGACCTGCTCAGCCAGTATCCTGTGACTTCCTGTCAACAAGACCGAGCAACCTGGATGGTTACTGGCCTGGGGCGGAGAAGCAGTGACAGCACAGGTAGGTCCAAAGGCTAAACAGCCATTGTGGCCATTTGGGGAGTGAACCAGCAGATGGAAGATCTCTCTTCCTCTCTCTCACCCTTCCTCTCTCTCTTTCTCTCTCTGTAATTGCCTTTGAAGTAAATAAATAAACATCTTTTTTTTACAGGTTTATTTTATTTGAGAAGCAGAATGACAGAGACAGAGAGGGATAAACACAGAGAGAGAGAGAGAGAGAGAGAGGTCTTTCATGCAGCAATTCACTCCCCAGGTGTCCACAACAGCTGGAGCTGGACTGATCTGAACCCGGGAGCCAGGAGCTTCTTCTGGGTCTCCCACATGAGTGCTGGGGCCCAAGCACGTGGCCGTCTTCTACTGCTTTCCTAGGGCATTAACAGAAGCTGGATCGGAAGAGGAGAAGCCAGGGCACAAACCAGCATCCATACAGATGCTGGTGCCACAGGTGGAGGCTTAACCCACTACACCACAAGGCAAGCAATAAAAATCTTTTAAATAAAAATAAAAGAGAGGGCTTGGTGGACTAAAATTGAATTTGGCAAAATTCACTGGGACTCTCTTTCCGCTCATGAAATTGGTTTGAAATCGACTAGAACAAGATGGAGAAGACATGACTTACAGCAGCGCATTTTTAAACATTTTAACATTTAAACATGTTTTTTTTTGTTTTTTGTTTTTGTTTTTGTTTTTTTTTTTTTTTTGTGACAGGTAGAGTGGACAGTGAGAGAGAGAGACAGAGAGAAAGGTCTTCCTTTTCCGTTGGTTCACCCCCCAAGTGGCTGCTGCGGCTGGCACGCTGCACTGATCCGAAGCCAGGAGCCAGGTGCTTCTTCTGGTCTCCCATGCGGGTGCAGGGCCCAGGCACTTGGGCCATCCTCCACTGCCTTCCCGGGCCATAGCAGAGAGCTGGCCTGGAAGAGGGGCAACCGGGATAGAATCCGGCGCCCCAACCGGGACTAGAACCTGGTGTGCCGGCGCCACAAGGCGAAGGATTAGCCTAGTGAGCCACAGCGCCGCCCTAAACATTTAACATTTAAACATTTTAAACTGGACATTTTAGGGTGCATTGCTCCAAGTATTGTGTTTGGAAGGAGAAGGCGATCATCTCACACTGTTCTCTTAGAGAACGTTCCCTTGTGGTATTTTGCCACCAGGTGCTACCCTAGACGTGAAATGTGCTCAGAGGAGTGTGCCTGGGGTTGGGAAGGGCTAGCGAAATGCAGCTGGTGTTTGGTCACCTTCAGTTCCTATTTCTTAAATCCGTCCGCTTTTTAATTAGGCTGCCTTAGTGGAAAGTGAGTTCTCTATGGAGGTCATTGAATAAACTGGCCCGTGGAATCACTGACATCGGTCACCTTACCCCAGCATGAATGGAAATTCCCATTGTTCCTTCTGTACTTGATAGTAATTATAGAGGGTGACTCACGCAACTGGTACTATTTTAAGAGTAAGTGACAGAGCATATCGCAAACTGGCATAGACAAAGGAAAGGTACAGGCATAGTGGAGTGGGAGATGTACCGGATTGTGCAACTGCGAAGTCCAAGGAAACCTTTTTGTTTGTTTTGTTTTTAATAGGAAACGTTTATTTAATAAATATAAATTTAAAAAGTACATCTCGGGGCCAGCACTGTGGCTCACTTGGTTAATCCTCTGCCTGAGGCACCGGCATCCCATATCAGCGCTGGGTTCCAGTCCCGGTTGCTCCTCTTCCAGGCCAGCTCTCTGCTGTGGCCCGGGAAGGCAGTGGAGGATGGCCCAAGTGCTTGGGCCCTGCACCCGCATGGGAGACCAGGAGAAGCACCTGGCTCCTGGCTTCGGATTGGCGCAATACGCTGGCCATAGTGGCCATTTTGGGGGGTGAACCAATGGAAGGAAGACCTTTCTCTCTGTCTCTCTCTCTAACTCTGTCAAATAAAAAAAAAAAATACATCTCCATCTCCTACTCCCTCTCCCATCCCATTCTTCATTAAGATTCATTTTTAATTATCTTTATTTACAGAAGATCAACGCTATGCTGAGTAAAGATTTCAACAGTTTGCACCCACACAGACACACAAAGTATAAAGTACTGTTTGAGTAGTAGTTTTACCATTAATTCTCATAGTACAACACATTAAGGACAGAGATCCTACATGGGGAGCAAGTACACAGTGACTCCTGTTGTTGATTTAACAATTGACACTCTTTTTTATGATGTCAGTAATCACCCGAGGCTCTTGTCATGAGCTTTCAAGGCCATGGAAGCCTCTTGAGTTCACAAAATCCGACCTTATTTAGACAAGGCCATAGTCAAAGCGGAAGTTCTCTCCTCCCTTCGGAGAAAGGTGCCGCCTGCTTTGATGGCCCCTTCTTTCCACCAGGATCTCACTCACAGATCCTTCATTTAGGTCATTTTTTTGCCACAGTGTCTTGGCTTTCCATGCAGTCCAAGGAAATCTTGCTTCAGGTATGCAGGTATGGCTAGATCTGGGAATCCATCTCTCTCTCTCTCTCTCTCTCTCTCTCTCTCTCTCTCTCCCCTGCTCTCCTCTGTTTTGCTTCCATTCCCAGATAGCACTAACCCTTGTGATGAACAGCCAGACACCAAGCTTTCGTTAACGAAGGCAGCTTAACAATCCCAGCTAAGAGTTTCTCCTCACCAGTATTTCCCGAGGCTAACACTTACTGAGCTGACTTGCTTATCCCCGAATCAATACTCAAGATCAAGGGGAGAGGGCAGCATTACTCATTGACTTGGCTTTGACTACAAGTTGACCCCAGAGTCCAGCTAAGGGTGGGGTGAGATGAGAAGGGGTTCAGCCACGTGAGCTGAAAGTAAAGGTGGCTTTTCCAGAGGAAAGGGTCAACCTGGACTAGGCGATGGCCCAGCCAAGGCAATTATCTGATGAGAAACAAGTTCTAAGCTGAGGGAGCAGCTGGTGCTGCTGGAGGAACAAGCTGGGTGGGTTGGAGGAACAGAAACGAGACCAGTGTTTCAGTTATCTGTTGCTATAAAACAGAGCACCAAAGTGCAATGGCTGAAAGTTGTGGCCATTTCCTCTCTCACGGCTCTGTGAGATGCCTGGGCTCAGCAGGGAAGTTCTTCCACTCCATGCTAGCTGCTTGCAGCCATCTAGAGACTTGACCAGACTGGAATCCCCAAGATGGCTCAGTCACACAGCTACTAGCTGCTGGCTGGGGCTTCTCTGGGACAATGGCCCGGAGCTCCTTGGCTCTCATCCACATAACCTTTTAGCATGGGAGCTAAATTCCAACAAAGGAAGCTAAAGTTGCCAGTCTTGTATAAGTCTCAGCTCAGAAGAGCCTGGACATCAATTCTACCACATCCCATTTCCCTAAAGTCATCACTGGGCAGCACATTCAAGAGGAGTGATGTTACTGTAAGGGAGGGAAGGCACTGGCAGCAGCCATCTTGGAAGGCCATCCACCTCAATCTGAGATTAGACACATAGCCATGGTGAAGGGCAAGGTGATGTGTGAGAAATTAGGGAAATACAAAGGGCTAGATCCAAGGTCAGCAAACTATGACCCATAGCCAAATTCAGCCCACTGCCTGTTTTTGTAAATAAAGTTTTATTAGAACACAACAACATTCATTGCCATGGTGTCTGTGGTAGAGTCCAACAGCAGAGTTGCAACAGAGATCATCTGGTTAGGTCGACACTGTGGTGTAGTTGGTAAAGCTGCCGCCTCTTGCATCCTATATGGGCACTGGTTCGTGTCCTGGCTGCTCCATTTTTGATCCAGCTCTCTGCTATGGCCTGAGAAAGCAGCAAAAGTTGGCCCAAGTGCTTGGGCCTCTGCACCCACATGGAAGACCTGGATGAAACTCCTGGCTTTGGCTTGGCCCAACTCTGGCTGTTGCAGCCACTTAATGAGTGAACCAGCGAATGCAAGGTATCTTTCTCTGTCTCTTCCCCTCTCTCTGCAACTCTGACTTTCAAACAAATAAATAAATATTTAAAAGAGAGAGAGAGAAAGCGAGCGAGAGAGATAAAGTCTTCCATCCACTGGTTCACTCCCCAGTTGGCCGCAACAGCTGGAGTTGCGCTGATCCGAAGCCAGGAGCTTATTCCTGGTCTCCCATGCAGATGCAGGGACCCAAGGACTTGGGCCATCTTCTACTGCTTTCCCAGGAAATAGCAGAGAGTGGGATGGGAAGAGGAGCAGCCAGGACTAGAACTGGCGCCCGTGCCAGCACTGCAGGTGGCGGCTTTACCCGCTACGCCGTAGCGCCAGCCTGGAGAAGCTTCTTTGGACAGAAAAGGTTTACTGCAGCTCACAGTTTGAGGTTACAGGATTGGGCAGCCCCACAGATCTGCATCTGGTGGCAGGTGTGGAAGCAGGATCACATCATGAGGCAGGAAGCAGAGCCAGAGCCTAGGCTAAAGTTGAACTAAAATTAATGAAACCTCTCATGAGAGCACCCTCCAGGGGCCAGCGCTGTGGCACAGTGGGTTAATGGCCTGGCCTGAAGCGCCAGCATCCCATATGGGCACAAGTTCAAGACCCAGCTGCTCCACTTCCAATACATCTCTCTGCTGTAGCCTGGGAAAGCAGTAGAAGATGGCCCAGGTCCTTGGGACCCTGCACCTGCATGGGAGACAGGGAAGAAGCTCCTGGCTCCTAGCTTCAGATCAGCGCGGCTTCCGCTATTGCGGCCAAATGGGGAGTGAACCATCGAATGGAAGACCTTTTCTCTCTCTCTCTCTCTCTCTCTCTCTCTCTCTCTCTCTCTCTCTGTGTGTGTGTGTGTGTAACTCAGACTTTCAAATAAAAATAAATAAATCTTTAAAAAAATAAATAAAAGCCCTCCCACGGGCCCCACCTCCCGGACGCCATCATTAAGCCAAATCTCCACCCTTAATCCCTCAACCATGAACAACAAAGACCACAGTGTCTAAACAGCTGCGTAGGTTTGAGGAGACAATTCCCACTTAACTCAGAACAGTTGTGCTGAGCCACGCCTACTGCTTCCTTGGGTCTGCATTAGCGGGAAGCTAAAGCCAGGAGCCAGAGCTACGATGTGAACTCAGGTACGTGGGTACCTTAATTGGCGGCTTAACCACCATACCAAATTCCCACCCCCATTGGAGGATTTTAAACAGGGAGTCTCATCCACTAACTACTTTTTAAAATCTTGCTTTTATTTTTTAAAAAGGATTTATTTATTATTTGCAAGTCAGAGTTACAGAGAAGGAGAGACAGAGGCAGAGAAAGAGAGATTTTCCATCTGCTGGTTCATTCCCCAAATGGCCGCCATGGCCAGGGCTGGCCCAGGAGTTTCATCCGGTCTCCTACACGGGTGCAGAAGCCCAAGCACTTGGGCTATCTTCCACTGTTTTCCTAGATGTATTAGCAGGGAGCTGGGTCAGAAGTAGAGCAGCTGGGACTTGAACTGGCGCCCATATGGGATACCAGCACAGTAAGCAGCAGCTTTACCCACTGCACCACAGTGCTGGGCCCTAAAATCTTATTTTTAAATTGACACATAATTGGCCGGCACAGCAGCTCACTAGGCTAATCCTCTGCCTGCAGCGCTGGCACCCCGGGTTCTAGTCCCGGTTGGGGCGCCGGATCCTGTCCCGGTTGCTCCTCTTCTTAGTCCAGCTCTCTGCTGTAGCCTGGGAGTGCAGTGGAGGATGGCCCAAGTGCTTGGGCCCTGCACCCTCATGGGAGACCAGGAGGAAGCACCTGGCTCCTGGCTTCAGATCGGCACCGCGCGCCGGCCATAGCGGCCATTTGGGGGGGTGAACCAACAGAAAGGAAGACCTTTCTCTCTGTCTCTCTCACTGTCTAACTCTGCCTGTAAAAAAAAAAGTGACACATAATAATTGTACTTATTTCTGGGGTAGCTATTCCATACATGTATATAACGTATAATGATCAAATCGAGGTAACTGACAGATGCCTCTCCTTAAACATTTATTATTTTTCTTTGTGATGGGAAACTTCAAACTGCTGTCTCCTAGTTCATTATAAACTATCTAATAAATTGCTGGGAGCTAGAGTTACCCTTCTGTGCTGTAGAACACGAGGCCACAGTTCTCCTATGTAACTGTTTTGGCACCCATTACCCAGTCCCCCTCTCTCCCCACCCCGCTCCCCTTCCTAACATCTGGTGTCTATTCATAAGACATCTTTTTTTTTTTTTCGTGTAAGTGACATAGGCAGCATTTGTCCTGTGCTTGGTTTATTTCACCTAAGGTAATGTCCTCCAGTTCTATCCAAATGACGGAATCCCATTCCTTATCACTTTAGTTATATATCTTTATCTGAGAGACACAAACAGAGAGAGGGCCCATCCATTTATTCACTCACCAGATGCCCACAATGGTCCAGACCTCCCACATGGGTGGCGGGAACCCACTTACTGGAGCCATCACTGCTGCCCGCCCCCCCAGTCTGCATTAGTAGGAAACTGGAGTCAGGAGCCAAAGGGAGTATCTGACCCAGGCATTCTGATAAGGGAATCAGGCACCTGAACTGGTAGGCCAAATGCTCACCCCAGGATTTCTTTATTTTGATGGCTGAATAGTAGTCCATCGAGTGTATATAGCATAGTTTCTTTGTCCATTCATCCATTCATTGATAGTCCAGTTGATTCCATATCTTGGCTATTGTGAGTAGGGCGGCAGTGAACATGGGAGTGCGGATACCTCTCTGATGCACTGATTTCCCTATTGTGGTTCTACTCTTTTTTTAAAAAAATATATATTTATTTATTTATTTATTTGAAAATCAGAGTTATACAGAGAGAGGAGAGGCAGAGAGAGAGAGGTCTTCCATCACATGGTTCACTCCCCAATTGGCCACAATGGTCGGAGCTGTGCTGATCTGAAGCCAGGAGCCAGGAGCTTCTTCTGGGTCTTCCAGGTAGGTGCAGGGGCCCAAGGACTTGGCCCATCTTCTTACTGCTTTCCCAGGCCATAGCAGAGAGCTGGATCAGAAGAGGAGCATCTAGGACTAGAACTGGCACCCATATGGGATGCCAGCGCTGCAGGCCAGGGCATTAACCCACTGCACCACAGCGCCAGCCCCGGTTCTACTTTTGTTGTTTGAGGACCCTGCATACCGTCCTCCCTGATGGCTGGACTGACTGACACTCCTACAACAGGGTGAAGAGTTTTTCTTCCTGTGTATCCTTGCCAGCATTTGTTATTTTTCATTGTATTTATTAAAGTCATTTGGACTGGGGTGAGATGATATCTCATTGCAGTTTTGATTGGCATCTCCCTCGTGATTAGTGACATTGAGCATTTTTTTTTTCAGATGCTTGTTGGCTATTTGTGTGTCTTCTCTATTTAGGTCATTTGCCCATTTTAAAATTGAATTATTTGGCAGTGGGTGTGTGTATCTCCCTTGTATGTTCTTGAGAGTAATCCCTTATCAGATGACTAGTCTGAAAATCTCTCCTCGCGTTCTGCAGGCTGTCTCTCCTCTCTGTTGATTAGTTCTTTTTGCTATGAAGAAGATCCTTAGTTTTATATAATTCCATTTGTCTAGCTTTGCTTTTGTTGCCAGCACTTTGGGGTCTTATCCAAAAACTTGTTGCCTATACTAAGGTCTTGAAGTGTTTCTCCAATTTTTTTCTAGTTATTTCACAGCTTCAGGTCTTAGATTTAGGTCTTTGATCCATTTTGAGTTGATTTTGTGTATGATGAGAGATATGGGTCTAGTTTTTTTTAAAAAACATTTACTTATTTGAAAGGCAGAGTGACAGAGAGAAAGAGAAGCTTACATTCGCCGGTTTGCTCCCCAAATGGCCACCCACAGCCAGGGCTGGTCCAGGCTGAAGCTAGGAGTTTCATTCAGATCTTCCATGTGGGTGGTGGTAGCCCATGGACTTGGGCCATCTTTCCCTGCTTCTCCCAGGCTATTAGCAGAGAGCTGGATTGAGAGCAGAGCAGCCAGGACTTGAACCGGTGCCCATATGGGATGCAGGCACTATAGGCAATGGCTTAACCTGCTGTGCCACAGCGCTGATCCCTGGGGGTCCAGTTTCATTCTTTTGCATATAGATGCCCTTCTCACAGCACCATTTATTGAAGAGACTGTTCTTTTGCCAATGTATGTTTTTGGCACCCTTGTCAAGAATAAGTTGGCTGTAGATACTGTCACTTTATTTCTGGGCTCTCTATTCTGTTCCTTTGGTCTGTGTGTTGGCTTTTATGCTAGTACTATTTGCTTTCAGATCGACCTAATTTTTTTTTAAACCCACTCTGGGAATGTACTATAGGAAAATAAACAGGAAATCAGTGATACTGGTAGAGAGAAATAGAAGAGTTGGGTACAAATTCCTAGTGCTCAAAGACCATGGGACATGTGAGCCACAGGATACAGGGATAAGAAAAAGAGAGGAATCTAGGAAGACTTCCAAGTCCGGAGCTTGAGCAGCTGAGTGAAGGGCAATGTGCTTGACCTACAAGAGGGCGTTTGGCATAGTAGTTAAGATGCCACTTGGGCTACCCGCACCCTATATCAAGAGTACCTGGGTTCAAGTCCAACCTTTGTGCCTGATTCTAGCATCCGACTAATGTACATCTTGGAAGGCAGTAGTGATAGCTCAGGAACTTGGGTCCCTGCCACCACGGGTTGAGTTCCTGGCTCCCAACTTCCGCTTGGCCCAGCCCCCGCAGTTGTAGGCATTTGTGGTATAAACCAGCAGATGAGAGCTCTCTTTCAGTCTCTCTCTCTCCCTCTGCCTTTCAAATAAATAATTTTAAAAAATAATTAAACTTAATCCATCCTGCCTGTGCTCTATATATGACATGACAAGGCACATGTGTTCCCAACATGGGTTACTGAACATTTTCAGTCTGATGTTGAGACCCGTTGCTTGAAATGAACGATTTCTTTCAAAGGTTACCGCTCATTGACCAGACACCTGGTCACCCCGAGTGCTGATGGGACTGAGCTCTGTTTCTGCCTGCTGTCACAGCATCCGTTCAAGGAGTAACTTCAGCTCTCAGGTCTTACCGTTTAATACGCGCATCTTGCAAACTATGGCTGCCATATGTGGTGACTTTGCCAACGGATCTCGGCAAAGTAAATCAAAAGCCTTCTGCCAAGGATTCACCATCCTAGAGGCCACAAAGGGCACCCGTGGCCCCAAGGAGGAAGCCAATGTCAGCATCAATGGGAGTAGAAGGTGACTCCAAGTCTTGTGAGTGACCCTGAAGGGTTTAGTGGAAGAAGTAGCTGAAGATGATGTGGAGAGAGCAGGGGAACCTGAATTAGAAGCAGAGCCTGGGGCCAGCGCTGCAGCCTAGCGGGTAAAGCTGCTGTCTATGACACCAGCATCCCATGGGGCACCGGTTCGTGTCCCAGCTGCTCTATCTCCAAGCCAGCTCCCAGCTAATGGCCCCTGCTACTGACATGGGAGACTCAGATGAAACTCCTGGCTTCAGCCTGGCCCAGCCCCAGCCACCCGGGGAGTGAATCAGCAGGTAGACGATCTCTCTCTCTCCCTCTCCCTCTCTCTTTCTCTTCTCCCTCTCTCCCTCTCTCTCTCTCTCTCTCTGCCCTTCAAATAAATAAAAAATTAAATCTTAAATAATAAAAAGAAAGACATTGCTTCAGCGACAGAACAAACCTGCAGCAGCTACCACCCTGACCTGCCAGCAGCCATCACAGCAAGGCTGACTCCCAGGGAAACCGAACGCCACCAGTGGCAGGGAAGTCGCACAGAGGACCAGGAGCATCTGGTGAAGCAACAGGGAGCCAGGAAGAACCCAAAGAACTTCCACACTGGAAGGGGCGGTCCTTGTGTTGAATGCTATGGGTGGGGAAGGACTCGGTGGACAGAGAAGCGACCACCCGATTTGGGGATTCGGGGTCTCTCTCAAGCCTTGAGCTAAGCAGTTTCAGTGGAGGGCACTGCTCACTGCCTGAAGGGATTTGAGAAAACCATGGGATGTGGGCAGTTGGAGACAGAAAATGCAGAGACTCACTTTGAGAACTTTTGCTGCAGAATGAACAGGTCAAAACTACAGATGTCCACTGCAGGTTCATGGCGTTTAAAACTCTCTTTCAGGGGTTGGCATTGTGGCATTGCAGGTAAAGCTGCTGCCAGTAAATCATATAGGCGCCAGTTCTAGTCCTGACTGCTCCACTTCCGATATCCAGCTCCCTGCTAATGAGCCTGGGAAAGTAATGAAAGATGGCTCAAGTGCTTGGGGTCCTGCCGTCCACCTGGAAGACCTGAAAGAAGCTCCAGGCTTTAGATCAGCCCAGCTCTGACCATTGTGGCCATTTGGGAAATGAACCAGCAGATACATATATAGTTCTTTCTCTCCCCCCCACCCCTTGTCTCCACCTCTATAACTCTGCCTTTTCCAGAGTTACACAGAGAGAAAAGGAGAGGCACAGAGAGAGAGAGAGAGAGAGAGAGAGAGAGAGAGAGGTCTTCCACCTGCTGGATAACTCCCCAGTTGGCTGCAATGGCCGTAGCTGTGCCAATCCAATGCCAGAAACCAGGAGCTTCCTCCGGGTCTTCCCACAAGGGTGCAGGGGCCCCAGGTCTTGGGCCATCTTCTATTGCTTTCGCAGGCCATAGCAGAGAGCTGGATCGGAAGTGGAACAGCTGGGACTTGAACCAGCACCTATATGGGGTGCCAGCACTGCAGGTGGTGGCTTTACCTCTATACCATAGCGCTGGCCTCAATAAATCTTTTTTTTTTTTTTAAGTCCCTTTCAATGCTGAGGTGCACTGATTCCATGAAGCACCTACTGTGTGCCAGCCATGCCTTGCCTATGACACCAAGGAGGATTGTCTCCCTAATGGCTCATTGAGAAGTTGGATGGAATGCAAAAGAAATCCATGTCTATAGCTTCAAGAAAAAAGAGAGAGAAAGAAAAGACTGCAGCCAGAGAGAGACCATCGGAGGTCTTCAGGCGGGATGTGCACACTCTAAGGAGACCTGGGAAGCCACAAAGCCAGCAGTTCCGTTTCTGCTGGGTGTGCACACGAGCTCTTCCTTCCAGGCGGGTTAAGGAAGCTCGTCAAGCAAACTTCTGAGATTTGCTGCCAAATAGAAATGTGTGCACCAAGGAAGAAGCAGAGCTTTGTAATCAGGACACAAAGTCATCCTGTAGAAGGGTCTCAAATATTGCTTGTTTGTTTCCATTTGTTGGTGGTGGTGGTGGAGAACCTTTAGCCTTTCATGTAAGACAGGACATTGTGGCACAGTGGAGTAATCTGGTAGGCACCTGTATCCTCTCACAGAGTGCCTGGGTTCAAGTCCCAGTTCCTCTACTTCCAATCCGGCTTCCTGTTAATACACACATGGGAAGTGGCAGATACTGGCTCAAGTACTTGGGTCCCTGCCATGGATATGGACGACCTGGGTGGAATTCATAGCTCCTGGCTTTAGCCAGGCCCAGCTCTGGCTCTTATGCTCATGTGGGCATTTAAAAGTGAACCGGGGCCGGCGCTGTGGCTCAACAGGCTAATCCTCTGCCTTGCAGTGCTGGCATACCGGGTTCTAGTCCCGGTCGGGGCACCGGATTCTGTCCCAGTTGCCCCTCTTCCAGGCCAGCTTTCTGCTATGGCCCGGGAGTGCAGTGGAGGATGGCCCAAGTGTTTGGGCCCTGCACCCGCATGGGAGACCAGGATAAGGCGGCCATTGGAGGGTGAACCAACGGCAAAGGAAGATCTTTCTCTCTGTCTCTCTCTCTCTCTCTCACTGTCCACTCTTTCTGTCAAAAATAATAAATAAAAACAATAATAATAAAAAAAGAGTGAACCAGGGGCCGGCGCTGTGACGTAGTGGGTAAAGCTGCCGCCTGCAGTGCCGGCATCCCATAGGGGCGCTGGTTCGAGTCCCGGCTGCTCCACTTCTGATCCAGCTCTCTGCTATGGCCTGAGAAAGCAGTAGAAGATGGCCCAAGGACTTGGGCCCCTGCACCTACACGGGAGACCCAGAAGTTCCTGGCTCCTGGCTTTGGATTGGCGCAGCTCTGGCCTTTGAGGCCAGTTGGGGAGTGAACCAGCGGATGGAAGACCTCTCTCTCTGTCCCTGCCTCTCCTTCTCTCTTTCTCTGTGTAACTCTGATTTTCAAATAAATAAATCTTAAAAAAAAAAAAAAAAGAGTGAACCAGTGAATGGAAGAGCTCTCTCTCTCGAGCTCTCTCTCTACCTTTTAAATAAATTTACATATATTTTAATCTACCTGAAAGAGAGAGAGAGAGGAGAGAGAGAGAGAGAGATTTTTCATCCACTGGTTCATTTCCCAAATACCCACAACAACCAGGGCTGGGTCAAGCTGAAACCAAGAATCTGGAACTCAGTGTGGGTCTCCACGTGGGTGCAGGGGCCCAGGTCCTTGGGCCATCACCTGCTGCCTGCCAGGATGCTTTAGCAGGAAGTTGGGTTGGACATGGAGGTGCCAGCACTCTGCTAGGACATACAGGTGCCCCAGCCAGAGACTTGATCCACCATGCCACAACACCCACCCACAAATAAATGTTTTTTTTTTTATCTTTTTAAAGAATATTTTGTTTCTGTTTTAATTTTTATTTATTTATTATTTTTAAAAGATTATTTATTTACTTGAAAGTCAGTTACACAGAGAGAGGAGTGGCAGAGAGAGAGAGAGAGAGAGAAGTCTTCCATCCACTGGTTCACTCCCCAATTGGTCACAATGGCCAGAGCTGTGCCAATCTGAAGCCAGGAGCCAGGAGCTTCTTCTAGGTCTCCCACATGGGTGCAGGGGCCCAAGGACTTGGGCCATCTTCTACTGCTTTCTCAGGCCATAGCAGAGAGCTGGATCGGAAGTGGAGCAGCCAGGTCTCGAACTGGCGCCCATATGGGATGCCGGTGCTTCAGGCCAGGGCTTTACCCGCTGTGCCACAGCACCAGCCCCTATTTATTTTCATTTGATCTGAGAGACGCAGAGACAGGGCTACCACTCCTCCAAATGCCTACAACAGCCCGGGCTGAGTCAGACTGAAGCCAGGAGCCAGCAACTCCACCCAGGTCTCCCAGATGGGTGGCAGGGACCAAAGTGCCTGAGCCATCACCTGCTGCCACCCAGGACGCGGCTGTCCCAAGTGGCAGTTTAATCACTGAGCCCAACACCTGTTCCCTGTGCAGGAAGCACCGCCTCCCCCAGGCATCCTCTGCCAGGGGAGAAATGGATTCAGTGGGAAGAGGCCCCAGCCCCTGGCTCTTCAGAGGTACCACCGGGTTCATTGCACACAGCCACCCAGGGCCAGTGGCAGCGAGTCCCGCTGTCCACAGCAGTAACCCGGGCAGCACCACAGCCTCTCCAGGCTTCTTCTCCTTGCACTCCCCTATTCTCACACTCCTCCTTCCCGGCTTCCTGAAAGACTCCCTGGACCCAAGACCCAAGGCTTCCGCTGAAGTTTTGTCCTCACAAGGAATGAAGATGTGCATCAGTGAGTACGGGGAGAAGCAGTTAGAAGGCAGTATTTGGCGCAGGAGTGGAGACACCTGTAACCCATAACAGAGTGTCGGGTTCAAGTCCAGGCTCTGGCTCCTGACTCCAGGGTTCCTGCTAACCCACACCCCGGGAGGCAGCAGATGGCAGCTGTAAGTGCTTGGTTCTTTGGCCTCCCCTGTGGGAGACTGCAGTGGAGTTCCAGTCTCCTGGTTTGCTCTGGACCAGCCTTGGCTGTCGTGAACCAGGGGATGGAAGCTCTCTCTTTGTCTCTCTGTTGCTCTCTTTGTGTCTCTCTGGCTTTCAAATCCAGTGAAAAAAATTTACAGTTTTTGAAAATATATCAAAAAGCATGATGGGTGTTTTGTTTTTTTTTTTTTTTTTTTTTTTTTTTTTTTTTTTAATTCAGGGGGAAAAGTTGCTTCTTTGCTGAACAAGAAGGAAGAGGGAAGTTGTCACTCCTGAGAAGAGCTGACACAGTGGGGACTCAGCTCTGACCACTGGGCACAGTTAAACCTTAAGGTTGACTGTCAGTGCCAGCCAGCATTGGGGACGGCTGGCGAGGAGTAGCCTGGCGAACTCTGCAGTGTAAGTGTTCCTTAAAAAAAAAAAAAAAAAATCAGAGGCAGAGAGAAAGAGCAAGAGGCAGAGCTAGAAAACGAGGGACAGAGAGGTTTTTCACTCCTTGGTTCACTCCCCAAATGCCCACAGCAGCCCCAGCTGGGCCTGGGCAAAGCCAGGGGCCTGGAACTGACAGCAGGGCTTCCCCGTGGGTGGCAGGAGCCCAGTTCCTTGAGCCATCACCGGTGCCTCCCAGGGTCTGCGTTAGCAGGAAGCTGGAGTCAGCAGCCATAGCCAGTCATCAAACCCAGACACTCCAACGTGTCCAAAACCCTAGGCTAAATACCCACCCGTGTCTCCCACTCCCAGTCCTAGTGCTGGGGGCTGGGCATGGGACGTGTGAATGAGACAGAGACTACTGCTCAAGGCAGAACAAAGAGGCCCGGGAAGCCAACCAGAGTCAGCATAGAGCAGGCAAGGCAGATGCGTGAAGAGGGGTGGGCTGGATTAACTCCGGGAAAGGAAGGTCAAGTCCAAGGTAATGCTTCTACCCCCCCTTCCTGACCTTTGTGAGACGGCCTGCCATGGAACAAGGGCCCTATTTAACCTGGCGGGTCTCGCACTATGCACCCCAACAGCGGATGTATTTGTACAGGTGGAAAAGAAACAGAAAGGAAGAGGAGACACTGGGGCCCAGTAAGGACACCTGCCTCTCAAGGGCACAATTCTAACCCAGGGGAAGGAAGAGTAAAACAAAAGGCCACAGCTACCAAAGGGGATTTTCAAGACCAATCAACAATAGCCAAGAAATCTGACACCACTCCCTTCCTTCCTGTTGGTTTAATGGAGTCTTCTTTTGATTCTTAATTTATATTTGTGGGTCCACAGAGGTGGTATAGTCATAGTGTTTCTGAGGGAGAAATATTTTTCCCAGGGGCCGGCACTGTGGCATAGCAGCAGGTAAAGCCACCACCTGCAGTGCCAGCATCCCATATGGGTGCTGGTTCGAGTCCTGGCTGCTTCACTTCCCATCCAGCTCTCTGCTATGGCCTGGGAAAGCAGTAGAAGGTGGACCAAGTCCTTGGGCCCCTGTACCCATGTGGGAGACCTGAAAGAAGCTCCTGGCTCCTGGCTTTGGACTGACGCAGCTCCAGCCATTGTGGCCAGTTGGGGAGTGAACCAGCGGATGGAAGACCTCTGTGTCTCTCCTTCTCTCCGTCTATAACTCTACCTCTCAAATAAATAAATAAATATTTAAAAAAAAAAAAACAGAAGTGGTTTGGCAGCAATGCACAATTTTGTGTTTCTCTTGCTCTCCTTGACAGCTTTGGTGTGTAATTTACATATGGTAAAGCCCAGTTTGGTGCGTGTGCCAGCTTTATCCAGCTGGGCAGCCATCGCTGTATTGCAGTGCAGAGACCACCCTCTCGCACTGCAAGTTTTCCTTGTGACAATGACACACAATTCCCGGCAAGCACCAGGGGACACCCGAGGTGCTTTCTGTCTCCTGTCTTGCTTCTTCTAGAAATTTCACTGAAATGAGATCATGCACAGTGTTGACTTTGGTGTCTGGTCTCCTTCACTTAGCATCATGTTTTTAAGGCTCATCCTTGCCAGTCTCAATTTTTTGGCCTACTTTTAGAGGGAGGAAAAAAAACAATGACTGGTAGGAAATTTGGGGAAATTCCTCACTAGCTTGAGCTGAGTCTAGGAAAGTTGCCATGGTTACTGAAAAACCCAGTGACAGTTTTGTGTCATGCTGGATTTGATTATAAGAATCCCACCCATGTCTATTTCCTCCCATTTTTGAAAGAAAAAGGGTGGTGTTGGTAAAAAAAAAAAAAAAAAAAGAAATGGAAAGGAAACAGATCAGTGGTATCCTTATGATGAAGTGGAAATCAGAAAGGGGAACACTCATTTCTCCATTTCGCCTCTTGTTTGTGTCTATAATGTTATGCTGCTTTACTTGTGATAACAATGTGCTCTTCAGCCTTTCTTTCCCTTACCATTGAGTGCTTTTTTTTTTTTTAAGATTTATTTATTTATTTGAAAGGCAGTTACAGAGAAGCAGAGGCAGAGAGAGAGAGAGAGAGAGAGATCTTCCATCTGTTGGTTCACTCCCCAAGTGGCCATGAAGGCCAAAGCTGGGCTCATTCAAAGACAGGAGCCAGGAGCTTCCTCCGGGTCTCTCATGTGGGTGCAGGGGCCCAAGGACTTGGTCCACCTTCTACTGCTTTCCCAGTCCATAGCAGAGAGCTGGATCAGAAGTAGAGCAGCCGGGACTCAACGGGCACCCATATGGGATGCTAGCACTGCAGGTGGTGGCTTTACCCACTACGCCACAGCGCCAGCCCGAGTGCTTTTTTAAAAGAATGATGATCAATGTGCTCCCCAGCATCCACTCTCTCACCTGGAGATGGAGCAGCTATAACTGCTTTTTATAGAGATAAACACCATTCATTTATGCAGGCAAGTGCAAGCCCCGTAGCTCTACTTTATACTGAAATCCTAGCTAACATCCCCGCATTGTAAATCACCATGTTTATTTGAATAGCAGACAATAGCAATACAGAAACACTCCAGGAACTCACTGTTCCTCACCCATCAGTCCTTGCCTAAATCTACCTATTTGAGACCCACTAAAGTTTTAGGTGAGTGTAGACTTCGAAAGGATTCTAGTACGATTTCTGAGCAAAAATTTCTGGGTCTCCCTCAGACCCAGAGGAAAGAAACCAAAATCCCAAGAGAGTTAGAAAATGGTCACTCTGGGGACAGGCATTTGACACAGTGGTTAAGCTGCCCCTTGGGATACCCACATCCCATAGCACAGGGCCTGAGTTCAAGTCCCAGCTCCTCTGCTTCTAATCCAATCTTGTTAACGTGCACCCTGGGAGGCAGCAGATGATGGCTCAGGTTCTTGGGTTCCTGTCACCCACATAGGAGACCCAGCTTGAGTTCCAGGCCCCTGGCTTTGGCCTGGCCCAGGCCTGGCTGTTGCAGGCATTTAGGGAATGAACCAGCAGATGGAAGATCACTCTCTGTCTCTCTGTCTTTCAAATGAAAACAAATACAGATAGTGGCTCTGTTCTCAGCCTCACATGAGATTATCCAGGTGCCCCAGTTATATCATAAATGCCTGAGCTCTGGAACCATCAGGGCAGGGAGCCAGACACAGTGCTAACACTTGACGCTTCTCTGATTCACTCTGGCCAACAATGCCGTGAGATGAGTTTTGTTACTGTCCTCATCTCACAGAGGAGGAAATGGGGTGTGTGGGTGGGGGTTAAACCGATTTGACCAAGGTCATGTGGCTTGGGCAGGTGGAGTCCAATTCCTGTCCAAGCAGCCCGGGGCCCAGACTCCAGGTGCACAGCCTCCCACACAGCCCTGAGTGTGCGACAGGTGTTTGGTAATTGTCTCCTTGGTGTTTGAAAGTGACTGCAGGCAGAGAAAGGACAGAAGACAGTCCCTATGACATGTTCAACTGTTTGGTGGTTCTGAGCCAAGAACCTGTTTGGTGATCTTGTTAAAACTTCCATAATACATGCAATCGTCCCCCAACTTTTTTAAAGTACATTTTAAAAAAAATTTACTTTAGTTATTTGAAAGTCAGAGTTACGGGAGGAGTGGGTGGGTATAGATCTTCCATCTACTGATTCACTCACCAAATGGCCCCACTGACCAGGGCTGGGCCAGACCAAAACCAGGAGCCAGGAGCTTCTTTTGGGTCTTCCATGTTGCTGCAGGGACCCAACAATTTGGGCCATCTTCCAGCTGCTTTTCCAGGTACATTAGCAGAGAGCTGAATCAGAAGTGGAGGAGCCAGGACCCAAACTGGCGCCCATATACAATGCCAACATCACAGGTGGTGGCTTTACCCGCTATGCCACAGCACCAGACCCTTAAGCGCATTTGAAACACTCACATAGGGAGGCCTGCATTGTGGAACAGCGAGTTAAGCACCTGTGATGCCTGCATCCCATAGGAGTCCCCCTTGCTCTTCCAGTCCAGCTCCCTTCTCTTGCGCCTAGGAAAGCAGCAGAAGATGGCCCAAGTGCTTAGGCCCCTGCACCCATGTAGAAGACCTGAAAGAAGTTCTGGGCTTTGGCTTGGCCAAGCCCTGGCCACCACAGCCATTTGGGGTGTGAATTAGCAGATGGGGGAATCTCTTTCTTTCCTTCTGTGGGTGTGTGTGTGTCTTCCTCTCTCCTCGTAACTCTGCCTTTCAAATCCACAAACAAATCTTTAAACACACACACACACAGAGACACACACACATAGGATGGCAAAGGAAATCAATTATACTTAGATGCATTTATGCCAGGTTGCAACACAGCAATATGGACATCCATTTGACGGGTCCTTAGGAAGGGCTCCAGTCTCCGTCATTAGTGACAGGTAAGGGTGGAGCAGCCCAAATGGCTGGATGGTTTCAGGACAGCCATCCCCGGCCAGCTCCAGACACCTGATCTACAAGCCCCCTCCACCTTCAGCAACCTTCCAAAACACGGGTGTCGTGTGCTTCCCACCACTTCTGAACATCTCAGTGCCTGCCTGTCATTGTCCCTGATCTGAAGCCCGAGGGGCTTAGACTGACCCTCAAGGCCTGTGTGACCTGAACCCAATAATTCACTGTCCTAAGCTCTGCCCAGTGCCTCCCTCATTCCCTACATGCTACCCACGGTGAGGCCCCTGCTTCCTGCAGGCTCTGGGTGGCAGAGCTGTGCCCCTTCAGCTGAGACTTCCCCACAGCCCTGTTCTAGAGGTAGAATTACTCCTACAAGCTTACCTTACTCTTCCTACGTGCCTCTACTGAAGCCTAACACATACCATAGAGACTGCAAACATACTCAGGCACTTCAGAAAGTTCACGAGAAAATTGAAATGAAAAGGTAAAGGTTTTTGTGTGTGTGTGCAAAAAAAATTTTGAATTCCTTGAATTTTTTCATAATCTGAACTCTTTGAAGACCCCTCATATACAGAAACCTACTATATGATCAAGTATCTTTTTTTTAAAAGATTATTTATCAGAAAGGCAGAGTTACAGAGAGAAGGAGAGACACAGAGAGAGAGTGAGAGAGATCTTCCATCTGCCGGGTCACTCCCCAAATGGCTGCAACAGCTGGGGATGGGCGAGGCTGAAGCCAGGAGCCAGGAGCTTCTTCTGGGACTCCCCCATGGGTGCAGGAGCCCAAGCACTTAGGCCATCTTCTGCTGCTTTCCCAGGTGCATTAGCAGGGAGTTGGATTGGAAGTGGAGCAGCTGGGACTTGAACCGGTGCCCACATGGGATGCTGGTGCAGCAGACAGAGGCTTAACCTGCTACACCACAGCACCAGCCCCACAAATATCTTGTTAATCATAAGCAGGACTCAGCAGAATATTACATCTAGGATAAGGGTTCAGTAAATGCTGATCAGAATTGATTGGTGGGTTGGGGTGAGTGGTTCACCTGACACACGTTTGAGAAAACCTCAAGGAGTGTCTCCACAGTCCCCACCCAAGGTTACAGGTCTTGGGGAGCCTGGTAAGGAAGCCAGAAGGGGCCCACGTCAGCGGGAGATTTGTGCTTGCCTTACACGTCCATGGAGAATTGGCTGTCTTGTCCAAAATACACCGATGCTGACCAAAGTCCTATGATTACCTTTGTCCACGTTTTTAAGTAAAATGGACCAGTCTCAAAACCGTGTCCTCTTCCGTGGCTCCTTGCACGCTCTGGCCTGCTGAGAGCCCTGCAGCTGCAGGTCCCCAGGTTGAGACGCCGGGACCCAGAGGGTGGACCCGGGGGGCTCTGCTCCCTGACCCCTCTGGTTGATCTTCTCCGGAAATCCCAGGAGAAGCTTCCTGCAGCTCCTTGGGGCAGCGGGACAGGCGGGGCACTGCCTCCCAGGAGCCCGCCTGGGTGAGTAATTATCCCCAAGCTAGCCATTTTCTAATCGTCCTCCCAAGTCCTTTGGGGATGACTCATTCTGTGAGGGAAACAGCTGGGTTTGTCCCTTTGTGCTGGTTACTGGGTCCCCGATTCTGCTGTGGTTGAGACTGTATCGCCCCAGACCTGTGATCCCCTCTGGTCCGTAGAGGGCACACCTTTCTCTTCTTTGGCCCAGGAGGGCCTGGGCAGGGGTCCAAGTTGCTTCTTTTCTCTTTGAGTTTGTTCTCTCTTGAAATCCTACCTGTGGCAGAGTAAGTAGAAGGAGCATGGTTGGTTTGCCTGCCTGCTTGCTTGCTTGTCTAGCAAAGCAACACAGACAGAGAACTTCTAATCACTGGTTCACCAGGAACAGCTCTACTGTCATGTGGCTGTGACACCATGCTAACACGTACCCTCTCCTCGTTGCTGTGCGCTCAACCACAAAAACGTGAACAATCACATGCACTTGGCGGATGTTGTGAGAACTGAGTGAGGTGTGGTGTGAAGAAGCTCCTCCCCCGGGGACCGGGCACGGAGTGAACGCTCCAAACATATGATTTTTCATTTCCTTCCTTCTACAAAAGAGAAAGTCTAATTTGGGGCATAAGCCACAGTGAAGCCTGCAGATGGCTGCCTCCCCACCCCCCCCCCCACCCCCGCCGGAGGGTGGGGCCAGTGTCTTTTGCCTCTGCATCTCCAGCGCCTGCCCATCATGGGACGGGAAATGTGGTTCAGATTTCAACATATGCTTGTCAAATGAATGAGCGGACAAATGAGTGAGGGAAGACATCCCCCTGGGTAGATAGAGGACTTGCGATCCATCAGTGATGTAAAAGAAACCAAAGGGCCGGCGCCGAGGCTCAATAGGCTAATCCTCCGCCTGCGGCGCTGGCACACCGGGTTCTAGTCCTGGTCAGGGTGCCAGATTCTGTCCCTGTTGCCCCTCTTCCAGGCCAGCTCTCTGCTGTGACCCGGGAATGCAGTGGAGGATGGCACAAGTACTTGGGCCCTGCACCCCATGGGAGACCAGGAGAAGCACCTGGCTCCTGGCTTCGGATCAGCAAGATGCGCCGGCCGCAGTGGCCATTGGAGGGTGAACCAACAGTAAAGGAAGACCTTTCTCTCTGTCTCTCTCTCTCACTGTCCACTCTGCCTGTCAAAAAAAAAAAAAAAAAAAAAAGAAACCAAAGGATTAGTGCTATGTGGAATTTATCTCCAAAAGCCCATCCGAACCCTACGCGCGTCTGGCGCTCTGGAGTAAGTCACTAAGGATGCTGGGGAGCGGCAGGCACCTTGGGGAACCCAAGCATCCACAGTGCAGGAGCGGGTGGGCTGAAGAGCGACTTCTCCGAGGAATTAATAATTGTGGGGGCACCCGGGAGTTAGCGCGGGACATGTGAGGAGCCTGGCCCTGAATTACTGTTGTTCCAGAATAAACTCATGGTGTTTTCTGGCAAGTAATTGCTGTGTTCCTGGGCTGCGCCGATGCCTTCTGACCGTGCGGAGTCTTTGCGGATGAGTGGTGATTAAGTCCCGCCTGGCAGCTCCGCGTGGCTCTCCTGCAGGCCACAGGCCTCGGAAGCCTCCCAGCAGGCACCTGCCCCAACCATGGACACACTGGGCTTCCTACACCATGAACCAGAGCTTAGGACGTCCCCCCCCCCCCCCCCAGTAAACTTTCCATCCTGATAAGGTCAGCACAGCAGATTAGGCCGTGGCTTGCAATGCCGCCATCCCATATCAGCTGCTCTACTTAGAATCCAACTCCCTGCTAATGCGCCTGGGAAAGCAGGGGAAGATGACCCAAGTACTTGGGTCCCTGCATCCATGTGGGAGATCCAAATGGAATTCCTGGCTCTTGCCTTCTTTCTACCATTTGGGGATTGAATCAGAAGATGGAAGACCTTCCTCTCTTTTCTGTCACTCTTATATAGAGAGACCTTCCATCCGCTAGTTCACTCCCTAAATGGCTATGACAGCCAGGGCTGGGCCAGGCTGAAGCCAGGAGCCAGGAATTTCTGGGTCTCCCATGTGAGTGTAGGCGTTCAAGCACTTGGGCCATCTTCTGCTACTTTCCCGGGCATGTTAGCATGGAGCTGATTAAATAAATCTTAAAAACAAAAAAAGAACAACTTGGTATCCCAGTTTCCATTAGAATAATATCTGAACTTCTGCATACTCTGCCCTTGCACCAGCCCCCCTGGCCCCAAAACCATGCCACGCCATTGCCACCCCAGGGCCTTGGCACCTGCAGTTCCCAGCGGGCTCTCCCTCCTCGCACAGCCCTCAACTCATTGCCCAGGGTGCCCTTCTCTGACCTTCTGACCTTGCCATCTTCTCTCTTCCTCTACACTCTGGTTTTCTCCATGTCACTTCCAGCCTCCGAAATCAACCTGCTCATTCATTTCCTTGCCTCTGTTTTTGCTGGTTTTCCCTCCCGATGGAATGCGGGGCACACGGGGTGTCCCTCGCTGCACTCCCTGCTCATCCCCCGCGGAGTGGCCATAACAGGTGCATAACAATTACAGGAGGTGAATGGCTCCATGCAGTCTGTCCCCCTGAGAAACACGCTTGCTTGGGGAACAGAGTCTCTGCTAACCCCCTCTTTGCCAGGGATAGGAGTGGCATTGTTCTCGTGGGCAGGGGAGGGGAGGGGGAAGGAGGGAGCTCTCGGGCAGCCGCACAGCAGCCCCTTGGGGATCCCGAGCACCTTCTGGTTACCGGAATAGCGACTGATGTCCCCCCAGCCCCAGGCCCCCTGACAAGGTCTATGGGTGGCTAGCTGTCATTGCCCCTGGCATGAACACCAATTTGGAGTCTGGTGCCTGCTGGCCCTCCTGGTTAAGAGGCCTGGAATTTGGGAATGATACTCAGGAATGGCTCGGTTGCAATGAAACTGACATCGGATTTCTCAATGAAATGCGCGTTTACTGGGAAGGCATCAGAGCCTCGGGACCCCTGAAGGAGAGACTGATGTGACCAAGCCCAGGAAGGAAGGGAACACAGGGCCGTGTAGGTGAGCGTGAGGACAAGGGGCAGGAAACCCAGCCCCTGGTTTCCGGGCACGGGAGGGGGCCCTGCCTCGCTCTTCCGTTCCTTTCAGGGTTGAGAAAGGGCAAACACGTCTGAAATAGGCCATCCGTGGATTGAGGATGCAGACCAAGTGCCCTGCCCGTTCTACCGGCTGGAAAAACAGGTGACAACAACGTCGCCATCTGCCCCCAAAGGAGTGTTGCAAGTCCAGGCCTTGCCTGGACCACAAGGGAAAGTGACCCAGCAAGTCTGGGTCAGGCCTGACTTGGCAGGAAGGCCAGTGTCACAGGTGCACCTGTGTTCAGGGGCCAGCAGGTGGGCTGGGTGACAGACAACACGCAATGCGCCAAGGTGGAGATCAAGGCCACGGACTGCACCGTCCCACACGTTGTGATATGGTAATGTGGCCTTCCTTCTCCAATGCACTCACAGGACAGTGTCCTTCGTGGAGTCCCTAAGTTTGGATCAACCCCGGGTGTTGGCTGCAGCTCGCTGTGACCAGCTGGTGGGAGCCAGCTGTTCAGGTTTCAGGACTTTTTCAGGCTGCCTGAAGTCATGGTCATGGCTTAAAACTGGCCATGACAGGAGCATTGACACCAAAGGAACTGGCACATGTGACAAATCAGGACGAATTTTTTCTTTTCCAGAGAGCTAGCTGTCAAACAAGAACACAATTTTTAAAAAATATTTATCTATTTATTTGAAAGTCAGAGTTATACAGAGAGGGAGAGAGAGAGAGAGGTCTTCCATCCACTGGTTCATCCCCCAATTGGCCACAACGGCTGGAACTGCGCTGATCCGAAGCCAGGAGTCAGGAGCCTCCTCTGGGTCTCCCACACAGGTGCAGAGGCCCAAGGACTTGGGCCATCTTCTACTGTTTTCCCAGCCATAGCAGAGAGCAGGATTGGAAGTGGAGCAGCTGGGACTCGAACCAGTGCCCGTATCGAATGCTGGCACTGCAGGCGGCGGCTTTACCCACTACGTCACAGTGCCAGGCCCCAGCACACTAATTTTTGTATTGCTGGAACAAATTATGCTTGGTTTGTTGTGAGGTTTTTTAAATCATTTTTAATCATGAATGATATTGGTCTACACTTTGTTTTTTTTTTTTTTAATTTAAGAGAATTCATTCTTTGTTAGCTTCATTTCTTAAAGCTCCCCCTCTTTTTTTTTTTTTTTTAAGATTTATTTATTTATCTGAAAGGGAGAGAGACAGAGAGATTTTTCCATCTGCTGGCTCACTCCTCAAATGGCCACAACAGCCCAAAGCCAGGAGCCAGGAAATCCATCCTAGCCTCCCACACAGATGGCAGGAGCCCAAGGACTTGGGCCGCTCTCTGCTGTCTGCCTAGGCACATCAGCCAGAGCCAGATCAGAACAGAACAGCTGGGGCTTGAACAGGCGTTCTGATGAGGGCGCAGGCATTTGGAAGCAGAGGGTTAACCCGTGCCACATGCCGGCCCCCAAAACTTTCCATATTTTCCTATGGGCCAGTTTAAATCTCTGATTCTCAATTACTTGGGGATTATTTTAAAATGCAAATGCCTAGGCCATGTACTTGATCAATGATTAGTATTTCTGAGGGTGGAACTCAAATAGCAGTATTTAAAAAAAAAAAAAAAAACAAAAACCTCACAGATGGGGAGGGTGTTGTGACACCTGCATTCCATATCAGAGTGCTAGTTCAAGTCCGGCTCCTGTCCTTCCCATCCAGCTTCCTGCTAATGTGCCTAGGAAAGCACAGATGGCCCAAGTCCTTGAACCCCTGCTACCCATGTGGGAGACCTGGAAGAAGCTCCTGGCTTCAGCCTGCCGTAGCTCTGGCCATTGCGGCCGTTCGGGGAATGAATCCGTGGATGGGAGCTCTGTCTCTCCTCTCTGTAACTCTGTCTTTCAAATAAATTAATTAATTAAAGAAGAAAAGGAAGAAAGCAGTGATCACATGACTGCACGAGAGTCCCACTGCACAGAGGGACAAGGAGAACGGTTTCACCAAGAGCCCAGCAGTCTGCTCCTACAGTGGGCACACCTGCAGTGCTGGGCTGCCACCGCTGAAATCACTGGCTCTCCCGCTGAGCAGGGAGCCAGGAGCCCACCTGGGCATGCCACTGAAGCTCCCACCAGGGCTGCCGGAGTCGCCCTGAGGCCCCTGCCCCCATTGCAGAGCCCACCAGTGCCTGCCAAGGCTGCTGCTGATGTCACACACAGTAAAGCATGGCTTCCGCCTTCCTCCTGCCTCCTAGCTGACCTCTCACAGGCCTGCCACTGGCCGAACTTCCTGGCAAGAAGCACAGCTGGCAAGCAGGTTTGGGAACCGCAGTCAGGCCCCTAGGCCCCGAGACGTAGAGGAGACTGGGGACAGGGGCGTGGCCACAGACAATATCCGGATACTGAGACCTGGAGGAAGTAGAGAGGAGAGCTCCAGGCGCTCCATGGAGGGCAGCCAGTGGCTGGCCCTGGCGTAAGGGGCACAGAGGCCATCGGGAGCAGCACTGCTCACTGGCGTCCCCAAGCAAGCCATGCAGCCCAGGGAGGGCGCTCTCCTGGCCTCGGGGACAGCTGGAAGGCACTGAGCACTCTGGGGGTGTCTTCAGGCCTGCAGCCTCCCGGGAAGGCTGCCAGCCCCCTGGCTCTTCCCCAGGGCAAGGGCTCCAGTAGTCAGCTCAGCGTGGGCTGCCATAGCCAAACACCACTCACCGCGACCTTGAACGACAGGCATTTGTTTTCTCACCGTCTGGAGGCTGGCGTCCCAGGGTAGGGCAGGTCCGGCTTCTCCTGAGGCCTCCCTGCCTGCCTCTCACACGGGCAACTTCGTGCTGGGCCCTCACCCAGCCTCTCCTCGGCAGGTGCGCCCCGACGCCCCCTCCCCTCCTATGAGAGCATCAGTCCCATCGGGCTCTGAGCTGGTGGCCCCAAGCCCTTACCACTGGGGCTTAGGACTTCGACTTACGAATCTAGGGGTGGGGGTGGGGATATAATTCAGTCCAGAGCAGGAGCTGAGGGGATATTTGCAACTCTGAGAAGAAACCTGGGTTTAAGCTCCGGTAAGGAAAGGGCTGGGACACCTCCCACCCCTCTAGCCCTCATTAGAACTTACACTGGATTGTTTTTCCACTCTACACTGCAAGTTTCTACTGAGTATATCCAGGCACTGTGCTACTGGGTGATTCAGTGCCCTGAGACTGAGGCAGGCTCCACACTGTTCATGGGATGAACCATAGACACAGGTGCCAGGGAAGGCTTCCTGGAGGAGGTGACACTGGAACCTCACTCTACTCTTCTCCTCTTGTGGGTGGAACATGAGATGGAATTACCCAGTCCCAGTCCAGGTGGAGGAGGGGACCTGCTTAACCTGGCAGGCCTCCCCAGGGCCCCCACTCGCCAAGACTCACCCAGGAGAGCAACTCAGGGTCTATGTCAGCCCTCTCTCCTGCAAGTGTGGGCCACGGGTGGGTGGACTGGGATCAGCTGGGAGCCACTTAGGGAGAAACAGAGACTCTCAGAGCCCCGCCCACACTCACTGACTGTTTCACAAGCTCCTCAGGGGGTAGGTGAACACTAACACGTGGACAACACTGATGGCACAGTCCTGCCGCTGCACAGCGGCCTAGATGGACAAAGCAACTGCTCTCAGATGACTCCTGTGAGTTCACGGTCATCTCTACCCTGGCTGGCACACTTGCTGATGCTGCCTAGAATGTGTTAGGTGCATCCCAGGGCCTGGAGCCCAGGGAAAACCTCAGGTGCACCTGTGCTCCCCTCCTCCGGGTTAATTGTGTATTCATTGAGCACGTGTGTGTGTGTGTGCACACATGTGTTTTTTATTTTCTTGATTTTTGATTCATTTGTGGTAGATCCTACCAGTAGTGTGTCAGGGAACATCAAACCTTGAACTTGAAATGCTTTGTGACTCTTAAACCCCTAGACACCTTACAGCAGCAAATGCAAGACTTCCTGAAGGAAAGACCTCAGCATAGGCCTCAAACAATTTCTACACATAATGGATTCAGAAACATCACCTAGCACAAAATCACAGGGCTCTCATAGACACCAGGAGTGGCCATTGGTAGGAATTAGCAGGGAAAACAGATAACAGAAACAGATCTGGGGCCGGCGCTGTGGCGCAGTGGGTTAACGCCCTGGCCTGAAGCGCCAGCATCCCACATGGGCACCGGTTCAAGACTCGCCTGCTCCACTTCCAATCCAGCTCTCTGCTGTGACCTGGGAAAGCAGTAGAAGATGGCCCAAGTCCTTGGCCCCTGCACCTGCGTGGGAGACCTGGAAGAAGCTCCTGGTTCTTGGCTTTGGATCGGCACAGCTCCGGCCATTGCAGTCAATTTGGGGATTGAACCAATGGATGGAAGACCTCTCCCTCTCTCTCTCTCTCTCTGCCTCTCCTTCTCTCTGTGTGTAATTCTTTCAAATACATAAATAAATCTTAAAAAAAAAAAGAAACAGATCTGCAAAGAGTTCAGTTTTGGCGTGATCAGATGGAGACCTTGAAGTAGCTGGCCATCTGTTTTAAAAAGGCAAACTTGTTGATATCTTCCAGGAACAGGAAACTATCCAAAGCAATGTAGTCTATGTGAAAAGGAATGCAATAGGAAAACGGAAAAAAGTGCGGTAACTAAAATATGAGTACTATACACGTCTATGCCTGTGCACACACACACACCCCGACTTCAGTGGATAGATTTACAGCACAGAAATCCAAAGAGAGAAGTAGGGAACATTCGGAAGCCGGCTCTGAAGAGGGAAATCTTAGGAAACAAAAGGGTGGGAAACACAGAGGGTTCCGAGACAGAGACCCAGGGAGCGGCCAAGACCAGGGCTGCGGCCACTCTGAAGATGGAGCGGCTGACAGGTGCCGGTGGCAGCACCGACCATGGACAAGAGGCCATGCAGGAAACAGGGGTGGTGGTGGCCGCCGTGCTTGCGCCCCCCAGTGGGCGTCACCTCCTGGGAATCCGCATCAAAGGGAGGACTTCCTGCCACCTGCACGCTATCCTTGGCTGCCTGTTTCCCTCCAGATGGCTTTTCATCTTGTTGTCCTCTATTTCCAGCACCTCCTCACTCTGTTGGAGAAACTCGGAACAATTCCGGTGTTTATTTTGGACGTTGCACACACGGCAGGCACAGTTTCTGAGACAAAAAGGACAGAATTCCCTGAGGAAGAAAATCCCGTGTCTTCCGGCACTGCTGGTGTTGCAGGCAGCGGGGACTGGGAACAAATCCGTCTGGAGCCCGAGCAGCAGGCTTCCCCCTGTGGTTGTGCAGTATGTGCACTGTGCAAAGGTGCCTGTGGCGAGGATGGGGCCCGAAATCCAGCTTTGCTTGCCATGCTGGAAGCCCCGACCAGGGCCTGGCTACCAGAAAGGGGCCTTCAACCAGAGGGGCTGCACCAAGTCGGTTAATGGTGCCCCACCATCGAGCCCACCGGAGCAGTGAACAAGTGATGAAGGCATGGCCGCATACTTCACCAGGCCAGCCAGGGCAGTAGCAGCGTGTGCGCGGGAGATCATGGTGCACGGATGGCAACCCGAGGGCCCTCCTGTACTGAGCAGGCCCTGCTAAAGCCGGGCCGTCCTGGCAAACCCAGAGGGGTGGCACTCTCCTCCTGGAGCTCCCCCATAGTGGGAGCTTTTGACTGTTGCTATGTGCATGAGGGAAGTTCCTGGTGGCTCCCTCACACTGTAGACAGAGACAGCACAGGGAGATCTTCCATCCACTGGTTCACGGCCCAAAGGGCTGCGTCAGGCTGAAGCCGGAGCCTCAAACTCAACCTGGGTCTTCTTGGGTGGCAGGGACCCACGTACCTGAGCTACCACCTGCTGCCTCCCAGGGTGCACATCAGCAGGAAGCTGGGACAGGAAACAGGTACTCCAATATGGGATGTGGGCCTCCCAAGTGGCATCTTAACCACTGTGCCAAACGGCCACTGTCAGCAAATCTTTATATATATTTCAGAACAGAGTGTATAATTTTATGTAGATTTTTAACAATATTACAATATGAACATTCTATTAAAATGTTAAGGGGCATTTTTCCTAGCCACAGAGTTTGCTGATTATGGTCTGTTTCATGGTATGGCTGCTCCTTAGTTGATGTCACCATTCCCTTACCAGTCATTTAGACCAGGGGTTGATAAGCTTTTCTCCAGAGCTCCAACACTGTAGCATAAAAGCATCCAAAAGAACCCTGCGTGGGTGTGGTGAGTGCCCGCACACTTTGTTGACCAAAGTCAAGGGGGCACTGGATGAACCTGTGGGCTGCAGCTTGCTAACCCCTGGCTCAGTTTACTCCCAATGGTGAGCATCGAAAGGGAGACAGCTGACGATCTTTGCCAAGTAGTCCTCGCACCTGTGGCCCACGAGCTCTTGGGAGAGGACACCGCAAATGGAGTTACTGGCATAGAAAAGTAGGGCCATTTACAAGGTCCTACAACATCTGGGGCAGAGGCTGACGTAGCTCTATGAATAGCCATCTTGCCTGATTTAACATCTCTCTTGGAGTTGGCCCCATGGGAGTCCCTGAAATGAGACTTTGCTTGGTTCTAAGCGCGCATCACCAAGTTTGGTGCCTCTGAATCACCTCCATCCCTTCAACAGATACTTCAGCCTCTTTTTCTTTTTTAATTTGAAAGGCAGAGTCAGAGATAGAGAATGAGAGAAAGAAAGAGAGCGAGAGCGAGCGAGAAAGAGAGAGAGGGCTTCCATCTGCTGCATCACTCCCCAGATGGTTGCAATGGCTGGAATTGGGCAGATCTGGAGCCAGGAGCTTCTTCTGGGTCTCCCACGTGGGTGCAGGGGTCCAAGGACTTGGGCCAGCTTCCACTGCTTTCCCAGGCCATAGCTGAGAGCTGGATTGGAAGTGGAGCAGCCAGGACTTGAACTGGCACCCATACAGGATGCCGGCACTGCAGGCAGTGGCCTTACCCACTACGCCACAGCACTGGTTCCAATACTTCAGCCTCTTCATCCTTGACAATCATGCCAATCTATTTCCTGCCCAAATTGTCCATCAGCCTCCAGACGCTACCCTTTCCTGCCCAACCCAACTGGCTAAAGATACCAGACGAAGTGCATACCAGCACCTTTTGGAAATCTCATGAAAATGACAGCAAAAGGAATAATTATGGAATATACCTACCAAAAGTGATAAAATCTGAGGGGCCATTAAAAAGAAGGCAATCTGGGGCCAGTGCTGTGGTGTAGCAGGTAAAGCTGCCACCTGCAGTGCAGGCATCCCTTATGGGTACCGGTTCGAGTCCTGGCTGCCCCACTTCCAATCCAGCTCTCGGCCATGGCCTGGGAAAGCAGCAGAAGATGGCCCAAGTCCTTGGGCCCCTGCACCAGCATGGGAGACTTGGAAGAAGCTCTTGGCTCCTGGCTTCGGATCAGCCCGGCTCCGGCTGTTGCCGCCATTTGGGGAGTGAACCAGAGGATGCAAGACCTCTCTCTCTCTGTGTCTCTCTCTCTCTCTCTCCTTCTCTCTGTGTAAATCTGCCTTTTGAATAAATAAATAGACCTTAAAAAAAAAAAGGCAGCAATTTGGGGGTGGATCCCTGCATCCCACATCAGAGTGCCTGGCCCGAGTTCTGGCTGCCCTCTCAATTCCAGCTTCCCACTAACGCACACCCTCGGGGCAGACGAGATAGCTCAAATACTTGTGTCCACCCTTGTGGGAGACCTGGATGGAGTTCCTGGTCCCTGGTTTCAGCCTGGCCCAGCACTGGCCATTGCAGGCATCTCGGGAGTAAACCAGCAGATTAGAGATCTGCCTTATCTGTCTGTGTCTGTCTCTCTGGCTTTCAAATAAATAAATAAATAAATGGAAATAACCCGAGAGACAGAGAGAGAGAGTGAGAGAGAGAGGGAGACGAAATCCTGTTTACTTAGAACTCCATGAATGCATCTGGAGGACATAGTACTAAATGAAATAAGCCAGGCTCAGAAAGACAAACACCGAGTGTTCATCCATACGTAGAACCCAAGAGAGCTGAACTCCCGGGAGCGGAATGCAGAGTGGTTACCAGAGACCAGGGGGAGGGTGGGGAGGGGAGATGTTGCCCAAAGGGACAGAAGGAATAAGGTTTTGAGATCTATACAAATGGTAACTGGGGGAGATAATACTATATTGTATATTTCAAAATTCTGAAAGGGCTTCACACGTTCTCACTGCAAAAAACCCATCAGTATACGAGGCGATGGGTATTCTAATTAGCTTGGCACAATCATTCCACCGTGGATACATACGTCACGACTTCACATTGTGCCCTGTAAATATACACAATGATTATCCGTCAAGTGAAAACAGAAAGTAAAAGCCCGAGGAGGCTGGAACAGGGCGGCTGACCGAAGCAAACACTCCGGGGGTCTTGGGCCTCTGCATCTGGCGACTCCAGCTGCCTGCAGAAGCCGGAGTTCAGAGGGAACTGCACCAAGAAGGACTGGTTGTGGGTAAGAAGGGCTCCGCCCCACACCCTCTCTGACCCCAGTCCATGCAGTCAGACAACAGTACACTGTCCACCCTAGACACAAGCCTGGAGCCGGAAACAACGCTCTCAGGGTAAGAGGTCCCCAGGCAGAAGTGAGAATGCTGCCCCCCTGAAAACAGGGGAGGACCAAAAACTGTTTCCTGTTGGTCCTGCAGCGCTCCAGCCCAGCCCGCCCGCCAAAGCAGCCCGCCTTGCCAGGCCCTCCACGCAAGCAGCGCTTCAGTTCCGCAGTTAAAGATGTGTGAATGAAAAACCAAGGGTCACCCACATCTGAGGAAGTCCCCTCAGTAAAGGCAGATGCCAAAACAGGAAAGAAGAAAAGAGGAAACTGACCCTGCAGAAACTAAATATTGAAAAAATATGGTTTTCTTGAGTAGTGCTGAGCTTTGGGGGGCCACAGACCATTGTAAATAGAAGATTGTTTGCCAACCCCAAAGACTCAGTTGTGGCCCCCTTGGGGGACATTGCCCCTTGGAGAAGCCATGCCTTAGGGAGCCAGGAGCAGACACTGCATCCAGGTAACACAGTGAAGGTGCTATTTAAAGACTGACCACTGAAAGAATAAGAAAGAGCGCTTGGAACTTAAACATACAAAAGCAGAAATTAAAAACACAAGGGATTGTGAGTTCAGTCTCCTAGAAAGCAAAACATCAAGAGAAACGACAGCCAAGGAGGTAACACAACCTGCAATTGAAGCATCGGTTCAGAAAGCTCCGTATTTTAACGGGAGTTCCAGGGCACGGGGTGTTGTTCGGTGCAGCGGTTGTCACGACATGGGATGTCCACACCCCATACTGCAGTGCATGCTTGAGTCCTAACTACCCTGCTTCCAGTCAAGCCTCCCACTAATGCGCACCCTGGGAGGCAGGTCCCTGCCCACCCCTGTGGGAGGCCTGGAGGACGGGGTTCTTGGCTCCTGCCTTTGACCTGGCTCAGCCTTGACTGCAGAGGGCATTTGGGGGAGTGAACCAGCAGTTGGAAATCTCTTTATCTCTTTGCTTTTCAAATAAAGTGAAAAAATTTAATAAGAGTTAAAGAGGAGAAAATGTGTGTATGTAGGGGAATGTTGAGAGGTGGGGGAGTGTTCAGAGTGGTGGGAATCATTAAATAAATAATTGAAGTAACTTTCCCCAAACCAAAGGATACGTATCCCCAAATTCATAGCAGCCATGCAAGGCCCAGGCCAAAGGGTGAAAACGCCCCTATTGGCAGCACTTCACTGCCACATTCTAGACCTGGGTACAAAGAGAGTAGCCCCTTAGAAGGCTGAGCTGGAATTCCTAGTGGATTTGTCACAAGAACTTTAGTTCACTTGATTTATGAGTTTCAGAAACAAGTTCTGCTAATGCTTGCGTGTGTGTGTTTTAAATATTTGAACAGCAGAACAACAGAGTGGGAAAGACAGAAATAGAGAGTTTCCATCCACTGGTTTTACTTTCTAAATGGCTGTAACAGCTAGGTCTGGACCAGGCTGAAGTCAGGAACTCCATCCTGCTTTCCACCATGGGGGCAGGGACTCAAGGACTTGGGCCATCTTCTGCTGCCTCCCAGTCACATTAGCAGGAAGCTGGATCCGAAGTGAAGTAGCCAGGACTCTAACCATTGCTTTAGTAGGTGGCATAGCATTGCAAACTGCAGATAACCCACTGGGCTACAACGTGGGCCCTGCTAGAATTTTAATATAAAACTAATATATGTTCATTAGAGAAAACTTGTGAGCTTCAGAAAAGTAAAAAAAAAAAAAAAAACAACCTATCAGGTATGGGTGCTGGCACTGTGGCGTAGAGGCCTAAGACTCCACCTGCAGTGCCGCCATCTGTAGGGGCACCAGTTTGAGTCCAGCTGCTCTACTTCCAGTTCAGCTCCTTGCTTGTGCACCTAGGAAAGCAGCAGAAGGTGGCTCAAAGTGCCTGGGTCCCTGCACTCAGTGGGAGACCCAGATGAAGCTCCTAGCTCCTGGTTTTGGCCTGGCCCAGCCCTGGCTGTTGCAGCCATCTGGGGAGTAAACCAGTGGATGGAAGATCTTTCTCTCTTTTTCTCTCTTCTCTGTATCTCTGTTTTTTGAAATAAATAAATAAATCTTTAGAAAAAATTACCAAATACAATTCAAGAACTCTTAAAGAAATACCCAAAATATTCTGGATTGGTTCCTTGTTCTGTGTGAGCTACCCATTCCCCTCCCCTCCATGCACACACCAAATAATCAGCTCCCTACCCTTTTATATTTCTTTCTTTATTTAAACTATTTATTTATTTGAAAGTCAGAGTTACACACACACACACACAGAGAGAGAGAGAGAGAGAGAGAGAGAGAGAGAGAGAGAGAAGCCACACAGAGAGAGAGAGGTCTTCCATTTGCTGGTTCACTCCCCAATTGGCCACAATGGCCAGAGCTGCACCAATTTGATGCCAGGATCCAGGAGCTTCCTCCAGATCTCCCACACAGGTGCAGGGGCCCAAGGACTTGGGCCACCTTCCACTGCTTTCCCAGGCCACCACAGAGAGCTGGATCGGAAGAGGAGCAGCCGGGACTCGAACCGGCACCCATATGAGATGCCGGCACTGCTGGGGCTTTACCTCACTGCACCACAGCACCGGCCCCTACTTTTTATATTTCTTTTTAAACATTATTGAAACTACACTTACCTCCAGCCTTAGATTTCTGTTTATGTACCTTAGATCATGAACATTTTCTTGTTGCTAAGGATGAGAGATTTACTTATTGTGCTACCATGTATATAACCAATCTACTTTTAGACATTTAAACTATTTAAGCTATTGCAAACAGCACAGTGCTGAAAATCTTCACATAAACTCCTCTATTTCCTTAATCTGAATTCCAAAACATTCGAGATCAAAGCTTGTAAATAGATTTAAGGGGTCTGACACACAATACCTATTTGTATTTTAGACCTGTGCTGTCCAGTATGGTGGCCATCAGCCACATGGGGCTATTTGCATGTAAATTTAAAAGCAATATAAAAAAAATCAATTTTTCTCTTGCCCTAGCCTGTTGTTACTAGCCATATGGCTAATGGCTACCACACTGGGCAATGAAGATGGAGAACTTTTTTTTTAAGATTAATTTATTTGAGAGGCAGAGTTAATATAGAGAGTGGGAGAGACACAGAAAGGTCTTCCATCCACTGGTTCACTCCCCAAATGGCTGCAAGGGGTGGAGCTGAGCTGATCTGAAGCCAGGTGCTTCCTCCTGGTCTCCCACGCGGGTGCAGGGCCCAAGCACTTGGGCCATCCTCCACTGCTCTCCTAGGCCACAGCAGAGAGCTGGACTGGAAGAGGAGCAACTGGGACAGAATCCGGCACCCCAACCGGGACTAGAACCTGGGGTGCTGGTGCCACAGGCAGAGGATTAGCCAAGTGAGCCGCGGCACCGGCCCCATTTTGCCCATTTTTGTTAGCAGTTGTATGTCCTGTGGGAATGGCTTCATTTTTGCCACTCATGGTATTTCTCTTACAGATCTGGATGTGCTTTGCAAGGTATTTTAGAGGAGCTAAGGCCGGTCTCCATTTCCCCGGCCATGCCCCAGACCACAGCACGTGAGACCTCTACTGTGTAGGTGTGGAAGATTCTTTCCACACGCTGGTGACAGTTGCCCCCCGCAAGTCTTGTGGCCCCTCTCTTCCTCTTTCTCCTTGCTCTGTTGTCCTGTGTGTGTGTGTGTGTGGTCTCCTCTCCGGGAAGTGCTGGGGGGACGGCCCCACCTCTGCACTGTGCCCTCACTGTCCCTCTCCCAACCCTGGTCTCCAGGTGTCCTCGGACTGCCCCCAACCCACCTGAACGCTATTGGATGAAACATCACACACTTGAGAAACACATAAAGGAAAAGGGAAGAGACAGCTGGCTTCGGGGGCTGAACCTTATTTGTTTACTGGAAATACTTCCCAACAGAAAATACGATTCCACGGAACACCTTCTGGGTTCACTCGATTGACTTCACATGTCTCTTCCTTGGTAGGCGGCCATGAAATAGGACCCAAATGCTCAGGACAACGGAGGCATGTTGCAGCTCCCTCTCCGAGTCCCAAATGACAGTCAGAACGAGTCCTCAGAACCATTTCAGAATAAACAAGAGGCCAGCGGATGTGATCTATCCACAGGGCAACAACGTCCTTGGCTGGCGTCCCAGACAGACATTTCTATTCCCTGATGTGCCTGGCGCCTCGCAGTCACCTTCCCATTCAGAGGCTGCTCAGAATGCTGTCTGCCATTGAGCACACAGACTGCCTACGTAGGGAAAGTAAGGTGCAATGCTGGGTACAAATCACCCTCGCTGGCTTATCCAAGGAAGCAAAAATGGATCTTACGAGCCAGAGTTGACCTAGAAAACACATTTGTAGCAAGTACTTTCCTCCCTCTTCAATGACAAAAAAAAATGTCATTCAATGGAAGGCCAATGGGAATAGTTGGCCTCTAACGCCCCCTTGTGGAGGTGAGTTCAAGCCCCAGGCCCCCGCCAGGACAAATGACAGCTTTCTCGTGAGCTGTTTCCACTCTGCAGAGAATGACAATCACAAGATTGTATTCTTGAGGAATACAAAATAATAGAAATTACTAGCACCCGACTGACACTGAAAGCAAAGTTCTCCCAGTGAATGATGCTGTTTCATTCCGGCAGCAGCCCCAGCTACAAGGACTGGAGTCTCAGTCTTGGAGGAGAGGTGACTTGTATGGACTTCAATCTAGACATTGCCACTCCAAGTTTCATTAGTGCTACTGTATGGACTGTGTGCAGAAATGTGTATTTATTACTACATCACCTATACAATCTTTGTACGTAACAAAAACTCAAAGTACATATATAGCATATGACATCTACATAAATGTGCTTACATATACTTCCACTGGGCTCATAGTGCTGGTAATCAGTGCTCATGCCTTTTCTGAGGGTTGTTTTCTGAGAAGACAAGGCAATGCCGGCTGACTCTGCACTCCACAGAATGCCACCAATGCTATTAGCATCAGAGTTTTGCTACTAAACCAACCAGAGTTTTGTTTTTCTGGTCCCCAGGCATACAAACTATGGGGGAATAGACTCTCCACTTAGCCGGGGCTGGGCCAGGCTGAAACCATAACCCAAGAACTTCATCCTGGTCTCCTGCATGAGTAGCAGGAACTCAAGTACTTGGGCCATCTTCTGTTGCCTCCCAGGCACATTAGCAGGGAGCTAGATCGTAAGCGGAATAGCTGGGACTTGAAGAAGCACTCCAATGAGGACACAGAGGTGGCTTAAGCTGCTGTACCACAACACTCGCCCCCTCCTCTGCTCTTATTTTGGCGTGCATTAATGGACGTGTACCTGGGAAAATGGACACACGGGCCCTAGGGTAGTGGGACTGAAGCCATTTTTTTTTTTTTTTTTTTTTTATGCTTAGCCTTTTTAAGGAAAGCCTGAGTTTCCTAAACCAATCCACTGGCTCCTCTGAAGGACTCAGTGACCTTATTCATTTAACAAGTGTGTTTCACAATCAAAGCATCTGCCAGCAGGGTCACTGAGAGGTTGCCTTGCTCAGCGTCAGAGGCAGACACACCACAAAAGCAGCTCGGGATGTTCCAAGGGAAAACTTGTGTAGCCTCTTTGCTGGCCAGACCTTGGGCAGTCACTGCTCCCGTGGGTGGCGGCCACTCCAAGCTGTCTTTGGAGGAAACCGCTGGCCTGGTTCACAGGTGCCCCCCATCCCTTGGTCGGCCGCTGGCCTTCTCTCCCAGCCAATCCCGCCTGTCTCTCTTGGGCAATGGTCTGGCCTTGCAGCAGCCGCCAACAGCTGCACTTCTCAGGGAGGGGCACTTAACCGCCTGGTTCCTCAGTTCATATCAAACCTGTGACTGAGAACACTACTCCCAGGGACTTCGGGAGGGCCAGCCACCCACCACCCCGGGGATTCTAAAACCCACCCAGCCTATCGCCCATCCATCCAGCCACCGGATCAAGGACTGGCCCACTCTGGGGGGTTGATCTGGATTAAGCGACATTCCCAGAAACAGCACTGGATGCTTGCACTTACTATTGGTGAAGCCGCTGTGAAAGTGCTGTGAGCTGGAGGGGAGGCGTCTTCAGATCTCCAGTAGCTGCCTCGCGTTCCTCTCAAGTCCGTGCCCCACTCTGTAGTGAGACACTGCAAGTCAAACCCGCAATCTGTCTGAAGTACAGCCAACCTCCTATAATATGGCCTATTGCTAACCTTATTCCTGGCCTCAACTTGCTTTTTTCCCCTTTATTCTCATTTCCTTACTTAAAATCTTGTAATTTATTTGCCTAAGCTATTCTTAAACTCTTTTTGGGGGGGAGGGAGAGAATTTAAAAATAAAACAAAAATTATGGTGTTAGATGGCAGAATACTGGTGACCTTGGTGGCGGAGGAGAGGGAAGACGGCGACTGGAAGGGGCCGGGAAAGGGGGTTCTGGCACGCTGGTCCTCCTGTCTCTCTGCTGGTACGCTCGCTACACAGGTGTCTTCACTGTGACGTCACTGAGCCAGACAACTTGTGCGGAAGCCCTCTGCACGTATGCTAAAGTTCAATAAAATGTTAGCAGAAAGTGAAGGGAATGCTACTTTACGGATATTACAAGGTTATTAGGTGCCACACATTATACATAGTTTTCCCTGTCATCCTAAGAACACTTTTAGAGTAAAACCACAGCCATTTTCCAAAGGAGGAATTCAATCTGAGGTTCAAACAGGTCACAGGATGAGCTCAGAATTCCAAATGGCGTAGCAGGTTAAGCCTCTGCTTGCAACGCCACCATCTCATATGGGCACCGTTTGAGACATACCTGCTCTACTTCCCATCCAGCTCCCTGCTAATGTGCCTGGGAAAGCAGCAAGCGATGGCCCAAGTACTTGGGCCCCTGCCACCCACGTGGAAGATTCAGAAAAAGCTCCAGGCTCCTGGCTTCCACATGGCCCAGCCTCGGCTGTTATGGCCATTTCGGGACTTAACCAGCGGATGCAAGCTCGCTCGCTCTCTCTCCTCTCTGATTGCCTTTCCAATAAATAAAATATAAACTTTTTTAAAATTCCAAATGGTTTTCTTTTGATAACAAAGCCGTTCTTCTCCTATTACACTAAACTGCTCGCTGCTCTCCACTTTCAATATGGTCTCCATCCGGCTCAGCCACTACAACCCAGAGGCGGATCAGACCTGCTGGGAACACAGGTGAAGGACTTGTGAGGAGGGTGCTGGGCAGCGTCCCAGACTGACGCCGGCCTGGGATTCAGTGGGTGGAGGAGGCTTAGAGGCAAGAGCCCTGGACTATCTTGAGAAGCCTGGGGCTGGTCCTGGCTCTCCCCAACAGTCACTCTGAGGCCTACGAGCCTCCCACCTGCTGCACAAGTGGATTTCAGGAAAAAAATCAGCTCTGTTTTATTCCTGATCAGTTTTTTTCAAGATTTTATTTGAGAGGTAGTTACAGACAGTGAGAGGGAGAAATGGAGGAAGGTCTTCTATCCACTGGTTCACTCCCCAAATGGCCACAATGACCAGAACTGGGCCAATCTGAAGTCAGCAGCCAGGAGATTCTTCTGGGTCTCCCATGTGGGTGCAGGGACCAAAGTGCTTTGGTCATCTTCTGCTTTCCCAGGCCATAGCAGAGCTGGATTGGAAAAGGAGCAGCCAGGACTAGAACCAGCACCCATATGGGCTGCTGGTGCTACAGGCAGAGGATTAACCTACTGTGCCACAGTGCCAGCTCCCTTGTCAGTTTTGCTCTTATCTGGAACAGCTATCTTCCAGTCTCCAAAGGAGGATAGAGAAAATCAAACCAACAGACCAGCAAAAGATCTGCTCCCTCCTGCACCTCTCCCAAGGAATTGAGGACAGATGGCAGAGTGCGGTCAGCAAGCAAGTACGCTCCGAGCGCCCCTGCCTGTCCTTCTCCCCAGGAGCCAAGAGGATTTATTTGATTGTGAAGACTATGATCCAGCCCGCCCCTCTGGGGTGCCTGTCTCCAGGCCTGGTTCGGGCGGCAGGGCCCTAGCCTGCTGTGTGCACAGTCCCCCCCATGCGCTCGTAAACAGCCTTCTGCAGAAAGGGAGACATACAAGCTTTCGGATCAAGTCTTGTGAGCTGACCATAAGCACTCTGCTTTTATTTCATAGTGAAAGTCACCCTATGGCAGTACTGGAGAAACGAGTCAGCAGATCAATACGGGGTTCCCCCACAGTCCACCACACCTGCTGTGTGACCTGAGCCGCATCCTTTACCCCTGGCCACGGCTGCCTCACTGCACGACAGGGGTTGGGACAGCCCATTTGTGCCCATCTCAGCAACAAAATTGGAACGCTAAACTAGGCATCAACTGAATTCCCAGGAACACTACTCTGCACAGATGGAGGTGGGGTGGGGGGCGGCCTCCCCCTCCCTCTGCCAGGGCAAACAGCGCAGTGGGAATGAGCCCAATCACAGAGGGTCTGAGGACTCGGGCAGAGAGCCCAGTGCGTCCTGCAGCAGAGACACAGCCGAAGCGGTACGTGTGCTACCCTGGTCCTGAGAGAGCCACACGTGAGCTGAGGGAGGACACAGGGAGAGAGAAGAGAATCCTTCAGGTGCAAAGCATCTCCAGGAACGTTATTTTCGTCTACTTGGCTCCATTGTTGGTGGGGTTATGTGAGCTGGAGGCACACTTACACTAATGACAAGGACCTCCTTAAGTGCTACAGGGCTCTTCCGGTTTCCTGGGAGGACTTTTACAGCCAGATTTACTACGATTCACCATGGCCAGGTTAGGTTAGACCACCAAATTCTCTTGACTTTTCAGGCCTTGCAGTTTGACCTGCATTCCTGTCACACACACACATTTAGTACTTTTTAACAGAAAAATGATCTATGCTCATTTAAAAATTAAAATATAAAAGTACACAAAGTAAAAAGAGTGATGAGTAATCTTTTTTAAAAAAAGATTTATTTATTTGAAAGTGTTACATAGAGGCAGAGGCAGAGAGAGAGAGAGAGATCTTCCATCCGCTGGTTCACTTCCCTGTTGGCCACAACAACCCAAAACCAGGAGCCAGGAACCTCTTCTGGGTCTCCCACATGGGTGCAGAGGCCCAAGCACTTGGGCCTTCTTCTACTGCTTTCCCAGGCCATAGCAGAGAGCTGGATTGGAAGTGGAACAGCTGAGACTTGAACCGGCACCCACACGGGATGCCAGCACTGCAGGCAGTGGCTTTAACCCATAGCGCCACGGCGCTGGCCCCCAGTGAGTTATCTTAAACTCTCCTTGTCAAGGGGGGAGGCACAACTGCCAACCTGGTGTCCCAGGCCCAGGGTGGCATGATTTGGGTTCTTCGGAGACTTCTGGAATTTGCTCTGGAGGAAGACCCTTGGCACACACAGGCCTTCTTTTTTATTCACTGTCTCTCGAAGCACGTACTCGTTCACCACTTCTTCATAACCTGTGTCTGCGAAGAGCCGAGCTAGGAATTCTGCATGACAAGAAGGACCAGGAGGTCAGAGGCCTGGTAACATCGCCCTGGCCCCGGCTCTGCAGTGCTAAGGAGGAGCAGAGGGATGGGATTTTCTTGTCTTTATTTTTTGGTAATGAAAACTTCAATGCTCCCACTTAGAAGATTTTATTTTGGAAACTAACAGGCTCCACATAGAACCCACCAATTAAACAATTTAACCAGAAGAGTTGAAGGAGCAATGGACTGTGCCTACCCTGCCTATCACGAGTTCCCAGATACCCAAGCCAACAGAGAATCCCATACCGGCTATCCTCGACCAAGGTCTGAATGTGCTTAAACTGTGCACCCCGAGCACCTCGCCCATCCCAACACACAGGGAGCAAACCTGGGAGTCAGGGAAATACTAGCTCACGCTGGCCACCCATGGGAAAACTTAACCCAGACAACACATCACCGCACGGCAAATCACACAAGCAGAATGGACGGTTGCGTGCTGCAACGAGGACCCTAGGAGCGCTACTCCAGACTACGTGCCCCAGAGCACGCCAGATACCACCCACCCCCTCCGTTAGTTATGAATCACAGACACCACAGTGCCTTTTCAGTTTTCACCCCACAGTTTCGTTTTTCAGCTTTGATGGTAATCACTCATTTTCACTTTCTTTTTAGTAACAGAGGTAATTTTCTTATGGTCCAGGTTACTAACAGACAAACTAAAAACCAATGTTCAGAACACCCAAAAGGCTGAGCTAATGTCTGGATTCTTCCTATCCAAGACAACTTTTGGGGGCAGATGCTGGGGCACCTGCATCCCTTGGATTGAGGCCCAGCTCAGCTTCGGATCCAGCTTCCTGCTAACATGCACCCGGGAGGTGCCAGATGGTGGCTCAAGTACTTGGGTCCCTGCCACCCACGAGGACTTTGGTCTGGCCCAGCCCTGGTTGCTGTAGGCATTTGGGAAGTGAACTAACAGATGGAAGCGATCTCTCTGTGTTGCTCTGCCTTTCTAATACATAAATTTTGAAAAATTACTTTTTAAAGATCCCTTTACAGCAAATTTGTATATTTAAAAACAGGCCCATTCACTTATTCAAAAAGGTCCCTTGCCTTCGGGATGGAGCAATCTCAAGGCATTACACTGATTTTTGTCCTGTCCCAGAGACAAACACAGAGGGGCCGCCAACTACTAGTTCACTTCCTACAAGCCAGAACAGCCAGGGTGAGGCTAAAGCCAGTCATCAGGAACTCAATCCAGGTTTCCAGAGTGAGTGGCAGGAGCCCAATTACTCGAGCCATCACCACGGCCTCCCAGAGCCTCTACGATCAGAAAGCCCGAGTCAGGAGCTGGAGGCGGGAACTGAACCCAGGCACTCCGAGGTGGGATGCGGACACCCTTACGGCTAGGAGGGCAGCATTCCCACACTGTCTCAGGGCTTTCTTTCTGACAGGGTTCCTGCGGGGCATCCACATGGCACTGTGATGTGTCCACGAACCAAGGCTCACTAACTGGGCCTCATCCCCAGGGAAGGCTGAGGAATGCCCCATGGGCAAGGGCTGTGTCATCCCAGGTGCCGGGTAAGCAGCCTGTGTCAGAGCCCTTGTGCCAGGGTCTTGTGTGTGTGTGTGCTGAGCACAAATGCACGCCCCCCCAAACCTGGGCAGCAGTGAGAACACAACCGAATCCACAGAAACAAAGATCAGACATTTAAGGCTACATTTCGGCCATCCTACCTTTAGTAAAAAAGTACGATCTGGTTCCATCTTGTCGGACATAAAAGTTTTCTCCAAGTTTGCTCCCAGCTTTAAACCTAAGCATGGCGTGATCGTACAGCCCATAGTCACGAAACAAGACACTTTTGCCTGGCTTTAATACCTGGGGACAAAAGCAGACAGCACGTGACTCTGGGGAACAGTCAAGTAGAACAAAATCTGCCTCAGCTAGGAATGACAATAAACTTGTGAGATTATGAGCCACCCACACAATGGAGGAGAGAGGGCCTGCTAGGCCAAAGGACGGTGGGACCTGGCAGGGCCCCTAACCCTGGAGACAGGACCTGAGTACCCGCAAGAACACTGCAGGGTGCAGGGTCACAGTTAGAATGCTGAAGACCACACGAGCCTGCTACTCTCAGGGAAGCACATGCTCCCAACGCTGCACCAGCCATCACGCTGTCCTCAAACTGTACCTAACCGCGCCTTTAAAATATGCACTCATTTTAGGTTTTTACAGGTTCAGGCTGGTTTTCCTTTTTCTAAATCTCAGCCGCAGTCACACTGTCATACAATATAGTGCAGCTCTCACCCCAGGTTAGTAACAGATCTGTGCCTGGCACTGGGCTCCTGGGATTTTCACCCAATTCTGAGATGAGAGTGTGTGAATATCTGCACCTGAGATAAGGAATTCAACACTTAAAAAGGTTAAGTGTGCTACCCGATGATCACATGGTCACTAGCACATGGAGGTCAAAAGGTCTCAGTGTGGCATCCAGACTTGTTAGCCCAGGGGCGGGGGCGATGCAGCTAGACGTCACTCTGTTCATACTCCAGACAAGAGAAGACAGGCTCAGAGGGGAGGGTGGGTCTCAGTAGCCTTCCCCCAGAGCCTTGGGCTTCTTGCTACAAAGAGGGACTCCTGAGCCAGGCAAGGGGGTCAGTGTCAGGGGTTGGTGGTGAGTCCCACGGGAAAGCCTTTCGGAGATAAGGTGTCAGAGTAGCTGATCCAAACTGAGAAGGCCAGGCCAGCAGCGTGTGGGCGTCATCTGCTACACAGGAAACAGCCGTATGCCTCTCAGAACACCCTGTTACCTACAGCGACACTTGCTCTTTACAGGGAAATTCTTTCCAACGTGTGACACTACCAAGGGAGAGGGAATCTCAAAGGGGGCACTGAGGTTATCAGATCTTATCATGCTGACCCAGCACAACAAAATGACTTCGAAGACATTTATCTGAACTAGAACATAGGTCACCTGGGGTAACACATTTTTATCTCCTTTGGAAGTGTTGGATGTGCCTGTCAACTTTTCCAAATATAGTTTGACATATCTCCTCTTCTGAGTAGAACAGGAAGGACTGACCACATATTTTCCAGGGTGCTGGCAGACTTTCTCTTTTAGTAAATTCTTATCAATACAAGCATGTATATTATTTATGTTAATTCATTTATTTGAGAGGCAGAGAAAGAGAGAGATTCCATCTGCTGGTTTTCTCCCCAAACTGGGAACTCAAGCCAGGTCTCTCACGTGGGTGGAGCTGTCATTGCTGGCTTCCATGGTATGCACTAGCAGGAAGCTGGAGTCCGGAGCCAGGAATCAGGTTCAGGCACGCCAGTGGGGGATGCCCACTCCCAGCATGCCTTACTGTTGTCAGTATAGAGCCTCTTAGATACAAAACTCTCTTCCCTGGGCCAGAATGTGAAGCTGGAAATGAGGATCACTACGGGGAACTTCTGAAACATTTCAACTTACTCTCTGTTTCAGAAGGAGGCAAAGGTGTCACCCATGGGACAGTGGGAAGACCACTCCCTCAGGAATCCGAACGCTTGATTCAGTCCCCGCTCTTCATTACCACGTGAAGGGCCTTGAGCAAGCACTTTCATCCCCCTGACTGCTTTCTCACCTGGAAGATAACAGACGACACCAACGCCTCCTCTGAACACGCACCTGCACAGCTAGGCAGGCATTTCTCAAGGTCATGTTCTTTCGTTCTCACAGCAACTCTGAGAAACGGGTAGCTCAGGTCTGTTGAGCCCACTTACGACGGCAGGGGAGGCTCAGAGTGAAGCTGACTTCCTCACCTGAGGGCTCACGGCAAGTGGGTGGCACAGAGGAAGACCAAAAATCAGGTCTTGAGGTGAGACGCTTAGTTTATTTTTACTTTCCCATTTAACTCCAAAAATGACAGAAGTCAACTTTAAGGTTGTCTTACAGTTTAAAATTCTGCGATTCAGAACATATCTCTGTGAGAACATTCTGGAACGGTCAGATCTATCTCGGGGCGGCTCACTACTATGCTTGCTCCTAATGGGCTTCACAGTGTCTGCGGTGAGAGACAGCCCCTCCCTCTGGCAATTTCCGGATGAAGGACAGGATTATAAGTCACTGGACCGGTCACCACCAAGGGAGAGAGAAGGTAAACAAGTCCACCACTGTGAACTCACTCCAGATCAGCAGGACTGACTTCTGCTGGGGAGTGAATGCAGGAGTGCCAAGATGAAACTTGTGACCAGAAAGGTGGCCTGGGACAGCTCAAGTCAATTGTTCTCTGTTTAGCATAACATTCAATGTCTCCTAAAAATATCAACATAGAGGCCGGCACCGTGGCTTAACAGGCTAATCCTCCGCCTTGCGGCGCTGGCACACCAGGTTCTAGTCCCGGTTGGGGCGCCGGATTCTATCCCAGTTGCCCCTCTTCCAGGCCAGCTCTCTGCTATGGCCCGGGAAGGCAGTGGAGGATGGCCCAAGTCCTTGGGGCCTGCACCCACATGGGAGACCAGGAGAAGCACCTGGCTCCTGGCTTCGGATCAGCGAGATGCGCCGGCCGCAGAGGCCATTGGAGGGTGAACCAACGGCAAAAAGGAAGACCTTTCTCTCTGTCTCTCTCTCTATCCACTCTGCCTGCCAAAAAAAAAAAAAAAAAAAAAAAATCAACATAGTGTACTGTATATTTCCCTTTTCCTGCGAAGTTCTGGAACTCATCTAGGAGGGCACAGGTGAGAAGAGTGGTTGCCTGGGTGTCTGGGTGGAGGGCAGCCCTGGGAAGCCTGCAGAGATGTGAGAGGCAGGCACATCTAGGTGCATTTCACAGTGTACATACTTGTGAGAACTTGTCTTACGACGGGGGTACCCACCCTGTGTATATTGTAAACCTCAGGAAAGTACAAAAATACAGATAACACAGGTGAGCTGTGAATTACAAGTCAAACCTGCTGCCCAGGTTAACAGCCAGAACATCACCACCGCTCTTGCGTCAACCTGTATGCTCCTCCCCTGCACCATGCCCCTGCCCGCCCCTGGCACAGGAATTCCCAGCCTGGAGGCCACAGACCTAGGGCGCCCAAGATTAGAGTGGCGGTGGGAGTGGTACAATGTAGGTAGAGAGCAAAATCACAGCTCCATTTTCACGACTTCTAAAGGAAACAGTACTTCCTCAACTACAAGTGGAGGCAAACAAAAATCTGACACTAACAGAAATCACAAGTCTTCTTATACGATGGTATTAGTTCTTGCAGGTCCCTCAATTGACACTTACTACTTCTTCAAAACTGCATTTATTAGACCTAAGAATCCTGCTGATGTGTGAATAAAAAAGCACATTTATCACATTAAAATTTGTTTTATAATATATATGACTGAAACCATATTTCAATATGGTTTTCCTTGGTAACCTTTTTTATTTTTAATTATTTAAAAAAATTTCTTTGAAAAGCAGAGCAGCAGAGTGCTTCCATCCACTGGGTCAGTCCCCAGCTGCCCGCAGTAGCTGGGCACAGGCCAGGCGGAAGCCAAAGCCAGCAACTCCATTTGAGTCTCCTGAGTGAGCAGCAGCGCCCAAGTACTTAAGCCAGCATCTGCTGTCTCCCATGGTGCGCGTTAGTGAGCAGCCGGAGTGGAAGCTGTGACAGGACTCAGTCCCAGGCACTCTTTCAGGCCTGGAATGCAGGTGTCCCAGGCAACATTTTTAACATACCGCACCACAACTCCCGCCCTGCCATCTATTTTATTTTAGGCAGTGAACATTCTGAAGGGTCCATGGATTTCACCAGACTACCAAGAGTGTTCATGGTACCAAATGGTAAGAACCCCTGTCTGAAAGCCCCACCAGCCTAGATGTGTGTTACCAGTCCACAGCTTTTCTTTCTTTTTCTGGGAGGGAGATGGGGGAAGACTGCTCAAAGTGGTAGGCTTTTTAAAAACTAACCCAAGCTACTGCACACAGGTAAGGTCATTCTTTCACTGCTGCTCACGATTTATGTCTCTTCTACTGATGGATTTTGAGTTATTTTCCGCTTCTTGTCCTGATGAACACTGCCGCCATGAGCAGGCTCCTGTGTGTCTCTTGGTGCAGGTGACACGTTTCTTCGTGGAATGCACGAACAACAAGGAACACCACCAAGTCACGTCAGACTGACCTCTGTGTTCCACTCTGTAAAATGACTTCACGGTTGTCTAGTTTTCTATTCATTTATTTTTCTTACTGACAGACAGAAATTCCTTATGAAAGTATTGTAGAGACAATCTTTTGCCAGGTGTATGGGTTGTAAATTACTTCCTAACTTATCCCTCAGTTTCTTATATTGTATTTTGAAGAACAGAAAGCCCTAATTTCATTAAAATCACTCTTATGCTTATTTTGGGTCTCCTTAGAGGAACATTTCCCCACTGTGAAGTCATATTTTCTCCTGTTTTTTCTTTTGCAACTTCTAAATTTTCATCTTTTCCAGGTGAGTCTCTGATCCACTTGAGAATGATTTTTGTAGACTGTGAAATAGGAACACAACTTTGGCCTTTCCCATGCGGGCACCAATGTCATCATGCATTGCACAATCTTTCCTTTTCCAATGATATTCAATGGCACCTCTATCATATAGCCAGTTTCCCTATCTGTGCTATGTAGCTATGTATTGCACTCCATCTGTCACTCTATCTGTTCTTCTATCAATACAGTGGTCTTAATCATTGCAGCTGTGAGAAGTCTTCGTATCTGGTATAGAATAAACCGCCCCATCTTCTACTCCTCCCTAGTACCTGTAACCCTTCATCAGTGTATTCACTGGTATCCTCTACCTCTTCCCAAAGTTCCCTTCCCATCCTTGTGCTTACAGAAACCCGATGGTCCCTTGGGGGTACTGCTCTTCCCGCAAGCCCTCAGGTGTTTTCTCTCATGGCGCTTGTACCCCTGGGCCTAGAGGCAGAGCTGGTATCCTCTGGAGTCCTCCAGCTCCTCCTTTCTACTTTCTGTGCGTTCTCTCTCCTCCTCCTCAACTCCCTAGTCAGGTCTCATGTCCTCAGATTGTAACGCCCACTACCTTGTACTATCAGTGTCATCTCTCAGTCCAGGGTTGTTTTCCTCTATTTCGTGACAAATTTATCTCCTGGCTAACCATCAGATCCTCAGTGCTATTCTGGCCTTAATTCTGGTCAATTTCAGTACACATGCAGATTATTCTTCCAGGTATCCCGGCCTCTGTTAGAGCTTCTCTCTTCTAAAGATCGATCTAAACCACTTATTTGAGCCAGCATTGTGATGCAGTGGCTATAAACTGCCACTGAAACACCAGCATCCCTTATCAGGGTGCCAGTGCTGTTCTGCTTCTGATCCAGCTTCCTGTTAATGCGCCTGGGAAGGCAGTGGAGAATGGCCCAAGTTTCTGGGACCTTCCTATCCACGCAGGAGACCAGAATGGAGTCCCTGGCCCAGACCTGGCTGTTGTGGCCATTTGGGGAGTGAAACACAGGATGTAAGATTTCTCTGATGCTCTTTCAAATAAACAAACACTAAATCACTTACTCTCCTAGTAACATCCTAACGCCCTGTCAAACACTAGGAAGTATAACGCCTCCACACTCCAGTGTCAGACGAGTTATTCTCTTTGACCACCTCCTCCTTTCCAGCTCTCTCTAGTTCTTTACCTTTAATAATCCTTCACTCTCACCTGGACCTCTAAATCAGGAGATACCACCATCTTTTCCTGAAGCCCTTCTTCCTTTTTTTTTATTTTTAAATTTTATTTACTTGAAAGGCAGACTTGGGGCCGGCACCGTGGCTCACTTGGCTAATCCTCCACATGCGGCACTGGCATCCCATGTGGGCGCCGGTTCTAGTCCTGGCTGCTCCTTTTCCAGTCCAGCTCTCTGCTGTGGCACAGGAAGGCAGTGGAGGATGGTCCAAGTGCTTGGGCGCCTGCACCCGCATGAGAGACGAGAGGAAGCACTGGCTCCTGGCTTCGGATCGGCGCAGCGCCGATCGTAGTGGCCATTTGGGGGGTGAACCAAGGGAAGGAAGACCTTTCTCTCTGTCTCTCTCTCTCACTGTCTAACTCTATCTGTCAAAAAGAAAACAAAAACGGTTTAAAATTAGAATAATTCCCTGACAGGTTTCCAAGACCTTGAAATTTCTAATTTACTATTTTAAGGCAATTAAAACTAGGGCTAATTTTTATGTGCAGCTCTAAACACACAGCTTTCTCACTCAACACCTCTATACAGCAGCCTGACCAGAGCCTATAATTCCCTGCTGGCTGAGGCTGGTGCTCCCGGGGGAGCTGTATGCTTACATCAGACACTCGCCTTTGCTTCCAGAATTACACACTTTAATTAGTAGAGTTTGGGGCCAGCACTGTGGCATAGTGGGTAAAGGAACTGCCTGCAACGCTGGCATCCCATATGGAAGGCTGTTCGAGTCCTGGCTGCTCTACTTCCACCTGGGAAAGCAGCTGAAGATGGCTCAAGTAAGTGCTTGGGTCCTTGCACCCATGTGGGAGACCCGGATGAGGTTCCTAGCTACTCACTTCGCATAAGCCCAGCTCTGGCCATTGTGGCCATTTGGGGAATGAACCAGTGAATGGAAGACCTCTCTGTCTCTGTCTCTCATTCTGACTCTCTCTCTGGAACTCTATGTTTCAAATAAATAAATCTTTTTTTAAAGAAAAGAGTATATAATAATGATATATGAATATAAATAGGGAGCATTTAAATTTTTTGTAAGAAGTAAGTTAAACATTTTGGAAAAACTTGATAAAGGGCTAAATGAACTGCTTTTAATTAGGTATGAAAAAAAATCAACTGTGAAAGTCTGGGTAAAAATATAAAATAATTTGCCCACACATTGCTTTTCAATTGTTTCTAAGTTCTTGCTCCACATTTAAAGAAAGCAAAAACTCCATTATATATGGGGTTTATATAAGAAACCCAATCAATGACCCCCTACTCAAAGAAAAGGCCTTGAGGGGTGGGCATTGTGGCACAGCAGGTTAAACCACCACTTGGGACACCCATAACCAATAGTGTGCTCGTTCCACCCCTGGCTGCTCGGCTTCCAATTCAGCTCCCTGCTAATGTGCCTGGGAAGGCAGCAGATGATAGCCCAAGCACTTGGAAACTCAGATGAAGTTCTGGGATCCTGGCTTTGGCCTAGGCCAGCCCCACCTGTTGCAGGTATTTGGGCAGTGAACCAGCAGATGGAAGATCTCTCTTTTTTTTTTTTTTTTTTTGACAGGCAGAGTGGACAGTAAGAGAGAGAGAGAGAGAAAGGGTCTTCCTTTTGCTGTTGGTTCACCCTCCAATGGCCACCGCGGCCAGCGCACCGCGCTGATCCGAAGGCAGGAGCCAGGTGCTTGTCCTGGTCTCCCATGGGGTGCAGGGCCCAAGAACTTGGGCCATCCTCCACTGCAGTCCCGGGCCATAGCAGAGAGCTGGCCTGGAAGAGGGGCAACTGGGACAGAATTTGGCGCCCTGCGCCATGGCTTAACAGGCTAATCCTCCGCCTTGCGGCGCCGGCACACCGGGTACTAGTCCCGGTTGGGGCGCCGGATTCTATCCCGGTTGCCCCTCTTCCAGGCCAGCTCTCTGCTATGGCCCGGGAAGGCAGTGGAGGATGGCCCAAGTCCTTGGGCCCTGCACCCGCATGGGAGACCAGGACAAGCACCTGGCTCCTGGCTTCGGATCAGCGCGATGCGCCGGCCGCAGCGGCCATTGGAGGGTGAACCAGCGGCAAAAAGGAAGACCTTTCTCTCTGTCTCTCTCTCTCACTGTCCACTCTGCCTGTCAAAAAAAAAAAAAAAAAGAATTTGGCGCCCCGACCGGGACTAGAACCCGGTGTGCTGGCGCCGCTAGGCGGAGGATTAGCTCTTGTTGTCACTCTGCCTTTCAAATAAGTAAATAAGTAAGTAAGTAAATAAATGGGAAGGCCTTGGTCCCACATCAAAAGAGTGATGAGAAATGACTACATATTTTAGAGTATAATAAAATGTTTAAGGTTAAAATGTATCATTTTTAAATGATTTCTTGAGTTTTAAAGTTAACACCATAAACAATTGTTTATACAACCGTTTCACTGGCATCTCACGACTCTGACACACTCCCATTTTATAGAGAAGGAAACTGAGGCTGAAAGATGGTAGGGGGCCGGTGCTGTGGCCTAGTAGGCTAGGCCTCCGCTTGTGGGACCGGCATTCCATATTGGTGCCAATTCACGTCCCTCCTGCTCCCCTTCCAGTCCAGCTCTCTGCTGTGGCCTGGGAAAGCAGTGGAGGATGGCCCAGGTCCTTGGGCCCCGCACCCATGTGGGAGACCCAGAAGAAGCTCCTGGCACCTGGCTTCAGATCAGGCCGGCTCCAGCCATTGCGGCCAACTGGAGAGTGAACCAGGGGATGGAAGACCTTTCTCTCTATCTGTAATGCTACCTCTCAAATACATAAATAAAAAATTTTTTTTAAAAAAAGGTAAGGTGGTTAAGTCTTGAGTCACATGACAGTGAGTGAAGCTTTACTTCCTGAGTGTTACAGCAGCCTCCTGGTGGCCACTGAACCTCGGGCTCTCCCCATTCTAGCAACAATAACGACGGCAATAACAGTAATGGCCGACTTTTAGAGATCACTTACCATGTTCTAAGCATCGGGCTACGCACTTCTGACTTATCTCTGACTTCCCCCAAGTCCTCTGCTCTACGAACCATTATCTCACCATTTTCTAGAAGAAGGTGAGGAAGCCAGGTTCCGAATCCTGGCACTGACCAAGACTGCTGACCACTGACCCATACGTCCTCTCGCCTGACAGCATGGCTCCACACACGCATGCAGCTGCAAGACCGCCCTGGCACTGCACAAATCTGGATCCGGGGTGCTTGCTTCATACCAGAGAACCCCCACTCCACACACTGACCGTAAAGCCCAGCTAGTGAGACTGGGGAGACTCCCACTCCACAGGCCTCAGAGGGAGGGTCAGCAAGGGGTCGGGACGTGCAGCCCTCAAGAGCAGGCCCCCGGTCACTAACCTTGTAGAGGTTTTGTAAAACAAGGTGCATCTTCTCGGGGTGCACAGCTGAGAGCACGAAGACCAACAGGACCGCATCCACAGACTCCGGGGGCACGTGGCCCAGAAGGTCATCTGCAGTCAGATCGCACTGGAACACCCGGCACCTTTCTGGATCATACAAAGGGTTTTGCTAGCGAAGAGGAAAAACAAAAGAATTTTAATGCAACCACCATGCTGACACACAGAAAAACCCAGCATGGAGAGGAGAGCCTACTTCCACCTTCGTACTGCTGCACAGAAGTGAATGACCGCTGTGTGACTCAACCGTTCACATATAAAGTGTGTAACAGTGAACACTGCTATGACGGGCAGAACTGCATTTATTTCTGTAAGATTTATTTATTTACTTGAAAGGAAGAGTGAGAGTGAGAGTGAGAGTGAGAGAGAGATCTTGCATCTATTAATACACTCCCCAAGTGGCCGCAATGCCCAGGACTGGTTCAGGCCCAAAACCAGAAGCCTAGAACTCCATCCAGGTCTCCCACGTGGGTAGCAGGGGCCCACATCCCTGGGCCATTCTCCACTGCCTTCTGAGGTGCATTAGCCGGGAGCTGGATTGAAGCAGAGCAGCCAGAACTCGAATTAGCACTCCAACGTGGGATACTGATGTTACAAGCAGGAGCTCAGCTCACTGCTCCACAATGCAAGCCTCAGAATTACTTTTCTTTCTTTCTTTCTTTTTTTTTTTTTTTGACGGGCAGAGTGGACAGTGAAGAGACAAAGAGAAAGGTCTTCCTTTTCTGTTGGTTCACCCCCCAACGGCCGTTGCAGCCGGCATGCTGCAGTCGGCGCACCGTGCCGATCCGAAGCCAGGAGCCAGGTGCTTCTCCTGGTCTCCCATGAGGGTGCAGGGCCCAAGGACTTGGGCCATCCTCCACTGCACTCCTGGGCCACAGCAGAGAGCTGGCCTGGAAGAGGAGCAACCAGGACAGAATCTGGCGCCCCGATCGGGACTAGAACCCGGTGTGCCGGTGCTGCAGGCGGAGGATTAGCCTAGTGAGTCGTGGCGTCGGCCTTAAATCATTTTTAACTAAGGATAGAATACAGCCATCGATACATATATTCACAACTGAGTTTAGAAGTGGTGATCTAAAACTGCCGTCTGGGGCTGGTACTGTGAAAACCACAGTTTAGCCAGTAAAGCTGCTGCCTTGCAGTGCCAGCATCCCATATAGGCACCGGTTCCAGTCCCGGTTGCTCCACTTCCAATCCAGCTCTCTGCTATAGCCTGGAAAAGCAGTAGAAGATGGCCCAAGTCCTTGGGCCCCTGAACCCGCATGGGAGACCTGGAAGATGCTCCTGGCTTCGGATCGGTGCAGCACTGGCCATTGCAGCCATCTAGGGAGTGAACCAGCAGATGGAAGATCTCTCTGTCTGTCTCTACCTCTGCCTCTCTGTAACTCTTTCAAATAAAAATATATAAATCTTTAAAAAGTTAAATAAATAAAACTGCCCTTTGCTTCTTGACTAACTCTCGAATCACCCAGAACAAGCCCAGGCCTTTGAGAAGTGTTCTGCCTTGTCTGACACTCTGCCACCGGTCTTCTGGGGTACACTTCCCCATGATGCGGCAAGCCAAGTAAACTGTGCACCCGGAAGTGTGTTCCTGGTACATTTGGGCTAGTAGACATTAACATATGCCACCAGAGTATTGAAAATAAAAATACTTATTTCTTGTTTCATGTAAATGAGGAAATGAACAGATTTACACAAGCTGCTGGATGGGAAAGTTCAATACTGAAAAGATGCCAACTCTACCGTTAACTCCACCTACAAATCCAATGCAACCTCAACTGAATCCCAGTGTATTTCTAGAAACTTGATATGGTGAAATTAATTCATTTGGAAGGAAAGGTACATTTCTAGATATCAAAACATATGGGTGCTGGCATTCTGGCACAGTGGATTAAGTTGTGGCTTACAATGTCAGCATCCCCTACTGGCATGCTGGTTCGAGTACTGGCTGCACCACTTCTAATCTGGTTTCTTGCTAATGCACTTGGAAAAGCAGAGGAGTATGGCCCAGGTAGTTGAGTCCCTGCCACCCATGTGGGAGACCAGGATGTGAGTCAGGCCCAGACCTGACTATTCTGGCCACGTGGGGAGTGAACAGGAGGATGGAAGATATCACTGTGCCTCTCCTTCTCTGTTGCTCTCCCTCTCAAACAGATAATAATAAAACATATGAGGTAAAAAGATAATACAATCACTGAGAAAGAAAAGTCCCCAAATAGACATTTACCTCTTCCATATAGGTACCAGATGAAAGATCCGATTTTTAAAGTCAGCTTTAGGGGGCCGGTGTTGTGGTGCCGAGGGTTAAGCTGCTGTTTGCGATGCTGGCATCCCTTATCAGAGTGTGGGTTCCACTAACTAGCTGCTCCACTTCTGACCCGGCTCCCTGATGATGTGCATTAGAAAGGAGATGATGGTTCGAGTCCTTGGGCCCCTGCCCCTCATGTGGGAGACCTGGATGGAGTTCTGGGCTCTTGGCTTTGGTCTGACACAGCCCTGGCCATTGCAGCCATTTGGGGAGTGAACCAGAGGATGGTAGACCTCCCTCTCTCCCACTCTACTTTTCAAATAAATAAAAAATCTTTTTAAAATAAATATTTTTTAAAGATAATTTATTTATTTATTTGAGAAGTAGAGTTACAGATGGTGAGAGGGAGAGACAGAGAGAAAGGTCTTCCTTCCATTGGTTCACTCCCCAAATGACCACAACGGCTAGAGCTGTGCCAATCTGAAGGCAGGAGCCAGGTGCTTCTTCCCAGTCTCCCATGTGGGTGCAGGGGCCCAAGCACTTGGGCCATGTTCTACTGCTTTCCCAGGCCACAGCAGAGAGCTGGATTGGAAGAGGAGCAACCGGGACTAGAACCGGTTGCCCATGTGGGATGCTGGCACCGCAGGTGGAGGATTAACCTATTGCACCATGGCGCCGGTCTAAATATTTTTTTTTAAATCAGATTTAGAACCTGGTAAAAGCAGACAAAGGCGACAATTAGATTAAAAGGTAGATTAAAAGGCAACTAATGTAACTGGATATGTATACACATTAAAGGACTTTCAGTTTCAGCTCAAATGTATACAAGTAGAAGATGGCTATCATCTGGAAACAAGAAAAGCTGGAATGACAGTCATGACCTTTTTGTGAACTCACTGAAGAACAGAGGGTGCAGAACAACTCATCACCTCTAATTCTGCAGAGAAACACGTGCTTTTAGAGGGAGACAAGACTCAATGCACTTGCCTGGCGGAGGCAGAAAGATGAAACGAGGACTTTGACAATGGAGACCGGGTGTGGGTGTTAAGAGTGGGAAGTCACAGGGTTGATCTCTCTGCCTTGGCAAGTGCAGCACCAGGCTCTCACAGAGGATGGCGTTCTTTGTGCTACTGGCTTCCCTCAAGTCCTCCACGGAGGAAAAGGCTGAACCTTCTCAGGAATGTTCATCGAGGCCCATAGCCTAAGAGGCTCTGATGGAAGACCAGAAGTAAGGAACTGTTCTGCTCAGACCCAGTCTTTTTTTTTTTAACTATTTATTTTTCTCATTAATATTAGGAATTCAGGAAAGATATTGATCTTCGCATATTCATCTTTACTCACTTTTAAAAAAAGATTTATTTATTTGAAAGGCAGAGTTAGAGAGGGACCAAGAATCAGAGAGAGAGAGATCTTCCACCCGTTGGTTCACTCCCCAACTGGCCACAACGACCATGGCTGGGCCAGCCTGAAGCTAGGAGCCAGGAGCTTCTTCTGGGTCTCCCACATGGGTGGCAGGGGCCCAAGTACTTGGGCCATCTTCTGCTGCTTTCCCAGGAACATCAGTAGGAAGCTGGATTAGAAGCAGAGCAGCTGGGACTTGAACTGGTGCCCATACAGGATGCTGGTGCTGCACATGGCAGCTTAATCCACTGAACCAGAGCGTCAGCCCCCAGACCCAATCTTAATCTGCAGGCAGAATAGCCCCAAGAATACACAGGACACTAGTGCACACTTCCTGATGGAGGAAAAAAGCTCTATTCTTGGAGAGGCAGAGAAACTTGTGAAATAATATTCTTGAGACACATGTGCATGGTACAGTTCAAAACTAGAAGGAAGGCACCAGTACTGTGGCATGGTAGGCTAAGCCTCCGCCTGCAGTGCCGGCATTCCATATGCGTGCTGGCACTGGTTCATGTCCCGGCTGTCCCTCTTCTGATCCAGCTCCCAGCAAATGGCCTGGGAAAGCAGTAGAAGATGGCCCAGCTGCTTGAGCTCCTGTACCCACATGGGAGACCTGAAGAAAGCTCCTGGCTCCTGGCTTCAGATTGGCCCAGCTTCAGTCACTGTGGCCATTTGGGGAGTGAGCCAGCGGATAGAAGACCTTCCTCTCTGTCTCTCCCTCTCTCTGTAACTCTACCTCTCAAATAAGTAAACCTTAAAAAAAAAAAAAACAGAAGGCGGGTGGGCTGGGCATTGTTACATGGTGATTAAACTGTTCCGTAGGTACGATGCATCCCATTTTACCCACTGAGTCCCTGGGTTTGACCCCCGCCTCTGCTTCTAGCCCAGCTGCATGCTGATGCACACTCTGCGAGGCAGCAGGTGGTGACTCCAGTACATGAGACCCGATGGAGTTCTGGGCTCCTGGCTTTGGCCTGGCCCAGCTCTAGCTGTTGCAGGCTTCTGAGGAGCGAACCAACAGATGGTTCTCTCTCTCTCTGGCTTTCAAACCAGACTCACATCCCACCAACAAGTCTGGAGTAACAACAGTGAATTGTAGTTGGGAGAGGTATAGGAGACTCTTTTTGGGGAACAGCACAAAGGGAAAACCCCAAACCCAGAATAAAGGTCATGTTCTTGGTGAACACAGAGTCACCAGAGGAGTTTGAGGTCTCTGGTGCCCGCAGTGCAGGACAACAAATCTCACAGGTAATACAGCAACGCCAGACTTAACACACAGCCCAGCTGTTCACTAAGTCATTACAAATCCCTATTATCTCAGTTACTGGCCTGTATAACATACCCGGCTTCAACAGAGAACAGACATAACAAAAGGCAAGGAAAAACAGTGCGTGAAGATGCAAAGCGATCAGCAGAGCCAGACTCCAGGATGACATGCTACTGGAACCTGTAAGGTAACTGATCAAAATGTGAAGAGCACAAGTGGGAAAGGCAGACCATGTGCAAGATCAGAGAGGCAATTTCAATGATGGAGACCAGAAAGACTCAAATGGAAATGCTGAAAACCAAAACCAAAGAAACAGAAATGTAGAATGCACCTGGCAGGTACATCAGTAGGAACACTTACTGTCCAAAGAATCGGAAAACTCAAGGACAGGATAATAGGGATAATACATTTTTATTTATTTATTTTTAATTTGAAAGGCAGAGAGACAAGAGATAGAGATCTTCCATCCACTGGTTCATGCCCCAAATGCCCACAACAGCCAGGGCTGGGCCAGGCTGAAGCTGGGAGCCAGAAATTAAATTCAGACATCCTACATGGGTGTCGGATTCATCACTTCTCCCAGGGTCTGTATTAGCAGGAAGCTGGAATCAGAAGGGGGGGTGGGGACAGGCTACTGCTGTGGCACAGCAGGTTAAAGCCCTGGCTGGAAGCGCTGGCATCCCATATGGGCGCCAGTTCCAGTCCCGGCTGCTCCACTTCTGATCCAGCTCTCTGCTACGGCCTGGGATAGCAGTGGAGGATGGCCCAAGTCCTTGGGCCCCTGCACCCACGTGGGAGACTGGAAGAGGCTCCTGGCTTCAGATTGGCACAGCTCCGGCCATGTGGCCATCTAGGGGAGTGAACCAGAGAATGGAAGACCTTTCTCGCTGTCTCTATCTCTCTCTGTAACTCTATCCTACAAATACATAAAATAAATCTTAAAAAAAAAAAAAAAAAAAAAGTACAGCCAGGATTGAAACTCAGGGACTCTGATATGGAATGGGGGCATCCCCAAGCAGCTTAACCACTGTGACAAACACCCACTCCAGGGCAACAGAAGAAAGAACTACAAACAAGAAAAGAAAAAATATGGAAGAAGAAACCCTAAACCAACAGCAGCTAAGAGTAGTGGGACAACAGCAAATGGGTAATATACATGCAATGGCAAATAGGTAATATACAGACAATGGAATCCCAGGAAGAAAATAAGAGCTAAGGAAATTATTTGAACAAATAATGAGAAAACAAATCATGGCATAAGTTGCAAAAAAGATCTGGACAATCATGTCTAAATCCTAGGGGTAAGTTACTCTCAAAGAAGACATAAAAACTTAGCATCTCAGGGTATGCGTTGTGGCACAGTGGGTAAAGCTGCAGCCTCTGATGCCAGCATCCCATATGGGTGTCTCGTGACGGGATACAGTATGCAAGAAACAACATAATCATTAAAATAATCACTGACTAAAGTAGTTTTGTCAAAAATGTTTTGCCTGCTTTAAATCTAACCTCTAGTTTCCAAGAAACAAACCAAAAATAATATAATCAGGCCAATTTGGAATGTGGGACTTCAATACAGAAAGTTGGCTTCATTTCCAAAATCTCAATGCTAGTGAGGAAAAAGGTAGAAGTTTTTTGTTTTTCTTTTTTAAGACTTATTTATTTGGAAGGCAGAGTTAGAGAGAGAGAGGGTTAGAGAAAGAGATCTTCCTTCTGTGGGCTTCCTCCTCAAATGACCACAATGGCAAGGTCTGCACCAGGCCGAGCCAAGAATCTGGAACTCCATCCAGGTCTCCCACGTGGGTGGTGGGGGCCCAAGTACTTGCAACTTCATTTGCTGCTTTCCCAGGTGCATTAGCAGAGAGCTGATAGAAGCGAGTGGCCAGGACTCCAACCAGTACTGATATGGGATGCTGGCGTCACCAGCAGCGGCTTAGCCCACTGTGCCAGGACAGCAGTCCCAGGCTAAGGTAATTAAAAGGACATAATGGAAGTGCAAGAGACAGTCCTTGACTGGATTAAAATGGCTATGGAAGATGCCCAGAATTATCTGGGGACTCCGAACCTGGGATGGGTATTAAGGGCCTTAGGGAATGATAGTTATTTTGTTAGATTACTAAGCCCACGATCCTTCTACAGAAAAAGGCTTTCTCTGGGAGATGTACGCAGACACTCAGGAGCGAAAATGTCTTGACATCTGTAAATTAAATAGTTCAGAAGAAAAAAAAGGTCTATCAGGCAAAAGGTGCTTTAAGTATATAGGTTCTTACAGTGTGTCTTCCTGCTCCTCGAGTAAAGCTTGTTTCCACGTGTGTGGGGACCATGGGTAGCAGACGACTGGAGTCGCGTAAATGGCTGTAGAGGGGGCCAAATAAACCTCAGAAAGATGAAGAGCAGAACGCATTGACTGTGCACCAACCTTAACATACTCAACCGCTCTCGGAGAAAAATCACAGGCATAGGCAAAGATATTCAGATCCTCTTCTAAAAGTGGGAACAAGCAGTTTCCAACGCCACAGCCGGCTTCAAGGACAGTCAATTTTTGACCTTCAAACTGGGGAAAAATAACCCAAAGTTACCATCCATTATCCATGCACAATGAAGAAACAAACCAAAGGTCCAGAACGGGAGAAACAAGGTCTCTGATACCTTGAAGCAGACTGTAAACAGGTGAACTTATTAATAAGCAAAAGCTTTTATGGGTACCTCATCTGTTATTCAACACTGGGCAGTTTGGTGTGGAGAAAAATAAATAAATAAAAATCAGCAGAATGGCTAACCATTCTGGACCTAACTGCCTGCACTCAAATGCTAACTCCTCTCCTGATCCTGTATTCTATCTTTGGGCAAATCAGTTCTGTGCCTCAATTTCACCTGCCAATGGGAGTAATAGTAACCTCACCCTTGAAGAAGTTACTACAAGACCTGAAAGAACACATGTAAAGTTCTTAGAAAAGGGGAATGGTCCAAAGCCTTGGTGGTGTGCGTGGGTGGGATTCGGCCCATGGAGACACCAGGGGCCTCAGCTTACCTCCCACTGCTTCTGGGCAGGAAAAGTGAAACCCAGGCCCCGACAAGCTGGGGAGAAGAGAACAGAAAAGGGGTATGGTAGTCCCCGGGGGCCTCAGTTGGTGGCGTGGCAGGTAATCACAGATCACGTAATGCAGTCTGCTGACCCAATATGGCTGGTTAAAACATGCACCACACTTGAAAGAATGCCGGATTGCCATGGCAACAGCCATACAGTTCGCTAGAATGGACTCATTGGCTTCTTTGTGAAATTGATCCATATCCTTTTTTTTTCTTTTTCTTTAACAGGCAGAGTGGACAGTGAGAGAGACAAAGGTCTTCCTTTTCTGTTGGTTCACCCCACAATGGCCACCGCGGCCAGCGCACCGCGCTGATCCGAAGCCAGGAGCCAGGTGCTTGTCCTGGTCTCCCATGCAGGTGCAGGGCCCAAGGACTTGGGCCATCCTCCACTGCACTCCCAGGCCACAGCAGCGAGCTGGACAGGAAGAGGAGCGACCGGGACAGAATCTGGCGCCCCAACCGGGACTAGAACCAGGTGTGCCAGCGCCACAGGCAGAGGATTAGCCTATTGAGCCACGGCGCTGGCCAATCCATATCCCTCTTAAGAACATCATTGTTGGTGACTATATACTCTTTTGGAAGAGAATTTTTCATTTTGGGGACTGATTAACAAGTGAGGGTTTGAGAAGCTCACAGAGTAAAAATCTGCTTATGCATCTTGGAGTTTTCATTTTTTCTTCCAAGACGCTTATTTCTAAATTAAAACAATTTTGAAAATAAAAGAGACATGGTAAATAGTTCATTCACATTATTAGTAGTAGTAACAATATTCTGAATCTGTCAGTGAAGTCACTGGGCACCTATTTAATGTGTTACAAATGTTTTCAAATTAGCTTTAAAGAAACACAAAATGCTAACTAGAGTTCTCTCTCCTATGGACTGACGCAGAAGCTGCTAACACCACTTGAGACCAGGCAGTGTGCTTCTAAGATACAAAGCATTTTGGTAAGTTTAACAAATTCTCTATTTCACAGTCGCCGCAGAAACGCCCCCAGGTAACACGAAGAGCAGCTCAGAGAAGGTGAGACCCGACCTTACCTCCCTACAGGATCTCAGCTCCTCAAACTCTCTGGTGGTCCAGTGTCTGTCTTTGAAGAAATTAGTACTATTTCTTTTGTAAAAAAGGTCCCAGTTCTTCTGTGCCTCTTTTTCCAGTTTTTGCTGTTTAAAATGGGACACCAGAACTTGGTCTCTTTTCAGTTTCTCCTCTTCTTCCGAGCTGAGAATCCTTGCCTGCAGTTCCTTCCGCTGCAAAGAAGCCATCTCTCAACCCGACAGCGCCCCATTCAGCGCTGTCCAATCTCCCCCTTCCTTGAGTAACCCAGAACGGACTGCGCAAGGTTTTCTCAAAAGCGCTCTTCCGGGTGGTCTTCCCCGCTGAGGCAGCCTCGGGTGCTTCCCAGGAAAAAAGAACGAGATCCTGGTTAGCGCTTCTAGGATGGCTCTCCATAAACACGCTGCGTTCAGTTCCCCAAACAGGTACGAGATGCTGATGGTGCACAAAACCGTGCCCGCTATATACCCAGCGAGGTCACAAAGGAGACCAGGACACAAGTCCTACCTTCGGGGAGCCCACATTCAAACGGCCAGCCCGGTCTCAGGCCCCGACCTCGAACCCAGGCCAGCAGGAAATCAGTTACTGAGATACACTGATTTCGTTTAGAAAGAGGACCGTCTCGCGGATGCACCGAGAAACCTTGGGAAGAAAATATTCAAGTGTCGGCGCCCGTGAGCGGGGGACTTAAAGACAACCAACCTGCCGGCCACACTGAAAGCGAGCTGCCACCTGCCAGACAGAGGGGCCACCAGAGTCTCCCCAGGGTCGGAGCTCCCTTCTCCCGGAGGGGATGGGGCTAAGCCTGGGTGGCCGCCGCTTCTGACAGCCCCCACGCGACGCCGCGGCCCGACCCCGAGCGCACCGAGCCCACGGCTCCAAGAAAGGGTTAGAGGCTCGGGTGCCACGAGGCTACAGCCCTGAAGGTCCACCTTTCTTGGCACCAACGGGACAAACTCGGCCTCCTCGGCCCCTCTGCCCCGTCGGACCTACAGTAACCCATAGCCAGCCAAGGGCTGCGTCACCGGCCGGCCGCGCTCACCCCTTAGCCAAGCCCGGACCCCGAAGGCAGGATTTGGGAGCCGCCACGGGAAAGACCTGAACCCGGTCAGGCCAGCCCTGGAGAACCAGAATTCCGATTCTCCAGGCAGAACTCCATCACCATGGCGCCGCCCACGCCACTTCGGCCGGCAACCCGGAAGTCCTTCCCCGGCGCCGGAAGTCCCGCCCTGGCCTTGCTCCCTCAGCGTCTTCCCCCACCCGGACGCCGAGGAGAGGAGTTGCTTCCGGTCCCTGGTGGGCGCCGGTGCTGCTCTGCGTGCGCTCCGGAGCGGTGTCCCAGGAGCACCGGAAGCTCGGGCTGCGGCCGCCCGGGGAGAGCGCCGGTCCGGCCGCGAGGCCCGTGCGGGGCCATGAACGGGACCGCGAACCCGCTGCTGGATCGCGAGGAGCATTGCCTGCGCCTCGGAGAGAGCTTCGAAAAGCGCCCGCGGACCTCCTTCCACACCATTCGCTGTAAGTGAGCGCTCCTCGCGGGGCGCAGGCCGGCTCGGCTCCCGTCTGCCTTCCGCGGTCCTGCAGAGGCCAGCGGCCAGGCACACCCGGGGCCTCCGGGAGCTCCGTTCGTCCCTTTGTCCAGACCTCTCAGCGCTCCCCACTGTTCTGCCCGGTCCCAGACGCGCATTCCGAAGGTCGTGGGGTCCCTGTCTCTGTTAATCCCTCACCCACGCCTTAAGCCCAGACCTCCCCTTTCCCAAGGATCGCGTCGGGGCTCTCGGCGTTTAAAAGGCCCTTGCTGTTTGCTGTCAGCCGCGTGCATTCTCTCCCTGAGCTCCACCCCCGTGCCCGGTCTGGCCGCCCTGGCCCTGCGCGTCGCCCCCTCTGCCGCCGGGGTCCGCGTCGTCCCCGTCCGGCCGCCTCCCCTCTGCGACTTGGATGGTCTTTTAAGGTCGCCTACCCCCCACCCCGACTCTTGCTCTGGACGGAGTGCCTTCTGGGTGGAGGAAAAAAGTTAGAGTGTGAGCCCGGGACGCTGTAGATTTGGAAGCAGACGCCGGGAATGTCGACACAGTCGTCGTGCCGGGCCCTTGTCCCCGTGATTACAGACGGAGCATCCGTGCGTGATTCACGGGCTTCTGGCTTCCCCGCAGCGCTCACGCTGTTGAGACTTGTTTTGGACAGAGGAGCTAGCCGGTGTGACTCAACGCTTAGGAAGAGGGCGTGTTGGATAATGAAGATCCACTCGGTGTGGCCACTTGCCACGCCATTCCTGTGTGTCTTGCCGACAGGACCAGGGCATCGTTTCCAAACCAGTTTTCTCAGTTATCTCTCCTGGGCGAAGGGCCATGTGGAATGTAAACGGCCTGCAGTTGGAGGCAGGTGTATGTGAACACTGTTGGCCCTGTGCTCTGTCTGCAGTCCGGAAACCCAGGCAAGGGTAACCTTTGGAGATGGTGCGGCATCTGCGTTAAACACCCGCAGTGTGTTTTTGTCAAGGCTGTGGAACTTGAGTTCCAAAGGTTTCTTCGTTCCAAAACTAGGCCGATGCTACTTTTGACGGTTTCTGTGCAAAATGAAATCAGCGTTTGTGATGCTGGGGCCTTGTGATATTTCATGTAGGGTTTTTCGATCACTTTTTTTTATATGCTGTTGCCTTTGATTCTCACAACCGTCAGAAAGCGCCTTGCGGTGGATAATGAGGCGTTGCTTCTCATCTGTCCCTTGGGAGAAGAGGCTTCTCTTTCCTTAATAAAATGGTGTGTAAATTCTGCCCCCCCCCCCCCAACCCACTGGGAAGTCAAAGGGGAAGCTGTGTGGAGGTGCACATGAAGCAAGATTGTCTCTGAGATGGAAATCATTGAAGCTGGATGGTGGCATCCCAAGGGTTCTTCCTCTCTACTTCTGTATTTGTGAAGTTTTTTAGGAATCCTAAGTCATTTCTGTTTTCCATGTATCTGCATAGTAATGATTTGTAATTCCTAAGTGAAAATACCCAGGGAGGCCTTATTGCAAGTCACCTGGTGAGTAAGGGCTTTTTTTCCTTTCCCTTAGATGACTTCAAGCCCGCGTCAATAGACACCTCCTGTGAAGGGGAGCTGCAGGTGGGCAAAGGCGATGAGGTCACAATTACGCTGCCACACATCCCTGTAAGTTTGCTCCGTGGTTGTCTTTTTCATGTAGGCTCACAGTGAATCCTTGTTTAATGGTAGGATTTGAATTTCCTACCGCTTAAAAATTGCTCCATTTTCTAAAGTGCCAACGTAGAGAGGAGAGGAATTTTGGGGAATGGGGGTGGATTTATGTTACCCAGATGCTGATTAAAAATGATTGTCAGGCGGTGGTGTTTGGCACAGCAATTAAAACCCTGCTTGGGATGCCCACACCCTGCTGGGAATGCCTGGTTTGAGTCCTGGCTGCTCTGCTTCCGGTTCAGCTTCCTGCCTATGTGCACCATGGAGGCTGCGGATGATGGCTCGGGTACTTGTGTCCATTTTTTATTTTGAGTCAGTTTTTAACAGATTCAATATAGTTTTTGTAGATAACAGTTCTAAGAATATAATGGTATTGCCTTCCTCCCTCTTGGAAAGTTATTATTATTATTATTATTATTATTTTTTGTTGACAGGCAGAGTGGACAGTGAGAGAGAGAGACAGAGAGAAAGGTCTTCCTTTTGCCGTTGGTTCACCCTCCAATGGCCGCCGCGGTAGGCGCGCTGCGGCCGGCGCACCGTTCTGATCCAGTGGCAGGAGCCAGGTGCTTCTCCTGGTCTCCCATGGGGTGCAGGGCCCAAGGACTTGGGCCATCCTCCACTACACTCCCTGGCTACAGCAGAGAGCTGGCCTGGGAGAGGGGCAACCGGGACAGGATCGGTGCCCCGACCGGGACTAGAACCCGGTGTGCCGGCGCCACAAGGCGGAGGATTAGCCTAGTGAGCCGCGGTGCCGGCCCGGAAAGTTATTTTAAAAAAGGAATGATTGACATTTTCCCCATGCTTCCCCCCACCCTGGCCCATTTGCAGCACAGTAGGCTAGGTTCCTGTGTGTATCCCTAGCCCCTCTTTCTTCCAGGCAATTCCAGCAAAGCCCAAGGTGCTCTGCTGATATGACCACAACAGCTCAAGAGTGTAGGGCAGCCAAGCCAGGAGCCAAGGCAGGCAGAAAGAGGCCTGGCATCTTTTATCTGGCAGAGGGGTCAAGGGCAGGGACTGTAGTTCAGACAAGAGCCAGAAGTTGAGAGCATTCAGCTCACTGTGGGATGAAGAACTCAGGGAGAACCTGGATTGGGCCCCCTCCTGCCAAGAAACACTTTGTGTGAAGCCTCCCACCCCAAGGCCACAATGATTATGGAGTCACACACACAAGGTATTCCTAAGGAACACGTGGCATTGCACCTCATGGCCTTGTCCTGGAGCTTAAAAAGTTCCTGTTAGCTGGTGGAAGGATGAAAAGGCTCAGGACAGCTCCAGGAGACCTGGGAGCCTGGTGGTGAGGCAGAGGGTTTGTGTGCCTTTCAGACTGCCATCTCATTAACTTCACTTCTTCAAACTGCCTTCTGGTTAACTTCTCGCCTTTGGCGGGTTACATCACCTCCCTGTGGACCTCAGCCTCCCACACGTAAAATGAAGGAGCTGAGTAAATAAGCCCCAGGTTCTTTCCAACGGGAACATCTTACTGTGCGAATAAGGAATTAAAGAGCTACGGAGTTTTGATTCTAAACAAGGTATTGCACTCTATATTTGACAAGTATTAGTTGAGCGCCTACCCTGTGCTGCTGGCCCCTTGCTTGGTGCTAAGAATACATTCTTGAACAAAACAAGCACCTTTCTTGTGGGGCTTGTGTCTGGGTGTAAGTAAGTGGAGGAAAACACAGCACTTATCGTAGAAAGTCAGGGAAGGCTTCCCTGAAGAAGTCAGCTTTGAGCAGCTCAAAGAAGGCGGGTCCAGGTGTAGCGAGCAAAAGCAGTTCCCGGAGGCTGGAGTGTGGTGAGGCTGGGAGAAGCCAGTCACCCCTCTGTCCCGGAGCAGGCGGGCTGAGGCTGGAGGACCAGCCACGGGGCTGCTTAAGGTTTCCTCCTTGGGCCTGAGAATACAAGGGGGTGTGTGTGGGGCCGAGGCAGGTGAGTGGCGTGCCGCCCCTACTTGGAGCTACCCGGGAGAGTGACCTGTCTTTGGGGAATGCCCTGTTGGTTACTTGGCATGAGCAGGGAGACCTGGCCTCTCCTGTTAGAGAGAAATGCAGAGACTAAGCACTAGCTTTTACTATTCATAGTGGTAGTTCCGCTCAGTACAGCACACGTAGTAGTGAATTTATTTCTCTGAGTTCCTACTTTCCCATTATTTATGATACTTCCCCAATCCCTTAGAAATATATACAGTAACTTAAAATTTGTATACTGCCTTAGAACCAGTTCCACAGTCAGAGATGCTTGCTGTATTACTTGTCTTTTATTTTCACCTGGAGCACCAGGAATTAGCATGGAAATCGGTTCATTGTGTTCTTTTTGAATAGATTAGCTGAAAGAGTTGGTGAGGTAGCCATCAGATCTCTATCTGCAGATTCCTTCTGCTGCCTCTGATTAGACCACCCTCTGTGTTTTTGTGGCACCCAGGGCTCCACGCCACCCATGACGGTGTTCAAGGGGAACAAACGGCCGTATCAGAAAGACTGCGTGCTCATCATCAACCACGACACTGGCGAGTACGTGCTGGAAAAGCTCAGCAGCAGCATTCAGGTCAAGAAGACCAGGTGCGTGGCCCCCAGGCGCAGACGGGCGTCTCGGAAGCTCCGTGTGGAGGACACGAGCGTCTGCTTCCTCCTAGTGTTCCGTTGGCATCGTTACTCTACTCTGGTCTTCGCAGACGAGTCAATAAAATATATCTTCCTCAAATTCCATAGAAAGACATACTGTCTTTAAGACCTGACACATTGGGCCGGCGCCGCGGCTCACTAGGCTAATCCTCCGCCTTGCGGCGCCGGCACACCGGGTTCTAGTCCCGGTCGGGGCACCGATCCTGTCCCGGTTGCCCCTCTTCCAGGCCAGCTCTCTGCTGTGGCCAGGGAGTGCAGTGGAGGATGGCCCAAGTGCTTGGGCCCTGCACCCCATGGGAGACCAGGAGAAGCACCTGGCTCCTGCCATCGGAACAGCGCGGTGCGCCGGCCGCAGCGCGCCTACCGCGGCGGCCATTGGAGGGTGAACCAACGGCAAAAGGAAGACCTTTCTCTCTGTCTCTCTCTCTCACTGTCCACTCTGTCTGTCAAAAAAAAAAAAAAAGCTTTATAATAATAAAGTCCCTTTTCCCCAGTGACGCCCATGTGTCAGGTCTTTTTTTTTTTTTTTTTTTTTTTTTTAATTTTTGACAGGCAGAGTGGACAGTGAGAGAGAGAGACAGAGAGAAAGGTCTTCCTTTTGCCGTTGGTTCACCCTCCAATGGCCACCGCAGTAGGCGCGCTGCGGCCGGCGCACCGCACTGATCCGATGGCAGGAGCCAGGTGCTTCTCCTGGTCTCCCATGGGGTGCAGGACCCAAGCACTTGGGCCATCCTCCACTGCACTCCCTGGCCACAGCAGAGAGCTGGCCTGGAAGAGGGGCAACCGGGACAGGATCGGTGCCCCGACCGGGACTAGAACCCGGTGTGCCGGCGCCGCAAGGCGGAGGATTAGCCTACTGAGCCGCGGCGCCAGCTTATAAAGCTTTTTTTTTTTTAATTAGTCTCTCGATTATTGGTATGGTGCTACCTAAGGGATAATACTTAAAGTTATAGACATAATTGTGAAAGGAACGTTGAATAGTCTATATTCTTTATTAAAGTGAGAGGATTCATTTTTTTTATAAAATACTTTTGAGGTCAGTATAATACCCAAATAAAACCTTGCCTATTTTTTAAAGTAGTGAGCTTCACAGTTTCATTCAACAGGCGTTGCACGTTGACTATGAAATCAGTTACGAGTTATCTTAGGAGCCGATGTTGTGGCACAGCTGGTGAAGCCATTGCTTGCGATGCCAGCATCCCAAATCAGAGTTCCGGTTCAAGCCCTGGCTGCTCCATTTCCGACCCAGCTCCCTGCTAATGTGCCTGGGAAGGCAGCAGAGGATGGCCCAAGAATCTGGGGTCCCGCCACCCATATGGGTGAGCTGGAGCACACTCAGTACTGGAAATGCAGCAGGCACTCACGTTAAATGAGTAGTTGTCGTGGGTGAATCACACATAGCAATCCTCGCAGCAGTCTAGAAAAAGCGGCTTTGCAGAGGTACAGAATTTGTTAACTGGACCAGAACCACCGCCCTCACCCCTCCAATTGAATGTCTGTCTCATTTCAGAGCTGAGGGGAGCAGTAAAATCCAGGCCCGAATGGAGCAGCAGCCCAGCCGTCCCCCCCAGCCACCGCAGCCATCGCAGCCACCACCACCGCCTCCACCACCCATGCCATTCAGAGCTCCAACAAAGCCTCCGGTTGCATCTAAAACTTCTCCCTTGAAAGATAACCCCTCCCCTGAGCCTCAGCTGGATGACATCAAAAGAGGTAACGTTTGCTGGAGCAGCGGTAGCCACCTGGCACAGGGCGGTGATGTGCGTGCGTAGCCCTCGAGGCTGCTGTGTCGAGGTGGTAGCACAGGTGCTCTGTCGTCAAGAACTTTTCTGCAGAGTTTGCCATTGCAGAGGCAGTGGGGATGAGAGCATCTGCCTGTGTCTTGTTGTGACAGAGCTGAGTGGTCCCCCTGGCAGCGTTCTGCCTAGAGGCGCGAGGTTTCGGTAGACACGCCTGCCGTCCCAAGCTCCGTGTGACACACCTTAACAAAGGAGTCCAGGTGTTGGGGAGCAAACACCAACAGTGGCAGTGTGCCTGAGCTCTGTGTTAGTAGGGGAGCTTGGTCAGGGCCACGTGAAAATACCACGACCAGATGCTTGGTGCCAACACGAAACGTGTGCCAGGGAAGGCCACGAGACCAGTGGAAGTGATGCCGTCTGCTGAAGGAGTTAGCGGTTCTGGCCGGGCGCTCCGCACTACAACTCGAGCCAGCAGGGCTCACCTGGCCTTTCTTCCCCTCGTGGTAGATGGTTTTAGTCCTCCAGACTGACAAGTTGGGGGGCTGAGTGCTTTGTATTGCTGAGTTTTATGAGACAAAACGAAGTCCGTAATGGCAGCAGACAGGGAGAGGTAAGGAGCCATCCTTGGGCAGTCTGCCTTTGCACGCCACAGAATCGCTCCCTGTTAGCCCTGTGCACAGTCGTCACACCTCGCCATTTTTTTTCCCCTCATGAATATTGGAATGCTGTTACGGAAGTTTCCATGTTAGCTGAAACGGAATTAGACTGTGAGTGGTGAGTTGTTGCCAGTTAGGCTTAAAAGAACCGTAGCCGCTCAAAGACCATCCGGTCCTGAGAGTCTGGACGGGAACGGCTGACATCTTTTCTGTGATGTGTTGCTGATGTGTTCAGTGGCGCTGCACGGTTAAATAAGCATGCCTTTCCTTCCCCGCTTCACAGCTGTTAAAAAAAAAAAAAAATGCAGTAGCCGCCATGGATGGCAGCTGGCAGCTGGCTAAGAGTGAAGAGGAGTGTTGTTTGGCCATTTTTCTTCAGTCTTGATTCTTGCTGCAAGCCTGTATTTATTCGTGGGACAGGAAAGCCGGAAGGGCCCTCAGAGGCTGTCTGGCCTTGGTTTTTCCAGAGTGGCTTGGAAGATTTGCTGATTTCCACCTGAGTGTCCCTGCTGGTTAGAGGCCGATCCAAAGCAAGCACTCAGACCTTCCCAGTGAAGAGTTTTTCAGCCCTAAGTATAATATTTCTCTTGTTTGGAGTTCTGCCCCATAAATCACAGGTGGTTGGGTTTTTTGTTTTTTGTTTTTTGTTTTTTTTTGGACTTGGTTCACTTCTCATTTCGTGTATTTTAGCTGAATTTGATGCTTCTATTGTCTCTGCAAACGGGTTAAATATTTTTGCTCTGCGGGTTTCAGTAAATGTTGTCCAGTTGGAGTGTGTTGAACGGCTCCCGTTGCTGTTGGTTTCGCCAGGTCACGGTGTCCAGCGGCAGTGGGGCACCGCCCCAGGGGTGGGTGCTCGCTGCCCCGGCCCACGGCCTGTGGTTTCGTTGCAGAGCTGAGGGCCGAGGTGGACATCATTGAACAGATGAGCAGCAGCAGCGGGAGCGGCTCCTCAGACTCCGAGAGCAACTCGGGCAGTGACGACGACAGCTCCAGCAGCGGAGGCGAGGACAGCGGGCCCGCCTCTCCCCCGCAGCCCTACAACAGCAGGCCCGCCCTTGCCAACGGCACCAGCCGGCCCCAAGGAAGCAGCCAGCTCATGAACACCCTCAGTAAGTGCGCTCCCCGGCCAGGGCCCTGGCTCTGGCTTCTCCTCAGCTGTGAACCTGAAGACATTTGAGGCTCAAGGAAGGAACTTGGCAAAGCTGATTCGTAGCGTACAGGACGGAGTTGCCAAGCAGTGAAAAAACAAAAACAACAACAAAAAAGCTGCACAGCACAAAACTTTCTCTTTCCTCTTGTCCTAACACTAGCTGGGTTTTGCGAATTCTGGAAAATACTGAAGCATACCAGGCTTCAGGGGAGCTCCCTGCTGCCCCAGAGCCTCCAGTCTATGAGAAGGACCCACTGTGTCCAGACAGCAGGTGCCGTCGGGAGGTATCTGGAGGCCTACTGGCCTCTGGCAGGAGGGGAAGGAAGGAACAGTTGGTGTCTGGCTTTTAGTGCAGCTGACCTTAAGGTAAAACAGGACAAGAACAGGCATTTCTCTGTTTTGGAGGCAGGGTTGATTCTCTGCTCTCTCTGGAGCCCTGGTGCATCTTCCTCTGGGAAGTGGGAAGGTCAGCAGCGAGGGTGCAGAAGCTGCCCTGGTTTACGCTCCGGTGCAGCCCTGTGGATGTTGGGGCTGGGTCCGGTTTTGTTGTGGGAGGCTGTCCTGTGCAGGTGGGATGTGTAAGAGCACTCCTGGCCTTTGTCCCTAGCTGCTGGGACCAATCCCCCTCTACTGTGTTGACAGAAATATTTTTTTAAAAAGATTTATTTATTTATTTGAAAGTCAGAGTTACACAGAGAGAGGAGAGGCAGAGAGAGAAAGAGAGAAGTCTTCCGTCCGATGGTTCACTCCCCAGATGGCCGCAACGGCCAGAGCTGTGCCGATCCGAAGCCAGGAGCTTCTTCCGGGTCTCCTACAAGGGTGCAGGGGCCCAAGGACTTGGGCCATCTTCTGCTGCTTTCCCAGGCCATAGCAGAGAGCTGGATTGGAAGAGGAGCAGCCGGGACTAGAACCGGCACCCATATGGGATGCCAGCACTTCAGGCCAGGATGTTAACCCACTGTGCCACAGCACCGGCCCCAACAGAAACATTTTAAGGCATTGCCACATGTGCCCTGTTCTCAGCGTAGGCTGAAGCAGATGAAGAAAACCTGGTGCCACACAGGAAGGACGTTAGGAAAGAAGGGCTTTGGGGCCAGTGCTGTGGTGCAGCTAGTAAAGCTGCCGCCTGCAGTGCCAGCATCCCATATGGGCGCCAGTTCTAGTCCCGGCTGCTCCACTTCTGTTCCAGTTCTCTGCTGTGGCCTGGGAAAGCAGTAGAAGATGGTCCAAGTCCTTGGGCCCCTGCACCCACATGGGTGACCCGGAAGAAGCTCCTGGCTTCGGATTGGCGCAGCTCTGGCCGTTGCAGCCAATTGGGGAGTAAACCATTGGATGGAAAGGCCTTTCAACTCTTTGTCTTCCTGTCTGTCTCTCTCTGTCTTTCTCTGCCTTTCAGATAAATAGGACTTTTAAAAAACCTGTTGAATTAAAAATTTTAAATTTCTCTGAAAGGAAGAGGCAGGTGGGTATCTAGTGAGACCTCTTGTTCACTGGTTCATTCCCCAGATGCCTACTACAGCCAGGGCTGGGTAAGCCAGAGGCAGGAGCTGGGAACTCGGTTCAAACCTCCCATGTGGGTGGTGGGGACCCAGCTATTTGAGCCATCGCCACTGCCTCCCAGCACGCACGTTAGCAGGAAGCTGGCATTGAGAGCAGAACGGGGCGAGAACCCAAGCATTCTGATACAGGTTGTGGACATCCCCAGCAGTGTCTTAGTAACTCTGCTGTTAACCGCTGCCAAACGCCTGACCCCACCATTGAGCTTCGTTAGCGGGAAGCCTAGCTAGGTATTTTCCTTTATGAAGCTACTACGTAGAAGCCACTTTGCCCAGTGGTTAATGCTATTGATAAGTATTTTCTTACTTAGGAACACATTTAAAAGCTGCTTAGCCTACTGCTCTCCCACTCTATCCTAATAAGCACTATTGTTGTGCTTTGCAGATACCAGAAATAGCATTTCTATAAAAATGTTGACTGTACCAGGCTATTTTTTCACCAAGCCAAATTGATTTTTCTCCCTAATGAAGTTGAATTAGCAAGGTTTGACTGTAATGTGATGGTTGAGGCAGTCACTTCTGAGGTCTGTGGTTTCGGTTTGATTCTGTTTTCCTCTGGTAGGAAATGACTTGCAGCTGAGCGAGTCTGGCAGTGACAGCGACGACTAGCTCCGGATCTTTCCAAATCTGCTTTCTGGTGCACAGCGATGCTGCGAGACCGGGCTACTTTGGCGTGGATTCCGTTGTCGAGAGGAAGCGGCGTGGATCAGTGACTGCAGCAGGGCTGGGGCTCTGGAGCGCCCAGATGTTCAAGCCCTTCCCGTAGGGGTGATGGGTGGTTTTCTTATGTAATTTGTGAACAATCTCATGTTTCAGAGTTTAAGTAGATCTGTAGAAGAACTAACAGAATTATATTTCTATTTGGTTAACACTGTTCATGAAAAACAGATACCGCGTGCCCTGGTCCGGTTCACTCAAAGGCCGTGTCTTCACCAGACCAGTGATTCGGTTTCCAACCTGAGCAGCCGTCAGTCTGGCCAAGTGGTCTGCACCAGTGAAGTGAACATCTTTGAGGAATAGGAGAGGGAGGGAAGCTTCAAACTGCATGACAGAAGTATGTTAAAACCACTTTTAAATTATTGACACAAAGTGGTAAGGAAGTTTGGCGGGGCCCCGCCTGGCAAACCTGTGTAGACAAGGACTTGGGCTCAGGGTCCTGAGTGTCAGCCGGGGGGGCCCCTGGAGATCTGCTGGCTCAAGCCCCTCGTTTACAAACCAGGAAGAGGAAGCCCATCATCTGCCTGAGTGCGGGCTTCTCACTGCTTCCTCCTCGGATTTCATTGATTGAAATCAGATTCTTAACACTTGAGACTTTTAGATGTACATCGGAGCTTTTATTGGATTCCAAAAAAAACCAAAATGTTGGGTACTTGTAACTTGAATTCCAAACCAGACAGTCCCTACAAACATGAGGCTGGGCGAGCAGATTAAACCAGCAGCCACTGTGCTAATAATACATCTGCCTCTTTTAAATTGAGGCTTTTCATTCCACGGTGGGTCCACGCTAAGTCCTTCTGTGGGGGTTCGTGGTGGGGGTGGGCATGCAGGGAGTGTAGGGAAGCAGCCTCTGAACAAGCGAACCAGCATTGCGGTTTCCAAACACCAGGGTCCAGACAGGAGTGCTGCCGTGTGGAGCGAACTCAGCCTTTAAGGTCTTTCCATTCAGGCTCCTGGGTAGTGTTCGTGCTTCACTCCCAGCCTGACTTGTATTTTTTTGTGTTTTCGGGTACAACTAAAAGTCACAGGATGGCCGTCTTGTGTGCAGTTCCCAGCTGGCTCTGTGGTTGCAGGAAACTGGTCACGAGGCCATGTTCCACATGGAGCGGTGCGTGGCAGGCTGTCCTTAGTTAACATGTCGTCGTCCATTTCTGCAATTTGAATGTGTCCTGAGAAATTTCCACCCACTTCGATTCAGTGAGCATCAAGACATTGGTGAGGATTCTCCTTCCTCAGGTCCCTCCACTCAGATGCCCCCCTCCACCCCCCCCCGTCTCCCCCCCAAGCTAGTGGAGGGAAGCAGCGTAAACCTGGAAGGGCGGTGGTCCGTGGTGGGGGCTTTGGTTGGAGTTGCACCTTGCAGAGTTGACTGTCTCGTCCACATAGTGACCCACAGCGAGGGCTGGAGACGGGGCAAGAGCCACTGCCCGCACCACCGGAGGCACGTGTAGGAAATAGCCATGTGCTAGTCGCCTGTGGTGAGGTCTCAGCCCATCCCGAGGGTTCAGTGGATACGGTGGCAGGTAGGAACTTATTTATAGGGAGCTGATACCTGCGTTGTAATCCCTATAATGACAGCTCAGGGTAGGTGCCGCCGTGACTGGGAGACTTGAATTATAACTAGATGTGGGAATTGTTTCACTGCTCTTAACTTGCTCACCCTTGGGGGCAGGTTCCAGGAACTTGAACTAAAAATATCTATGTACGCCTCTGCTGTCTCTGTCCCTCTCCCCTCCCTCTCTTTTCTCCCAAAGTCTTGGTTTATATATAGACGGAGCAGTGGTTTGCAGCACGATGGCTCAAGCTGTTTGTTTCTATAGGAAGTTCTTGCTGTGCCCCTGGGCTGGGGGAGTCGAGCTGTCTGAGACCTCTCCCAGTCACGTGTCTGACCTGGCAGCGCTCTGTTGTTCTCCAGCAAGGCTCCAGTGTTGCTCTGCACAGAGCCGCCCACTCCCCACCTTTACCCACAGAGTAAGGAATTTTTTCGTCCCGGGAGGCAAGAATCTGGCCTCACAGCTTCTCACGAGGCCCCTCGTGCCGCCCAGCCAGGACTTGTTCTTCCTGCCGCTGTGCCTTCCTGCCCGCCCAGTCCCCGCTCATGAGGCTCTCTCTAGCTGCCGTCTGCGCGGATGGTCCCGTCGGTGTCCGCCTGCACGGAGCCCTCTGTGTACACTCTGACCTTCCTCTTGTCTCACCCCTGGTCGGTACAAGCTCCTTAACAGCAAGGACGGTTGGTCTCGCCGCATCCCCGGGGGTGTCCGCAAGAGCAGGCAGGTGCTTATAGCCTGGTGCGGGAGGAGACGGAGAAACCTGACCGGGGAGGTGTAGAGGACGGGCGCTTGGAGAACGCTGAAAGACGTGTGCTGATCTTCCTGACTTGAAGTCAGCATTGTTCAAATTGCCTTTTTCGCTCTCTGCAGTGTCTGCTGGAGGGCGGGTCCTTTAGGTGAGGTGAAGAGACACAGTTGGGGGAAACGTAATCCAGATAGACTTGGGATTTGTAATAATGCCACTCATGAGCTGTTGCTGGCGCATTTCTGTAGCAGAACCATTGCTTTCTGTGTGTGATGTCAGTGTGTCTGTGCTTCCGTGGTAGGAAAACTTGAAAGTTCCAAAATGCTTACTTCCCTGCTTGAAAGGCTGGTTCAGCAGTGTGTGTGCGTGTGTGTGCGTGCGGGCGTGCATGTGTGTGTGTGAGAATGATGTATTTATTACATTATTTTGAAAGAGAATTTAGACTGTTATGTGGATATATATTAGGTACAGCCAAATTGGATATTTTCCATTTGGCAAGGAAGGTAGGATTTCTGACACTCAGGCCGTAACCAGTAGATTGGAAGCGAAGACCAATTGAAGCACTAGGAAATGTGTGGTTTTGTTGCCCCTGTTTTTTCTGACTTAAGTTCATTGTCTCATTCTTTAATGATTTTTTAAAATCTTGTGCCTAAAAGTTTATTTTGCTTAATTATGAAGTAGACATGCATGTTTACATTTATGTAAAGTATTTGCTGTGTAAAGTTTTTTTTTTTTTTTTGGGGTTTATTCTCTTGAAAGATCACTATATTTAAATAAAAAACGGAGGTCAGCAATGTAGTTACTGCTTTGTTTTTATTTTTACTGGAAAAAATGAGCAATGTAGGGTTCTTTTAAAGACACTTTGCTTAGAGCTAATTTGATTAATAAAATGTATTCCTTTTTAATTTGGTGTTTCTGATCACTGGGAAGTACACCTCAGTTTTTTAAAAGTATGAAATTCAAAGCTGAAAGATGATTTTAGCAAGCCACAAGGCATCTGAGGCCATTTTACTTGGCTATGCAAAGGTTAGACTGAATCCTTGGACATTTTGCAGCCATCTTAGTTCACCCAGTTCCTTCCATGCCACGCCTGCACATGCATCTCTGCCCCCAGTGGTCCCGCCCCTTCCACCCCACACCTCAGCTTTAGCAGTGCCCACATCTGCCCGTGGTCTTGGCTCCACTAGGCACCAGTGATCGTGTTCCTTTTTGATTCTCTGAGGCGTCTCTGGTGGGTGCTTAATGAATGTGGGTTGAATATATGTTAGAACAAGTCTCCGATTCTGCTGCCACTCCCTCAGCTACTGGCTGTTCCCTGAGGTGGAATAAGGAGACTTGGGCCAGCTCAGGGGGGACATGGTGTGTGTACATCCATCACCTCAGGGAGTTTCTTCTTAGGGAACTGTTGCCACTATAATGGTATGTAGTAAACCATCCCAAAACACAATGGGTTTGCTCACAAGTCACTGTGGATTGGTGATTTAGATAGGGCCTGGCTGGACAGTCCTGGGCTTCATCTGATCCAGGGTGGCCTTGGCCATCACAACTGGAGCTTCTCAGTTCTGTTCCGTGTGTCTCATTCTCCAACAACCTAGCCCAGGCTTGTTATGGCAGAGGCAGAGATGGGAGAGAGAGGGAATCGGAAATGCTGCTGTCACAATTGCTAACGTGTCACCAAAGCAAGTCACGGGGTCAAGTTGAGAAATCACAGAGTAGAGAAATACACTCTGCTGATTGGGAAAGGGTGTGGATACATAGAGATAGTAAGAATTGGGGCTATTAATCTGGTAATCTACATTATCAGGCTACAACATCCACACACCCAATCCCATGTCTCCATCATGGCTGAGAACACAGTCCCCTCCAAGGTGCTTCTTGGGGCTGGCATTTTTTCCCAGCCAGATAAAAACCCCCATAGGAGGTAAGCCAGGTTTCTGTTCTCAGCTCCTGCAGCTGGCGCCAGATGCAAACCAATGGCTCCCCTTGGCTCCCCTCTCCCCCTAGTCACTCCAAGCAGTTTGCTTCCCTCCTAGCCTCTCTTACACTATGCCAGTAATCTATTGCCAAGTAACAAACTACCCTCAAAACACAGTGGCTTCAAACCACCACGGCTTTGTCTCATGGAATCTGTTGGTTAGAAATTGAATAAGAACTTGGCTGGATAAGTCTGCCTGCAGCTTCACCTGAGCTCACTCAGCTGGTGTGGGCTGGATGGAAGGATCCAAGTTGACCTCACTCACATGTCTGGCACCTTGGTGAGGATGGCTGGAAGCAGTCTCACCCGAGACCGTCAACCAAGGCCTGTCAGGCCTCTGCAATGTGGCCGTCTCCGAGTGGCCAGCCGCCTTCTGTGATAACTGGTGTCTTCTAGAATGACAGTTCCAAGAAGCTGCATAGCCTTCTAGATTCTAGCCTGGGAAGTCACACGGCATCACAGCCACAGTATTCTATTTGGCCAAAGCCGTTCAAAACTCACAGGGATTCAGGAGGAGGGGGCACAGACCTCACTATTTTAATGGAAGAGGATCAGAAAGCCATTCAGCCAGAGTCCCCACCTTCTCACATTCTCTTACTCAGGTCTTCTATCATTATTCTAAGGCAAGTCTCACCAAAGCAATGACTCTGAAGCTAGCCAGAGACCTTGTTAGAAATGCAAATTTTCGGGGCCAGCTCTACAGCACAGCGGGTTAACGCCCTGGCCTGAAGCGTTGGCATCCTATGTGGGTGCCAGTTCTAGCCCTGGCTGCTCTGCTTCTGATCCAGCTCTCTGCTGTGGCCTGGGAAAGCAGTGGAAGATGGCTTGAGTCCTTGGGCCCCTGCACCCATGTGGGAGACCCAGAAGAAGTTCCTGGCTCCTGGCTTCGGATCGGCACCTTTTTGGCCAATTGGGGAGTGAACCAGTGGATGGAAGACCTCTCTTCTCTCTCTCTCTCTTCCTCTCCTCCCTCTCTCTGTGTAACTCTGACTTTTGAATAAATAAATAAATCTTTAAAAAAAAAAGAAATGCAAATTCTCAGGCCGCATCCCAGACCTCCTGAATCAGAAGCTCTGGCGTGGGGCCTCCCACTCTGTGTGACAAGCCTTCCAGGAGTCTGACATTTGAGAACCACTGCCCCAGGACCAAACGATGACCCTGGCCACGCATCTGCCTTCGACCTCTCGTCCCAGGAGAAGGAGGGTTTGGGGCATGCAATGGAGAACCGTACATGGGTTTATAGGTTGGAACACTGAAGACCAAAATCTAAAAGGGCTGGGGGGAGGGGCCGGAGGGGCAGGGCCAGCCATGTCTTCATCGTCCTTGAAGAAACTGTAGCGGCCCAGCAACTCCACTGAAACTGCATGACATACTGGTGTCTTCCACAGCAAATCTCAGTGCTACAGGAGACATCCCCATACCTTTTTTTTTTTTTTTTTAAGATCTATTTATTTATTTATTTATTTGAAAGTTACCGAGAGGCAGAGAGAGAGAGAGAGGTCTTCCATCTGCTGGTTCACTCCCCAGATTTGGCAATGGCCAGAGCTGTGCCCATCCAAAGCCAGGAGCCAGGAGCTTTTTCTGGGCCTCTCATGAAGGTGTAGGGGGCCCAAGCACTTGGTCCATATTCTGCTTTCTCAGGCCATAGCAGAGAGCTGGATCAGAAGTGGAGCAGCTGGGACTCGAACCAGCTCCCATGTGGGATGCCGGCATTGCAGGCAGCAGCTTTACCTGCTTTGCCACAGCCCAGCCCTGAGTGACCCCCTTTCATTTCTACAAATAATAAGTGGTGAGGCCAGGGAAACCGAGGGCAGAAGCTATAGTTAATTTCTTCCTGTATTAAAGCTGCTTCTTGTAGTTGTCTGATCCTTTATTCTTTTAAAAAATGATTTTTTAAAAATTTATTTGGAAGAAAGAGAGGGAGAGAAGAAACAGCTTCATCTGTTGGTTCACTCCCCAAATGGCTTCCATGGCCAGGGCTGGGCCAGGCTGAAGCCAGAAAAATGGAACTCCATCCGGGTCACCCATGTGGGTGGCAGGGCCTAAGCACTCAGGCTGTCTTCCACGGTTTTCCCAGGCACATTAGCAGGGAGCGGGATCGGAAGTGGTGCAGCTGGGACTCGAACGGGTGGTGCTCAAAACACCAGTGTTGCAGGCAGCAGCTTAACCCACGAGGGCACAACCCAGTCACAGTTGTCTGACTTAAAGTGAACTTTGTGAGACCGTGCGGAACTCAGGTGAACCCCTGAAGGCAAAGTGCGGTCTTCCCGCCCTCCTTCGGTGGGGGTGGGGCTGCATGAAGTCGGCCTGGGCAGTCCCTAGCCGGTCACTCACTCTTGTGCAATTTGTGACTCAGAATTGTAGGATTGTTCCACATGAAGAGAATACATCTTGCTCTTGGAAACTCTCTGGGTAAGGGTGGGCTGCTCAGGAATAACAATTGCCTTGGTGCTCAAGCCACACAAGTGGAAGTTCAGTTTCACTGAAAATTTGCATTGGCACTGTGGGGGCAGCTCCCGCGAAGCAGTCACAGGTGCATGTCGGTCCATTCCTTATAATGACTTTGGAGATTCATTAGCAGTGTGACCCACTTGTGGCTCCTGTTAGAGTGATGGATGGCCCATGTGTCCGTCCCACAGACACTCGAGAGTCTGTCCTACCCCACTCCCAGGCACCTGTTCCTAGAGCTACCAAGCTTCCTTCCGAGATGTCAGTCAAAGAGCTTTCCAGGTGGGGCAGGACAGCCCCATCCTCATGCCGCCCTGGCTATGGCAAGGAGCTCCGGGACTGGCCTGGGTCCTTGGCTCTCAGCGTAGCAGAGCCAGGGCCTCTGTTAGTGGTGAGAGCGCCCACAGCAGTCCAGCACTGCCTGAGTGAAAGAGGCAGTCCGGACAGCCCTGCCATTCATCAGACTGTCCCTGCACTCCGCTCAAGCCAGCTGCCAAGGTCACCAGACATGGTGTGTCTCCTCGGGCCTCCCCTACAGGTGTCACGTGTCCTAGTACTGCTCTCTTTGAGTGACTGCTACTTTTCTTTTCTTTTTTAAAGATTTGTTTATTTGAAAGGTAGAGTTACAGAGAGGCAGAGAGAGAGAGAGAGGTCTTCCATCTGCTGGTTCACTGCCCAGATGGCCGCAATGGCTGGAGCTGTGTGGATCTGAAGCCAGGAGCCTGGAGCTTCTTCCAGGTCTCCCACGTAGGTGCAAGGGCCCAACAACTTGGGCCATCTTCCACTGCTTTCCTAGGCCATAGCAGAGAGTTGGATCGGAAGCAGAGCAGCCAGGGTAGGACTGGCGCCATATGGGATACCGACACTGTAGGCGGCAGCTTTACCCGCTAGGCCACAGTGCTGGCCCCAACTGGCGCATTCTTTGTAAGGACGTCCCCAGTCTCACCTTGTCACTGCTACCATTGTGAAACGCTGGGATGGAAAGCATGGGCTGTGAGACTTTCGCAGCTGGAAATGCCATCAGCGAGGAGGGAACCGGCCGAGCTTGCCTGGAAGATCTGAGTCACTCTGACCCACAGAGGCAGCCGCCGCTTCTAAGCTAGAGGCACAGCTCCCGGGGGTTGGTTTCCAAGTGCACCATTCCTTATTTAGCTTAACTCCTAGTCCTCAAAGGAATCGGGTCCTGGCTCCACTCTGCAGCCTGGGCCCTTTCTACACAGCCTGCTCCATTCACAGTCTGCCTAAATCCTGTCGCTTCCCAAATCCTGTCACCAGCTCGTCTCTGGCTTGGCTGAGATGCCTGCGGCGAGTCAGGGACCCTACCTGCCGGTCTGCCCAGACAAGTTCAGTCGATGACACAGGACAATTAAGCGGCGAGTTAGTGACGGAGCCAGGCTTCAGGCTTCGACCCCAAATGCACAAATGCAAATCTTCTGTTTTATTCTGCACATCTCACCATGTCTTTCCCTACCTCCCCGAGTAGACCAAGGCCAGTCTTCTCCCACATCTGCCCCAAGCGGCTTAGCACCTGCTCCTACCCAAAAGGAGCCAGGAGAGCAGAGAGGACCTCCAGAAAGGACAGTGGGTGCCCCACAGTGCTCCTGGAGACTTGGCTGTTGCTGCCATGGTCCAGCTCCAATTCAATGAGCAGGCACCGGGCCTCGGAGACCAGGAGTGAGTTGGGGGGTAGGCATGTGACTCCAAATCAGGCCGAGGAGCCTCAAGGCAAGGACTTTCTTGAAAGCCATTGGAGCAGACATCCTGGCTTTCTCTGGCTATTGCAGGGTGCAGGCATGAGCCCGAACCTGCAGCACTGGACTTATACACCCCACAGCTCAACAGAAACAAAGCAGAGAAACGGGGCGGGAGCCTTGACTGAATCAGGCCTGATCTCTTCCCACCCCGCCCCCGCCCCCGCCCCCTGCCCCATTGGACTTCTCAAGCCCCATGAGCCAAATAATGCCATCCTGTGTTTTTTTTTTCACTTTGGATTTTCCGTTTCTTGCAAACCGAAGAGTCTGGAGCGGCACAGCCACCAACCGCTTCTCGGATCCTGTCTGCCATTCCATGTGACAGCCTCGGCAGCTCCTCTGTGCTCTGAAGTCTCTTCCAGGCACAGATCCGGAGGCTGTGAGAAGGGCTGAGCCACAGGTCGGGGCAGGAGCCCAGCCTCCTTGTTGGTGTCCTTCCAGCCCCGGTATCCCGGGCAACGTTTGCTTGGGACAGGGGACCTGCTGGATACTGCCCCGTGCCTGCCTGGCTCACTTCCGGGGGCCCAAGGCAGCACGTTACCCGCTTATGCTCCCAGGGAACCTGCTCCCTACATCCCAAAGGTAGCGTTTCCGGGAAGGGCTCGGGGGGCTACATCTTCCCTGATCTCTCCTCTGCCATTTCAAAAAGCCAAAGGCCTTGAATCCTTTCACACCGGTGCCTTTCAGAATCTTCCCTGGAGACAGCAGGAGACAGGCCCACCCCAAGGCTGCAGGTCCAGATGAGAGTATAGGTGTCACTCGCATACCCAGTGTCTAACTATCTACGCTACAATCCAACCCACAAGTGCTGATTAAACACGTCTGCCTGCCTACCTTATGGAGAAATCTCCACAGGGCTCCGAGGCCAGGTTTGAACTTGCTGTGAGTGGGTTCCGCAAGCGCCTGTGCCCGCGTGTGGCTGCAGGGCAGGGTGGGGCCGGGCCCCTGCTTTTCTTACCCCTGCCCTCCCCACGCTGAGAGGGGGCCTTGTGCACCGGTGGAAGCCTCAGTCTGCAGTCCCTACAATCGGCTCCTCCCTGTCCCCGCCCCTCAGGCTTAGTGGTGGGCATGGGCCATACCCAGGAGGGCAGGCACAGGAAGAGGCCTGCACAGGCCCTGGACACGGGCTTAGGGCCACTTGGGCAGGAGGCTGTGGTTTACTGGGTATTGGAACACAGTCTAGAAGGGGGCCAGGCCAGCCTCGGCCGTCACATCGCCTCGGCCCCATGGGCTCCTTGCCATGGGGAGGGTACAGAGTGGCATCCTGCCACCCTTCTTGGCCAGGTTCCAAGGAGGACCTGGATCTCCATCCTGTCCTAAACAAGGTCCTAACACAAGGCATGCGGACAGGGCGGGGCTGGCAACCCCAGGCTTTGTGACCTTGGCCAAGTCCCACGGCATCCCTGGCCCCAGCTTCCTCTCTCTTCCCTGAGGAGGCTGGGTTGCTGCCACCTTCTAGAACCCTCTGCAGATCCCGGGAAGCAGACTGAACCCAGACCCCCTCACTCTCCCCAGCAGTGCTGCAAGGCTGGCCCATCCCCGTAAGGAAGAGAGAGCCACGGTGGTAAAGGAACGGCCTTTATTTCTCCACTTCCCATCCGAAGCCTCACGGTGATGGCAGCAGCTTGGAGGCAAATCTCCCAGGGCCTGCAGGAGAGGCGGCGGGGCCAGGCTGCCTGGCGCGCCCACCTCTGCACACACGGCTTGGCCACGAGATGCCCACTCCTGCCTGCTGAGTCCCCAGCACTCAGGCTCACTGAACAGCTTCGTGCCACAGCCCAGGGGTGCCTCTTGGCCTGGCAACAAACGGGCAAGTCCCATCCGAAGTGTGGTGCGGTGCGGGGCACACCAAGCCAGCCAAGCCGCGCTCAGGACGCTGGCGGTTGGGAGGCAGCTCACACACATGCAGCGCAGCCGTCCTCCAGCAGGGGGAGACATCCATCCAGCACACGGCGCGGGCCGCAGACACAGGTGCGCCACGGGGCGCTTCCCGGGAGTTCGCAGGGAGCAAGGAGGTGGCGCTGGGACAGGAACAGTCTCTGCCTAGAGGGCGGGCTCAGCACCTGCCCGGTGGATCTCCCCAGCAGGAAGTGGACACGACGGGCATTCGCACACACATCGGAAGTCAAAGTGCAGAGGGAGCCACAAGGTCCAGATGATGCTGGCTGTTTCCCTTTGGGCCATTCTCACATGGCAAGGGGCCTGGTGAGCCACCTCCCTCTCCTCGGGGTGAGCCTCAGTACTTTTCATGGTTGGGTCTCTTCCTGGGAGCCCCGCCCACCTGAGGCTCGGCTGGGGGATCCTCCGTGGGTGTGCAGTGAGAGCCACACCAAGAGAACATGTCCTGTCTCAGCCTGTGGCTCCCAGGCCTTGCTCTGGCTGGGAATGCCCACGTGTGCAGGGGTCCGGAGGTTGGGGGGCCTGGACACCGGCCTCCCCAGAACAGATCAGAACACACCGCAGCAGCCCCACAGGTCTAAGAGGGTCTAACAGTGCAAAGCCGATCCACGGCCCGGGGCCGGCGACATTCCCCAAGAGAAAGGGCAGCTGGTGGCCGGCCATCCGGCCGCGTAGGAGCGATGGGGACAGTTCCAGCGTGGGCGTGCAGGTTTCCCAGAACTTCAGATTAAGACAGGATACAGTGGTCCTAAATTCTTCCGGTCAGAATGAGTGACAAGCACATCTTAGTAGCGAGCATCTGTCCCTGTTTGTGTCGCACAAAGGTTGGTGGGAGCTAGCCCGGGACAGCAGCAGACCAGCTGGAGGAGGGCGGAGCTGCTGCCAGTGGCGAGGGGGGCAGGCCTCACGTGAAGTAGCGGCAGGGCGTGGAGTCGATGTAGCAGTACTGCGTGCACCGCAGGTCCCCGTACGACCTGAAGGAGGCAAGGGCACGGTCAGGGTCAGGGTCAGGGTCAGGGTCAGGGTGGAGGTGGGCAGCAGGCAGAGGAGCTCCTGCCGAGTTCTAAGGGGCCACTGTGGTGACTTCTGGGCAATCCTCATCACAGCGCAACTCCTGCTGCCACGTGGGGCCGGGGGCCAAGCATTCTGGTTTTCTATTCATCTAGGCTGAGGAGTTGAGTCAGTTGCTGGGATTTCTCCCATGGGCCCCAGCCGAGGGAGCTGGGTGCGGGAGTGGGCATCTAGGTGGGATGCTCCTCTCCTCGCCCGTGAGAAGCACTGGATGGGTGCTAAGGGTCAGTGTCTACGCAGTCCAAGATGGCAGCTACCCGCCACGTGGGGCCCCTGGGTTCTTGAATTAATTCTAAGTAGGTTCAATGTGATGGGGGCTGCCCCATCGGGCAGTGCGGTCCATGCTGCTGACATAACCCCGAGACACACATGTGCACACCACACCAGCGGAATGGCACATGAATGCTGGTAAGACCCCCGCGTGCAGTGGGGTACAAGAGGGCAGGGCCTTCCAAAAGGCGAGGGTTACAGAGCCACACGATCCTCTGCAAGGCCCCGCCCACAAGGCACACAGAGCCATGGTAACCACTAGGCACAGAGGGCTCCCAAGGCAACAGTGGGGCAGAGCCTGCCTGGTGGCCATGTCTGCCCAGCTCAGCCTCAGGTCCACAAGCTGCTCCCACTGAGCCTGTGCCGGGTGCTGATGTGGCTGCTGCTGCCCGCCCACAGGCTGTTTTCATCACCATCCCTCTGTGTCCTCAGAGTACCAGGGATGGGAGAAGGCTCTGGAACACCTGTGTGCAGGGCGGGCAGCGCTGTGGCACAGGGGGGTAGGCTGCCGCCTGTGAGGCTGGCAGTGTCCCCCAGGAACGCTGGCTCGAGTCCCCACCCCCTCACTACCCATCCAGCTCTCTGCTGTGGCCTGGGAGAGCAGAAGATGGTTCAAGTCCCTGGGCCCCTGCAGCCACGGGGGAGACCAGGATGGAGTTCTTGGCTTCGGCCTGGCCCAGTCCAGGTCACTGTGGCCGTTTGGGGAGTGAACCAGCAGAGAGAGAAGGCACACTGGTGGGGGAGGGGCCGGGAGGAGGGCTTCCATGGCTGGGGGGGGGGGGGGGCTGCCTACCCAGGGAGATAGGTCTCACAGGTCAGGTAGCCAAAGTCGGAGCCGTCACAGTCCTCCACGCCCTCGTGTCGGTGACCGTCTCCACAGTAGGCCCGGCGACAGCCTGAGGGGACCAGACCCAAGCAAGCACAGCCGTGAGAGGGGGCGGGGCTGGGGGACGCCCCGCCCAAAGGACAAGGCCGGGGCATCACGTCAGCCCGAGGCCTGCCCTCCACGCAGCTTCTGACTCTCGAGGGGTCTCCCCGTTGGCCCCACGGCCTCCACTGACCACTGTGGACAGGAACGTCGCTGGTTCACTCCCCGGGTCCTGTGACACCGGGACACTGGGTGCCGCCAGAGAGCGCCCCAGGTGGAGGAGAGGGGTGGGCTCAGCTTCGAGTCCCTGGGGAACCACCTGCCCTTCAGCAGAGCCCTCAGCTGTCACACAGGGAGGGGCGTGGCAGTGCGGTTCACGCTCATGTGCGCTTACTCGTGGGGTCTGGGCCAGCAGCAGAGGCCACCTCAGGCAAGGCCAGTCTCCCAGTGTTGTTCCCCCCAGAAGCGCCATGGGACAGTGCACGGACGCACCGACAGAGCCCACCCCGGCCACCCACGCCCCTCTCGGCACTGCCACCATACCGCCCAGCGTCTCAAGGGCAGGAGGGTCACTGTGCCTCACATGCCCCAGAAAGGTTCAGTGAGACAGCTGCTGGTCGCATCGGGCCCAGGGGACCGCGCAGGGCAGTGAGGCTCCCGGCTGCACCTGGCGCTCCATCCCGCCAGCCTGCCCTGCGGCCTAGGAGCGGGCCTTGCGCCTAGAGCTCGGCCTGGGGAAAAGGGAGCCCCTATTCCGTCGGGCCTCTACCTTTTGCCTCTCTCTCCAGCACAGGAAGACAGTGCCTGGCCCTGAATGCGGGTTTCCAAGAAGTGGGAGTCGGGGAGAGGCAGGATCTGGGACCAGGCCCCTGACTGCCACCCCCGCTGAAGTGCTCAGGAGGTGGAAGCCCCTCCCCGGCTCTAGAACATCCTCCCCCCTCCCCCCACGCCGAGCTGGCGGCCAGGGCTCGCCCCACACCCCCACCCCCACGGGCTGTTGCGCCCCCCCCCCCCCAGGCTGCGCCACACTCACGGATGCAGCTGTCACCCTCATCGGTGTTGCCATCATCACACTCCTCCCCCGGCTGCAGGACCCCGTCCCCACAGGTGCCGTGATGGTCTATGGTGTAATCCACTGGGTAGAAAGGGGTGAGCTGGCCAGAGAGAGACGGTGTTAACCAGAGGATGGCTCAGCCGGGCAGCCAGGAGGCAGCGCGGCCGCTGGCCCTGGGGATCCATGCTCTGCTTCCTCCCGGGGGGTGGGAAAGGTGCTCCTCCCCTGCGGCCCAGAGCTCTTGGCTGGGGGCGTGCTGGGTCCCAGGAAGATGGCAGCCCGGGTGGGTCTTGAGGCACGTGGGTTAAACCACCTCCTGGGATGCTGACATCCCATATCGGAGTGCTGGGTGTGCAGCCCTGGCTCCGCTGCTTCCCACCCAGCTCCCTGCCAATGCACCTGGGAAGGGGGCGGAAGAGAGACCCCGATGGAGGTCAAGGCTCTTGGCTTTGGCCCTGGGCCAGCCCTGGCTGTTGCAGCCATCTGGGGAGTGAACCAGCAGAAGTAAGATCTTGATCTCTTTTTCTATCTCTGTCTCTGTTATCCATATCTGTCTCCCTCTCTGCTGCTCTGCTTTTCAAGTAACTAAATCTAAAAGCAAGATTGGCCGCCTGGCGGGACGCGGATACAGACACCACATAGAAAGCTGAGGCACGGAGCGAGTGCGGCTCCTTCCGGTCCCCCTGCCCAAGGGTGCGCCTGTGTCCTGGGTAGGGGCGGCGGGGCACCTGGATGGGGAGCCAGCCAAGGCTGTCCTTGAAGTACAGCGACCTCTGGTCTCTGCGGAAGGCAATGGCGTTCTGGGTGCTCAGCCTCTCCAGCTCCTCCTGGTTGTTGACCACAAAGATCTGCCAGGGAAGGCACCGGTGAATGTTCGAGAACACACATCTGCACGGGCCAGCGTGCCGGCGTCCACTTCCTACCACCTCGCCCGTCCCTAGGGTCCAAGTCTGAAGTTACAGCACCTCCCTCGCAGGCATTTTAAATACTCCCGGGACCTGGACTAAGAGGTGACGGCCTCCAGTAAGTCATTTCACATCCGGAAATGATCCCAACAATGGGCCTCCTCGGAGCAATCCCAACGCTGTTGCCTAGGCGAGCGGCAAGCTGGGGAGTGACCCAGGAATACCCAGGAATACCCAGGACGGGGGCGGGGTTTGTGATGACTTCCTGTCCAGGGTGCACGTCGCTAGGGTGCTAGGGGGCTGGCGTGAGCCGAGAGCTGGTGATTGGGAAGGCCCGGTGAAGGGTATGCGAGCTCATTACACACTTTGTTCTGCTATTACGTTGTTATCAAAAGTTGAGAATGGCATTTACAGCGTGGTAATGGCATGGTGGTGGTCCTGCATGGTGGTGGTCCCACTACATGGTAGTGGCATGGTGGGATTTCAGCCGAGACGACTCGCACACAGCCTGTTTGTATAAATCAAAGTCACTCTCTGCAAAGAGCCCGCATGGACCATCATCACGGGGAAACTGGCGTGTTTTCATCTGATGTTCTGATAACGCAGGGTGTGCCCAGATTCAGGGGGGCGCGGCACTCTACCAGACAGCGGCCGGCGGCCCCACACACACAGGGGACCTTACCACAGGAACTCGCGGGGAGCTGGGCCCATACGCGGATTCCCCGTAGGAAGGGTTATTCACATTCAGGGGCGGGCCGCAGAGACATCTTCCTGGAGGCCCGGGAAAGCCTCTTTCCCCCTTGGGTCCCGTCACAAGTTGTCCTAGGAAGCAACAGACTGCTGTGTTACCAGAGCCAAAGGCAGAAAACCAAACAGCCTGGCGAGATGGGAGCAGCCCTTTCAACAGAAGGGTTCAAACCCACAGCAAGTTAGGAGAGGTTCAAAGAGATGATTTGTATCCAAGATGTGGAGGGGAGGGAAGAGATACAAGCTAGTAGGAGACATAGTTTCCCCCTCCTCCCTGCCTTGGAATCAGTCTGGTGCTGCAGCAGCCCTTTTGCAGCCATGAAGTAAGAAGTATGAGCCATAAAGTACACATTAAGGAAAGACAAGAGGCTTCTGGGGCCTAGGGCTCTGACACTGACACAGGCTGAACTAAAGCCAGTTACTGTCCACCTCTGGATGTCCTTGTTGAAGAAAAACCAGGCCTTGTTTGTTTAGACCCATTATCAGTGAGCAGCAGCAGGCAGCATCTTAGACAAACGTACTGCTGCCTGACGAGGTTCCTGTTGTTGCTGCCTCTTATATACGGACAAACAGCCAAGGGTGCGTTTCTCGGGCTTGTTCTGGGAGAAAAGGGAACGTCTGCAAACGCTCAGCCCCGTTAGGGCCCTCTGATCCCGAGAAAGTGAGGACACGCCCTGGAAAGAGCACACCAGGAAGGGGGCTCTCTCCCAGTGTGGGAGAAATCCTCGGACAGCAGCTCCTGCCTGGACTTTAGAGAGCCCCGATGCCCGGGGCCCCGCCCAGCCCGGGGCCGAGTACCCGACCACAGGACGGAGGCGTCTGCACTGTGCCTCCGGTGTGCCCCAAGGCTGAGAACTCGTGGCCTTAGGAAATATCACATTGCACAGGCACGTTCACCACCCCACCCCCACCCCCGCCATCACTCTTCCTCCCTCCCTCCCTGGGTGCCTCCTAACTCCCTGCTGATCTGAGCCCAGACGTCACTCCCTGGGGGAAGCCTTGTTCGAATGTCCACGCTGACCCTCTGTACTGGGAGACAGTCTCGACCAGGGCCACGCCCCACGGAGCAGGGCGCCACGCCCCGCGGGGCAGGGCTGGTGCCTGTTCACATCCCCTGGGGCTCAACACACAGTTCAGGTCTGGGCTGTGTTTGATGACTGAAGGCATCAGAGAACAGACGAAAGTGCACCAGCTAACTGGAGAGAGAAGGTCTTCAAAAAACCTCGAAATCACACTGTAGCTGGTGCCGGGGCCCTCCCAAAGGAAGAGGGGAAGGAGAAGCAAAGATGGCGCCAACAGAAATAAAGACACAGCCCTCCTCGTGGTAAAGCGAGGAGGGGGTGGGTTTCAGGGGGTGTGACACCTGGCCAGCGGCCCTGGGAACATGAGCACAGGTCCCAGAAAGACAGGAACTAAAATTACGCCAGGTGACACAGCCAGTCAGGACCCTGGGGTGGCAGCTACAGCTGGAGAGGGGGCCCCCCAAGGAAGCTCCTGACCCCCCAAGACCCCCTGAGCTGGCTGGCAGGTGCGTCCAGGATTAGAAGGCTGATGACCCAAGATGAGGCGAGGTCTGCCCACTGCCTGCGCCGCGCCAGGGCGGTCTGTCCTAACAAGGGTCAGGGACACAACTCTGACTTCCACAGGAGCCCAGAGAGATGGAGACCGCAGCAGCCCCGGGGCATTGTGGGTAACGAAACACCTGGGGAGAATGAAGTGGGAATGCTCCGTAGACACGGATGTAAGAGGAGCCTTGGAGCAGCCTTCTGGAATGTTCTGTGCCCCCAGCGGGCTCCTCCCGCACGCACCGTGTCTTAGCGGGTCAGGAGCCTGTCCCATTAGCCAGCTAATGAGCAAAGAGGCTGAGATTTGAGCTCCTGCTTGGCTTAATTAACACCATGCCGCCCTCAAGTCCAACGGCCAGGAAGACGGATGCCCTCAGGAAGCTGGCAGTCCCCAGGTACCACACTGATCCACTTACATCCTGTCTGGGGGCAGGAAGGGCTCGGCCCAGTGTGTAACCTAGTTAGCGCAAATTACATCCGAAAGGCACGCTGCCCTCCTTCCCTCCCTGCCCCGCAGCCCCTCTCGCCCTGGGACCCAGGAGTGCGAAAGCTCCCACGCCGCTACCTCCCCCTGCACCCTCTGGCCTGGCTCTGGGCACCAGGACCCGGCAGGATGTGGCAGGCAGCCTGCTGCCACGGCTGCACTTTCGCCGCCGCTTCCTCCCAGCTGTCCGAGGTGCATCCGTTACCCTGCCCGTTTCCTGCCAGGCAGCTCCGAAGGGCACGGCAGCCCAACTTCCCTACCTTGACCTCGACGCCACCCTGCAGGCGGCGTACCTGGCTCTCCGCCTTGGCCCGGGAGCCTCCCGCTTCCACCGGCTGCAGAGACAGCGGGTCAGGAGGGGACGCACACACCCATCTGCAGCGGCTGCGGGGGAGGGGGGGCCGTGCGCGGGGCATGGTGACCTGCAGAAGCCCCTTCTCTCAAGGCTCCAAGTTCCGATCGCTAAAGAAAGGACGGGACTTGGGCAGGGCAGGTGTGCAGGCTCCAGAGCCCACGGATGGTACCCGACGGATTGGGGTCCGGGTGGGGGGCAGTCGTGAGCACAGTCCTGGGGGCAGGAAGCCACCTGCTCCCTCGGACGATGGGACTTCCAGGGCCGGCTTTCCCTGGCAGCCTTAGGAGTCACTGGGGACCGGTTCTGAGTCCGCATTACTACCACTGGTCCTGGCCCAGGGCAGGGCTGTAAACACCTTCTCTCGTAAACACCTTCCTCCCCTGCTCTTCCCACCGCCAGATTTTCCCGAGCAGCAGGATCAGCAGGATCGCTGCCCCCGTTCGCCTTTCTCCTCGTCAGCCCCTCACTCTTGGAGTTCTTAGAAAGGCAGTGACGGGGCCGGCGCTGTGGCATAACCGGAAAAGCCACCGTCTTAGTGCTGGCATCCCATACAGGCGCCAGTTCGAGTCCACTTCGGATCCAGCTCCTTGCTATGGCCTGGGAAAGCAGCAGAAGATGGCCCAAGTGCTTGGGCCCCTGCAACCCACGAAGGAGACCCAGAAAAAGCTCCTGGCTTCGGATTGGCACAGCTCCAGTTGTTGCACCAATGGAGAGTGAACCAGCAGATGGAAGACCTCTCTCTCTCTCTCTCTCTCTTTCTCTCTGTGTGTGTAACTCTTTCAAGTAAATAAATAAATCTTCAAAAAAAAAAGGAAGTGATTCAAAGGCAGGCGTGGAGAGGTGATGCCAGCCCAAAGAGATGGTCCACGCTCCACCCATGACACGTACCCCACTGGCCTAGTATCAGACCCCGCCCTGCACATCAGTCACCCCCGGAGAGCCGCCCTTTCAGTGGTCATGGGAGGCCGCGCTGGAGACGGGGCTTTGACAGAAGCGGAAGAGTCTGCTGGGGGCTCAAGGGTGACAGCAGTAGGTTCCCACCCAGCAGAGAGCAGGACGTCCCCTGGGGAGTGGTGGGAGAGAGGGAGGGAGGGAGGGAGGGGGCTTACTGGAAGGGGGAGGAGGCAGGACTCCGCCAGGCCTGCGGAACGTTGGGGTTGCCACGCTCCAGAGCTGGCACTGCCAAACAGCGGCCCTGCCCTTCGCACGCAAGCACGTGCCCCGGGAGAGAGCCAGAATGCCTTACAAGTGGACAAACTTGGTGGGACCTTTAAGGCCTCTGTCTGCTAAGGACCACCCTTCTACAACCCCCACGCTCCCAGACTACGCCTCTGTCTTGTGACCCCCTAAGCACTCAAGGGCCACCAGAGCCTAGGCTTCGGCCACGCTCGCAGTCACCAGAGTTGGCCACTCATGGTCACGCAGCAAAGTCACACGCAAGCCAGAACCAAGGAAGGCGAGGAGCAGTGGAGGGGTCCCTCGGCCAAGTCACAGAAACAGGCATGCAACATCTCCAGCCCAGTTCTCTTAGCAAGTGGAGGAGGGAGCTCCCTGCACCCTGGGAGGTGGGGACCCCTGGATCCTGGGGAGGTGGGAGGACTCAGAAAGAACAGCGTGGCGGAGGGGGACGCTGTTGGGGAAGTCACCTCGGGAGCAGAATGCCTGGCCTTGGAACTGCCCAGGTGCCCATGAGGACAGCCAAGGCCAGGCATCCAGGGACCACGTGGGCCTGGCCAGCAGGTGCTTCTGAGCTGGGAGGGTTGATCAAGGGCAGGAGGAACCCTCTCTGACTTCTGTCATTATCTGCCAGGACCTGTGCTGCGCCCTCCACGGCCAGCTGGAGGCGTGGAGAGAACCCCCCTAACACCCTCCCACCCTGCAAACACCGGAAGTTGAATTTTCCCGGCACCCTGGCAGGCTGAAGGCTCTGAGTCAGCTTCGATTTGGTGTAAAGGTTCTGACAAGATAGGACATTTCTTAGCATCCCCTGATGGGGTACACTGGGGAGACATACCCTGTGAAAATTTTAAAGTGCTTTCCTTTGCCTTAGAACAAAGTTGGAATAAAAATTGCTTTCTGTTGTATACTCGAGGACAAAGGTCGCTGAGCAGCCTCCTGGGACTCAGCAATGCTGCAGTTACACAGGGGGTGGGCTCTAGGGGCGCAGCGAGGAGAGACAAGGGACCAAAAGGAAGGGCTCAGCTCACAAACTCAGCGAGGCTGAGCAAAGCGGCACCCGAGCGACGCCGCCCTGAGCTGTAGACTTTCAGCTGTTTCTCAGCAATCTCTTGCTACAGTGAACGCAAACAGACACAGGGCCGGGGAGATGGCATCGTGACTTCTAGGTTTAAGAAAAACAGGGGCCATTGCTGTGGCGCAGTGAGTTAACGCCCTGGCCTGAAGCGCCGGTATCCCATATGGGCGCTGGTTCGAGACCCGACAGCTCCACTTCCGATCCAGCTCTCTGCTATGGCCTGGGAAAGCAGTAGAAGATGGCCCAAGTCCTTGGGCCCCTGCACCTGTGTGGGAGACCAGGAAGAAGCTCCTGGCTTCAGATCAGTGCAACTCCCGCCATTGCGGCCACTTGGGGAGTGAACCATTGGATGGAAGACCTCTCTCTCTCTGTCTCTGCCTCTCCTCTCTCTGTGTAACTCTTTCAAATAAAACTAAAATAAATCCTAAAAAAAAAAAAAAGCAGAGTCATGAAGTATGTGTTTCTGGAAAAAGGTGTCAGTTGATGAATTATGTGCCTGTTATTTCTTTAAAAATAACAAGTCACTAATGTAATGTTTTTTCTTTTTATTCCCTCTCTCTGTTCTTTAAAACACCAGAATGCCCCGCTGTGGAGGGCTTAACACAACGATATTAAAGTGCCTCTGGCGGCTTCCACCTGGAACCTTGTGCCGAGCGCGGCTCTTACCTGCAGAGGGGGTGCCTGGCGGCCCTGGCGGCCCTGCTGGCCCTGGGCGACCAGGTTGACCAGGAGGCCCAGGCTTGCCGGCCGGGCCCATGAGTCCGCTGTCTCCCTTCTGTCCCTGGCAGAGAGAAAGGCAGAGCCTGTTAGGGCAGAGCGGCAGGGGCAGCCCCCCTTCCTCACTCATTCTGGAAATCGGGGAGCACCTTACACTCAGGAGCAAGAGCCCACGGCAGCCCAAGGGCTTGGCCACCAGCTCCTAAAACATTCAGGGCAAGTGGCATCTGACACGGAGCTTTATGAGAGTTTGTAGGCCTTGGTGGGTGGCACTCTGGCCTAGAAGCACGGCACGTGACAGCCGAAAGGGGCCCATCCCACCCACCGCCCTCCCGGGACAGAGAGCCAGCGGAGGCTCAGAGCGGGCCAGGGTTCTGGGTACCGTGCGGCGTCAGCGTGGCGGAGCTGGGCCAGCACTCAGGCCTTCTGTACGCTTGGCTCGGCTGTCTGCATCGCCCACCCGGGGGCCTCCTGCTGCTCTCAGGGTGCAGACCAACTCTCATCAAGAGCACCACGCCTCTTAACCGACTTCTCAGAGACCTCTCTCTCCTCCCCTCCACCTCCAGCGCTCAACTCCAGTGTCTCTGTAGCAAGCCTTCCCCGACCTCCCCACCTGGAGTCTGTGGGCCCCGTCGGGGGCGCTGACCCCGCCGCTGTCCCTCACCGTGCCTGCCCTGGCCATGGCATGTAGTTACGTCACTTCATCAATGCCTTCCCTGTGGGCTGGGGTCTATCTTGGTCACGTCCCTCCCCCACATCCAACAAGGGAAGAGACAGAAGCTGAAAACCCCAAGGGGAGGCAGCTCTGTTGATCTGTAAACGATTTCACCTCCACAGTGCACCCCGGGTGACGCGCAGCACGGCTTGGGGGGACGGTAAAACTCCATCCACACGGGTTTGTTGCGAGGCTAACCAGGATCTCAGAGATCAGAATGGGGTTCGCCAGGAGGAAGGGCCATGTGGAACAAGCTGATCAGCACAGCGACTGGCCCGGGGTCCTCTTTTCCACACAGTACAAGAAGTCCTGATGCTTAAACAGAGGTGCACCTGCAGCTCCAACCATTCCTGCCTCCTCCAGGAGCCTCCAGAGGAAAGATTAGCCTCTTTGGCCCCTCTCAAGCCCACCGTTGGGACTGACCCCAGGAACCAAGGTTCATGCAGGTTGTAGGCTCTGCCCCTGAGCAATTTGCTAAGGGTTCTCCCATGCCCCGGGCTTAAACGCTCAGTGATTGCTGTCTGACCCCTTTGGCCTGGCTCCCCTTCTTACACGTGGGCCTTGGCAGGCTGGCCCACCTGATGAAATGCAATCTTCCCCGAGCCTGGGAGCAGGCATGCATGGAACTCCTCTCCAAACTCAGCTGTGACGTGTGACCTGCTGCCTTGTCCACACAGCCCTGAGGGCCAGCTGGGAGTTCTTGAACTCTGTGTATGGAAGCTGTGAGGTCAGAGCTTGTTTCCAACTGCAACCTTGGGGTGGGGTGGGGGAGTTCTCCAGTCTCAGCCCTTCCACGCAGTAACCAAGATGGGTCCCAGGGTGGCAAAGGAAGTCACACCATCTTAATATAGCCACAGCTCGGGCAAGGTTTTCTAGCAGCCGTGCCAGCTGGCTCTGAGCACAGGAAATGCTCCCTGACTCCGACACCAGCAGTAGTGGAATATTCCAGTAGGGTCACCTGCTCAGGATCAGCACAGCCGCCACCAGCAGGCACTCCAGGAAAAACTTCTTTATCCCTCCCTTGCCCGGAGAGTGATCTCTCTCAAGGAAGGTGTTCCATCTCCTTAACTGACTTTTTTTTTTAGGTTTATTTACTTAGTTTTATGTGTTTGGAAGGCAGAGTGACAGAGAAGAGGGGACAGGGACTTTCCACCTGCTGGTTCACTCCTCAAATGTCTGCAATGGCCAGGGCTGGGCCAAGCCAAAGCCAAGAGCCAGGACCTCCACCTGGGATGCTCAGGTAGGCGGCAGGTGCCAAGTTCTTGGGCCATCACTGCTGCCTGCTAAGGGGCACATTAGCAGGAGGTTGGCTCAGAAGTGGAGGAGGGACTCGCATATGGGATGTGGGTGTGCCAAGCAGCAGCGTGTGCCAACTGATGGTTTCCCAGATAAAGTCAACAGCTGCTTCCCCAGGCTGTCCAAGGCAAGCCCTGACGTGTGAGTTGATGACCCGAAGATGGGGCCTCAGGAGACACCGGCCTCAGCTCTCAGTCCTGAGCCCAGGCTGGCTTAGCTGATGAGGGCGTCTTGGAGGAGGACGCCATTGACCTGGCCCTCAGTTTCCCCAGGGATAAACTGAGGTGATCGGACTAGGTGGTCTCTGAAATCCTGGCTCAGAAATTCTAATCCAAAACCCCTTCTGCATTTCTGACTCCTGGCTTTGGGCTGATCTACAGTAACCTCCAGAAACTTGCAACACCACTGGCCCAACACACCTGGTTCGCCCTTATGCAAGACTCACACAGGAGGAAGTTGTTTTATGATGAACAGAAAACACTGTGTAAGGCCTCCAAGGCCAACAACCCCTAGGATCTGGAGCTCCCCAGGTCTTCCCAACATCTCGTGGGAGAGAGGAGCTCATCCCCCCACCCTTTGAGCTGCCAAAGCAGGCCCAGGGGCAGCTTTCAGGATTCCTCCCCCAGAGTCCAGCTCAGTGGGCTCAAGAAGTAGCCTTCTGTGGACAGCATTTGGTCTCGTGGGTAAGACAGCAACTGAGATGTCTGCTTTCCATACCAGAGTGCCTCAGTTAGACCCCAGCTTCCTACTAAAGTGCACCCTGGGAGGTGGCAGGGGATTGGTTAGGTACCTGGGTCCCTGCCACCCATGTGGGTGACTAGGATAGTTTCAGGTTCCTGGCTTTGACCTGGCCAGCCCTGGCTGTTGCAAGCATTTGCAAGCTCCCAGCAGATAGGATCCCTATCTGTATGTCTGTTTCTCTCTCTCTCCCTTGCAAATAATTTTTAACTAAAAAGCAAAGAAATAGCCTTACTGGCTTTGGCTCTCACTAGGGAAAGATAAATACTGTCTAAGAAAGGAGCTAACGGACAGGACCCCAAGCCTATAAGATTATGTATGGAAACTATCAGCGGTGAGAAAATGATCCAAAGATTCCTACCTTTTTTTTTCTCTTCCCTTTTTCTGAGTCTGGTGTTTAGGCAATTGTCTGTGGTGTCACCGTGAAGCCATGACTGTGCCACTCACTGGAACATTCTGAAAACTGACTGGAACAATGTGCCTTCAAAGGTCACTGCACAGCTACACCAGCCAGACTGGAGCCTGCGTCACTTCTCCATTTAGTTGGAAAAGACCAGAATCGGCTCCTGAGTGTTTTCTTGGTTCTGAACCCTGACTGCGCGTTAGAGTCACAGGAGCAGCTTCTGGAAGCAAAGTCCTTGCTGCAGGCCGGTGGTAGCCCAGCCTGTGACAGTGAGGCCCAGGCCCTGGGGACAAACCGCCAGAGGCAAACTTGGAGCAGAGGCCTCTGGGCCCGGAGCAGGGAGTCTGCACTTAATCAGTCCCCGGGGATTCTGGGGCAAGCTCAGGTTTGAGAACCATGGATCTAGAACACAGAATTACTGAAAGATGGAAAAAGCTTTGCAGCCAGAGATCTTCCCCTCCCAGCAGCACAAATAATCTGGGTGGGCCTCTCTTGTCCAGGTAATGCATTGCCTACTCATTTAGTAAAATATGATGTCAATATTTAAAAATGTTCACAGGCCTGATGCTGTGGTATAGCAGATAAAGTCACTACCTGCAGTGCCAGCATCCCATATGGGCACCAGTTCGAGTCCTGGCTGCTCCACTTCTGATCCAGCTCTCTGTTATGGCTTGGGAAAGTGGTGGAGGATGGCCCAAGTCCTTGGGCCCCTGCACCCGCAGGGGAGACCCAGAGGAGGCTCCTGGCTTCAGATCAGCACAGCTCTGGCTGTTGTGGCCATTTGGGGAATGAACCAGTGGATGGAATACCTCTCTCTCTGCCTCTCTGTAACTCTGCCTTTCAAATAAGTAAATAATCTTTTTTTTTTTTTTAATTCTTGACAGGCAGAGTGGACAGTGAGAGAGAGACAGAGAGAAAGGTCTTCCTTTTGCCGTTGGTTCACCCTCCAATGGCCGCCGCGGTAGCGTGCTGCGGCCGGCGCACTGCGCTGATCCGATGGCAGGAGCCAGGTGCTTCTCCTGGTCTCCCATGGGGTGCAGGACCCAAGCACTTGGGCCATCCTCCACTGCACTCCCTGGCCACAGCAGAGAGCTGGCCTGGAAGAGGGGCAACCGGGACAGGATCGGTGCCCCGACCGGGACTAGAACCTGGTGTGCCGGCGCCGCAAGGCGGAGGATTAGCCTAGTGAGCCGCGGCGCCGGCCTAAATAATCTTTTTTAAAAAAAGTTCACAATGCTAATTAATATCTACGATAGCAAGCGAAAACGTGCACATTGTGGTTTTTAAGTTTTCCCACCCCTCCTCCTCTTCCCTCTCCTGTTTCCTGTCTTGTTCCTTTTACCAAGATCTATCTTCATTTAACTTTTTATCAGATTATTAGCTCTATTCTAGATAAAGAGTTTAGCGCTTTGTTTGAGAGAGAGAAAAAGGAAAAGAAGAAAAGAGAAAAAAAAAAAGAAGAGAAAAAGAAACCTGTTCTTCCACAGTCCAGACAAGGGCTGTTCAAAGTTGTTGCATCTCAAAAGTAATTTTGCTTTTCTTCTTTTCTTCCTACCTTTCCCACTCTTTCCTTTTAGAAAATTAATTACCTTTAAAGAAGAACCTAAGGATGATGCCTCTTTTTCGAGCTCTTAGACATAACTATAACTTATGAAACATAAGAATATCCTCCACTTAATACACTAAAAGGAAATGATTGGGTGTCAAGTCCTTGGTGATCCCCTTTCCCTGTTTTTCTGAATTTCCCAGGTTTCTTGTGATAACTGGATATTACATCTTTAATGAGAAGAGAGGCAAAAAGCAAACAAACTGGATGGAATCTAAATGTTCTCATCACAAAGATATGATAAGTATTGGAGGTGATACCTACATTAATTAGCCTGGTTTTATCATCCCACCATGTATACATGTATCAAAACACCACATGTACCCCATACCTATATACAATTATAACTTGTCTGCTAAAAATAAAATAAAACATTAAAAAATTTTTATGTGCAGAATATTTCTCTTCCAACACTAAAAAGCAAGTACAAATTATATCACCCGCTTTCTGGAGCCCCATTCCCTCACACGGCTCGACAGGGTCCCGGAAACCCTCCACAAGCTAATAAAAAGGGCCACATAGAAACCGTGGGCTGAGTTGGGGAAAATCCACCTATTGAGTTGAGACCCAGAGTCCCTTTAGCAGCATGGAAATAGTGGGGCTGTTCAGCGGGGACAGGCAGGCTGTCTGGGTTCAGTGACTGCCTTGGGTTTCCAGCCCCTGTCTGTTTTGGCTAAGACAGACTTAGCTTCTGGTTTCAGGCACAGCTTGGGCCTCCTACTCCATCCACCTCGGGCTCTAGGCAGCCCCAGAGAAGCCGAGTGGTTCAGCTCAGAAAACCCCGGAGCCTGGGGCGACAGAACATCTTGGGATGACCCCACCTACCCACTCTCTGTGTACCCCCCCCCCCCCCGGCCAGGAGGTTGACCCCAGGGGCGCGGTAAGCCCCAGCATCCTTACCTGCTTGCCTCGTTTTCCTGGTCTTCCCGTGGGTCCTCGGTGTCCCGCTATCCCAGGCTCACCCTTTGGACCCATTTCACCCTGGAAAGAAGAAAGAGAAGCAAGGGGAGGATTGGGGCATATGCTGTGGGTGCAGGTGTGGGTCTACACAGTCAGCGCCCACCAGGGCACTCTTCCTGATGTGGGTGTAGGTGTGGGTCTACACAATCAGTGCCCACCAGGGCACTCTTCCCGATGTCTCCAAATCTCTTCCTGGTGGCTGCTTGGGTGAGAGACGAGGTCGTGTCAAAGGCAGACACATCTTTCAAGGCAGAGGAGGAAGGAAAAAAGCTAACCCTGGGTGAATTATCTGTCATGGAAGAGAGACAGCCACACGGCAGAGCACAGGTTGGGGGCCAGATGGGAAAGACAACTCATTACGCAATGTGTTCAAGTGGGAAGCTTGTGCGCTCGTGCGCTTTGGTCACACAGGTGCCTGTGATGTCACAAGCTGTCCAGCAGAGGGCTTTGTCTTTTAGTTGAGATTTTTATGCTGTGCTTTGTTATGTGTTGGTTTAGACACAAGTTCAAATCCAAGCATCTCCCATGAGGATCACACCTTGCCAATCTGCAGGGGACACAGATTTGAGTCCTGGCTCACGTCCATTTGATTTGTAAGGCATTTTTTTTTAATGGGGAGAGATGTTTGAAACATATGTTGAAATGCTCCCTATGATTATCATAAACGGGGTAGAAAATAGTGCAAACAGTATTTTTAGCTGAAAAGCCTCATGTTGAACACCAGAACCAAACGCACCAAGTGCAGAATTTCATTGTTCAAGGACAATCTTTGCAAAAGCCTATTTTTCCATCTTAGTTCCTCTCCCCTCTCACGTTCTTCTAGGATTTCAGTCCCAACTACTGTTTGGGCCATGAACCCACACAACACACCATTCCTATCCACAGCAACCCCTCTACAGCCCAATGCACACCCACAAGCTAAGTGTAGCAGCAGCAACCATGAGTTTCTGTTGGTCAGCAGCCAAAGGAGAGCAAACAGCCAGGTTCCTTTCTATGTGCAGGGCACAGGCGGTGCTGCAGTGGAAATCCCAGGGAACGCCAGTACTGTCCCCAGTAAGAACCACGCAGAAAGCTCTGGAACAATCTGTCAGCTCAGCCAACGTAACGGGTATGACCTGACCCAAGCCACCGATGTCTTGCCTCACCAAGAATCATCTTTAACTATGATTTCTTTCCAACCCAGTGTCCTTGAACACTGGAGGCAGCGAGGGTGTGGGAAAGGGATGGGTCTGTGTGGCCACGAGAGGTGCCCACCCCACAACTTCACCTCGGCTGCTGAGGGGCCAGGGCTGTCTTGTTTGGCTGAGAGGAATCAACAGTTCAGCTTTTGAAAGAGACAGGAGGGAGCGCGGCCCTTCTCTCCATCAACTGGAGGCAGCCAGTAAGTTCTTGGTTTGACTTCTCTCCGAAGACCTAATCCCGGTTATCATATCAGCTCTGTCTTAAGGCAGCCTGCCACGACAGGGGAAGAAGTCTTTGGGGGCCAAGTCTAGGCGGCCGCACAGAGGCCAGAGCATAGGTCTGACTTAAGTTTACAGAAATGCATTGTTCTTTGATGTTCACCATTGCACTGAATGAAAACCTCGCCGAAAGGTTCTTAATTGAATTATTCTTTCCCCTTTAATGTTTCCTTTGATTTGTTTATAGGATGATTTGAGTTTTAAAAACCCAATACCCATTAAGGATATCAGGAACAGAGTTTCTGAGACCTTAAGACAGTAAGAAATCATAATAAATTGATGCATGGTGATTGACAGTATTTAATCACACTCTACCAACTGGATAAGGGCAGATAAAAATTGTTTGCCTCAGTTAGGAAAGTAAAACTTGAAAGTATTGGGGCCGGCTCTGTGACGTAGCAGGTAAAGCTGCCGCCTGCAGTGCCAGCATCCCATATGGGCTCTGGTTCTAGTCCCGGCTGCTCCACTTCGGGTCCAGCTCTCTGCTGTGGCCTGGGAAAGCAGTGGAAGATGGCCCAAGTCCTTGGACCCTGCACCCGCATGGGAGACCGGAAGTAGCTCTTGGCTTCCGATCAGTACAGCTCCAGCCGTTGCAACCAATTGGGGAGTGAACCAGCAGATAGAAGACCTCTCTCTCTCTCTTTGCCTCTCCTCTCTCTGTGTAGCTCTGACTTTCAAATAAATAAATAAATAAATAATAAAATTAAAGAAAAAGAAAAAAAAGAAAGCATCCCATTTTTCAAATTTTGAAGAGCCTTAGGCTCTGAGATCCAGATTACAATAATAATTTGCACTGGCAATTCCTTAAGGGAGAAGAACTCACACTACGGTGCTGGCTTAGGAGCTGTTCTGATCGGTCATTTGTGCCTTTCTGACTCTTGATCCTGACAGCTCAGCTCACCCATTCCCACCCTTTTGTCCCCAGGAAAGGTTTCCAAAAATCTGTCAGTCACTTGCTACCTTCACAATTTTTGTCACATCTGCATACCACTCTATGAACAAATATTTTTTAAGTTATCTGAAACTGGCTCCTTAATTATTTTTTTTTTAATTTGGAAGGGAGAAAGAGAGAGATTGTCCACTCTCTGGTTCACTCCCAAATGCCTGCAATAGGCAGGGCTGGGCCAGGCTGAACTCAGGAGCCTGGAATTCTATCCTGGTCTCCCACAAGGCGGGAAGGGGCCCAAGCTCCTGAGCCATCACCTGCGGCCTCCCAGGGTGCACAACGTTGGCCCTGCCAACGACAGCCTTGCACTCCTTTTCTTTTCTTTCTTTTCTTTTTTTTTTTTTTTTTTTTTGACAGGCAGAGTGGACAGTGAGAGAGAGAGACAGAGAGAAAGGTCTTCCTTTTTGCCGTTGGTTCACCCTCCAATGGCCGCTGCGGTCGGCGCACTGCGCTGATCTGAAGCCAGAAGCCAGGTGCTTCTCCCAGTCTCCCGTGGGGTGCAGGCCCCAAGCACTTGGGCCATCCTCCACTGCACTCCCTGGCCACAGCAGAGAGCTGGCCTGGAAGAGGGGCCACCGGGACAGAATCCGGCGCCCCGACCAGGACTAGAACCCGGTGTGCCGGCACCACAAGGCGGAGGATTAGCCTGTTGAGCCACGGCGCCGGCCCACACTCCTTTTCTTATGAAGCCTTGGCCTAAGCAAGAGAGCCACGAAGTGGTTACCTGCTCACATTAGAAGTTTGACTATCAGAATGTTTTCTGTCATCCAGCTCAAATACTTCTGTGACCTGAAGAAGGACTGGGTTAAGAGTCAGGCTGGGGTGGGCATCTGGAACAGCAGTGAAGTCACTGCTTAGCGATGCCCACATCCATATTCATACCTGGTTCAAGTCCCGACTCCTCCACCTGCTAACACACAACCTGGGAGGCAGCAGATGGTGACTCAAGTACGTGTGTCCCTACCACCCATGGGGGAGACCTGGATCAAGTCCCAGCTCCTGGCTGCAGCCTGGCCCAGTTCTGGTTGCCGTGTGCCATGTGGGGAAAGAACCAGCAGATAGAAGATCTCTCTGCATCTCTCTCTTTCTCTCTCTCTCTCTCTTTTTTTTTTTTTGAAAGGCAGAGTTAGACAGTGAGAGAGAGAGAGACAGAGAGAAAGGTCTTCCTTTTTCCGTTGGTTCACCCTCCAAGTGGCCGCTAAGGCCAGTGCATTGTGGCCGGCGCCTTGCATGGATCCGAAGCCAGGAGCCAGGTGCTTCCCCCCGGTCTCCCATGCGGGTGCAGGGCCCAAGCACTTGGGCCATCCTCCACTGCACTCCCTGGCCACAGCAGAGAGCTGGACTGGAAGAGGAGCGACCGGGACAGAATCCGGTGCCCCGACCGGGACTAGAACCTGGGGTGCCGGCGCCGCAAGCGGAGGATTAGCCTAGTGAGCCGAGGTGCTGGCCTGCATCTTTCTCTTTAACTGTTCACTTTTCAAACAAAATGAAAATGAATTTAAGAAGAGCGAGCTTAGGCAACAGTGACTTTGCACAGAAAAGGCCTGTGCATTGCACTGGGGTCTGCGGGCTGAGTGTGGCCCTGACCACTGTCGCTCAGCTCTGAGTCTCTCGCCTCAAGCTGCCTGCTTTTGAATACTACCGTAGCCTCTACGAGCCAGGAAAGGCAAAGAAGGGCCTCTCATCACCCAGACAGGGTGTCCGGTCCCTCCCTCTAAACTACAGGAGGGCTCGGACGCTTCTGCCGGTGTGGAGGGCAACATGTTCCTGCCTCCAACCAGAACCTTCCACAGCCAAACGCACCTGCCGTGCCTCAGGAATCAAGAAGCCAACCCCAGGGGCCCTGACTTTTTATACTGGGATCTACTTTCACTACTTCTTAGGTGCTTACCTTTTGCCCCAACATTCCCGGGAATCCTGGGAAGCCCTGTGAAAAGGGAAAACAAACACCGTGACAGGCTCTGAAACACCACTTGCAAGGGCTGCGGACGGGCCTGGGGCCCCATCTTCAAGATGGAGACGGAGGAGGAGAGGTGGCAGTGGGCGGGGCCGCTGCCTCCCCGTGCTTTGTCTTTTCAATGGAAGGGCCATACCTTTTCTCCTTTGGGGCCCAGGTCACCCCTTTCGCCTCTGGATCCCTAGAAGGAAACACAAGACAGGTCAATGAGTTAATTTCATGGGGCGGGGTGGGTGGGTGGGGAACAGAGCATTTCAAATGGAAAAGCTTCCTAAACCAACGCTTTGTTTGCCAGCCAGAGAGAGGCTCAGAGACATCTGTGACTTGCCCAGGAAATGGACACTTTGTGATCTGCCTTCGCTTTGGAACCCAAACACCTCTTGCACTAAGCAGAGACAAATCAGAAATCTGGGTCCCAGGTTGTCCCAGGTTCTTGCTGGCTTTGGTTGTGTGTGTGTGTGTGTGTATGAGAAATGAGATGTTTGGAAGCTTGGCCTACAGACACGTATTTGCCATCTTTCTCCAGCCCCCCCTTGAGAACTGTGTTCATCTTCTACCTGCGCCAGCTCCATCTGCTCATCCCACGTGCAGGGCCTGCGCTGCCACTGGGAACTCCTCTCTCCCCACGCCCCTGCCCTGTTTCAGGAGGCCCCCACTTCTCTCTCCGTCCAGTGACAAATGACAGGGGGCATAGCCAGGACGACCCCAGATGTTGCTGACTGAAGAGAGATCTGGGCCCAACCTCTACTCAACACTGACTCCAGAGTCCACAGCCCAGGCCAGGCTGGGAAACACAACCAGACACAAGCACCAACCTTTTCCCCTCTGGATCCAGGGTAGCCCTAAAAGAAAGGAGAAGGTGCAATCACAATGCGCCCTGAAGACCTCTGGCTTCGGTGCAGGAGTGGAAGGACTCCCTGGAGGTGGTGACAAAGTGTGTCTCCGCAAGTCTTAGTGGAGTTGCATCAGCAGCCACAAAGATGCCCCAGAGGGCTGGTCTATACTAGACCCAAAAACAGCACTGCTTGCTCCTCCCCACGAAGTCCTGGACAAAGGTTTCCATCTGCTCTGTCGTCCAGAGACTCAACCTTCGCTACCCAGGAGAGCAGCAAGAGCCACGTCCCTGGACATGACGTCCCCCAAAGGCTGGGAAAGGCCAGCATCCTGGCACCGAGCTCTCCCGTGTCTGGGACGTTCCCCAGCCCAGGAGGGCAACCCCCGCTCCAGAGCCTCAGTGAGACCTGGAACTGCCCCTCTGCACCGCACACTGACCTTGGAGCCCATTGGTCCTCTTGACCCTGGCAAGCCCATCATCCCCAGGTCACCTTTTTCACCCTGTGAGGATCAGAGCAAGGACAAAAATGACCCAAGTGACAACATCGCTTAGAGAAACCAAACCAGGAGCGCTTGAGCAAGATTGGGATGGAACTGGGGACTTCAGAGCTGGTGTGTGGATCTGAGGTCCCCAAGTGCCCCTCTCCTGAGGGTCCCCCAGGCTCCACACTCCACAATGCGTTCTGATAGTTGAGATTAAATATAAAGGGACAATCCCCAAAGTGCAGCAGATCGTCAAACTGAATACTAAGCTGGACATGGTGACACTTGAACTTTTCTGAGAAAACACGGGAGGGCACTAGGGCCTTAGAAGACAAGGTGGCAACTCAAAAAACTACAACTGCTTTACTGTTTGCACACGGTGGTCTTGCAGATACTCCACGAGCTCTCACCCCAGCTCTGCAGCCAAGAAGGTGAACATCCCCTCTGGGTGTGAACCGTGGGAGCAGGGGACTAGGGTTAGGGGCAGGCTCTGCTGTCCCTCTGAACGGTCTGCAGTCGGGACTTCCAGAACCCTCTGTACTAAAAAATCTACACACCAGGGCTCACAAGCAGCAATACCAGGTGAGCAACATACTTTTAAAATTTAAAACTTTTTAGAGGGCTGGTGCTGTGGTAAAGCCATCAATCATCTGTGGTGCTGGGTTCGAGTCCTGGTTACTCCACCTCCTATCCAGTTCCCTGCTAATGTGCCTGGGAAAACAGCAGAGGATGGCCCAAGTACTTGGGCGTCTGCACCCGTGTGGGAGACCTGGAAGAAGCTCCTGGCTCCTGGCTCCTGGCTTTGGACTGGCCCAGCTCTGGCCATTGCAGCCACTTGGGGAGTGAACCAGTAGATGGAAACTCTCTCTCTCTCTTTTTAAATATTTATTTTATTTATCTGAAAGATAGACTTACAGAGAGAGGCAGAGACAGAGAGGCCAGGAGCCAGGAGCTTCTTCCGGGTTTCCCATGTGAGTAAGGGAGCCCAAAGACTTGGGCCATCCTCCACTGCTTTCCCAGGCCACAGCAGAGAGCTGGATTGGAAGTGGAGCAGCTGGGACTCGAACAGGCACCCATATGGGATGCCAGCACTGCAGGTCTGGGCTTTAATCCGCTGCACCACAGCGCTGGCCCCTGGAAGATCTTTCTCTGTCTCTCCCTCTCTGTGCCTCTACCTTTCCTGCCTTTCAAATAAATAAATCTTTGTTAAAAAAAACTTTTTAGAAGTCACATTACAAGTAAAACTAAGCGGGTAAGGTATATTTTAATGATATTTTATTTATCCTTTCAATTATCTATTTGATCTAATTATTTCAGCATGTAATCAATATAACAATGATTAATGATGGATTTTATATTAGTTCTTATATTAAGTACTCGAAATATTAGGCATATGAAATACTTGATATTTCAAGCACGTCTGAACTCAGACGCTAAGTCTGCATCCAAAATAATTGACCTGTATTTAGATTCCTTAAAATTTATAATTGAAAAAGTAGGTTCATACAGTTTGCTCCAAACACAAACACTGTCACATAATTGAACTGGGTAAATGTTATTCTCTAATTAATTTGGGAGGCAGAGTGACAGAGAGACAGACACAGAGAGAGTTCCCATTCTGAATCACTCTCCAAATGTCTGCAATTTTTAGGCCTGGGCCAGGGGCCAGAACTCAGTCCAGGTCTTCAACATGAGAGGCAGGGACCCAGCTACTTGGGCCCTCACCTCCCATCTCCAGGGTCTGCACTAGCAGGGAGCTGGAGTCAGGAGCAGAGCTGGGCACTGAACCCAAGCACTCTGATGAGCGATGCAGGTGCCTGAAACCAACGTCTTCATTGTTAAGCCAAACACCGCTCCCTGTATAGTAGATTTTTAAAAAAAATTTATTTGACTGGTAGAGTCATAGACAGAGAGAGAGAGAGAGAGACAGATCTTCCCTCTGTTGGTTCATTTCCCAAATGGCCACCACGGTCGGTGCTGTGCCGATCCGAAGCCAGGAGCCAGGAGCTTCTTCCTGGTCTCCCATGCGGGTGCAGGGGCCCAAGCACTTGGGCCATCCTCCACTGCCTTCCCAGGCCATAGCAGAGAGCTGAACTGGAAGAGGAGCAACCAGGACTAGAACCGGCACCCATATGGGATGCCAGCAGGTGGAGGATTAACCAAGTGAGCCATGGCGCCAGCCCTGTATAGTAGATCTTTAAAAGAAATATCCTTGGAGCATAGGAGAATTAGAAATACCATTAAAAGGCCGGCGCCGTGGCTTAACAGGCTAATCCTCCACCTTGCAGCACCGGCACACCGGGTTCTAGTCCCGGTTGGGGCGCCGGATTCTGTCCCGGTTGCCCCTCTTCCAGGCCAGCTCTCTTCTATGGCCCGGGAAGGCAGTGGAGGATGGCCCAAGTCCTTGGGCCCTGCACCCGCATGGGAGACCGGGAGAAGTGCCTGGCTCCTGGCTTCAGATTAGCACGATGTGCCAGCGGCAGCGGCCATTGGAGGGTGAACCAACGGCAAAAAGGAAGACCTTTCTCTCTGTCTCTCTCTCTCACTGTCCACTCTGCCTGTCCAAAAAAAAAAAAATACCATTAAAAAGAAGATTCATTAATTTGAAAGAGTTACACAGAGAGAGAGGGAGAGAGAGAGAGAAACAGAGAGAGAATCTTCCATCTGTTGGTTCATTCCCCAAATGGCTGCAATGGCTGGAGCTGGGCTAGGCCAAAGTCAGGAGCCAGGAGTTTCTTCCAGGTCTCCTAGGTGGCTGCAGGGGCCCAAGTACTTGGGCCATCTTCTACTGCTTTCCCAGGTGCATTAGAGGGAGCTGGATTGGAATTGAAGCAGGTGGGACTCGAACCACCGCCCACATGGGATGCCACCATTGCTGGCAGCAGTTTTATCTGCTACGCCACAACATGGGCCCCTAGAAACACCATTTCTACCATAATCCATCCAATAAGGGAATGAGCAGGTGGTGAGATCCACCTGCCCCCCACCCCGCAGGCGGAGTGTCTGGGTCAGGGGCTCTGCTCCCTGGAGGAGGTGACCACCAAAGAGGAAAGTGTAAGCAGAGGAGGGACGTGGATGTGTCAGCTTTCATGTCCTATCTGAGGAAGGCCAGCCTCTGGTGACCTCTGTGTGACTGCAGAACTCCATCCTTCCGGCCAACCCACACTTGCGCCACCGGAGCAGCCTGACCGGCGAGAGCTGCCCACCCCCAGTTCCCTCTCGGGTCATCTCAGGAAAACCAGGGACTACAGTGCTGGTTCTCAGGACAGAGGAGGACCAGGGCTCCCATTTCTCCTCCCACAGCACGGGAGCCGTTACACTGATCAAGGCCTTGGCAGCCACGTGAAGGAGGAAGTGCCTGGGGACCTGTGGACAGCCCCTCTTTCTTCCTCTTGGCAAAGTGACCCCTTGACTATGTGCCAGGGGCCAGGGCAGCTGCCATCACCCGTCTTGTTCTGACACCACATGAGCCCAAGAACGCACCGCACTTACCCTGGGTCCTTCAGGGCCTGGCCAGCCAACGGGCCCAGGCATGCCGGGAACACCTGGGGGGCCGGGTCTACCCTTCAAAGACCAAGAGCAAAAGTCAGGACAATGGGGCATGTTTTCCCCTTCCAAGAATGGGATTTCCCTCTAGGCCCTCCAGGACTGGCCCCCAGGACCCTCCTTCCAAGTCCCCAAAGACTGCTGGCCTAAAAAGTGGGGTCCCTTAGCTATAAGGGACAGGCCTTGACATCACATCGTATCACCCAACAAGATTTTATTCTACACTCAAGAAATGGAAAGAGACAGGAGGGGGGAATCCAAACTTCTTGGTTTTTCAATTTCTATCCCTCCATCCAATCTCCCATAGGCCGAAGCACTCCAGGGGATTCTCCTGAAGACTATGCTTTGGAAAGAGACAGGATTATTTTGGGCGAGAACAGCAGATGCTATCTCAAGATCTCTATCACCTGCTCAGAGTGCCCACCCCAGGTGGCTACCCTGCTCGCTGCTAGAAATTCTTTCCTGCAAGTTGCAAATATACAGTTTGCCCTGGGGTGGCTGCAATTGTCCAGTAATTTATGTACCTCCCCTTCCTGGGGCCCACAGCCCAGCTCTCTTAGCTCACTTAGTTATTGCTACACCCATGCTGACACTCCCTAGGGATCAGGCTGCCGAGGCTGGGCTTAACCTGACACTGAAGCACTGCTTGGCTCCTCCTGACCGTGCTTCTCAATGTATTAACTTGCACATGATACATGCCATTTGTACCTCTGCTTCTTGGCACCCTAACCTAAGCCAGGGACTATGCAAGACAGAGTGGGAGCAGGAGCCAGGAGCCCAATGTGACCTTTCTACACTTCTTTATTATTTTTTTTTTTAAGATTTGTTTATTTATTTGAAAAGCAGAGCAAAAGAAAGATGGGCTAGGTTGGGGTAGAGAAATTTCCCACCTGCTGGTTCACTCTCCAAATGGCTTGCAAGAGCCAGGTCTGGGCCAGGCCAAGGTCAGGAGCCAGGAACTCCATCCTGGTCTCCCCCAATAGGGAAGATGTCCAAGTACTTGGGTCATTTTCAGCTGCCTCCCCTGGCACATCAGCAGGACGATGGATTGGAAGCGGAGCAGCCAGTACCCAAACTAGCACTCAAGATGTGAGATGCCCGCAGCACGAGAGGCAGCTTAAGCCACTGCACCCCATGCTGGCCCCTCACTGGCTGACTTGGTAGCTGAAGATGTGGAGGGCTCGGAAGTGCACACGCTGGCTGAGACACTGTTTTCTGCTCTTGCCGTCCACATCTGTGGCAGACATCACCAATCAACCTTTATCCCTGTTAGGTCCGAGCAAAGAGATCGCCCCATAATTCGTTCCAGCTCAGTACCTTAGACAGCGGCTGGGGTGGGGCTGAGATGTCACCTGTGCCTTGCAGAGCTGTAACTCTGCCAAGCAAGCGTCAGTTCAGGGCTCTGGCGCTGGGTGCAGGGTGTTGGCGGCCACAGAAGCACACTGCTGGTCCCCACCCCAGGAGCGCATGCACTCACTCCCTCCCACGTGGGGCACAGGTGCCCATGTGGCGCCGGCAGAACAGCATGGACCATACCTTTCTTCCTGGTCGGCCAAGCTCCCCCTGTGGATGGAGAAGACAGGTGAGCCGAAACTGCTTGGGCAGAGAAGCGAAGAAGCAAAGGTTTTGGTAGGGCCAGTGATCGTGCACAGCCCATGGCTTTGACTCTTGGCTTCTCAGAGCCCCCATGCCACGTCAGCGGCCAAGTTCAAACATACCGTGGAACTCTCACACACAGCAGCAGAACGGTGCCCGTTCTCATGCATAAAGGCAGAATTAGCACACGTTTTGAAACCGCAACCAGAAACCTCTGTGTCACCCCCAGAAAACAGGCTGCAATTACCAAGGAGAGGAGGGTTGAAGGAGAGAGTGGCCCATACCTTCTCTCCCTTTGGTCCTGTCTTGCCGGGAATCCCAGGTGGGCCCTACACAATCAAGATAAGAAGCAAAGAAAGAGTACATCAAACTGAGGCAGGGCTGGTGGCGAGGGAGGCACGTGGTGCACTGGGCTCCTGCCCCAGCAGCCTTGCTGAAGCTCCCATGGAGATCCTCATGCCCCCCCCCCCGACCCCAATTCAGCTTTCCCTGAGCCGTGTCGCCAGTGCTTCCACAGCAGCAGTGCTCGCACGTTCACTGTCTGATTTTATTTTTCTCCCTGCAATGCTTCGGCTGCTGGAAGCATCCTGAGTACTTGGTGAGAGCAACTGAAGAATCCCGTTTGCTGAAAGCAAGATGTGCGTCACCCCCTCTCCTATCTTCTTGGCTGCTTCCAGCTCAGGGCTCCAGAACCCATTGCACCAAAGCTTTGTGCACCGCCGGCCATGCCACTGTCTTCTGCGCACATGTCTGGGGAATACTCGGTCCATAACTAATTTCCTAATTCCCCAGAACAGTGGAGAAAAAACCCATTAAAATCCCCCAGGCTCCCACTGCAGAGTGTAGGCCCATGTGACCGTGAAACACGGTTTCTCCGAGCCTTGTCCAAATGCCCTCCAGCCCCACCCTAGCCAATGGTTCCCAAACTCAACCAGCACACTACAATCCCAAAGCCCAGGCCAAGTGAAAAACCACCTCAGGGGGAGGGGCAGAGCCTCTGCAAAGCTCCCAGGGGATCCTAAGTGTAGACATTTGGAAGTCAGCATCTTTGATTTCTCCACCTTCTGCTTTGGGGAGGGAGAGGGAGAGTGTTCGTTCGTTCTATTTTTCTAAACCTCAGGTTCTTCCATTTTTTGAGCCAGCAGGACTATTTCACAAGACTGCTACACTACAGCCCAGCACTTCTCCAACTCTAACGTGCGGGTGACTCACTATTCACGGGGATGGGAGGCGCTTGCTCAAGTGCAGGTTCCGATTGGACGGTAGGTGGGAGTCAACATTCTCCATTTCTCACCAGCTCCCATTTGATGCCAGGGCAGCTGGTCCACAGGTCTCACTGTGAAAGGGCTAGGTTCACACTGCTCTACGGGAACAGGTGGCTGTATAAACCCCGAGCTGGGCGGCGCAGCCTCCAGGTGATTCAAATGGGATTGCACGAGGTTTGAGGTGGGCAGGTGTGACGGAAGAGCGGCTCTTCTGGGGTCAGCAACGAGTCTGCCTTCTCAGCCGCGCTCCGTGGGGTCAGGGGCCTGAGGCCAGACAGAGAAGGCCGCTGAAGGGGGGAAGATGGGCCAGATGAGCCGTGTCCCTGTTCCCGGGGGGTCCGCACATCTCTTCTGTAAAGGGCCACAGAGTACAGAGCTGAAGCTCTGTGGCTCACATGTGGTCTCTGCCACAGCTCAATGCTCCTTTTGGCACAGGAGCAGCCATAGACAGTAAGACCTTAGTTACAGAAACGGGCCTGTCCCTGAGTGTTGCCATCTAGCGCGTATCTTACATTAGACCGGGAACACCACCACCCACAAAATCCAAAGAAACTAACAGGATGAGAGGGTTATGCTGCCATTAAAATAGGTCATTGTGACAGCGTGTGACCCATGGGAGCTGGGGGGGCACTAATTTAGCCTGGGTGCTCAGGGAAGGCACACCCAGGAGGACGCAGCGTGAAAAGTCAGCTCTGAGCAGCTGCAAGGAGCTGGCCATGATACAAATTAGAACGAGAATGTGCCAAGCAGCAGGACCGGCAGGTGCCAAGGCCCTGAGCCCTTGCAGCAAGCTCCCAGTGCTCGAGAGCTCGAGAGACAGTCACTGGCTGAGTGCAGCCGGTGACGGAGCTGGTGTGAGCTGATTTGCCTGTTCCTCACTCTTTGGAGAGAAAAGAACCGGTTAATTGGTAGCCAGATGTGGAGCCCAGAGAAGCTCAAGATAACAAGTTCTTCGTTGTCTCCATGCAAAAGTTGGAAATCTGCGCACCATTTTTGTAGAATGTGCATTTCCATAAACTTTTTGGAGATCATTTGTGTGCGTGGATTGCAAATGTCTTTGCACCAAAATTAATTTATCTTTTAATTTCATTTCTTTAAGCTTTCTGAAGTATCCACGTGCAAAGGACATTGTCATCAAGTGTGTGGCTGATAATAACCGTAATAATAACCACACCCATACGGGCAACCTCTCATTCGATCCCCCACCCCCTCCATATCCAGTACACCAGGGGCAACTACTGTGCCCATTGCTCAGATGAGGAAGTCAAGGCTGAGAGGCCAGAATTCACTTAAGGGAGAACCGGTATTCCACCCGTGTGGTTCTGGCTTGTCTAGAGGCATGCTAGGGAAGACAAAACAGCCTCACATCATACTAAAAGGGGCCGACGCTGCGAGGCCAGGCCCAGTGGGCTTCCCTGCTCTTGTCGGAAGCAAGTAAACGGCTCTGCAGAGAGTACTGACCTGGGGGCCAGGGGGCCCCGGGGAGCCAAGCGCGCCTTGCATGCAGGGGGACTGCGAGGTCTCGAGCTCCAGCAGGAGATTCTTCACGTCTGGGGAGAGAAGCTGCGGTACAAAGCAACACAGGGTCACAGGTCAGACTGGGGGCAGAGGAAGCGTCACCTCCCTGGACGCAGATCTGCTCCAAGATCGGGTCCCCAAGCCTGCTGGCTCCCAGACACCCCAGTGAACGCCCCAGGACATGACACCAGTTTCTGTTCTCACATCTGCTTTGGTCTGAATGGGTCGAAGAGGTAGAATGAGCACTTCAGAGGGAGTTAAGATCTTTCTTTTTTTTTTTTTTTAAGATTTATTTATTTATTTTGAAAGGCAGAGTTACACACAGAGAGAAAGAGAGGCAGAGAGAAAGAGGTCTTCCATCCGCTGGTTCACTCCCTAATTGGCTGCAACAGCCAGAGCTGCGCCAATCCGAAGCCAGGAGCCAGGAGCTTCTTCCAGGTCTCCCACGTGAGTGCAGGGGTCCAAAGACGTGGGCCATCATCCACTGCTTTGCCAGGCCATGCAGAGAGCTGGATCGGAAGTGGAGCAGCCGAGATTTGAACCAGCGCCCATATGGGATGCTGGCACTGCAGGCAGTGGTTTTACTCACTACAGCGCCAGCCACAAGAGTTAAGATCTTTCATGGGCTTCCTCCAATGTCTAGGACAGCACTAACAAAAACACAATGTAAGTGACTGGTGAGAGCCACCTTGTAGTTTTAAATTTTCTGCTAGCCACGTTCTTACCTTTAAAAAGGTTTAAAAAACATAATTTTAATAATATATTTAATGCAAATGTACCTGAAATATTGGATTCTAAAAATTACAAATAATATATTAAAATATATCGGCTGGTGCTGTGGCTTAACAGGCTAATCCTCTGCCTTGCGGCACGGCACACCGGGTTCTAGTCCTGGTTGGGGCGCCAGATTCTATCCCGGTTGCCCCTCTTCCAGGCCAGCTCTCTGCTATGGCCCGGGAAGGCAGTGGAGGATGGCCCAAGTCCTTGGGCCCTGCACCCCATGGGAGACCAGGAGAAGCACCTGGCTCCTGGCTTCGGATCGGCGAGATGCGCCAGCCGCAGCGGCCATTGGAGGGTGAACCAACGGCAAAAAGGAAGTCCTTTCTCTCTGTCTCTCTCTCACTATCCACTCTGCCTGTCCAAAAAAAAAAAAAAAAAAAAGAAAGAAAGAAAAAGAAAAAAGGCTATATAACAAATATGTAAAATATGGATGGTAAAAATCACTTACGAGACATTTCACACTCCTTCTTTCATACTCAGTCTTCAAAATCCAGTGTCTGTTTCACACTTGTGTATTAATAGTGCTCAACCCCAGGCCGGCATTACAGCATGGTGGGTTAACCCTCTGCCTGTGGCGCCGGCATCACATCCGAGCGCTGGTCTGTGTCCCAGCTGCACCTCTTCCCATCCAGCTCTCTGCTGTGGCCTGGGATAGCAGCGGAAGATGGCCTGAGTCCTTGGGCCCCTGCATCCTCATGGGAGACCCAGAAGAAGCTCCTGGCTCCTGGCTTCGGATCAGCCCAGCTCCAGCTGTTGCAGCCAACTAGGGGATGAACCAGCGGATGGAAGACCTCTCTCTCTGTCTCTCCCTCTCTCTGTAACTCTACCTCTCAAATAAATAAATAAATCTTAAAAAAGAAAGTGTTCAACAGTCACACGTGGGCAATGGCCATGGTCCTGGACGGTACAGATCTAAGCTTCTGGAAGGATCCAGGACGCCCTGGCCTGAGGTCTCCTAGACCAACTTCCTGGGTTCTGCTCTTGTCAGATTCCGCCCCCGACACCCCAGTGTGGCCCCTGGAGGAAGGTTTCCCGCTCACCCCAGGGAGGGCTCCACTTCAGAAACCAGTGGCCGAAAGGAAATTCGTAAATGCTTGGGGAGAAGGAAGGCAAAAGGGGACGTCGGCGCCGAGCAGCCGGTGGGACCCAGACACTCACGCACCCACGGCGGTATTTTCCAGAAGATGGGGCGCAGTCCCCAGCTGAGAATTCCCTCCAGGGGTCACCTCGGACTGCAGGCGCCTGCACGGCCACAGAGCGCGCCCTCTGCTGGCGGGGGAGGCTGGGGTCTCCCGGGTCTCCCGGCGGGCGGGCCCAGGGACTCACCGTGCTGCGCCCCCCTCTGAAGAAGGGCGGCGGGAAGAGGGGCGGCGGGGGCGGCGTCAGCAGGCAGCATGCTCGGTGGCCGCCCCGCTTCTTCTGATCCAGGCCCGGGAGTGCTGTGCGGAGAGCAGGGCCTGGTTAGAGCCTCTGCCCGGTCCCTGTGCACCCCCACCCCACCCCGGGTGGCTTGGAAGGTGGTTATAAAAGTGCGGTGTCTCTCTCCCTCCCCCTCCCCCTCTGCCCCCTCCTCTCCTTCTCCCCCCTCCCTCTCTGTCCCCCTCCCCTCCCTCGCTTCCTTTTTCCCCTCCCCTCTCCCTCTGTCCCCCTCCCCTCCCTCTCTCTCCTCCTCTCCCCTTTCCTCTCCTCCTCCTCCCCTCCCCTCTGTCCCCCCTCCTCTTCCCCCTTCTCCCCTCCCCCTCTCACTCCTCCCTGTCCCCCTCCCCTCCCCTCCCTTTTGTCCCCCTCCCCTCCCCCTCCCTCTCCCTTCTCCAAGTCTCCCCACAAGCCTGCCTCTGCACCTGCTTCCCCATTGCCGCCCTCCACCCTCATCAGAGACCACTCCTATAGCGCCACCTGCTGTTGGGCTTGCACCTGTAACACTGAGCTATAGAGTAAGTAACCTTGCATCTTTACCAAGTCAGTTGCCTCGGTATTTTGTGTAGCAACGCAAAACTGACTCACACGGAGTGTTAGCTGTTAACTTTGACCCCGCACTCAGAAGAGACTCTGTAGACAGCAGAGACTGGCAGTGGCATTCACTGATGCCAAGAGCCCTAGCTCTGTGATTTGAAACAGACTCCACGTGCATTTGGGTGCCATCCGCCTCACTAGAGTTACAGTTGGATGCCTTGGTGCATGGGTGGCCTACTCCTACCTTGGTCCTCACATAGAGGTTCACCTGTGCTCCATGTTAGGACATGGTTGGTGTTGTTCGACGCCTTACCCCAAAATACAGTCATAAGTTACAACATGATATTCTACAAAGTAAACAGGCCCTTAGAAACCAGCACCCAGGTCAAGTACACAACACCCAGCACCCAGATGCTCCTTTAAGCTCCAGTCTGCACACTCCCCCACCCCCACCATCCTGAATTCTAACATCAGGGATTCACGCCACCCCTTGGGGATTTTAGGTCATTGAGATCGAACAACAGGAACTCCCGTGTCTGACCTCTCCTTGACTGACATGATGTCCGTGGGAGTCCTGGGAGTCGCTGTGGTCGCCTTTGCTGAATAGAGCTCGGTTGTGCGACCCTCCGACAGTCTGCTCATCTGTTCTGCTGAGCATGGGACCCCCTATACTCCCACCCAGAACGGCGCAGCCGGGATATGCAACCACAATGACCACGCATTGGTGGGCGGGAGTGCAAATTGGTGGGACCTCTTTGGAAAATGGCTTGGTATTTTTTTCATTAAGCCAGACACAGATGTTACACTGGAGCCCAGCCATGTCACTCTCATGGCTGGAAAAATGAGTGTATTTTCACGAAAACACATGTCCTAGAACGTTCATGGCAAGAATACCCATAATTGGCAAAGGCCATCATTCTTAGCCTCCAGCTTTGGTCCCATGATGGCACCAACACCTCTGCCCTGTCACAGAACACAGGCAGGTTGCCCACCACGTGCCTCTTGGCCCTGATCCCAGCTTATAGTCTTTTGTTCAAAAAATGTGAAAGATGTGTTCATTTGAAAGGCAGAGTGATGAGACAGAATTCACTCTCCAAATGCCTGCACAGCCAGGCCGAAGTCTGGGACTCCACCTGAGTGTCCCGTGTGGGTGGCAGGGACCAAGTGCCTAGGCTAGCACCCAGGCACATTAGTGGGAGGAAGATGGATCCGAAGTAGGGTAGCCAGGACTCCAAGTGGCACTCCACGATGGGATGGGGCCATCCCAGTTAGCAGTTCAGCCTGCCGAACTACAGTGCCCAGCCCTAATTTTTTTAAACATTGACTTGTCAGCTATTTGTGTATTTACTTTTATTTGAAAGGGAGAGACAGGGAGAGGACTTCCATCCGCCGTGGCACTCACCAAATGTCCACAACAGCCAGCTGGGCCAGGGGGAAGCCAGGAGCCAAAAACTCAATCCGGGTCTCCCGGGTGGGTAGCAGCCGTCACCTGCTGCTTCCCAGGATGCACTTTAGAAGAAAGTGTGAAACAGAAACAGCGCTGGGCTCCAACTCGGGCACTCCATTATGGGATGTGGGGTGCACCACGCAGCGTCTTAGCCACCGCACCAAAGGCCCAGTGCCCCAGTTTGTAGTGCTACCTCCCAGAGGCCAGTATCTGCCTGCTTTCCTGTGCTGTCTCCCAGCAGCCGCCTCAGACACCAGGCAAGTGCTCCGTGCTCTCAAGAAGTTTCCAGAATGAGGGCCATTGGCATCAGCTCCAGTGCTACTAGAAGTGGTTGCCAGGAGCAACCAATGAGGACTGTCCCACTGGCCGTGCCAGTGTCCCCAGCCTTCTCAGACACAAAGTCCTCTTGTGGGAAATAATACTTTCTTATCCTGAAATGAAGTTCATAAACAGTACAATGTGCCGACAGAATTTAAAAATCCAATACGATGTGATGCAAAAGATAAATACAAGAAAGTGATTTATGATAAGAAAAAGTAGACTTCAGTTATAAGTGGTCAGAACACATCCTGCTGTAATTGGATGCTTGCCCCATGTGTGAAATCACGGGAGTACAACAGCTGAAGGTCAGGTTTGCTATCAGCAACCCAAATGCTGCGAAGGATGCGTCACTCTGTGGTGCGATTTTCTGAAATGATAAACAATCCTGAGTACAATCCCGCCGCACCAAGAAAGAACTGTCATTATTCAAAGTTTTAGTCTCAGCAAACTCAGTTTGTACTATAACCGTGCATAAAGATGTTTATGTAGAAGAGGATTTGGAGGTAATTGTTCAGCCCAGCGGTTGAGTTACTCACATCCCATGTTGCAGTGCCCGCGTCTGAGTCCCGGCTCCAGCTCCTGGCTTCAGCCTCTTACTTATGCAGACCTCAGGAGGAAGCGGTGATGGCGCAAGTACTTGGGTCCCCGCCATCCACACGGGAGACTGGATTGAGGCTGTGGCACCCTCAGCTATCACAAGCATTTGAGGAGTGAACCAGGGTCTCTCTCTGACTCTCAAATTAATTAGCGGATTAATTAAGTACAATTTTGAAAGAGAAAATTTGGTTCTAGGATGAGATAATTATATGCATGTGTGTCAAAAGTCATGTATCACGCACGATTCTCGACCTATGATCCTGTCAACTTTTGCGTGATATCTCTACTCAGTCCTGCCATTGAAACAACCAAAAATATCTTAAAATTTCCAAAATGGCTCCATTGAAAACTTGGTTTACCCATGCTTGGTGACTGTCTTGGTCACAAACAGTTCCGCAGAATCTTGCATCCCGGCACGGAAGCAGCATCCGCTCCAGGCCAGCTTAGCTAACAAGGAACAGAAGGAACTTCGGGACGAGCAGCCGGTGACCACGAGGGACACTTTCTGGCAAAGGGGGCATTCCTGCTAACTCTGGAATACCAGGGAGGATTCAGACGGGAGGTCTTGTAGACCAAGGAAAGGTCTGGGGGCCTCCTGCGTACTTGACCCTGGCCCAAAGGGCTGGCGCCTGTGTGATGGAAGGGACAGGCTCCCCAGGGAGAGGACACTTTCTCTTCTGGGCTGCTTTGGCTGGAAGATGCAGAAACCCCCTCCCGCTGGCTCAGGGGGGAAGCGAAAATTGAAAAGCTAATGTAAAAAATCAGCAAGAGCTGAAACCAACCATCGGTGTTGACCTGACACTTTCTGTTTCTCTTCCCCCTACCCACTTTCCTCCTCCACTTCCTCCCCCACATCTTCCTGCACATCTATTTCATTCCACCTTCTTCAGCATCTTCACTCTTGCATGCCCCATGGAGGCCGATCCAGTCTCGCCCCCAACTCCCATACCTCTAGCATCTGTTTTGTCTTTGTAGCTTTTGGGTCAAATAGCCCTGCTGGGGAGTGTGATGGCCCAGGCAGGTTGTTGGGGTGGCTGTGCTGCAGCAGGATCCTGGGGGCGGGGCGGTGCTGGCTCAACAAAGCTGCGGGAGGAGCTTCTGCAGGGAGTAAGGAGCAGGTGGACCCTCTGACCAGGAGGTGAGCTAATGGGAGAGGGGGCTCTTTAAAGAACAGTGGGGACAGGGGACAGGGAAGGCTGGGGAGCAACGTCCAAGCTAGACCGTGCAGTTTTAGATGCTCTGCAAAGGCTTTGGGCTTTGTTTGGAAAGGAGTAGACTGCTACAGCAGGTGTGGAGTGGAGAAGGGACAGGAGCCCAGTCACTGGAGAGTACAGAATGCAGGAACTGCAGAGCCAGGGCGAGCTTGGCAAGTAGGGAGGGAGCCTGTCTGGACTGATGTGGGGACAGGAAGGAAGGGATGGAGGCCACATTACAGGCAAGAGAGAAACCAGGGGCCGATGTGTTGTAGGAGAGACAGAGGAAGGAGAGCCAAGGGCGATTTTGAAGTTGCAGGGGACCTAGGGCGATAGCACTTGGAGTCTGAGATGCGGAAGCCGGAGGACGCACTAGTTGGGGAAAGCTGTTGTATTTGGTGTTAGACACTTGCTTGTTTGAGCACACCCTGCCAAGCTGGAACAGGCCTTGTGGGAGAGGCAGAAATGTGCCTGAATAGTGACCTCTCACTGTAGACAGAGCTCAGTGGTCCTTCCTCTCGGCCCTGCCCTACGTAACACAGCCCTGGATACTCCTCCTCACTCACTAAGAGCTGCAGGTGTGCTGCCCCCACCAGGAAGCTTTCCTTGACTTCCCAGACCAAAGTCGGTCGGCCCTGCTGTGTTTACCTCTGTATCAGCTCTTCCCTGTAGTGTAAAACTATTCCCTTATGCATCCCTGATTAAACTGTGCTTCCTGGGAGAGTGAGAGCAGGGTTTTTGCCAGGATCGGCACCGTACCAGGCACTCCCAAGGCTGAGTTATTGACACCAACATCCAATACTATCTTCAAGGTTCCAGTTATGCAGTTCCCACACAAGCTCACAGCAGCCCTGAGAGCTGGGTGCTGTGTGTGTCATTACCATCCCCATTTCACGGGTCCGAGGCAAAGAAGTTAAGTGCTTTGCCCAAAGTCACGTTTCTAGCAAGAGATAGAGGCAGGATTTGAACCCGGCAGCCAGTGTCTGTGGGTGAAAGTGACAGCTACTCTCGGCGCTGTCAAAGTCATCGAGAGGTCTTGGCTCCTGCTGGTCTCCGTGACAGCTGCTCGTGGGCATCAGGAGTGCACTGTGCTAGGCTGTGCCCTTATATTGTCACAGAACACAACGCCAATGCCCTCCAAAGCATCGGGAGCCGGGAGTGGGCAGGTGCACCTAGCTGCGGCGCGTGGAGAAGGCTGGCAGGCTCACCCCACTCCAGGACCCTATCAGGGTCCCCTCCGCACCTCCTCCCTTGCCTCTCGTTTGCCCCAGCCGCTGAGGCTGCGGTTTCCAGGCATACAGAGGAGGCCAGCAGGTCTGCGTGGCTAATTTGCCCTCAGACGCTTACGGTTAACCCACACCCACCATCGCTTGTTTTTCAGACTGTATATGGCCTCCAGTGCCTTCCTTCACCCAGCACCCTGTGTGGCTTCCATTGATGAAAAGCATTTGTCATGGGGCTGGCACTGTGCCATAGCAGGTAAAGCCACCCCCTGCAGTGCCGGCATCCCATAGGGGTGCCAGTTTGAGTCCCGGCTGCTCCACTTCCAATCCAGCTCCCTGCTAATGGCCTGGAAAAAGCAGCAGAAGATGGCCCAAGTGCTTTGGCCCCTTCACCCACATGGGAGACCTGGAAGAAGCTCCTGGCTCCTGGCTTCAGCCTGGTCCAGCCTTGGCTATTGCAGCCATTTGGGGCGTGAATCAGCAGATGGAAGATTCTCTCTCCCTCCCTCCCTCCCTTTCAAATAAATAAAATAAATCTTTTGAAAGCGATCAGTTGCTTTTCCTGCTGGGGCATCTGCATGGCCCCTCCCACCCCACCCCGTGTGCCTGGCCTCTCCCCGTTGACCTATGGGCGTTTCAGCAGGTGAAGGGCGATTCTTTCTGCCCTTCCCCAGGGCCCCGGAGCTGTTTGTTTTTAGCACAGTCTGGTTTATTTACAGCCCATTCCATCTCAGACTGTTTCCACCAGGTGGACGTGTTTGGGGCGGATCTCCCCGCTCCTCCCTCCCGGTCAGCTAAGCCGGGACTTCACATGTCTATTTTGGTGTCATTGAGTGGCCTCCGGCTCTCTCAGGACCACGCAGTCTGTCCAGCCTGGCAAAGCTCCAGCAGGCTCTGCTGTAATGGAAACAGTGTGTGTGTGTGTGTGTGCCACGTGGCTCAGCCCCAGGCAGCTGCCTTGGCAATGCCAGCACTCACAGATGTCAGGCCCACTCCCCGACTAAAGCACACTCTGAAGTCACATTGTACGTGGGCACCACGTTCCATGTCATGGGTTCTTGTCTGATGCAGGCTTTGGGCAAGGGTTGGGGTGTTTCCGCCATTGCTGATGCTGCTTCTGCTCTCTGGACTCAATAGCTTCTCTAGGAAAGGGGGTTTCTCCTGCTGCATTTCGGGAAACAGAGACACAGCCTTGGAAAGTGCTCCACTCCAAAGCACTCTCTGAAATAGACGTGGCCGGAAAAGCACAAGTCCAGGCAGGAGTGGCCGCAGGACCTGGTACAACTCACTCCCTCAAACTGTGAGCCCGTTTCCTCGTGTCTGCCATAAAGAATTTGGCCCGAGCCTCCTCCAAAGTCCTTTCCTTTTTTTTAAAAATACTTATGACGTCATCTTCATGCTGTCACTCCCAAGAGCAGCCGGCCATGGGCTACTTGAGATAGCTGTTTCCATTTCTGCCTCCTGGGTTTGCATCACGCAGCCAGAAGCCACCAGGGAAGTGAAGGGACACAGACATCCCACTTCGGCAGGTTAGGGACATGACCAGACCAGGGCTCTGGCCATGCTGCAGGTGGGCAACTCAGCTTTTTCTTCCTCCTCCCCCTGCTGTGGGAACCAGCCCCAGAAGCAGCCCTGGGAGGACAGAAGGGGAGAGGCAGCGCCGTGTCCCTGCCCTTGACCAGGGCTCAGAGCAGCGAGTGCTCGAGCCAACGGGCTGCAGTTGGTTCCGCCTTTCTCCTGGCCCACATGTTCCAGGGAAGGCTGCTGCCTGCCACTGTCCTCCATCGCCACACGAGGACCACAGCACCCTGGACAACCACCCCTGATCCTGAAAGCCAGAGGGAGTTTGAACTCCTCTGAAAGACCGGGTGAGGACACAACACAGACAGAAACCATCTGGCGTTTGGAGGCCGCTGCCTCTGAGCCACGTTTTCCAAGCCGGTCCTTATGGGAGCTGATGGGCAGCGACTCCACCACCCTCTGCCAGGGGAGCTTTGGATCTCTGAGACGGGTTTTGCTTCCAAGCCAAGGGAACCGCAGCCACCAGCCGGCCTCTTTGAAGTCAAGGTCACCAGAGGAACAACATGGGTGCACACACAGGGACATGAATGCCAGGTCCCTGCAGTTCTGCCACCGGCCAAGAAGTTTAACAGTTAAAGGTTGCTAAACATTCCTGGGACAAGTGTGCTTCCCAAAAGTCTGTCTTTGTTTTCCCCTGAACAATGCACACACACACATGCACACATGTACACACACACATGACTCACCCAGGCAGCAGAATAGTCCTGAGACAGTGAGCAGATGAGCGAGGCTGAATGACGGGCTCAGCATCGTGAGGTCAGACCCATGGCGGACTGCCCAGGAGCACGGCCTGAGATTGGTCGCGCCCGAGTGCTCCTAGCGCCTGGCTGGCTTGGCATTTGGGGTGGGAGTTGGCCAATCCCCACTGCCAGGGGTCCAGAGGCCAGCCTAGGGGGGACTTGGAAGACAGAGTGATTTCTGCCCACTGGAGGATGTAAGGATGTAAGCTGGGGCACAGGGCGCCCCTAGGGGCTCAGAGGAAACAGAGCAGGATCCGGCAAACAGGCTGCTCGTGGTTGGGCTCCAGAGCCTGCTATAGCCTGTTCTGCAAGCCTCAAAGTCCATCACCCCACCCCCACCCTGGGGCCGCCTCCTGCCCTGTCTTGCTAGGAAGACCCTTGTGGCTGGAATCCCAGCCCTCGGCATGTCTGTGCCAAGGCACTGCCGACAAAGCTGAACTTAACTAAGACAGCAACAACAGTATCACAAATGGGTCAACTAGCTGTATCTATGGTGGGGCCTTCAAAGAGTTCATGAAAATGCATATTATGGAAAAGCTATGCCTGGATTTCTGGGGTTTTATTTGCACTAATGTACTCTGTACTTCCATTTTCCTGTGTACTTCTGGAAGTACCCTGGTATCTCTAAGGGGTGTATGGGCAAGCCTTTCTCAGCGAACCCTCCCTGTGCAGTAATAGAGTGGCATACACCAGATACGTGCTGAAATCCATCTGCATCTCACAGGCACACACAGCGCAGGAGCCTGCACACACACACACAATCTTCTAGGTCATAAAAGACGAGTTTATGAGGACTTAGTAATAACCACTGTTGTTTTGGTCCATTAGGGAAGACCTGAAGCTATAGCAAGAGTTAGCCTGCATTTGTTATAAATGGCCAGATGGTAAGGAGTTTAGATTTTGTGCATACTACGGTCTCTGTATTATATATATCTTAACTCTGCCAGTATACATGAAAACAGGCTGGCGCTGTGGCACAGCCCATAAAGCTACTGCCTGTGGTGCCGGCATCCCATACGGGCACCGGTTCATGTCCACGTCTAATCCAGCTCCCTGCTAATGGCCTGAGAAAGCAGCAAAGATGCATTTGGGCCCCTGTCACCTACATGGGAGACCCTGATGAAGCTCCTGGCTTCGGCCTGGCTCAGCACTAGCCCTTGTAACATTGTAACATCTGGGGAATGAACTAGAGGATGGAACACCTCTCTCTCTCTCTCTCTCTCTCTCTCTCTCTCTCTCTCTCCCCTTCCCTCCCTCTCCTCCAATTATACCTCTTTCCATCCCCTGGTTCACTCCCCAAATGGCCACAACAGCCGGAGCTGAGCTGATCTGAAGCAGGAGCCAGGAGCCAGGAGCCAGGAGCCAGGAGCCAGGAGCTTCTTCCTGGCCTTCCACATGGGTGCAGGGAGTACTTGAGCCATCTTCTGCTTCTTTCCCAGGCCATGGCAGAGAGCTGGATCAGAAGTGGGCAGCCGGGTCTTGAACTGGTGCCCATATGAGATGCCAGCACTGCAGGTGGCAGCTTTACCCACTATGCCACAGCACTGGCTCCAATAAACAAAATCTTAGTGAACCAACCAACCAAACAAATAAAAAACCAGCCATAGGTATTGCATAAAAGAATGGGCGTGACTGTGCCCTAATAAAACTTTATTTACAAAATGAAGAGGCAGACTGGACTTGGCCCACAGACTGCGATTGGCCAACCCCTGCACTACAGCAAAGAGGAAGACACTGACATAGTGGATTAAGCTGTCGCCTGCGACGCCGGCATCCCGTATGAGCACTGGTTTGAGTCCTGGCTGCTCGGCTTTCCATCAGCTCCCTGCTAATGGCCTGGGAGGGCAGTGGATGATGGCCCAAGTACCTGGGCCCCTACTACCTACATGGGAGACCCAGAGGGAGTTCCAAGCTCCTGGCTTCTGCCTGGCCCCAGCCCTGGCCATGGTAGCCATTTTGGGAATCAACCAGTGGATGATGGTCTCTGTCCCTCCCTCTCTCGTTGTGTCACTCTGGCTTTCAAATAAAACAAGTCATTAAAAAAAGGAGAGAGAGAACGTGTGTTGATTTATGTTTCATTCCTTCAGAAACACACAGGGAGCAGCACACTGCGTGATACAATGTCCAGACGCAGCTCCTGCCCTCCAAATGTGCTATTCAGTGTCATGGCAATGGAACGGGCCTTGGTGTCCCATGAACTTGGGCTCAGGTTCTGGTTTTCCCACTGAGCAGCTGTGGGACCCTTTTAGAAAATATCAGTCTTTAACATTTTTTTAATAAGAGGCAAAAAGAGACAAGAAACAGACAGAAATCTTCCAACCTGCTGGTTCACTGCCCAGATTCCCACAACAGCCAAGACTGGGGCTCCGGTCAAAGCCAGAAGCTGGGAATACAATCATGGTACTTGAGCCGTCACCACTGCCTCCCTGGTGTGCAATAGCAGGAAGCTGGAACAGGAGGCAGAGCTGAGACTTGAACTTGGCACTTTGATACGGGATGCGGGCATCCAAGCTGCACATTGACCTCTGCACCAGCTGCCCACCCCATGGCTGTGGGACGCTGAGACTCAGCTTGCTTGTCTGTGAAGTGGGCACACCAAGACCTGCCCTGTGGGTTGATAGTGAGGATTAGAATGGGGTCTCCTTCAGCATACCCCGGATAACTATTTTAAAGTTATGTTTATTTATTTTAAGGGCGGAGCAACAGCATCTACTGGTCCACTCACCAAATGCCCACAATAGTTGGGGCTGGGCCAGGCTGAAGCCAGACTGGGTCTCCCATGCAGGGGTAGGAATCCAAGTGCTTGAATTATCACCTGTTACCTCCCAGGGAAGCATTAGCTAGAAGCTGAATCGTAACCACAGCCGGGACTTGAACCAGGCACTCTGACAAAGGATGCCAGCACCCAAGCCACGGCTTAACTGCTACCCCACGTGCCTGCCTCTCAGATACTCACTGAACAAGACAGAGAAAGAAGGCGTGGCTGATGTGGGGCTGGAACACGTGGAGGGATCTACAGGAGAAGACGAATATCCATTGAGGGAGAGGAGGTGCGAGTGAGAAACCAGGGAAGACTTCCTGGAAGAGGTGCCACTCAAACTGAGCCTTGAAAGCAGAGATTTGTTAGGACCAGGATGGGAGGGGCCAGGGAGAAAGACTTAGGCTCCATTCCTTCCCTGATTCCTCTGTTCTTCTCAGAAATGGATTGTAAGGCAGCAGGGGACAGGGACAGGCAGTGATCTGACACGAGTCCCACATGATTGCAGAAATACCAACTGCATATCATTTTCCCAGATCCCCCCATTCTGGGTCACATTCCCTCCATCTCTTCAGACCCGAGAGGGCCTGAATGTGTCAGCCACTCGGCCACACTGGATTCATTATGAAAATGACAGTGCGGCACCGCGGCTCAATAGGCTAATCCTCCACCTTGCGGCGCCGGCACACCGGGTTCTAGTCCCGGTTGGGGCACCGGATTCTGTCCCAGTTGCCCCTCTTCCAGGCCAGCTCTCTGCTATGGCCCGGGAAGGCAGTGGAGGATGGCCCAAGTGCTTGGGCCGTGCACCCCATGGGAGACCAGGATAAGCTCCTGGCTTCGGATCAGTGCGGTGCGCCAGCCGCAGCGGCCATTGGAGGGTGAACCAACGGCAAAAGGAAGACCTTTCTCTCTCTCTCACTGTCCACTCTGCCTGTCAAAAAAAAAATTTAAAAATTTAAAAAAAGAAAATGACGGCGGCCAGACCAGACCGTCGCGGACCTGTTGGGGTTTCTATTCTGATCCTGACTGCTGGACCTCCCCAGCATCTCCTTCTGTCCGTCTCTCTCTCTCTCTGCCTTTCTCTCCTCGGCCATTCTCTTTTCTCTCTGTCTCCAACTCTGTCCCTGTCTTTACAAGCAGTGACTGCTCGAATTTCCTGAAATCAGATGCCAGCAGGTGTGCCTCTCAGCCAGGTGCCAGCCTGGGAGTTAGAGACCTGCTCTCCAGCCCTGGCAGTCACTTGCTGGGTGACCTTGGCTGACTCACTTCCCCTCTGGGCCTCGATTTTCCCAGATGTAAAATAGGGAGCGTCGGACCAGACGGCCGTTAAGCCCTTTGCAGAGTTGGCTTCTCCCAGGCGTTGTGATTGCTGAGAGACAAGGGTCCCTCATTAGGGTCCTGCACAGGGATCCCGGACCTCCCTGCTCCCCCCACTCTAACCAGTCTGTGCCCTTAAGTTCCCTAGGTTCCTTGGCCCGGGCACCAGCTCAGCACAGCAGAGCTGCCTGCAAAATCTAATTTGTAATCAAAGTTCCCGGAGCCTTCCTGCAGCTGGCCGTAGGTGTCATCTTCACAATGTTTTGTCTTAATTGAAGGTCTGGGATTGATCGGCCAGGCCAGAGGACCCCTCCTGGAAGACTGCCTGCCCGGGCGCTGTTCCAGCCACTCCTGTCCCCCACCCGCAGCCTCTTCCTGCCACGGCGTGGAAGTGGCTTCTCCCTCGTGGCTTCCTCCCGCTGTGATTCCTACCAGAGAGAGACTTGGGCTCAGATAACTCAGGCACCCTTCTCTCAGACTCAACATTCCCGTATGAAGCAAAGCCGTCTCCATGTTTGGGGGCGGAGCCGAGGGTGCCCCAGCCTGGGGACTTATCTGCTGTCCCAGCCCAAGACCTCGGTGGGCAGAGGAGTCGATCAGAGGACATAGGTCTATGTTCCCCTTGACCAAGGCTCTCTGCTTAATCAAGTTTTGCTTGGGCTTCTTGGCCTAACAAGGCCTTGAACTTGGGCTCTGGGTCTACCCTTGCCGAGCCCAGTTGTAGCAAGAATTTAGGGACCTCAGTTTCGAGAGAATCCTGCACCCTTGGTATCTGAACAAATTTCTTGTTCCCCACCCTTGATATCTGGGCATCTCAATCTCTCTCCCCCCAGGATCCCATTAAGGAGGTTAATCAGAATCCCCCAAGCCTGAGGTCTCCTCTTAGTAATTCCCCCCACCCCAACATCCCAACCTGCTTCTCAGCTACGAACCCCCACATTGCATATTGAAGTGCCAGGGTTCGAATCCCAGCTCCACCTTGGAGTACAGCTTCCAGCTAATGTGCCCCATGGGAGGCAGCAGGTGACGGCTCAAGTACCTGGGTCCCTGCCACCCACATGGGAGGCCCAGATGGCGTTCCCAGCTCCTGGCTTTGGCCTGGCTCAGTCCTGGCTGTTGGTGGCATTTGGGGGAGTAAACCAGCAGATGGGAAGCCTCTCTGTCTCCATTTCTGTCTGTCTCTTTGCTTTTTAAATAAATGCTTTTAAAAATAAAAGAAAGAATGGGCAATTCTTTTTAAATCCCCATTGTCCTTGTGTGGGAGCTGAGCTTGATCTCTGTCCCCTATTATCTTGGTCCTGACACCAATGGCGTAGCCACAGATAAAGTCTCACCACCTGAACAAGTATCAGATTTCCTGGGGCTGGTGCTGTGGCATAACAGGTAAAGCCGCTGCCTGCAGTGCCAGCATCCCAAGTAGGCGCCGGTTGGAGACCCGGTTGCTCCACTTCCGATCTAGCTCTCTGCTGTGGCCTGGGAAAGCAGTAGAGGATGGCCCAAGTCCTTGGGCCCCTGTACTCGCGTGGGAGACCTGGAGGAAGCTCCTGACTCCTGGCTTCAGATCGGCACAGCTCTGGCCATTGCAGCCAATTAGGGAGTGAACCATCAGATGGAAGACCTCTCTCTCTCTCTCTGCCTCTCCTCTCTCTGTGTAACTTTCTCTCTTTCAAATAAATAAATAAATCTTAAAAAAAAAAAAGGCTCCCCACACACACACTCAGGTCTGGCTGAACCCTGTTAAGAGTCTGCTCACATGCATGAGCACTTACTGAGTGCTTACTGTGTGCATGCTCTTGCCATGCCATCAGTGTACAGAGGAGAAGCAGTTTCTGATCCAGCCTCTGGTGGACGAAGGTTTTCATGACATCTGCTAATGCGCCCTGATTAGTACACACTCCCCGGGATGCTGTGTTAAGAAGGACTCTGAGGACAGAGGGCCGTGACTAAGGAGTTGTGTCCTTGCTGAGATGGCAGGAAGGAGGCGGCCTGTGCTGCACACTTGCTGGTCCTCGTGCAGCAAAAATCCTGGCCCCGAAGCTGCAGCCCCTCTGGGCTCCACATTTCTCTCGAATTCTCACATTCAGTCCTCATGGCTGATGCTGGTTCTCCTTCTGCCGTAGCAGCCCCTGGGGGACGGCTCACTGTCGCTCTCCCATCCTCCATCCCCAGCTCATGCCTTCCTGCAGTTCTCATGACTCGAAAACAGCAGAGCCGCTAACATGGCCCTCCGCTGGCCAGCTGGCCGGGTCCCGTCGAGCCCCCAGCTACAGCCTCGGAGTTGGGGCTGGGCAGAGAAGGCAAGCATTCCCGAATGTTCTCCAACTGTGTTTATTCCTCCCCTGCCCACAGGCCAGAGCGACCCCAGCTCTGTACTTCCCAGCCCCCTGTGGGGAGGAGCGGGGTGGGGGGGTGACCACTCCTGCCAGTGGTTCTGCCTGGGTACAAAGGACTCAACTCCTGGGGAAAGGAGACAGGACCTGCATGCTCTGATGGCAGAACAGAGAGGGCAACCTGCGACCAGGAAGGACAGCAGCCTGTGACCAAGGACACTGGACTCTTGTTAGGGGGGCAAAAGCTGAATGTTGGGGCCTTTGGTGTGGTGCGGCAAGCGAAGCCACTTCCTGCCGTGCCGGCCTCCCACAAGAGTGCCAAGTCCTGGCTGCTCCGCCTCCCATCCAGGACTCTGCTAATGCAATGGAGAACGGCCCAAGTGCCTGGGTCCCTGCCACCCACGTGGGAGATTTGGATGGAGTTCCAGGCTCCAGGCTCCTGACTTCACCCTGGCCAGCCCCAACCGTTGCAAGCAGCAGATGAAAGATTCTCTCTCTCTCTCTCTCTCCCTTTCAATTAAAGAAATGAGTAAATCTTCAAAAAAACAGAAAGGACTCAATATTGATCAGATTGAGCTTATTTCGACAGCAGGTAGCAGTGGCCTTGCCCAGGCGTGAGACGACCACGCTGGGGAACATCCCGTGAGGGTCCCACGCAGTGCTCCTCTGAGCCGCACAAGAGCCCCAGCAGGTGTGCGTCAATGATAAGCCTCGGCAGGGGTGAGGTAGGTACCGAGGCCGAACACCACCCGGCCAGCGCAAGCCAGACCTGCGTCCACTTGTCTGCTTCGGGAGACTTCAGGAAGCTCAGTTACTGCACAAAGGGGCCCTCCCCAGGCTCATGTCCCGGCTCCTTCGCTTCTGGTCTAGCTTCCTGTAGATGGCGGCTCAAGTCATTGGGAGAGACCCAGAAGGAGTTCTTGGCTCCTGGCTTCAGCCAGCCTGGTGCAGCCCAGGCTGTTACTGTATTTGGAGAGTGATCCAATGGATGGACCATCTCTCTGTCTGCTTCCCTAACTGTCTCTCTGCCTTTCAAACAAAAGCAAATCATAATCAAATCAAAATTTAAAAGATAAGCCTATCAGGAACTAAGACGGATGGCTCAGCAGATACGTGTTGGCATAGTTCGGGGTAAAGAATAAGCACCAGGGGCGGGCGGCCGGGCCTATGTGTGGGGGTGGGGAGGCAGAGTATTGGCTAGAACTGCCTGGCAAAGTCGCCCCCTGGTGGTGCTCAGTCATCATCCCGGGTTAGTCATTACTTTAGCAAGTCCCGGATGGACAGTGCTTCGTATAGTGGGCTAAGCCTCCACCTGCAGTGCAGGCATCCCATATGTGCAACGGTTCGAGTCCTGGCTGCTCCACTTCCGATTCAGCTCTCTGCTATGGCCTGGGAAAGCAGTGGAAGATGGCCCAAGTCCTTGGGCCCCTGCACCCACATGGGAGACCCAGAAGAAGCTCCTGGCTCCAGATCTGCCCAACTCCAGCCATTGAGGCCATTTAGGGAGTGAACCAGTGGATGGAAGACCTCTAAATCTCTCTCTCTCTCTCTCTCTCTCTCTCTCTCTCGTGTGTGTGTGTGTGTGTGTCTTCCTCTCTCAGTCTAACTCTGCCTCTCAAATAAATAAATAAATCTTAAAAAAAAAAAAAAGATTCAAGAAAACAAACCCATCTCCTTCCCCTCCCACAAGGAATTATTTTGGACCTTATCTAAAGGAAGCCATCTGCTTTTTGAGTTCGAGTTTTAATTTGACCAAATGGCCTGTGGTAAATAGAGAGCAAAGAGGAGACAACGTTATTAGGAGCCTAGGGAACATAAGGAAACCTCCCCACGCTGGCTGCACAAGGCCCTGAATTCAATTACAGCGGGCCGCATAAATCAGCGAGTGCTGTTCAGTCTGCTCTGGCTTGACAGAGGAGGCCAACTTTGTAAGATTATTCAGGGGCTCTGGCCTTGGGTCAGAGACAAAAACCTGCAGCTGCATCGGGATCGGGCCCAGAGTGGGGACGGGGTGGGGGAGGGTGGGGGTATTTCCAACAGCCACTGACAACTGGCTGAGCGGAAAGACCCTGTGTGTCCCGCCACTGTCTCCAGGCCTTCTTTTTCCACAGTGACATTTCAGCCACATGTCATTTAGAAACCTCACGGCTCACTTAACCCTTCCCCATTGCCCCTCCGTGGCAGGTGCGCAGGAGGGAGCAGCTTCCTGGGAGCCCCTGGCTGCCCACTGAGTCACTCAAGCTGGCTGATTCCAGAAACTGGGGAGCCTCGGGCTGACCCCTTTGGGCTTTATGGAGCAATAGTTTCTCAGCTGATCGAGCCGGCAAGGTGAACTCTGAGCCTCACGCAGCCACTCCGGAAATTCTCCGAGCTCTCAATTCCCCTTCCTGCTTTGGGTCTATCAGATTTTGAAAGACAGAAAAATCCAGAGGAAAGATGATGCTTGTATGTAGATAACAACGTTTGATTTGGTTGTTTACAATAGGTAATATACATGCCTGTGATTCCAAATTCCAAACACCAGCCCCTGCATTGCTGCTACAATGTATGAGACTGAGAATGTTTCCATACATTTTAGAGCCACTTATACCCTCTTCGTTTTTCCATTAGGTTGTGGGCCTTTTTCCCTTCCGTCCTTCCTTCCTTCCACAGGCAGAGTGGACAGTCAGAGAGAGAGACAGAGAGGAAGGTCCTCCTTCACTGTTGGTTCATCCTCCAATGGCCACCATGGCCAGCGTGCCGATCCGAAGCCAGGAGCCAGGTGCCCCTCCTGGTCTCCCATGTGGCCACAGGGCCCAAGGACCTTGGCCATCCTCCACTGCACTCCTGGGCCACAGCAGAGAGCTAGACTGGAAGAGGAACAACAGGGACAGAATCCGGTGCCCCGACCGGGACTAGAACCTGGTGTGCTGGCGCCGCAGGCGGAGGATTAGCCTATTGAGCAGAATTACTGAGATGGGGGGGGGGGGGAGAGAGAGAGATCTTCCATCTGCTGCTTTACTCCCCAAACGGCTGCAATGACCAGAGCTGGGCCAGGCAAAGGCCAGGAGCCAGAAGCTTCTTCCAGGTCTCCTAAGTATGTGTAGGGGCCCAAGGACTTGTGCTGTCTTCCATTGCTTTCTCAGGTCCATTAGCAGGGAGCTGGATCAAAGTGGAGCAGCCAGGACTTGAACCAGTGCCCATGTGGAATGGCAAGAGTCGCAGGCAGCGGCTTTACCTGCTATGCCACAGCACTGGCCCGCCCCCCCCCTTTTATAACTTTCCCTTATATATAAGGGAAGTAACACTTTATGATAAAACTTGCAATTCTTTTTCACTTGTTTGGTTTGGTTTTTTGATTTTGTTTTCACCACACACGCTTTTTAAAAAATGTAGTAAAATAATTTATTAGCTTTTATGATTTCTGGGCTTTTTCCCCGCACTACAGTTGCTCCCCAAAATCTCCCAAGTTTCTTCTAATAATATTATAGCTTCATATTTATTTATTTATTTATTTTTAATTTCTGGAGAACTGCATTTTTTAAAAAGATTTACTTATTTATTTGAAAGTCAGAGTTACACACAGAGAGAAGGAGAGGCAGAGAGAGAGAGAGAGAGAGGTGTCTTCCATTCATTGGTTCACTCTCCAATTGGCTGCAATGGCCGGAGTGGCACTGATCTGAAGCCAGGAGCCAGGAGCTTATTCCAGGTCTCCCTCGTGGGTGCAAGGGCCCAAGGACTAGGACCATCTTCTACTGCTTTCCCAGGCCATACTAGAGAGCTGGATCATATGGGTCTGGAACCGGCATCCATATGGGATGTCGGCACTGCAGGCAGCGGCTTTACCTGCTACTCCACAGCACTGGTCCCTATAGCTTCATATTTAAATCTTAATTCCTTTGTGATTTACTCTGGTGTAAGGTGTTAGTAAATTTGCTTGTTTTCCAAAAACAGTTTACCTGTGGCCTAAAGCAGGAAAGAAAACCTCTATGTGGCCTGCAAACATCAGCTGTCACCAAACTGGGTCATAGGCAGCGGATGCTTATGCATACCATTCTACAGCCCTACCCGTTGTTAATATTCTCTCCATTGGCCAGATAATGCACTGAGGCTCTAAGAGGTGGCCAGGAAAAGAGCTACGGCTTGAATCCAGGTGACTGTCTCCTTGTCTCAAATGCTCTTCTCCCATGCAAACTCCAAGCACTTGTGTGGCTGGGGCGTCGCCATGGTGACCTACGCCACTCCCTTTGTGGTATGTTAACCTCATCAGCAGGTTCTGGGCTCCTTGAGTGAGGCTGGGTTGTCACAGGAATCGTCTGATGAGCTGAGTCGGGTTGTTTTATGAATGTTCTTGTCCAGTGTGGAAGTTAAGCAAATAGGAGGGGGCAGTACAATGAATAGTTGTAGTCTGTCAAATGTTAGATAGCTCAAGCAATAGCCCTAGGACTTGAGACACTGCCGATAGAGTTCAATGTAAGAAGGAGGAGGTGGAGGAGGAGGATCTGAATCCATTCAAATGGATTTTATTGCCCCAGTGAGAAAAAAAATTGAAGAGCCAGTATCGTGGCATAGCTGGTAAAGCCACACCTGCATCCCAAATCAGCTGCTCCACATTTCTGATCCAGCTCCCTGCTAATGGCCTGGGGAAGCAACAGAGGCTGGCCCAAGTGCTTGGGCCCCTGAACCCACTTGGGAAACCTGGATGAAGCTCTGGCTCCTGGCTTTGGCCTGGCCAAGCCCTGGCTATTGTGGCCAACTGGGGAGCGGACCAGCAGATGAAAGATCTCTCTCTCTCCCTTCCTCTTTATTTCCCTCTCTCTGTAGCTCTGATTTTCTTTCTTTCTTTCTTTTTTCTTTTTTTTTTTTTTACAGGCAGAGTGGACAGTGAGAGAGAGAGAGAGACAGAGAGAAAGGTCTTCCTTTGCCGTTGGTTCACCCTCCAATGGCCGCCGCGGTAGGCGCGCTGTGGCCGGCGCACCGCGCTGATCCGATGGCAGGAGCCAGGTGCTTCTCCTGGTCTCCCATGCGGGTGCAGGGCCCAAGGACTTGGGCCATCCTCCATTGCACTCCCGGGCCACAGCAGAGAGCTGGCCTGGAAGAGGGGCAACCGGGACAGAACCCAGCACCCCGACTAGGACTAGAACTCGGGGTGCCGGCGACACAGGCGGATTAGCCTATTGAGCCACAGTGCCGGCCGCTCTGACTTTCAAATAAATAAAATAAATATTTTTTTAAAAATTGAGCAAAATGCAAAGATACAGCAGGTGGATACAGGACCAGAACACCGAGCCCCAGTGTGGAATCAGCCATCATGTGCTGGCATTCCATTTGAAAACCTCCTGTCTGATAACCTTCCTCTGAGGGCCCAGGAGGACCTGCACAGGGCTGGCCTGGGGACCTGGCGGCCCCTTGTATGTCATTGCACACAAGGAGGATGCTGCGTGGACAGAGGACCGCATTCTCCCAACGCAGAAGAATTGGACAGAAGAGCGGTGGCTGTCCCCGGGGGCGGTTCTGTACTAGGCTGCACGGTTTCCACTGGGTGATGCTCTTAGCAGCAGCGTGCTGGGCTGGGGTGGGGGGGGGGAGTCCCAGATCAGCCCATTCTGGGGAGGTGAGAGGCTCTGGAGAGCACAGGATGATGGCAAAGTGGGGGCCTCAGGCTTAATGAGCCGTGCCTCCTATGTCTTCATAATCCTGTGCTGAGTGCACGCTCTGCCCCGGGCCCAGGGCCAGGCCCTTCCCACATCCCCCTTCCATCTTCACAATGGCCCTGTGCACTATACTTGGGTTTTACCATGTGCCCCTGCTCCAGGTGAGGCTGTGGCCTCCCCAGTCTGATGCTGTGAGATTCCGGAGCTGATGCAGTCCTGCGCGCCTGCCCCAGCCTCAGGCTACACATGGAGGAGATGCCCAGTAGCCGCAGCTGTGATAAGAGCGAGTGGGGTCGTGGTGGTAATGGAACATCATCTCCGGGGAGGCAGGTGGCCCGGCTCCCATTCTCTCACTGGGAGTCACGATTGCAGCCAGTAACCCAGAGCGGACCGCGTGCAGCACACAGCTCTCCATACGCATGCGCCCATTTTCTTCTTATCGCCACCGCCAACCCAGGCCCCTGGTATCCCCACTTCCAGATGTTACGAAATTCAAGTGTGTGGCACAGTTGTTAAGTTGCTCCGTGGGATGCCCACAGCCCGTTTGGGAGTGCCGGGGTTCAAGTCCTGGCCCCACTTCTGAATCCAGCTTCCTCCTAGTGCACACCCTGCACAAGTAGTAGGGTCACTGTCCCCCACGTGGGAGACCTGGGTTGAGCTCCTGGCCTCTGGCTTTGGCCTGGCCCAGCTCTGGCTGTAGTGGGTATTTGGGGAGTACATAGGTAGATGGAAGATGTCTCTCTATCTCTCTGCCTTCCAAATAAAATGAAAATAAATGCAAATTTTAAAACGAATAAATAAGCTAGTATTATGGCCTGCCAGTTTAAGCCTCCACTTGCAAGACTGGCATCCTGTAGTGCCAGCTACTCTGTTTCCAATCCAGCTCCCTGCTAATGCACCTGGAAGATGGCCCAAGTACCTGAGCCCCTGCCACCCATGTGGGAGACCCAGGTGGAATCCCAGCTCCTGATTTCGGCCTGGCCCAGACCTGCTGTTGCAGCCATCTGGGGAGTGAATCAGCAGAGAGAAGATCTCTCCCTCCCCCTCTCCCTCTCCCTCTTGCACTGGCTTTCAAATAAATACATAAGCCTTTAAACATTTTTTTAATTTAAGTAAAAAATTAAGGAATGAACACAAGGCCATTTAGACCCTCAGCTAGCACATCATGGAGCTATAACTCCAGCCCAGAGCTGTCCTAGTTGGAACTCACAGACCTGGGTTCTCATGCCCAGGCCCTGTCTCTGGGTGCATGCTACTTCTGTAGACCAGCAAACAACTTGTGAACCACGCAGTGAGAGGTCGACTAAGGCCGACAGGATCCTTGCAAGCTGGCCCACCTCTGCATTCCACGGATGGGGATGCTGAGTCTCTTAAGACAGCAAGCAGCTAGTCCAACACTGCAAGTGTCTGAATTTTGCCCCCGTGCCCTGGCACCAGGTTACAAGGTTCTCTAACGATATTAGCCAAGAAATCTGCCAGGCCCCTTTCCATCGGCCACGAACAGAAGGCCTGTCTGGCAGGTGCAGAGAGAAGTGAGGGCGGGAGTTGTTGACTTGGATGATTAAAGAGGAGGAGCAAGGCAAGAACCCATTTGCCAGAGCTATGCTGGAGAAAGGACTGCAGGGCCTGGATTGCTTGTCAAGCCACACCCATCTTCCAAAGCCTTCATAGGAGCAGGTGCACACAGTGGGGACAGTGGCTCCCAGATCACCCTGCTTTGGCAAGGCCCTGATGCTCCCCAGCACAGGGACATGTGTCCCTTCTACCCTTCACTTGCTCACCCTGACTGTGCCCATGGTGACTCTCGGGTGGATGGACAGAGGGCAAAGGTTGTTTTCTTTGCTTGCAGCCTCCCTCCCTCCTGAGAAGTATTCTCAGTGCTAGAGCATTTGGTTTCTGGAACAGAGAATTCGGAAGCCTCTTGGGAGGCCACCCCATGAGGCCCACCCCAAGAAGCATGGTCTCAGAAACCGGGTTGGCCCAGCTGAGACACAAAGGGGCAGTCCCCTTTCAACTCACGTGTAAGGGCCTGTCCCACAAACCCCTCACAGAGCGCACAAGCTCCAACACAAGCAGAAAGGACAGGGAGGTCTCTGCAGGTGCCGCAGCAGCCGGCCAGGCCTGAGAGGCCCGGGGCATGGGTCCTAGGAGAGAGCTGTCCAGAGCAGCAGGAAGCTCCTGGGGCTGTCCCCACATTTCCCTGAGGGATACCAAGAAGACAGGTGGCAGGAGGAGAGGAGGAAGGGCGGAGGCTGTGGGAGGAGGAGCCGATACAGAAGATCTCTCTGGCCCAGCTGGTGGCCAGTGCAAGTGGACAGCAGCCCCGCGGCCTCCCCGACAGCTGTCGCGAGCCTGTGTTTATGTTGGTTGCCATGAGAGGTAAGTGCAGTGTGAATGGAGCCTCAGGCTCCGGGGCCAGGCGATGGAGCAGGGCCAGGTGTATTTTTAAAGCTTCCGGGAAAGCCGGGTGGTCACCAGCACAGAGCCTCCTCCCCCATTAGCACGCTCCTGCTTAGGGACTGCTTACAAGGGAGGAGCGGCTGGAAGCCACGGCTTCTCTTACTGCCTTCATCACTGGATATCTTCAGCTCAAAGTTGTCTGGGTTGTGTTTGGGATTTTGGGCACTGTTGAAAGTGCTTTTATGTTCTGTGGGTGCTAGTTCAAGACCGGGCTGCTCCACTTCTGACCCAGCTCCCTGCTAATGTGCCTGGGAAAGCAGCGGAGGATGGCCCAAGTTCTGAGGCCTCTGCACCCAGTGTGGGAGACCTGGAGGAAGCTCCTGGCTCCTGGCTTCAGATAGGCCCAGCTCCAGCTGTTGCAGCCATTTGGGGAGTGAACCAGCAGATGGAAGACCTCTCTCTCTCTCTCTCTCTCTCTCTCTCTCTCCCTCTCTCTCTGTAACTGTGCCTTTCAAAATAAATAAAAAAATAAATCTTTAGAGAGAGAGAGAGAGAGAGAGATGAGCTCAAGAAAGCAATACAACCACTGAAACAAGATGCTACACTGCTTGCTTAAAAATGGAGGAAGAGGCCCGGATGGAAGAGGGCAAGAAACGCAGCTTAGACCTGAATGAGGCAGAAGACAGAGTACTTCCCTGGGGCCTTCAGCCGGAGCCCGGCCTTGCCCACTCCTTGCCTTTTCCCACTGAGACTGACTTCAGGCTTGGCACCTTGAGAGCTGTGAGAGAATGGAGGTGTTAGGTCTGTGATTTGTCCCAAGAGTGACTCAGAGGTATGCTGGAGCAACAGTTCTCAAAGTGCGGCCCAGCAGCAACACCTGGAGCGCGTTCACAATGCAGATTCTTAGGCCCTGCCCCAGAGGTACTGAATCAGAACCTCCTGGGAGCCGGAGCCAGGGCCCAGCAGTCTGCATTTTAGCAGGCCCTGGAGGGGGCGACTGTAGTTCATCAGAATTACCTGGAGGGGGCGTCTGACGCCGGCTGGGATTCCTTAGAATCAGCTGGAGAACCCTGAGCAGCCCACCCTGGAGACTGCGGTTTCCCCGACCTTGGGCTTCTGTGAAGCGCCCCGCGTGATGCGGCCAGGGCTGGAACCAGGGCTGCTGTTGGAGGCGCGCCAGCCTAGAACCTTGGCCTTCCCACTGAGCGGGGCAGGGCTCTGGCGTTCGGGAGAAACCCCAGCGGCTGCTGAAGAAGGTGACAGCAGAGGCCACACTGGCACCAAGTGACCTGGCCAGAGCGCGCTGCACAGGTCGTGTCCTAAGCAGGCGGCTCAGGTGCAAGGCATGAGGGCGTGGTGCGCATGCGCGGGCTAGGGCTGCGGCACCTGCAACGTTGGGCTCCTACAAGGGGGGGGGGGGGGGGCTGGGTCCTACTTTTTAAGACACTTGTTTGTTTAAAGACACATTGAAATCCTTTTTTTTTTTTTTAAATGTGAAGTCACTCACGTTTTAAATGTTTAGCAATGGAGGCAATCTTAAAAATCACCCCCACAAAAGGCTAACCATGAAGCCGGGACATGGTTATTGGGCAGCCAATTCCAAAACTCCCTCTGTGCTCCCCGTGTCTCTCACTAGCTCTGGGCCGCTTTCGGCAGTGAGGCCGAAACTCGGGGAGAGTGGGGGTTTTGGTGTCATTGCCTTCGGCTGCACCCCAGTTCCAGACACAGTGGGCTCTCCTTGGCTGTTGAGTTACTGGATTTTCACAGCAGTCTGTGAGAGGGACCATCACGCCCATTTCACAAGTGATTCTTGTAACCAGAAGAGTCAGGATTCAAACCCAGGACCCTTCGCAATAGGAGTTGCTGGGAGGAGCAGCTGGGAGAGTGGCTTGGGGGCTCACTGGTACCGCTCATCAGAGCAATGTGGGCAGAACTTATGACTTAAAAGAAGACAGGGCCAGTGTAGCAGGTGTCTGATCCAAGGCAGCAGGGCTCTGTGCCTTCGGAGCTGCATGTTGTTTTCAATGTGGATTTGAAGAAAGGCTCGCGTGCGGTGAATGGTGAGGTGCGTTTGGTCCCAGGGTATCCAAAGGGAGAGCTCCCATCTCTCAGCCCACATCTCTCTGTGTGTCTGGGCTGAAGATGAGCCTACTGATTTATGCAGAGGCTTGGGGTGGGGTGCGGTGGGGAGCCTGGGATCCCTAGAGAACCCTCTAATTTAAGAGTCTTCTCTAATTTTATTATCGAGAGGAAATACAAGGAGCTAAATTGGAGGAGACGGCTGGCAAGTGCATTACAGGACAGTAAACAATAGCTGGCCAGCACTGCCCGTAACCCAGGGGCAAGAGCACGGATGGTTCCCAAGTGGACGCCTGGCTGGCTTCCAGACAGGGGCACAAAAGGCTGGACGCTGGGCCCTGCAGACCACAAAACACCTGCCCTGGGTCACGTCCCAGCAACAGCAGAAGGTGCTGGTGCCTGACCGCAGTCACACTCTTGCACAGCATCTCGCCCGCGGGGCTGGATTTGAGTCTTCTCACCATCTGGTCTCTGAGACCTGGACCCCGAGGTCACCTCACGAGCCCCTGCCTACCTGGGAAATCCCATATTGGAAGTTGGTTGGTTTGCATTGTCTGAAGGGAATGTTTGTGAAATGATTCCTGGCTCCAGACAGGTCTCCACTCCAAAATATGCTGCCTGGAACGCGTTGTTTACTTTAGAGCTTAAATCCATCAAAATGCAAATCCATCAAAGGAGACAGAAGTCAATATCCTGGAAAGTCATGTACACTTTAGTATAAAGTAATATTCAATAAGCTTTTGGTAGAGCTCTGGGCATTGATGTCCTGGGAATGGAGAATTAAGAGTCCAGAGGAGAGTTTCCAGAAGGCAGAAATGTAGCCTGCAGGGCCTATTTATTTATTTATTTATTTATTTTTAAAGCAATGACACAGAGAGAAATCTTCTATCCACTGGTTGACTCCCCAGACAGCCTAGGTTGGGCCAGGCCAAAGCCAGGAGGCCAGAACTCCATCCGGGTCTCCCATGTGGGTGGCAGGAACCCAACCACTTGAGCCTCCTAAGATGCACATTAGCAGGAAGCTGGATTGGAAGCAGAGACAGGTCTCAAACCCACAGACTCCAGCAGGGGGTGCAGGCATCCCAAGTGGCCATTTAACTGCAGCACCAAATGCCTACCCTACCTGCCTGCCCTTAAAAACCAATATACCTGTTTATCCAGAGACACGAGCAGGTTTGGTCTATGCTGGTAAAAGCTCAGCTCTCCAGCTCTCCCAGCTATGCAACCTTGGTAAGGTCTCTTAACCTCACTGAAAAGTGGGAAGGATGCCACATCCATCCCGGGGTGCTGTGAAAATCACATAAATTGAACCTGTAGAAGACTTGCCCCTCTCTCAATATTATCGCCCTTGGGTCTGTGTGCCTCCACATTCTAGAATTAGAACAGCTACAGAGCAACACTGGGATTTGCTTGGATGGATACTGGAGCTGAGCCAATCCACAGATCATACGTGAGCCCACCGAGGGCCAGCTAAGCCCATGCTAGGTCAGCTGACCCTTGCTTGGCCCACGAACAGGAGAACTGCAATAATAACTGACTTGTTTCAAGCCACTGAGCATTAGGGAGGTTTATTATCCAGTAAAGGTGAAGACAAGATCCCAAACTCACTTGTAACAATTGCCTTCTTCAATAGAAATCACCCTAAGCCGTATCTGACACTCTCCTCCCCTGTGAAGCAAATGAAAGCGAACGCAGGTCTTTCTTCACTGGGCCTTGCAAGTTCACCCCGATGAAGACCAGCCACGTGCGACAGGCCACTGATGCTCTCGGGGACTGCATGCAGAACAGGCATTCCAGACTATTCTTTTTGAAATCTCAGATCCATTCCCTAGTGCTCCATCGTTTTTCTTGCAATCCATGCTATCCGCTGTCTTCTGTGTTGTCTTGGTGTCTGAAGCAGCCGTGTCTCCCTCTCCAATCTACAGGAACTTTGGACACTCTGGAAAGGTATCCCAAGTCAGAGATAATAGGCATAGAGAAGGACCAGAGGTGGTTTTCTGTGCATCAAATGCGTGTGTGCTCTTGTTGAGACTTCAGGCCCAGCCTCTCATGCTTTTTGCTCCCTTGCTGGTTCTCCTCTGGGACCCGGCAGTGGAGGCTCCATGTAATGAGCCTCTTATCCAAAGAGCTGGTCATTCTTGGAAGGGCTGGCTCCATGGAGGGAGAGCACCTGCTGGCAGGCCTGTAAAAGCCCTGCCTCCATCCCGGCTGTCTCTGAGGCATTTAGCATAGGTTGCCCGTGTTCCAGTGCAGGGACCCCAGATGCCACATCCTTCTTGTCTCTAAGTCCCCAACGTACTCATCATAGTACCAAGCAAGCATTCAGCAGGGCTCACTGAGGGATGGGATTAGAGTGAGAGAGTTTCCTGATGGCTGTGACTTCTGTGTATACACAGCTTGTCTTCCTAGAAGAGGAAGATTCAACAAGCTTCCCGAGGTTGGCGCGGTGGCCTGGCAGAGAAAGCCAACTCCTGCAGTGCCAGCATCCTATATGGGTGCCAGTTCTAGTCCCGGCTGCTCCACTTCCAATCCAGCTCTCTGCTATGGCCTGGGAAAGCAGTGGAAAATGGCCCAAGTCCTTGGGCTCCTGCACCTGCGTGGGAGACCTGGAAGAAGCTCCTGGCTCCTGGCTTTGCATCAGCCCAGCTCTGGCCAATGCAGCCATCTGGGGAGTGAACCAGCAGATAGAGGATCCCTCTCTCTTTCTATCTCTGGCCTCTGCCTCTCTGTAACTCTGCTTTCAAATAAATAAATAAATCTTTTAAAAAAGATTCAACAAGCTTCTGAATATGGACTCTTTCAGCCCAGATTGTAGAGAATATTTTCAAAGGAGTAGAGTTCCATTTCAAGGGGCAGCTGAAGGAACAGTTCCCTTGCAGGGTCTAAGTTCTCAACAGAGCTGCCATGAGGCCGTGGTGACTGACCCAGGGGGACAGAGCCGAGCAACCGTCCAGGAGGAGCTGAACTGCTGCCACCTTCATGAGTCCCCTGGGCCTACCCTGCTGTTCCCCCAAGGTCTGAAGACCCCATCTGCAGCCAGAAGATCCAGAGACAGCAATTCATCAAGTAGAGTCTGCGGATGTCAGGGCCGCTCCCCTCCATCCCCTCCACCCCGTGTGCCCCACAGGCTGACCCCTGGCTTCAACGGGTGGCATTGTCCGCAGGTGTCAAATGGGAGGAGAGACAGGTCAGAGTCTGCCTTCTCCACTTTCTCCCTGCTTTGGGTCCCTCCGTGACCAATGGGCCTGCTCGGCGGTCCGTCCTACAAGGGGCCCAGCCTCCCTGGCATTCAGTCCCCTGCTTCATCCTCTTGCCCTTTCCAAGCACAACAGCGTGGGAACAGCTGCCTGCAGCTGCCTGTCTCCAGGGGCCTCAGCCCCACCCACACTCTGAAAATGAGCCCTGTGTTCGGGTCTTCGGAACCCCCAACTTGCTTTTCCTTCCCTGGCGTTGCCCTGCCTGGCACAATGTGCAAAAAGCTTACCCTAAGACATGTCTAAGCTGTGCCAGGGTGCGCTCCAGGGCAAGCAGTTCGAAGACAGAGAGAGGATCTTCTCTTTCTAGCTTTCAGAACTCGTTAATCACTTTGATTCTATCTAAATACAGTAATACTAGGTTGGGTGTTTGAACAGTGGTTAAGGCACTGCTTGGGATGCCTGTATCCCATACTGGGGTGCCTGGGCTGGAGTCCCAGCTCTGCTTCCAATTCCAGCTTCCTGCTCAAGTGTACCATGGAAAGCAGCAGATGATGGCTCAAGCACTTGGGTCTCTACCACCCAGTGGGAGACCAGGATGGGTTCCAGGTCCCAGGCCCCTAGCTCTGGCCTTGCCTACTCTGTATCTATCTTTCTCTCTGTCTTTCAAATACAAAAAATTTTAAAGATTTATTTTGAAAGGCAAAGTTGTATATATATAAAACAGAGACAGAGAGAGGGGTCTTCCATTGGCTGGCCCACTCCCCAAATGGCTACAACAGCCAGGACTGGGCCAGGTCAAAGCCAGGAACCAGAAGCTTCTTCCAGGTCTCCAAGTGGCAGGGGCCCAAACACTGCTGCTTTCCCAGGAGCATTGGCAGGGAGCTGCATGGGAAGTGGTGCAGACAGGACTCCAACCAGCACCCATATGGGGTGCCAGTGCTGCAGGCAGAAGCTCAACCCACTATGCCACATAGCTGGCCCCTCAGATGAATTTTTTAAAGTTTAATAAAGTAATACAGGGACCGGCAACTGGCACAGTAGGTTAATCCTCCGCCTGCAGTGCCGGCCTCCCATGTGGGCTCCGGTTCTAGTCCCAGCCGCTCCTCTTCCAATCCAGCTCTCCATTGTGCCCTGGGAAAGCAGTAGAAGATGGCCCAAGTCCTTGGGCCCCTGCACCTGCGTGGGAGACCAGAAAGAAACTCCTGGCTCCTGGGTTCGGATCAACACAGTTCTCTGTTGCAGCCATTTGGGGAGTGAACTAACAGAAGAAAGACCTTTCTCTCTGTCTCTCACTCTCACTGTCTGTAACTCTACCTCTCTCAAATAAATAAATAAATATCTTTTTTTTTTAAATAAAGTAATACAAAATGAAGATAAGCCCCAACCTAGAGAGGAGCAAAGTTTCTATTCATTAATTCATTTACTGAGCTCCTATTAAGCCAGACACTTGTCTTTTTTTCCTTTTTCCTTTTTTTTTTTTTTTAAAGATTTATTTGTTTATTTGAAAGGCAGAGTTACAGAGAGGGAGAGGCAGAGAGAGAGAGAGAAAGTCTTCCACCCGTTGGTTCACTCCCCAGTTGGCCACAACAGTCAGAGCTGGGCCAGTCTGAAGCCAGGAACCAGGAGCCTCCTCCCGGCCTCTCATGCAGGTGCAGGGGCCCAAGCACCTGGGCCATCTTCTACTGCTTTTGCAGGCCACAGCAGGGAGCTGGATCGGAAGTGGAGCAGCCGAGACACAAACCGGCACTCATATGGGATGCCAGCACCACGGGTGGTGGCCTTACCCTCTATGCCACAGCGCCACCCATGCTGGCTTTTTGTTCAAGGCAGAGAGACAGAAACAGAGAGCTCTTTCATTCTCTGGTCCACTCTCCCAGTGCCTGCAACTGCCAGGGACTGGATCAGGCCAAAGCCAGGAGCCAGGAACTCAAAGCCACGGATTCCACTATGGGATGTGAGAGTCTAAGCAGCGTCTTAACCTCTGCGCCACACGCCTGCTCCTTGGCTTCGTTCAGACCCCAGGGGAAACAGAGTCCCTGCCCGCAGGGTGCTTACAATCTACTGCCGGCTGTCTCCCAGAAGGCACAGAGCCCACCAGAGGCAGGACTGCCACCAGAAACCCAAGTTTCCCGACTCCCTGAGCCTTCAGCAACTTCTCCAAGAAATCCATGACTCCAACAAGATTGAGAACAACTGCATTCATGACCCTGAATTCAAGCTTCCCCCTTGACAAGGAGAATGACGACCTGCCCGGGCCCCCAGGAATTGGAGGGGGCACCTGGCACACTCCCAGACTGGCGCAGCCACCCACCTTTCCGGCCTCTCCCCACTCCCATACACTCCGGCATCTTCCCTCCTTCAGCTCTCAGCACCTTTATAATTAGCACAGCGGCCAGCTCATGCCCTGGGGCCGGGGAACACAGAACTCCCCAGGGAGGAGCTGTTTTTTATGAATGGACGTTGTGGAGGACTGGATTTGGAGACAAGCCCTCACCGAGTGCCTGGGAACCATGTCCTAGATGAAACTCCTGCCTCTACAGGGGAGCGCCCCGAGAGTGGCTTAGGGGACAGTGAGGGGCAGCGGGCAGAGAAACCACGGGTCTGCCTGCCTGTCACATGCCCCCTCCCCCACTCCCCCTCCCCCAGACACTTGCACTTCTTCAGAAAGCTCTGAAGAGGCCGCACCAGCAACCCAGTGCAGCCCCTGCCCCTGGGTCCCACAAGACAGGGGCCAGGCTAGCCCACCAACCCCTTCCCATAGGTCCAGCCTGCACTCCGCCCTCTGCAACCGCTGCCCCCAACACACACACCTGCTTCTCCCTGCACCTCCAGATGCCTTGTGTGAGGCTGAGGGAAAGCTCTCCCCAGACAGCAAACACAGGAACCCCGGGGTCCCTTGGGTGGGTTGTCCCACCGGGGGTCACCACCCCAGCTCTGGCAGGGTCTGTGGACTCCACAATACCCACTTTGGGCCAAGCCACCTCGAAGGAGGAGGTCAGGTTTGTGTTTCTGGAATCCCCTGGGACTCGCATCTCTCTCCTTTGCAGGTCTCTTTAGCTCTCACAAATTTCCAACCAAAAGGCAATCTCGCGCGCGGTGAATGGGAAGACAGGAGAGGTAGCAGCAATTTCTAAAGGGCCCATGGCTTGTGGCTGCCGGGCAGGGGTCCATGGGAACAGAGCAGAAGGGGCTTTAGAGGTGAGCCGGGGGACAGGAAGCAGCCAGCCCACTCCCAGCCTCCCCCAGCCCCCACCGGGAGTAGAGCCCCAGAACTCTCAGGAGCCCTTCTGCCTGCCCAGGCCGACAGAGAAGACAAGAAGGTCGTGGTGATCACTGACCTGCTGAGATGGGGAGGACACTGCTGATGAGCGCCGGCTGGGACACGATGGAGCGCAGGAAAAGCTGGAGATAAATTCCCAGAGTCATTGGATTCAGGACCACCATGCTGGGAGCCGGCAATGCGCGGAGCCGCTCACCTCTGCTCTGGCTTCCTCACTGCTGCCTGCTCTCCCTCCCTCTCTCCCTCTCCCTCCCTCTCCCCCTCCCTCCCCCTTCCCCCCCCCCCCCTTTCCCCCTGCCTCTACCCAGAAAGAATGCCAACCATTTCCCATTAGACCTTCTCCCGTACTACACAGGGTTATATTTATCTCAAGCCCTGGATCAAATGCCCACATTAAAATTAAGCTGTCAGATTTTTCTTTTTCGGAGGCTGAGGTCAGTGCCCTTGGAGAGGGGAGGAAGAGGCAGCCCGGTCAGTGGGCTGCTGCTGGCAAGCGCTGGGGAGGGGTCCTGTTCCTGAGCCACACCCACCTGCTGGGAGCTCAGGGGTCCTGCGGTGCCTGGGACCCAGGTCCCGGTCTCAACCACAGTGTCCTGGTGTCCAGGAGGGAAGCCCCTCTCTTGTCAGCCGGTGACATTTCACCCACCGGGTGACAACCCTCACGTTGACCTGGATGCTTTTGCTTGCATTGTCCAGGGAGAGGAGGGAGGTCTCTCTGAAAGAGCGACTCTCTCCCTCCAGAAATGCCACACCAAGTCATGTCCATGAGAACAGTCAATGGACAGGAAGGAGACGGTTATGTAGCAAGCTAATCAAGGATTCCTCAACACGCTCACTGAAAAAGTGTATTGTAAAAAAAAAAAAAAAAATGATGCTTGGATTTCAAATTCTTTTCGTGCAAAAATAAACTCTTTTAATTCTGTTTTCCGCAGACTTTTGGAAACACCCTCCTATTTGTAGAAACCGCATCAGCGATGTGACCTTTGGCTAGACAAAATTCTTCAAGTAGAAATGATTGCATCCTCTCATTGATACCTCTCATGAGTCCACACGTCCTGCGACAGAGATGCTCAGATACTGCAATGATTAAACCAGCAACCCACAGAGTTGTTCATTCAGCCTTAACTCACACAACATACTCCCAGCACTTCATTGGAGTTGATTCAGAAATGGCCTGGAGGTTGCTGGAGGCTGGGGCAGGTGTCTCTGAGGACCAGCCCTGACCCTGAATGATGGTGGACCAGTTGGCCTCTCTGAGCCCCCGTCTTCTCATTCATAAATGAGACCACTTTCGAGGGTTGTTAGGAAGGTTGAATATGGGATGACTCACACATGAATTAGAAGTTGTCTGTGTTCCCACCCCCTACCCCCAGCATGCACGCCACTCTCCCATCCAGAAGGTGGCTCTGTCTCCCATGCTGCCGATCTGTGGCTTGCTCGGACCAATAGGACGTGGCCCAGGATGTTATGGCGTTTCTAGGCCTAGGTTTTAAGAGGCATGGCGGCTGCTGCTTCTGCTTTCCCTTGGGAACCATGCAAACGAGTCTGCACCATTGCGGAGGCCTTGGGGAATGGAAGCAGCCGCCCCAGTCTCACTGGCCACTTGAGATGATGGCAGGCACAGGGGGAGCAGTGGCAGACTCATGAGCAAATAACATGGCTCCCGTTTGAAGCCTGTAAGTTTTTGGTCATTAGGCAGCAACAGAGAACTGACACGGAGTTGCTTTTTTAATAAGCATGAATAATACACCCCGGGCCATGTTCAAAATACACAGGACGATTGAAGAGGGCTGCCCCCTTGAGCTGCTCTCCAAGTGTCTAACCCGGGGAGCTGTGGTGGTAGGCTGAACCCAGCCAGGACGTTCAAGCTTGCTTCTGTTCACTCCTGGAGCCCGCAGCCCCTACAGGGAGCTTTGGGTGGCTTGGAGAAGGTGCAATCTGCCCCAGAGGAAGAGTCACCGGGTGTCAAAATCTAAACTTGCACCACCCAGCTCGGATCCTTCCTCTGCAAAGCCCACCACTGCCCACGCACTTGGCACAAACTCTGTCAATATGTGCCACCTGTGACATCCGCTGCACCTGTTTTGGGATTGCTTCTAAACATCCCCGTGTTGCTATTTAGCCTGTGCTGACATCCCTGAAGACGGGGGGCGGGGGGAGTCCATAGCTCTTCGAATCTTCGAGGCCCTCAGGACAGCTCTTGGCACCTAGTAGCCCCTCAGTAATGCACAGTAATGGGTCAGATCACACCAGTGGAGTGGATTCGGAGAAAAGAACGCGAGAAAAGGGACATGACTCTGTTCCTCACATCTCGCTTCTTCCCAGCATCCCTTGGTACCTTCGCACACACTGTGCAGGCCTGAGCCTGGCTCCAGGGAAGGGCTTTGGTGAAGACAGTGAGAGAGGGAGGGAGAAGATGAGGTCATAAGGGCTGGGTTCCCGTGGCTTTGTAAAAAGAGAAAGTCCCATGGGACCAAGCTGGCTCTGTCTCCTTGCAGGCTTCCCTGTGCTGCCTTGGGACTCGGCATGGTCGTTGCCACCCGGTCTTGAACTTCCCAGCCATCAGAACCATGAGCTGAATGACCCTTTCTTAAACAATGTCAGTGAATTTCCATTTCCTCGTGTATTTTATAAGCCTGCTTCTTACGAGCTTACCCTAACTGAGCAAGGTAGAAATATGCATCTTTCTTCAAACCCTCCTGGAAGGGCTCTGTCTTTTTTCCAGCATCAAAACACAAAAACATTAGATTTGCCCAGAAGGAAACTATTTAAGGTCTGAGAAAGACTCACACCAATAAAGCCAACCAGAGTCAGAGCCTTCTCTCCCAGAGCTTGTATGGAGACGTGGACACTGGAGAACAATCCACTGGCCCCGTCCACTTACAATGCATGCATCACCTGACCCAGAAGTTCCACACACATACTCAGCCAACTAACCAGTGACTGGTTCAGGTGTGAGGACGCACGTGACTGCCTGACTGTGCACAGATGTGACGTTGGTGGACTAAATCATGGGACAGCCACTCGACGGAATGTTATACAGTCGTTAAAAAGAATAAGGTCATCTTTGTAAACAAATGGTTCTGGAGAAAATGGACTTCCACCTGCAGAGAAGAGGAAGAAGAGGAAGGAGAAGGAGAAGAGGAAGAGGAGGAGGAGGAGGAAGGGGAGGAGGAGGGAGAGAAAGAAGCAGCAGCAGCCTAATCACTCCCTTGATCCATATATAAAAATTAGTTCAAAATAGATCATAGACCTCAATGTAAGCGCTATGCTATTAAGTTTCTAGAACAAATAAGTAGAAAATCTTGGTGGTCTTGGGGTAGGCAGCAATTTTTTAAGTAAGATGCCAACAACATAAATCTTAAGCATATAAAGTTAAATTGGATTTCATAAAACATTTTTTAAACTTTCTTTTTATTTTATTTTTTAAAAAGATTTATTTATTTATTTTAAAGTCAGAGTTACACAGAGACAGAGAGAGAGAAAGAGAGAGAGAGGTCTTCCATCCAATGATTCATTCCCCAATTGGCTGCAATGGCCGGAGCTGCACCTATCCAAAGCCAGGAGCCAGGAGCTTCTTCCAGGTCTCCCACGCAGGTGCAGGGGCCCAAGGACTTGGGCCATTTTCCACTGCTTTCCCAGGCCATAGCAGAGAGCTGGATCGGAAGTGGAGCAGCTGGGACTAGAACTGGCGCCCATATGGGATGCCGGCACTGCAGGCCAGGGCGTTAACCCACTGCGCCACAGTGCCAGTCCCTAAACTTTCTTTTTAAAATATAGTTGCTAAATTGGAAAGTCAAACCAAAAACTAGGATAAAATGTTTGCAAAACACATATATGATAAACGACTTGTATCCAGGATATATAAAGGTTTACAACTCAATAATAAGATAAGCAACCCAACTAAGATAACTGGGCAACAGATGTGACTAGATAATTCACCAGGGAGATACAAGAATGGCAAAGAAGAGTTCAGAAAGATAATATTCAGCATCTTTGGTCACTAAAACCACAGTGGGATACCACTGCATGGCTGTCAGATGGCTAAAATTAAAAGACGGGTAATACCATGTCAGAGGGAAGCTGGCATATTGCTCGTGGGAATGAACAACTGTATGAACACTTTGGAAAAGAGCTTGCCCATTTTATAAATAAAGTTTAATTTACATTTATGTCACAATTCAACAGCTGTCTTCAGTATTTACTCAAGAGAAATAAAGCACATGTGCACACAAAGTGAGTATTCCTAGCCACTCTGTAATCGCTAAAACCAGAACCAACCCAATGCCCATCAACTAATGACTGAATAAGCAGACTGTGTGGGCACAAACAATACAGAAGCAGCCAGCGAGCGAATGGAGCCGCTCAGTAGCACAGCAGGAAATCAAGTGCATTAAGCAGTGTGAAAGCTGCCGGACCAAACAGGCTACATACTTCCATGGCATTCGGGAAAAGGCAAAATACAGCCACGGAGAACAGACCAGTGATTGCCAGTGGTTGCCAAAGGGGAGGGCTGGGAGCTGGGAGTGGCCTGCAAAGGGGCCCTGGGGTGGGGAATGTCTGTGGGGATGGAAGTGGTGCTCTGTGCATTGTCAAAACTTGTCAATCAGTACTCTTAAAAGGGTGTTTTATTGTATGTAAATTTTCCCTCAATAAACTTGACTTTATAGAAATATAGCTCACAATTATGCACTGATATGGAATTTTGTGGATTTTTTTAAGATTCATGTATTTGAAGGGAGGAGAGATCTTCCATACACTGGTGCACTCCCCAGTGGCCACAGCAGGGAGTGCAAGGACTTGGGCCATCTCCTGCTGCTTTCCCAGGTGCATTAGCAGGAGTAGGATCAGAAGTGGAGCAGGCAGGACCTGAATCTATGCTCATATGGGATGCTGGTATCCCAGGCAGCTTAGCCTGCTGTGCCACAGTGCCGGCCCCCTGAAGTCTTGTTGAATAAAGCAGTGAAGTCAGTACACCTGATCGAACTTCTGAACAAACAGGCAAATCCCTTTACCAGCTACTTCCGTGTGCAGAAAGAAAGTTCTAGAACACTGTATGGGGGATGAAGGAAGATGGAGGAAGACTCTCCTTTTACCCTTACGTAGATTTATATTGTTTTCCATTTTTTACAATGAGAATTATTTAATTTGGAATTTGAAAATAAAAGCATTTTTTTAATTTTACAAAATCAAATTCTGGAAATAAGAAATAAAGAAGACAGGAGAGAGGCCTCCTTCCTGTATGTCCAAGGTCCGGCACGTCCTTGGCTGACGCTATGCAGGGAGCAGACAGAATTACTGATGCGTCCTGGCACAGAAGCAGACCGCCGAGCCCGGCCTCTGTGGCTCAGAATTGACAACGATTCCGTCACTCCGAAGCCCTGGCCACCTCCAGCCGACAGCAGCATCAGCAGGTGGGACACAAGACTGGGCAGCTGAGAAGCTCGGGGGAAGCTGCTCCACGTAGCCCATGGTCCCCCATCAGCCCAAGATTAAATCACAGTGAGGGGGCGGCACTGTGGCGCAGCGGGTTAACGCCCTGGCCTGTAGTGCCGGCATCCCATATGGGCGCCGGTTCTAGTCCCAGCTGCTCCTCTTCCGATCCAGCTCTCTGCTATGGCCTGGGAAAGCAGTGGAAAATGGCCCAAGTCCTTGGGCCCCTGCACCTGCGTGGGAGACCTGGAAGAAGCTCCTGGCTCCTGGCTTCGGATCGGTGCAGCTCCGGCTGTTGCGGCCAGTTGGGGAGTGAATCATTGGATGGAAGATCTCTCTCTCTCTCTCTCTGCCTCTCCTCTCTCTGTGTAACTCTGACTTTCAAATAAATAAATAAATCTTTAAAAAAAAAATCACAGTGAGAACCCATGGAACCTCACCCGGCAAAGGACAGCAGCAGGGAGCGAGTGAGCCAAGTCTCACGCACACACACGCACATGCACACACACGCACACGCACACGCACACGCACATAGCACTTATCCAGCTGCTTAGCCTGCAGGTTTTTTTTTTTTTTTTTTTGCTATATTCTTTTATTTATTTGAAAGTCAGAGTTACAAAGAGAGAGAAGGAGAGGCAGAGAGAGAGAGAGAGAGAGTCTTCCACCCACTGGTTCACTCCCCAGTTGGCCACACCAGTCAGAGCTGCGCTGATCTGAAGCCAGGAGCCAGGAGCTTCCTCTGGGTCTCCCATGCAGATGCAGGGGCTCAAGGACTTGGGCCATCCTTTACTGCTTCTCCAGGCCATAGCAGAGAGCTGGATCAGAAGTGGAGCAGCTGGGACCTGAACCCGGCGTCCCTATGGGATGCTGGCATTGCAGGCGGCGGCTTTACCCGCTACATCATAGCGCCGGCCCCTAGCCTGCGGTTGTTGTCAAGCTCCGCTCATCTTATCCAATGCAGTGCTTCCCAGGCTGTGCCGTGGAGGGACACTCATTCCAAGAAAAGCTCTGTTTTCAAGGAGCAGAGGAGTTCACACACACACACACACACACACACACACGAGGAAACACTGCCTGTTTTATGGGCCTCCAGGGATTTTACAATACTCGCAAAGATTAGCTTCTCAATGCCACTGAAAGGGCTGGGCATTTGGCACAGCAGCTAATACACCTGTTGAGGGGCAGAGTTGTGGCACAGCAGGTTAAGCCTCCACTTGCAACACCAGCATTGGTTCAAGTCCTGTCTGCTCCACTTCTGATCCAGCTCCCTGATAATGTGCCTGGGAAAGCAACAGAAGATGGCCCAAGTGCTTGGGCCCCTGCCACTTATGTGGGAGGCCTGAGACTTGGCCCAGACCTGACTGTTGCAGCTATTTGGGAATAAACTATTGATGGAAGACCTCTCTCTGTCTCTCCCTCTTTCTCTCTGTTGCTCTGTCTTTCAAATAAACGAATAAATAAATAAATAAATAATTTTTTTAAATGAAAGGCACTGAGAAATCCTGTACTGATGTTATTTTTACCCCTAAAGTACTTGGCCCCTAAACGTCTTTTTATTAAATTCCCATTATTTATTCTCCCATTTTTCTTATGTATGTCCCAAAACATTCCTGGGAAACTGGAATTAAATGGCACATTTTCCATGAACTTTTTGGGGCCACTGTGAATACTAAGCATGTTTCTGGTGTGATAAAGAATTCTGATGTAGGGCTTTACTTTTTATCCAATCCTTTTTTAGTATCTCTTTTCCACATGATACAGTAAATCAGCAGGATTCGAACTGCAATCCCCATTTTATAGAAAACTGAGGTGGGGATGAGGTTCTGGGAATGGCAGCTGAGACTACACTCAAAGTCTGGCAGGCCTGCGCATCGGCTGGCAAGACATTCACTACAAACCCTCCCTGCCAACCTGGATGCATAGACCTACTCTACTGCCTGTACTTAGCACCTGCAAAATTTTATTTTTGTATATTCATTGAGAGAATATTACCCCACCCCACCCCCACCCCCACCCCTACCTTCATCACTTTCCCCAACTCTGGCACCTGCCCCTGCCTCAATTCCACCCCCTAACCCATCACCTGCAGCACCATCCCTGCCGGAGAGCAGTTCCTCTTGTATTTGGAATACATTGGGCAGGCTGGGGAGGGGAGCCCACTGGAACTGTCTGATTGAGACCAAGGGTATTTGCCAAGCTTGGCTCTAGTATCTGTGCCGCTGAAGATGGAGATCAAGGGCACGGGGCTGTGTTTGCAAGGTCTTAGAACAGGACTCTTCCTGACATGGCGATGGGCTAATGCTGACCCAGGCCAGGAAGGAAGGGCAAGAAAGGCTCTGCCCTTGCCACATAGAATGATACAACAGAGAGGGGGGCACTGGGCCTGGCCGTCAAGATAGCTATGTCCTACAGCCAAGTGCCTGGGCTCAGTCCCCAGCTCCTGACTCCAGCTTCCTGCTAATACAGACTCTGGGAGGCAGTGCTGATGGCTCAAGCAATTGAGTTCCTGCCACCTATCTGGGGTTCTTATTTCCTGGCTTCGGCCATGGTCAAAATCATTGTGGGCATGTGGGGGAGGGAACCAGTAGATAGAGCATGCTTGCTCTCTCTCTGTCTCTCAAATATATTGTAAAAAGCTGTTTTAATTATAGAAGAGAACTCTTGGCCAATGCCACTTATGAAACAGTCCCTGAGAGACGGAGGAGAACATGTCTAGGCTATAGCCTTACGCTGCTTTTGTGACAAGGAGGCCCTCCCCATTCTGCACACTGTTGTGCAAACCCAGGGGCCTCAGTAGGTTCTGTGTTGACTCCACTCCTTCAGCCCTAACGTGCTCTGAAAATATTCAAGATCACCTCCAAGGCCAAAACATACACATAGGCAATCTAGGATAAGAGGAGCAGACAATTATTTTTTTTTAAGCTCTGGAAAGATGGAAAATTTTCCAATGGGGGTGGGTTAAAGATACCACTAGGGATGCCCACATCCCAAGGGCCTGGTTCAAGTCCCAGCTCTTCTACTTCCAAACCAGCCTCCTGCTAGTGTGCACCCTAGGAGGCAGCAGGTGATGGCTCAAGTACTGGGGGTCCCTGCCACCTCCGTGGGACACTTGGATCGAATGCTGGGCTCCTGATTCTGGCCTGGCTCAGTCCCCAGTATTGCAGACATTTTGAGAGCAGACCAGCGGATCTCACTCCATCTGTCTCTCTGGCCCTGTCTGTCTTTCTTCCAAATAAAACGGAACTAAATAAATACATGAACTTTCAACAATTTTCTGCCCAATTATCATGGATTGTGTGATACCCTGTCTCCCACGTACACAGTTACTGACCCTGAGTCACGTGTGTGTCCTCAGGGTGTTGATGGGCCAGGCCAAGCTGGAGAAGACAGAACAATGATTCGGGAAGGTCCCAGACAGGGTGCAGGGTGCATCCAGCCACTTGTCCATTGCTCATTCATTCTACAAGCGCTTACTGAGTTCCTACTTGCAGCTTGCCCACCAACCATTCCTTCTTTGAACCCCAACCTCTCTCATTTCCTTTCAGCTTTCTACACCTCTCCTGTTTCCCACGCCATACTTGCCCCCAGCCAAACTCCTCCCCTACCCCACCTCTGGATCTCTAATAGAATTACTGGAACTCAGCAAGGGCCCACAGTGAGCAGCCATCCCACAAACACGGGCAGACACAGGTGGGCATGGTGCCAAGCTCAGCCTGTGGGCTGGCATGGGACAGCAGCCTGCAGAATAGCATGGAGTTGAAGTCAGAAGTGACCTGGGTGGCCCCACTGCCATCTGGGTTACATGGGTCCCAGGGAAGTGGAAGACCAGAGTCAACAAGGAAGTAGGGAGAAGAATTTTGGTTGCAGTTCTCATGGAAGGATTCCTGGAAGAGTCAATTCTCATAAGGACACCCACCCTGAACCCTGTTCGCTAACCCCCTACCACACTTGTACAAGCCACGCAGCATCTCCACGGGTGGGACTAACTATCTCCCCATCACAGACAACAAGACAGATGCCGAGCGCCGAGACACCACAGAGCTGGGATGCAAAGGCAGCCCGCATACCCCAGAGCCTGCGCCCACCAGAGCACAGAGCCCAATCCCCAGTCTGGACACGTAGGGATGGGGCAGCAGGTGAGGGCACAGGTGGGCATGCTCATGGTCCTTTGGGAGTCCTTGGAGGGGAAGAGAATAAGCTAAGCTTGGAGGGCAGATGGCAGCAGGTTCTGGTGGCCCAGGGTGCCAAGTGGCCAGACAGAGAGGGAGGGGATAGTTTCCAGTTTCTGCTCGCGCTGGGAGCTGCCAGCCGGCACAGGCAACTTGTGCTTTCCAGAGTTCCTGCTCACCCCCCAGCTGCAAAGCCTCCCCGCCTTCCCACCTTCATGTCCCCATTCTCCCAGTTCTCCCAAGGCCCCAGCCAGGAGGGATGCATCCACTCCAGGAATTCCCCGCTGTATTCCCTGCCTCTCCTCCTGGCCACCCTCAACGTGCCTGGCAGTAATAACACCATGACGACGGGAAGCAGAGGGAACCTGGATGGGACCATGGCTCTGCCCCTTACCAACTCAGGACAGAGACAGGACAGAGGAGCTGTCCCCTCTGGGGTTGTGATGAGTGTCGGAGGCCACACCGGGCTCCTTGGACAAGGACTGCCCAGATCTTGGGACTTGGCCAGTGCGAGCTCCTTGCAAGCATCAACAGTTAAGTGGAAATGGGACGGCGCTTTGCTAGCTGTGGCAACAACCACGGAGATTCTGGCCAAAGCTGGGATGGGGGTTGGGGTAGGCCTGGGGGTCTCAAAGTATTGTCTGCTCCTGAGGAATCTGGGATGCCGGACCCTCTTCAGGGTCCCGTCTGCTTCCCCTGCAGCGATAAGGGCGAGGGAGGGGGCACAGAGTTCCTGCCCGGGTGAACAGCTGCAGGTGGGCGCAGCAGCAGCAGGAAGGTGGCCCAGGCCGCAGCACTGCCCCTGCCCATGAGTTACAGCCCAGGGAGTGTCCTGGGTTCTGGCCCATCAGACTGGTAGCTCCTCCTCTCTTCTAGGGCAGGGGGTGTAAGTCTAGAAGAGGGTGGCCCTGGGGCGAGCATGGGGAGTGGGTTTCCTCGGCAGTGTGGATTAGACATACTGCACTTAGAAGGCCTTACAGAGGCCTTGCCATGCGAGAGGAGTGATGCAAACTCTTCAGAAACACAGATGCTTCTGTTCGCGCGTACATGTCAAGGTCAAGGTTGCCCTCATCTGTACTTTCATTTTTTTTAAGATTTGTTTATTTATTTGAAATGCAGAGCTACAGAGAGGCACAGAGAAAGAGAGACAGACAGAGAGACAGAGAGAGACAGAGAGAGGTCTTCCACCTGCTTGTTCATTCCCTAATTGGCCGCAATGGCTGGAGCTGCGCCAATCCAAACCCAGGAGCTAGGAGCTTATTCCAGGTCTCCCACACGGGTACAGGGACCCAAGGGCTTGGGCCATCTTCTATTGCTTTCCCAGGTCACAGCAGAGAGCTGGATTGGATGTGGAGCAGCCGGGACTCGAACCAGTGCCCACATGGGATGCTGGCACTACAGGCAGCGGCCTCACCTGCCACACCACAGCGCTGGCCCCTCACCTGTACTTTCAACCTTGCAGTAGGCTGTCTTTGTCTGGACTGCTGTCAGAGAGCACCGCAGGCCAGGCGACTCACAAACATCAGATAGTGACTTCTCACAGTCCTGGAGGGCTGGCAAGTCCAAGGTCACAGCGCGGGAAGATCTGGCATCTGCCTCACAGAGGGCCTCTCCTCACTGCATCCTCACGTGACGGCTGGGAAGGAAGAGCTCTCTGGGGTCTCCTTGGTAAGAGTTACACCCTCCTGACCTGAACACCTCCTAGCGCCATCACTCTGGGCATTGGCTTTGAGCACACGGGTCTCTGGCCATAGCTACTTAGGAGTGGGCTTTATTTTGGGCACGTTGTTAACTCCTGGCCGCGAGGCCCGTGCTACCCCATCTCTATTTTTCCAAAGGCAAAACTGGATGGATACACAGCAGGCATTCGATACGTGCTGAATAAATCAATGAACTGGTTAGCATGGTACATGCAAAATACACGAAGTATGCTACATAAATCCAGGACCTTATAATTAGTTCCACCTGGGGCTGGTGCTGTGACATAGCAGGTTAAAGCCCCAGCCTGCAGTGTCAGCATACCATACGGGCGCTGGTTTGAGTCTCAGCTGCTCCACTTCCAATCCAGCTCTCTGCTATGACCTGGGAACACAGTGGAAGATGGCCCAATCCCTTGGGTCCCTGCACCTGTGTGGGAGACCTGGAAGAAGCTCCTGGCTCCTGGCTTCGGATTGGTGCAGCTCTAGCCATTGCAGCCATTTGGGGAGTGAACCAGTGGACGGAAGATTCTCTCTCTCTCTCTCTCTCTCTCTCTCTCTCTCTCTCTCTCTACCTCTTCCTCTCTGTAACTCTGCCTTTCAAATAAATAAATCTTAAAAAAAAAGTAATTCATCCAAGGTTAAGTTCGCCTCTGTAAAGTCTCAGAAGAGACACGCCTCCTGCCCAGGGAACCATGAGTTTACAGCTGCAGAGGCATCGGCTTAAATTAAATGACACATGGCAGGCAGCTTGCACAAAGTCTGGCTCCTAAGTGTGGGGTTCCGGGGAGGCCTTCCTGAGCTCACAGCAGAGTGAGTGCCTTAACGGCCGTGATGTGAAGAACACCTGCCTATCAGGGATACGACCGGGCCTGCAGTGAAAGAACCTGCTGTGCCCAGCTCGGGATCCAGGAAACACCACGTCTTCAGAGGGGAACGTGCTGGCACAATGTCAAGTGTAGTCTCTGAGTCCCCCTGTGTGGCCGGAAGATGCGTTAGCCCAGTGTGGTGGTTTGGGGGGCAGCCATAACTAAGGATCACAGGCCAGGTGATTTGAACAACCGAGACTCATTTCTCACGTGTCTGGAAGCCAACAAGGCCAAGATCGAGTGCCCACAGAGCTGGCTTCTTCTCTGGCTCGACTCCACCTTCTTGCTCTGTCCTAACATGGCCTTTCCTCTGTGCCTGCTTCCCTGGTCTTCCCGTGTGTGTCCAACTCTCGCCTTCTTGCAAAGATACACGTCAGCTGGGATCAGGGCCAATGGCCTGTTTTAACCTAATCACCTTCTACTGCCCCTATCTCCAAATGCAGTCACATCGAAGGTACTCAGGGTTAGGACTCAACCATGCAAATTTGGGGAGGTCCCAGCACAGCCCATCATACTGAACTGAATGGCTCTCAGCTATGGGAGGGGTCACATAGTCGCTGGGGTCTGAAGAACCTGGGTTCAGATCCATTGGTTTCCTGACCGTGCAGGCGTGGGCAGGTTGCCAAGCCCATGTGAGCCTTTTGACTCCTCCTCTGCGTGCTGGGACTCCTGGGTTTTCTGGGGTTCAAGGGAATTACCGAGTGGAAAGTACCTGGCACACAGTGGTGCCTAGGGCTTAAGGACTGCTGGTCACCCTGTTGGCCTACATAGGGGAATCCTTGGACTCTTGGATACACACAGCCCCTTCCAGATGGACCACTGGGGTGGGGGTGGGAGGCAGGAATACTTGTGGCTCCTCTGAGCACTGTCCCACCCCAGGAGAAAAATGACTTACAGAGCAGCTTCCCAGCCCCTGTGTGGGTGTGGGGAGGGTGTCATCGTGCCAAGAAGGAAGTAGATCAGGTTTCAGGCTCCCTAATATCAAGCGGGCCATCTGTGGATGTGGGCACCTTACCCCATTGCTATAAGAGTTGGATGAAAGGTTGACGTTTTGGTATAGGCAAGGCTGAACCTTTGAAAGCCAGAGCTGCTCAGCACTTGACATTGTCAGCAAAAGCTATGACTGCAGCTTGAACACTGGCCCACATCTGGGAAAAGACAATGCGATACAGCACGTTTACCAGCCCAGAACGTCCAGTAACCGGTCATCTGTCCTGGTTCTTTGGTGCCTCATGCACTTGACCGCTACAGTGTGTATATGGCTTGAGTGAGTTCCCCAAGGTCTCCTGTTCTGACAGCTTGGTCCCAGGGGGCAGTGGCGGGCAGCGGGGGAACCTGGGAGAGGTGTTGTCCCATGAAGGTCATTAGCTCATTGGAGGGACCAGGGAAGAGCTTAATGTGGTTCTCTTGGACTCCTGCAAGAGTGGGTTCTTATACAAAAAGCAAGACTGGCCCCTGAATCTCTCTGGCTTCCTATCTCACTCCGTGAATTCTCTTCTATACTTGGCCACCGCTGTGATGCCTTGCGCTGTGAGCTCTTACCGAAGGCAGGGCCAAGGAGAACACTTGATCTTGGACTTTCATCCTCCAAAACTGTGAGCTAAATAACCCTTTAAAAAAAGAGATATATTTATTTATTTATTTATTTATTTGAAAAACTGAGTTACAGAGAGAGGGGAGAGAGAGAGAGAGAGAGGTCTTACATCCACTGGTTCACTCCCCAGATGGCCACAGCAGCCAGGGCTGAGCCAGGTCAAAGCCAGGAGCCAGGACCTTCATGTGGGTGGCAGGGGCCCAGACACTTGGACTATATTCCCCTGCTTCTCCCAGGCTGCTAGAAGGCAGCTAGATTGGAAGCAGGGCAGCCAGGACATGAACCGGCACCCAAATGGGATGCTGGCATCACAGGTGGTGGCTTCACCTGTTATACTACAATGCTGGCCCCAACAAACCTTTTTTTTTTTTTTTTAAAGATTTGTTTATTTGAAAGGCAGAGTGACAGAGAGAGACTCACACAGAGAGAGAAGAAGATGTCCATCCACAACAGCAGGGGTGGGTCAGGCCAAAGCCAGGAGCCAGAAACTCCCATGTGGGTGGCAGGGACTGTAGTACCTGAACCATCATCCGATGCTTCCCCGAGGTACCTTAATCAGACAAACAGATGGAGAGGGAGGGGCTGAGCAGGGTCCTGGAGGAGATGCAGGTGCATCCTGGGAAGTACGGTGCATGGAGCCAACAGTTAAAGACGTAAGATTACATTGCAGGGTTGCAGGAACTCCAGCTCCCCCACACTTAACGAGTTACACCATATCAACACCACTACGAGTTACACCATATCAGCACCACTACCAGAGCCACGCCGCTGAGTCCAGGCCACACTCAGGGAGAGGAGCGCTGACTTCTCCACTTGAAGGGGAGAAGGCCCAAGAAATGTGTGGTCTTGTTTCATTGTTTCATGTTCTTGTTTCATGTTCCATTCCTGTGCTGCTCTTGGGTGAAGCTTGTATATTCTGCTCTTCTCTTCATCTAAGGCTCCTGGGTTCCTCTTACAAACAGACGCTGGCCTCCTCTCTGCCAGCCATGCCCACCCCCCCCAACTCAATCTTCAGGGGACACAGACTGGTCCTTCTCTTGAGCCTGGCACATGGTCTTCCAACTGGCACGATGCCACCGTAGCCCAGAGCAAACCCACACCCCAAACCCGCTTCGCTGTCCTGGCTTCCTGTGCTTCCAAATAAGACCAGAGAGCCACGCGCACCTGGGTCACATCTTCTTACCTACTAAAGCTAAACACACACGGACCTGTGGCTAAGCAGAGAGGTTTGGTTGCACACGGTCAATCACCTGGGAGGTTTGTTCACACAGAGATTCCGGAGCTTCTGACCAAGGAAGTCCCGGGAGGTGGGCGGAGATCTCCACTTGCAGCATTCCCAGGTGCTGCTGTGGCTGCTCCACGCCCGTGGGCCGCACTAAGAACACTGGTCTAAGGGCTAACCTCATACAGTGATGGAAACAGGGGAGCAAGCTTATCCTGATGACCCCTTTCTGCAGGAAAATGTGGAAGAACTCACAACTCACATGGTGTAACTAGTTAGTTAGTTAAAGTTAGGTGGGCTGGAACCCTTTTTTTAAAGATGCACATGATGTGTTCAGTATATACTGTTTGTTGACAATTAGTTTAAATACACAGCACTTTTAAAAGATTTATTTATTTGAAGGGCGGAGTTAACACAGAGAAAGGGGGACAGAAAGAGGTCTTCTATCCACCGGTTCACTCCCCAAATGACCCCAAAAAGCAGGGCTGGGGCCAAGGCCAAAGCCTGAAGCTTCTTCCAGGTCTCCCACATGGGTGCAGGGGCCCATGGACTTGGGCCATCTTCTACTGTTTTCCCAGGAGCTCAAGCAGACAGCTGGATTGGAAGTGGAGCAGCTGGGACTCGAGCCAGTGCCCATATGGGATGCCAGCGCTGCATACATGGACTTTAACTTGCTGGGCCATGGCGATAACCCCAATAAATAGCAGTTCTTAAAAAAAAAAATTAATTCGAAAGGCAGAGTTACCGAGAGAGAAGGAGAGACATCCTCCATCCTCTGGCTCACTCCTCAAATGCCTGCAACAGTCAGGGCTGGGCCGGACCAAAGCCAAGAGCTTCTTCCCAGTCTCCCACGTGACTACAGGGGCCCAGACTCTTGGTCCATCCTCCACGACTCTCCCAGACCCATTAGCAGGGAGCTGGATTGGAAGTGGAGCAGCCGGGACTTGAACCAGTAGTACCCATGTGGGAGGCCAGCACTGCAGGCAGCAGCTTAACCCGCTCCTACCCCATAAACTCAGGGCCCCCAAGGTGGAACTCTTACATTCCCGCAGAATGGTGCTGTCTCTGTAACTGTCGATTTGATACGCCCACCTTCCCAGGATGCACCTGTGGAGACCAGCTTGGACCAGTGCGCATGCTCAGACCCCACCCCGCTTGCATAGCCAATTGGGTGCCGCCCCCTTCCGTATAAAAAGGGCGGGAAGCTAGCGCTTCTTCCGCCGTGGGGCGCCTTGGGCGTGTAGTCCTTGTCCTTGTCTTTCGCCATTGTGTTGCGGCCTCGAGGGCCCGCTCCCGCCTTCCCAGCCTGCACTTCCCAGTTACAGTTACCGTTTTGGATGTTTCCCTTGGCCCGCTCACGTTGGGCATTTCCCTGCGTGGGGCGGCCCACGCTCGTGCGCGGACCTGTGTTTATTCCCTCACTTGTAAGTACAGTGTGCTCCTGTTTGCACACCAGTCTCGGCCTGGCGTTTCTGTCAGAGCGGCGAGAACCTGGGCTACAGATGAATGTATTCACTGCCGGCCGTGGCGCCCGGGCCGAGACCCCCTGAGCCCCCGTTCCTCACCCAAGGGAGCCTGGGCCGGGTGCGGGACCTGGTTGCTGTAGCTCCGTTAACTGGCGGCAGCCGGCTTTCCCTGATGTGCTGGGAGAGGCGGCATGGATAATGACCGCATCTGAAGGTAATTGTCGGGCCTGGGAAGGCAGCACGTGACTTCCCGGCTGCAGACCGGCCGGCTAATGCGGTTAGGCCCACATGAATGCGCCTTCGCCTGGGGCTGATCGGCTCCCAGCCCCGCGCGGAGGTGTAGGAGCAGGTGGCCGAATTAAATGCCCGCCGCGGCCAGTTCCCCTGCGGGCAGCTGTCGAAGGCCCACGGGGAGGTGGGGACTTTGCGGACTAGGAGAGTCCACAAGGGGGCAGCGTTGGCGTCCTCCTCCTGCCGCTTCACTCTGGGAGGGTTGGGGGCCAGCGGCCGGAGGGGAGGTGGACCAGTGGTCGCAGGGGAGCTGTGGGGGCCAGGCTGGATGCTAAGTGCCTCTGCAGACCGCACGCGACCCACACAGCTCCGTGAGATGGGCAAGCCGAGGCTCGGAGACTCGTACAGCCGGGATGGAAATGTCTCACATGCAAAGACCTTTCCCGCCCCAGCATCTGTCTGTCTGAGGTGGACAGCTGAGATGGACTAGGCTCGCACGCTGGGCTTTCGAGTCCGGCCCAGTGAATTCTGGCTCCCGGCTGCTCAGCCCCACGGTCTAAAGGAGCAGCCCTTCCACAAGGGCCAGTGGCAGTCCTGAGACCCTACCTCCAACGGCCTTTGTTCCCCCTCAACAAAGGAAAAGGATAAGGGTTATGCCGGGTCTAGAATCACCTGAAACCCTACTGAACACAATTTTGGAAGCACCAGCCAGGGCTGTGAGATAGGAGAAAGAGGTTTAAGAGAATTCATTAGTAGAATTAACACACTATGGAAACAGCCGAGCATAAAAGATAATGGACGCTGAGAACTCATCTACAACAGCAGACTAGATTGGTGTCTGGGGGGAAGTTTAGCAAAAATTGGGGTCAATCTGATGAGAACTTGAAAACCCTGCTGATGGCATAGCGGGTAAAGCCACTGCTTGCAGTGCCAGCATCCCATTTGGGCACTGGTTCAAGACCCGGTTGCTCCACTTCCCATCCAGCTCTGCTATGGCCTGGGAAAACAGTGGAAGATGGCCCAGGTCCTTGGGCCCCTGCACCCATGTGGGAGATCAGGAAGAAGCTCTTGGCTTCAGATCAGCTCAGCTCTGGCCATTGTGGCCATTTGGGGAGTAACCAGCGGATGGAAGACACATTCTCTCTCTCTCCCTCTCTCTAACCCTGCCTTTTAAATAAATAAATGCTTAAATAAATAAATCTTAAAAAACCCTGCCAAAGGCAGAAAAACAACATCAATACACTGAAATATAACTTGATCTTGAATGCAATCAATATTTTAAGATTGTATTCTCCTAAGACTCATTTGATATTTATATGGCTGTTTAATAAATATTCATTTACTGCCACTCCTTATTAACCAAATCATTTTATCTTCTGTAATTCTGGTGCTGTGACACTTGGGCCCTGTTGATCCTGGAGGGACTGCCCCACCCAGGGATGGCTAATTCCTAGTGACAGTTGCTGTGGCTTTGCTGACCTGGAGCGAGCATAGGCAACCCCTTAACCCACAAACTGTAACCCCCACTGGCCTCTGAGTGACCCTCTTCCACGGGCTCCCCAGCTCATGGCCACCATCTCCCTGCCCCCATGTCTGCAAGGCCACATCCGAACAGCTAGGGACATCCCCAGCAGCCCTGCAGTTGACCTGTTCCTTCCTGCAGAACTGACTCTCAGGCCTTAGCCACACGTTCCCTTCTCACCATGCAGGAGGACCCTCAGGCGCTCTCTGGTGTGATTCTGGGTAGTCTGAGTAGTACTTGTCTCTTCATTTTAAGGATTTATTTATTTGAAAGGCAGAGAGACAGATTGTCCACCTGTTGGTTCATTCCCCAAATGGCCACCACACCCAGGCTGGACCACGCCAACATCTGCACTGCAGACAGAGGCTTAACCTTCCATGCCACAGCACTGGGCCCCTGGACATATCTTCTTCAAAAACTGATACACAAAAATTGTACATTATGGTACCATATGATGTTTCTATACAGTATGCATTGTTTCTTTTCAAATTGGCGTAAACATATCTATTTCCTCATTTATCATTTCTTTATGATAAAAACACTTAAAATCTCTTTTTAAGATTTATTTATTTGAATAGCTGAGCCTCAGAGAGAAAGATCTTCCATCTGCTGGCTCATTCCCCAAATATTCTCAACAGCTAGGGCTAGGCCTGACCCAAGACAGAAGCCAGGACCTTCCTCCAGGTCTCCCAATTGGGTGGCAGGGACCCAAGTATTTGGGCCATCATTGCTGCTTTCCCAGGTGCATTAGCCATAGTGCTGGGTCAGAAGCGGAGCAGCCAGGACGTGAACTGACACTGAGAAGGAATGCTGGTGTCATGGGCAGCAGCTTAACCTGTGCGGCAACACTGGCACCCTTTTCTTTTTTATTTTATTTTTTATTTTTGACAGGCAGAGTGGACAGTGAGAGAGAGAGAAAGAGAAAGGTCTTCCTTTTTGCCGTTGGTTCACCCTCCAATGGCCGCTGTGGCCGGCACATTGTGCTGATCCGAAGCCAGGAGCCAGGTGCTTCTCCTGGTCTCCCATGCAGGTGCAGGGCCCAAGGACTTGGGCCATCCTCCACTGCCTTCCCGGGCCATAGCAGAGAGCTGGCCTGGAAGAGGAGCCCAGTTCCTCTTGGCATCAGCTTAGCTCAGCCATGGCTGTTTTAGGCCTTTGGGAAGTGAAGCAGCAGACAGAAGATCTTCTTCTGTCTCTTTCTCTCTCAAAATAAAATTTTAAAAGTATAACACATATGTACTATGCAATTATGTACAGTACATATTTGATAATAAATGACTTGCTAGTTTATGTGTTTACTACTTTTTATTGTTTGAAAGTGAGAGAGGGCCGGTGCTATGGTGCAGCGGGTTAAAGCCCTGGCCTGAAGCGCCGGCATCCCATATGCGCACCAGTTCTAGTCCCGGCTGTTCCTCTTCTTCTTCTTCTTCTTTTCTTTTTTTCTTTTTTTCTTTTTTTTGCAAGCAGAGTGGACAGTGAGAGAGAGAGACAGAGTAAGGTCTTCCTTTGCCGTTGGTTCACCCTCCAATGGCCGCTGTGGCCGGCGTGCTGCGGCTGGCGCACCGCGCTGATCAAAAACCAGGAGCCAGGTGCTTCTCCTGGTTTCCCATGCGGGTGCAGGGCCCAAGCACTTGGGCCATCCTCCACTGTGCTCCTGGGCCATAGCAGAGAGCTGGACTGGAAGAGGGGCAACAGGGACAGTATCCATCTGGGTCTCCCATGTAGGTGGCAGGACCCCAAGTACTTAAGTCATTATCTGCTTCCTCCCAGGGTGTGCATTAGCAGGAAGCTGGAACAGAAGTGGAGGAACCAGGACTTGGACCAGGCACTGACCACCTCATCAAACACCCACTCCTGTGCTGGGATCTTAGGGGGTTGCAGTGCAGGTGTGTTTACATCAGCATCACCGTGAACATGAGTGGTGGGTTTCACTAGGACATTCCCATAGCCATGACATCAATGGCCGGTGGGCCTTTCTCCGCTCCATTATCATATGGGACAGTCATATATGTGGTCCCTGGTAACCAACATGTTGTTATGTGGTGGTCTGTGACTGTCATTCTGAGTCATGGCCCACTTCTTCCGTAATGCAGTGTTTCCCTGTTTCCTAGCTGAGGGTCTTAATAATAGTAAAGGAATAGAAATATTTTTAGATTCAATATTTTCATTTCTTTCCTTCAGTGTTCAGAAGTCCTATCATTTCCTTGTCACAAATTTGAGACTTTTGTCCAAGGAAAATATACTCACTTCAATAAGTTGGGCTACTCCTAGATGCGTATATGAAATAACCATACAAAACCTCCATGAGTTGACTTTAACTATTACAAGTTCTCATTCAACTGTGATTTAGTGAACCCTTGCAGAACACTGTGGATGTATAAGGAAGTAAAAAAAAAAAAATGCATTGCCCATTTCCAGGCCGTGTCTAAAGGACTTGGGAAAGCAAGGCTCACTTGATAAGAGCAAAGCACTGTCTCACTTTCCCCTTCATCGTTGGACAGGAATTCCAGTCAGTGATCTCTCCCGAGTCTCACCTCAAAATGCAGAGGTGTTTCCTGGGGACTTCTGTGGGCCAAGGCATTAGGCTAACAGCTTCTGATAGCTTTTGAATCCCCCAGCGAACCGCACAAGGGAGGAAGTATCTTGAAAATCAATAGAGGAGCTAATCAAAGAAGTTACTTCCCACTGATCTCAACTCTCGATGCTAAGTGTTCCTAAAATAAGAAAACCACTACCATCTTTCTAAAGTGAAAATGTAGAAGGAACCTGAGTATCACACGTCAGGATCATTTAGGAGTTATTAAAACTAGGGGCTACATTCGGTTTAGAGGGGCTTACTCAAAATCTTATCCTCCAAGGAAAAACTCCTCCGAAGAGACTAATTTCAAAATCATTTCCACAAATAAGCCGTCCATGGGTTTTGTCAATTAAAATGCTCCTAGACTGTTCTGGTCTTTAAGGATTCAGACTGCTCTCTGCTGACAGTCTAGTGACCTGCAACACTTCTTCTCCTTTGAAATAATAGTTAGCACAGGCACTTTTTCCCATGTTATATCAAGTATTTATGCACAGATTTATGTGGTGTAAGTCAAAATTATTTAGTAATACCCCACATCACCCTATGTCAAACTCTGGTGTCACACTCGACTGCCAGAAGCAGGCCTCTCTGGGCAGGAGGACGCTGGGGAGATCCGAGAAGCTACATCTGAGTGCTCGTTTTCATTTCCACTTTGGCCTCTGCTGGCCAGGCTACTTCAAAGTACATGCAGAGCAGGCCTGCTTACAGGGCCCGTCAGGAGCAAACCACAGCTCCCTGGAGCCCATCACTTGAGTGTGGTCATTTGTGCCCCAAACTAGCCAATGTAGGCAAGTCTGGTAGAGTGCACACAGATGAATTTTGATATAAAATCCTATGTGTCAATTCACATACAACTGCAAAACGTGCATCTGTAGGAAATGTGTACTAATGAACAAATCACGATGTCAACATTCCAACTTCATTCCATTTTACCCTTGTAAACATGAATGGCCCTAAAAATAGCTGATACTTTTTCAATATTTTAAAAATATTTGGTAATCATATAATTTGTACTTTTGTAAAAGGAAAAAATAAAAATCACCTATGATCCCATCATGGATATGTAATCAGCTTTTGGCCCGTTTGTGCCCATCTCTCTTCCTGTGTGTATCTGTGCATGGTTACATTTCCTCATTTGCCCCCCTTCCATTTTGTAGCTTGCCCTTTTCATATAATGGGTTGTGATTATTTCTCCATTAATAAAAACTGAGATAAAAATTAAGATAATTTTTATAATGACCATGATTCCTGTAACTGATGTCCTGTTATTAAACACTCAGCTTATTCCTAAATAAAACTAGGTAGAATGGCCTTTCATATAAATATTTGATGAAATATTTTATTATTCCTTTAACTCCTTAAATAGGTTTCCTGGTCCAGAAATTATAGGGTGTATATATATATATATATATTTTTTTTTTTTTGGACAGGCAGAGCGGACAGTGAGAGAGAGAGAGAGAGAGAAAGGTCTTCCTTTTGCAGTTGGTTCACCCTCCAACAATGGCTGCTGCGGCCGGCGCGCTGCGGCCAGCGCACCACGCTGATCTGACGGCAGGAGCCAGGTGCTTCTCCTGGTCTCCCATGGGGTGCAGGGCCCAAGCACTTGGGCCATCCTCCACTGCACTCCCTGGCCACAGCAGAGAGCTGACCTGGAAGAGGGGCAACCGGGACAGAATCCAGCGCCCCGACCAGGACTAGTCGGTGTGCCGGCGCCGCAAGGCATAGGATTAGCCTAGTGAGCTGTGGCACCGGCCAGGGTATTAATATTTTTAAGATTCAAGAACAAGACTTGATCCAAGATGGCGGAATAGGAAGGGAGCACATTGATATTCTTCGGCAAGACACAGGTTAATAAAAGTGGAGATACTGCAAGGTCAAGGAAGAGTAGGGGAAGAAACAGCAGAGGAAACTCTTCCGGAACTAGTGATTCACAGTGGACCTGCGTGGAGAGCATGGGAGCCCAAGTTCGGGACACCAGCAGCAGACTCAATGTACCAGCGCTGGAACGCGAGGTGAGCCGAACCTCCATAGCCCGAGACACCAGCGGGCAAGCGGAAAGAGGAGGCTAGAGGGAACGAGGCTTGAAACTCCGTGGGGAAAAGTTCACCAGGCTAACTAGAAGAGAGAGAGGGAAAAAAAAAATGACCGAAACGGACACGAGTTTCTCTCTCTCCGCTCACCCCTCAAGGGCGAGCAAGACAAAGAGCAGGCGCCATTTTGGACATACGTCATAAGCAGGGCGACCTCAGGTCTGCACCGGCCCTGAGCCTAGCAGAAAAACCTGACTCTGGGGGGAGGGGTGAAATAACTGGAGATTAGCATCTAACTTGGCAACCCAGTGGGAGACTGCAGGAGAATTGGAGCCCACACCGAGGGCAGCAGAGATTCCCTGTGTGGTCCTTGGGAAAGAGCTCCCAATCTCTGGCTCCTGTGGGTATATCATTTGCCTGCTAACTACCTCCAATTACATTCAGCTGTGCGGAATTACTTCCCTTTCGAATCAACAAAAGAAAGAGACATTTACCACACCTAACCTGGGAGTGTCATCTTGACACACCCTCAACCCTGAGGAACCAAACACAGCTCTCAGTCCACACCCATCTCAAGCCTCTAAGGCTCCACCAAAAGCAGACAGTCCACTTAATCTAGAGTCATAGTATAACAAGAAAAAAAAAACACCACAGTGAAGAAACCAAATATCTCCAACATGCCATACAACAAACGCAAAAACCGAGGTGACAAGAACAAGGAAGACACTATGACGCCCCCAAATGAAAAAGACACCCCAACTCAAGATTATGAAGATGATGAGATAGAAGAAATGCAAGAAGCGGATCTCAAAAAATTGATAAGAACATTAAGAAGTTCTCAAAAACAAATTCTTGAACTACAGAAATCCTTAAAGGACAAGATAGAAAATCTCTCTCGTGAAAGTGAAATATTAAGGAGGAATCAAAATGAAATGAAACAACTAGTGGAACAAGAAATGGTGATTGTGATGAGAAATCATAATGAAATGAAGAATTCAATAGATCAAATGACAAACACATTAGACAGCCTTAAAAACAGAATGGGCGAAGCAGAAGAGAGAATATCAGACTTAGAAGACAGAGAACAGGAAAGGAAACAGGCAAACCAAAGAAAAGAAGAAGAAATTAGAAATCTAAAAAATATTGTCGGGAATCTACAGGATACTATTAAAAAACCCAACATTCGGGTTCTAGGAGTTCCTGAAGGCATGGAGAGGGAGAAAGGATTAGAAGGCATTTTCAGTGAGATACTAGCAGAAAATTTCCCAGGTTTGGAGGACAGAGGCATCTTAGTACAGGAAGCTTATAGAACCCCTAATAAACATGACCAAAAGAGATCCTCACCACGACACGTCATAATCAAACTCACCATAGTGAAACATAAAGAAAAGATTCTAAAAGGTGCAAGAGAGAATCATCAGATTACTCTCAGAGGATCTCCAATTAGACTCACAGCAGACTTCTCATCAGAAACCCTACAAGCTAGAAGGGAATGGCGAGACATAGCCCAGGTACTAAGAGAGAAAAACTGCCAGCCCAGAATATTATATCCTGCAAAGCTCTCATTTGTGAATGAAGGTGAAATTAAGACTTTTCATAGCAAACAGAAACTGAAAGAATTTGTTGCCACTCATCCTGCCCTGCAAAAGATGCTTAAAGATGTGTTACACACAGAAACACAGAAACATGGTCACCAATATGAAAGAAGGTAAAGGAAGGAAACCTCACAGCAAAAGATCACAGGAAGCTCAATTTCTCTTTGACATAGAATTAAACTCTGATGCACTGTTAGAGCAATGTGTTAAAGTAATCTATTATGTTCTCTTGATGTCTGTTAAATTCTAATTGTTCAAAAACAGCTGAATTTTTATTAAGAGCTATGGGTTATTTAACTATGTGCTTATTTTCAAAGACTTGAATAATCACCTTGTAACAATGATCAAATTTGGTCTATGTTATGTCATGATTTTAAGGAATCTTAGTTCAACCAGATATTTTGGATTTTGATATTGGTCTATTATGCTATGTTATATGTGCGTACATATTGTATGTCCACATGGGGAAATTTTATTAAGAGTTTTATTTTAAATGGCTTTTAGATAAGATTGTCCATAAATTTAAGCTGCTAAAATCAATCAAAGATACATTTTAATTTGTGTGACCTGAATCTGTGTATCATATGTTTTAAACTTGTTGGTAGAAAGAAACTAAAAACATTTTAGATGGTTGTGCTTAAGTTTACTGGTTAAACAAACTACACCATCTTAGATATTTAAGAGGTGTTTTCAAATACATGATTCTTAAAATTTATAGAAGGCATTGGACCTTCTGGTAAATGTTTTATTAAGTTCTTATCTAAGGGTTGAAACGGTTTGCTAAGTATTCATGTAATATTGCTATTGTCAGCAAGTGATCTAGGACTTGCTCCCTCATTTCTCTATTCTAAGGCCAACTTGTTCTTTCATTTCTCTATTCTCTTCAAGGTAGGGAACTAATTCTATTATGAAGGAATCTGTAGGACGCACAATTTAATCTTTAGACCTTATAAGAGATGGCTAACATTTTTCTGTAATAGCATAGCCAAAATAAGAGCTTAAATAATAATCTCATAGCTAGATTCACATCGCCATCAGCGAAGTATACAGTAAGTAGAAAAAAAAAAACACCTCCCTTTCAGACCAAAGGGAAAGAAAGTTTTAAAGTGAGAATATAATTTTCCTCATGGGCATTGTCTACCTTAGAAAAACTACTACAGAACATGCCTGTGACTATAGACTTGTAGTTCAGGCCACCGAAGATTAGAGATGGGACATGGGCACTCCCTTGACTTGCATCCTCTGGTCTGCTTTAACACAAACCAGGAGGAAAAGAAAGCTCGGCATCAGAAGCAATGGGTGGCAGGCCTATTAATGGCTGATCTGTACGGTGATCTGCCCTCAAGGAGACCCAACAGGCCAGTCCACTGCAGTGGCTTTCAATGTGCTAAGCCTGGGCTTCAGCAGAAGTCAGCTTGTGAAGAGCCCTGGCAGCTCTGCCAAGAGTTGGGTCACTGGAAATGGACCTGCCCTGGAGTCGAAGGATGCCCAGGTCAGAGCCACAGATCTTATTGGCTCTAAGCTGAAAAGCCCTTCACTCAGCCCAACTTCCAAAGTGACCACTGCAGCTGAGGGGATGGTCAAGTAGGGTCAGCAACATTGCAGGCAGAACTGTAAATTTCTTGTTAGAGATGCCACCTGCCTTTACCTGGCCAGCTCTCCTCCCAGGCCAGCCAAGTAATGAAAGTCAACAGAGTGCCTTCCCCTAGGAGGTTCACACCTCCCTTAGGATATACCCCATGTGAAGAGATAGATAGGTCTGGGCCTCTTAACTTACAAAGCCTAAAGCCCACCAGATTATTATCAAGCCCCTTCTGTCAGGTTCTATTTGCCTCTCAATCAGAAAACTTAATTGTAGCTTAGACAGCACCTTTCTTAGCTCCTCTAATAATGACTCTGTCCTTTGTTCTAGACCCTGTCTGGTGCACTTGGGCCTCATTCCTTTGTAATCATAACCTCTACTCTACCACCAATGGCTCTACTCCCAACCTGTGTGTACTGATGGTCCTCTTCCCCACTTAATGCTGTATAATTGTTCAGACCTGGTAAATGCCACTCTTAGGATCATTGGTTACTATCCTCACCCTGTCTTTTATGACCTTGTCTAAATATGATCAGAGTCGGAGAACTTGGAAGGCTTCCATAGCCTTGGCAACTCATGACAAGAGCCTAGGGTGGTTACTGGTGCCATAAACTAGAGTGTCAATTTGTTGGGTCAACAACAGGAGCCACTGTGCGCTTGCTCCTGATGTGGGATCTCTGTCCTTAATGTACTGTACATTTTGATTTAATGCTATAACTAGTACTCAAACAGTATGTTTCACTTTGTGTTTCTATGTGGGTGCAAACTGTTGAAATCTTTACTTAATATATACTAAATTGATCTTCTGTATATAAAGAGAATTGAAAATGAATCTTAATGTGAATGGAAGGGGAGAGGGAGCGGGAGAGGGGAGGGTTGCGGGTGGGAGGGAAATTATGGGAAGGGGAAGCCATTGTAATCCATAAGCTGTATACTGGAAATTTATATTCATTAAATAAAAGTTAAAAAAAAAATTCAAGAACAAGCACTGCTAGAATTATTCTCCTGAAATGCACCAATTTCAGCATCCACCAGTGGCATAGGAGTCTTTCATTTCTCCTTCATCTGCACTAAGAATCTTCTTTTAAAGATTTGTTTATTTTTTTTTGTAAGAATTAGCAAGCTTCCATCTGCTGGTTCACTCCCCAAATAGTCACAATGGCCAAGGCCGGCCAGGCTGAAGCCAGGAGCCAGGAGGTTCCTCCAGGTCTCCTACAAAGGTTCAGGGGTCATCTTCCTCTGCTTTCCTGGGTACATCAGCAGGGAGTTGGACTGAAGTGGAGCAGATGGAACTCAAACCAGTGCCCATATGGGATGCCAGTGCTGCAGACAGTGGCTTAACCCACTGTACCACAGCACCAACCCTGAGAATAATTTTCCAAGTGTTTTGCCAAGTGGATAGACAAGACTTTCAGCATAACTTTTACATTCATATTTATAATCAGCTTTACTGACCATCTGTATTTTTTTAATTATACATTCATGCTCTTGCCCCACTTTCCTCATTTACAAGGATTCTTTATATACGAAGGCTAATGCTGCTGGTCTCAGTGTGGAATGCATACTCTAAGGCTACTAATCCAAATGTGCCCTGCAATTTATTAGTTTGAGAGTATTGCAACTTCTTTTAGTAAGTTCTTTGCAAGAAAAAAACCAAACGACCCTACTAAGTGTAAATGACAAGATCTACTAACTACTGGGGAGAGAGGAAGGTACAGGGTGGTCAAGATAAAATATGAAATGGAAATATGAAATGTGCACCCCAACTTAATGAAAATGACTCTAAGATAATTCTTAGTTTTATTCTGTAGAAGTTGTTTTTTGTTTTTCAAGAATTTTATTTATTTGAGAGGCAGAGACAGGTCTTTCATCCACTGGTTCACTCCCCAAATGGCTGCAACACCAGAGATAAGATGAGCTGAAGCCAGGAGATTCTTCTGAGTCTCCCATGCAGGTGCAGGGGCCCAAGCACTTGGGCCATCTTCCACTGCTTTCCCAGGCCATAGCAGAGAGCTGGATTGGAAGAGGAGGAGCCGCCCCATACAGAAATGGCTGCACCAGCAGAGCTACACCAATTAGCAGCCAGGAGCTTCTTCTGGGTCTCCCATGCGAGTGCAGGGCCCCAAGCACTTGGGCCATCTTCTACTGCTTTCTCAGGCCATAGCACAGAGCTGGATCAGAAGTGGAGCAGCTGGGTCTTGAATTGGTGCCCAATATGGGATGCCAGCACTGCAGGCAGCTTTACCCGCTGCACCACAGCACCAGGCCCCAGAAGATGTTTTTAAAAGACATGTAACTTTGAGAGTATATTTAAAGAAATACTAGTGTATAACAACATTTAGGCAATTATACTATTTATAGAACCTTATGTCTTTCATCATCTAAATGATTATTTCTGTGGTAGAATACTAGTATTTCCATTTTTGATACACTCCTTTACAATAAATGTCATTTAGAAATTTTTTAAATTTTTCTTTGCACAATTCTAATGTTATTATAATTTTGCTGTGGAAAATAAAATTCCATCTTGCAGGCAAAAAACTCCTCAAGCCCAATCATCAGCATCTTTATTTACATATTAGAGCGGGTCAGCCAGTGAAAATCCTAGAAAAAGAAGACAACAAACATTCAGTAAGACAAGACAAAACAACCATCTCAAACTGTACCCTCACTCTTGTTCTGAAATGGAAAAGTCTCACACCCTGGGGGTAAAGTCAAGTTTGTCTTTGGTTCAGTGCTTTTCCCCAAAAGGAGCTAAGGAATCCACTAGAGAACCTTGCCGCCTCATTCTACAAAACACAATGCTGAGTCGTCCTCCACTACAGTAATTAGGGCACAGAATGACTAGAGTGTAGAAGAAGCGGGAAGGAGAGAGCAAATACGGGAGGCCCAGAGGGCCGTGCTCGCAGTCTGCGAAGGCGTGGCAGGAAGACCTGGGTGCATGGGTGCAGTGTCCCCACAGTAGGAGGCAGCCGGCCCACACCACCAATCAGTGACACAGGGTAGATGGACAGTTAGTGAAAAATCACAGCTTGGACACTGTCATGTGCAGGATTCCACTGGAACGAAGACAAATAATGTTGAGGTGATAAATGTAAGAAATATAAGGATACTTCTGGAATTGTACAAGAGGAAGGCAAGAACAGTATTTTTCCAGCAATTCCCGAACAAGTGACAGGAAAGCTGCAGAACAACCGTGGGAAGCAGGTCATTAGAAGGATGACCTTGCTGGCAGAGGGGAACCTCATGAGGGCGCTACGGTGACAAACAGCCCTCAGCACTGTGTGTGCTCATCCAGCTGCTCACAGTGGCTTTGGTTTCCATCCTGATCCCAGCAGGAGGGCTTCCTTGGTCACAAAACTAACATCCCAGTTGCTCCGAAGTATTCATTCCAGTTAGGAATTAATATGATGGCATGAGGTTTTAAAACTGTATACTGCACATCTGGCTGGCAACCCATGAGCCCGTGAGGGCGCGGAGTACATTCTCACGTGGCCAACCCTCCCTTAAAGCTGTCGGCCTGCTCCAGGGAACCCCAGCCTGTGCCGCCTGCCTGTCCCTGTCCTGGCTGGGTGTCTGCACTCACCTCCCTCGTCACCAGGCTGCTTCTGGACCATCTCGGACCCTCTGTTAGGGGTCAATGCCAAAGTCTCCAGTATCTTTTTTACAAAGATTTTAAGTAGAACCTGATATAATCTGGTTTCCAAATTAGTTGATTTACATTTCACTGAATGCCAAAGTAAGTGTTTACCCAGTCATCTCCTGCCTTGTTTAAAAAGCCCCTCACGGTGGATACATGTGCAACCGAGACAAAGCATGTGGTAAAATGACCTGTCGGAAAGCCGGCCGGTATGAAGATGTAAGCACGGGGGCGGTGGGTAAGAGCAGGTCAGCACAGGAGGGGCTGATGTGACACAGGAGATGTGGGTAAGAGCAGGTTAGCGCGGGAGGGGCGACGTGTGAGATGTCATAGGGAGGACAGGTTGCTGAGAACGGGTCATTTTTAGGGCTGGAGTACAAGATTCGGTATAGAAACAACTTAACCTGGGATGGGAGAGGATCACACAATGCCTCTTGTACTCACCTGACTGCTGTAATCTATACTAGGTTTGCTTCAGCAGTCAAGTTTTTGTCACGGGGATGGGTGTTTGGTGCCATGGTTAAGTTGCTGCTTGGGAAGCCTGCACCTCCTACCAGGGTGCCTCGGTGCCTGTCCTGGCTACTCCACTTCCTGTCCAACTTCTGATAATGCGCACCCTGGACAGCAGCAGGTAATGACTAAAGGCTAGGATCTTTGCTACCCTCACAACAGACCCAGATGGAATTCCTGGCTTTGGCTTAGCCCAATCCTGGCTGTTGCAGGCATTTGGGCAGTGAACCAGTGGATGAAAGATATATTCTCTTTCTCTGCCTTTCAAGTACAAAGAAAATACATACTTTTAATTTAAATTTTAGATTTTTTAAGCAGAGAAGTGAGATCCTTCATGTACTGGTTGACTCCCCAGATGCCCACAACAGCTAAGGCTGAGCTAGGCTAAAGACAGGAGTTTGGAACTCAATCCAGGACTCCCATGTGGATGGTAGGGCCCACGTATTTGAGACACTGTCTACTGTCACCCAAGATAGGCACCAGCAGGAAGCTGGACCAGACTGGAGTAGCCTGGACGTGCACCAAGCACTCTGATACAGAATGTGGACACCCAAGCAGTGGCTTAACTTGCTGTGCCACAATGCCCAGTCCAAGGTGACTACCTTTGAACATACCTGCACAAATCATTCTATTACCAGCTCACCCCTGACTGTGCCTTCTCCCTGTCTCCTGGTCTCTCTGGCCTCCCTCGGCTCCTCAGACTAGCCCTGCCCCCGACTGCCACAGACCCTTTGCACATCCCTTCTCTTTGCTGAGTTATCCCTACTCATCCTTGGGGGTCTTGGTTTCAGAGTTTATTTCCTCTGAGAGAAGCCTTCCCTCTAACCCCAATACAAATCAGATTCCTTTGTCATTCGTTTGCTTAGAACTGGGTTCCTTTCTTTATGAGCAACCACCTCGCCCCATCGTGCGCACTTGGTCGTGAGTTTATGCACGGTCCCTCTCCCTTGTCAGCCTATACGTTCATGGAAGTGACAACTCAGCGTGGATCTCAACTACTGCTATTCTTAGCACCTAATGCTACATACCAAACAGTATATCAGCAAATACTGGCTAAATAAAAAATTACCAAACTCAGAAGTGGTTTGGAGACAACTCTGGGTTTAACCGAGTTTCTGTTTGGCAGGTGGTTCTCTGAGGGGGTGGGAGTCAGGCGTCCTTCCTACGTTCTGCTCAGCGACTGCCTGTACCTGGGCCTTCCGCGTGCTCTGCGGCTCGATCAGGATGTTGATGAGACAGGGCTTCGTTGCGTCCGCCAGGGCCTGCTTCAGGGACTTCTGGAGTTCTTCTGGTGTTTGTACAAAATACCCTTTGCCTCCAAATGCAGTCATGACCTGCTCGTAATGTGCGTTTGGCAGGAGACACATTGGAGGGGCCCTAAACAAAGAAAGCTGTGAGGTCAGTGACATTGAACTAGGAAAGGATTCAGAAAGCAGTCATTCCCTGAAGTTACTCATGAGAAAACTTACGCTAAGCCAAAAGGTAAACTTTTACGTCCAGCACTCAAGGCTGAGAAGCCAGCACGGTAAATTTTCCCTGAGTTTTGTGTTTATGCAGCAATGTCCAACAGATGTTCAGTGATGGTGGGAATGCTTTATAATTGTGCCATCTGATAAAGTAGCCACTAGCCACCTACTGCTGTGAGCACCTGAAACGTAACTAGAACTGAGGAACTCAATTTTAAATATCATTTAATTTGAACTGATTTAAATTTAATAACATCCTATATGGCACAAGCTACAATATTCTACTACCATGAACCCAAAAGAAAATGGGATGGTTACAGTAAAATGATACCAAACAATAACAAAACAACAAATGAAGTGAGGCATAAACAAATACAACCCACCCCCTCCTCCACCTCCAGGCTCCCTCCCATCCTGTCCTGTACCCCATGGCCAGCTACCACACTGTCACTGTCAGACTGGCTCTGCCATCAGCCAGCCAGGATTTGGTTAGTGGCAAAAAGAGGGAAGATCTGTGGATCACACATCAGTGGATCACACATTGTAGAAGCATCCATTTTCCTACATGGCGTAGTAGGAACAGTAGGAATGGAAGCATTTCACAATAAGCCCTTTCACTAACAAGGCTTAAGACATTATACTCATTTATCCAACTCCTCAGGGGCTCCCTGATCATAAACTACTTAGATAGTTGTGCAAAGAAGAACCATGAAGACAGGGTTTCTGACTTTTAGGAGGGCTGCCAATCAAAGCAAACAATGCTCATGCCATGTAAGCACATGCCAAAACAGCCACTTTTTTATAGAAAACTTTATTTAATAAATATAAATTTCGAAAGTACAACTTTTGGATTATAGTGGTTCTTATCCCCATAACCACCCTCCCACCTGCAAACCATCCCATCTCCTACTCCCTCTCTCATCCCATTCTTTAAGATTCATTTTTAATTATCTATATACAGAAGATCAACTCTAAGATTTCAACAGTTTGTACCCACACAGACACACAAAATGTCGAGTATTGTTTGAAGACTAGTTGTACTGTTAATTCTCATAGTACAACACATTAAGGACAGAGATCCTACATGGGGAGCAGGTGCACAGTGACTCCTGTTGTTGATTTAACAATTGACACTCTTATTTATGAGGTCAGTAATCACCCATGAGCTGCCAAGGCTATGGAAGCCTCTTGAGTCCACAAACTCTGACATTATTTAGACAAGGCCATAATCAAAGTGGAAGTTCTCTCTTCTCTTCAGAGAAAGGTACCTTCTTCTTTGATGGCCTCTTCTTTCCACTGGGATCTCACAAAGATCTTTGATTTGGGTCATTTTTTGCCACAATGTCTTGGCTTTCCATGCCTGAGAAACTCTCATGGGCTTTTTAGCCAGATCCAAATGCCTTAAGGGCTGATTCTGAGGCCAGAGTAAAACAGCCACTTTTATAAAGCAAGGTTAAAATAGATGAGAGAAAGTAACTATACACAATTCTGGATTTCTTACCGTACAGTAGCATCTTGAAATTTTAACATTTCTTTCCAAGTATCTGCATCAAAACCTTGGTAAATTCCATTATTATTCACCACCAAGATTATAATTGGCAAGCTGTACCTAAAAGAGCAAAATATAAAGGAAATAATTTTTCATTCTAAAGCAATTTCTTGGGGCTGAGATTTTAACTTAAAATTTTCTATGAGCTTTTTATAATGTTAGAGGAAGAAGACAACTTAAGCATTTATTGTTCTAATAAAGAATATCAACGAACAGAAATGGAGTAGTAGACAGAATACAAGATGAGGGGTTGGTAGACCTGGTTCTATCACTGTTTAGCTTTGGACCTCTGGCAAGTCACCGGGCTTTTCTCAATCCTGGTTTTCACAGATCCAGTTGTCATGGGAAAAGTACCTTCCACACTTAATACTCTCTGGTGCAGCATTTCTGGGTGGTTCCTGGCTGCACTGTTTTGAAAGCCCCTTTCTCCTTGCTGAGCTCACGGATGCTGGGGCAGATACACAGTGCTGAGCATACACAGTCTGCACTCAAACCACTGTACCCATCACTAGAAACACATTACATGGTGTATCAGTAGAGAAAAAACGACAATGTCCCCGATGGTACGACAACGACAAAAAGAGCTGGTGACTGATAACTGAAACAGTGTGTGGGCTTTATTTCCTACAGATGTCATGTCTGAGGGAAGAGGGTTAAGACAGAACCAAACTGTACAATGTTAAATAAAAGGATTGTGCTCATGATTCGCTCTCCACACTCAAGGGGGATCATTCCTCTAGAGAAAGCTGACTTCCTCATGTTGTTGTTACTTGGCCACTGATAGACTCTAACAGGCACATGGTTTCCTTTGATCTTGAAAGTTTGACTTAACAAAGCTCTGGGGGTCAGTGCTGTGGTGTAGTGGGTAAAGCCACCGGCTGCAGTGCCGGCATCCCATATGGGCGCCAGTTCATGTCCTGGCTGCTCTACTTCCGATCCAGCTCTCTGCTATGGCCTAGGAAAGCAGTAGAAGATGGCCCAAGTCCTTGGGCTCCTGCACCTGTGTGGGAGACCTGGAAGAAGCTCTTGGCTCCTGGCTTCAGATCGGCACAGCTCTGGCCGTTGCAGCCATCTGGGGAGTGAATCAGCGGATGGAAGATGCCTCTCTCCCTCTCCCTCTCTCTCTCTGCCTTTCAAATAAATAAATCTTTAAAAAACAAAGCTCTGGAAACCCCAAAACATTTACAGAAGTCCTCATAAACAGTCCTGGCTAAGAACAGGATGGATTGATCACAGTTTAAATATGCCCAGGGAAAACAATGCCCATCCTCCCCTCATCCACACACTAATCGGAATGGCTCACATTGACTTGAGTGTCACTTGAAGTCTCCCAGGTCATCTCACCTGTTCCTCACAACCGTCCTCTGGTGAGAACTGTTCCTACTCCCACTTTAGAGAAGAGGCCACCGAAGCTAGGTGAAGTGATTTTAGCAAAGTCACCTGTGGCAGAGCCGTAATTAAATCAGCCTGGCCCAGATCTCCCCGCAGAAAACAAGTGTCCCCCCTCTGCCCCCCACAGTGACCTCAAAGCGGCTTCTGTGCTACAGGTTTTTGGCGTGCAGTGAGGAGGCCATGAGCACTGCCCAGGGGAGGAGACTGGATTCATTTACACTCATCTCTGCATCGTATGCTCAGGTCGTCTTGCGAGTGCTGAATGTTTGCCAAGTGTCTGTCAGGCAAGCGAGCCTCGGTGAGGAAGGAATTCTCTGATTCAGGATTCTGTTTTACCTGCAGATGGTTTCCACCTCCATGCCCGAAAATCCAAATGCGCTGTCTCCTTCCACACAGATGACCCGCTGCCCTGGGTTTCTATCTTTAGCCACGAGAGCAGCTGCAATAGCAAATCCCAAACCGACTCCCATTGTTCCAAAAGTACCAGCATCAAGCCTGTTGGGGAACAAGGCTAAAATAACTCTCCATGGCATGTCACAGACTGGGCTGGCACAAACCTAGTCGTAGTCACATGGTTCATGGAAAAATAAAGAACTGGAAAACATTTTCTTAAATTTTTAGATGGTGAGGAACTAATCTGTGAAGGTTGGGCAAAATGAGAGAAAAAAGCCACATGGGATTGCTTGGAGACTGTAAATGTGACCCTGGAACACGGTACACAGACTGTCACATGATACCGTGGGCATACCAGGCCCATCACATCTCTCTAAAACCTTGCTTAAGAATTCTTTTTATGAAATATGTCCTTACATGGTGAACATGGATGATTATTATACAGTCCTTATACAGTGAGCATGGATGATTCTCAAATGTTTTCTTTATCCACATTATTGTGGTTTCAAGTTTAACACACGTGATTCTAATTTCTTTCCTAGAAGCCTTACCTGTGACGGGGAAGGTAATTTTGAAGCACGGTGCGTCCAATGTCCATAGTATTTGCTCCTTCACTTACCACAAAACAGTCTTGGGGGAGTTGTTCTTGAACATGGTAGAATACTGTGTAATAATTCATAGGCAGGGATTTTTTGGATGCTAATTCCTAAAACAGTAGAGAGAATATAATCAAATAAGACTGGGATAACATGTCAATAAGCTACCATTGAACTTATCGGAAACAGGCAAAACCTATAGACCACAAGGCTCCCGAAGGCTGTACAACAGCCACTCCTGAGAAGCTAACTGACCTAGGAACAATCCCGGGGGACAAGCCAACAAAAACATGTTCTGGGGCCGGTGCTGTGGTGTAGTAGTCTAAGCCTCTGCCTGCAGTGCAGGCATCCTATATGGGTGCCGGTTCAAGTCCTGGCTGCTTCTCTTCCAATCCAGCTCTCTGCTAATGGCCTGGGAAAGCAATGGAAGATGGTCCAAGTGCTTGGGCCCCTGTACCCATGTCGGAGAGCCTGAAGAACCTCCCGGCTTCGGATTGGCCTACCTCTGGCTGTTGCAGCTATCTGAGGAGTGAACCAGTGGATGGAAGACCTCTCTGTCTCTCCTCTCTGTAACTCTGCCTCTCAAATAAATAAATCATTTTTTTAAATATTTATTTATTTGAAAGGTAGAGTTACAGAGAGACAGACAGAGAGAGAGAGAGAGAGAGAGAGAGAGGTCTTCCATCTGCTGGTTCACTCCCCTAAGGGCCACAAGGGCCGGAGCTAAGCTGATCTGAAGCCAGGAGCCTGGAGGTTCTTCCAGGTCTCCCACATGGGTGCAGGAGCCCAAGGACTTGGGCCATCTTCTACTGCTTTCCTAGGCCATAGCAGAGAGCTGGATTGGAAGTGAAGCAGCCGGGACTCGAACTGGTGCCCATATGGGATGCCAGCACTACAGGCAATGGCTTTACCCACTATGCCACAGCGCTGGCCCCATAAATCTTAAAACAAAACAAAACATGTCCCACAGTCCCAGTTTGAGACACTGTCAACAGGGGGCTATCCCTCTTCCTGGAGATGTATGATCCACATTAGCATATTATAAGCTCTGAAAAATCCTACAGTATGTAGAGACGGCTGGGAAACCCCGGATTAAACTAGAAAATCTTATTTGAGAACTCTTAGGATAACACTACCCTAGAAAAACATCTTTATTCCAGAATATTTTCATCTGAAATACGGCCATAAGCTTAAAAATGTCTGACACAAGCATTAGCTTAGTGGTTTAAGAGGCTATTTAAGATCCCCATGTCATATTCTCTCTCTCCCTCTCTCCCTGTGTAACTCTGCCTTCAAATAAATAAGACTTTCTTTTAAAAATAAAGTCTAGATTTTAGAAAACAACTTAAAAATCTGGTTCTCCCCCCACCACACACACACCACAGAGCAGAGGAGACAGGCTACTCCTACTATTCTAAAGAGCCCTGAATGGTGGGAGAACTCCACGGTAAATGTTTTTGTTTGGCATGTGTCTTTCAGAGCCAAGAAAATCACACGGGCTTCAGCACTGCTACTTCTCCTTTGCTGGTGATCATTCCCAAGACAGGTAAGGGATGCTCCTTTACCCCTGTACCAGAGAGGAGTCCTTCCCATCTTAAACTAAGGTAAGTTCTAGGAAAAAGAAAGTATTAGTTATGGTATAGAGCCAGCAGCCAGGAGCCAGGAACCTGGAATCTCTTCTCGGCCTCCCATGCAGGTGCAGGAGCCCAAGGACTCGCCCATCCTGTACTGCCTTCCCAGGATCAGCTGGATCAGAAGCGGAGCAGCTGGGACTTGAACCAGCGCCCATATGGGATGCCAGTACTGCAGGCGGCAGCTTTACCCGCTATGCCACAGCACTGGCCCCAAATGGTTCTTGATAAGAGAAATAGATACTGATTAAAGTTCCAGTGTAAGGCAGAAATCAGGTATAATCAATCCTGCTATAATGCTTGACTTAAAAATGTGACTGTATTCCAACATGATTGCTATATTAGAGAGCAAAATAAGAGTAACTTGAATGTAATGCTGCTTATTCAGGATTCCATCAGTGGGAAACACTAGATGAACACAGGAAACTACAGTCAGTTGGGCTAAGATACATAGGAAAACACAAAACAGTGAAAACATCAGACACAGCCCTTACAAAGAGAAAGTACTGTGTGTGTGTGTGTGTGTGTTGTGGGAGAGGGGCTTAAAAACTTCATGGAGGTTCTGGCATCTTGGCGTAGTAGGTTAAGCCTCTACCTGGGATCCCCACATCCCGTATCAGAGCTCAGGCTATCCCACTTCCAGTCCAGCTTCCTGCCAGTGCACCCTGGAAGCAGCAGTTGATGGCTCAAGTACTTGAGTCCCTGCCACCCATATGGAAGATCTGGATAGAGTTTCTGTATCCTAGCTTGGCCTGGCCCAACGTTGGCTGCTGTGGCCATCTGGGGAATGAACCAGCAGATGGAAGACCTCTCTCCCTATCACTCTGCCTTTCAAAACAAACAAACAAACAAACAAACAAATCTTAAAAAAGGTTCATAGTAAATGCAATTAAAAAATAAAAATATAAACTTCGATTATTAACATAGATTCCAACAGGTTCTAGCACTTTTGAAAGTGATGACACCAGCCACTTAGTCCATCCATCCCTAAAGAACTAAGGGTTCTGGGAGTTCAGTGCAGTCTTTTTTCACATTAATGAGGAAAAATGGGTGCCCATTAAAAGATTTTAAGATTAAAAAACAAAAAGAACCAAATCAGGTCTGTAGGGTAGATGCCCAATGATTTCTCTTAACTCTTGAAAAACTGGCCTTGTCTAATAAGAGGATGAGCAGTCATTGTCGTGGTAGAGGATGACTCTGGTGACGTTTTCCTGCCATAGCCTTGGCTAACTTTCTTGAAACACTCCCGTTAAGCAGATGTTATCATCATCTGGCCCTCCAGAAGGCCAACGAGCAAAATGCCTCGGTCAGCCCAAGAAACTGCTGCCATGATCTGTGCTCTTGACCAACCTGCCCACGCGTACAGTGGACCACTTCCTCCTCTTGGCGGCCATTGCTTTGACTGAGCCTTGTCTTCAGGATCACGCTGGTAGGGCCATGTTCCACCTTTTGTACAATTTTTGGAAGAAATACGTCGTAGTCTTAATCCCACATAGTGAAATGTTCCACTGAAAACTGCTTTTGTCTGCAGCTGGTCTGGACACACAAGTTTTAGCACCCATGCAACGAAGTTTACTCCACGTTTCCAATCAGAATTGTGTACGCCGAGCCAGCTGTTTCTGCTGTGACTCACTGGTTCTCCTCAAGCAGGGCACCAACAAGGTTAATCTTTTCCTCACAAATTCATGTGGTGGTCTGCAGCTGTGGGCTTCATTTTGAACATCACCTCATCCCTTCTCGAGCTACTCATTTGTAAGTGGATTTCTTTGGGGCGCTGCCCCAAAACTTTTCATAAAGCATCAATTATTTCATTATTCTCCCCCGCTAAGCTTCCCCATCAATTTGATGTTTGTTCTTCAATTTTAGCAGAAGTCACGTTGGTGTGATAGGGGTGATAGGGGCTCTTCTCAAACTGATGTCTTAACCTTACTGCCTCCAATTAGATCCCATTCAAACATGTTCACAAGTTAGTATGACTGACAGGTTTTTTTTTTTTTGGTGGAAATGTTGAAATTCATGAATAGTTTTTTCATAATATGAATTATGTGAATTATCTGAAGACTCCCTCATTATACATAGAGGCATAAAGAGTTAATTTAAAAAAAAAAAGATTTATTTGTTTATTTGAAGGTCAAAGAGGAGGGGAGAGAGCAAGTGAGAGTGCGCATGCATGCTAGCTTTCCTCTGCTGGTTCACTCCCCAAATGGCTTCAAGGGCTGGGGCTGGGCTTGGGTGAAGGTAGGAGCCCGGAATTGCTTCTGTGTCTCCCATGTGGGTGCAGGGGCCCAAGTACATGGGCCATCTTCTGCTGTGTTATCCAGGCGCATGAGCAGGAAGCTGGACTGAAGTGGAACAGCCGAGTGTTGAACCATCGCCGATATGGGATGCCGGTGCCAGAGACTTAACCTGTTACCCTATCATGCTGGCCGCCATTGGCTGTTCTACTTTTGATTCAACTCCCTGCTAATGGCCTGGGATAAGCAGTAGAAGGCAGTCCAAGTGTTTCAGCTCCTATACTCACGAGGAGATCCAGATGAAGTTCCTGGCAGCCGTCTGGGGAGTGAACCAGCAGATGGAAGATATCTCTCTGTCTCTCCCTAAGAGAGATTTGTCTCTCTGAAACTTTGGATTTCAAGATTATCTCTATCTCTCTGAGACATCTGACTTTCAAATAAATCTTTAAAAAATTAAATGAAAAAAGGTTATACACTGGATTAAGTTTCCATTTTATCCCCAAATCAATAGATCTTTTATTGCCTTATTAAAATACCACAAATTAGACTTCTAACCTCGGTTCCTGTTTCTGTAGCAGGACAACTTTTAGATCTTATTCATCTGCCTGCTGCACTGCTCCTTTTCCAGAGACATAGGTACTATCCAAAACTTTTCTCATATGCTTGTTTTTACCTGTTGTTGCCTGCTGAATCAAAGCAGCTAAATTTGAAATGAGTTCCATGTCACTGACTTCAAGGGCTAATTCGTCCTTCTGGGCTTGAGATTCTGAACAAGCAGCACCTGAATCCTTCAGATGTACTTTTCACTCCAGAAATCCTAGACTTCAACCACAGACCCTTTCTCTTGAACAACCACGTTGATGAGGAAGTGAGCACCCACAGACCTCAACTTGTGAGGGACCCAGGGTAGCCCCCTTGATCACATTCTGTACGTGACTGCAGATGGCGTGCACGGCCCCCAGTTCCTTTCTAGTTCCCCACCATTTGTCAACCTGGAACCTCCTCTTCTTTGCTCCAAGGTAGCCGAGCTCTCCACTGATGTGAAGTCCCTCTGCAGGGTTCCCCTGGGGCCTTTCAGAACTGTGCACAGCCCTTCAGACAGATCGATGTCGACATTTTCTGTAGAGAATGGTCTTCCTTCTCACAGTAGATGCGGCAAAGAGAGCAAGTTTTCAATTTTGATGAAACAGTTATCGATTATACTTGTATGCCTTGCAGAGTGTCTATCTTGAAGGCAGACAACATGATCTAAGTTTCCAAAAGCTCACCTAACTGTGATGTTCTGTGGCCACATCAAACTGAGGACGCTGAGCCACACCCATCGCCATCTCTGTGACAACTGTCCGGCATCAGGTCACCCCCCTTCCACCACTGCGGTAACTCACAGCTGCAAGCCATGCTTCCCGTGCCAAGTCCTAGAGACACGTCAGCTGTCTCTCAAGGTAGGTTTCTTACTTTTATTTTCACAAGGGTTTTGAAGGGCCCCTAACTCCTTTCCCTCATCAGCCTTTTACTGCCTGATTTTGCATAGCAAGTGATTTTTAGGAATGCAAATACCACATTTTGGCAGGACTCATGGAGCCATAGGCCTGAGCACTCCTGAGTTTCAGGGAGTCTTGTATTACCTGGGATAAAGCTTCGTTACTCTTCATTTTTTCCCTCAGAGTTTTCCACCACTTGCTCTCTGGAGGATACTGCCACAGTGGTTTATGAAATTGTTCTAAAAGCTGGAAAAGAAAGCGTGTAACTTTTTCTTTGCTTTTTGAAAATAAACCAAATTAACATAAAAATCTCTTCTCTTAAAAAGCAATCCTGCTATCCATCCTACACTTCACATCATTCTAGGCAGTAAACAGCTGATAGAAGAGACATGGGAGGCATGGGAAGCTTCTGTTTGTGTCAGTGTGCACACCTCCTCGATGCTGGGGTTCCCACAGCACAGAGTGAAGTGCTACCTCCTCCTCACCTCGCAGCAAGGGGTCTAATAGCCTCCTCAGTCTTCAACACTAGAAGGAAGACTGCCCTCTACACAACTCTTGCAGGAAAGCTGATAAATACAGGAGATAGACCAAATGCTCCAGTGACTTAATCTGTGAGTAGGAACTGCTCCTAATATGGAATAATCAAGATCATACTAATTTGTCATACAAAATCAAGTGACAAACATGACTCCTGTCACAGTGAAATGTAGAAATTATGCACTAGTACTAAGAACCTTGACAAGTCAGATTACAATTTGAAGAGTGAAACACTCTTCATTAAGGAAATAACAAGGCGGACTTTTCCAGTGCATACATCATTTATTGGCTCTAAGTTCAATTCCTTTGAAAGCTGCGGTCCTACTCAGTAAACCACTGGGTCCTACTCAGTAAACCGCTGTTTGCCTACTGAATGACTTTAGATTTTTCAACTACCTTCTAAAAATGTAACGTACATAAACATTAGCTATGTATAGAAGTTATATTTACCAAGTTCCAAAGTTATACTTTAGAGTAGTTTTCCATCCTAAATTTGGTTTAAAATAGACATTAACAGACCTGTCACCAAGTGAATCAAGACAAATAATTTCAAGCATTATCTGTTCCCTAAAGACCAACCCAGGCAGGTGTTTTGCCTACTGGATAGGACACAGTGTCCCATAGCAGAGTACCGGGCTTCCATTCCCAGCCCTGGCTCCCGACTGCAGCTTCCTGCTAATGCAGACCCTGGCAGGCAGAGATGATGGCTCAAATAACTGAATTCCTGGATCAAAGCACTGCTCTGGCCCAGGAGCAGCTATTGTGGATGTTAGGGGAGTGAACCAGAGAACAGGATCTATCTTCCTCTCAAGTTAAAAAGAACAAAAACCAATCTATGTAAACTAAAACCCAGGCAAAAGTTTTTACCTGTTTAGTGACAGCATTTATGTCTCCTAGCAAAGTTACAGCAGGCTTTACATTATTTCCCAATTCTTCTGCACAGATATCAACCTAAGAAAGAGACACAGCTGAGGAACAAAACACGCTTATTCTTAAAACTCTTCGAGAAATTAGTTAAGCCTAAATAAATGAACTGTAACACACATCAAAGAACACTGATATGTAAGAAACTCCTTAACAGAAGTAAATCCATAAAGCTGTATGAATATCACCAGTAGTATACAGAACCTCATCATCTTCCCTCACTGTAAACTCCATGGAATTTGGGGATCATTCCTTTACAGCCACAGGAAAGCATCTGATGGAACCAACCCTGGTTTTCAATGTCATCAATAATGGGGTTCTACTGAGCTACATTTGGAATGTCCACCTAGAGCAGGGGTTCTGACCCCTGAGCACACTTGCTGACTGCATCACCAGTGAGCTTGGTAAACCATGGCCTGCCAGAGCTCACCTCAGAGTTTCCTTTTTTTTTTTTTTTTTTTTTTTTTTTTTTACAGAGTTCAACCAGTGGTCTTATGTAGAACAAACAGAGCAGAGTTTCTGATTTCAGTAAGTGTAGGCTGAAGTTCAGAAAGGTGCGCGTCTAACAGGTTTCCCAGGTGATACTGATGCTGCTGGCCCAGGGGCCATGTTTTGAGGATGACTCCTACAGCACGGCGTTAGCTATCATTTATTCAGAAGTTTCATTTCTTGATGCTTATCACAAGTGAAATGGCTTCTGTAAGGAGGAATAATTTATCTGCCCTAAAGAGGATGCATCTTATTCTGTTATCAGCTGGGCAACCAAAAGGTGGCAACATCCTTCAGTGCAACTCACCGTCTTGCCTGTCTGTGGCACTAGGTTTCAAAGGGCCCATGTGGAAAGGGAATTATTACAAGTTGGGTTGTTGAAAAGTAAAAGGTAGAGTGGGATAAGACAGCAATTACATCTGGGTCATCAAACTTCAAATGAAAATGGCCAACTGTGTAGGACAAACAGATCTGCATGCCACACCTCTGAGGAACGTGGCTTTAAAGGTCGTAATGGTCCATGAGTCTTCAAACAGAAGTCAGGGTGTCCTTCCAGACACTTGGCTTATGACACAGCTAAAATCAGTGTGGATTACAGATTTCCAACCAGAGGGCGAAAGAAAGTGTTGGAGGGCAAAACTCCTTCCTTAACAATATTGAACGTTTCATTCTAAACTACCATCCTACTTAAAAATGTCTTTCCTCTACCTTTAAATGTGAAGAAAAGGCAAATTATACTTTCAAACTCTTTTTTAAACTTGATTTTGAAAAGTCTTCTGATTAGAAGTGGCACATTATGTTTCATCAATTTGAAAAAGCTTACTCTGGTACCTATAATTATGTTAGAGAATTTATAAAGTTCTTCTTTTGTAAAAAGAGAAAGAAAAGCCAAGTAGAAAGCCAAGTAATGGCAGAGAGGGAGAACAATGGACTGCAGACAGCTCTGACTTTTGATCGCCCCTCTCTGGGTACCTGGATGAACTTCACATCTGGCTGATATCTTGGAGGCAGTCCAAAATGTAAAATCCAATTTAGTCTGGCACCAAATAACACAATTACATCAGCATGTTGCAAAGCCCTATTAAAAAAAGAATCTGATATAACAAAAGTATATTTATGTTTCTTATTTAAATTACTTTATTCCTTACTTAAATTACTCAAATTATTTTCTAAAGTATTTCTAAACTCTAGACCATTTGGAACTTCCATTAGACTTCAGAATCCACTTCTAAGGTAAATCTTATCTTTTAAGCTAAAATAATTAATTGAATTATTTATTTAATAATCTAAAATATGAGTTAAGCAGAAAAATACCATAAGCTGTATCTATGCTTCACTACTTTTTTATCATTGAAAAGTTAATGTAAGGCCACTGCAGATAATCTGGAAAAAACAGAAAAATAAACATACAGAAAAAACCAAAATAACCCCATAATACTCTCAATTTATAAACTATTACTAACATCCTGACAAATTTTTTCTAGTTTTTTTTCTATGTTAAGTATATTTTTATAAAGTTGAGTTTATATAATAAAACACTGTCTCATGAACTTTTGCTATTAATAAACTTTTTTAGTCATTCATATTTGTCTTAAATATAATTTTTAAAGGTTACATATTTTATTGAACACATATATCATAATTTATTTAATATTTTATCAAATTCTAAACAGTTTCTGATATTAAGAGTACTAGGCTGCACATCTTTATGCTTGAATTTTAATGTACACTGGTAGAAGCAGATGTTCTGGGAATGTATATTCCTAGAAGCAGGTATGTTTAAGACCATAGATTCATATTCCCAAATTACTTTCTAAAATATCATACTAACCATATTTATGGTAGTTTTACTTTATATACCTTATTACTTTTGTCAACATAACTTCTAATGATTTAAAGACTTTTACTTTGGTATCCATAGTGACATCAACATAGCCAGACTGGCAATCTTATGTTTGCCCTCCTATATCTTTGCCCAGTCTGTTTTTTAAGCTGCATTCATTTTGCTTCAGATATGCCTCTTATAATGCATACAGTTGCTGTTACTATTAATCCAATCTAAATGTCTCTCTTTCTGAAGTCTTATAATTTCTCTAAGTTTTGTTTTGACTTTTACTTCTCATTTTTTTTGCTTCTTGGCTTTTTTCCTATCATGCCATACAGTACCTGTTTTTATTGCCTCTGTCTTCTTTAGTGTGAATGCAATTTTTCTCATTAGTTATTATTTCAAATAAATACTCAAAAATCATCTTCTTACACTGCATCAGTCCCATGGGACTCAATTTAACAGATAAAACCTAAATTACAGGATATATTTGTGTGCTGATACTCTAAAACTCTTAAAATTGTGGATTATAATGTATATCACCTTGTGGTCTTTTTTACATTATCAATGTCATTAATGTTATTTTTTAAAACTTAGCTAGAACGAAGATAAATTTGGTTCAACTAATGTTGTTAATTTGATTACTGTACAAAGTATAATTGAATTAAAAGGACAGGTATGGCCTATTAAGATAGCATTAAATGAACAACAATTAAAGACTAAAGAGCAAGCATTACATTTAAAAGCCCTGGCAGTTAGTTTTAGTCCATGCATAAGAATATGAGAAACACCAAATGCATGACAGTGGTGAACTATGGAGAGGAAGGGAAGGAATATAAAAAAAGATACAGGAGGGGTCGGCGTCGTGGTGCAGTAGGTTAATCCTCTGCATCCCATATGGGTGCCAGATTCTAGTTCCGGCTGCTCCTCTTCCAGTCCAGCTCTCTGCTGTGGCCTGGGAAAGCAGTGGAAGATGGCCCCAATCCTTGGGCCCCTGCACCCACGTGAGAGAACAGGAAGAAGCACCTGGCTCCTGGCTTTGGATCAGCACAGCTCAGCCGTTGCAGCCATTTGGGGAGTGAACCAATGGAAGGAAGACTCCTCTCTCTCTCTCTCTCTCTCTCTCTCTCTCTCTGTAACTCTAACTCTCAAATAAAATAAATAAAATCTTTAAAAAAAAAGATATAGGAGTTTGCAAATAAATCTGTAATTTCTTCTTAAAAAATTCTATAGCTATTAAATATTCCTATTATTTACTTAGGATTTCTTTTGTATTTCTACTGGTGGTTTTTCCGCCTTCTCATTCTTTCATAATGATGGCTAGCTTTCTGTGTTTCTGTATGTAGCACATCCTTAAACATCTTCTATAAGGCTAGATAAATGTCAACAAAAATTTTCAATTTCTGTTTGTTATGTAAGGTCTTTATTTCACCTTCATTCATAAATGCAAACCTTGTGGGGTATATTATTATGGGTTGACAGTGTTTTTTCTTTTAAGACTTGGACTATATCTCACCATTCTCTACTAGCCTCTAGGGTTTCTGATGAGAAGTCCACTGTGAGTCTAATTGGAGATCCTCTGAAAGTAATCTGGCATTTCTCTCGTGCCCATTTTAGAATCTTTTCTTTATGTTTTACTGTGGAAAGTTTGACTACAATGTGTCATGGTGAGGATCTTTTCTGGTCATGTCTATTAGGAGTTCTATGTGCTTCTTCTACTTGAACATCCCCTTCTCTCTCCAAATCGGAGAAGTTTTCTGTAATTATTTCATTAAATAGGCTTTTCTATTTAAAGATCTTATTTATTTGAGAGAGAGACAGTGAAAGGGAGAGACAGAGAAAAGGTCTTCCATCCTCTGGTTCACTCCCCAAATGGCTGCAACAGCTGGAGCTGTGCTGATCCGAATCCAGGGGCTTCTTCTGGGTCTCCCACATGGGTGCAGGGGCGCAGGTGTCTGGGTCATCTTCTACTGCTTTCCCAGGCCATAGCAGAGAGCTGGATGGGAAGAGGAGCAGCTGGGTCTAGAACTGGTGCGCATATGGGATGCTGGCAACGTAGGCGTACTATTAACCTACTGAGCCAAATCGCCGGCCCCTAAATAGGCTTTCTGTTCCCATCTCTCTTTCCACTCCTTCAGGAACTCCTAAGACCGGTACGTTGGGTCGTTTGATAGTATCCCATAGATCTCCAACACTGCTTTTAAGTTTTCTATTTTCTTATTTTGTTTTCTGTCTGACTTTAAGATTTCCATATATTTGTCTTCTAGTTCAGATTTCTTTCTTCTGCCTCATCAAGTCTGCTGTGAAGACTTTCCACCACATTTTTTATTTGATCCACTGAATTCTTCATTTCTAAAATTTCATTTTGATTTCTCTCTTTTTTTTTTTTTTTTGACAGGCAGAGTGGATAGTGAGAGAGAGAGACAGAGAGAAAGGTCTTCCTTTTTGCCGTTGGTTCACCCTCCAATGGCCACCGTGGCCGGCTCATCGCGCTGATCCGAAGCCAGAAGCCAGGTGCTTCTCCTGGTCTCCCATGCGGGTGCAGGGCCCAAGCACTTGGGCCATCCTCCACTGCCTTCCCAGGCCATAGCAGAGAGCTGGCCTGGAAGAGGGACAACCGGGATAGAATCCGGCGCCCCAACCGGGACTAGAACCCGGTGTGCTGGCACCGCAAGGCGGAGGATTAGCCTGTTAAGCCACAGCGCCGGTGATTTCTCTTTATATTCTGAATTTCCTGGGAAAAATTTTGATTCGTGCCATGTATGTATTTTTTTTTTAGTTTGTGGATTTGCTTCTGATTTTTTTTTTTTTAGTAATCCTATGACTAATTTTCTAAATTCCATTTCTGGCATTTCCTCGATCTCTTCAACTTCGCGTTCTAATACTGAAATGTTGTGTTCCTCTTGGGGGGGGGGGGTCACAGTAACTTCCTTGTTCTAATACTGAAATGTTGTGTTTCTCTGGGGTGGGTCACGGTAACTTCCTTGTTCTTGTTTATTGAACTTCAACTCTTATTTTTCAGCATTTGTGGAGTTGATTTTTAATTTTTGCTTCTGTTGGTTTTTATCTTTGGGGTTATGCTTCTGTGGCTTCATGGAATGTCTGCCCTTTCAGTGAATGCCGGGAGGTGGATGGTAGGTGTGGCCAGGAGGCTCTGGTCAATGCTATAGGGTGGGGCAAGTTTCTAGGGCAACACCCAAGTTGGCATGGGCATGGTAGAGTACCAATCCCAGCTACGCCCTTTTTTTTTTTTTTTAAAGACTTTATTTATTTATTTGAGAGGTAGAGTTACAAGGAGAGGGGAGACAGAGAGAAAGGTCTTCAATCCTCTGGTTCACTCCCCCAAATGGCCACAGCAGCCAGGGCTGAGCCGACCCAAAGCCTTCTGCTTCTTCCACTGGGGTGCAGGAGCCCAAGCACTTGGGCCATTTCCTACTGCTTTTCCAGGTCATGTAAAAGAACTGGATTGGAAAAGGAACAGCCAGGACTAGAACCGGTGCCCATATGAGATGCTGGCACCACATGTGGAGACTTAGCCCACCACGCCACAGCACTAGTAGAGCTAACTATAAGATGTTAAGTAAACTGATAATAGATCCTTGCAAAAAATTAAGAATGGGAATCTGAAAGGGGGAAAGGGGAAGGGTTGGAATGTGGGTGGGAGGGAAGGGAAGCCCCACTTTGTATCCAAATTGGTATACATGAAACATGAAACTTTTATAACAAAAAAAATTTTTAAGAAATCCTATAGCAATGTGACGTTAATATTTATACTAAATGAAGTTGAATGGTGGTTACCTGAGTACTCATGATAAAGAAATTTTAAGAAATTAATAGGAAAAAACCCCTGTAATATATATAAAAATATGTCTTAAAAGTTTACTTCTAGGGCCTGGCGCCTTGGCTCACTTAGTTAATCCTTGCCTGTGGCGCCGGCATCCCATTGGGCACCGAGTTCTAGTCCCGGTTGCTCCTCTTCCAGTCCAGCTCTCTGATGTGGCCCAGGAGGGCAGTGGAGGATGGCCCAAGTCCTTGGGCCCTGCACCCATGGGAGACCAGGAAGAAGCACCTGGCTCCTGGCTTCGGATCGGCGCAGCACCGGCTGTAGTGGCCATTTGGGGAGTGAACCAATGGAAGGAAGACCTTTCTCTCTGTCTCTCTCTGTCTGTAACTCTACCTGTCAAATAAATAAATAAAAAATCTTTAAAAAAAAAGTTTACTTCTAAAAAGCAGGGGCTTCTAGTGCCAGGCAAGCCTAGATAAACGCATACAGCTTCAGCTCTCCCACTGACTACAGTGGAAAGCCTGGAACAAAACAGAAAGAGCAACTACCCCAGGATTCTGAAAAGTAAACAACAGTAGGCAGGTTCTGAGGGGAATTTAAAATTTGAAGATGCAACCCATACGTGGATGAGTTTCCAAGCTTTTCCCCAGCCGCCAGGAGCCAGCCCTTGTCCGGAACTGCAGGTAGACAATTACTGGCTTTCTGGCCAGCAGATCAGGAAAAGGGGACCACACAAACCAAAGACTGTGGGCAGAAGGGTTCAGATTTTTTTTGTCTCTCTCCCAGCCCTGCTGAGGGCAGTCCCACTGTAGAGCTGCATTGGTGGGCTTCCAAGCAGCTAAAATTCCCAGAAAAATGTGATCTTTCAGGCAGAAGAAAGTAGGAAAAGGACGCCCTGTGGTCTGCACAGTGTGAGGCAGTTCCCTTTGTTTTGTTCTTCAGCTTGCCCAGAGCGCAGCCCCAGTCCCGTCAAGGGCCAGGAAAAGGGGCTCCACTTGGGGGGGGCTTGACATGCCTGCATCCCACATCATAGCTCTTGGGTTCAAGTCTTGGCTCCAGTCCCAAACCCAGCTTCCTGCTAATGTACACCCCAGAAGGCAGCAAGTGATGGCTCAAGTACTTGGGTCTCTGCCACCTATGTGGGAGACTTGGAATGAGTCCCTAGCTCCTGGTTTCTGCCTGGCCCAGCTTGGCTGTTGCAGGCATTTTGGGGAGTGAGCCAGTGGCTTGATGGATCTCTCTCGGCCTTTCAAAACCAAGGAGGGTGGGGCTTCTGGGAATTGGAGAATAGGAGTTGGGAGCTGGGTGGTCATAGAGATGAGAGGAAAGAAATGCCTAATAATCTGGATATGAACCAGCATATGCCTAAGGCTCACCCAAGCTGGGCATTGGCAGACAAACCCAATGCAGCACAGCAAAGACTCTGAAACCGCACTGATCCTGGAACTCCTGTTCCCAGAACATGCAGTCTGAACCTAACTGGGCCAACCTAACCTAGCCTGCATGCTAAAACAAACAAAAATCAACAACAGGGGATTTTAGTATGACTCAGAAGTTCATAACAGTTAACAATTCTGATACAGTCCAAAATTATTCAGTACAGAAAATTTTTTCAAAATGTGACCAATTTTCAAAAGCAAAGATAATGAATAGATGCCAATCCAAGATGATCCAGATGCTAGAATTAGTAAAGACTTTGAAGCAGTCATTGTAACTATGCTCCATGAGGCTAAAGGAAAATACTCTAAAATAAATGTAAGGATAGAAGTTCTCCACAGAGAAACAGAAAACATGAGACAAAATGGGGCAGGCAGTCGGTGCAATGGTTCAGATGCCATTTGGGACACCCACATCCCATATCAGAGTGCCTGAGTTCAACTCCCAGCTCCACTTCCAATTTCAGTTTCCTGCTCATACACACCCTTGGGAGGCAACAGACAATGGCTCAAACACTTGAGTCCCTGCCCCTCGTGTGGGAGGCTATTGTAGGCATTTGGGAATTGAACCAGTGGGAGGAAGATCTCTTTCTCCCTCTCCTCCTCTCTCTGCCTTTCAAATACATAGAAAAATTTTAAAATACAAGTCACAAAAGGATTGAAAACAACTGAAGAGATATTCAAGGACCTGTGATACAATATAGCAAAATGTCTAATATTTTTATAACTGGAATTCCAAAAGGACAGGAGAGAGTGGCATAGAAAAATGTATCTAAAGAAATAACAGTGCAATACTTTCCAAATTTAGAAAAAAGACATAAATTTACAGATTCAAGAAGACTTAAGGAGCAGGCATTTAGTCTAGCGGTTAAGATGGTCCATCCCACATTAGGGCGCCTGTGTTAGATTCCTGGCTCTGGCTCCTGACTCCAGCTTCCTCCTATTGCAAACCCTGAGAGGCAGTGGTAATGGCTCAAATAACTGGGTTCCTGCAACCCATGTGGGAGACCTGGACTGAACTGCTGGCTCTGGTCCCAGCTATTGCAGGTCTGTGGGCACTGAACCAGCAGATGGGAGCTCTCTCTGCCTGGCTCTCAAAGTAACCCACAATGTCCCACTGTTCCACATGTAGGACCCTATAAAAACTTAAATTGAGCAATAAATATACAATGTATGGTAGCCCTGAAATAAATATGTCACTGAAATAGTTGCAGAATTAAAAACTTGGGATGTAACAGGTTAAAAAAAAATTGGATAACTTCAAAGAAGACAAAGCGACCTCTTCCAATCCAGCTATGGCCTTGGAAAGCAGTGGAAGATGGCCCCTTGGGCCCCTGCACCCGTGTGGGAGACCAGGAAGAAGCTCCTGGCTCCTGGCTTCGGATCAGCGCAGCTCCAGCCATTGCAGTCATCCGGGGAGTGAACCAGCAGATGGAAAGACCTTTCTCTCTGTCTACATCTCTGTAACTCTGTCTTTCAAATAAATCAAATAAATCTTTAAAAAAAAATAAAGAAGAAGACAAAGCAAAAGATAACAATGTCCAGATACATCATAATTAAACTGCTGAAAAGATAAATCTTGAAAGCAGCCAGAGAGAAACGTATTACATGTAGGAAAACATGAACTGAATGTAGATTTCTTATCTGAAACCATGTGGGCCACAAAATACCTAGACATCTTTGAAGTGTTCAAGAGTCCAACAAGAGCTTCAAATTATATTATTCTTTCCTAATTTCCCTCTAGATCCTTTAAGGTCAAAAAATGATTTAAATCAGCATAAAACCTGCCAAGCCATTTAACTTAAAATCTGGAATGCCACATACCTGGATCTGGCTGCACCTACACAGTTTGGATGGTTGTCGGGGACAACACCTTTCCCCATAGGGGTGGGCAAAAATGGCAATTTACACTGTTCCACCAGCTTCCGGATACTTTCCTCGGCATGGGCGTAAGCAGCACCTGCAACCAATGCAAATGGATTGAACGGACTCAGTTAAGCTCCAGGCCCTATAACAGCCATTCGTGTACAAGGATCTGTAGATCCTCTCAAATACTCCCCCTTGCCCTGGCCCTTGCTTACCCATAGGCTTACACTCAAAACAAACCGTGACTATGGCTTTTATCTTTGGTGCTTTAAAATGCTGAAGAAGGCAACCGTTCTCATTTCCGCCCAATGACATCCTTAACTATTCTGAAGGATGTCTAGCCACCCCAGAGAAATTACATCTTACATCTCTTCCTGCAGTCACATATCCACTTAATGCCTTGGCCCCATGGAACTATTACCCACAGTTCCCCGAACACATTAGTTTTACTGGGAAGTCCAGGTTGGCAGGAAAGGACTTTGTCCCAAAAGAGAGAGGCTCTCTCTACCCTCATAGATTGCTCTCCATGACCAGAAAACCTGTTTTGCAGAGACTCCTAGTTCAGGCTTGGAAATTCTAAAAGGTGTTAAGTTCCTAGAGCTCTGCAGATCTTTCTCTAGGTTCTACAATTCTGAGATGTTAACAAGGGTACCAGGCGAGACACATGTCATTTGTTTTCACAGCTGTGTGCCTGTGGAATAACCACAAGTCTATGTCACTGAAAGCAACTTATTGGTGAAAGATAGAGATGTTTCCATTTCTAATGTCACAAAGGCCACTTTTTTTAGCTATTTCATTTCATACTCTTTCACAGGACTAGAATATTACTCCATATTTGGCATGTGCAATTTCGTATTGAATCTCAGCATAGTGTACTTTCAATATAATGCTTCTCCTACAAAATCACCTGAGAATTCTTTCTTACATGAGGTAAAAGGAGTTCCTTTTATTTCATCCAGAAAGTTTTCTTGTATTCTCCTTCTTGCCCCAATGTTTTGCATTTTCCGTTCTCTCTCCCTAGACCGCCTTTGCGCTCTCTGCTTGGTGAACTACCGTTTTTTCCAAGGTGCAGCTGCCGTGTCCTCTCTTCTTGGTCGTCGTTTCCTAACAGCTGCACGCACTGGTGCTGCCTTCCCTGAGAACCCACCTTCCCTTTCAGTGCTCTCTCCACTTCAGAACATGCTGCATTTGGTACCAGCTCTGTTTCCTCCACAGTGAGAACTGTGATTTCTCAATATCCTTCATGAACGTTTTATATAATCCCTGCCTTATAAGAATTTGTCAAATGTGTGTTAAAGAAGGAATGGGGGCGGGGGCAGTGTGGCACAGCAAGTTAAAGCCCCTGTGTGCAGTGCCAGCATCCCATATGGGCACCAGTTCAAGTCGCAGCTGCTCTACTTCCAATCCAGCTCCCTGCTAACACCAACTGGGAAAGTCCTGGGCTCCTGCACCAATGTCAATGTGGGAGACCTGGGGGAAGCTCCTGGATCCTGATTAGCTCAGCTCTAGCTGTTGTGGCCACTTGGGGAGTGAACTAATGGATGGAAGACCTCTCTCCCTCTCTGTCTCTACCTCTCTAACTCTTTCAAATAAATAAAGTGAATTTTTAAAAAAGAAGAAGGAGGACTGTGGGGGTGGACAATTAGCCTAGCAGTAAGATGCCCACATCCCATATCGCCTGCCTCTGGCTTATGATCCCAGCTTCTTGCTAATGCAGACCCTGGGAGGCGGCAGATGATGGCTCAAGTGACTCTGTTCCCATCACTCACGTGGGAGACCTGCATTGTGTTCCTGGCTCCTATCTTTAGCCTTGGTCCTACCCTGGCCATTAATGGAAATTATGTGTGTGTGCCTCTATCTCTTTAAAATGGAGTGGGGTGTGAGGGCTAGCACTGTGGCACAGAAGGTTAAGGCACCACTGGTGCCATAGGCATTTCATATCAGAGTGCCAGCTTCAGTACTGGCTGCTCTGTTTCCATCCCAGCACCTGGGAAAGCAGCAGCAGATGGCCCAACTACTTGGGACCCTGCCACCCATGTGGGCGCCCAGAATGGAGTTCCTGGCTCCTGGCTTCGTCCTGGCTCAGATCCAGCATCCCAAGCAGCAGCTTAACCTGCTGCACCACAATACTCATCCAAATACCCTATATTACAAGACAGATAAGAGAATCTCAAAGCAGTTGCTTTCCCAAGTCATAGAGCTAAGTTGTTACATAATGTGTTCAACTCAACTTTGATCTAATAGTTTTTCCTGTTGTCCACCATTCTTATTAAAACTATTTTTATATTATATGTAGTTCATTTCAAAGTAGTTGGTAAGTGACTACCATGATCCCAGAAACCTGTTTTAGAACAGGAAGTACATACTACAATGAACTGCCAACAGGAGTCAGTTGGTCCCTGCCATCCAAATGGGAGACCTGGATTGAGTTCCAGGTTTCTGACTCTGGCCTACCCCGTCCCTGGCTATTGTGGGCATCTGCGGAGTGAATTAGTGAGTGAAAGACCTCTTTCTTTCTCTATTTATCTCTGCCTTTCAAATAAAATGGAAAAAAATTTTGGTTGGTCAGCACCTTGGAAGAAAGCAATTTGGCAGCACATATCAAAAGCCTTAAACCTTGTTTGATTTTCATGCTGGGCATCTATCTTAAATACTAAATACAGAAAATGCTTCGGGCACAAACATTTTTCATAGGTTCTCTAAACAAGTAAACAATAACTGACAAAAATTTAAACATCTGACAGTAAAGTGTTAATCTATACATGAGTAAACATTAAAAATTATATTCAGGAAATAATTTTAAGACAATGAAAAAAATTACAATGTTAAATGACCAGACTATAATACTATCTGTACAATGGGGTCATAATATGTAAAACATGCATTTAAAAAAGGAGTAAGAGGGAGCAGGCACTTAGCCTAGCAGTTAAGATGCTCACCTCCCACACTGCAGTGCCTGAGTTTTATTCCAGGCTTTGGCTCCTGATTCCAGCTTCATGCCATTGCAGACCCTGGGGAGCTCAGCCCCAACTGTGAGCATTCTGGAAGGGAACCAGCAGATGGGGGCTCTCTCGCTCCCTTGCTCTCTATGTCTACCTCAAAAAAGGGAGGGAGGGGATAGAAAATATGTAATGTTAAAAATGATTATTTCCGATGAAGAGATTTCTTCTTTCTACTTTGCTGATTTTCAAAATTTTATTACAGGAGGATAAAAACTCCGCATTTTATTCATAAGACAAAAGAAATGTAATGGGTAAATGTTTCCTTAAAAGGGTTACATCTCTAAATAAATAAATCTTTAAGAAAAAAAGAAGGGGGGCTGGTGCCATGGCTCACTTGGCTAATCCTCTGCCTGCGGTGCCAGCACCCCGGGTTCTAGTCCTGGTTGGGGGCGCCGGGTTCTGTCCCGGCTACTCCTCTTCCAGTCCAGCTCTCTGCTGTGGCCTGGGAAGACAGTGCAGGATGGCCCAAGTCCTTGGGCCCTGCACCTGCATGGGAGACCAGGAGGAAGCACCTGGCTCCTGGCTTCAGATCGGCGCAGCACACTGGCCATAGCGGCCATTTGGGGGGTGAACCAACGGAAAAGGAAGACCTTTCTCTCTGTCTCTAACTCTGCCTGTCAAAAAAAAAAAAGAAAGAAAAGAAAAAAAAAAGGGTTACATCTCTAGAAAACAGACAATGCTAAACGAACAGAACGCTTATTCCAATTTCAGATGTTAGAGCAGAAGTTAAAAGAAATGAACACAAATCCTAAAAAGAATCTGTATTCTTGCAAAAGCCCAGCAGGGTGAGTGCTACCTTTCCCAATGATGAGCAGGGGCTGTCTGGCGTTCCTAATGACAGATGCTGCCTGGCACACGGCAGAGGTGTCTGCCATGCTAATGGGCGGGGGCAGGCAGCACTCCTTGTACCTAGAATGGAAGAGCTCTGTGAAAAAAGGCCAACTCCAACATTTCTTGTGAAAATTTCAAATACATAAAAATAATAGAAAAACATAGCACAATAAACCCCTTATACCCACCACAGATTTGAAAAACTAATATCATTTTACTATTTTGCCTCATACATACACAGACATGCATTTTTTTTTTCTTGAACCATTTTAAAGTAAATTGTAAGCATGAAGAAAGTTCACCCTTAGAAAATTTCCCATGCAGCTCTAGAGATTAGGCCCTTCTCCTGTACAACCATAATAATATTACTATTCCATCTAGTAAATGAACATGTATTCCCTAAAATCATCTAAAAGTCAAATGGGTAACTTATCCACAGGAAATTTGGGTTCATGGCTTTGCACTGTAGTAGTGAGAAAGCTGTTGGAATAACAGCAGACACCATACCAAAAGCTAATAGCTGGAGCTGGCACTGTCGTACAGCAGGTTAAGCCACCACCAGCAGTGCCAGCCTCCCATATAGATGCTGGTTCGAGTCCCAACTGTTCCACTTCCAATCCACCTCCTTGCTAATGCACCTGGGAAAGCAGTGGAAGATGGCCCAAGTCCTTGGGCCCCTCACCCACATGGGAGACCTGGAAGAAGCTCCTAGCTTTACCCTGGCCCAGCTCTGGCTGTTGCGGCCATTTGGGGAGTGAAGCAGTGGATGGAAGAGCTTTCTCTCTCTCCTCTCTCTAACTCTGCCTTTCAAATAAATAAATGAAATCTTTAAAAATAAATAAAGCTAGTACCTAACACTTACTATGTACCAATTACTCTCATGTGATTTCCAAAACATTGAGGCTAGGTATTACCATTATTTCAATTTCAGCATTGACAAAGACGACTCAGAAAATAACTTGCCTAAGGTCTGCAGGTGGCACATGGCAGAGGCCAGATTGGAATAGTCATTCTATTTGAAATCTCATACATTTAATCTCTTCACTCTATTTCCACTCACAGAATCAATGAATATTTTTATAGTACAAGAGTTAAAACTATCATAGTTAAGTATTTCTGAAAATACTTTTCCTCACTGTGGTATTTGTCTTAATAAAAATCCTACTATACAAAATTTGGACATTTAATATTCTCCAAATATTTGACTATATATTAAAAGACTATATATTTAAAAGAAGGTTCACAGAGTTAACTTCCCTGAGGCCTGTCCCCTCCCCAATATTATTTTATCATGTTCAGGTATTAAGCAGCTTGAATGCAGAATGGAGATGTCCTTTTTATCTGGCTCTGCCATAGAGAGATCACTCTTGGTATATGGAGTGCACAGCAGACCCACTGACTTTTGAGAGCAACTAAAGAACCATTTGGGAGGCCAGCTCCATGGTGCAGTAGGTTAATCCTCTGCCTGTGGTGCCAGCATCCCATGTGGTGCTGACATCCCATGTGGGCGCCGGTTCTAGTCCCAGCTGCTCCACTTCCTATCCAGCTCTCTGCTATGGCCTGGGAAGGCAGTGGGGGATGGCCAAGTGCTTGGGCCCTTGCACCTGCATGGGAGACCTAGTGGAGGCACCTGGATCCTGGCTCCGGCCGTTGCGGCCATCTAGGGAGTGAACTGATGGAGGGAGGACCTTTCTGTCTCTCCCTCTCACTGACTGTAAGTCTACCTCTCAAATAAATAAGTAAAATCTTTAAAAAAAAAAAAAAAAGAACCATTTGGTTTACAACAGCAGGGATACACTAATTGGCACCTAGGTTGATACATTAGTCCAAGCACACAAACTAATCAGGGGTAATGTAGATGTCAATAAAAAAATGTTTTTCATACTCCTTTTCATGAAGTGTTTGAGAAATGAGGGGACATGACAAATCAAAGAAACATCTGTGCTGGAGTAACTAAGTCACTGAGAGACACAGTACACAAATATTTCTTATGCTGAATCCTAGTAATTCTTCAACAGTTACTTCGCCTCTTGGCTTATACTGTGACTATATTCAATAATATACACTACAATATGGGAATATATATTTATGATCACTGGAAGAATAAATTCAAATAAAGAACTCAGGAAGTTCCAGGTATTTAACTTAGTAATTAAACTCAAATACAATTACTAAATAATACCATCTTAATTAAGAGAATTAATCCCTTTGAGTAGGATTGAAGTTAATTACTAAATCATTACAAGTTAAGACAAATGGAGACGAACTTACAAACTGCCATAAAAATTCTCCAAAAAAGGTGAGCATTATGATAACACAATTAAGAAAGAATTTGGATAGGACTACTACTCACTTTATAGAGTCCACATTCACCTGGAGGTTCACAAAATCTGCAGGTATGTCAACATAGCAAGCACCTGGGCGGCCATAAATACTGCTTCTTACTGCCTATGTTTATTATAAATAAATAAAAAGAGTTTTAAAATCTCAATCCTTATTATTGTGTTTCACTTGAAGTTAATTTAAAACTTTGAAATGAATGCTGTTTTAAACTTTTGGAGAGTCTTTGTTGGAGAAACAATCAATTATAATTTAAATTGAAACATCCTCCAGTGAGTCTCAATCTTTTTAAAGGTATTTCTGTTTACAAGGAGAAGGAAAAGAAAACAAGCATTCACTTAACACTTTAAAATTCATGTTCTGGGGTGGGCACCTAGCCTACCAGGTAGGAAGCTCAGATCACATCAAACAGCCTGGGTTCAAGTCCCAGCTCCAGCTCTTGACTCCAGCTTCCTGCCAGTGCAGACTCTGGGATCCTGCCCACCTATTATTGAGTTCCCTGCTCCCAGGTTTGGTCCACTCAGCCCCACCTGTTGCAGGCATTTGGGAAATGAACCAGTGGATGGAAGATTCTCTCTACCTCTGAAATAAATTGTAAAAAAAAACATCATGTTCTATTACACTTCAGTCTGGGAACTTATTCACCAGGCTGCTCCTGCCAAGTTTTACGACTATAACTTGTACTTTCACCTGGTTCTTAAGCTTCGTGATTTGGCAGAGTTCTCAGAAACTGTCATGTTGTAATATGTGTCAAATGGCTTCTCTAATTCATGGACTTGAAACAGCTCAAAGGTAATTTCACAATAAACGTTGGTTAGCTGAAATTAATTTGCAACATGCTGCTTCATTAACTAATGGATAGTCCTATATGTATTAGTCCCAATTTTTTTTTTAAGATTTATTATTTTACTTGAAAGTCAGAGTTACACACAGAGAGAATGAGAGGCAGAGAGAGGAAGGTCTTCCATCTGCTGGTTCACTCCTCAATTGGCAGCAACAGCCAGAGCTGGGCCAGTCCAAAGCCAGGAGCCAAGAGCTTCTTCTGGGTCTTCCATGTGGGTGTAGAAGTAAAAGGGCTTGGGCCATCTTCTACTGCTTTCCCAGGCCACAGCAGAGAGGTGGATAGGAAGTAGAGCACTCGGGACTCGGACCGGCACCCATATGGGATGCCTGCACCGCAGGTAGCGGCTTTACCCACTATGCCACAGCGCCAGCCCCAGTCCCAATTTTTAAAAATAACCTTTTTTTTTTTTTGACAGGCAGAGTGGACAATGAGAGGGAGAGAGAGACAAAGAGAAAGGTCTTCCTTTGCCATTGGTTCACCCTCCAATGGCCGTCGCGGCCAGCGTACCGCGCGGAACCGAAGGCAGGAGCCAGGTGCTGCTCCTGGTCTCCCATGGGGTGCAGGGCCCAAGGACTTGGGCCATCCTCCACTGCCTTCCCGGGCCACAGCAGACAGCTGGCCTAGAAGAGGGGCAACCAGGACAGAATCCGGCGCCCCGACCAGCACTAGAACCCGGTGTGCCGGCACCACAAGGCGGAGGATTGGCCTATTGAGCCGCGGCGCTGGCCAAAAAATAACCGTTTAAAACAGCATAAGAGAAAGGGTGCCCAGGGGTTCATCATACATTTCTCTTTTGTATAATTAAAATGATAATTTATACAATTAAGTAAAAGAGAAACTTTTCCCCAAAATAACTTATTTTACCTCTCTGTTTCCATAATTAAACGTTAATGACAGTGACCATTAGAATGTAAAATGGCTTTTTGGGGCTGGCGCTGTGGCACAGAGGGTTAGCACCCTGGCCTGAAGCGCCGGCATCCCATATGGACACCAGTTCAAGTCCCGGCTGCTCCACTTCCCATCCAGCTCTCTGCTGTGGCCTGGGAAAGCAGAAGATGGCCAAAGTCCTTGGGCCCCTGCACCCACGTGGGAGACCAGGAGGAAGCTCCTGGCTTCTAGCTTTGGATGGGTGCAGCTCCGGCTGTTGCGACCACCTGGGGAGTGAACCAGTGGATGGAAGACCTCTCTCTCTCTGCCTCTCCTGTCTCTGTGTAACTCTTTCAAATAAAAATAAATACATCTTAAGAAAAGAAAAGAATGTAAATAGCTTGTTTTTACCAATGTCATTTGTGGTAGGAATTGTGACACAGCAGGTTAAGCCATCGCTTAGGACAACTGCATCCCAGAACAGAGTGCAGGGTTTAAATCTGGGTTACTCTACTTCCGGTCCAGCTTTCTGCTAATGCATCCTGGAAGGCAGTGGATGAATGCACAAGTGGCCCCTGCCACCCAGACGGGAGACTCCGAGGGAGTTCCAGGCCCTGGATTCAGTCTGGCCCAGCCATGACTGTTGTGAGCATTTGAGACATGACCCAGACACCTCTCTCTCCCCCCATCTCTCTCTGTTGCTTGCCTTTCAAGTAGATGAAAAATATACATATAAAAAAAGTCATTTTTAATAGCCTGAGTATATTCCTAATCATCATTCATTTTATTGAGAATAAAAATAACATAAATATGAGCAAATGAGAAAAATTATTTGACTTGGAGAACTTGTTACTAAGTACTGTACCTTTTCAATAACAGAGGGAATTGCTTCTATGCTGCTTGGCCGGGCAGAGAACTTGCTATATAATCTACAAGCTTCAACCTATATGGAAAGTGAAAATCGAAATCACTTAAAATTCAGCTAACAAGCATATTACTCTTCTGAAGGAACACAGAAATGTTAAATCATTACTTTTTATCGTGTTTAGAGGCAAGTTGGAGAAGATTTATTACCTAGAGTATTTCTTTAAAACCTATTCAAAGCACAAATTTCTGCCTTAGTATGACTGAAGTTGCAAATCAAACCCAAGACAGCATTTTAATTTCTCATATTAGCAAAAAAATAAAAGGTTTCATAATATCTATCATGTATCCCAACACAGGGACACAGCACTCTCATAAACTGCTGGAGGGAATGTAAGTGAAGGGAGGGTAACAAGGTCTATGCAGCATTACAGTGAGCATACGCTTGGACCCAGCAGTTCCACAGCTAGGAATACAAGACTTCATCTATTACATCTTGCTATAGTAACAATCTGTTCTTACACTGCTGCCACTTCTCCTCTGGTACATGTGGTTGCTATGCTGTTTGGAACATGTGAGTTAAGTAATAATTCTTCATGTGTCCTGAAGCATTATATAGAGTTTCTCTTGATACCTTCTGCTGTGAAATTGATGTAGCAGTTGAGTCTTGGTCCCATATGCATGACAAAGTTAAGAGTTATCCCTCCCCCAACTTTCAGTCACTTTTAGTTTTAAGGACTTCAACAAGAAACAGGTATTTGGGGGCCAGTGTTGTGGTGCAGTAGGTTACGCCAATGCCAGCCAGCATCCCTTACTGGAGTGCTGGTTCGAGTCTTGACTATTCTGCTTTCAATACAGCTTCCTGCTAATGTACATGGGAAGGAAGTGGAAGATGGCCCAAGTGCTTGGCTCTCTGTCACTCCTGTGGGAGACCCAGGTGGAGTTCCTGGATTCTGACTTCAGCCTGGCACAGACCTGGCTGTTGCAACCATTTGGGAAGTAAACCAGTGGATGGCAGATCTCTGTCTCCCTCTCCCCCTCTCCCTCTTTGTTGTTAAGCCTTCAAATAAATAATCTTAAAAATAAAACCAGACATTTGGATTTTAAATCAGCAATCTTTCCTTTTAATTTAATAAACCATGTTTTGAAAAGATTTATTTTATTTAAAGGCTGAGTTACAGAAACAGAGAGGGAGAGATAGAGAGATCTTCCATCCGCTGGTTCACTCCCCAAATGGCCACAATGACCAGGGCTGGGCCAGGATAAAGCCAGAGGCCAGGAGCTTCTTCCAGGTCTCCCACATGGGTACAGGGGCCCATTGACTTGGGTCATCCTGCACTGCTTTCACTGGCATATTAGCAGGGAGCTGGATCAGAAGTGGAGCAGCAGGGTCTCTAACTGGTACCATATGGGATGTTGGCACTGTAGGCAGTAGCTTAACCCAATATGCCACAACGTGGGCCCCATAAACAATTATTCTTTTCAGGAAGAAGATACTTGGAATGGACATGATCCTTCTTTTTTCATCTATACAGTTTTTGTAGTAACTTTAAATTTCATTTTGATTAGCTTATCTACTTTATCTATATTTTCAATATATCAGTATATTTTAAATAACTTATTATCTACCACTAAGTAGAACCTGAATTCTCTTCCAAGAATATAATAAACTGATCTATGCCAGCGTACATTAGTTTATCAACTATAAAATTTTGTTTACATTTTGAAGTTCTCACAGTGATTCCTGATTTACCAATACTTAGATTTTAACTTTGCTCTTAACTTGTCCCATAATACTCAGATATATTTACCTCATAAGCTCCATTTACTCTCACCTATTTGCTATCTATAACCATAGTTGAAACACATTCTTCTGACAAATTTTCTTAAGTTTCTTTTAATTTTGAAATATTTTCCTTCTACCTTTGAAAATAATCTTGTTCAGATCTGCTTAACAATCAATGTTGAGGATTTTTTTCTCTCAATTTTTGTTTTCTAAACTCTGGCAAGCATAGTTCAAAATCATTTTTATTCCTACTGCTTGACTCTCTGAGGAAATTATTTTCAGAATTTAAAATCATCTCAAAATGGGTATTGACTGTTTTCTCCTAAGCAAGGCTTTGTCTTGTAGTAAGGAAATTGCCTTTAAATTGCCTCAGGTACTTCTGATTTATTTATACTATTAGTATTACTTTTGACCTTGCAGGCAGGAGTGTTTAATAGCTTTCCCCTGACCATGTAACTGTGACAGAAATCAGGGAGCTGGATACCTGAGGAAACTCCTGAAAGGCTCCCATGGTTTCCTGACTTCTTTCAGAGGAACCACCGATCACGATCAAGGGCCTGAAATGGGTCATTAACAAAAGGTGATCAGAAATAACATCAGCAGGGTGCCCAACGCATAGTTCACACAATGAGGAATGAGAAAAACAACACATTTGCCTTTAAAAAAAATTTAGATTCGGTGCTGGGTATCTTGACACAGTGGGTTAAGCTACTGTTTGGGATACCGATTCCACACTGGAGTGCCGGAGATAGAATCTCACCTCCATCTCCAATTCAGCATCCTGCTAATGAGCCTGGGAGACAGCAGATGCTGGTTCAAGTATGGGTGTGTGTGTATGTGTGTGCGCCTTTCAAATAAACCATAAAAAAACACTTAGGGAGCAATCTGATACGAAGAACCTTTCTTAATTTTAGAGAAATATAAAATGTATAATAAACGGACCTCCTTCAAAAATAAAGATAAACTTGTTCAGAGTGTACTTAGTAATCACATCAAGCCCCTTTTGGATGCTAAACTTCCAGACACAGTGACATAAAACACATTTTTACTCCTCTCCTATTATTTTTGGGGTAACAGGAAGAGAAAGTTTACATTTTCTTAGTCTCTTTGGAAATGGCAAAGTGAGTGGTGTTCCTCCTTATTACTACCCTGCAAGATAATAAAGAGAAAGAGAGAGAGGAAAAAAAACAAAAACAAAACAAAAAAAAAACACCACAGGATAAACAAGAAAAATGGGGCCAACACTGTGGCATAACAGGCCAAGCCTCCCATATGGGTGCTAGTTCCTGTCCCAGCTGCTCCTATTCCCATCCATCTCCCTGCTAATGTGCCTGGGAAAGCAGTGGAAGATGGCCCAAGTACTTGAGCCCCTGCACCCACATGGGAGACCCCGAGGAAGCTTCTGGCTTTGGTTCGGTCTAGCTCCTGCTGCTGCAGCCATTTGGAGAGTGAACCAGTGGATGGAAAAGACCTCTCTCTCTGTCTCTCCCTCTCTCTGTCTGTAACTCTGCCTCTCAAATAAATAAAATCTTAAAACCCAGAAAACAATGTCCTTCCCACTGAGAAGATTAAATATGTTATGAACTGATTACAGCATAATCTCCTTCAACCTGATCTTGTTTGTAAAATACCATATGGAGTAAAGGGCAAGGTCAGAGAACAAATAATAAGCAGCTTACAATGCAAGCTCAATACGTGTAAGAATCCACTTATCTTTATAACCATGAAAAGCTGAAGAATTAAGACAGTTCTACATACTCAGCTGGGATCTTTAAAAAAAAAAAAAATTCCTGGGCCAGTGATTGGCACATCAGTTAAGACACTGTTTTGGACGTCCACATCCCATATCAGAATGCTTGGGCTCCAGTCCTGGCTTTACTCCTGATTCCAGCTACCTGCTAACTAAGCACCTGGGAGGTAGCAGGTGATGGCTCAAGTAGCTGGGTCCCTGCCTGTCCCAGCCATTGTAGGCATTTGGGAAGTAAACTAGAGGATGAGGAACTTCTCCATCTCTGTGTCTGTGTGTCTTTTAAATAAAAAAATTCTTTAAAATTATTCATTTATGGTAAACAAAACTAAATAATACATATTTGTACAAACACATACATAAGTATTTACAGAAGGATATTCTAAAAGGTTAACAGTGTTAAAGAATTATTGGCATTTTAAAATTTTCTTCCAAATACTTTTTCCATTGTACTTAAGGCATACAACATTTTGATATGCATATACTAACGTGAGTATAGACTAAACTAACATTTATCATCTCACGTAGCTACATTTTGTGTGTGGTAAAGGTACCTAAAATATATTCTCTTAGAAAATTTCTAGTACACGGTACAATACAGTTAGCAATATTTTTGCTACAAAGGTGCTAGGAGGGAAGATTAGGTTTATAGACTAATTTATCCTGCACAAGTTACACTTTGTATTTTTCACCCTGTCTCCCTATTCCCCATTTGCCTCCTTACTCTCCGATTAACCACCTTTCCATTGTGTTTGTGAATTAGGCTTCTCTGCCAAATCTCTCTAGATCACCTCTACTCAGTCCATGCAGTGACACTTTAAGGAAATGTTATCAATAATAATAATTTGATTGATTACCAACAGTTCATGTTTGCATTTGCCATACCACCCAAAGCGTGGATGAGACCTGGGCCGGAAACAACAAGGCATACTCCTGGCCTACAAGAAAAACAGAAATTATTATTATTTTTTATTCAAAAGGCAAAGTACAGAGAAAGAGAAGAGAAGAGAGGAGAGGAGAGGAGAGGAGAGGAGAGGAGAGGAGAGGAGAGGAGAGGGGAGGGGAGGGGAGGGGAGGGGAGGGGAGGGGGGAAGGGAGGGGAGGGGAGGGGAGAAGAGAGAGGAGAGAAGAGAGAAGAGAGAAGCGAGAAGAGAGAAGAGAGGAGGAGAGCAGAGGAGAGAGAAGAGAGGAGAAGAGAGGAGAGGAGAGGAGAGGAGAGGAGAGGAGAGGGGAGGGGAGGGGAGGGGAAGGGAGGGGAGGGGAGGGGAGGGGAGGGGGGAAGGGAGGGGAGGGGAGGGGAGGGGGGAAGGGAGGGGAGGGGAGGGGAGGGGAGGGGAGAAGAGAGAGGAGAGAAGAGAGAAGAGAGAAGAGAGGAGGAGAGCAGAGGAGAGAGAAGAGAGGAGAGGAGAGGAGAGGAGAGGGGAGGGGAGGGGAGGGGAAGGGAGGGGAAGGGAGGGGAGGGGGGAAGGGAGGGGAGGGGAGGGGAGGGGAGAAGAGAGAGGAGAGAAGAGAGAAGAGAGAAGAGAGGAGGAGAGCAGAGGAGAGAGAAGAGAGGAGAAGAGAGGAGAGGAGAGGAGAGGAGAGGAGAGGAGAGGAGAGGAGAGGAGAGAGGAGAGAGGAGGAGAGAGGAGAAGAGAGGGGCAGAGAATCTTCCATCCACTGGTTCATTCTCCAAACGGCTGCAACAACCAGGACTAGGCCAGGCCAAAGCCAGGAGCCAGGAACTTCTTATGGGTTTCCCACATGGGTGCAGGGGCCCAAGGACTTAAAGCACATTTTGCTGCTTTTCCCAGGTCATTAGTTGGGAGTTGGGGTCGAAGTGGAACAGCTCGATCCAGAATGGGCGCCCATAAGGGATGGCAGCGTTGCAGTGGAGGCTTAACCTGCTATGCTACAGCACCCACCCCAACAAAATCTATTTTATTATAAGCAGTATGGAAACCTTCCTGACTTCACAGGACATACAAGTCTTCACTATAATTGGTAAATAATCATTCAAGTACTTTAAATCAGAAGAAAGGTAAATAGTGCTATGGTGTACCAGGTAAAGCCTCAGCCTGCAGTGCCAGCATCCCACATGGGCACCAGTTCAAGTTCCAGCTGCTTCTCTGCTATGGCCTGGGCAAGCAGTAGAAGATGGCCCAAGTGCTTGGGCCCCTGCAGTCGTGTGAGAGACCAGGAAGAAGCTCCTGGCTCTTGGCTTTGGACTGCCTTAGCTCCTGCTTAGCTCCAGCCATAGAGGCCATTTGGTGAGTGAACCAGCGGATGGAAGACCTTTCTCTGTCTCTCCCTCTCTCTGTAATTCTCTCAAATAAATAAATGAACAAATCATGTATAATAATTGGAAAAGATTAACAAAAAGAACTATAAAAAAGGTGTTTACTACAACTGAGCAACTGTAATTTAAATATTATTTAATTTTAATTAGTTAATTTAAATGTAAATAGTCATATGTGCTGGGAGCTCCTATACTAGACAGTGCAGCTCTAGAAGTCCATTCAAATAACAAAATTTCAGGGCCGGCACTGTGGCATAGTCACAGCTGCTCCACTTCTGATCCAGCTCCTTGCTAAGGTGCTTGGGAAAGCGATGGAGGACGGCCCAAGTCCTTGGGCCCCTGCACCCATGTAGGAAACCTGGAGAAGTTCCTGGCTCCTAGCTTCAGCCTAGTCCAGCTCTGGCTATGATGGGTACCTAGGGAGTGAACCAGTGAACTGAAGATCTTTTTCTGTTTCTCTGCCTTTCAAATGAAAATATATATATATATATATATATTTTTTTTTTTAAATGAAAAAGTATGACAGAAATTATAGTAGGAGTCAACAATTCTGCTCAAAAAATATTTTTAAAAAACTGGAAAAATATAAAAAATTCTTTAACAGTTGTTGGATCATAGATGATTTGTTTCCTTTTTATATACTTTACTATATATCCAAGTAATCTAAAGTAAATATTGTTTATCAACTTTTAATAAGAGTGGTGAGTATACTCTTAGGAAGCATGGACACACACTAAAAATTTGAACCAGTAGAACAAGCCCAGGAATCTCATTTTCGAACAGCTTTTTTTTTTCAAAGATTTATTTTATTTATTTGAAAGAAAGTTACAGAGACAGGTAGAGCCAGAGAGAGACAGAGAGAGAGGTCTTCCATTCTGCTGGTTCACTCCCCTGGAAAAACTATTTTGAACTAAATATGCCACGGCAGTTAGGAGATCCAAGACGAGGTATAACACATCTCTGACCACCGGTGGTTCACTCTGCAAAATGACAGTTTGTTCCATTCTAAAATACTTTTCTGGTATCATTATCCTTTTGATCCGACCCTAAGTTCTAAATTTATTTTTCTTTTTAAAGCCACCTTCTATAATCTTTTCAAGTCAACAAATTCTTCAACAATTATATAATGGTTCCATCCAAAACCATCAAAGTAATTGAAATTAAGCAGATTTTTGCTTACCTGCCAGTCAGATATCCAACTGTGGAGGCAGCATAACAAGCCTACAAAGAAAAAAAAAAAACATGGAAATTAAGCATACCAGGATCCTTAGAGTTACCAGTATTTCCTACACTAGAACCTAACGGTAAAGAAAGAATTGGGACATTTTCTATTTTAACAAGAAATGTTCCATCTGTACATTCCAAATATGATGTCTTATCTGTTAGGTCTTTAAGTTATCTGAAAGGCACAGCAGCAAGAGAGAGAGAGGAGAGAGATCTTCCGTGTGCTGGTTCACTCCTCAGATGGTTGCAATAGTTGTGGTTGGGACAGAGGGAACCTAGGAGCCAGGAACACCATCCAGGTCTCCACAGGGTGACAGGGGCTCAAGTTCTTGGGCCATCCTCCACTGCCTCCCCAGGTGCATTAGCAGGAAACTGGGTTGACTTTTCCTCTTATTTTATCCCATTCATTTTGAGTTTGATAGCTTTTTTCTCTCTACCATCTTAAAATAAAAGCTTAGAGTGCTGATTTTATTATCTTTACTAGCAGACTTATTTAAAGCTGTTCCCTATTCTCCGTAAGAACTGCTTTAGCTATATCCTACAAGCCTGACATTTCATCTTTTAATTAACAATACTTCTATCCTCCACTGTGATTTCTTCTTCAACCCACTGGTTAATTACAGTCTGTAGGGATGTCTCCCTTTTTATTCTTGATATTGGTAATCTGTGTTTTCTCTTTTATTATTGATCAATCTTGATATTTATAGAGTTTATTAATCTTTTCAAATATTTAAAAAGCACCAAAGAGTGTATTGCTTAGTTTTCAAATGCCTGAAATTTTCTACTGATCTCTCCAAAACCAAGTTCAACTTTATTTCCACATAGTGAAGTTACATACACTGTAGGCTTTCTCTGTGGTGATTTGTTGAAAATTCCTTGATAGCCTGCATAAGGTTAGTTTTAACAAAAAGGAGGCACTAATCTAAACATAAAACAAGCTGGAAAAATGCTAAGTGCTCTCTCAAATTCATTTTAGTTTGGGATATCATTTTTTCCAGTGTTATTTCTTCTCATTTCCTTATAATAATAATAAATTAGATATTCTTTAGCCTTCAATCAGCTTTAAGTGCAATAATATACTAAATTTAAGTAAACCTAAACTAGGGGCTGGCATTGTGATGCACTGTGGTTAAGGCTGACACTTGGAACTGGTTGTTTCACTTCCAATCCAGCTCTTTGCTAATGCACCTTGGCAGCAGCAGGTATGACTCAAGTACCTGAGTCCCGTGTGGGAGACCTGCTCTCGACTTTGGCCTGCCCAGCCCAGGCTGTTGCAGCCATGTGGGGAATGAACCAGAGGATGGAAGATTCTCTCTCTCTCTCCTTCCCTGTCACTGTTTAAAATAAATAAATATTTAAAAATAAATAAAAATAAACCTATATTAAAGACCTAAACACAAGAAATGCTTAAGAATCGCAGTCTTTCTGCACCTCTGCCACATGCCCACTAAGAGGCCACACACACAGGCCGGCGCTATGGCGTGGTGGGTTACGATGCCACATACACACACAGGCTCTGCTCTTCTGTGCTGCTGTTCCCCATTGGCCCCCTCTCTACCTCCTTATACACATGGCCAAGTTCTCACAATATGATCATTCTTTTTTTTTTTTTTTCACTTTTTTTTTTTTACAATGTGATCATAAGACAACTCCTAAAGATGCAAGTACCTAAAACACGTGCCACAGTAACAGTACTTATTTCGACACTGAGAACCATTAAAAATCCATTTTTCTACGACGTTTCCTCTGCTCACAGGCAGAGGGTACACACAGTACTTAACAGGCTCCGGAGCCAAACTGTTTCTATTCACATCCCAGGTCCCCTCACTCTTCCTACATAGTTCTGGCAAGTCACTCTATACATTGGCTTTCTTACCTCGAAAATGAGTTAGGTCAGAATGCTGTAGTGGGGATGAAATCAGTTATCAGGTGTAAAACACTTGGAATAGTGAAGCACAGAGTGAGCTCTCAGTAACAGCTGACTTCCTGGCCATGCGCCGGCTTGCTGGCTGATCAGTCACTACACGTCTTTTTTTTTTTTTTTTTTAAGATTTTATTTATTTATTTATTTGAGAGGTAGAGCTACAGACAGTGAGAGGGAGAGACAGAGAGAAAGGTCTTCCTTGCGTTGGTTCACTCCCCAAATGGCTGCAATGGCCCAAGCTGAGCCAATCTGAAGCCAGGAGACACGTGCTTCTTTCCAGTCTCCTACACGGGTGCAGGGACCCAAGGACTTGGGCCATCTTCCACTGCTTTCCCAGGCCACAGTAGAGAGCTGGATTGGAAGAGAGGCAGCCAGGACTAGAACCGGCGCCCATAGGGGATGCCGGGGCCACAGGTGGAGGATTAACCTACTGCGCCACTGCGCCAGACCCACTACACGTCTTAATGACTCAGGATCTGAAGAAAGACAGCGAGTCATAACTATACCTTCTCTTCAGCACATGTTCCCGAGTTCCTTCTCAGCCTGTTCTCATATCCCCTCCTCTCTGGCTCCTCTCACTCTACTCCCTGTCTGACTGTCAGCAACAGTCAACAAACAAGTACTAGGAACCATTTTCCGGAAGAACCCGTCCTCTCATTCCCAGCTGGCTAATGCTCAGTACCCTGGACATCTCCCTCTCACAGCACTTACCACATTATAATAAAATCATCTGCTTCCATCTGCTTCCACAGCTGGATGATAACCCCCTCAAGGACAGGACCAAAACATCATTCATCTCTGCATCCAGTGCCCAACACAGCCCCTGGGACCTAAATAAGCCTCACCTAAGCTTGAGGGACTGCATTGAAACTTCTTGTTCCTATTCTGCTGGCCCATACTTCATGCTACCTCGAATCCCAACTTCCCATAGTAGCCTGCTCCTCTCTCCGACCTCTTTAGAGAAATCTGTAGTCTCTCCCACTGTCAAAAAACAAAGGAGAACAACAGTCCAAACTCCTCTTCTAGCTAGAGACGATTCCTCACAGTGTGGCAGCAGGCTACTGGTCTCAGAGTCCACCAAAGCTTCAAGCTATCTTGCTGGACCGGCATAAACGAACACATCTCCAGTCAGTCTTCCCGCTGCTTCCTACCCTCCTTACATGGACTCATCTACTGTGAGAGCTAGAAACTGGTTTCTTATGCATACCTTGCCCTCACTTTCCCAGACAGTGATCAGCTTGAAGGCCAAGACAACCTTGTTCCTTCTTTGTATTCCTCTCCCCCGCACTATCTAGCACATAGTACATGCTCAGTGGATGTTTGCTGTTATGAGAAACCGTGGCAGTAGAAAAATCAGTAAAATGCAGATGCCATTAATAGATCCCTAACTTCACCTCTCATACAGATGAGATGAACAGCATGTTATTCCAACTGAGATAAGTATAAGGCAGAAGCAACACAAATTCAAGACCCACTTTCTTTTTTAATATTTACTGAAAGGCAGTGTAACAGAGAGAGGTAGAGACAAAGGAGGGAGAGAGAGAGAGAGTGGGAGAGAGGGAGAGAGCACTTTCCCCCACTAATTCATTCTCTAATGAACACAACAGCCAGGTCTGGGCCAAGCCAAAGTTAAGAGCCAAGAACTCCATCCTGGTCTCCCACACGGTTGGCACAGGCCCAGGCTCTCGGGCCATCCTCCACCTTTTCGCCAGGTGCATTAGCAGGGAAATGGGTGGGAAGCAGAGCAGCCAGCTGCCGCACTTCAAGACAGGATGCCAACGTCACAGGCAGTGGGTTAACCCGCTGCACCACAATGCTGGCTCCCAAGACCCACTAGTTCTAAGATTTAAAAAAGAAACATACAAAGCTGGGATGAGCACTGTGGCACAGCGGGCTGAGGCGCCACTTGGGACACCTCCCTTAGCCGAGGGTCCGGTTCAAGTCTTGTCTGCTCTGCTTCCAATGCAGCTTCCCGCGAAAGCATCCTGGGAGGTAGCGGATGCTGGCTCAAGTGCTTGGGCCCCTGCCACCCACATGGTAGACTCAGATGGGATTCTGGGCTCCTGGCTTTGACCTGGCCCAGCCCTGTCATTGTGGGCATTTGGGAAGCGAACCAGTGAATGTCAGATCGAGCTCTCTATCTGTCTCTCCCTCCGCGTCTCACTTTCAAACCAACTGCCAGTAGCTGGCAGTCAGCAGTGGCTGACACCGGCAGGGCAGAGTCCACGCCGAGCGGGCCAGCGACTCCGCTCCGCTCGCCATCGCGCCCCACGGCGACCCCGCTGCCCGCGCCCGTACTCACCGCCTGCTCGTTCCTCATCCCGATGTACCTGAGGCCCAGCTCCTGCGCCGCCACGGCGATCTCCATCACTGGGATGCCCACCACGCCGAACAAGTACCGCACATCCTGGAGGCCGAAGAGCACAGGGAGAGCCGCGGGTCGCCCCCACGCCGCCCCCGGGTCTCCCGGCCCGGCTCCGCCCCCGTCCCCAGGGCGCCGGACGCACCTGCTCCTTCAGGGCCTGGGCGATGACTTTAGCCCCGGACACCTGCTCGTCGCTTCTCTCGCCGCGCTCCTGCGGGTCGCTTCCCGGCATTTTGCACCTAGAGTCCTGGGCCCGCTCGCAGCCCGCAGCCACGCGCCGAACACTCGCCACGCACGCCGCCCAGGCCCTGCGGGACAGCGCCTCAGACCCGCCGCCCCGCGGCCGGCCGCCCTAAAGAGCGCGCGGGAGGGGCGGGGCGAGGGCGTGCGCGCGCCCTCTCACCTGAGGCGCGGTCCGCCGGGGGAGGCGGGACTTGCGGAGGACGGAGGCCCGCGCCATCCAGGTAAGAAGCCAAGCCGGAGCCGGGGGCGGGCAGGTAGGTGCCGCCGTGGTCGGCGACGCGGCCCGCCCGAGGCCGCTGAGGCCCGCGGACGGCGGAGAGCGCATGCGCACATCCGGGGGCGCCGTGGGGCGCGCGCCGGGCCTGGCGGCTGAGGAGGCTGCGCGCGGGCTCCCGGGCTGGGCCCGCCGCGTCCGCCGTGCGAGGCTTTTACGCGTGTCCCGGCGCGTGTGCTTCTGAAATCGTGGTCGCTTTTGCACCCAGGAAGCCGGTGAGGCGCGGCGTTCCTTAAACCCGCAGAGCAGGAGAAGAGCGCCTAGCCCGAGCCGCCTGGGGGACTTGGCGTGGGGCACCTGACCCTTTCCTGCTGCTGGCGCCGTCCCTGCCCACCCCGCTTCCCGCAGTCAGGAGGGCGGCTTCTGCCGGCTCCAGGGTCAGTCCCCCGGGACACCCCGCGCCCGGCAGCCGTGTCGTTGAGTGGGAAGGGTTCTGGCCAGGTGCGGTGTCTTGGGGCGGCCGCCTACTCGTGGGACCGCCTGTCAAATCGCCAGTCGTAACTGAGACAGGAGCTTTCGTATTTTGTGTAGGAGCTGAGGTATCGCTGGGTAAGGAGACAAGCAGAGAGGCGGAGCGGGTTATGGGCAACGTGGAACCAATGAAGAGCACCCAGAGGTTTTCAGACTGGTCCTGGGTCCTTCATTTGGCACCCACTGCAAGCAGGGGAGAGAGAAGTGGATATGGGTGTGGGGGATCCACTCCCTGGATATGGGGGCCCCAGCTAAGAGGGGATTTCTTTGAAGTCTCAGAGTTCATGTAAAAAGTAAATGCGGATTTTGCATTCAGACTGTATCCATATTTTAATATGAAAACAGTTGTTTAAATATAATACACAATTCAGTGCATAGATCTTAAAAGTCAGTGAGTTTTGGCGTAGATATTCACGTATGTATGGAACCACCATCCCCAATAAAAATGACATTTTATTTTTTGAAAGATTTATTATTTATTTGAAAGGCAGAGCTACAGAGAGAGAGGTCTTCCATCTGCTGGTTCACTCCCCAGATGATCACAATGGCTGAAGCTTCTTCCAGGTCTCCCACACCGGTGCAGGGGCCCAAGGACTTGGGCCATCTTCTACTGTTTTCCCAGGCCATAGCAGAGAGCTGGATCAGAAGTGGAGCAGCGGGGACTCGAACTGGTGCCCATATGGGATGCTGGCGCCAGCATTTAAAATGCCCTTCTGTCAAGTAAAATTGACATTCCAGAAAGAGGCGGCATGCATTTTGTATGCTCTGAGCAGTTCTTGGCACAGTGCCTCCTACCCGTGTTTTAGAAATGTAGACTTTGTCCCCTCTACCATGGAGTGTGGTTTAGATCATTGCCTGTGTGACAGCCAATGCCACCACTGCATCGGAATCACCTGGAAAGCTTTTTCAAACCATAAGGCCTGGTGCATCCCAGATCTGGTACATCTGCATTACAGGGCAAGGTAGCCACCTATGGCCTCTGACTTAGAGCCCCACATTGAGAACCACTAGTTCTGGACTCGTGCTGGAGGCGTGAGTTGGTAATTAAATGTAAGATTGCTTAACGATAGTCAGGGTAATACTGTTGGTTGCTGTGGACTCACTCTGCTCTGACATTGGCAGCAAAGGCTGTCTAGATGATTGTCAGTTCACAGGACCCGTGTCTGCTGACTCAGAAGACTCGCTGACAGAGCTACTCAGTGTGAAGTGTGGTGTTGGAACAAGCCCCAGGATTCAGAGCAACTAGTTTTGCAAAAGGGTGAATTCTTTGCTAGCTGGGTCCCTACGTTTAGCAAAAAGGAGCCAGAGATCTTTTTTTTTTTTTTTTTTTTTGACAGGCAGAGTGGACAGTGAGAGACAGAGAGAAAGGTCTTCCTTTTGCCGTTGGTTCACCCTCCAGTGGCCGCCGCGGTGGGCGCGCTGCGGCCGGCACACTGCGCTGATCCGATGGCAGGAGCCAGGTGCTTCTCCTGGTCTCCCATGGGGTGCAGGGCCCAAGGACTTGGGCCATCCTCCACTGCCCTCCCGGGCCACAGCAGAGAGCTGGCCTGGAAGAGGGGCAACCGGGACAGGATTGGTGCCCCGACTGGGACTAGAACCCAGTGTGCCGGCGCCGCAAGGCGGAGGATTAGCCTAGTGAGCCGCCTTGCTTTCACCTTTGTACCTCCCAGTCCAGGGCTGTGAGCTGTGCTGTCGCAGGAGTTCTCAGCCCTTGGAGTTCACGGGTGAGGAGCAACTCCTGGGCAAGCTTTTGTGATTGTGGGATCACAGGGTTTGTGGTAATCCCATGCCCTTTGTACAGTGTTTGTAAGCATTAACTGCATGGTTTATTATTTTCATTGACAGTAATCATGGAATTTTGTAGTTTTGTTTGCTTTTGTTTATTTGTTTATTTCTTTATTCCCCAAGGGAGCAATAGATCTAATTTTTAAAAAAGATTTATTTATTTGAAAGTCAGAGTTGGGGCCGGCACTGTGGCACAGCGGGTTAAAGCCCTGGCCTGAGGCACCGGCATCCCATGTGGGCATCGGTTCTAGTCCCGGCTGCTCCTCTTCCGATCCAGCTCTCTGCTATGGCCTGGGAAAGCAGTGGAAGATGGCCCAAGTCCTTGGGTCCCTGCACTCACATGCGAGACCCAGAAGAAGCTCCTGGCTCCTGGCTTCGGATCAACACAGCTCCAGCGGTTGCAGCCAACGGGGAGTGAACCATCGGATGGAAGACCTCTATCTCTCTGTCTCTCTCTGCCTCTCCTTCTCTCTCTGTGTAACTTTCAAATAAATCTAAATAAATAAATAAATAAATAAATAAATAAAAAGAGTTACAGAGAGAGGAGAGGCAGAGAGAGAGGTCTTCTATCTGCTAGTTCACTCCCCAATTGGCCCCAATGGCCAGAGCTGCACCAATCCAAAGCCAGGAGCCAGGAGCTTCCTCTGGGTCTTCCCACACGAGTGCAGGGGCCCAAGGACTTGGGCCATCTTCTACTGCTTTCCCAGGCCATAGCAGGGAACTGGATCAGAAGTGGAGCAGCTGGGACTCCAACCAGTGCCTATATGGGATGCTGGCACTGCAGGCAGCAGCTTTACCTGCTATGCCACAGCGCTGCCCCCCCCACCCCCGTTTAAAAAAATATTGATCCCATGCCCTCCAGGAACAGAGCCAGTCATTAAGGAGTCTGCATACCAGTTATTGGGGCAGGGGGGTTGGTTCTGGTTTTGAGACCGAGAAAGTGCTATCTAATGGCTTTCTTCTGTCTGGATGAAGAAAATAGCTGCAAGTATAGTGCCTAGAGGAAATACACTGTAGATTTTGCAGCCCCTGCAGCCAGTGAGTCTTTTTTTTTCTTAAGATTTATTTATTTACTTAAAAGGCAGAATGTCCAAAAGAGAGGGAGAGACAGAGAGAGGGAGAGACAGAGAGAGAGAGAGATCATTCATCCGCTGGTTCACTCCCCAGATGGCCTCACCAGCCAGGCCTGGGCCAGGCCAAAACCATGAACCAGGGGCTTCTTCCAGGTCTCCTATGTGGGTAGCTGGGGTCCAAACACTTGGGCCATCCTCCACTGCTTTTCCCAGGCCATTATCCGGGAGCTGGATTGGAAGTGGAGCATTCAGGACATCCGGCACCTATATGGGGCGTTGGCATTTCAGGCTATGGCTTCACCCGCTACACCACAACACTGGCCCAGCCAGTAACTGTAGTCCCAAATTGTGATCGTGCATTTTAACTTCTTTTTTTAAAAGATTTATTTACTTATTTGAAAGTCAGAATTACACAGAGAAAGGAGACGCAGATAGAGAGGCCTTCCAGCCACTGCTTTACTCCCCAGATGACCGCATCGGCAGGAGCTCAGCCAACCCGAAGTCAGGAGCCAGGAGCTTCTTCTGGGTCTCCCATGTGGATGCAGGGACCCAAGGACTTGGGCCATCTTCTACTGCTTTCCCAGGCCATAGCAGAGAGCTGCAACGGAAGTGGAGCAGCTGGGACTCAAATCAGCGCCCATATGAATTGTCAGCACTGCAGGCGGTGGCTTTACCCATTGCGCCACAGCACCAGCCCCATATTTTAATTTCAATAAACAAGAGCACTGAGAATCCTTGTGATTATTTTAAAGCATAGCATCACCTGGGTCTAGAAAGACTCTCATAAACAAGCTATATTGAAAGCTGAAATATTTGGTTATCAAATGAAGAGTGAATTAAGGTTATATGTGATATAGAATAGATGAAGACACAGTTGGCTAAATTGAAAGAAGAAACACCTGTAACTGAAAAATTTTTTTTGTAAGATTTTATTTTGTTTGAGAGGCAGAGTTATAGAGAGAGGGAAAGACAGAAAGAGGGGTCTTCCATCTATAGGTTTACTCCCCAGATGGTCGCAACAGCTGGAGCTGAGCCAATCTGAAGCCAGGAACCAGGAGCTTTTTCCGGGTCTCTCATGTGGATGCAGGGTTCCAAACAGGGAGCTGGATCAGAAGAGCAGTTGGGACATCATGAGATGCCGGCGCCACAAGCGAGGGTTTAGCCTACTACGCCACAGTGCCAGTCCCAAAACTGAAAATCTTAAAAGTAAACAAAGGGGTCGGCATTGTGGTGTAGTGAGTAGAGGTGCCACCTGCAATGTTGGCATCCAGCATTGGCAACTGGCATCCATAAGGGCAACGGTTCGACCAGCTGCTCCACTTCCAATGCAGCTCCCTGCTGATGTGCCTGGGAAAGCAGCAGAAGATGGCTCAAGTGTTTGGGTTCTTGTCCCCCGTGTGAAAGACCTTGATGAAGCTCCTGGCCTTGGTCTGGCCCAGTGCTGGCCATTGTAGCCACCTGGGAGTGGGCCAGCAGATAGGAGATCTGTTTGTCCCTCTCTCTCTGTATCTCTGACTTTCAAAATAAATATATAAATTTTTTAAGAAGCCAGCAACAACAGGAAAGGATATGTATGCAGTGCTCTGTGTTTTAAAAGCCAACACTGACAATTGCACAGCAGGAAATGTGCTGTAGGAAATAAATCAACATAGACAAAGGAGTACACAAAATAATGTAATAAAAATGGTTGTTTAAATAGGGTTAAGTTGATTTTGTTTTGCTTCTCATTAAATTTATGGGCTGCAAGTGCCAAGGCTCGGAGATAGGCTTAAGGCAAAACCTGTAAAGCAACTTTGTTATCAAGGAAGGCTTGGTAATAAATTGATAATTGAAACTCCTGTCTGTGCCCAGTTAATAGGCACTGAGAGCCATTCCCAGATACCCTCTGGCTTGGAGAAAGGTTGGACTGCTGCCCTGGATTTTAAGCCATTAACCTTTGCTCTGCATTCAGTGCCAGTGAGACCTGGCCCTGGAGCAGGGAGCATTATGAAAAACAAACTGAAGGAACACTGTTTGCCTGTTTGACTTTGGCTTCACCCATCATGGGTTTTTCTAAGCAAGTTAGGGATAGTTTGCCATCTTTAGTAAATAGCTGTGACAAGGAGATTTACTCTGTGTAAAAATACATCATGGAGTGGTGACAACCTTTAATTGTATGATGAGGACATAAGAGATTTATCTTAACTGACTTGGAAACCGAAGTATAGTGTTTCTCAATATGATGGAACGCCACTGTTGGTGGCCCTCCGTGAAGGGTGGCTAGCACCTGTAGAACACGGTGCTGGTGGTGAAAGACCTCCTGTTTTTATTTGCTTCTCCTGTTTGGCCAGTAGCATTCATCATAGCCACTGGCTTTAGCTTTTTAAATTGTACCTGTTTGCGGTTTTTTGTTTGTTTGTTTGTTTGTTTGTTTTGCTTTTACTCTGTTCTCTGTGTCAGCAAAAGTCATCTCTAGGGGAGAATCTCTGAGTGACTCCCAAGATGCACAGTTGGATTGAGGTTTAACCCCAGGCAAGGAGGACCATCTTTGTGTCTTTGTGATGAATGTAAGCCCATTAAGCCCATTAACATCTTTCTACATTATGATCTTTGAGCTTCGATTTACTGTGTTATGCATGTGAGGCTTAGAACCTCTCTCAGACACTTCAACAGGAATGTACCAACCCCCTAGTTTAAGAAACACAATATTACAAACACAGGAAAGCTTCCTGTGTGTCCCTCCCCATTGCATTCATTGCAGCCCCTCAGCTGTAGCCTTTTGAATTGGACCTTATTGTTTTGTTTTTTTTTTAATCTGTGTGTCAGCAAAAAACAAAACAAAACAAACAAACAAAAAAACCACAATCATCTCTGAGGCAGAATCTCTAAGTGATTCCCAGGGTGTAGGGTTGAACTGGGGTGTAACCCCTGGTAACATAGCAGTAATGAAAATCTTGAATTTGATGTTTATAATTCCCACTTTATACATTCTTTAGGAAATGGACCATCTATTTTCTGTACTATAACAGAATACCTGAGACTGAGCAATTTATAAGGTGAAGTAGTTTACTTCGGCTCACAGAAATGGAGGTGAGAAGTCCTTGAGCATGGCAAAGGCATCTGCTGTGCTTCTGGTGAGGGCCTCATGGTAGGTAGGTAGCTCATGGTATAAGGGCCTCGTGGTGTAAAGGCACAAAGCATGCGCAGAGGAGAGAGTGTAGCTAACCCATTCCTGCAAGAAAGGCATTAATGCATCAGCAAGGGCTCCACGACCCAAACAGCTCCCTCTATGCCCCACCTCCCAACTCTGCCACATTGAAGAATTAAGGTTTCAACACACGAACTTTTTTTTTTAACATTTATTTTTTTAAAGCAGAGTGTTTTTGTTTTGTTTTGTTTTGTTTTCATCTTGAAGAGAATAGAGGAGAAATGAGGTAAGAAGTCAGGCCTTCCAGGTTGTTTACTCTCAGCAATTTAATATCAAGTGAAAAGTTAGCAAGCAGTGTTAACAGTCAAATATTAACAACTTTTGAAAACATTTACCAAAAGATCCACTACCTTTTATAAATTTTAAGACAAAAATACATGTATTTGGAAACATAGATCTTTTATATTTATCAACTTTTGTTTATAAATTACCTAAGAAACTAACATATTAGATAAGCATGGTTATGATCTTGCCAAAGAACAACCCTAGAAGCTAAAATGGACTCTATAGAGAGTAATGTGCATTGCATCATATCTTTATGTTGCAAGTGTCTAATATAACATTATAGGACAAAATAATAAAGAGGTTTTGGTAATAGTTTTTTTTTTTTAAGTCATCAGCATTACTTTTTGCTCTTAATAACCTGAATTAACTGCCAGAGACCAGCTCTAGTCAGTCCAGGGACCCTAAGGTGTGAGAGGTGTTGGCACTTGAAGAAATGAGACACACTCACAGCAAGGCTGATGGCATGGCTCTGGCTCTCGAGCACCAGACTTTATTTTTATAGCATAAGCCACATAATGGTTCTTTCTTTTTACAATGAAAAGCCTGTTGTCCATTTTTTCTAATTACAATTTCTTTGATTTTCAAGGGCATATTCAGAGCATGGGTAACAATCACAGACAGGTGCGAGATAACAGGCTGCCCACACAAGCCAAGGCCTCGAGTGCTGCTGAACGATGCAGAAATTGGCTACACAAGCTAGAATAGTACCTTCCTAATCTGATCTTTACTAGAAGCCCCAAGTTCAAAGCAGACCCTTTTTAAAATGTATCCTCTCTTTGAAGTTCTTTCTGTAACTCTTTAATTTTTTTATTGTACTTATTTAAAGGTATACTTAGATTATTCTACAGTTTTGACATCATAACCATTGTAGTATTTGTAGCATATATTGAATTAAAGCTTTAATAACATTTATCTTTATTCTAGTGGGAAGTATTTACCAGGGAGCCTGTTGCCTTTTAATTCTTTTCCACAAACAGCTCAACCTTGCATAAAGCATTAACCCTTTCTCCTACACTAACGTTCTGCTTTATTAAAATTCTACAAAGCAACGGACATTTTGGGGATAATGAGATTAAGCATTCTTCCCTAAAATTAGGAATACAGCAATCATTAGCGGGACCACCAGGAAGCTCCAGGTTTCTTATACAGAGTATAGTTCCAAAAAAAAAAAAACAAACCTAAAACCACCACGAGACACGAGACTGCAGCTGTCCTTCTCACGCCTTGCTGAGACAGACCTTCTGCTGTGATCTTGTCAGCCAGCAGAAGTTGCCTTGGCCTCGCCAATTAACCATTCTCTTTTATTGTTAGACTTTAGCTTTATCTGTTTGTTAGCTGTGATGAGTGGGATAGGTTCTTGTCTTTGTTAAGGAAAGAATTCAGACATGAGACAGAGCAGTTGTAAGATAGCAAGGTGTAGGGGCTGGCGCTGTGGCGCAGCAGGTTAAGGCCCTGGCCTGAAGCGCCGGCATCCCATATGGGCGCCGGTTCTAGTCCCAGCTGCTCCTCTTCTGACCCAGCTCTCTACTATGACCTGGGAAAGCAGTGGAAGATGGCCCAAGTGCTTTGGCCCCTGCACCCGCGTGGGAGAAGCGGAAAAAGCTCCTGGCTCCGGATCAGCGCAGCTCCGGCCATTGCAGCCATCTGGGGAGTGAACTGCACTGATCCGAAGCCATGAGCCAGGTGCTTCTCCTGGTATCCCATGCGGGTGCAGGGCCCAAGGACTTGGGTCATCCTCCACTGCACTCCCAAGCCACAGCAGAGAGCTGGCCTGGAAGAGGGGCAACCGTGACAGAATCCGGTGTCCCAACCAGGACTAGAACTCGGGGTGCTGGCGCCGCAGGCAGAGGATTAGCCTATTGAGCCGTGGCGCTGGCCTAATGTTTAATTTTTTAAAAGATTTATTTATTTATTTGAAAGTCAGAGTTACAGAGAGAGGAAAGACAGAGAGAGAGAGAGAGGTCTTCCATATGCTGGTTCACTCCCCAATTGGCCACAATGGCCAGAGCTGCACTGATCCGAAGCCAGGAGCCAGAAGCTTCTTCCTGGTCTCCCACATAGGTGCACCGGCTTGGGCCATCTTCTGCTGCTTTCCCAGGCCATAGCTGGATTGGAAGTGGAGCAGCTGGGCCTTGAACCAGTGCCCATATGGGATTCTGGCACTGCAGGCAGCGGCTTTACCCGCTATGCCACAGCACTGGCCCTGAGAGACTGTTAACTTACATCCAGGAGACTTCTGAGTGTCATCACCTCAGGCTGAGAGACAGCTGGCTTTCCTCCCCCACCCCCTCCAGCCCCAGCAAAGGGATGGCGTTACCACACACCAAAGAAAAAGTTTAAAATGTCATCTCTTTCTCCCTCTCTCTCCCCTTCCCCACTCCCCTTAAAGAAGCTTCAACAGCAGGGGAGGGGAGGGAGTGGGGTTTAATCCTTTAGGTATCCCTTTTGGCCCTTATGCAGGCACAACAGAAGTTTAGTTTGAGAGTCCAATAATGGATTTTAGGTTATGAAAAAGACAATGCCAATTTCCTGCCATATTTTAGCCTCATTTGAGAGTTCCAGGAATCCAGCTAGAAGTCCCAAAGTTGGAGATTCGGTTTAGAGTCGAGACACTCCTTTTAACATTCTAGAGGTAATTTTCTTTTTTTCTCTTAAGATTTTATTTATTTATTTGAGAGGCAGAGTTACAGACAGAGGGAGAGAGAAAGAGAGGTCTTCCCTCTGCTGGTTCACTCCCCAAATGGCTGGAGCTGTGCTGATCTAAAGCCAGGAGCCAGGGACTTCTTCCAGGTCTCCCAAAGGCCCAAGCACTTGGGCCATCTTCGACTGTTGTCTGAGGCCATAAGCAGAGAGCTGGATTGGAAGAGGAGCAGCCAGGTCTCGAACTGGTGGCCATATGGGATGTCAGCACCTACTAAGCCACAGCGCCCAGCCCGAGGTACTTTTCTTAAAACTCATTTTATTTGAAAGCAGGAAATATTTTAAGCCCTGGGCTGTGGGAAGTGTAGGGGGTAGCTGAGGTGGTGTGCAAGGCTAGAGAGCCTCCTCTGGTTCCCCGGATAAAAGGAGCCTTTCTGAGGTTTTTGAAGGTTGTTTGACCAGCAAACCCAAAGCATAAACATGTCCCATTTTAAAAAATCAAATTTAAAACAACGTATTTCTACATGAACCAAAGAGATATTTTGGGCTTAATTTAACAGTTATATATATATGAGCATCTTTTATCTATAAGCCAATTTAAACAGCTCTTAACAAAAGTTTCCCGATAGGCATACAACATGTATTACATGTATAACACGTGCATAACATACATTACCCAGTAGTCATTTTAACACCATAGTTTCCTTTTTTAAAAGAGTTATTTATTTATTTTGAAAGGCAGAGTTATAGAGAGGCAGAGGCAGAGAGAGAGGTCTTCCATCCACTGGTTCACTCCCCAGATGGCCACAACAGCTGGAGCTGCGCTGATCCGAAGCCAGGAGCCAGGAGCTCTTCCAGGTCTCCCACTCAGATGCAGGGGCCCAAGGACTTGGGCCATTTCCCACTGCTTTCCCAGGCCATAGCAGAGAGCCAGATCAGAAGTGGAACAGCCGGGTCTCAAACCAGCACCCATATGGGATGCCAGCACTGCAGGCAGTGGCTTTACCTGCTGCACCACACCACTAGCCCCTCACCATAGTTTCCCGAATATCTCTTTTTGAAATTTTGTTATTGTACGTTCTGGGGGAGGGAGGTCTACTTGGTTTGCCACCCATCTCCTCCCCTTAAAAGATAGCTGTCATGCACACAGGGGAAAGGACAGGGGTGTACTGTTGCTTTGTCTGTCACCAGCTGTTCTCATGGACCTCTCTCAGGCACGTCTTTGTGTTGGCAGGTGGTACAATGTCCCGACCTGGAGTTGGGTCCCTGCCACCCATGTGAGAGACCCAGATGGAGTTCCTGGCTCCTGGCTTTGGCCCAGCCTACCCCTGGCTGTTGCAGATAATTGGGGAGTGAACTAGTGGTTGGGAGAGCTCATGCTCTAAAGGAAGTGATAACATTTATTTATCTGAAATTTAGGTATAACTGGTTCTCCTGTATTTTACTTGGCAAAATCTAACTTTTTTTAATTTATTTATTTGAGAAGTAGAGTTACAAAGAGAGAAAGGTCTTCCATCCGCTGGTTCACTCCCCAAATGGCCACAATGGCCGGAGCTGAGCTGATCCAAATCCAGGAGTCTGGAGCTTCCTCCAGGTCTCCCACACAAGTGCAGGGGCCCAAACACTTGGACCATCCTCCACTGCTTTCCCAGGCCAGAGCAGAGAGCTGGATCGGAAGAGGAGCAGCCAGGACTAGAACTGGCACTCATATGGGATTCCAGCACCCAGGTGGAGGCTTAGCCCACTCTGCCACAGCGCCAGCCCCAAAATCCAAATTTTATTCACTAAGCCTTCCTTGTAGCTAGGAGTGTGTCATGTGTCCCCGTGTGGGCCAACGCAATTTAAATGGAAGTTCACTGTGCAGGGCTTTTGGCAGAAAAAGCCTGATGAAGCTGTCAGGTACCCTCCTGCTCTTCTGTATAGCATGGTACAAAATGACCATTGTAGGGGCCAATGCTTTGGCGTAGAAGGTTAAGCCTCTGCCTGCAGTGCTGGCATCCCATGTGGGCACAGATTCAAGTCCTTGCTGCTCCACTTCATTCCAGCTCCCTGCTAATGGCCTGGGAAAGCTGTGGAGGATGGCCCAAGTGCTTGGGCCCCTGCGCCCATGTGGAAAACCCGGAGGAGGCTTCTGGCTCCTGGCTCCTGGCTTCAGCCTGGCCTAGCCCCTGCTGTTGCGGCCATCTGGGGAGTGAACAAGTGGAGGGAAGATCTCTCTCTATCTATATCTATATCTATATCTATATCTATATCTATATCTATATCTATATCTCCCCTGTCTCTCTCTCAAATAAATAAATAAATCTTTTAAAAAATGACATTATAGAAGTGATTTTGTGGGGCCAGCGCCATTGTGCAGTAGGCTAATCCTCCGCCTGCAGTGCTGGCATCCCATATGGGCGCTGTTTCTAGTCCTGGTTGCTCCTCTTCCAATCCAGCTCTCTGCTATGGCCTGGGAAGGCAATGGAGGATGGCCCGGGTCCTTGGGCCCCTGCACCCATGTGGGAGACAGGGAAGAGGCACCCGGCTCCTGGCTTTGGATAGGCGCAACTCCGGCCGTTGCGGCCATCTGGGGAGTGAACCAACAGAAGGAAGACCTTTCTCTCTGTCTCTCCCTCTCACTGTCTACAACTCTACCTCTCAAATAAATAAATAAAAATCTTTAAAAAAAAAAAAAAGAAGAAATGATTTTGTAACCATAGGTGACTCTGAAGATGGAAGCTACATGCTAAAGACAGGAAGAGAAGGATCTTATGCAGCTCTCACCTTTGCTTTTGTTAACAGAGTTGTATCACTACATAAGAAAATTTTTTCTTTTACTATACTCTGGGACACATTAAATGGCTGTGGGACTGTTCTTCTTTTAGAATTAGAAAGAATTCCTCTAGAAACTCCCTGGGAGGAGAGGGTAGATGTTTGATAACTTTCTTTTTAAAAAAGGTTTATTTATTTATTTGAAAGACAGAGTTACAGAGAGGTGGAGGGAGAGGTCTTCCATCTACAGCCAGAGCTGTGCTGATCTGTAGCCAGGAGCTTCCTCTGGGTCTCCTACGCAGGTGCAGGGCCCCAAAGACTTGGGCCATTTTCTACAGCTTTCCCAGGCCATAGCAGAGAGTTGGATCAGAAATGGAGCAGCCAGGACTCGAATCGGTGCCCATATAGGATGCTGGCACTGTTGGCAGCAGCTTTACCTACTAAACCACAGTGCCGGCCCCGATAACTTTCTTTTAAAAAATATTTTTATTTATTTGAGAGCTAGTGAGAGAGTGAGAGAGCTCTTCGACCCACTGGTTCACTCCACAAATGCCCACAATAGCCAACCAGGGCTTGTTCAGATTGAATCCATGAGCCGAGAACTCAATCTAGGTTTCCCATGTGGGTGGCAGAGACCTGACTATTGAAACATCACCACTGCCTCCCAGGCCTCCCAGTTTTACACATTAGCAGGAGCTGGAATCAGAAGCAAAGCTGGGACTTGAACCTAGGCATGCTGGTGTTCCAAGTAGTGTCCTCAGTGCTGCACCTGGCTGCGACTTGCTTACTTACCCACCCCCTCAGTTCACTCCTCCCCCCTTTTTTACTTTATTTATTTATCTGAGAGAGACATCACTCTTCTCTGATGGTTCCCTCACCAAACGCTTACAATAGCCATGGATGGGCCAGGCCAAATCCAGGAGCCTGGAACTTCATCCTGCTCTCTCATATAAGTGGCAGGGATCCAAGTATGTAGGCCATTATTTGCTGCCTTCCAGCCTCACTAGCAGAAAACTGGATGGGAGGCAGAGTAGCAAAGGTTGGAACCAGGTGCTCTGATATGGGATGCAGGTGTCCCAGGTGGGGGCTTAACTTGCTGCACCATAACACCCTTCCCTCCTTCCGCGTGCATGCTTTGTATTCTTTCCCTCACTCTTGTTTGCAGAGTTTGTAACATTTGCATTGTGTTCCTTTGTTGTTTAAAGATGTATTTATTTGAAAGGCAAAGTAGCAGAGAGAGAGGGGGAGAGAGAGAGATTTATCTTTCATCCACTTGTTCACTTCCCAAATGCCTGCACCTGCTAGGGCTGGGCCAGGCCAAAGCCAAGAACCAGCAACTCCATTCAGGGATCTGTGGGAAATACTCTCGCCTGCCCACTCCAGAGATGAACCCAGACTCAAGGAGTGCAATGAAAGTGAGACTTTATTATCGGCCTTGGGAGATCAGGTGTCTGATGAGCAGTTACAGCAAACAATTTGTATCCTAGCACACTGGTCCCTCTCCTGGTTCCTCCTTGCCTGAGTACTGTTGGGGGTACAAGCACCCCTCCCCACTCACCTAAGATACAAAGTTACCTTCCCCTGTTCTTTGTTTTATCATTGCCTTTTTTTTTTTTTTTTTGGACTGGCAGAGTTAGAGATAGAGAGAAAGGTCTTCCTTTGCCATTGGTTCACCCTCCAATGGCCGCTGCAGCCGGCGCATCTCGCTGATCCGAAGGCAGGAGCCAGGTGCTTCTCCTAGTCTCCCATATGGGTGCAGGGTCCAAGCACTTGGGCCATCCTCCACTGCCTTCCCGGGCCACAGCAGAGAGCTGGATGGGAAGAGGAGCAACTGGGACAGAATCTGGTGCCCCAACCAGGACTAGAATCCGGGGAGCCGGGGAGCCGGCGCCGCAGGCAGATTAGCCTACTGAGCCGCGGCACCGGCCATTATCATTGCCTCTTGTGAGTTCCCTCCCCAGTAACAGCCTGTTTGGCTAGTGATTTTTGCTACATCTGTAAATCAGCCAACAGTAATTTTCCATTCTGTGTTGAAAATGGACCACCAGACATTTCCTTACTGTCTCCTACATGGGTGGCAGGAACCCAAGCACCTGGATCATGCATGTGTAGCATCCCTAGCAGTGGCTTACACCACACCACAACACCTACCCCCTTTACATTGTGTTCTACAAACATAATCCTCACGTTTATTTTCAATTCGAAGCTCTTACTATAGTTTTTTCAATCAACTCTTGGTAGGTACAACTTTCTCCTTTGCATTTTTACAAGAAAGGCTTGTGAGACTAATATCCCCCAAGTTCTTGCATTTTCAAACCTATTATCTGTTACTTTTACACTGGACCCACTACTTGAAATAGTGTTAAAATCTCCAAAATGACTCTGCAGGCTTTTAGTAGCACGTGATGTGATTGAGGCAAAATCCAGTGGTAGCCTGATTTTTTTGCCTTTACAAATGCCCCTGTTCTTTGTTTGGCTTTCCAAATGATTCTTTATCTTGATCTGGAATTTTACTAGGCTGTCTGCTGGTGCCCATGGTCTTTTCTTTTCTTTCTTGAGTTTTGTTCTTTCATTCTATAAATTCAGATTGGCTTCTGTTTCCGTTTTCTTCAGTTATACCACTCAGTCATTCATTCGTTTCATTTTGAAAGGCAGAGAGACAGGCAGACACAGACAGTTCTCCCACATACTGGTTCACTTCCCCAGTTACCTGCAGTAACCTGGCTGGTCCGGGCCGAAGCCAGGAGCTGGAAACTCAGTCCACATTTCCCACATGAGCGGCAGGGATTCAACTACTTGAGCCATCCCCTGCGGCCTCCCGGAGTGCACACTGGCAGGAAGCTGGAATGGAAGCGAAACCGGGACTCAAACCCAGACACTGTAGTATGTGCTGTGAGAGTCTAAGTACAGAACCAAATGCCCACCCCCAGTGACATCTTTAAATATTTTTTTCTTTCTCTGCTGTGTTATATATGATCTCTTCTTGTACAAAAATGTACCACCCATTTGGCAGCTTAAAACAAGACCCGATTTACTATCTTCCAAGTTTCCATGGGTCAGGAGGGTAAGCATGGCTCAGCCCGATCCTCTGCACAGGATCTCACAAGACCCCTGTGAAAGTGTTCGCTGTGCTCAGGGTCTCATCTGTGGTCGAGTTCTCTTCCAAGCCAAGCTGGCTGGTGGAAGAATTGATTTCCTTGCAGCTGCATAGCTAGTAGTTCTTTTCCTTCAAGGACGGCAGGAGAGTGTGTGTCTGAACTCGGGACACTCCTGTTCTTTTAATACGTGTATCTGATCAAATCAGGCACACTTAGAATGATTTCTTTTGGTTAACAAGATTAACTGGCTTGGGACTTTAATTGCATATGCAACATACCTTCACCTGTGCCATAGTCTATTGGTTAGAAGCAAAACAGTTTTTACCTGCACTGAAGGAAGGGAGATTATCCAAGGAGTCACCTAAGGATGTGTCTACCGCACATGGATTTTCCAGTGATGCATGTGTCAGTTCTCATTCACCTGTCCTCGATAGCTGTAAGTTCCCCTGGATTCCTTTTCAGTTCTGTCTTTCCACTTTTCTAGTTCCTGAACTATATCTGCTGCTGCTGTATTTGCGTTGATTTCTTTGATGTTTTTCTTTTTTACTCCTACTTCTTCCCTGAGCTCTGCCAGATAACATTGCACTTCTCCTCCCCTTCTGCCTTCCTCATTCCCCCTCTTCCCTTCCCGCATCCTTCCCACCCCTTTCCCTTCCTTCCTCCTCCTCCACCTCCATTTTCTTTTAATGCTTTTTTTTTTTAATTTTTTTTAATTTTTTTTTTTTTTATTTTTGACAGGCAGAGTGGACAGTGAGAGAGAGACAGAGAGAAAGGTCTTCCTTTGCCGTTGGTTCACTCTCCAATGGCCGTCGCGGTAGGCGCGCTGCAGCCGGCGCACCGTGCCGATCCAATGGCAGGAGCCAGGTGCTTCTCCTGGTCTCCCATGGGGTGCAGGGCCCAAGCACTTGGGCCATCCTCCACTGCACTCCCTGGCCACAGCAGAGAGCTGGCCTGGAAGAGGGGCAACCAGGACAGGATCGGTGCCTTGACCGGGACTAGAACCCGGTGTGCCGGCGCCGCAAGGCGGAGGATTAGCCTAGTGAGCCGCGGCGCCGGCCTCTTTTAATGCTTTTATTACTATTCTGTGCTTTTGTTTTATAGAAGCAATTATGTTTTTCCTCCATTCATTGAAATATGTTTAGTCACAATTTTTATGTATTTTCTGGTGATTTTCCAGTAAGCAATCTTTGTTTTCTTGTAGTATTTTCTAAAAGACTGTGAGCTTTTTATTTTCTTCCCGTGCTCTGCAGAAGGTTTACGTGGAAGGTGAACAAAGCCACACTGAGTTCCAGTTATTTCTGTTAGCTCATTGAGGTCATCGTCTTCTTACTTCAGTGGTTGCTCTTGAAAAGTCTGCCTCTGTTTGCGTCACCATCTCTTTTCCCTCTGGAGGCTTCCAAGATTCTGTTCTCTCAAATTATTTGATGTTCTGTAATTTCTTTACATTGTGTCTAGCTGTAGATTTCTTGTTGGGTATCCTGAATCTGGATTTCTGTATTTCACTGCTGAAAATCTCAGCTGTTACTCCTTCAAAAGTGTTATTTTCTGCATTTCCTCCCTCTGAAATGCCAAATAAATATGATGGAACATTGTATACATTTTCTGTGTTTCTTCTTTTTTCTTTTTGTCATCTCTGGGGTACATTCTAAAGCATTTTGTCTTCTCCCAGCTCTAACTCCCATGCCACAAAATCTTTCTGTCTGGCTTAGTTTGACCATATCTAATTTTTTTAAGATTGATTTATTTATTTTAAAGTCAGAGTTACACAGAGAAGGAGAGGCGAGGGTGGGGGGAGAGGGAGAGAGAGAGAGAGAGAGAATCTTCTATCCACTGGTTCACTCCCCAGTTGGCCACAGTGGCTAGACCTGAGCCGATCCGAAGTCAGGAGCCAGGAGCTTCCTCCGGTTCTCCCACGTGAGTCGCAGGGGCCCAGGGACTTGGGCCATCTTCTGCTGCTTTCCCAGGCCATAGCAGGGAGCTGGATTGGCAGTGGAGCAGCCAGGACTCAAACAGGTGCCCATATGGGATACTGGCACTGCAGATGGCGGCTTTACTGGCTACACCACAGCGCCGGCCCCGACCATATCTAATTTTTCAAACCAGTTTTAGATTCTCCCAGGTACTTCTTTAATCGTGCTCAATGTAAGGGCTTGATAATTTTGAGTAGCTTTACTGTCACCTGCAGTTGTTGGGGGTCTGATTTTGCCACGTTCTTTTGGCTCTCTGGCATGACAGTTTGTCTGGTGTTTTGTAATTTTGAATTGTGAACTTAGGCTTACTTGTGCCGTAATTGGGGGACTTTTAAGTGGAGCGAGTTGAAGAAGAGTTATTTTAGAGAGGATATGGATTGAGTTCCAGGCTTCTGAGGACTGTTAACATCTCAAGACTACTTTGTGCCTATTTCTCATCTTGGGGTTACCTGGATCATCTATTGCTTGAATTTGAATCCTGAACCTACATAAGGAAAAGCCTTTTGTTATGACTTTGCATGGCATACTCTCTTTCCCCATTCAGAGCCCAAAGTAAGATATACATGTTTCTAGTCCAAGATATACATGTTTGCAGGCAGGCAGGCAGGTGTTTGTTTTAGTCCACCCTTCCACTGAGAGAATAGTTCCTTAACCTTCCTAGCTGTGTCCATAAATCTCATTCTAACTCCAGGACATGGCCTTCTGCCACTTACGACCTCAAAGTCTAAGCCCTTTGGATATCAAGATTGGGAAATCTCCCAGTCCCATGTTATCATTCTGGGTTTCAGTTATTCATTTATTTTTATTTTGAAGATTTATTGTGAAAGTCAGAATTATAGAGGGGGAGGGTATGTGTGTGGGAGAGAGAGAGAAAGAGAGAGAGAGAGAGAGAGAGAGAGAGAGAGAGAGAGAAAGAGAGAGAGAAAGAAAGAAAGAAAGAAAGAAAGAAAGAAAGAAAGAAAGAAAGAAAGAAAGAAAGAAAGAGAAAGAGAAGAATCTTTCATGCTCTGGTTCAGTCCCCAGATAGCCGCACCAGCTAGGGCTGGGCCAGGCTGAAGCCAGGTTCCAGGAGCTTCATCTGGGTCTCCCACATGGGTGGCAAGAGCCCAAATACTTAGGTCATCTTCTGCTGTTTTTCCCAGGCCATCAGCAGGGAGCTGGATCTGAAGTGGAGCAGCCAGGACACAAACTGGTGCTTATAATATGGGCTGCCCGTGTTGCAGGCTGCAACTTTACCAGCTACACCACAGTGCTGGCCCCCATATCTTTTATTTTTAAAAGAACTTAATTTTTAGGGAGGTATTGAGTTCAGAGTAAAATTGAGCAGAAAGTTCATAGAGTTCCTTTATACTCCTGCCCTAACACAGGCATGGCCTCTCCCATTGTCAATATCCTGGACCAGAATGGTACACTTGGTACAGCTGGAAAGCTTGCATTGGCACTTCATTATCCCACGGGGCATAGTTTACGCTTTTCTTAAAGATTTGTTTATTTGGAACACACAGTTATAGAGAGAGAGAGGGAGAAGGAAAGACAGAGAGACAGAGTTGTTCCATTCTCAGGTCCACTCCCCGAAATCCACAACAGCCAGGCCAAAGCCAGGAGCCAGGAGCTTCTTCCAGGTCTCCCATGTGGGTGCAGGGGCCCAAGCACTCAGGCCATCTGCTGCTTCCCCAGGTGCATTTGCAGGGAGCTAGGTTGCAAGTGGAGTGGCTGGAACTCAAACTGGTGCCCATGTGGGATGCAAGCATTTCAGGTGGCAGATTAACCTGCTACACCACAACCTCAGCCCCTTCCAGCACCATTTGTTGAAAAAACTATCTTTGTTCTATTGTATTGTTTTTGTTCTTTTGTCAAAAATCAGTTACTATGTTTAAATGGATATGTTTATAGATTCTCTATTCTGTTTCACTGATAACCTATTAGTCTATTCTTTGGCAAATGCCTTATATTTTGATTACTATAACTCTATAGTGTATCTTAAAGTTAGGTAGTATCACTCCTCTGAATTTCTTCTTCTTCAATATTGTATTGATTGGGCTGGTGCTATGGCATAGTGGGTAAAGCCACCACCTGCAGTGCTGGCATCCCATATGGGTGCCGGTTCAAATCCTGGCTGCTCAGTACTTCCAATCCAGCTCTCTGTTATGGCTTGGTAAAGCAGTAGAAGATGGCTCAAGTACTTGGATCAGCGCAGCTCTGGTAGTTGCGGCCATCTGAGGAGTGAACCAATGGATGGAAGATCTCTCTCTCTCTCTCTCTCTCTCTGTGCTTCTCCTCTCTCTGTGTAACTCTGACTTTCAAATAAATAATCTTTAAAAAATATTGTATTGATGGTTTTTGGTCTTTGGCTTTTCCATATATACTTATTTATTCATTTGAAAGGCAAAGGTACAGAGAGAGAGAATGAGAATGAGACACAGACAGAGAGAGAGAGAGAGAAAGAGAGAGAGAGAGAGAGAGAGAGAGAGATTCTATCTGCTGGTTCACTTCCCAAATAGTTGCAACAGCAAGGGCTCAACCTAGCCGAACCCAGGAGCCAAGAGCTTCCTCTGGATTCCCACATGAGTGGCAGGGACTCAAGCACTTGGGCCATCCTCTACCACCTTCCCCGGCAGAGCAGCAGGCTGCTGGATTGGAAGTAGAGCAGCCAGGACTGGAACCAGTGCCTACATGGGATACCGGCAATGCAGGCAGTGGCTTAACCCTCCACACCACAGTGCCATCCCCCATATACACTTTAGAATCATCTTGTGGACATCTGCAAAAAAACCTTGCTGGAATTGTTATTGGTATTACATTGGAAAAAATATATATACAAAGTTGGGAAGAATTGACATCTTGTCAGTATTGAGTATTCCCATCTATGGATAACTATCTGTTTATTTATTTTATTTCTTTCATCCAGATTTTATAGTTTTCTTCATATAGAACTTATACATTCTCCTTAGATTTATTCCTAAGTACTTTATATTTGGGGTATAAATATGAATGATATTGTGTTTTTAATTAAAAATTCCATTGCTCATTGCTGCTATTGAGGAAAGTGGTTGACCTGTGTGTATTAACTTTGTAGCCTTCAGCCTTGGTATAATCACCTGTTAGTTATAGGAGGGAAGTTATATTTTTTTGTTTCTTTGTTTTTGTAGATCTTCCTAAATTTTTTGTGTAGATAATCATATCATAGGTGTATAAAGACAGTTTTTATTTTTTCTTCAAAGTCTGTGTACCTTTTATTTCATTTTCTTATTTCTTTTTTTTTTTTAATGTTTTTTAACTTTTTTTTTTTTGACAGGCAGAGTTAGACAGTGAGAGAGAGAGAGAGAGAAAGAGAAAGGTCTTCCTTCCGTTGGTTCACCCCCCAAATGGCTGCTACGGCCAGTGGGTTGCGCCAATTTGAAGCCAGGAGCCAGGTGCTTCCTCCTGGTCTCCCATGCGGATGCAAGGCCCAAGCACTTAGGCCATCCTCCACTTCCTTCCCAGGACACAGCAGAGAGCTGGACTGGAAGAGGAGCAACCGGGACAGAATCTGGCACCCCAAGCGGGACTAGAACCCAGGGTGCTGGTGCCTCAGGTGGAAGATTTAGGACTTCTAGTGTGATGTCAAAGAGTAGTGGTGATAGGGGACATTCATGCCGTGTTCTTTTTTTTTTTTTTTTTTAAATATTTATTTGAAAGAGTTGCAGAGAGAGGGAGAAACAGACACACACACACACACACACACATCTTCTATCCACTGGTTCACTCCCAAATGGCAGCAATGGCCAGGGTTGGACAGGGCCAAAGTCAGGAGCCTGAACTCCATCCAGGTCTCCCACATGAATGGCAGGGGCCCAGACACTTGGGTCATCTTATACTGCTTTTTCAGGCACATTAAGATGGAGTTGAGTCTGAAGTGGAGCAGCCTGGACGTGAACTGATGTTCATGTGAGATGCCAGTTATCAGGGGCAGTGGCTTAACCTGTTGTGCCAGCTCCCAAGCCTTGTTCTTGGTCTTAGTGGGAAAGCTTCTAGTTTTTCACCATTAAATATGTTAGCTGTAGGTTTTTTTTATAGATGTTCTTTATTCTAATGAGGAAGTTCCCTCTAATCCTAGTTTACTCAGTTTTTATCTTTTTTTTTTCAGATGCTTTTCCTGCATCTATTGGTATGACCATGTGACTTTTTTTCTTTAGCCTATTGCTGTAATATATTAATTACATAAATTGACTTTCCAAAATTTTCATTTATTTGAGAGAGAGAGTTACAGACAGTTAGAGGGAGAGACAGAGAGAAAGGTCTTCTCTTCACTGATTCACTACCCAAATGGCTGCAACAGCTGGAGCTGAGCCAATCTGATGCCAGAAGCCAGGTGCTTCTTCCTGGACTTCCATGCGGGTGCAGGGGCCCAAGCATTAGGCCATCCTCCACTGCTTTTCCAGGCCACAGCAGAGAGCTGGACTGGAAGAGGAGCAGCTGGGACTAGAACCGGCACCCACATGGGATGCTGGTGCTGCAGGCAGAGGATTAACCCACTGTACCATGGAGTCGGCCCCATAAATTGATTTTTGAGTGTTGAACTTCCCTTGCTTACCTAAGATAAATCCCAGTTGGTCCTGGTGTATCACTCCTCTTAAACATTATTGAATTTAGTTTGTTAGTATTTTACTAAGGATTATTGGATGAGTTCATGAGTTTTTGATATATATTGAATGAGTTAGGAAGCATTCATCTGCTCTGTCTCCAGAGGAAATTGTCAAGAATTCGTATAATTTCTCCCTGTATGTTTGGTAGAATTCACTGTTGAACACCCCATGCCTGGTGCTTTCTGTTTTTGTTTTTTTAATAATGCTTTTGGGATTTTCCTTTCTTGGAAGCCCTCCTTCATGTTGCTGTGGCTGGAGGTCCTTGATTCTAATAAATACTTTTAAATCTCTTTGCTGTCCACTTGGAAATTCTTCCATGTGAGACAAGAACCGAAGTAACAGTAATTTCTCCACTGCTGTTTCCTGTAACATTTTTGGTGTCGTGACGCAGATTGCAACTCCTACATGATGCGGATCCAACGTCCTATCATCCCACTGGACTGGTGAGCATGTGGACTGCTGTCACTTTGTTTTCGGAGAGACTTCCTCTCCTTCACTGTAACTCGCATTTTTCTCGAAACACCTGGTCCCTGTCAGCCAGTTAAAAGTGATTAGCGCCGGCGCCATGGCTTAACAGGCTAATCCTCTGCCTTGCGGCGCCAGCACACTGGGTTCTAGTCCCACTTGGAGCGCCGGATTCTATCCCAGTTGCCCCTCTTCCAGGCCAGCTCTCTGTTATGGTCCAGGAAGGCAGTGGAGGATGGCCCAAGTGCTTGGGCCCTGCACCCGCGTGGGAGACCAGGAGAAGCACCTGGCTCCTGGCTTCGGATCAGCGAGAAGCGCCGGCCGCAGCGGCCATTGGAGGGTGAACCAACGGCAAAAAGGAAGACCTTTCTCTCTGTCTCTTTCTCTCTCACTATCCACTCTGCCTGTCCAAAAATTAAAAAAAAAAAAAAAAAGTGATTAGTCTTAAGACTTAGAGGCGAGGCTTGCTGACTAAGGCCAGATCAATCCAGATCAATCCCCTGGAGCTGAGATTCTGCTGATTAAGGCCAGATCAATCCCCTGGAGCTGGGATTCTGTCCTAACACCTCCCCTCCCTCTTGCGTGGATTGGCCCTTCGCGAGGGGCTGGAAGAAGGCCTGAAACAACTGATGGATTCTAGCTGGGGCTACACTCCAGCGTTTTCAGAACGTCTTGGGGCTGGGCACCAGGCTCCGACCACCGGAATAGTATTGGGCTGAGAAACGCAGTTTCCAGTGGGGAGCCAGTCCCCTGCCCTTTTGGAGTCCTCACGAGCTGCAAAGCCAGAGGCTCCAGTCTTCATGCTCTCATCTCAGCACTGGGAATGTTGGTCTGGCCCAACTCAGCTTCCTTTCACGATGATCGGCCCAACACATGGGACTGGAGAAAGGTTTGGAGTAACCTTGAAATTCAGGCCAGGGCCACTCTCTGGTGTTTTTCAAGGACTCCCTGACTGGACAACACCAGATCACAATGGGCCGTTAGGATGTTGGCTGAAAGCGGCATTCTGTTCTTCCCTTCCGGGGATTAATCTGTTGGTGAGACTGGTGCGGCCTGGAGTGAGGCCATGGGCTCCCAGCTCCATGCCTCAGTGAGTTTTTCCTTTACCCCAGACTTTGACAGATCTCTGTCTCTCTCTCTCTGCTTCTCTAAATGCTTTCTATACCTCCTCAAGTCTCCACAGTTTCTACAGACTCGATTTCCTGGTCTCATTAGTGGGTATTTCCTAGATATTTTCTTCGTTAGTTCTGGGTTAAAGTCTAACTACCTCGTTTGCAGACAGGCAGCCTCTGGATCTAGACTCCCATTAGATGCAGTCCCCACGTGACATAGACAACTCTCAGTATGTCTTGGTATCCCCACCTTCCTTCTCCAGTCTGCTCTTGTGGGTCCCCACTGTCAGCTACCTTCGAGGAGTTTTACTGGGGAGAAGTATATTTCCCTTCTGCTTCTTTGTGACTTTACCTGTGTAGTCACCAACATAGGCGGTAGCCAGGGCTGGCACTCTAGCTTACAAACACCTCTGCTAAGGCTCTCGCCATGAAAGCTCATTGTAGACTAGACTCAAGGAGAGGCATAGAACAACTATGTTTCTTATGTATAAGAACAAAGCGACAGTATATATTTGACCAGGCAGAGGCCCAGTCTAGCACACTGCCAGTAAGGGACCTGATCACTCCCTGCGTGTGCTCTTCTGACAAATATATACCCTAACCTACAGGCATAGAAGGCTGAGCGAGAGTGGGTGATTTGTGCTAACCTCCTCCCTTCCCTGAGGGCTTCAGTGCACCTCTGGACACCATGTTACCGGGGAACTGCAAGGGTCCTTGTCTTCGCACAAGAAAGAATTCAGGCGTGAGACAGAGAGTAAGTAGAAAGAAAATAGCAAGGTTTATTAGGGCAGGGACATCCATAAGAACGGATGGGCACCTCTCCAGACAGAACCTGAGAGAGAGTGCCCAGTCGCTCAGACTGGGGAAGAGCGAGGTTACATGGTTGAGTGGAGAGAGTACACCTGGGCAGGCCAGGCGGGTGACTCAGCAGAGGCAGAGGGCTGAGCGTGCAATCTGGTTGAGGCCAGGGGGTTTTAAGGGGATGAGCCTTGCCTTCCCCTCTTCTCCTCCTGGAATAAAGGACTTTTTGGACGTAAATACAAAAAATTCCTTTCTGGGTTTTTCCCCTGAAGTTATCAGAGGGGGAAGCCTGGCTGGTGTCGCCCCACCTTAGAGGAGCCTTAGAGGCAGGGCGCGTTTGAAGTGCAGACACTGGGCTGCACCTGCAAGGTTATCGGGATGACTTTGAGATGCATATGCTGGACCTAGATGTCTCCTTAGGCTTTTGTCACACACACATGAGCTCATATCTGACTTCCTACCTAACAACCACAGGCAGTGAGAGAGTTTTGAGAGATGTCTCAAACTCAGAAAACATAAGACTTAAAGCAAAATTCTGTTTTTATGCTCTCACTACAGCCAGGAGGCAAGCCATCTACTTTATTTCTTTGGCCCCTGAGCTTACAGAAAAATGCCTCATCATTTTCTACACCACCACCTGGCCTGCTTACAAGCTAGAGGACAGAGAAGTTAGCTTAAGTGAGTTGTAAAAACTGCCAGCCCCTCTGCTCTGACTCCCCGTCTCAGAACTCTGTCTCCTAACAGACCTCTGCCCTCTGTTTCCCTGCAGGTGTTCTGATACGTATTGAATTCTTTTCCAGAGTGTCCCAGAGTCCTTGGGTCTACTCAGTGAGCCACCAGTGTTCTGTTATTGCTTGGGCCTGCTGATTTTAATCCCAGTGGAGGAGGGTTTGTTTTTTAATCAGATGACAGTTACCTCATTGTTTTAATTTTGCCTGGGGTTTCTAGGCGAGAATCTAGGTCCAGTAACTTTAGATGCTATTGCATGTATATGGATTAATCCACATGATGGCTTCTTGAGACACCTCACCTCCCGACCTGACTCCTCGTTCTTTTTTTTTTTTTTTTTGACAGGCAGAGTGGATAGTGAGAGAGAAAGAGACAGAGAGAAAGGTCTTGCTTTTTGCCATTGGTTCACCCTCCAATGGCCGCTGCGGCCAGCACATCTCGCTGATCCGAAGCCAGGAGCCAGGTGCTTCTCCTGGCCTCCCATGCGGGTGCAGGGCCCAAGCACTTGGGCCATCCTCCACTGCCTTCCCGGGCCATAGCAGAGAGCTGGCCTGGAAGAGGGGCAACCGGGATAGAATCTGGTGCCCCGACCGGGACTAGAACCCGGTGTGCCAGCGCCACAAGGCGGAGGATTAGGACTCCTCATTCTTGAGACTGGTTTGACTGACAGCCTCACTATTAGACACGTCCAGTATTGGCTTTGGGTTTTGGAGTATAAGGGTTTTGTCTCTTTACAGGGCTTCCAGTTTTTCTCTGTCTACCCTGCCCTCGCAGAAATCACCTACCAGATTCTCCTTAGGAATCTCTGGAGGGGTACCTACCTGCTCTAGTGGATGTCCTCTCTCATTAAAAAAAAAATAACAATGGTGAGCAATCTCCCGTGGAATTCCTGTCCCTGGCACGTGGGTCCCTAGTCTACAGTAACCCCTGAGACCCATCTCGCAGCTGCTAAACCTTTGGTTCCAGAGGCAGTTCCCAGAAGCTGACTGCTGAGAGGCATCCATGGCTTAAGATATTTTTTTCTTTGAGTAAAAGGAAAACTGGTCTCAAATTAAATTAGAATATAAAATGATGTCTTTGGTAAATAGAATTTAATTCAACTGTAACTGAACATTGAATTTAAAGAAATTTCTCTTTTGAATCTAGGAAGATCACTGCCTTTAAACATGTTGCTTTGTAACTTGCCAAACTTGTTTTGAGTAAATATTCTGAAATAGTGTTAAAAATCTGTTTAAAAAAAAAATCTGCAGCATCTGCTTTTAATAGTTTTATTTAATTGGTGACTCTGTCAGTTTTCTAATTAGCTCCAGTAAGCTATTTTCTCTTCCCTAGTTTCTGACTCTATTAAAATTGTTCCAAGTTATGGGATAATTCCCTGTGCCAACTAATTTAAGTTTTATTTATAATTCTTGGGATGACCATGGACAAGTTTTGTGTTCTTTTAAAGTTATCTATTGTGTTCTCTTAATGTCTCTGTGAAATTCTAATTGTTTAAAACAACTGAGTTTTTTTTTTTTTTTATGAGAGCTATGGGTTGTTTAAATATGTGCTTATTTTAAAGCATTTGAGTAATCATTTTGTATCAATGGTCAAATTTGGTCCGTATTATGTCATGATGTAAAGGGATCCTATTTCAACTAGTTATTTTAAGCCTTAACAAATATGGCTATTTGGATTATATTAAAGGTACTGTCAAGATGTGAAGCAGTGCTAAATTTTGTTATGATAATGTAAAATGCTACTGATACAAATGTCCAAAATTCTAATGATCTTGTGTTGTTATCAGACATGATGATTATCTTAATGAAAAAGGCCTAGAGGCCTAAAAGGGTTAAATGTTTGATAAAATCCTAGAGGTGCTTTCAAAAATGCTGTGTGGAATAAGCGAATACCTATTCTTGTTGGTTAATGAGTTTATAATTTTAAACATGGCTGTCTAAAGCCTTTGTCATCTACAGTTTTGTTTTCTCCAAACCTTAAAAATCATAGTTGCTGCTCATGAAGTTAAAGCATTGTTGGTTCTGTGTTTAAATGTGTCCTTTCAGATTCCAAAGGGCCTCTTTTCCCCTGTGTTCAATACTCTGGGACGGTTCTGTAAACAGATAAAATCAATAGTGTGCTACAGGTTCAAACTTAAAAAAGTATGGTTAACTCAGGTTACTAACAGCAGAAAGTAATTCTAATTGGATGATGGTAATAATAATAATAATTAAAAAACCAGCTAAAGATTTTAGAAAACTGTTACTGAAGCTGCTCTATTGTTCTATCTTGTATGTTATGTTACACGTGTGCACCATGGGAAAATTTATTAAGAGTTCTGTTTTAATTGGCTTACAGATAAAATATCACTCATAAACTCAAACTGCTAAGTTAATCAAAGATACCTTTTTGGTTCAGGTGATGTAAATTTCTGTACCAGATGTTACAAATTTGTTAACAGGTTTGCTGGTCAAACAAGTTGCATTTGTGTTAGATATCTAAGGAATGTTTCCAAATATGCACACTATTATCTTGAAATTTATAGAAGGCATTGGACCGTCAGGTTAATGTTTTCATAAGTTGTTACTTAACAGTTAAAATTGTTTGCTAGTTTTCATTTGATATTGTTATTGTCAGTAAGCGATCTGGGAAGCCTAATTTATTCCTTCATTTCTCTATTCTCTTCAAGATAGGAAGCTAATTCTATTCTGAAGAACTCTCTAGAATGTACAATTTGATCTTTAGACCTTATAAAAAGGGATGGCTAACGTTTTTCTGTAATAATAGCATAGCCAAAACGAGAGCTTAAATTATGATTCCACAGCTAGATTTACTTTGCCATGGGCACAGTTAACCAGGCAAAACCTCCCTCCCTCTTTTATAAAAAGATTTATTTTTTTATTTGAAAGACAGAGTTACAGAGAGCGGTAGAGACAGAGAGAGGGGTCTTCCATCTGCTGGTTCACTCCCCAGATGGCTGCAACAGCCAGAGCTGCGCAGATCCGAAGCCAGAAGCCAGGAGATTCTTCTGAGTCTCCCACGTAGGTGCAGGATCCCAAGCTCTTGGGCCATCTTCTACTGCTTTCCCAGGCCATGGCAGAGAGCTAGATCAGAAGAGCAGCTGGGACTAGAACCAGCTCCCACATGGGATGCCGGCGCTTCAGGCTAGGGCTTTAACCCACTGCGCCACAGCACTGGCCCCTACCTCCCTTTTATTTAACCAAACAAGGGGAGAGAGTTTTAGTAATGGCTTAAAATTTAATAAATAAGGTGGTTATCATTTTTAAAATAGCTTTCCTCGTGGGCATTGTCTACCTCAAAGAAGAACCACTATCCAAACATGCCTGTGACTTCAAATTTTTTTTTTTTTTGACAGGCAGAGTGGACAGTGAGAGAGAGAGAGACAGAGAGAAAGGTCTTCCTTTTGCCGTTGGTTCACCCTCCAATGGCTGCCGCGGTTGGCGCGCTGCGGCCGGCGCACCGCGCTGATCCGATGACAGGAGCCAGGTGCTTCTCCTGGTCTCCCATGGGGTGCAGGGCCCAAGGACTTGGGCCATCCTCCACTGCACTCCCTGGCCAAAGCAGAGAGCTGGCCTGGAAGAGGGGCAACCAGGACAGGATCGGTGCCCCGACCGGGACTAGAACCCGGTGTGCCGGCGCCGCAAGGCGGAGGATTAGCCTGGTGAGCTGCGGTGCCGGCAACTTCAAATTTCTAGTTTAGGCCACCAAAGATTAGGGTAGGAGCATCCCCTTGACTTGTATTCTTTTAAAGGTTTCCTCTGGTCTGCTTAACAGAAACCAAGAGGAAGAGGCAGCTAGGCTGCAGAAGCAATGTAAAGATAGATTTCAGGCCAATTAATGGCTGCTTTACACAGTGATCTGCCATCAAAGAGACCCAACAGGCCAGTCCACTGCATTGGTTTTCGATGTGGAAATCCAGGTCTTCAGCAGAAGTCAGCTTATGAAGAGCCCTGGCAGCTATGCCAGCCAAGAGTTGGGTCACTGGGAATGGACCTGCCCTGGAGTCTAAGGGCTCCAGGTCAAAGCCACAGACCTTGTTTGCTCTAAGCCGAAAAGCCCTTCACTCAGCCCAGCTTCCACAGTAACCACTGCTGTCCAGGGGATGGCTAAGTAAGGTCAACAACATTGCAGGCAGAGCTGTATATTAACTAATAAATGTTTTTCTTTTAGGTATGCCACCTACCTTCTCTTCAAGCCAATCTCCTCCCAGGCCAGCTAGGTAACGGAAGTCCATAGGGTACCTCCTTTATGATGTACCCCATGTGAAGAGATATAGATAGGTCTGAGCCTCATAGCTGACAAGGCCTTAAGCCCACCTGATTACTTTCAAGCCCTTTCTGTCAGTTTGTATTTGCCTCTCAATGAAAAAACTGGCTCATGGTTTAGACACTTTTCTTAGGGTATCTAGTAATGACTCTGTCCTCGGTTTTAGATCCTGTGATTTTAGATCCTGTGAGTTTAAACTGCTCGTTAGATTCGTTTTCTCGGCCGGCGCCGCAGCTCACTAGGCTAATCCTCTGCCTGCGGCGCCAGCACTCCAGGTTCTACTCCCGGTTGGGGCGCTGGTTCTGTCCCGGTTGCTCCTCTTCCAGTCCAGCTCTCTGCTGTGGCCCGGGAGTGCAGTGGAGGATGGCCCAAGTGCTTGGACCCTGCACCCACATGGGAGACCAGGAGAAAGCACCTGGCTCCTGGCTTCAGATCGGCCATAGCAGCCATTTGGGGGGTGATCCAATGGAAGGAAGACCTTTCTCTGTCTCTCTCTCTCACTAACTCTGCCTGTCAAAAAAAAACAACAACAACAACAACAACAACAAAAAACCTTAAAAAAAATAAATTTGTTTTCTCTGGACTTAAAAACGTAAAATTCTAGGTGGCCATGCACGTGACACCTCTGATGGAAGCAGTTTCTGCAAGCTGGCACTGCATCCCCCTGGAGAAGCCACCTCCTGCTGAGAAGTACTCCCCCCCCCCCCCCCGCAACCCTGTCTTTACTCCCCCTCCCAAAGACACCCCTTTTCTGCATGAAGCAGCCAGAGTGATCATCGATCATCGCCCAGTTCCCCCTAACAGATGTTAGGGCTTCCATCTCCAGGAGGAGGGAATGTGAGCAGTCAGATGGCTTAATAGGTAGTCAGGGGATCTCAATGGAATTTGGGATGTAAAATATTGGCTTCCTTCCCCAAGACATCACTTTTAGCAAGAATAAACAGGCCACCCTCCTTCCATGAGAATAGCAAGGAAGCTCCTCCAGAGCTCATAGCTTATTGTGAAAACAAGTTATCTACTCCACCCTTAGCAGGCCAGACATGATGGAGAATTGTAAATGACATCTTTTGATGGTTTTGTCCCTGCCTGGTAACTGAATGCCAATCTAATTGTCAAGTTTTTTTTCCTTCAAAATTGTACTTAAAGCCAACTGCCACCAGTCCCCTTTGAGTTTTCCTCTCTTGGAAGCCCCCATCCATGCTGCTCTGGATAGAGGTCCTTGATTCTAATAAATGCTTCTAAATTTAAAAAAAAAGAGAGCTTTTATGTAATGAATACAATTTTCATAGGTACAGCTTTAGGAATATAGCAATTCTTCCTCCTATACCCACTCTCCCATCCCACCTCCTACTCCCTCTCTCATCCCATTCTTCATTAAGATTCATTTTTAATTAACTTTATATGCAGAAGACCAACTCTATACTAAGTAAAGATGTCCACCATTTGCACCCAGCCACCCCCCCCACCATCACACACACAGTATTAAGTACTGTTTGAAAACAAGCTTTACAGTTAATTCTCATAGTATACCTCATTAAGGACAGAGGTCCTACATGGGGAGTAAGTACACAGTGACTCCTGTTGTTGATTTAACAATTGACACTCTTATTTATGATGTCAATGATCACCCCAGGCTTTTGCCATGAGCTGCCAAGGCAATTGAAACCTTTTGAGCCCACAAACTCCATCAGTATTTAGACAGGGCCATAAGCAAAGTGGAAGTTCTCTCCTCCCTTCAGATGATGGCCCCTTCTTTGCACTGGGATCTCAATCACAGAGCTCCTTCATATAGAACATTTTTTGCCCCAGTGTCTTGGCTTTCCATGCCTGAAATGCTCTCATGGGCTTTTCAGCCAGATCCAAATGCCTTAAGGGCTGATTCTGAGGTCAGAGTGCTGTTTAGGGCATTTGTCATTCTATGAGTCTGCTATGTGGACTGCTTCCCATGTTGGAACATTCTCTCCTTTTTAATTCTATCTGTTGTTATTACCAGATACTTGGTCTTATTTATTTGATCCCTTTGATACTTAGTCCTATCAATATGATCGATTGCATACTTAATATGATCACTTCAACATGTAAGATGGCATTAGTACCACCCAGCTTAAGGGATTTGGAGTCCCATGGAAAGTTTTTAGCTTTATCCTTAGAGGTAAGTCTGTGGGAATGTGTGGCAAACTGTACAGCTCCTCCCTCTCTTATTCCCACTCTTATTTTTTGCTGGAATCTATTTTCAATTGACATTATACACCTATAATTAATTCTATGTTAAGTAAAGAGTTCAACCAGTGGTACTAAGTAGAAAATAAAATAAAATAAAATAATAAACTGTTCCTCGACAGTCAAGACAAGGGCTGTTCAAGTCATTGCTTCTCATAGTATTGTTTTCACTTCTACAGGTTTCCTTTTAGATGCTCTGTTAGTTGTCAAAGATCAGGGAGAACATATGCTATTTGTTTCTTTGGGACTAGCTTATTTCACTAAGTATGATGTTTTCCAGATTCATCCATTTTGTTGCAAATGACTGAATTTAGTTTTTTAAACTGCTGTGTAGTATTCCACAGAGTACATATCCCATAATTTCTTTATCCAGTCTTCTGTTGACGAGCATGTAGGTTGATTCCATGTCTTAGCTATTGTGAGTTGAGCTGCAGTAAACATGGAAGTACAGATGACTCTTTTATTTGCTGATATCATTTCCCTTGGGTAAATTCCAAGGAGTGGGATGGCTGGGTTGTATGGTAGGACTATATTCAGATTTCTGAGGTATCGCCAAACAGTTTTCCATATTGGTTTTACCAGTTTGTATTCCCAGCAACAGTGGAATAGCGAACCTTTTTCCCCACATCCTCACCAGCATTTGTTGTTTGTTGATTTCTGTATGAAAGCTATTCTAACTGGGGTAAGGTGAAACCTCATTGTGGTTTTGATTTGCATTTCCCTGACAAGCTAGTGATCCTGAACATTTTCATGTATCTGTTGGCCAATTGGATTTCCTCTTTGGAAAAATGTCTGTTTAAGTTCTTGGCCCATTTCTTAAGTGGGTTATTTGTTTTCTTGTTGTTGAGTTTCTTGATCTCTTTATATATTCTGGTTATTAATCCTTTATCAGTTACATAGTTTGAAAATAATTTCTCCCAGTCTGTTGGTTGCCTCTTCACTTTCATGTTTCTTTTGCTGTACAGAAACTTCTCAATTTGATATAATCCCAATTGTTAATTTTGGCTTTGACTGCCTGTGCCTCTGGGGTCTTTTCCAAGAACTCTTTGTCTGTGCCAATGTCTTGCAGGGTTTCCCCAATGTTTTCTAATAATTTGATGGTATTGAATTGTAGATTTAGATCTTTAATCCATGTTGAGTAGATTTTTGTGTAAGGTGTAAGGTAGGGGTCTTGCTTCATACTTCTGCATGTGGAAACCCAGTTTTCCCAGCACCATTTGTTGAAAAGACTGTCCTTGCTCCAGGGATTTATTTTAGCTCCTTGATCAAATAATAAGTTAGTTATAAATGTTTGGATTGATTTCTGGTGTTTCTATTCTGTTCCATTAGCCTATTCATCTATTTTTGTACCAGTACCAGGCTGTTTTGACTATAACTGCCCTGTAGTATGTCTTGAAGTCTGGTATTGTGATGTGCCAGCTTTGTTTTTGTTGTATAAGATTGCTTTAGCTATTTGAGGTCTCCTGTGCTTCCATATGAATTTCAGCATCATTTTTTCTAGACCTGAGAAGAATGTCCTTGGTATTTTGATTGGTATCACATTAAATCAGTAAATTGCTTTCAGAAGAATGGACATTTTGATGATACTGATTCTTCTAATCCATGAACATGGAAGATTTTTCCATTTTTTGTATCTTCTATTTCTTCCTTTAATGTTTTATCATTCTCATCGTAGAGATCTTTGACATCCTTGGTTAAATTTGTTCCAAGGTATTTGATTTTTTTTGTAGCCATTGTGAATGGAATTGATCTTAGAAGTTCTTTCTCAGCCATGGCATTGTCTGTGTATACAAAGGATGTTTATTTTTTTGTATTGATTTTATATGCTGCTACTTTACCAAACTCTTTTATGAGTTCCAGTAGTCCTTTTAGTGGAGTCTTTTGGATCCCCTATATATAGAATCATGTCTTATGCAAATAAGGATAGTTTGACTTCCTCCTTTCCAATTTGTATCCCTTTGATTTCTTTTTCTTGCCTCATGGCTCTGGCTAAAACTTCCAGGACGGTATTGAATAGCAGTGGTGAGAGTAGGCATCCCTGTCTGGTACCAGATCTCAGTGGGAATGCTTCCAACTTTTCCCCATTCAATAGGATGCTGGCTGTGGGTTTGTCATAAATTTCCATGATTGTGTTCAGGAATGTTCCTTCTATACCCAATTTGCTTAGAGTTTTCATCATGAAAAGGTGTATGTTATCAAATGCTTTCTCTGCATCTATTGAGATAATCATATGGTTTTTCTTCTGTGGTTTGTTAATGTGGTGTAACACATTGATTGATTTGTGTATATTGAACCATCCCTGCATACCAGTGATAAATCCCACTTGGTCTGGGTGGATGATGTTTCTGATGTATTGTTGTATTCTATTGGCTAGAATTTTGTTGAGGATTTTTTTGCAACTATGTTCATCAGGGAAATTGGTCTGTAATTCTCTTTCTCTGTTGGATCTTTTTCAGGTTTAGGAATTAATGTGATGCTGGCTTCATAGAAAGAATTTGGGAGGATTTCCTCTTTCAATTGTTTTGAATAGTTTGAGAAGAATTAGAGTTAGTTCTTTAAATGTCTGGTAGAATTCAACAGTGAAGCCATCCATTCCTGGGTTTTCTTTGTTGGGAGGGCCTTTATTACTGATTCAACTTCTGTCTTGGTTATGTGTCTGTTTAGGTTTTCTATGACTTCATGGCTCAATGTGTGTAGGTTGAATGTGCCCACGAATCTCCATTTCTTCTAGGTTTCCCAGTTTGTTGGCATACAGCTCTTTGTAGTAACTTATGATTCATTTTATTTCTGCGGTGTCTGTTGTTACATTTCCTTTTTAATCTCTCTCTCTCTTTTTTTTTTTTTTTTTTTTTGGTTAGTTGGGCCAATGGTGTGTCAGTTTTGTTTATTTTTTCAAAAAACCAGGGCTGACACCGTGGCTCACTTGGTTAATCCTCTGCCTTGTGGCGCCGGCATCCCATATAGGCACCAGGTTTTAGTCTCGGTTGCTCCTCTTCCAGTCCAGCTCTCTGCTGTGGCCCTGGAGGGCAATGGAGGATGGCCCAAGTGCTTGGACCCTGCACCCGCATGGGAGACCAGCAGAAGCACCTGGCTCCTGGCTTCGGATCGGCGTAGCGCACTGGCCGTAGCGGCCATTTGGGGGGTAATCCAACGGAAGGAAGACCTTTCTCTCTGTCTCTCTCTCACTGTCTATAACCTGTCAAATAAATAAATAATTTTTTTTTAAAAACCAGCTCTTTGTTATGCTGATCTTTTGTATTTTCTTTTTGATTCAATTTTGTTGATTTTTCTTAATTTTAATTATTTCTTTTCTGCTACTAGTTTTGGTTTTGGTTAGCTGTTGTTTTCCTAGATCCTTGAGATGCATTGATTGTTCATTTATTTAGTGACTTTCCAATTTCTTGATGTAGGCACCAGTCACTATAAACTTTCCTCATTACACTGCTTTTGCGCTATCCCATAAGTTTTGATATGTTGTATTGTTATCTTCATTTGTTTCCAGAAAGTTTTTGATTTCTCCTTTGATTTCTTCTATGGCCCACTGTTCATTCAGGAGCATGTTGTTCAGTCTCCATGTGTTTGCATATGCTCTAGAGATTCCTGAGTTGCTGATTTCCAGCTTCATTCCCAGCCATATCATGGGTCCTCCCACACACCCTGTTTTTTTCAGAGTCCCAGTACAGAAGCCTCTCACAGTCACAAGCTCCTAGCCCCCTGTTAGTTTTCTCAACCAGAGTGGGAGTCTCTACTCGGCTGGTTGCTGGGCGCAGACACAAGCTGGCACAGCTGTTACATATGTCCAAAATGGTGCCCAGACTATTGGCTTGTTACAGGATGCCGTTGTAAAGTGATAGGGGAGAGAGAAACATGTCCATCCTTTTTTTTTCCCTCCTCTAGTTTGGCAAGTACACTATCTCCCGCAGGGCCCCAAGCCATGTTCCCGCTAGGCTCTTCCTGCAGCTTTATCACCAGTGGCTTGGGCTGCTGCGGTCTGGTCTCACCTCACTTTCTGGTGTTTTTTTTTTTTTTTTTTTTTTTTTTTTTTTTTTTTTTTACAGGCAGAGTGGACAGTGAGAGAGAGAGACAGAGAGAAAGGTCTTCCTTTTGCCGTTGGTTCACCCTCCAATGGCCACCGCGGTTGGCACGCTGCGGCTGGCGCACTGCGCTGATCCGATGGCAGGAGCCAGGTGCTTCTCCTGGTCTCCCATGGGGTGCAGGGCCCAAGCACTTGGGCCATCCTCTACTGCACTCCCGGGACACAGCAGAGAGCTGGCCTGGAAGAGGGGCAACCGGGACAGAATCCGGAGCCCCGAGGACTAGAACCCGGTATGCCGGCGCCGCAAGGCGGAGGATTAGCTTAGTGAGCCCCGGCGCCGTCTCACCTCACTTTCTAATGCTGGTGTGTAGGCTCTTAGCTGCTGGGTAGGCTCTCAGCTGCTGGAGTCCCGAGTTGTGGCATCCACGCCCTCCACGTAGGTCCACTGTGTCCCTCTAATTTCGATAATGTTTCCTCTGCCTTTTTCTCCCTAAATTTTCCCTGACACTACACTCTCTCCACTTTTTAAAAACTATCTTCTGGACTGGAGCATTAAGCTCCCTACTCTGCCATCTTGGAACTGCTTTCTATTTTGTAAGTTTATGAATTATAGGCCGGTGCTGTGGCTCAACAGGCTAATCCTCCACCTTGCGGTGCCAGCACACTGGGTTCTAGTCCCGGTTGGGGCGCTGGATTCTGTCCCGGTTGCCCCTCTTCCAGGCCAGCTCTCTGCTGTGTCCCGGGAGTGCAGTGGAGGATGGCCCAAGTGCTTGGGCCCTGCACCTGCATGGGAGACCAGGAGGAAGCACCTGGCTCCTGGCTTCGGATCAGCGTGGTGCGCTGGCCACAGCGGCCATTGGAGGGTGAACCAACGGCAAAAGGAAGACTTTTCTCTCTGTCTCTCTCTCTCACTGTCCACTCTGCCTGTCAAAAAAAAAAAAAAGTAAGTTTATGAATTATAGTTTCGATTTCTTTAATAACATATTCAAATTGTGTCTTCTTGGTGAATTTAGCAGATTGTGTCTTTCCAGGAACTGGTCAATTTCATCTAGGTTATCAAATTTGTGTGCATAAAATTGTTCATAATGGTGCATTATTGTCTTTTTACAAGTGTTGCATTCATTTTCTTTTTACCTTAATTTTTTTGAGATAACATTTTAAAATTATAGTCTAAGGTTTGATGGCTATACTAGCTTAAGAGTTAAACAACCAAACAAAAAAAAACTAAAAAATAAAACAAAACAAAACAAAAAAACCAGATTCCAGCAGGAAAATAGATCAGGACTGTAATCAATAATCAAGGAAAAGATATCCAGCTTCACTTGTATAAATTTAGTTTCACTTCATTTGAAAGAGAGACAGGGAGCGATCTTCCATCCATTGGTTCATTCTCCACCAACCAGGGCTGGACCAAGCTAAAGCAAAAAGTCAGAGATTCCATCCCAGTCTCCCCAGGCTTGTGAGACAGCATCTGTTGCCTCCAAGGTGTGCAATAGCAAGAAGCTGGATCAAAAGTGGAGTATTGGAGATTCAAACCAGGGCACTCTGATATGACATTCATAGATGCCAGGCAACAACTTAACCACTGTGTCAAACACGGCCCCACTTTCTTATCTTTTTAATGTCCATGGAATCTGCAGTTATGTTCTCTTTCATTTCTCATATCAACAATTTCTGTCTTCTTTTTTTTTCCTTTTAGCTTGATTAGAAACTTACTGGTTTTACTGATCTTTTTTGAAGAACTTACTTTTTATTTAATTGATTTTCTCTATTGATTTCCTATTTTAACTTTCATTGATTTCTATACTAATTTTTATTATTTTCTTCTGATTAGTTTAGAATTGTTTGTCTTCTTTTGGAGTGGAAACTTAGATTGCTTATTTTACATCTTGTTTTTAAAATTTCTTGGGGCTGGCATTGTGGCATAGCGGGTAAGGCTGCTGCCTGTGACACTGGCATCCCATATGGGGTAAACCAGCAGATGGAAGATCTCTTTCTCTCTCTAACTCTGCCTTTCAAATAAAATAAACAGTTAAAACCAATTAAAAATAAATAAAGTTTCTTTTGAAATTTCCTCTTTGATCCATCTGTTATTTAATATCCAAGTATTTTTAGATTCTGTTTTTATCTGCTTTTTTTTTTCTTTTTAAGATTTATTTATTTATTTATTTGAAAGGCAGAGTTATGGAAAATGGGAGAGGCAGAGAGAGATGATCTTCCATCTGCTAGTTCACTCCCCAAATGGCCCCAATGGCTGGAACTGGGCAATCTGAAGCAAAGAGCTTCTTCTGGGTCTCCCATGTGGGTGCAAGGGTCCAAACACTTGGGCCATCCTCTGCTGCTTTCCCAGGCCATTAGCAGGAAGCTGGATTGGAAGTGGAGCAGCTAGGACTCAAACCAGTGCCCACATGGGATGCTGGCCCTGCAAGTGACAGCTTTACCCACTATGCTACAATGCTGGCTCCTATCTTTCTGTTTCTAATTTCTAGTTCAATTCCATTGTGACCTTAGGGTAGACATTGTATGGCATCCGTTCTCATACATGTGTTTAGCTGAGTTTTGTGGCCCCTGATGTGCTCTATCTTGATGAATGTTCCATGTGAACTTTAGGAGAATGTATATTTTGCAGTTGCTGGATGAAGCAGCCTGCAGATGTCCATCATATCCAAGTGACTGATGGTGGTGTTGAGTTTATGCCCCTACTGGTTTTCTGCCTTTTGATTTGTCCATTACTGAGAGAAGAATATTGAAGTCTCCAACTAGATAAGATTTGTCTGTTTCTCCTTGCATTTAAGTTTTTTTGTTTTTAAAATTAATTTGTTTATTTGAAAGGCAGAGTTACAGAGATAGAGGGGACAGAGAGAGAGGTCTTCCACCCATTTGTTCACTCCCCAAATGGCCACAACAGCCACGACAGGGCCAGGCTGAAGTCCCAAACCTGGATCTCTATCCAGATCTCCCAGATGGGTAGCAAGGGCCCAAACATGTGGGCCATCGTCTGATTCTTTCCTGGGAGTATTAGCAGGGAGCTGGATAGAAAGTGGAGCAGCCAGGACTTGAACCAGCGCCAACACAGTATGCCAGCATCACAGGCAGCAGCGTAACCTACTGAGCCACAACGCTGGCCCCAGAAAGTACATTTACATCTCCTTCACGTCGGAAGATAAATTTTATAGGATATACAACTCTAGGTTGGTGCTTTTTTTTCTCTCAACTCTTTTTTTTTTTTTTTTTTTTTTTTTGACAGGCAGAGTGGACAGTGAGAGAGAGACAGAGAGAAAGGTCTTCCTTTTGCCGTTGGTTCACCCTCCAATGGCCGCCGCGGTAGCGCGCTGCGGCCGGCGCACCGCGCTGTTCCGATGGCAGGAGCCAGGTGCTTCTCCTGGTCTCCCATGCGGGTGCAGAGCCCAAGCACTTGGGCCATCCTCCACTGCCCTCAGGGGCCACAGCAGAGAGCTGGCCTGGAAGAGGGGCAACCGGGACAGGATCGGTGCCCCGACCGGGACTAGAACCCGGTGTGCCGGTGCTGCAAGGCGGAGGATTAGCCTGTTGAGCCACAGCGCCGGCCTCAACTCTTTAAATATTTCACGCGACTCCCTCTTGTTTGCAGTGTGTCTGAGAAGCCAGATCCGATGCTTTCCCTTACTCCTCTATAGGGAAGGTGTCCTACCCACCCACCCTCGGGCTCCTTTGGGGTTTTCCCTTTCCTGGGATGCTCTGCAGCCTCAGTATGTGTTCCTGCCTGTGGATTGTTATGTCTTGTTAAGTGTTTATCCTGCTCCGAGTTCTCCAGGCTGATTCAACCTGGGAAACGCTCCATCATGACTGCTTTGAATAGCGTTCCTGTCCCTATCCCCCCTTCTCCTTCTGGCGTTCCTGTTACGTCTGTTTTCACGGTGTGTAGCTGTCCCAGTTCTTGGATCTATTCTGTTTCATGTTTTCTGCTCCTTTTTCCCCCTTTGCTTTTCAATTTTGGAGGTTTCCAAAATTGCCCTCAAGTATTCTTTCTTAGAATTTCCATCTCTCTGCTCACATTACTCATCTCCTGTGTGCTGTTTGCTTCAGTAGAGCCTTATTCGCATATCCACCGTAGTTATTTTAAATCGCTAGCTGATAATTCCAACATCCCTGCCATGTCTAGAAATTCCTATGGGTAGGTCTCAGTCTTTTAGCATAGCTGTGCCCTTGGACTGGACCTCACAAGTGCTTCTTAGCCACCACCCCTGCCTCTGGTGGGAGAGAGTGGCTGCAACAGGCTGGAGTTGGGTGTGGGGAGGGCTTGAGGGGTGAGAGACTACTTCTCTCCCCTGGGTCAGTTAGGCTCTGCTAAAACCTGATAGCTTGGCTCTGGTGAAATTGTCTCCATGGCGGGCGAGCCTGCTGGAAAAGAGAGTGGTCTGGCTGCTTCTCCCCTGCTCCTGCTGCCAGCATGAGGGGAATCCTCTCCTTCTTCTTTGTGAGAACCTGAGAGCAGCTCTGGGTGGAACTCAGCAAGGAGTTGGTGCACCCGTCCGAGGCTGGCCTTCTTTAGCTCACAGACTTGTCCACGTTGCGCTTCCGGCAGTTTGTCAGCCATGGTTCAGGTTTTCCTGTCCAGGTAGTGGTTCCCCGGGAGGTTTGTGCTCTGGTTGACTGTGGTGCCCTGTGCTCTCCTGTCTGGGGCCGGTGCTTTGTCCTGCGATCTCAATTCTGCAGGTGTGACGAGCTGTTGGCTCTAGGTGTGTTCAGATTTTACTTGTTACCATGGAGTGGCCACTTCCAAGCTCTTCATGTGCCAGACCAGAAGCCTGAAGTCTCAGCTGTTCATCCATTTCCTTAGGTTCTTCTTATTAGAACTATGTAACATCTAGGAAAACCTTTTAAACTCCCGTAAACTGATTCACATGTTTTCATATACTCATTCCTTTCCAGCCTTTTTTCACATACACAAATTTTACTTAGCTATTATCACAGTTAATATAGAAAATTTCAAATTATATTTTTAAATTTGTTTTTTAATCATTTATTTATTTATTTAAAAGAGTGACAGAGAGAGAAGGAGAGACAGAGAGGAATCTTGCATTCGTTGGTTCATTCCCCAGATGTCTGCAGTGACCAGGGCCGGGATGTGCTAAAGCTAGGTGCCAAGAACTCCAAAGAGATCTCCCCCTGGGGGTGGCAGCAGGGACTCAAATTCTTAAGCTGTCATCTGCTGCCTCCCAGGTGTATTAGCAAGGAAGCTAGATCAGAGGCAGAGGCAGGCCGCAGATCCAGGCACTCCCATATAAGTGGGCATCCCAAGTGGTGGCTCAACCACTGTGCCACAATGCCTGGGTCTGCTTTAGTTATTTTTATTTTATTTGTAAGGCATCCCAAGTGCCCAACAGTATTTGCCAGGTCAGAGCCAAGAGCCTGGAATTCGATTTGGGTCTCTCTCGTGATTGTCAGGGTACATGTTAGCAGGAAGCAGTGGAACCAGAACTCATAAACCAACCACTCCAATTTGGAATGCAGGCATCCCAAGGGGCATCTTAGCCACTGCACCAAAAGCCTGCCCCACCCGTTATGTTTGTTTAATACATCTTTCAAGATTTTTTAAATTTATTTGAGAGGTAGAGCTACAGAGAGAGGGAGAGAAAGAGAGAAGTCTTCCACCTATCTGCTGGTTCACTCCCCAGATGGCCACAACAGCCAGAGTCAGGCTGCTCTGAAGCCAGGAGCCAGGTGCCTCTTCCAGGTCTCCCACATGGGTGCCGGGGCCCAAGCACTTGGGCCATCTTCCACTGCATTCCCAGGTCATAGCAGAGAGCTGGATTGGAAGAGGAGCAGCAGGGACACAAATTGGCACCCATATGGGATGCCTGTGCTGCAGGTGGAGGCTTAGCCTACCATGCCATAGTGCCGGCCTCCTCTTTAATACATCTTAAGCAGATTTCATCATCAGGGTCTTCATAACTATCTTTTAAAAAGATGTATTCATTCGAAAGGCAGAGTTAGAGAGAGAGACACATACATACATACAAAGAAAAAGACCTTCCTTCTGCTGGTTCACTCCCCAAATGGCTCCAAGGGCCAGGACTGGGCCAGGCAGAAGCCAGAACCCCCATTGTGAATGGCTGGGACCCAAGTACTGGGGCCATCTCCCACTGCTTTCCCAAGCACGTTAACAGGGAGCTGTATTGAAAGTGGAGCAGCCAGCACACAAGCTGGTGCTTGGGGGATGCCGGCATTGCAGGCCACAGCTTAACCTGCTGTGCTACAACACTGCCCCCTCCACACCTCTCTTTGTTTTGGAAGGGCATATGGCATAGTGGTTAAGACACTGCATGGGATGCCTGTATCCCAGATTGCAGTGCCTGGGTTTGCTTCCTGGCTCCGCTGTCTGTTCCAACTCCCTTGCTAATGCTCACCCTGGGAGGCAGCAGATGATGGCTCACGGACATGAGCCCCGGTCGTCCACCTGAGAGACTCAGATTGAGTTCTTGGCTCCGTAGCTTCAATTCACTGAACACAAAGTGATGTAAATATGTAAATACATATTCTTATTTTCAATTTATAGATACAGGAATAGAATTTGCTGTGTGAAACATAACAAATTTATAACAAATATCAGAACCAGGATTTCTTTACTGTCATAGTTTGCCATCACTTTATCTAATACATTTTGTCTCCTTTTGAATGACTTCCTAAGGCCTACTCAGAAGTAGGCCATGACCTGTTTGTACCAGTAAGATAATGTATTCATTATCACGTTACTTGTTTACATGAATGTTTTTACAAATTTAGTATTTTTAATAGGACCAGTTTTCATTTTTATTTTTGTACATAAATTGTCTTTCAAAGTTTTTGTTTATGATTTGTTTTCTTGTTAAAATCTGTTCTTGTTTATTGCCAGTTTATAATTATTGTCTTGATGTTTATATTTTACATGTAAACTTTAATTGGTCAATCTGTTTTTTCTGTTATTTTAACTGCTTCAATTTTTAGAAAGTTGATTCAGCAAATATCTGATACCTCATTCTAATTTATGCCAGTTTTTCTAACATTTGGTATTAAAATCCTCATCTGGACTTAATTTTTGTGAATGGCCTAAGGTTATTGTAATTCAACCACCTGAATATCACTTATTTAATTAGCTTTTCCCTCCAATTTTTTTGAGTGTGGTGGCAAAAACAGTGTGGGTTTTTGAACAGAACACATGTGAGTGAAAACCTGGCTCTGGAGATTACACCCTTTCTATTGTAAGAGCAGCCTCCTCCCCAGAGGGAGCTATTCTGTCCCCTCTGCTTTGTCTCTAGTGCTGAGAGAACAGGAAGGAATGGAGTTCCTGCAGGTAACCTGGGAGAGACTGCAGCCCACCCTGCCCAACCTCGTCTCCCCACCACCAGGGAGCCCTGCGTGGAGAGGGCTTGGTCTGTGTGCCAGGACGTAGGGAAGGTGGCCAGTGTTTGCCCTCTACGAGTGGACGGCACAGAGCACTGAGAGTTGTGTTAGAACCAGGGGCCAGATGTGCCTAAGGCTGGCACCTTTGCCAGAGGGGGAAAGGTATGCGACTAATTTCTGGTTTAACAAAGTGGAAGGAAGCAGAAAGGCTCCATGGCTCCGGGAAGAGAGACAGAGTTGGAAGCCGACCGTTTCTCTCTGCATCTGCGAGGTCACGGCAGAGAGGGCTGCCAGGTTGTGAGCTGTCGTTCATCCTGGATGTGCAGAACAGCGTGTGTAACAGTGTGGGTGGGCAGGCTCACCTTTTACACCCAGTCACGTCCTATGGGGGTACTACTGCAAAATAAGATACCGCAGGAAATTTAGACTTGTGAACATGTTAGATGCAACCATTGTAGGAGTGCAGGGGAAGGAAAAACAATTTTCATGAAACCCAAATTTTTGAAAATCAGTTCTTCTTGGGTCCCCCCCCACACACACACACTATAAACGAGATCAGTAAAGCATTGGAAACAAAAAGGAGAAAGAAAGGAGGGAGAACCCACCCATTTACTGTCACTGTGCTACACAGGCTCCCTCCTATCCTGCCGGTGAGTTAGTGATGCTTTGTGTCCACTGGATGGCAGTAGGGAGCCTGCAGAGTCCCCTGTGGCAGGGGTTCTCTCTGCCCTTACAAAGGAGAAAGGAAACAGGATGTACAAAAAAAAAAAAAAAAAAAAAAAAAAAAAAAAAAAGCTGCCTCACGAAGAATACATAGAATGCCCGGGCACTTAAGGGAGAAGCTTCTTTGTCTTAAAGTGTGAAGAGTTTCGCTCGACCTTCCAGCTGGGATGTCAGAACTCTTGTAGGTGGGTCAGTGTGACCCAGGCTAACTCCTTTGTGGAGCTTGTTCTGAGTCTAGGCGCCGCCAGGTTCATGGCAAGCACACCCAGATGGACAGTGGCAAAGAGGCAGAGGACAAAGCCAATGCCAGACCTGGTTTATTCAGAAGAATGAAGCCTGGGAGGGGCTCACTGCTGGGTGAACGCGGGCAGAGAGTTGCCTTCGAACACACAGCAGAGAGCAAGCCCCCTCCCTTACAGACTAGCAGTTTATATAGTACAGAGTGGCAGGAAGGGGCTAGGGGGTCTGAGCTAAAGCTGGGCTGCCGAGACAGAGGGAGACTTGGGCTCGTTCCAAAGGTCCTGCGAGATCACAGTGTGAGCTGGGAGGGGCGTGGGCTGGACTTGGGCTGAGCTGCTGGGTTGGGGGGAGAGAGCTTGGGAGGAGCAGGGAGAGCTCAGGCTGATGGCTGGACTCTGCCCATAGGGGTGTGTCCAGCAGTCCAGGCAGGGTGGGGCTGTATTTGCAGGGCAGAGAAATGGGGGCCTGCTTGCTGTATGTAGGTGAGAGGTTAACATGGATCTAAGGTCCTTGCTCCAGCAGGAGGACCAGAGAAAAAGTGGCAGGAAAGGACTTTCTGGGAAAGACAAATAAAAGGTCTCTTTTATAATTTCTTTAAATTCAGATAATGTAAATTAGGTGGGGGATGGACATCATTCTCCTTTGGAGGAGAAAATCACAAAATTGATGAAACTAATTTTTTTAAAAGATTTATTTATTTTTAAAAGAGGTACACACACACACAAAGAGAGAGAGTCTTCCATCCACTGGTTCACTTCCCAATTGGCCGCAACGGCCAGAGCTGCACTGATCCAAAGCCAGGAGCCAGGAGCTTCTTCCAGGTCTCCCAGGCGGATGCAGGGGCCCAAGCACTTGGGCCATCTTCCATTGCTTTCCCAGGCCATAGCAGGAAGCTAGATCAGAAGTGGAGCAGCTGGGACTCAAACCAGCACCCATATGGGATGCCGGCACTGCAGGTAGCAGCTTTACCCGCTATGCCACAACGCCGGCCCCGATGAAACTAGTTTTCAAACTACATAGGACTTTACAGAATGTTCTTGGCATGGGACTTTACAGAATGTTCTTGGCATCCTGTCATCTCTACAGAGAAGCGGATACTTTGTTGATTTCTAGATTCTTAGCAGGTGCCCCAGACTCCGTTCTTCCTCTGCCACCTTTTCCTGCCTCCATCACTCTCCCTGACAAAGAGTGACAAGCTGTTTCTTAAAAAGATCAGTAGGTGTTCATATAATTTTTAAAAACCTATCTACCTGCCTGTGAAGTTACCTTATTAAGAATGCCTTAATCATAACCTTCCATTTTATTGCTAAAAACACATAATAAATGGCACAGCTAGGAGATGAATCATTAGCAAGGTGGGGGAAGTAAAAGTGCCTAGAGGCTGGCACGTGGCCACACCCCCGCCAAGCGGGTTTCTGTGCAATTAGCCCTTTCTTTCCCTCACAGTGCGGAAGAGTTCTGTGACGGTAGGCTGCCAGGGCTCCTGTCGTTGCCTCCAGCAGCCTCTGCCCCCGCCCCCAGCCTCTCTCTGGGCATCTGTCCAGCAAGGATCCTGACTGCGTCTCTGTGGGAAATGGAGAGGCACTGGAGGGTTTTGAAGGGAGCTCCCTGGACCTCGACGGCTGCTGCAGGAGACCAGAGGGCGAGGACAAGGGCGAAGGCAGGGAGACCTGGGAAGCCAGCGGCGGCTCTGTGACTTGTCTCAGATTCTGCCGCCGTCCTTTCGAGAGACAGGCTCCTGCCTCAGGCCTTATGCCCTGGCGCGCCCTCCCCTGCTGGTGGAGGCCACGCTCTGCCCTGCCCCCTTCCCCTTGGCTGCGTTCACTTCTCCTTGCCTCCGACTGCCGGCTCACTCACTTGGTATTTATATTCCATTATGGCTGAGCGTGGGTCCCGTGAGGTCTCTGTTCACCGTGTAGCCCGGGGCAATGGTGGTGCAGGTGTCCTCCTGAGCCACGGCCTGCCTCGTGCCGCAGAAGATGCTGTGGCGGTGAACACTTCGTCACCCCACTGGGCGTCCAGTCAGGCACTCCCTACCCGAGGCTCCTGGCTCACACACCTCCAGTCACCATTTCCTTAACTGTCAGGTCCCGACCAGCTCTCAAGATGGGTCAGTTGCTGAGTTTCCAAGAACACATGACTTCCAGAGCCCACTGTTCCCAGGGAGCCTGCACCCCAGTCCCCCACACATCCTGTCCTGAGCCAGATCTGAAAACCCTGGCTAGCACTGGGCACGCGCGGGGCGGGGGGGGGGGGGGGGGGGGGGGGCTGGGCCTCTCCAGCGCTGCCCCTTTAAGAGTCAGCAGCCCCTCTGCGGCCAGCTGAGCCCTTCCAGGTCCTTGGCCATGCCGGCTTGGCTTCTCCTGCGACAGTTTGTGTGGTGCCAGATCAAGAGGGAAAACCAGCACTTGGACATCGGATTCAAAGGTCTCCTGTGTTTCCCCCACTCCTGGGAAGGGCAGACGGTTCTCTATTGCAATTACTCCTGTCTCTTCTACCTCCTTACCCGTGGTTCTCTGAAACCCGACTACCTGGCTGAGTCTGCTTACCACACAGAAGTTTGCCACCTTTGTGCAAAGAATATCAATTGTGTCTTCTCAAAATAGAAAGAGACAGTGCGATCTTGCTGGCTCTGCACTTCCCTTGCTTTGCTAAATTGCAAGTTCCTTGGACTGAAACAAATGTCCCTGGGATTAGGCTCTCAGTTAAGAGAGGGGGCCCTGTGGATGTCACTGGTTGCTCCAGGAACTCCTGGCCTGCCCCCACCAGGGACTGCTCAGCCTCAGTTTCCACGCTCCTTAGCGAGGCCACTGTTTTCCATGTAAACACTGTCAGCGTGACTTGGAAGCTGAAGGGACTCCCCTCAGCCCAGCCCTGTGATCCCGGCTCTGCAAACAGAGATAAGATGCAGACATTTAGCCTTGTGCCCTGCTCTGCTTTTGAGGCAAAATTCGGATAAGAAAGCTTACCCATAATACTTCCGTTTCTACTCAAAAGCTCACCCAAAGCCCCGTTTCCATTCTTTTTTTTTTTTTTTTTTTATTTTTTTGACAGGCAGAGTGGACAGTGAGAGAGAGAGACAGAGAGAAAGGTCTTCCTTTGCCGTTGGTTCACCCTCTAATGGCCGGCGCACCGCGCTGTTCCGATGGCAGGAGCCAGGTGCTTCTCCTGGTCTCCCATGGGGTGCAGAGCCCAAACACTTGGGCCATCCTCCACTGCACTCCCTGGCCACAGCAGAGAGCTGGCCTGGAAGAGGGGCAACCGGGACAGGATCGGTGCCCCGACCGGGACTAGAACCCGGTGTGCCGGCGCCGCAAGGCGGAGGATTAGCCTGTTGAGCCACGGCGCCGGCCCCGTTTCCATTCTAAGACGCTGTAGACAGGGTCCCAGATGAAGGCAGCAGATCCTGGAGTGGGAACTTGGGTGGCACCTGTGCTCCCTGGAGAGGGAACTAATCCTTTAAGATGGGCAGGCTCGGAGTGGCAGATCACTTGTGGTTCTTAGCGTTTAATTTGCCAAGGGTTCTGAATGAGCACCTTGAGATCTGCAGACCAGGGAATTCCGGCTGAAATGTATGGGGTTAGGAGGGGAGACAGGGATAGGGCAGCGGGGCGCCTTGCTCAGGTCTGCACTGTGATGCCACCATTTGTCTTTGTTTAATCCAGATGCCTGGGCGGTTGGGCACGCCCACATCTCAGCAGGGCAGGTGGCCCAGCTGGGCCAGGCTGAGTGCTGCGGGTGGGGGAGGGGAGGCGACTGCAGCTGGGCGGCCAGGCTCTTTTCCGGAGCTGGACTGTTCACTGTAGAACACCCGCAAGCACACAACTGTTGCAAATAAACGTGGCTGATCTTGGGAGGAGGGGAGAAGACAGAAAGATCACTCACCTCCTGGCACCCTTGGCAAGGGCTACACACCTGGGTTTACTTTCTAGAAAATTCGGGTGTTTTCTAGATTACATTCTGTCATTCAAAAAAAAAAAGGGGGGACGGAGGATTTTATTTTTAAACAGATAGGCATTTGAGGCAGAGATCTGGCATCACAGAGACAAAGGTTGAGAAAGGGATGATTTCTTAAATTTAGGGTGAGGCGGGGTGGGGGAAGCTGTGCGTTGAGTGGGAGGCTGCTTTTTGCCTGTCCCTTAACAGAGTGTAGATGCTGACACCAAGTAGGAGTCAGTGGTTCCCCAGCGCCAAATAGAGAATGCTGTGCTGAATGAAGTTATGCGTCATGTTCAGAACTAACCAAAGGAACGCACGGAGAATTTTAATCCATCGCGTTTTTGCAGCCAGGAGAGCTGAGCTGTATTTTTAGGCTCATGACAGCCATGGCCGGCATAGATGGGTGACCTGCAGTGGGTTGTGTGTGGAGAGGGCAGGAGACATCATGGAATTAATGTCAAATCATTGGAATAATTGCCGCTGCTTAAAACTTAAGGGCACAGTTAGAAAAGCAAGTTGTGACGCATTGCCGTCCTGCTGAGCACCGAAAATCATAGCAAACAGTGGGTCTGTTTTGGAAACATTCTAAAACCAGCCAGTGGGCCCGGCGAGCCATTTTAGACACAGCTTGCTACGTGTTTGGAGAGAAACCCGGAATCTGTTGTTAGGAACACGAAGCAAGCTCTTTGAGCCGCAGTACCGCTGCGGGCGAGTTTAATTGCGGGGATGAATAAATCACAGCTGTGAAAGTTAAATTCTTGGCAGCCTTCTTTACTCAGCTGTTTTCCCCTTGCCCCATTACATTCCAGATTTATGGCCTGCATTATGTCCGGAGCCAGCAGTCAGCTCGCTCTCTTCCTCCTCGGCTGCTACGTGGCTGCCCGGGGCGTCCTCGCCGGGGAGCACCGCGCTGCTGACCACCACGAGGCTGGCTATTACCTGGCTGCCGTGTACGAGCACCAGCCCATCTTGAGTCCAGACCCTCTCGCGCTCACCAGTCGCAAGCAGGCCCTGGAGCTGATGAACCAGAACCTGGACATCTACGAGCAGCAAGTGATGACGGCGGCCCACAAGGCAAGGGGCGCTGTAGGTTACGAGCTGGGCTGGTTTCACAGCACAGCACACACGCTGTTGCTCTGTAATGCTCCATCTGTGGTGGGGGAGCCCCAGGCTCCCTCGGGCCCCTCCTGGAAATCAGGCCAGCTGAATTTACTCAGTCGCTTGGCTAGCTTGAGCCTTGCCAGTCTCGAGAGTGGAGTGTGGAGCAGCAGCACCTGGAGCTCCATAGCTCTGAATTAGAATTTGCATTGTGGCAGGATCTCCAAGAGCTGCCTCTGTCCTTGAGGTTTGTGGAGCCCTGGGCTCCAGTGTGGGTTCCCAAGTCCTAGAGTCTTGGGGGCAGGGAGGGATGAGATCTGGGCCTTGGATGTCTCTAAGGCTCTGCTTGGAATTCCAAGGAACGGAAAAATTTGCAAACCACTGAGCCCTGTGAGCTCTCACACTCTATGAGGCACTCAAAGCTGAGCTGAAGCAGCACCCGTCCTCCAGCCTGCCATGTGCTGTCTTCAGATGATCTGGCTTCTGTGCCAGACAGTCTGCGACCTTAGCCTGATGGACCCCAAGTTTGGGATTCCAATGCGCTCGGGTGGTCGCCCAAAGACCCAAACTCCAGACCGATAGATGCAAAAGCAAGAGGATTTTTTATTAAGCATTTCCGCAAACAGGCTCCCTGTCACCAGAGGTGAAGAGAAGCCCCGAGCAGCAGTTACAAGCATCTTTTAAAGGCAAAAACCACAGGATTAACATATTTCGTGGGGTTTGGCTTGATTGGCTAGTTTAAAGGTTACCATGGGTACTCATTGGATCCTTTTAGATGGGGAGTGGCTGCCCCTGGAGGGGGTAAGGAGGCTATTTTCTCGGAATACCCGCAGAATGTTCTGCCCGTTAATCTCGGTGGAACATCTGGGAAAGGCGTCTCTGAAACCTGCCTGGGATCGGGCCCAGTTCCGTGTTCTCAGGCTTAGTTCCTTGTTTTTAGTTTGGCAACATTTTTACCCCCAAGCGTTAGCAAGCAAAGCTGATGTGTACAGAAGCAAGAGATCTGCAATTAGCTCTTAGCCACACTCGCCATAAAGCACACCAAACACCAGAGTAAGGGTTCCTCGGGTTTTTCAAGCCCTGACAGAACCAATCCCAGACCCACAAAGGGAAGGCTGGGCCAGCCTTTGTGAAGGCTTCCTGCCGGCCTGTGTTTCCGCCTCACTCCAGGAAGGGTGGGGTGAAGGAGAGGCGCCTCTCAGGGCAGAGAGGGAAATGTACGTGCCAGATGCCACCTGAGGGGGGAAAAGGCGTCCTGGGAAACCCGTGAGCAAGAGGAGGCTCGGGCTGTACCCCAGGGGGTGAGCTGCCCCAGCCCAGTTGCTGGAGAAGCCCCGCCCTCGCCTGGCCAGGAGGTAAACTCCATGTGGAAGTTAGAAGGGAGGGGCAGTGAGGCCGACAGGTCCCCCACACAGCTCCTATTCCGGAGCAGCTGGTCGGGTGGCAGCTGCAGCTCCCCCAGCTACTGCCACATTACATTTTAAAAATTTTTTTATTTTATTTATTGGATAGGCAGAAACAGAGCTCCTGCTAGCATTCCCCAGATACCCAAAATGGCAGGGGCTGGGGCTGGGGCTGAGGCTGAGGCTAAGGCAGGGTCAGGCTAAAGCCAGGAGTCAGGAACTCAATCCAGGTCTCCACAGGGTGGCAGAGAGCCAACTTTCTGAGCCATCACCTGCTGCCTCCCAGGGTCCACATTAGCAGGAAGCTGGGACCCGGACCACAGGCAGGAGTTGAACCCAGGCGCTCCAATGGAGGATGCCTGGTACCTGCATTTTAAAGTTGTAGCTCATGGCAGACACACGGGTGGTGCTGGAAGGGAGCTTGAAGACCTGGCCTAGTTTCTTCTGACAGGTGACACCTCTCGCTCTTGTCCCAACCTGACGTCCCGTTTCTCCTGGGACACTGTAGTGGCTCTGAGCTGACTCTCGCAGGTGCACTCATTCCAACAGTGGGAACTTCTGGAAGGGTCTCCTGTTCAGTGAGCAGTCAGTCAGCAGTGCCCGCGCCTGCCACCTGTAGTTCTGCAGCCCTCTCGATCCTGACGATTCCTTGTAGATGTGGTCCCCAGGACACTGTTGGCAGTCGTGTCTCCCCGTAGATTCACAGGGTGGCGGCTGCCGACTGCATCGTGCCCTTTGCCCACACACAGACACCCACGCTGCCTCTGCCAGCCTGCACTTACAAAGCCAAGAGCAGGGACTTCACAGGTATGGCTACTTAGGAATCCTGCATATCAGTTTCTTTCACGTCATTCACGCATATATTTGACACGCACCTGATTTATGTTTATGCTGAAGTCAGTGTAAAAATACCCGGCTGTGCCCTCAGAGCTCCGGATGACACCGACCCACCAAGGGCATGCATTCTCCTGGCGCAGGCGTTTGCCCACGTGGCTCCAGCACCTGACAGCACCTCCCTCTTCCTCCTCCTCCCTTGCTACGCGCCAGGCCGCGGGCAGTGGCGGTGCACGCCCCCTGCTTTTGCGGTTTAACAACCTGCCTGGAGGAAACAAAAGGCTTCCCCCTCCACGTGTGGCACTTCCAGATATTTCAGCTCCCGCGCAGTTGTATTTGCCAGAGCAGCTTCTGAGACAGTGGAGTTTCCCACGGGCCTGGCTGTGGGGCGGAGGCTCCTGAGCGAGCCGGCCCGAGCCCTTCTCTCTTGGCAGAGCTGTTTGGAGGGAGGAAAAGGAGTCCGGTTTAAAGAGGACTGGGCCGGGCGCTCGCCGGCTTGGTGCCTTGCGCTCCTCAGGAGTCCTCGATCTCCCCAAGGGCTATCAGAAAGTCGCTGCTGCTGCCCTTTCTCAGGCATGCTGACAGCTCCCCGTCCAGGATTCCCAGTGCCACAGCCACCCTCTGCCCCAGCTCGGGTTTGGTTCCCGTCCCCATTCCTGGCTGGCCTGTGCTCAGGCAATGCAATTTGATTTCCTTACTCATGTGATATGTAAATGCAACTTAAATGTTCATCTCCACCAGAAACCACTTGTTGCACTCAGAATTTTATTTTCAAGAAAGGAAAACATATCCAAGTATAAGCTACAAGAAGTTAAAAACATGACTCTTAGACCACCGTATTGAACTCATTAATTAATAAAGGAACCAGCAAGATGGCAAAGCTGAATCAAAAGAGAATTGAAGGCCTGGTGTCGTGGGACAGCAGGTTAAGCTGCAGCCTGTGACACTGGCGTCCCTCATGAGCGCTGGTTCAAGTCCCAGCTGTTCCACTTCTGACCCAGCTCCCTGCTAAGTTACCTTGGAAAGAAGCAGAAGATGGCCCAAGGACTTGGGCCCCTGCCACCCATGTGGGAGACCCAGGTGGAGGTCTAGGCTCCTGGATTCGGCCTGGCTCAGACCCAGCTGTTACTACCATTTGGGGAGTGATCCAGCTGATAGGAGAGCTCTGTCTTTTCCCCTCTTTCTGTAGCACTGTCTTTCAAATAATATATACAATTAAAAAAAATTTTTTTTTTTGACAGGCAGAGTGGACAAAGAGAGAGAGAGAGAGACAGAGAGAAAGGTCTTCCTTTTTGCCGTTGGTTCACCCTCCAATGGCCACTGCGGCCGGCGCATCTCGCTGATCCAAAGCCAGGAGCCAGGTGCTTCTCCTGGTCTCCCATGGGGTGCAGGGCCCAAGGACTTGGGCCATCCTCCCCTGCACTCCCGGGCCATAGTGGAGAGCTGGCCTGGAAGAGGGGCAACCGGGACAGAATCCGGCGCCCCGACCGGGACTAGAACCCGGTGTGCCGGCACCACAAGGCGGAGGATTAGCCTGTTGAGCCACGGCGCCAGCTCTAAATAATATATTTTTTAAAAAGATTTTGAGAAATGAAATTGTATTAGAGCAGTGAGCATTTAAAAAAAATTGCTAATTGATAAAAAAAAAAACTTACGACTAATGTCCTACAAGGCAATGTAATTCTAATCTTTGAAGTGATCTTTTAAATAAAAACAAGCCACAGTACATTCTCTAGATAATTAAATAATCCTTGAGTGAGCTTCTTAAACAGTAACCGGTGTAATTTGGAAATATATGCACTTTTAATTTTTTAAAATTTTATTTATTTGAAAGGCAGAGCGAGACAGAAAACACACAAACTTCTCCCACCCACTAGTTCATTCTCTAAATGCCCACAATGGCAAGGGTTGGGCCACACCAAAGCCAGGAGCCAGGAACTCCATCCAGGTCTGCATATGGTGGCAGGGACCCGAGCACTTGAGCCGTCTCTGCAGCCTTAGCTGGAAGCTGGAATCAGGAGCAGAGCTGGGACCCACACCCAAGCAGTCCGATCTGGATTGCAAGCACCTGGGGCAGCACTGTAGCCACTGCACCAAGTGCCCACTCCTTCATCTTGCTCGGTTCCCACGATTGTGATGGTTTTTCTATTCTCATCATGGGCAGTGAGATAGCAAGTCTCATACTGCTCACGTTGGTGTAACCATTCTCTAAAGCTTTTTGACAACATGTGTTAAAAACTTAAAAAATTTTATGCCTCCTGACCCACTAATTTCACTTGATTTTATTCTGAAGAAAGAGGTACTCACTTGGAAATTGTGGACAACTGTCAGTAAGTTTTCATGCCGAATACAAATGTTCACAACAGTTTTTATTTCAAAAAGCTGGGACTGCTTCCAGTGCCCAGCGACAGAGGATAAACGGGGTCCTCTTAGACACAATGTGGCCACTGCAAATGATAGCTGGGCCACATACTTATCGTCCTCTCAGTTATACACACACATACACACATGAGGGCACTTCAGAAGGGCCACAGAGAGTGGAATTAAAACAGGGTTGTTGTGGTTTTTTTTTGATGCAAAACAATTTTAAATTCAATGCATATTTTTTTCATAATATGTAAACTTTTTGAAGACTTCTGCTTACATGGGTTTTGAAATTTTTTTTTCCAAAACAAACTTATCTTTTCGTTCCACGTCCCACAAACAGGTGTTTTTTTTTTTTTTTTTTTTGAAAATTCTTATTTGAGAGGTAGAGAGAGAGAGAGAGTTGCTATCTACTGGTTTTCTCCCCAGGGGCCTGTGATGGCCAGAGCCGGGTCAGGCCGAGGCCGGGAACGCAGAATCTCCTGGGAGTGGCAGGGGCCCAGTGACTGGGGCCAACCCCGCTGCCTCCTGGGGCCTGCACTGACAGGAAGCTGGAGTCAGGGAGAGAGCCAGCCGGGAGCGGAGCTAGGATGCAGATGTCCCAAGCGGCATCCAACAGCTTCACCCAAGGCCCGCCCCTCCGTGAACTCTTTGAGGAACCTTTCGTACAGAGAGTAATGATGCAAATAGCGGATAGGAATATCCTTGGGTCATAAGATCAGCATATCTTTGTCTGTTTCCCAAGTTTTCTACACTTGAACGTGTAAGCGTTGGTAACCAGGAGAAAAGAGTGCAGTGCAGTGCCTCTGCCTGCTGCTGTAGGTCACTCGTGCCTGCAGGCCTGCCTTCCCCACCTGCCATTCCGGGCCTTGGCGTTTTCAGCTGTGTGAGTGGAGCGCAGGAGAAGAATGAGCCGGTGGTGCTCGGAGCCCAGGCGGCAAAGGCAGGTAGGGAAGCCAGAGTCCTCGGGGGAGCCTCCCAGTTCCCCGTGGGGGAGTTGGTCTTTCTAGCGAGTGTGTGTTTCCGTGCTGACATCCACGCACCCGACTCCTATCCACCGGCCTGCTGGGCCCCAGCCTCAGAGTTTGTTCAGAAATTCCCCGGCTGGTTCAGAGGCACAGGGGAGGCTGTGCAGCGATCTCCCTGCAGGTGCGCCTCACAGACTCCTGCACCTTGGTCTGCATCCCCTCACACACACACCTGCTGGCCTGACACGCCCTCAGGCACAAGTGGGCATCATTCCTGGAAGTCCTTGTCCCCAGTGAGGCAGCGGCCCCCAGACCACAATCCCCGGTGAGAGCGGGGCCGCCATCTCTGCATCGCTTGTTCCCAGTCCAGAGTAAGTTCCCGGTGGGCATGAGCGAACGAACGGTGTTCTGGGTAACAGAACATGCCTCGCTGTTTGGGTTTCAGGGCGTACAGATCATAGTGTTTCCGGAAGATGGCATTCATGGGTTTAACTTCACGAGGACCTCCATTTACCCATTTCTGGACTTCATGCCGGACCCCCAGGTGGTCAGGTGGAACCCATGCCTGGAGCCCCAGCGCTACAACGACACGGAGGTGCGTGAGGACCCCCACCTTCTCAGGGTCCCCGGGGCTGGGCGGGGCTGAGACCCAGAGGAGACTCTAGGGTCCACAAAGCCAGACCCAAACTCCCCAGACTGCACGAGCCACTCATCCCATCAAGGAATGCTGGTCGTCGTGAGGATCCAGGGAACTTTCTCTTCGTATTATTGTACAGAAATACAAGAGTCTAGCCACAGCTCACTAGGCTAATCCTCCGCCTTGTGGCGCCGGCACACCGGGTTCTAGTCCCGGTCGGGGCACCGATCCTGTCCCGGTTGCCCCTCTTCCAGGCCAGCTCTCTGCTGTGGCCCGGGAGTGCAGTGGAGGATGGCCCAAGTGCTTGGGCCCTGCACCCCATGGGAGACCAGGAGAAGCACCTGGCTCCTGCCATCGGATCAGCGCGGTGTGCCGGCCGCAGCGCGCTACCGCGGCGGCCATTGGAGGGTGAACCAACGGCAAAAGGAAGACCTTTCTCTCTGTCTCTCTCTCTCACTGTCCACTCAGCCTGTCAAAAAAAAAAAAAAAAAAAAAAAAAAAAAGAAAAGAAAAAAGAAATACAAGAGTCTAAATGTATCGAACAACCTGGCCAAGTAGAAGTAACAAAAGCGAAAGTTCCCCCTCCCCTTCCCAGGCCACTCCCATCCTTTCCTAGAGACCCTGCCCTCAGTGCCCTGCCCTGCACCCCCTTATCTGCTGTGCGATACACTGTTTTTAGCATGCCATGTGCTATTGGGTTTTTTTAAGATTTATTTATTTATTTTGAAAGAGTTACACAGAGGAGAGGCAGTGAGGTCTTCCATCTGCTGGTTCCCTCCCCAAATGGCTGCAACAGCTGGAGCTGCGCTGATCCGAAGCTAGGAGCCAGGAGCTTTTTCCTGTCTCCCATGTGGGTGCAGGGGCCTAAGCACTTGGGCCATCTTCCACTGCTTTTCCAGGTCCTAGCAGAGAGCTGGATCAGAAGTGGAGCAGCCGGGACTTGAACCAGCGCCCACGTGGGATGCAGGTGGCTTTGCCCACTACACCACAGCGCTGGCCCTGTGTCTATTGTTTTTTAACTCTTACTGTTATAAGCAGTTGTCCAGTGAATATTCTTGTTTGTGTGATTTTTGTAAACATGTTTGAGCTGTTCTCTAAGATGAAACTTCTAGAAACCGAATTTTTCCAAGCATATTCATAGACGGTAGATTACCTTAAAGAGTACCACGTTTTGCCTTCAAAAGACTTCGATCTCAGTAGTAACGGTGGGTGCCCGTTCTCTTACGCAAGATAGAATAACTTTCTGAATTTGGGCCAGTCTTAGCGGGCGCACAAAGGTGGCTCATGAGTTTAATTCTTTCGCTGCCTTGTTGGTGGTGACGTTGGGCCTCTTGTCTGGATTTGTCCTGGGAACTCACCTGTTCATGTGCTTTCCAGCCCTCTTGCCAGCAGTTCATAGCTCAGAGACACACGGCAGGAGCTTTTCTGTTTAAAACCACGCGGCCACGGTAAAGCAGGATTCGGATCGCGTGCACGCGCACCTCTCTCCCTCGCAGGTCCTTCGGCGCCTGAGCTGCATGGCCATCCAGGGCCGGATGTTCCTGGTGGCCAACCTCGGGACCAAGCAGCCGTGCGTGCGCGGCGACCCCGGCTGCCCGGCGGACGGGAGATACCAGTTCAACACGGATGTGGTGTTCAGCAGCCACGGCACCCTGGTCGCCCGCTACCGGAAGCACAACCTGTACTTCGAGGCAGCTTTCGACAGGCCCGCGGCGGCGGACCGCACGACCTTCGAGACCCCGTTCGCGGGCCGCTTCGGCGTCTTCACCTGCTTCGACATCCTCTTCTTCGAGCCGGCCGTGCGGCTGCTCCTGGGCGCGCAGGTGAAGCACGTGGCCTACCCGACAGCCTGGATGAACCAGCTCCCGCTCCTGGCCGCCATCCAGATCCAGAGAGCTTTCGCCACGGCCTTCGGCGTCAACGTGCTGGCGGCCAACATCCACCAGCCGGCCCTGGGGATGACGGGCAGCGGCATCCACACCCCGCGCCAGTCCTGGTACCACCACGCCGCGGGTGACCCCGGCGGCCGCCTCCTCGTCGCCCGGGTGGCCGCCAGCCCGCAGGGGCTCGTCGGTGCGGACCCCGCGCCCCGCCAGCTTCTGCAAGCCCCGTGGGGCGAGCTGACCTGCGAGCGGGACCCCCGGGAGGGCCGCTGCGAGGGGGCCCCGACCTTCCACGCCGAGATGATGTACGACACTTTCACCCTGGTGCCCGCCCGCGAGGAGGCGGGCTACCTCCGAGTGTGCGCCCACGGCCTGTGCTGTCACCTGCTCTACGAGCGGCCCGCCCCGTCGCCCGAGCTGTACGCCCTGGGGGTCTTCGACGGCCTGCACACAGTGAACGGCGCCTACTACCTCCAGGTGTGCGCCCTGGTCAAGTGCGGGGGCTCGGAGCTCCACACGTGCGGCCAGGAGGTCACGGAGGCCTCGGGGAGCTTCGACTTCGACCTGTGGGGGAACTTCAGTACGGCCTACGTCTTCCCTCTGCTCCTGACCTCGGGGATGCGCCTGGAGACCCCCGACCAGCTCGGCTGGGACCGGGGCCGCTATTTCCTGAGGAAGAGACGGCTGTCTTCCGGGCTGGTGACAGCGGCCCTGTACGGCCGGTGGTACGAGAGGGACTAGGGATGCGGGGCGCCCCTGGTGCGGACGGCCTGGTGGCGGGGCACCAGCGCTGCCTGGCGCCCGGGACCCTGGGGAGACGCGGAACACGCGGCTGCCCTCGTCCTCCTAGGTGTCGGTGATGGAGACGTTTTCTGGCTTCTCCCGTGCACCTGCGTCTGCCCAACCACACCTTCCTGCAGCAGATGGCTCAGTACGCAGTTGGCTTTAAGAACTAAAATGGAAATAAATGTCAGTGTATGTTTTACATACCCACAAAGCAGTTTTTTGGATTTTTTTTTTTTTTGACAGGCAGAGTTAGTGAGAGAGAGAGAGAGAGAGAGAGGTCTTCCTTTTCCGTTGGTTCACTCCCCAAATGGCCGCTATGCAGTGAGAGACAGAGGGAAAGGTCTTCCTTCCGTTGGTTCACCCCCCAAATGGCAGCTACAGCCAGCGCACTGTGCCAGTCCGAAGCCGGGAGCCAGATGCTTCCTCCTGGTCTCCCATGGGGTGCAGGGCCCAAGCACTTGGGCCATCCTCCACTGCATTCCCGGGCCACAGCAGAGAGCTGGCCTGGAAGAGGAGCAACCGTGACAAAATCCGGCACCCCGACCGGGACTAGAACCTGGTGTGCCAGCGCCCCAGGCAGAGGATTAGCCTAGTGAGCTGCGGTGCCGGCCAGATTTTTTTTTTTTTTTTAGAGATACATTTGTTCGAAAGGCAGAGTTAGGAGAGAGAGAGAGAGAATCACATCTGCCGGTTCACTACCCAAATGGCCACAGGAACCTGAAACTCCATCTGGGTCTCCAGCATGGGTGGTGGGGGCGCAAGTAATTGGACCATCTCTCCGCTGAGAGCCTGATTGGAAGTGGAGCAGCCGAGACTCGAACCAGCGCTCATATGGGATGCCAGCACCACAGGTGGACACTTAACCCGAGTACCACAGCGCGGGAGGAGGGGGCACTGGGTTTGTTTTCTTGTCGCTGATCAGGTGACCCCCCCAGGATGTGTAAGTGGTTTCCAAGCCCAGCCAAGTTCTCAGGGAAGGACCAGAGCAGAAGCCACGTTAGAAACAGCCCTGTGGGCCTCCCTCGCTGTGACCCTAACAACATCCACAAAATGGCAACGCCAGGGCCGCCAGCAAACAGCTTTCAAAAATAGCGCAGCAGCTCACGGTGAATGGAATGTGGTAGGCTCCGGGCAGGGTGGGAGGCAGGGAAAGTGTGCGGAAGGTGTGAGGGGCACAGCCCCGCACCGTCTGGCCGTGCACCTGCCCTGCCAGCCCCAGGCACCGAGGTCTGTGAAGCCGAGAGGCAGCGCTGCTGTGGGGGTGGGGGCGGGAGTGGGCAAAGCTGCTTAAAGAAGCCTTTCCATTCCATGCCTACTGACTGTTTTCAGATCCCTAAGGGCAGCATGGATAGTCCGTTAGATGTTGTGGCTGTTGAGTTTTAAAAATTCAAAACTGGGGTGAACACAACCGCCCCGGTCCGCACCGCCTGCAATGCAGTCTTCCAGGAGCCTCTGGGGCTTGGAGACGAGAAGGGTCAGAGGGCGGATTCTGGAGTGGCAGCCTCAGGCCTGCAGCCCTGGCCCTGGCCGTGGCGCTGGGCACTTCATTGAAACCTCCTGCCCCAGTTTTCTCCTTGCTGGATTGCGTGGGGAGCCTCCTGGCGCCGGCCCCTGCTGACTCACTGCTCCTTGCAAAGGCCTGGAATGAGTCAAGTCTTCAGGAAATAAGCAGGAATGACTCAGAATTCCTGAAGTTTTGGGATCCCCACGCCCTGGGAAGTCCCCCTGGAACGGGAGCAGGACCTCTCCCACCCTCCCGTGCAGACTGGCTGCGGGAGGGAGCTGGCAGGCAGGATGTGGCTGTCGGCCGCCCACTCTGCTTCCCTCCCAAACCCCAGGGACACAGAAATTATCTTAGAAACGCGTGGCGTCGCCCTGAGCCAAGGGACAGAGGCTGGGAGGCCAGTGCGCAGGCTACACCCAGGAAGCGCCTGCTGGGTCCCCTCTCCCTGCCTGTGGGCTCTGGAAGTGGCCGTGGTGGCCACAGCGTGGCCTTGCCCTGAAAAGAAGGCTCAGAGGGAGGAGCAAAGTGAAAGATGGCAACAGGACGGGGAAACTTAGTTTTTTAAAAGACTTATTTATTTGAAAGTCAGAGTTACACAGAGAGAGGAGAGGCAGAGAGGAAGAGAGGTCTTCCATCCACTGGTTCACTCCACAATTGACCACAACAGCCAGAGCTGTGCCGATCTGAAGCCAGGAGCCAGGAGTTTCCTCCGGGTCTCCCACGTGATTGCAGGGGCCCAAGGACTTGGGCCATCTTCTACTACTTTCCCAGGCCATAGCAGAGAGCTGGATTGGAAGTGGAGCAGCCTGGACTAGAACCGGCACCCATATGGGATGCCGGCACTGCAGGCGGCGGCTTCAACCACTACACCACAGCGCTGGTCCTAAAACTCGTTTTCTAGAAGGAAAATATCCCTGGGACTAGTGGCTGGGAGCAGCTTTGGTTAGCTGTGGCCTCCCAGCTCAGGGCAAAGGGCAACCTGCTCAAATGGAGAGGCTGGGCCGAGTCAGAGTTGGGGGAGCAGCTTCACGGGGAGGCACAGCCCTGAGCCCTGCCCACAGGGGACAGAGAGCAAACTGGAGAGAGCTGCAGTGCTCTGTAATGTATTGTGCCCCGGGATCTGTGAGCGCCCCAAACCCCTGCCACTGCCTCCGTCTCCCCTTGTTGCCAAGCCCTCTGCCTGTGTTAGCTTTCTACTTCCACGTAACCAGCACCCCAGGCCCCAGTGGCCTATAATCACCTTGAACACCGGTTTTTTAATTTAACAGGCTGAAGGTCAATGAGAGACGGTGCTCACCCACTGGTTCACTCTCCAAACTCCTGGGATGGTCAGGGCTGGACCAGGCTGAACCTGGGAGCCCAGAACTCAGCCCAGGTCTCTCCCGTGGCTGGAAGAGACCCAACCACTCTGCCATCACCTGCTGCCACCCAGGGTGGACGTTAGCAGGAAGCTGGCGTCAGGAGCCGGGGCTGGGAATCAAACCCAGGTACTGGCAACGTGGGACCCAGGCGTCTTAACTGCTAGGCCTGTTATGATGTTAAGGTTTAGATGAGCTGAACTCGTTTCCCTGCAAAGTGATGCTGTTCCTTTAACTGCAGGCCTGATCTGCCTACCTTCCCAGCATGCACCTGTCACAGGACGCATGCTCAGTCCCTCCCCGACTGACTACGTGATTGGGGGGCCACCCCCTTCCTTATAAGAAGGGGAGGCAGGTGGAGAGTTCGCTGCAGCCCTGGGCCGCCCCCGACTGGGTCACCGTTGACGGACTGCTCCCGCCCTCGCTGGAGGTAACTGGCCCAGTTCTCTCGTTCGCCGGCAGCTCTGGCCCACTCAGGTCGGGTGTTCGTGTGGCCCCCTCTTATGCCTGAATGTGTGCTTCTTTCCTCACCGTAAGTTCTGTTCCTGTCTGCACACCCATCTGCGGGGGGCGAGAACTTGGATTAGGAATTCCTGTATGCTGGGCCGGCGCTGGGGCGTAGCGGGTAGAGCCGCTACCCGCAGTGCCGGCACAGACCCGGTTCGCGTCCCAGCTGCTCCACTTCCCATGCAGCTCCCTGCTGATGCTTCTGGGAAAGCAGTGGAGGATGGTTCAAGTGCCTGGGCCCCTGCACCTGCGTGGGAGGCCCGGAGGAAGCTCCTGGCCCACCATTGCGGCCATCTGGGGAGTGAACCAGTAGATGGAATATCTTTCTGTCTCTTTTTTCCTCTCTTCCTGTAACTCTTTCAAATAACTTTTTTTTTTTTTTTTAATATATTCATTGCCCACATCAGGCCTGGCCAGAGGGGTTCTGATAGTGAGTGGCGGGGGAGGTCTGTCTTCAAAGGCTGTAGCAGCCCCTGGGAAGCTGTCAGCCACGCACGTTCTTGGGTCCACCGGTATGGGCTCCACCAGCCTCTCTGGGGTCTGCGGACCCCCAGTCCAGCGAGCAGCAAGCAAGGCCTCCTGGGGAGCGCGGGCCCCTGCTGCAGTGCTGAGCGCTTCCCCGAGCGGACACACAGGCCTCGGCCAGCAGCTCCCACACCAGAGCCTGAAGCAGCCAGGTGCTTCCACGCGGAGCAGGGGACTGAGGCTGGGGAAGGCAAGCCCCTCATCCGAGACCCAGCCGCATCTCGGCCACAGAGCTGGGGCCTGGGAGCCCCAGGCCAGACGCAGTGCCCAGCTAGAGCTTCCCCATCACCAGCCAGAAGAACTGGCTTGTGCCCCGTTACCCGTTCTGGGTGGCTTTCCCAGCTGCCAGGATTGCTCTGTTTCGTTGGCTCAAGGCAGAGTACTAGGAAAATGCCACGTGGAGCCAGAGAATTGCCTTCCATCAGGTTTTGTGTGAACTTGAAAGTTCATGGGAATACGCAACTTTTGTTGACCCAGCCAATTTATTTGCTGTTATTTTAAGAATAATCTGTTTATGTAGTTCCAGTGTAAGAAACACGGGCAGCAGAATTCTCAGGAAATCTGGGTAAAACACATAGGGTAGTATTTATGGTCAGGGGACCTGTCCACATCGAACCTCCGGTGGACTGGCCCTTCCACACCAGTCCAATGACCAGCTTTATTATACCGTAAGTGTTTAAAATTTCGGGAAATGTCACCTGATTTGGGGAGACTGAAATCCCAGATGTTGCACCCTTCAAGCTCAGGACTTGGGGTGTAGTCTTGCCACGTGAACCCTGAGTCTGTTGCCACAGGCTCCCAGTGGGTTGTCAGAAAACACGCCGACCCTCGGGGCAGAGACACCAACCTGTGCTTTTCCACCCTAGGTCTAGGTACACCTGCACAGCGAGTGCATGGTCAGAAGTTTCCATTTTGTTCCAAGTGTTAGAATGTGATGGTTGAAATGCATACCCTAATCGAGAAACACCGGTGCTCTAAAGTGACTCCTGAATAATCAAAGAAAGACAAAATTATGCCCAGTGTGGTTTTTTTTTTTTTTAGAAGATTTATTTATTTACTTGAAAGTAAGAGTTAGGCAGAGAGAGAGAGGTTGTCCATCCGCTGGTTCACTCCCCAACTGGCCACAACGGCCGGAGCTGTGCCAATCCGAAGCCAGGAGCTTCTTTCAGGTCTCCCACACCGGTGCAGAGGCTCAGAGACTTGAGCCATCTGGTGCTGCTTCCCAGTGAATTAGCAGGGAGCTGGACTGGAAGCAGAGAAGCTAGAACTTGAGCCAGTCTTTGATATGGATGCCAGAGTTGCAAGTGGTAGGTTAACCTGCTGAGTAACAATCCTGGCTCTTAATTCTTTAAAAAATTTTTTATTCAAATATGGATAGCTTGCATCTTGTAAAAAAACCAGGAGTAACAATTAAGCATTAGCTCTGTGAAAAATACTGTGCTTAGAGCTGGCTTTGTGCTGTAGCCAGCGATACCGGCATCCCATATGGGCTCCAGCTGCTCCACTTCCAATCCAGTTCCCTGCTAATGGCCTGGGAAAAGCAGTAGAGATGGCTCCAAGTGCTTGGGCCTCTGATACCCAGGTGAAGCTCCTGGCTTCAGTCTGGCCTAGCGCTGGCTGTTGCAGCCATTTGGGGGGTGAACCAGCAGATGGAAGACTTTCTCTCTCACTCTGACACTCTCCCCCCCCACCCCATGTGTAATTCAAATAAATATATCTTTTTTAAAGATTCATGTGCTAGCAACTACAGAATGTGGAGGGCAAAGTCCCCAAGGGAAGATAAGTACCGGGGCGGGGCGGGCATGTGGTACTGTGGTGAAGACGTGGCTTGCAGTATTGGAGTTCCTGGCTCAAGGCCCAGCTCTGCTTCTGATCCGGCTTCCTGCTAATATTGCCCCCTGGGAGGCAGCAGAGGATGGCTCAAGTACTTGGGTCCTTGCTACCCACGTGGGAGACCTGGTTTGAGTTCCTGGCTTCTGGCTTGGGTCTGGCACAGCTCTGGCTGTTAGGGACATTCAGGGCATGAACCAGCAGGTGGGAGAGCTTTCTCTGTGCCTCTGCTCTCTTTCAAGTAAATTGAAAAAAAAATTTTTTTAAAGAGAAAGGTGAGACAATTACCTGGACCTGAGTGCTAATTACCCAGCATTCATATCATCCCCAGACTCCAGAACAAACCGGTGAAGGGTGTTGGGGGAGATTGGGTCTTTCCGGGATGGCGGCGCAGTGTCCCCAGCTCCTCGGTCTTCCAAAACGTTGTCTCTCGTGGCCCAGGGATGGGGGGCTGAGTCCCTTCCTCCTCCCTGGGCAGGGCTCTGTGACTGCCCTTGTCACAGAGCCCTCGTCCTTCGAGCCCCTGGCCAGCCAGGGCAGCGAGGCCGCCCACGCGCGCAGCGACCGCGCGGGTCCGAGCCGCTAAATGTCAGGCTGTGTTGGAGCGCTGTCCTCCAAGCAGTCTTGGCGTAGCTGTGGAACTAAAACATTTAGAAAAATAGAAGGCAGTGAGGCCACACTCTGGCAAGAGAGGGGGAAGGGAGGAGCGGGTGTGTGTGTGTGTGTGTGTGTGTGGTGGGGTGGGGTGGGGTGTGGGGGGCGCACTGCACAGCGGGCAGACCAGGCGTGTGCCCGGGCAGCTGCCACAGGGGATGTGGGGCCACTGCCAGGGCCCCTGCTGGCTGCTCCCAGAGCTGTGAGTCAGGCACACCGCGTGACCAGCCCTGAGGGCTCGGCTCGATTCCTCCCGAGAAAAGAGCGGCTGTCAAGGGAAGAATCACATTTTTACAACCTGCAACAAATAGTCATTTAAGAGAAGAAAAAAAAAAAGACGAAGGTTCTTGGGAGTTATTTTGAGCTGAGCACGTTCTAATACAGCGGGGCTTCAGCTTTTAAAAGGGGAAAAGCCCCTAACTGCACAGGGGCCAGAAGGGAAGCGGTGTTGGCTCCGATGCCCTCGCAGGCTTTCAGAGAACAAAGGCGGCTCTGAGGCTTCTGAATGGCAGCGGGCATTTCAGCTGAGCTGCTGGGACAAGGGGCTGACCCCTCCGGGGAGCCTGGGGCACCAAGTCAGAGTACCGGGCTGATTGAATAGAAGGACAAAGATGTGCTTAGGATAAGGGGCAGCATTGGGGGATTCTAAAGGAATCTGAACATGATGCCGAATCTGAATCTCACTGTTCTGCAATGAAGACGCCACAATGGGGCCCTTGTATTCGATTGCTCCCTGCTGATTCTGCTTCAGAGCTGTCCTGGGAGGGGCAGTGTATGTTGAGTGGGTAAAATAGGCCCACGTTACAAAACAGACTTATTCTTGCAATGTTACATAACGCAGAAATAAACATGCCATTAAATAACGCGGGCAGAGTGTGAAAGGGCTGATCTGGGAGTCGGGACACCAAGCCCAGCTCCCTCCTATGGCTGTGTGGCCTCGGGCACCTGTGTCCCCTTACCTCTCCAGGCCTCAGGCCCTGTCCTCATGAAAGGGGTGGAGCTAGATGCTGTGGTCCAGACACCCTGGGAGACTCAACCCTTCCCGGCTGCCTGCTCCAATAGTAAATGAGGCGGCGAGCGATAGCCACGCGTGGCAGAGCAGCTCTGACAGGATAGTTTGTACAGCAAACAAGAACAGGCTCGGTTTGAAATGAGTCATCTCGCTCCCAGCCATTCATCTGCTTCATGTGTTTAGATTCTGATAATCAGTGTTGTGATGATCTGTTGCTAAGCAAAGGGAATACGCTGAGACCTGATGGCTAGTGACAGCCGTTTCATTTGTTCATGAACTTGGGAAGGGCTCAGCTGTGCAGCCTGCCTCTTCCCATCCGAGCGGCTGGAGCTGGAGACCCCACTTCCGGGCTGCTTCTCCACTCCCGTCCCTGGCAGGCTGCTGGGGCAGCTGGGGCTCCTGCAGGCCCGCCCAGTGGCCCGCCGGGGGGTGGGCTCCAGCACAGCTGAGGGTTCCCAGGGACATCTTACGAGGAGATGCCAATTTCTTAGGGACTGGAGCCAGAGACGAGCTCAGCGGGCATTTCCGCTGTATTCTTTGGGAGGGAAGTTGCTGCTATGGAGCCTCCCTAGATCCAAGGGGAGGACACACACCCCACTTCTTTGTGGGGAGAGGGTCTGAGTTTGTGGCAGTTTTAAATTTCCCTCCGTGTAAGCAGTTGCACTGAAAGTGGTTTTTATTGAGCTCTTACCATTCCGGGCACTGTAACTCATTTCATGTTTCCAACCACCCTGGATCTTTCTCGTTCCTACTTTCAGTTCAGGAAATCGACACATTGAGGGGCTGAGCAAATGGCCCGAGGCCACTAGCTGTATGTGAGTCTTCTGGAAGTTGCACCCCTTTAATCCAGGGTCCCGAACACCACAGACAGGCTGCTGCACACGGCTCAGGCCCCCATCATGGCTGGAAAGGTTCCTGCTCCCCTTTGCTCTCCCAGCCCTGTGGAAAGTGACCTGGTGTCCCGTCCACAGTCGGAGCGCCCTGGGGACAGCTTCCTGAGCCCTCACCGCCGGGCGCCCACTCACCACCGCCTCACCAGGACCCCGTGGTGCCTCCATCCACGTCGGACAGCGGTGATGAGGCTCAGAGAGGCTGTGAGACTTGCCCAAACCCGGTTTGTTCCAGCTGCCTCCTAAGCCCCTGAGTCTGGTGACACAGCCCTGGTGCCACCCCCTACTGCATCCCTACTGCCTGTCACTCCTGCATCTCCTCCACTCCCACTCAGCCTGTGAGGTCCTATCCTGACACCTGCTTCTGGGAGGACTCGGGCTAACAGAACAGATAGTTCACACTGATTGCTTCTGTCGCCTCTGAGCAGCCCACACGAGGGAACAGTGCAGTGGGTGCGCCAGCTCCCCCAGCCTGGAGCACAGTAGGGTGGCTCTCGCTTGCTGATGGGCTGTCTGGGGTTCCGGCAGGGTCAGTGACTTGTCCACGTGTCACACACAGCCGGCAAGCGGCAGAGTTCAGATGCTACACCGCTCATTACCTCATTAAATCCTTCCCATAAAGCAAGAAGCAGCCCCGCTAGCACCGTGTTCCTACCATGCATTTGGCAACTTCTCCTTCAACTCCTGCCTCGGCCCCATTTAGCAGGCGGAACACCAGGGCAGCTCAGAGTTTGCCTCCGACGGTGGCTGCACCTCACTCCCGAGGGCCTGCCCTGGCCTCTGGGAGAACTCGCTTTCCCTTGCCCAATTCCCTGGCTGCAGATGGTTCCAGTCTTGCTTCTCCACGCTGCACCTTTGCTTCCCCCTGCCTCAGTCTGAATTCCCATAAAACATAAAAGCTGATGCATCTGTTATCGTGAATGGCAGGATTCTTGTCTTCGCGCAAGAGAGAATTCAGGCGTGAGACAGAGTAGTGGGAGGTAAAGTAACAGAGTTTAGTAGGGAAAGGACATCCGTAAGAACAGTTGGGCGCCTCTCCAGACAGGACCTGAGAGAGTGCCCAGTCGCTCAGACTCGGGGAGAGCGAGGTTACATGGTTGAGTGGAGAGAGTACACCTGGGCAGGCCAGGCGGGCGGCTCAGCAGAGAGGCAGAGGGCTGAGCGTGCAGTACGGTTGAGGCCGGGGGTTTTTAAGGAGATGGGTCTGGCTGGCATCGTGGCTTAACAGGCTAATCCTCCGCCTTGAGACGCCGGCACATCGGGTTCTAGTCCCAGTTGGGGCGCTGGATTCTGTCCCGGTTGCCCCTCTTCCAGGCCAGCTCTCTGCTATGGCCTGGGAAGGCAGTGGAGGATGGCCCAAGTGCTTGGGCCCTGCACCCCATGGGAGACCAGGAGAAGCACCTGGCTCCTGGCTTCGGATCAGCGCGATGCGCCAGCAGCAGCGGCCATTGGAGGGTGAACCAATGGCAAAAAGGAAGACCTTTCTCTCTGTCTCTCTCTCTCTCACTGTCCACTCTGCCTGTCAAAAAAAAAAAAAAAAGGTAGATGGGTCTTTGTCTTTGTCTTCACACATCTCCTCCTGAAACAAAGGATTTTATGGCTGTAAATATTAAGAAACTCCTATCTGAGTTTTCCCCTGAAGGTATCAGACAGGAGGAAGCCTAGCTGGTGCCATCCTGAGTTTAGAGGAAAGGTGAGCAAGACCCCTGGAGAATGGGGATCCAGAGCAGGGTGTTTGAAATGCAGATACTGGGCTGCACCTGGGAGATTGTGGAAGATTGTCAGGCAGAAGGGGCTGGGACCCCCACCTGGCAAGTTATCGGGTAGGAGGGGGCAGGGCAGGATGCGAATACCTGGCTGCCCCTGAAACATTATCGGGATGACTTTGAGATGCAGATGCATATGCTGGACATAGACATCTTCTGTTTAGGCCTTTGTCACACACACATAAGCTCATATCTGACTTCCTACCCAACACATCCAGGGTCTTACATGGGAACACTAGAAGGCCACTCAGCACCGTGTGTGTTTATTGCATTTATATCTATGCACAGTGTGCTAGCACAGGAATTTATAGTATAGCAAGTGAAGAAGAAATGTGTGCACATGATATGTAACATAACCCCATGAAATATGACTCATTCATAATTACAGTGGAGGGAAATACAAAAGCAGTTTCAGCTGCGGCAGGCAGGGCCCTTCCCAGTCAGGGCACTCTGCTGCCCTGGAAATCCCTGCGCTCCGTCCGCCTCCTGCCCGCCGAGCCTCACAAGCCCTGTCTTTCTGCTGTCTCTGGGTTTGCCCCTCCCGGGACGTCACGGGGCTGAAACCAGACGGTATGTAGCCCGGCTGGCTTCTGACACTTAAACGGTTAAGTCCCCTCTGTGTCTTCTCGGGGCTTGATGGCTCCTTTATTAAAAAAATAATAATTTATTTGAAGGGCGCACACACACACACACACAGAGAGAGAGAGAGAAAGGGAAATATCTTCCATCTGCTGGTTCACTCCCCAAATGGCCACAACAGCCCGGACTGGGCCAGGCTGAAGTCAGGAGCCCGGAACTCCACCTGGCTCTTGCATGTGCGTGGCAGGGACCCAAATACTTGGGCCATCTTCCAGAGCTTTCCCGCGTGCATCAGCAGGGAGCTGGATGGGAGGTGGAGCAGCCAGGACGTGGACTGGCACTCACGGGCTGCTGGTGTCTCAGGCATTCACCTGGCTTAACCTGCAGTGCCGCAGTGCGGGCCCTGGTTTCTTAACACTGATACTCGTAGTCTGGACGCAGCACGGGTCATCCATTGGCCTCTGAAGGACATCTTGGTCCCTCTGTGTCTTGGCAGTTATGAAGTGACTGTAAACATCCATGCACAGGTGTTTGGGTGTCTGTTCTCCATTCCTTTGGGTAAATACCAAGTGGTGAGATTGCAAGGGGGGTTTGCGTTTGTTTTTGTATTCCCGCAGTGGACGGTTTCCCCTCCCCCCATCCACCCTGGCGTCTGCTGACGTCAGCCTTCTGGGTTCTCAGCATTCTCACGGGGTGTGGGTGGGGGGAACGTGTCCTAGCACTCCTCCGTTTCCCTGACGGTGCAGGACAGGGAGCAGCAGTTCCCGGCTCATCCACCATCTGCACGGTGGCAGTACCCCCTCATCTCCCCTACTGGGTGCCTGAAACCGTGGGGAGTACTGAGCCCTAGCTTAGGTATAGTTTTAGTTGTTTTTTCTATACGTCTATACCCCTGATGGTTTATAAGTTAGGTGCGGGCCCACACACTGTCGGGATGGTGGGGCGACGGCGTTGTTCGGTAAGAAGCACCGGGGACAAGTTTTGATGAACATATCCGTGTATTCACAGTCAATCTCAAGCTTTTAAAAGGCAGGCAGAGGTGCCGAAGCTAGGTCAGGGCAACACTAACTCCATAGGATAAAGCCGATATTGGCGCCGCTGTGCCTCTCCAGTCAGCTTGAAGGTCACGTTGCCTAGTAGCCTTCCAGGTGGGCCTGATGGGCCTGGGCCACAGCTGGGAGCTGTTTGCCTGATTGGCAATGACAGGGCCCTTCAACAGGGAGCGGGCAGGGAGATGTGCCTGGGGCTCCTGCGCCTGCCAGCAGTCAGGCCAGCCTATGATTCTCAAGTGAGAACTTTGCCCCTCTCATTAAAGGAAGAGCCTCTTCTGGCTTCTCTGGCAAGTCCCAGTGGCCAGGGTCACTGCTCCAGCGCTTAGGGGCCACTGAGTAAATCAGTGTTACTTGAACCAAGCACTGTGTCCTGTAGTGACTGATGTAGGGACCTGGAGGGCCACCACGCGACTAACGGGCGGGCAGTGCGCACAGCATGGACACGCTGGACGAAGGGCAGGTGCAGGGTGCTCGACACCATCATACCGCTCAGGACACTGCTGCGTGCTGGCTGGAACAGCTTTCGTATTTTCAGCCCTCGGTAACGGAAACCACAGAGAGCAAAACTGAGAAAATGGGGGAACTACTGTGTATCTGCTCCGGTGAGGTGTCTCTTAAGGTCTTGACTGGTCCATTTCTTAAAACAGATGGGGGCCAGCGCTGTGTAGTAGCGGTAAAGCTGCTGCCTGCAGTGCCGGCATCCCATATGGGCACTGGTTCAAGACTGGGCTGCTCCACTTGCCATCCAGCTCTCTGCTATGGCCTGAGAAAGCAGGGGAAGACGGCTCAAGTGCTTGGGCCCCTGCACTGGTGGCTTCGGATTGGCCCAGCTCTGGTTGTTGCAGCCATCTGGGGAGTGAACCAGTGAATGGAAGGTCTTTCTCTGCCTTTGCCTTTCAAATAAATAATTAATTTTAAAAAACCAGATATGTGCTCTGGAGTTTTAAAAGCACTTTGTGTATCTTGAATAGCATTAGATCACACCTTCGGTATGGGTTTGCTAAACCCCCGGCACTGCAGGTGGAGGATTAGCCTATTGAGCCACGGCGCTGGCCAGTGCAGTACAGTATTGAAAAGCAGTTCTGAGGGGACAACCTTGCCTTCTTGCTGCAATTCTGTTATTATGATATTTACCTGCAGGACTTTTTATTTTTTAAAAAGACTTATTTATCTGAGAGGCAGAGAGAGAGGAGAGAGAGAGAATTGATTTTCCATCTGCTGGCTCACTCCCCAAATGGTTGAAACAGCCAGGGGAGGGCCAGGCCAAAGGAAGGAGCTGGAACTCCTTCTGGGCCTCCTGTGTGGGTGCAGGGGCCCAAGTACTCAAACCATCCTCTGCTGCTTTCCCAGGCGCAGTAGCAGCGCTGGACCAGATGTGGACCTGCTGCACCATAGTGCTGACGCAGCTGCAGGATTTCTCTGTACCTTCTTCATTAAGTTGAAGAAGTACCTCTGAAGTTCTAGTTAACTGACTTTTTACCATATATTAGTGTTGGGTTTTGTCAAGTGCTTTTTCTCCATTCAGATGTGATTATGTGACTTCTGTAGCATATTACATTCAACAAACACTGAGCCGTCTCTGCACACGGTGTATAACTCTGCATACATTGTCGGGTTTGGTTCGCTTTTGTTGTACTGAGGATCACAGCATCTTTGTTCAAGAAAGATTGGTCTGCAGTTTTCTCGTAGTATCTTTGGTTTTAGTAGGGTAATGCTAGCCTCGGAAAATGAGTTAGGAACCCGTTGTCTGAGCTATCGCTGGAAGAGCTTGTCTAGAAGCTTCCATTTCTGGAAGGTTATAGAGGACTGGTGTAATTTCTTCTGTGTACGGTGGAATGGACCAGTTAATCCACATGGACTTGGTGCTGTTTTAGAAGGTTATCATTGATTCAGTTGTTATGTGTGCACAGGTTTCAGAGTTTTTTGTCAATTGTATCATTTTATTTTCTGTAGTTTTTAAGTTTTTTAAAAAATGCTTATTTTCTTCTACTTGAAGGGCAGAGTGGTAGAGAGTTCCATTCACTGGTTCCCTCCTCAAATGCCTGCAGCAGCCAGGGCTGGGCCAGGCTGAAGCCAGGAACCACAACCTCCATTCCAGTCTGCCATGTGGGTGGCAGGGTCCTGGGCACTTGCGTCATCATCTTTGCCTCCCAGGATCCTTCGGCAGGAAGGTGGATTGGCAGCAGAGCAGTCTGCTGTGGGGTGCAGGCGTCCCGAGCAGTGGCTTAACCTGCTACACGTCCGCGCCTGCCCCTCCACGACCGTGAGTCCCATACACAGGGCTGTTCGGTCAGGATGGCTCGTGTTTCGGCAGACCGTGCCATTCAGGGACTGGGCTCGTGTCCGTTTCCTGTTGATGGTCTATGCGGAAAGCCCTCGCTTCTGACATTGCTTGGTTTTGTCCTTTGATTTTCTTAGTCTGGCTCACAGTTCCCGCAGAGGCGCGGCAGCTTTTCTCTTGCCATTGCTGGCGCCTTACGCCACCAGACTTCCGTGACAGCCGACTCGCTGCTTTTGTGCAGAAGCAAAGCTGGGGAGGCCCTGAGCCATCAGCTTCCTGGCTGTAGTGTCCTGGGTCCCACTTAGTCACGGAACTGCAGGCCTCACGGGCTTGCCGCTGCTCAGCCTCGGGCAGACGGCGCTCGCCTGCGCCAGCCCCTGTTCCTTGAGTTCTTGGCACTCAGGGCCTCTTGGATTTCAGCATGGCTTCTGTTGTGAGGCTTACCCGTCAGAACCAGCGTGCTGGTGCTGCACCTTTGCGGTGGGAACAGGGCCACTGGCTGACAAGAAGCAGGGTTGAAGCAAAGACAGGACCGGCACCAGCTGAGCCTTCTGGTGGTTTCCACGAGATCTGGGCCAGGAGGATTCTCAGTGCCTGCTGCTGCTTTGGGCACCAGAAATAAACCAACTCACTGTTTCTAGCCACTGGGTGACACACATGCTTTAGGGCTCTGTGCTACTCCAACCCCAAGGCAGAAGCCATGGAGCCAGCAGGCATTCTCAAAGGGCTCCTTCCAGCAAGCCCAGCCCCCACCCCTATGCAAACGCTCCTTGGGTTAACTTAGGACATGTTTTGGGGTCTGAGTATCCTCAGCTTTGTACTTGTGCATTTGCATCTACCCTTTCTGGCCTCTACTAGTTTGTTAATTCAGCACCCTTCCTCCTACTCAGCACCTCACGTCAGAAGTCAGAAGTTTGTCCCAGGCCAGCGCCGCGGCTCACTAGGCTAATCCTCCACCTGCGGCGCCGGCACCCCGGGTTCTAGTCCCGGTCGGGGCACCAGATTCTGTCCCGGTTGCCCCTCTTCCAGGCCAGCTCTCTGCTATGGTCCGGGAAGGCAGTGGAGGATGGCCCAAGTGCTTGGATCCTGCACCCCATGGGAGACCAGGAGAAGCACCTGGCTCCTGCCTTCGGATCAGCGCAGTGCGCTGGCCGCAGCGGCCATTGGAGGGTGAACCAACGGCAAAGGAAGACCTTTCTCTCTGTCTCTCTCACTGTTCACTCTGCCTGTCAAAAACAAACAAACAAAAGTTTGTCCCTCATTGCATGATAGAGGTAAGGACTCCTTTTATCCCCCAGGACCTGCCCCAAACACACAACTCAGCGACGATCCAGTTCTACTCACAAGTCCTTCTTTGCAGAATATTTTTCTTGCTTGCCTCCCTGGCTAACATGTAAGTTTCTTAAGGGCAGGGAACTTTATCTGGTTCATTTTGCACCCCTAGAGCTCTCTGGTATTGAAGACAATGCCTGCCACAAAGTGTGTGCTCAGGAAGTGTTTGCTGAATGGCTAAACAGGCTTTAAAGGTGGAAATTTAATTCCGTTTAGAGAAGGGTGAAGAGAAGAAAAATGTTAAATTATATTTTTGAAATTAAAGGAGGTACTAATCTGTATTTCAATTCTAACTGAAACAACAGAGAATCCCTGGGTTGGGGTAGGCATTCAGTCCAGCAGTTACGATGCTCATGTCTTACACTGGAGACTTGAGTTCACCATTCAGCACTGGCTCCTGGCTCCAGCACCCTGCTCATGCGGACCCTGGGTGGCACTGGTGCTGGCTCAGGGGTCTGGGTTCCTGCCACCCATATGGCAGTGAAAAGGCAGATGGGATGACTGTCTCAGGTTAAAAAAAAAAAAAAAAAGGAAAAAGAATCGTAAAGGCACAGGAGTGAGAAAAACACAAGGAAATGAGAAGTTAAGCATTGCAGGACAGGAGAGATGGAGAGCAGACATGGTCCGGGTGGAGAGCTTTAGGCAAGACTATACTGAATAGCAATGGTGAGAGTGGGCATCCTTGTGTGGTTCTGGATCTCAGTTGGAATGCTTCCCTGTTCAATAGGATGCTGGCTGTGGGTTTGTCATAAATTGTGTTGATTGTTCTGAGGAATGTTTTCTATACCAAATTTGCTTAGTTTTCAACATGAAAGGGTGTTGTATTTTATCAAATGCTTTCTTTGCATCTATTGAGATAATCATATGGTTTTTGATCTTCAATTTGTTAAAGTGATGTATCCTATTGATTGATTTGCAAAATTTGAACCATCCCTGCATACCAGGGATAAATCCCACTTGGTCTGAGTGAATTATCTTTCTGATGTGTTGTTAGATTTGATTGGCTAGTATTTTATTGAGTATTTTTTTTTGTCTATGTTCATCAAGGAAATTTGTCCTCTTTCTCTATTTGCATCTTTTTCAGGTTTAGGAATTAAGGTGTGCCAAGCTCTGTGGCACAGTGGGTTTATCCTCCACCTGTGGTGCCAGCATCCCATATGGGTGCTGGTTCTAGTTCCAGCTGCTCCTCTTCCGATCCAGCTCTCTGCTGTGGCCAGGGGAAAGCAGTACAAGATGGCTCAAGCAGTTGAGCCCCTGCACCCATGTGGGAGACCCAGAAGTAGCTCCTGTCTCCTGGCTTTGGATCAGCCCAGCTCTGGCCATTGTGGCTAATTGGGCTGTGAACCAGTGGATGGAAGACCTTTGTCTCTTTCTCTCTCACTGTCTGTAACTCTACCTCTCAAATAAATGAAATTTATTTTTTTTAAAAGAAGGAATTAAGATGATGCTGGCTCCATAGAAGGAGTTTTGGGAGGATTCCCTCCCTTTCAGATGTTTTAAACAGCTTGAGAAGAATTGCAGTTAATTCTTCTTTAAAAGTCTGGTAGAATTCAGCAGTGAAGCCATCCGGTCCTGGGCTTTTCTTTACTGGGAGGGTCTTTATTACTGATTTAATTTCCATCTTGGTTATTGGTCTGTTTAGGTTTTCTGTGTCTTCATGGCTCAATTTATGTAGGTTGTTTGTGATCCAGGAATCTATCCATTTCTTCTAGGTTTCCCCAGTTGTTGGCATATTGCTCTTTGTAGTGATTTCTGATGTTTTGTTTTATTTCTGTGGTGTCTGTTGTTACATTTCCTTTTTCATATCTAATTTTATTGATCTGGGTATTCTCTCTTCTTCTTTTTTTTTGGTTAGTTGGGCAAATCTTGTGCCAATTTTATTTTTTCAAAAAGTCGGCTGTTCGCTTTGCTAATCTTTTGTATGGTTTTTGGTTCAATTTTTAAAATTTCTTCTCTAATTTTAATTATTTCTTTTCTTGTAGCCTATTAGTTGTGGGTTCAGTTTGCTGTTGTTTTTTCTGGATCCTTGAGATGCATTGATAGCTCATTTATTTGTTGTCTTTTAAAATTTCTTGAGGTAGGTACCAATTGCTATAAACTTTCCTCTTAACACTGCTTTTGCTGTATCCCATAAGTTTTGATATATTGTATTTTCTTCATTTGTTTCCAGAAATTTTTTTCTTTTTTGATTTCTTCAGTGAGTCACTGTTCATTCAGGAGCATGTTGTTCAGACTCCAGGTGTTTGCATATGTTCTAGATTCCTGAGTTGTTGATTTCCAGCTTCATTCCATCATGGTCAGAGAAAATGTATTGTATAATTTCAATTTTTTTTGAATTTGCTGAGACTTGCTTTATGGCCTAGCATGTAGTCAATCCTAGAGAAACTTCCATGTACTTGTGAGAAGAATGTGTATTCTTCAACTGTAGGATACAATGTTTTGTAGATATGTTAGGTCCATTTAGTCTATAGTTTTGATGAACTCTTTTTTTTTTTTTTTGACAGGTAAAGTAGACAGTGAGAAACAGAAAGGTCTTCCTTTTCTGTTAGTTCACCCCTCAATGGCCGCTGCGGCTGGCGCACTGTGCTGATCCGAAGCCAGGAGCCAGATGCTTCCTCCTGGTCTCCCATGCAGGTGCAGGGCCCAAGCACTTGGGCCATCCTTCACTGCACTCCCGGGCCACAGCAGAGAGCTGGCCTGGAAGAGGGGCAACTGGGACAGAATCCGGCGCCCCGACCGGGACTAGAACCCGGGGTGCCAGTGCCGCAGGTGGAGGATTAGCCTATTGAGCTGTGGTGCCGGCTTTGATTAACTCTTTTGTTTCCTTGCTGAGTTTCTTTCTGGTTGATCTGTCCATTGCTGAAAGTGGGGTATTGAAGACACCTATTACCATTGTATTGGAGTCTATGTCTCCCTTTAGATCCATTAACCTTGTGTTAAATATCCAGGTGCCCTGTAATTAGGTGCATATATATTTATAATAGTCACATCTCCCTGTTGAACTGATGCCCTAATGATTACATAGTGCTATTTTGTCTGATATTAGGATGGCTATACTGGCTCCTTTTTGGTTTCTGCTAGCATGGAATATCTTTTTCCATCCTTTCACTTTCAGTCTGTGTACATCTTTGTTGGTGAGATGTTTCTTGTAGGCAGCAAATAGACAGGTTTTATTTTTTAATCCATTCAGCCAGTCTCTGTCTTTTAACTGTAGAGTTGAGGACATTTACATTCAAGGTGACTTGATAAATAATGACTTTGCCCTGCCATTTTCCCATAAATATCCCTATTTTTTACTTTGGATTTCCTTTGTACTTTTACTGGGAGATTTTCTGCCTTCACCTTCTTTTGTAGTGATGACTATGTTTCTGTGTGCAGCACATCCTTAAGCATCTTTTGTAAGGTTGGACAGGTGGTGACAAATTCAATTTCTATAATGGAAGGTCTTTATTTCACCTTCATTCATAAATTAGAGCTTTGCAGGGTACAGTTTTCTGGGTTGACAGTTTCTTTTCTCTTAAGACTTGGAATATATCTTGCCATTCTCTCCTAGACTGTAGGGTTTCTGATGAGAAGTCTGCTGAATCTAACTGGAGATCCTCTGAACATACTCCAGCATTTCTCTGGTGCACATTTTAGAATCCTTATGTTTTATTGTAGAGAGTTTGACTAGAATGTATCGTGGTGAAGATCTTTTCTGGTCTTGTCTGTTAGGGGTTCTTTGTGCTTCTTGTACTTGGATGTCTTTCTCCAAATTAGGTAAGTTTTCTGTAATTATTTCACCAAAAGGGCCTTCTAATACATTCTCTCTTTCCATGCCTTCAGGAATTCATAAGACTAGTATGTTGGGTTGTTTGAAAGTATCCTGTAGATCTCCAACAGTATTTAGTTTTGTAACTTCTTGTTTTTGGTCTGACTGTAAAATTTCCAGAGATTTATCTTCTAACTTGGAAGGCTTTCCACTGCATTCTTTATTTGTTCTAATGAACTCTTTATTTCCATGATTTCTTTTTAAGATCTCAATTTCATGGGAGAAATTTTCTTTCGTGTCATGTACGGATTTCATTAGTTTGTGGATTTGCTTCTGATTACTTCTAAGTAATCCTACAATCAATTTTTTGAATTCCATTTCTGGCATTTCTTCACTCTTCACCTTTACATTCTAGTATTGAGATGTTGTCTTCCTTATTTTTTCTTGAATTGCTGCATTTATTATTCAGCAGTTGTAGAGATACTCTTTCTTTTTTGTTTTTTTTTTTATCTTTGGATTATGCCTCTGTGGCTTAGTGGAAGGTCTGCTTTTTCAGTGAATACCCAGAGGTGTGTGGTGGGTGTGGCCAGTGAGCTCTGCTCAGTGCTCCAGGGTGAAGGGAGAGTCCAAGGTGACACACCCAGGTTAGACATGGTAAATCTTTTTTTTTTTTTTTTTAATCAGAGGGGAGGTTATTTCTACTCTTTTGGCATTATCTCATGCTCGCCTCCTCTCCTTAAATGAGACCAGTGCCTCGGTGCTAGCCCCAGGGGGTACAGTATTCATCCACACAGCAGCAATGACCCTTACCAGGGAATCAGGGAGCCCCAAGCTTGTGGAGCCACCCACAGTGACTGCCCAAAGTCCCAGCCACACCCTGTGCCCTCCCATGCAGCCAGTGTTTTCACAGTCCCAGCACACAAGCCTCCCACAGTCATAAGCACCCAGGCCCGTTTCAGTTCTCCCAGCCACTCAGGGGTATCTGCTCAGCTGGTTGCTGGGCACATGGACACAACCTGGTGCAGCTCTATGCATGTCCAAAATGGTGCTCACTCTCTCTTGGCTTGTTACAGGATGCTGGTGCAAGGTGGTCAGGGAGAGAGAATAGTGCCCCCCTTTTTCCTCTAGTTTGGCAGGTACGCTGTCCCCCACAAGGCTCCAATCTGGGCCCACGCCAGGCTCTTCCTGAAGCTTTCCAGTGAGTGGCTGGGACTGCTGCAGACCCGTCTCACCTCTCTCCAAGGCTGGTGCTGAGGCTCTGGGCTGCTGGGGTCCTGAGTTGTGCGGGCCCACAGCCACCACGTGGGTCCACAGTGTCCTTCTAATGAATGTGAAGTTGTTCTGCCATTTTCTCCCTAACTATTCCCTGAGACTGCACCCTCTCCGCTTTTTAAAAACTATCTTCCCTTAGACTAGAGCAGTAAGCTCCCGCCTTATTCCACCACCTTGGATCTCTGCTACCTATTTTTACATTTGGACCACCCACACCCCACATCAGAAGGTACCACAAAAAGGGAAGGAACAGGCAAAAAGGAAAGACTTGGAAGCATGCCCATGTTAACCAAAACAGGGACTTATTAGTTGGCATCATCTTAGGGGTAAGTAGAATTGTAGAAACTGAACCCAAGCTGTCCTCCCTGGCATGGCAAAGAAATACTGTCCCATCACACTGAGGCAGGGGACGTGGCCAGACTGCTATGGACAGGGAGGGCTGACAGATGTGATGCACCCAAACAGTGGATGGGCTTGCCTTCTGGGAGGAATTCTTTGTAACTTTAGTTCTCCAACCCAGGTCCCAGGACAAACACAAGGGACAGCTCCAAGTCCAACTCATAACAGAGCCCCAGTTTGGAGAAGAGTCACCGACAAACCTGCAAAGTCACGAGAGAGTATGACTGAAGTCACTGAGGTTGGGGGTGGTCAGACGGGAATAGCAGCTGAAGCCTGAGAAGTCATCATTCATTCAGGATCCATTTGTTACCTCTTCTTTTACCACTCACACGAGGCCTAGAGTGAGGCAGCTCCTGGCACCCAGATTTTCAATAATCAGACTTTTTTTTTTCCCCAAAAACAGTGACCTAGGAGAAAAAAACTGAAGGGAACTGGTATGATTTAGTACTGTCAACTTCAAAACCACCCATGTTAGCCAGCACCAGAAACACACTACAGTAGGTCATGCTGAGCTGCCTGGGTTTGAATCTAGGGAACTTAATTACCAGCTAGGAGACCGTGGGCAAAGCCTACTCTGTCTCACTTGCTCTCTTTCCTCACCTGTTATATGGTGCTATGAACAGTCCTAACCTCCTAAGACAGCTGTATGGGTAAAGAGAGGATATATTTCAAGCACTCACAACCCTGTGTAGTGTGAAACTGCTGTCGAGGCATCTGCTATAGCTGTCTTGCAGAGAGACAATTCTGACAAAGGCTACCAAAGCCCCTTTCACCTGTCTTCCCAATCACCTATTGTCATCTCTCTGTTCTCACTTCTGTTATCGAGTTCTCATGATGTATTAAAATCAGCTGTTTGGTGTGTTTTCATGATCTTTTTATGCCAGGTGCTGATGTCCATTTCCTCTCCAACTGCTGGTTTTGTCTTTTTCACAGATAACATTTGCTCAAGTCGTATTTGTTCCTCAGGGTCCAATCTTAGTGCCACCTTCTCCATGAAGTGTCCTGCCCCACCCTCACCACGCTCTTCTTGTTCTCTGACTGCCTTAGCAACTCATCTTCACCTCAACTACATTTTCATTACCCCCACTTCGACCTCTTCATAATGAAACCATAAGCGCCTTTTAATTTCTCGCTTTCTACTCATTCCCATCCCCAAGTCTACAGCAGACAAGCAAAAAGTAGTTATTGAGTGGCTGTATTTGAAAAGCCTATATAGATATGTTCATTCAAAGTCTAAAAGAGCTTTACCAAAAAAGATACTTGTTATACTTGTTATATACTTGTTAACACTAACATTTTAAGGGAAAAGTAGTTTGCATATAAAGAAGAGAAACACTTAATTTCTTGCATTAAAAAACTTTATTTCATTTAAAAGATCCAATATAAGCCAAATTAAACCCCGAATTTACAGCTACATGTAGTGATCTCCTGAACTAAATGGCACTGTTTGAGTTGGACGTCTCGTTAAGGAGGTCATCTGCTTGTACCACCATTTCCCCCAAAGTAGTTTTAGAGCAGAAGCTGGTATTGTTAGAATACACACCAGAAATTTCAGATGTCATCTTTCATGCAGATGTTAAAGAAAGCAAACAGGCTCTTCTGTTCTGTGTGAGGAGGATAAAACACTAGGGAGCAGGGCCTGACTGCTTCTGACATATAAGGTGTAACAATAAAGAGCTCACTGGTGGTGCAGCGGTTCAAGTACTCCGTGTACTCATTCCAGCAGTACTGCTTGGTGGTCAGCTACCACTCAGCAAGTACGTTGCGACTTCCCCTCCTCAGGTGCTGACCAAAGGAAGTGGCCCATTGGGCTGGGGACAGACTGTCAGAGATGCAGGCACAGAGCACTGAGATCGTTTTCCCAGTGGGCTGGCGACCGCAGGAACCACTTCACACATCTCAGTAGCCGCATCGTTTATATAAAGTGATGCAGGATCTAAGTTCTGGGCTGGGGGAGGCTAAATTAAAAACAGCCTTGTTACTTTATAGCTACACCTTGGGTCTGATTAGATGTGGTTTATCTCAAAGTGTGTCCAAGGAGTCCTGGAAATCACTTCAGCAGAGGAGTCCAACAGCCTGTGAGAGAGAAGACACGGCAGAGGCACGAGATTCATCCTCGCGACATTGTCTCTGAGGACAGACCAGGGCCTGAGACAGGAGTCCGCGGGAGGGAGGCTTCCATGCCAGCCAAGGAAGACCTTTCTAACAGCTGCTCAGCAACTGAATGGACTGCGTGGTGAGGTAGTCGCTGCAGGTGTTCAAGGTGGAAAGGGCACCTTTGTAGGAGGGACTCCTGCATTTGTTAAGAGGTTACACTGGATGAACCTCAGGTCTCTTTCAATTCTGAGATTCTAGAAAATTCCCTCAGGGAATTCAGAAGAGAATTCCTAAAAGGAAAGAGAAAGCACACATACGTATACTTTTAGAATCCTCTTGAGTTTTTTTTTTTTTTCCCAAAAGGTACAATAGAAAACGCAGTCCACTGTGTTTAAAATGCATATTTACCTTCCCACTACTCATGGTTAGGAAGGTTCATTATGATTTCTTTATATTATAAAGAAAAGATGGAAGATTACATTTATAATTTTTGTAAATACTTTAGAAAAACTCCTTAAAATCTAGTAGTCTCAATGCCCTAGAAACTTTATAGATTTTTAGATAATATGCACAGATACAAATACATTATTCATTAAATACAACTCACATCTGTGTTTTATTATACTCTAAAATATACAGGAATCTTGATGTACTGAAAGAGTGCAAGTAAATACAGTATTCAAGCAGTCACTATTTCTATGTACATGCTCATTAATTCTTCAAAAAACCCACAAAATTATCAAATAGATCAAAATACTGTTCTGTGTTTTCACACTTTATATTCAGAAAAACCAGCTGATAATTTACAATGTCATAAAGTTTCCAGTTTCACAATACAAAAAAGATAAAATGAAATTGGATATCTTTTTGCTGCAATCTATGGAACTTTTACCCAGACCTGTTCAAGACCCCTGACATATGCAAAATCATATTCACTGGGAAAGTGAGTTTACAGTAACAGCAGAATCGCATCAACTGTTATTTAAAAGCCTAGACACTGGCCTTCTCTCTGTTATTTGAAAGGTCGTCTTCCATTTGGCGGGCGGTTTCTTCTGTCTCCCAGTAGTGACAGGTTACTAGAACACGCTGCAGGACCTGACGGCTTTAGTGTTTTAATCTTGTCCAATACAGAAATGCCTTCCACGAGACCCAGTGATGCTTACTTTATGAGCGTAATGGATTTGGTTCCCTTCTGATTCTTTACTTTTTCAAAACTCAAAGATCAAAATAAATGACAGCAACAAAAATCCCCCAACCCATTGTGGAGGCACAGAAGTGACGCTGAGTGACACAGGTGTATCCAAGGGTAAGGCTGAAGCTTCCGCTCCCCAGGGCCATTTCGCTGCAACAGGGCGGAACAATCATTTGACTTCATGGATTTTTTTCCCTAGGAAATTCTTTACATTTTTAAACAAAAATAGTTCAATTTTAAATGCAAACCATTCAAAACTGGGCGATAGCCCCTACCCCACCGCATGTCTATGTCATGTGTATTTCCACCCTTACTACACCCAGTCAGCTGGTTTTCAATTCTAACATTATAAAAATTGGAATTTTAAAATTTTTATGTAAAAGAAAAACATGTAAAAATACATCTGCTTTCTTTCATGGTTTAATACAGTATTGGAAAGCTTTCTTTCAGATGTTTTATTTAAAAAAATCAACACTTAAAATCAAATCTCAGCTTCATTTTCTGAAATATTAAAGTTTAGATAATGTCTCATATTTCACCTACCCCAGTTTCCACAAAATGGCATTCTACTGAAAGAACCTTTGAATTATTTGGTCCTTTGGCAATTTGCTGTGCACACAATGCCCACTGTACCAAACTTTTATTGCCTTTAAATGTAGCTGTAATTTTATTGGTAAAATTTGAATCTAGTGTCTTTATCCCTCTTTTTACAACAGCGTTGGCTTGTGTGAGCAGGTTAGGGTACACAGTGTCCCAAATTACTCCGGGCACTGCAAAACCAAATTAAACACTTCCACAGAGCAATCTGACATCATGTTTTCCTCTGGTCAAGTCTATTTCAAGATTCTAGAAGTTCCTTTTGCAAAACTTGCCTTTAAAATTCTTCTTAATGTCATGCCATCTCTTACATTCACTCACTGTGCGATCGTTCTTCTCAGGTGGATTTGTATGTGAATGAGAAAGTGCCTTTTTCCTGAAAAAGCACAGTTTGAAGCGTTAGTGTCAGAACTTCCTCCTTCGACCTCAGGCTCAGCCTCTCAGTAGGTCTCAGAGTCGGAGTCATTGAGCTCGTCCACGTCAGTGTATAAGTACTCCTGGTCCCCGCCGATGTTGTTAAAACTGCAGTAGGAGCTGGGTTCATTCCTCATGATGGGCAAAGCTTCAAAGCTGACAGTTTTTGAGGTGTTGGTGTAACGGTTAATGGCATTGAATGTCAGGGATGATAAAGGGCTGCTTGATGAGACAGGCATCATTGTGGCCAAGATGAGAGCCAGGCAATCGGCCACATCCTTATTGGGAGCACAGGCCAAGGCTGGGGTGTAACCTAGAATCAAAGATCAAATCAGAAATTAATGTCTTGCCATGTATTTTACTAAATATAAGGAAATAAGCCCCCAAGGCTCCAGCTTCACACATTTTAAATTACTTGGTGTATAAACTGTCTGAACCAGGGTGCTTCACAGTTTTGCAGGAAGGAGAAAACATCACAGAAGTCTAGAGTGGACAGAGCCCTTATGGCCTGGAATAACACAAGAGGAAACCAAAGCCCAGAGGAGATGTACAGTCTGTGCGAGATCCCCTCCCATAACAGCCACAGACGTCGGAATTCACAGAAGGCGCTGGGCTAGAATACAAAGAAAGAAATCAAAACGTCTTCCCTCAGCACGGGGAACAGAGAGTTACTGTCCATTCGCAGTCGTGCAGCCCTTGTGTATGAATTCATGATGTATGCACTGAGCGGGTCCTCCAAGCTATGTTTTCAGTGAATGGCACGAGGGCTGGCAACTCAGTGTTTCTCTTGCAGTCAGTCCACTGAAGACAAACAGTAGAGAGACCAAGACAAACGCCGCTTCTCCGACTGTTCCTTTTAAAGCAGCAGAGGACTGACCTTAGGCACAAGGCCCCACAAGCATCAACACCGCCAACTGAGGAGGAGACGCTGAGCGCCTCAGCTGGAAAGACGCAGCCGGAGTGGGAGAGGAGAGGGGAGACGCGCTGTGCGAGCTGCGAGCTCAGGCCTGCCACTCCACACGCCTCAACTGTTCGTACTTACTATTTTCAAAATATTTACATGAAAGAGAGGGAAGAAGAGGAAGGATCTATCTGCTAGTTTGCTCCCCAAATGCCCTGTCTGTACCAGCTGGGGCCAAGAAAGGTCAAGGCCATTATTATTATTTTTTAAATATTTAGTTATTTAGAAAGTAGAGTTAGAAGCAGAGGCAGCGATAGATCTTCTGCTTGCTGGTTTACTCCCCAGATGGTCACACCAGCCAGAGCTGTGCCAATCTGAAGCCAGGAGCTTCCTCCTGGTCTCCCACGCAGGTGCAGGGGCCCAAGGACTTGGGTCATCTTCTGCTGCTTTCCCAGGCCATAGCAGAGTGCTGGATCTGGGGCCTGTATGGGATGCCGGCGCTGCAAGCGGTGACTTTACCCACAGTGCTGGCCCCAAAGCCATTATTCTTTTATTTTAAGCCACATGGAGCTAGTAAGCATTTAGCAACAAACATCTTGAAAGTCTTAGTTTACAGCTACGTTCAGACACTGCTTCCTCTATTACATTTCCTCGATTTTTAGCCATCACACAGATATGAATATAAATTTTACTTGTTTAAAAGGCAGAGAAACAGACAGAGATCCTCCATTTGCTGGTTTGCTCCCCAAATGCTCACAACCATCAGGGCAGGGCCAGGCCAAAGCCAGGAACCTGAAACTCAACCCAGGGCTCGTACAGGGGTGGCAGGGACCCAGGTCCTTGAGCCCTCACCTGCTGCCTTCTGGGGTGTGCATTAGCAGGAAGCTGGAATTGGAAGCCGAGCTGGGACACTTGGACAAAGCAAGCACGTGTCCCAAGTGGTATCTTAACCAGTGCACCAAATGCCTGTCCTATATATATTTACAAAGCCGTGCTGTGTAAACTGCTGTATGACTTATTTGCTAACGATAATGCAGGGTAAGAGAGAACATTCCTAGCCTAACAAATTCCACATGTCCCCACCCCAGTCACCTGCCCTTTCCCTCGTGCACAGTGGCAGCCACTATCCTGCCTGGCCAAGAGAGCTGCCAGTTCCTTTTCATTGCTGCATAGTATTCTCCTTCGTGCCCAGACCATGGCATAGTTACATACTTTAACGAGTGGGCACGTGGCTGTCCCCAGCCGCCTGTATGTTTCCATCTGTGCTATATGAGCTCTCGTCAATGAAACACCATTTTTCTCCCCTTTATACAGTTTTGTCCGTGGTCAAAAGGACCAACTGGCATCCCTGGAAAGGGAGGCAGGAGTGACGGATGGATGTGCCTATTTTCTTTACTCCATGGCCCACGCTTCCAGCTGGGGCCCTGCTGCTGGCCAACAGACCACTCATCAGATGGCCACCAATGCCTCGGACGAGAATGGCCAAGTTTTCTGGTCAGAATAGGACCCCAAACAGGCTCCGCTCCTCTCTGCAGAGGGTTGGTGTGGTCAGTCTAGAGAGACGAGAAGTTACTCTCAAGGTCAAGGTTCTCCTACATCCCAGGCAAATATAATGTCCCATCTCCTCCAGAAAAATCAAAATATAACTCCATTCTCAGAGGGAACACAGGCACACTCTATACTACTAGCTGCTCTGTCTCTTCTAAGATTGCAGAGTACAATTAATAACCAACGCTGCTGTTCTGTCAGTAGAAGCAATTACGAACTGCGTAACTTGTCAGCTGTGGGCCACAGTTCCTATCACAATACAAAGTGTGTTAGGAGATACCGTGTTACTATCAGAGACCTTCCTTATGTTTCATTATCCTTTCTATCCCTTATGAGACACAATCAGATGTGTAAAATCTTGAAAATGATCCACTGAGTTACACAGCAGCAGATTTAGTGCTACTGATTCCTCAATCTGTGTCCAACCTGGTGTTTATTTTGGGGTTTCAGGCCTCTCTGCCCAGTTGCTGACTTGGAGTTCGACTGGACTTTTCCTGGATGAACCCAGCACCTTCTTCATATGTTCTTATTTTGGTCAGTGGCCTTTGGTCCCCACAGCTTTCCTCTCACCTGCCACACCTCATCACTTCACCCAGTCCCTGAGTCAGTCACCTTCAGATCTCCAAATACCACCCATGTCTTTTCCTCCCCAAGGCCTCTAGCTTAATCCTGACATCTACCTTCATCTGTGACTCTTGTATGTACACATTTGAAAGCCAGGAACAGAATGAACGAGTGAATGAATATGACCAATCAGTCTTCCATCTGTTGGTCTACTACCCAAATGGCTACAACGACTAGGGCTGGACTAAGCCGAAGCCAAGAGCTAAGAACTCCATCTGGGCTTCCCACATGGGTGGAACAGAGCAGCTGGGATTCAAACAGGTGCTCCTGATATGGGATGGTGGCATCATGGGTGGTTGCTTAACTCACCATGCCACAATACTGTCTCCATCTTTACTTTTTTTAAAAGATTTATTTTATTTATTTGAAAGAGAGTTAGAAAGGTAGAGACAAAGAGGTCTTCCATCTGCTGGTTCACTCCCCAGATAGCCACAATGGCCAGGAGCTTCTTCTGGGTCTCCCACGTGGGTGCAGGGGCCCAAGGACTTGGGCCATCTTCCACTGCTTTCCCAGGCCACAGTAGAGAGCTGGATCGGAAGAGGGGCAGCCGGGACCAGAACCGGTGCCCACATGGGATGCTGGCACTTCAAGCCAGGGCTTTAACCCGATGCACCATAGCGCCAGCCCCCAGCTTCCATCTTTAACGTAAATTTCTTTATTCTAGTCTTGGATTCCCTCAGATAAACTGTTGTCTTATAATGCACAGACCCCTTGTCATTGGATCTAATGGATTAGGGCCTATTCTGTGTTACTTGCACCCTCACCTCTGCCAGCCATGTTAAATCGCTTAACAGTCTATTGTGTTTGCTTAGAACGTCCCCTCCCCACTTTGGATGGAACATTCTAGGTGTACTCCAGTCAGGCTGTTTCCAGGGCATCGTAACAGCTTCCTGCACTGTTTCCTCAGGACACGGCATGGTGCTTGGAACCATCACTTCTACAGCACGCATGGAGAAACTAAGAAAGTTCACGGAAACACAGAATTAACAGAGGGGCTTAATTTGGTGCAAAAAATTTGAAATCCATTCAGTTTTCCCGGGGTATGCATCTTCCATGGACGTTAGCCACTGAAACCCCGCTGTGTCCAGGCAGCGGCTCAGCGCTTTGAATACATCCCAGAAGGCAACTGACAAGGAATCTCTGCTCTTGTAGGGCTCACATTCTAGTGCGGGAAACCCACAACATAAAAAGAAAAAAGGTTAAATTATACACAGTATGTGAGGAAACAAGCCCAATAGAAAATAAAAGAGGAAAACAGAGTAGGGCAGGTTAGCAAGGACTGAACACACGGTGGTAGGGCTACGTAGCAGGCCGCCACACAAAGACGGTGGTCGTCAGGATAGACGTCATTGAGAAGACGGAACTTGAGCTGATCTACAATAGCTGATGGATTTAGTCAAAGAATGCTTGGGAGGCAGAGTGTTCCAGGCAGAGGAAACAGCCAGAACAGAGATCAGAAGGCATGTACAATGCTGCTGTCGAGGGGTGGCATGGCAGAATGGAATGATGGAAGAGAAAAATTTGGAAATGCAATCAGGAGGGTAATCAGTGGGTCTTACAACGACTGAGAGAACAGATTCAGAGGAATAAAACGTTCCCATGTGTGTTAAAAGGATCTACCAGGGTGGTAGCCATAGATAAAAAAGTCCACAGAGTGTCAAAGAGAAGGTGTCAAGGACAACTCCTAAGCGTCTGCCGTGTGCAACAAGGATGGGCTGTTCTTAACTGAGACCAAGAAGGGCGGCAAGAACAAGACTGTGGAAGAGGGGTCAAAAGTTCAGTTTCTGGACATGTTAGCTCTGAACTGTTCATTAGATTACCATGTGGTATTGATAATTAGGCAGGTGGATATATGAAAACAGAGATGGAGAGAAATAAGTCTAGGAATTCCTAGCATAAACTCATTCATGCTGTTTAAAACAAGGTTGCAATTACCTAGGGAATCAGTTGTGCCAAAAGTTGATCTGTCCAGTACAACAGAACTAAGAATTGACTCTCGTTTTATTCCTCTGAGTCTGTTCTCTCAGTCGTCATAAGACCCACTTCATGACCCTCCTGATTGCATTTCCAAATTTTTCTCTTCCATCATTCCATTCTGCCATGCCACCCCGCTCTATAGCAGCATTGTACATGCATGTACATCATGAGAACAGTGCTGCAGTGTGTTGGGAGCAAAGACTTGACGTCAGGAGATTGAGGAGAATGAGTGAATGAGAAGGGAGTCTCATCAGGAGCAGGAAAACCCGTTCCTGAGTAGTTGTACCGCAAGAGAGAACAGAGAAATACGGCAGCAGTAGAGGGATTAATAAGATATATTTTCTTTAAGATGAGAGAACTAATGTTTATATGCCAAGGGAAACAATCCAGAAAGAAAATAAAGTCACTGCACAACACGGAAGAGAAGAATTATTACAGTGATATTCTCAGGTTGGCAAAGGGAACAGAATTTAGTGCGTGCATGGAAGAACTGGCATCAGAGTCCACACGTCAGGGCCTCAGTGAGTTTCTTTAAACACAATCTATGGCTGCGGAGATGAACAGACGTGTGAGTTCAGAGTCCATCTGTTACATGCGCTCTTCCTGCGGCCTTGCCCTTGCTCCTTTGCCAGTAAGTACTATTCACTATTAGCGGTCTCTCCCTACTTTGCCAAATAAAAACTATACCAATTTTTTTTAACTTCAAATATGGATCTAAAGATAAAAGTGTCTCGTAAGATCCAGGTTAAGGGAAGAGAATGTAGAAGCTACTTACCATTTTCATCTACTGCAAGCACACTTGCTCCTTTCCCCAAAAGTTCCTGAACCACCATTGTTAGCCCATTTCGGGCAGCAACATGCAGAGGTCTAGGGGAAAAGTAATTACACATGTATACGTATGTACAAACACACATACCTCTGGCTGTCAAACAGCATGTTGCCAAGCTGTGAGTACCCAGAGATACAAACCCGAGGCAGCCAGTCCCACAGCAGGACCTCTGTGGGGCACAACCACCACACCTCATTCATGTGTACAAGCTTAGCCCTGGGTCCCATCACAGGCACCCAGTAACCCATGTGTACAGGCTTAGCCCTGGGTCCCATCGCAGGCTCCCACCATCACCAATCCTGCTGTTACTTCCCATAAAGACTCATTGTTTAAAAAAAAAAAAATTCGCTGGGAAAAATATTTTTAAAGTTAACTTTTACGTGAAAGGCAGAGTTAAAGAGGGAGAGAGAGTGCTATTGGTCCGGTTCACTCCCCAAAATGCCCGCAACAGCCAGGGCTACACCAGGCTGAAGCCAGGAGCCAGGAGCCAGGAACTCCATCCAGGTCTCCCACATGGGTGGCAGGGACCCAAGTACTGGGTTACCATCTGCCATCTTCCATGGTGTGCATCAGCAAGGCAGCAAGCAGAGGCAGGACTTGAATCTGGCTACCTGATATGGAATGTGGGTGTCCCACGTAGCACCTTCACCTGCTGTACATAACCTCCCTGAAACTGCATTCTCAAATTGTTTTAAGAAATGGGGTCACCCAAAGAACATGGGAGAATCCAGAATAAAAACTGTACACAGCACTAGTACAGATTTTAATAGGTTTTGAAAATAGCTTACAGGTGCCATGACTAATCTTTGGGCCCTCAAAGAATGTGAGTGACCCTAGGCTGTGAATCAGTATTCTTAAGATTTTTCTCTTTCCCAAGTCTGAAAGCAGAAGAGCAAATGAAAACCCAGAGAGGACCATGGGAGACGCTGATCTGAGCTGTCGACGTGGAGGCTGGCTGCTCTCAGGACCCAGAGTCTTTCTGGAACCCACTCAGATTACAGGCACACACGAAGCTCCTGCCTCATCTACTGCCACTGTCAAAACCTATTTATAGCCAACTTCCACAAAATACACAGAACAGTACTATTTTCCTTTAGAAAATTATATGGGTGAATGGATTGAGAAAAAAATGTAGTACTGTTAATGTTCTAATAGAGTTTCAGTTCAAAAGGTTTTTTTTAGTAATAATCTTTTGCAAAATTTTTACTTATTTATTTTCATTTTATTTGAAAACCAGAGAGGCAGAGAGAGAGACAGACAGAAGGAGATCTTCTATCTGCTGGTTTACTCCCCGAATACCTGCAACAGCCAGGGCTGGGCCAGGCCGCGGTCAGAAGCCAGGACCTCTATATCAGTCTCTCCTGTTGGTGGCAAGGACTCACATCGAGCCATCACCTGCTGCCTCACAGGGTGCACACAGGCAGTAAGCTGGACTCAGAAGCAGAGCCAGGACTAGAACCCAGGCACTTTAAGATGAGACGTGAGCATCCCAAGTAGCATCTTAATGGCTTGCCAAATGCCAGTCCTGAGTAATAGGCCTTTTAGTTGTGATGATTTTAGAAATTAGTTTTGTCAACTGTAAAAACTACTTGTGGCTGGTGCTATGGCATAGTGCTGACATCCTGTATGGGTGCAAGTTAAAAGTCCTGGCTGCTGTGCCTGGGAAGGCAGCGAAGATGGCCTAAGTGCCTGGGCCCCCTGCACCCATGTGGGAGGCCTGAAGGAAGATCCAGGCTCCTGGCTTTGGATTGGCCCAGCTCTGGCTGTTGTGGCCATCTGGGGAGTGAACAGCTGATGGGAGACCTCTCTCTCTCTAACTCTGCCTTTCAAATAAATCTTTTTAAAAAAACCCAAAACTGGCCGGTGCCGTGGCTTAACAGGCTAATCCTCCGCCTTGCAGTGCCAGCACACCGGGTTCTAGTCCCGGCCGGGGCGCCGGAATCTATCCCGGTTGCCCCTCTTCCAGGCCAGCTCTCCACTATGGCCCGGGAAGGCAGTAGAGGATGGCCCAAGTCTTTGGGCCCTGCACCCGCATGGGAGACCAGGAGAAACACCTGGCTCCTGGCTTCGGATCAGTGAGATGCGCCGGCCGCAGCGGCCATTGGAGGGTGAACCAACGGCAAAAGGAAGACCTTTCTCTCTGTCTCTCTCACTATCCACTCTGCCTGTCAAAAAACAAACAAAAAAACAACAAAAAACAAAAAACCCCAAAACCGTTCTTTATTTTTAACTGTTTTTTAACTAATGGAGCCCAATCCAATGGTCACATGTCCAAAAAAAAAAAAAAAAAAAAAAAAATCTAGTCTTTTTTTTTTTTTTTTTTTTGGAATTACAGGTCAACAAAGAAGTACTCACGTTTGCAAGGCTGCATTGGTTGCATTGATGAGGTTTCTATCTGTTATCTTTTCCAATATTAACAAGGCACTAGTTTCATGACCCTAAAATTGTGACAAAATAACTCTTTAAGAAACTTGAGCACTATATATAAAAATCAATTTATATACACCCAATAATTCGCAGCTGTAACTCAAAGTAGTATGTACAAGACCATACATGCACAAATTTTCCTGGCTAATGCCTTAAAAATTTGCCTAACTATGTGTTAGGAGTAGGGGTAGGGAGAGAGGATGAGAAGAATGAAGAGTGAAGCAAAGATGGTGAGTATGCTCAGGCTTGTAGTCTACAACTTACTTGGCTTACTGGAGACTTGCATGTACCACGGCGCCTAATAAGTCAGTGTTTCTGTACAAGAACCTGATGCCAATTATCATGAGAGATGTGGTCCCTGGCTCTGTCTATAGTAGTGAAGAATAAAAACTGTAACATCACTGCTGAGCTCCACAGTGAACCCATGTCCCCACGGTGCGTACATACCTTGCTGCAAGCCAAATGCAGGGCGGTGTTTTTACTGTTATCTTGTAAAGTCAGATCTGCACTAGCACTGCTGACCAGCATCTCTGGGAGGAAAAAGTGCATCAATTCTAAGTTTATGGACATGTTTCTTAGATTACCAATAATCACTGCAGAGAAATGAAGATATAAAGCAAGAAAAATCCCTTTCACAAAAACTTAAGTGCAAGAAAAATACAGAACACTGTATTGTCTCATGGAGTGTACAGAATAACTATATTGCTGTATAAGTCATGGATAACAACAGCAGTTAACATTTATTTTGCGTCTTTCCTCAATTTTAAATGCTACTTTGCATGCTCTGTATTTACAGTCATTTATTTTACCCCAACACCAGCTCTACAGAGGAGGCACTGCTATTTTTCTCACTTTGTGAAAGAGAGCACGTATCTGGAAGTGCTGTGACTTCCATCCAGGCGGTCAGACTCTAGGCGTGTTCTTGACCACCACGCTACACTGCCCTGCTAACCTCTTCTGTCAGTAAGGGAAATGAAAACGTTGTGCTCCTAGATGAAAAGGTGGGGTGCGTGCAGACTGAAGTGATAAAACTAGCAGAAGTCCTGGGCCTGGACTCTAAGTCACACACAAGCAGGATGCATTGTTGTCGTTACCAACGGTATTTGTTTGTCCGTTTTCTGCGGCCATCATGAGAGGTGTTTTTCCAGAAGAGTCCACAGAGTTGACTTGAGCATTGTGGCTGAGCAGCAGCTGTAAACACTCAACATGGTCTGTGAAGGCGGCCGCATGCAGAGGAGTTCTACGACACAGAGAAACCGAAACATACGATGTAATCCAAAAGTTGCATATGCTGAAAAAACTTTAATTTACGACATACAGTTTTCCATAGTTTACATATTATTCTACCAAAAAATTGCCTAGATACAAAAAGGCTTCATAGAGCTTACTAATTTCTGCCACAGAAATTTGTACTTTTGATCATATAGAAGGCTTTAAACTAGAACTAGTAATAAAGTAACATTATATCATTAAAAATTCTTTGATAAGTAAATTCTAACCCAACTGCTGCACCCTCTTCCAGCCATTATTCCTATTTAGAAAGTGCTAACTTTTTAACAGTGATTTCTGGGTAACAAAGATACTTCTTAAAAATGCGGGGTGGGGGTGGGGCAGAATCTTTGCATTAAAAATGTTTAATAAGAAGACTGCCATAGGTAGATAGCAAAGTCCTTTATAATGCAAAAAGATTTTAAAATAGCTTATGCTTGCAAATATAAAAACTGACTTTCATTTAATAATAGATTCTCAGGGCTGGCACTGTGGCTAAGCTTGCGCCTATCTCATACGGGCGGGGTAATGTCCTGGCTGCTCCTCTTCTGATTCAGCTCTCTGCTTATGGATGGGAAAGCAGTGGAATGTGGGCCCTAGCCCTTGGGCCCCTGCACCCCTCCTTGGGAAACCCAGAAGAAGATCCTGGTTCCTAGGTTTTGATTGGCCATTGCAGCCATTTGGGGAGTGAACCAGTGGATAGAAGACCTTTGTCTCTCCCTCTTTGTCTATAACTTTGCCTCATATATATATAAAATCCTTTTTTAAAAGAAAATCAAACAATGGATTCTCCATAAATTCTCACATTAAGTTAGAAGCTGAAAGTTTTTCCTATGGAAAGTAAATCTGTTTCCTACACAGTTGAATTCTCACCTTCCTTTGGAATCTGTCGTGTTCACAATGCTGGCGCCTAACGTATCAATCAACATCTCAGCAGCACCTTCGTTGTCATTGATTCTGTGTAAGGTAACAAGGTGATCACTCACAGCAGTGGTGTTTCTTAAAACATTCAACCCAAACCTGACTCATCCCGGCTTTACTTACACAGCACAATGCAATGGACTGAAAGCATTTCCTTCTGTTTTCTGGAAAACTTCCTGTTCTAAAAGAAGTTCTACACATGTCTCATGACCTAGATAGGCAAAGAAGAACCAGGTATTAAAATCTAGAAAAGATAGTGGCAAAAGTCTCAAATACTCAGTAGTATTTAAAGGAAGACATTACAAATCCCTCCCCCATCCCAATTCCTGTGATTAGGTCCACTCTCGGATTACAACCACTGTGGTTCCACTGCTGCAGGAACTTTCTAGGCAAACACAGCCACATACATAGAAACATACTCTCTTTTTTAAAAATGCAAATGAAATACTTGGTTCTGCTGCTAGCTTTTACTAACTTGTAGAATATCCTCCTCCGGATAGCACACATAGAAATCTTACTCTGCTACAAAGTGTGAATGCTCATCACCAATGATTTAATTTGTGAATGTTTGAGCTGGCTGTTAGTTTTAAAAAGGTCTCCATGGTATTATCAGTGGGAACGGAATGGAACAGAACATACTGGTACTTTTTAGAAACAAGGATTTTTGTCAGGTTCCTAGAAATCATATTACTGTGGTAAAGGGCAAGCATCCTGACAAAGCCACCAGGCCCACAGTCCCTGCATTACATGGCAAAACCCTCTTGTTCATTTGATTCAATAAAAATAGGCTGCACAGGAACAATTTTTAAAAAATTTAATCTAATTTAATTTTTTTGACAGGCAGAGTGGACAGTGAGAGAGAGAGAGACAGAGAGAAAGGTCTTCCTTTTTCCATTGGTTCACCCCCCAATGGCCGCTAAGGCCGGCATGCTTCACCAATCTGAAGCCAGGAGCCAGGTGCTTCTCCTGGTCTCCCATGTGGGTGCAGGGCCCAAACACTTGGGCCAGCCTCCACTGCCTTCCCGGGCCACAGCAGAGAGCTGGACGGGAAGAGGAGCAACTGGGACTAGAACCTGGGGTGCTGGCGCCGCAGGCGGAGGATTAGCCTAGTGAGCCATGGCGCCGGCCAGGAACAATTTTCAAGTCCAGGGAGACAGCAGCTTTGACAGCTGCAGTAGCTGACACAGCATCTCCTTGCTACTCCGCGCGGCCTTCTCTGTTAGAGACACAGGAGTTCCTGAACACCTTCCCACTGGTCTGCTCCTGCCCATTCATTGCCCATTATGTCTGTGGCCTACAATAGTAACCATCACAATGCAAAACGCAAAACTGAAATCCAAAAGAAAAAAAGCAACAAAAAGCCAACACCAAACAAAAACTTTTGCCTGAAGCTTTGGGGTAGAATAATTTCCCCACCCATCCACCAATGCGATGGGACCAGCACCACCATGGCAATGCCCACTGAAACAGTAGGCCCACAGTTTTGAACAGCAATTTGGAAAACAAGAAACTCAAACCCGATTTTTTTAACTCAATTTTCAAAGCCAGGGTTTTAGCAAAAATACCCTAATTGCTGCAAATGAAATACTGCTTCTTTTATTCCACTAGACATTTGGGATGTGCTTTGAGAATAAATTCAGTTCCTACACAGCCTCTTTCTTTTCATGGCTTAACATCTAACAAAGTGATATCAAGTTTTCTTTGCTAATTATTCTAACATGCTCAAACAACAGCTCAACTTAAACATTATAATTGTTTCACCAAGAAAATAAAGTAATTTTTAGGAAGCATCTCTCTTTTTTAAAGGTTTTATTTATTTGCGAGGTAGTGTTACAGAGAGAGACAGGGACAGAAAGGTCTTCTATCCGCTGGTTCACTCCCCAAATGGCCAAAAGGGCTAGGCTGACCTCATCCAAAGCCAGGAACCAGGGGCTTCTTCCAGGTCTCCCACAAGGGTGCAGGGGCCCAAGCACTTGGGCCATCTTCCACTGCTTTCCCAGGTCATAGTCGAGAGCTGGATCAAAAGAGGAGCAGGGGACACGAGCCAGCGCCCATATGGGATGCTGGTGCCACAAGAGGAGGCTTAGCCTAGTACACCACAGTGCTGGTCCCTTTAGGAAGCCTCTTAACTGTCTGTCAGTTTTTCTTCTTCTTCTTCTTCTTTTTTTTTTTTTTTGACAGGCAGAGTGGATAGAGAGAGAGAGACAGAGAGAAAGGTCTTCCTTTGCCGTTGGTTCACCCTCCAATGGCCGCCACGGCTGGCGCGCTGCGGCCAGCGCACTGCGCTGATCCGATGGCAGGAGCCAGGTGCTTCTCCTGGTCTCCCATGGGGTGCAGGGCCCAAGCACTTGAGCCATCCTCCACTGCACTCCCTGGCCAGAGCAGAGAGCTGGCCTGGAAGAGGGGCAACCGGGACAGAATCCGGTGCCCTGACAGCGACTAGAACCTGGTGTGCCGGCGCCGCAAGGCGGAGGATTAGCCTAGTGAACCACAGCACCGGCCCAGTTTTTCTTCTAATCCAGTGGTTCTCCAGTGTAGCTATTATGCCTGTCAAAAGAAACCTGTCAACGTCTAGACATTTCTGCTATCGCGGTAGGGGATGGAGAAATGCTATTGGCACCTGGTAGGCAGAAGCCAGGGTTGCTGCTAAACATCCTGTAGTATACAGGACAGTGCCTCCTAAGACACACTCACGGGCCCACCAGGCCAATTCTCTCTCTGAATATTAACTCATTACTACTGCTTTAATCCCATCTCTCTAAATATTAACTTGTCACTGAGAAATAAATAGCAGTGGAAAGCTGATCAATATTGATTTAAGAGCCTTTCCACTGAACATGAATTAGTGTTACCTAGGAAATCCTGGGTTATACTGAGAAGGTGTATTCCAGATGGAGCAGGCATCCCATATGATTGTGTCCGACTGATCTGCTTCCAATCCAGCTCCCTGCTAATGGCATGCAAAAAGCAGCAGCAGATGATCCAAGTGTTTGGGCCCCTGCCGCTCTCGTGGGAGCCCTGGCCCACGCAGCCATCTGGAGAGCGAACCAGCAGATGAAGATTCTCTCTATCCCTCTAACTCTGAATTTCAAAATAAATAAATCATTTCTTAAACTAGTCATTCAAGAGAATTACCATTTGTCAATAAAAAAGTATTGTTTTAGAATAGTTATTTTTCACAAAAAAATTATTTGTACTAATATGCAACATTATTTAATAAATCAATAAATATTTTAACACTTCTCAGTTTCAGTTTCTATCATTATCAATTTCTATCAATATCAACAGACATAGATTCTGTGACTACACAGACTACACAATATGAGAGCGACCACTTGAGTAGAAGTAGACTGAGTAAAAGGATTTCTTGGTTACCTACAGAAATCATTAGTGGCTGAAATCAAGCCAACAATCTCACCACACTGTATCACAGTTGATGATGGACAGAAAAGTAAGCCCTATTCATGTTTTAGTTGGGTAATTCCAAGGATGCTTACAGTATCTTAAAAAATTTATCAATTTTTAAAAGGAACAAATGAGATAGTAAGGACTCAATTTCTTGATTAAATGACTACATAAACTGAAATTTTTGAACTTTTAACTTCAGCTTGTACAGCCTGTTCTTTTCTGAAATTTGGCCACCACTTCAAGAGAAAGGTTGTTTTCTGTTCTGTTGGAGTACTTTCAAATTCTCTTCTCCAGTCATACTAGTAATTACTAATAACCAGTCACGTTGAAACCATTTTATATATTCTACTTCAAGAACACCAAGTTACAAAACAGACTTTTGGCTGTAAATATGGTATTAATTTTAGACTGCCTGCACAGTCTCTTACTGCATACGGACAACACATATTTAGCTCCTTCCAGCTCAATTCAGAAACACCACAATCTTGCTACACTCTGAAAATTAGACACATCTGTCAGGATCTTTCAGTGGCAACCAGGCATGTTATTCCTGCAAAATGCTGCGTCCTGAACAAAAACATGCTTACAGAGTCTACACTGGGCAACGACAGAGTAGGGAACCTGGTGAGAAATGTGAGAGCAGCTCCAAGGGACAGTGACCACGCATTCACAACTAAATGCTCTACCTGAGGAAGAATACCCTGCTGTGTGACTTCCACTGGGGTGTGTGTTGGTGTGTTTGTGTGTGTCTAGCAGTCAGAATTTGCTTCAGAACAGTTTTACAGAAATGCCCATTCTAAACAAAATTCACATTTGTGGATGTTGTCCCACTATATTAAGTATTAGGAGTTTTCCTTACACTTGTAAATATCCAGTGACATTATAAATGCAAATCAAACTCCCAAGGCAAAAATACAGTATCTTCTAGGGCTTGGGGACTTCACTATACTCATTAAAGACCAGCATTACTGAGTTGAAAAAGGAAAAAAAAGTCAATCTCAAATGTTTTACAGTTTTCAAAACTGCTGGTTAAGGGTCTGAGGCAATGAAAAGGAAACAGATTAACCTTCAGTTTTTTGACTGAGCAATATATTTAATTATTCATGTTGTGTATACTGTGAGCACTCAGAACTGCAGGATGACCAAGAGTAACCAAAAAACAATTTTTGGGAATAGCCCAGTACTTTCTTACCATGTAAGAATGGATCTCTCAACTCTGGTATAGGATTAGTATAAACATTTAAAATTTATCTATGAAACATTTATTAAAATAATTTAACTATAATTTCCCAAGATTCACATTTCTCCTCTTTGATCATAATTCAACATTCTCTGTCCTAATGGTTTCCAACAGAAGAACCAGGAAGTAGCTGATTACAGAAAGACGGCAGACCTCCACTTTCTGGTGAGGCAGGCAGCTAATCTTAGAACAGACAGACCTGGAACCAGCACTGTGGCCTACTGGGCTAAGCCTCTGCCTGTGGAGCCGGCATCCCATATGGGTGCAGGTTCTAGTTCCGGCTGCTCCCCTTCTGATCCAGCTCTCTGCTATGGCCTGGGAAAGCAGAAGATGGCCAAAATGCTTGGGCCCTGGCACCCGTGTGGGAGACCTGGAAGAAGCTCTTGGCTTCAGATCAGCCCAATTCCAGCTGCTGCGGACATTCGGAGAGTGAACCAGCAGATGGAAGACCCTTCTCTGTCTCTCCCTCTCTCTCTAATTCTACCTCTCAAATAAATAAATAAAATCTTAAAAAAAAAAACCCCACATTTTTTAAGCAAATAGTTATATAAAGAGGTAATTTATATTTCCTTCACACTTTTAGAGAAAGTTGTTAGAAATGCAAACTATGCTTTGTAGGTATGTTACAACTAAAACTTATCTCAGTGCTGTACTAAGATAAAAAGAAGAAACAAAAACACCTCTTTTCTCCGCTAAAGCCTTAAGTCCAAACAAACTTCAACAAAACTCATGCTTACATGTATGTAATATATGAATTTTTTTTTTTAAATTTTTTTGACAGGCAGAATGGACAGTGAGAGAGACAGACAGAGAGAAAGGTCTTCCTTTGCCGTTGGTTCACCCTCCAATGGCCGCCACGGCTGGCGCGCTGCTGCCAGCGCACCACGCTGATCCGATAGCAGGAGCCAGGTGCTTCTCCTGGTCTCCCATGGGGTGCAGGGCCCAAGCACTTGGACCATCCTCCACTGCACTCCCTGGCCACAGCAGAGAGCTGGACTGGAAGAGGAGCAACCGGGACAGAATCCGGTGCCCCGACCGGGACTAGAACCCAGGGTGCCGGTGCTACAAGGCGGAGGATTAGCCTAGTGAGCCGCGGCGCCAGCAATATATGAATGTTTTCTATGATGATCAAACCTAGGGTCCTGCAGGAAGGGAAGAAACTAATGTATTGCTCTATTCAATAAATTATTTTAATAGTGATATTTCATATACCAAACTATTTTATCATTTACACCTTAAAAATAGCTTTCTGTCGACTCTGCCTGTCCAAAAAAAAAAAAGCTTCCTGCTTCCCTGAATGACCTGCTGAGAGCCTGTGACAGGTACAGGGTAACTTTGAGCCTCTAGGAAGCAGAAAGTACTTCTGCTCTAGTCAGGCAGCAAAGCTCACCCATCCGAGTGTCCAAGATCTGCTTCAAAACACTGAGCATGTGTGTCAGTGGTGAGACTGTGATGCGCTCAGAACGCACACAATGACCGCAGTTCTGATGTGATGCAGTTCATTATTTCCTCTATTCTGATCACCTTTTTCTAATGGAACAGCACTCAGGGGCCACCACCTGCAGTGCCAGCATCCCATATGAGCGCCAGTTTGAATCCTGGCTGCTCCACTTCCGATCCAGCTCTCTGCTATGGCCTGGGAAAGCAATAGAGGATGACTCAAGTCCTTGGACCCCTGCACCCACGTGAGAGACTCAGAGAAAGCTCCTGGCTTCAGATTGGTGTAGCTTTGGCCGTTGCAGCCATTTGGGGAGTAAACCAGCGGATGGAAGACCCACCCCCCCCCCGCTCTGTAACACTGCCTTTCAAATAAATAAATAAAATCTTAATTTTTTTTTTTAAAAGAGCATTCAGAAGACTTAAAGAACATCCTCAATACAAGCATACTATACAAAAGGTATGAAAATGTTTTAAAAACCTCTTAGAAATGCATATCTTGGTTGAACTAAAAGGTCTGAAAAAACACTTCAAAAAATGTCATGGATTATCTTGAAATATCTTTGGCAACTAAAGCCTTGGCAAAGGACAGAAGTGAGTTACAGCTACAACGGGGGCTTGTTCCTAGGCTTTCTACTCTTCTCCAACTTTAAGTTTCCCTTGTTAACATATCATTTCCCTAGTAGCAGAATACATGACAGCTGTCTGCTCGGTACATTCACAGGAACCTGAGGCCGTTTCTGTGGTGTACTTAACCATTGTAGCAAGCCCAGTGAAGCGCGGTGTAGCCATGATTGTCTGCGAGGGCTGGGTTTGCGTCCATGGATGCTGCCGACTGCAGCAGGGCGCCAAGGACCCCAATGTGTCCACAGGCCGCGGACAAGTGTATGGGAGTTCGACCTCTGCTATCCCGGAGCAAGCACTTAGCACCATGCTGCAGCAACGCATCCACACATTCTTCATGACCCGTAACCGCCTGAAAGAAAAATAACTTGTAAATGGCTGAATCCTTGCCGACTTCAGCTAATTTAAACATTTTAAAGTCCATACTACTCACATCTTTTCACCAATTAGGGTTGTTTATAATTTTCTCAGTAATCTAGTATTTTTATTGAAAGTGGCTTAACATTCCAGTTAAGCAGAACCACAAAAGTAGTATGAAAAATAGGGAGATATAATCCAGTGAAAATAATGAAGTTGAGAAGTTAAAATAAAGATATGTAAGGAAATAGCTGAGATAATGGGAAAAACTCAAATTGATATTAATTCTACTCAAGGTTTTTAGGCTTTTACAATTTTCTTCCAGCATTACTATTCTCTGGATTAAGTTATGCTTTGTAATTACTTAGATTCATATAAAACAAAGTTACTGGGGGAACAGATAATCTCTAAGATCCTGTAAGTAAAAAGCCAGTAAACATGATTTGGTAACAGTTTAATGAAGAAAAGTCCAACAGCCTAGTTTTAGATACTAAGAGGCTAGGAGATGAGGCGTTCTGCTTACCCCCCTGTGCAGGGCCGTCCTTCCCCACTTGTCTTTGGCATCCACGTTTGCTCCCTTGTTCAGCAGTGAGTAGACACAGTCCGTGTGCCCGTTGAGAACAGACAGCATCAGAGGCGTCCTGGGTAAGAACAGTGACACGCTCAGCGCCACCACTTGGACTGCACTCTGAACAACAGTCAAACCACACGACGGCCTGGTTTCCCAGCATGCCGCTCTCCGGTGCAGTTTTGAATTACGCTTACATTTAAAAACTGCATTTAGGGGCAGCACACATGCTCCCTTGCCCATTCGAGCTGACTCCCACAGATTTTATCCCTCCGGAGGACAAAAACCCAATGCCGAAAGACCCAAGAATCAGGAATATAGAGTTATATATAGTTTCCCTGTCTGAAACCTGCCTCCGTATCTTGCAGTTGAGCGCTCTGTGAAGGCATCTGAGGGGACACTCGGGACTGAGGTGGTGAGGGCCGGTGGGCAGGCGCTGGGCGCAGCACCTAAGTTGCTACATGGGACCTTCCACATCCCACACTAGAATGCCTGGTTTGAGTACTAACTACTCCACTTCCATTCCAGCTTCCTGTTACACCTTGGGAGGCAGCAAATGATGTGGCTCAAGCACTTGGGTCCTTGCCACCCATATCGGAAGCCAGTGAACAAGACCCAGGCTTTGGTCTGTAGTAGTGGACATTAGAGGATTCAATCAAACAAAAAAGAATTCAGTTCTCTTAAAATGAAGACACCATGTTTGATGCTGCTCAGTAACATACTATGACAGAATTACTCCCACAGGAGCACATGAAGACTAACAGTTATCCCAGAAGTAATTTAAAAGTTACTGAAACTTACTGTCCATTTCCATCTTGAATATCTACCGCATTCTGTGGTTCTGCATTTCCTATTAACAGCCGTAAGCATTCCGAGTGACCATTTGTTGCTGTAAAGTGAAATTTTGAAATTTTATTCTATAATGATAAATATAAAAAATGTACACCTTACAGCACATTTTCTAGTATTAAATTTGGGGACTGAATTTAATATGAAATAATAAAAGCTACAGGTACAAAGGAAGTTCTACTGCCTCAGGATAGTCAGCACAGCCCTCTTCCCCCTAAACTCCCACCCTCAGCATCTGTAAGCTAATGGAATGCTCATTTTATATAGCTTTCTGGTGCTGTGATCAGGGAAAGCAGCCTGCTTGTAGTCAATGGGTAAAATCATGTTAGACCAACAACCCTGTTCTCTTTGCCTGTGATCAGTTAAGGTGAGCACATGGTCCAGACTTAACCACTGGGATTTTGAAGTCCACAGGGCTGCTGGGAAATACTTTTATGTTTGATAATGAAAAACACCCCTCTTTCTTGATTTTAGATGGGACCCTGTAAAGAAGCAGTGACTATCCTGCAACACCAACACAAAAGGCAGGCATCTGAAGAGTGAACTAGCAGATGAGAGCTTGTTCTGTCTCTCAAATAATTAAGTTAAACCCTTGCACGCCCACCCCCCCCCCTTTTTTTTTTTTTAAATAAAATAAAATAAAGAGTAAGAGAATTTGGCCCAGGAGGAATAAACCAAACCTGGAAATATATCTAACTTTGGCCATTTTTAAAAATTAAATTTATTTACTTGAAAGGCAGAGTTATAGAGAGAGAGGATGAGACAGAGAAAGAGAGAGAGATCTTCCATCTGCCGGTTCACTCCCCAAATGGCTGCAAAGGCCAGGGCTGGGCCAGGCCAAAGCCAGGAAGTTTTTCCAGGTTTCCCATGTGGGTGCAAAGACCTGAAGTACTTGGGCCATCCTTTGCTTCTTTCCCAAGCATATTAGCTGGGAGCAGGATTAGAAGTGAAGCACCTAGGACATGAACCAGTTGCCCATGTGGATACTGTCGACACCACAACACCAGCTGTTTTCAAGTCCAACGCCTTAACCACTTGGCCATCGCTGCCACACTCTCTGGCTGATTTATGTGAAAGACTAAACACCTATCACTGAAACCACTTTCAGTTACATATTCTGTAACCAATAGCTCAAAGAATGTCAAATGATATATTTACAACATTCATCTATGAAATCGTGCTTATGTATTTCCAAATAACACAAAATGGGGAAGGATAAAGCAAAGTCATATCCCAAAGAAAACAGAAAGCTTTTAAAATCAGTTAAATCTTTTGCTTAAGTGTGGTCTTACTCTTATATACAATCAAGTTTGAAGTTTAAAAGCATATATAAGCCATATAATGATACAGAGGGGAACACTGTACCAATATTCTTCCTAATTAGATGACAAAACTAGTGAAAGCAAGCTAGCTACCACGATTCTGAAGTATGTTCTGATACCTATTTTAAATTCTAATAGTAAGATTTGTAGCTTAGAACCATCACCCCTTTCCGACTCCATCCAATTTGATTACTGAGCTGTACTCTGCTCAGTAATAAACAGACCATGGCCGGCACCACAGCTCACTAGGCTAATCCTCTGCCTGCGGTGCCAGTACCCCGGGTTTTAGTCCCGGTCGGGGCGCCGTATTCTGTCCCAGTTGCTCCTCTTCCAGTCCAGCTCTCTGCTGTGGCCCGGGAGTGCAGTGGAGGATGGCCCAAGTGCTTGGGCCCTGCACCCGCATGGGAGACCAGGAGAAGCACCTGGCTCCCAGCTTCGGATTGGCGCAGCGTGCCGGCTGCAGCAACCATTGGGGGGGTAAACCAATGGAAAAGGAAGACCTTTCTCTCTGTCTCTCTAACTCTGCCTAATTAAAAAAAAAAAAAAAAAAAAAAAAGAGAGAGAGAGAGAGACAGAGAGAGAGAGAGAGACAGAGACCATAACACCTGGGGATAGTTCAAGGAGATCTTATTTGGCCCAACATTTTTGAAAAGATTCATGTATACTCATTGCACAATAGCTACTGAAGAGTGTTTTTGTGTCAGAACACCAAGCATAGCATCACTCTGGGAGATAACTGGCTCACCTCCAGAAAAAAAAAATCTGAGTTTTTTCATGACTTATGCTCCCTGGCAGACCTCCAAATTTGAAAGACATCTACAAAATGAAGGCTTGCATTCATTGAATAGGTAGGTGCTAACATTAACCTATAAGTTTTTTTTTGTAGGTAGAACTTATGCTGGATTATATGGCATTGTTGAGCCATTTGTGAGGGACTGGTAAATTTTTTAGCTCAACACTGAAATATTAATGCAAAACTCCATGAAAGCTTTAATTAGTTCTACAAATGACCTGTGGTTACAATATAATTTTTCTATTTGTTGGCTGACAGAACTTTACTCTTTTACAGAATAAGCTACTACAAAGTGATAGCATTTGACCTCTTAAATATAAATTTATTTGGGGTCTTAATCCATTATTAAAATATTTGCCTCTGATCCCTGTTTGAGTATTTGATAGTTCTGAAAGACTGCTCTGGGAGCCAGAGTGGGTGCTATCTATGGTCTTCAATGCAAACTTTACAAATAAAATAAACATGTATAGAAATAAAATCCAACCTTCAAATGATCTCAAGGATCACTCTGTAAAAGCAGACTAAGTGAAATCAATCTAATCACATAAAGATAGCCCACTGAAGATAAGAAAAACACTCAGCTAAAGAATTGATATAAATACAACTTCTAAGGCAGAAAATGACTTCTTAAAGTTGGTATATCTTGCTGGCTTTCCTCTAAAAATAAAATCATTTTACCATTTGAAGTAAAACCTGTCTTGGTTACTTAAAATGGGGCGAGCATTTGGTGTAGGGGTTAAATCTGGTTGCATCCATACTGGAGTGCCTGGTTCGAGTCTTGGCTACTCTGCTTCCGATCCAGTTTCTTGCTAATGTGCACCCTGCGAAGTAGTAGATGATGGCTCAAGTACTTGGGTCTCTGACACTCCCATGGGACACCCAGACAGAGTTCTGGACTGTTGGCTTTGGCCTGGTTCAGCCTTGGCTGTTATAGGCATGTGGGGAGTGAACCAGCAGATGCAAGATCTGTCTGCCTTTCAAATAAAATGCAAATAAATTTAAAAGAAAAAATATAATTCCTGTAGAGAACTGTGCCTCTGCACTTTCTAGTGATAAACAGCTGGTATCAAGTTGCTTTAATGACTTGGTTACAGATTTCTGTAGTCTTCACATTACCAGTAAAGTCACAAAATTACAACATGAAGTAATTCTTACATAAAGCAGATGACCTACATATTTTGTCTGAAACAATGGTTAATGCAGAACACTGGTACAATGAGTCAGAATGTTTATCAATTGTTGAATAAAAGCCATGTTCCAATCCAAAATAACTTCCATCAAAAAAGAAGTAAAAAAATTACTGCTTTGATAAAGAATTTAAAGATTTTGGCCGGCGCCGCGGCTCACTAGGCTAATCTTCCGCCTTGCGGCGCCGGCACACCGGGTTCTAGTCCCGGTCGGGGCACCGATCCTGTCCCGGTTGCCCCTCTTCCAGGCCAGCTCTCTGCTGTGGCCCGGGAGTGCAGTGGAGGATGGCCCAAGTCCTTGGGCCCTGCACCCCATGGGAGACCAGGAGAAGCACCTGGCTCCTGCTATCGGATCAGCGCGGTGCACTGGCCGCAGCGCGCCTACAGCGGCGGCCATTGGAGGGTGAACCAACGGCAAAAGGAAGACCTTTCTCTCTGTCTCTCTCTCTGTCCACTCTGCCTGTCAAAAAAAAAAAAAAAAAAAAAAAAAATTAAAGATTTGATATAAATACAACTTCTAAGGCAGAAAATGACTTCTTAAAGTTGGTATATCTTGCTAGCTTTCCTCTAAAAATACAATCATTTTACCATTTGAAGTAAAAAATTTAAAGACAATTTACCAGGAGTATTGTATACTAGAAACTGAAAGAGAAAATATTAGATGGAAAGCAGTAAATAAGTCCAGGATAACATCTGGCATACCTGCTGCATGTATAGGTGTTCTCTTCAAAATGTAATCCTTCACTAAGATGGAGGCTCCCTGATTAATGAGCACATCCACACATTCCACATGACCCTTAAATGCTGCCAGATCTAAGGGTGTTCTTCCACTACTATTTCTCACATCAAGATCTAACAAAGATTGCACTAGCACCTCCAGTGCTTGATGGTGACCGTGATAGGCCTAGAAATAAATAAAAATATCAGTTAAAAACACATATTTAGATTGACTTCCTATTATCTTTATATTTGACATAATACAAAACTTCTATTTTGAGAATTAAGAATGTTAACTATACTTTTTCTAATTATTAATATAGTAGGCTACAGTTCTAGGGAGCAGGTATTCTGAAAAAAATGAAGTTCAAATGACAGATGTTCTTTTCGTGAGTATACAATGCCTGCTTCATGGCAGATATTCAGTGGATGTGTGACATGGGTTCATTTAAAACTCTGATGCAAAGTCTATTGATTCCAAAGCCCATATTATTATTATTATTTTTTTTTTGACAGGCAGAGTGGACAGTGAGAGAGAGACAGAGAGAAAGGTCTTCCTTTGCCGTTGGTTCACCCTCCAATGGCCGCCGCGGTAGGCACGCTGCGGCCGGCACACTGCGCCTGATCCGATGGCAGGAGCCAGGTGCTTCTCCTGGTCTCCCATGGGGTGCAGGGCCCAAGCACTTGGGCCATCCTCCACTGCACTCCCTGGCCAGAGCAGAGAGCTGGCCTGGAAGAGGGGCAACCGGGACAGGATCGGCGCCCCAACCGGGACTAGAACCCGGGGTACTGGCGCCGCAAGGCGGAGGATTAGCCTAGTGAGCTGCGGCGCCGGCTAAAAGCCCATATTCTTAAATCAGAGTTTGGTACCACACATTAACACTGATAAAATTTTTACTATTATTAAAAATCACAAGATAGCCAGACCAACTTGAGTCGGTGGTGGATAAAGCGATGACCCCCACCTCATAATGTGCCATAACTTTTTTTAACATAGAAACACTAAACTGAGCCTTGTTTGAACATCTGCCACATACCAAGCATTATCCTAGCTGTATAAGAGGGCAAGAAGATTTGAAAGTCTGTTAGACCCAATCCTCCCCCTTTCTTTTACAAAGTCAGATAAGGGTGTTTCCTAGGTAACTTATTTCAATGAAACAACATGTCACCTGAACATATGTTATTTACACTGGGCAGGATGCTGAGCAAGACATAAAACAATAATAAGCTAAAAAGGAACATAAAGCAATTTCTTGTGGAAAATGTCAAAAAATACATCAGCAAATGATAAAGTTGCTTGAGGCCTTACTGGTTTTGTATGATGCTTTTGTGTAGGAAGTCTGAAAACCAACAACCTTGACCGCCTCAGAGATAAAACTGACTGTAGGTCACAGAACTCTACTGCTAGAGGATCACATCTAGTTTTGTTCCTTAATTTCAGTCAATGAAATTATGCTCTGAAAAAAAATGAACTCTGCACAGTGTATGCAGAAGACAGTATAAAAATGAGGATGACCAGGAAACATGATGATCTGTCACAGGGTTCTTCCTCCCAAGATTTTGATTGGGTGGCTTCGGAAACCACATGACAACAGAGCCTGACTGATGGCTGGCCATGATTGGATGGTTTCAGAAACTGCCTGGCGACAAGAGCTTGACTGGCAACAGGCTGTAATTGAATGGCTTTGGAAACTGCCTGGCAACAGGCTGTGATTGGTTGGAGCATAGACCATCCCTTGACTGGATTGGCTGGTCTTGGCTATATAAGCTGTTGTACTAACTCAAACGAGTCTGCAGGCAGCTCGCCTCAGGCCTGCTTTCACCCGACTCCCGGGGTTTGTGTGGTGACTCCGCGCCTCTTGCCCCCACCACACTCCTCCTCTTAGAAACGAATCCACTGCAACATTGTTGAGAAATCAACTGCAACACTCATCCACCTACTATGAGCAAAATTAGGAATTAAGACTAGTTTGCTTGAGTCTGAGGTGTTTTCAATATGCCAAGCTGTGGTCTGGATAATTATGAAAGACTCTGGAATGAAAAACTACTTTAAGGAACTCCTGAAAACCTCCTTGGAATAGATAACAATGCAAAAGTGTTACTATTACCGCATTTCACCGAATGTATTAAATTATAGAAGTACTTCCATTCAGTCTAAGAACAGTATTTGGCATTATTAGCAGTCACAGCAGCACCTATACACAACAGCCCAAAGAGGGAAGCAACTCAAAGTGCTTCAGTAGACGAATGCACATAGAAAAGGTGCTATCTATGAGTGGATATAAAACAGCCTTAAACATGAAAGAGATCCTGACACATGCCACAACATGATGGACCCTTCAGGACGTCAGGCTAAGATTGTTACAAAAACACTTACACGAGATCTCTAGATTAATCAAATTAGAAGAACAGTGGTTGCCAGGGACTAGAAGGGGAAAGTGAGGAGTTGTTTACTGGGTACAGACTGAGTTTTGCAAAATGAAAAAGATACATAAATTGGTGGACAATAATGCGAATGTACTTAACACTGAACTATACAACTAGGAGTGGTTATAAAGGTATATTTTACACTTTTTCCTTTTTTTTATTTTTTATTTTTTTGGCAGGCAGAGTGGACAGTGAGAGAGAGAGACAGAGAAAAAGGTCTTCCTTTGCCGTTGGTTCACCCTCCAATGGCAGCTGCGGTAGGCGCGCTGCTGCCGGCGCACCGCGCCGATCCGATGGCAGGAGCCAGGTGCTTCTCCTGGTCTCCCATGGGGTGCAGGGCCCAAGCACTTGGGCCATCCTCCACTGCACTCCCTGGCCACAGCAGAGAGCTGGCCTGGAAGAGGGGCAACCGGGACAGGATCGGTGCCCCGACCGGGACTAGAACCCGGTGTGCCGGTGCCGCAAGGCGGAGGATTAGCCTAGTGAGCCGCGGCGCCGGCCACTTTTTCCTTTTAATTTTACCTCCACAAAAAAAAAAAAAAAAAAAAAAAAAAAATCACCTTTGGCAAAACATAAAAAGTAATGGAGAGGGGCCGGTGCTGTGGTGTAGTGGGTAAAGCTGCCACCTGCAGTGCCAGCATCCCATATGGGTGCCAGTTTGAGTCCTGGCTGCTCCACTTCAGATCCAGTTCTCTGTCTGCTGTGGCCTGGGAAAGCAGTGGAAGATGGCCCAAGTCCTTGGGCCCCTGCACCTGCGTGGGAGACCCAGAAGAAGCTCTTGGCTCTTGGCTTTTGATCGGCACAGGTCTTGCCACTGCGGCCATATGGGGAGTGAACCAGCAGATGGAAGACCTCCCCCCTCCCCCCTCTGCTGCTCTGTAACTCTTTCGAATAAGTCTTAAAAAAAAAAAAAGTAACGGAGAGAAAAAACCCACTACTTACTCTGTTAATCTGTAAGCTCCAAAAGAAGAGCACACAAATGTGAAATTCCTATAGATGGCAGAACTTTTGGGAGTTTTACCATGCTGCTATTTGCTGAATCTACCCAAGGGGGAAATACCCAACTGGGCAAGTGCTCAAAGGATGACAGTGCTATCACTATGGTGGCGAACGAGCACAACGATGCAAGAGCAGCCTAGTCATTTGCTCACACTTCGTTTCTTGTTACTAATAGTAAAGTGGCTATTTTCTCCACAGCTGGCTTTGCCTTGTTCACACTCATTTCCCACTCAAATCTGTGAGAGATGGTAGTGCTCCTAGGAGTGAAAGGGTAAGGAAGCAGGAAGCCTCACCCTGACAGGACGTCCTAGTGGGGAGAAAGGGGGGTAAAGAGCAGAAGATGCAATGTGCATGCATCAGTGTTAGCACATTTGCAAGAACAGAACATGTGAAAAGAAACAATTAAAATGGACCACTGAACTTATAATGATCCACTAAATTAAGCATACACCTTTAGAGGCATTTTATTAAACTTACAACCAGAGGTCTTCCAGCAGTGTCAGTACCCTTATCTCCTAACTCTCAAAATTTTCTCCTACCCCAAAGTGTAACACGCTTTACTTAAATAAATAAGTTCTTTCAAAGAGAAAGAGCTAGACTGGGCTCTACCTGAGGGCTCCTCACGAATTCATTTCTGTATTAAATTTATACAACTGTCACACTCTCCCCTAACCTTCTCTTGGTAGTTTACACTGAGGAAAAATTTAGAGATCTGAAAGTAGAAGGAACATTATAGAGCGTGTAGCCAAGTCCTGAATAAGCAACTCAAGAACTAGCGACTACACAGCAGTTAGCACCTCATGATCATGAGGTAAGCAAGAAGCTGCAGAAACACTACAGAATGTAATGTGTGTGTATACCATCCGCCTAGCCAGTCAGAGATCACCCACCAGGGTAAGGTATTTTATCATCATCACAAGCATATTCTCTTCCTTAGGGCCTAGGGAGGTGTGGGGAGAGGCGGTGATAAAAGACATAGCAAAAAACAAAACACCATACAGAATTAATTCTCTATTCAGAGAAGTGTTCTCAAAATGTTCACAGCATGGTAACTACTATAAGGATCAACAGTTCAGGGTACTAGTTTGAGTTAACACAAATAGATATATTAGATAGTTTTAGTACAACAATCATGAAGCTGTCTATGAAGGCAGTACTCACAGCCAAATGTAATGGGCTTATTGTTGCTCGGTTATCTGAATCACTTAGCATATCTGTCCCAGAGGTTTCCATTAACTGAAAAAGAAGAGGTATTTGAAATGTTAAAAATGACGCTTTTAAATATAATAAAGCAGTACTGCCTCCCCTCCCCCAAATATACTTTTTCAAGCGTAAACCGGTAGCTCTGTAAGCCCACTGATCAGGATCAAGAAAGTATAGTAAGGACCAAAAACTGACGGCCTTCAGGAATGGCTATAAAAACCAGGAGTCTGGAGGAAATGCTGTGAAACTGTCACCAGGTAAACACCTCCCCTCTCTGTGTATACATGGTTTCTGTCACTGTCTTGGCTCCCATGACTATGTAAAAATAGCTTAAGCTCTATTAACTCAAAGAAATAAATATAGTATTCTGAATGGGAGGAAGAATCAATTAATACTTACAACATCTAAAGGAGTTTCACTTGCAATCTGAAATAAAAGTTAAAAGAAAACATTCAGGTTAACAAGTATTCACATATAATGAAGTCTACTCACAGAGAGCTTTGTTAACTTCTAAATTTGTGCTGTTTTTGTCTCAAAAAAAAAAAAAAAAAACCAAGTATTTTAAAATCAACAACTGCTACTTTTGTAGAGGATTCTAAATGGTGTGTTAAATATGTTAACCTCCTTTTTCTATCTTCCACATCTATTCTCCTTTAATTTTATTTCCCTTTGAAGGGATGCAAAATTTAACAGTGAATAACTTAGGTCTAAATAAAGGAACCTTTAACTTGAAGCATTTGTTACATTCTTGAGCATCTTTTAACTTATCCCTTACTTTCCTTTTGGTCTGGCAAAGTGGGTGAGGAGTAACACACATTCCAGAATGAGGCCGTGCTTGAAAATACAAACTTCCTTGCAAAAGTAGTTTTGTGTGACAGGCGGCTGGTACAGTGAAGTCACCACTGGGAGTGCCTGTAGCCCGCACTGGAGTGTCTGATTAGTGCCCCAGCTACTCTGCTTCAGATTCAGGTTTCTGCTAAAGCACACGCTGGGAGGCAGCAAGTAATGGCCCAAGTAGTTGGGTCCCTGCCACCCACAAGGGAGATCCGAATGGAGTTCTGGGCTCTGGATTTGGCCTGGCCCAGCCCTGACTGTTGCAGGCATCTGGTAAGTGGACCAGTGGAAGGAAGACCTCTTTCCTCTCTCTCTGCCTTTCAAATACAATGAAGCAAACAAATAAATTTTTTTTTTTTTTAAATTAGTGGGGGATTATGAAATGAATGGGCCTCTCAGAATTCCCTAAATACATGCGGTGAAATCATCCTCTGACAGGGACTTTCATTTCTCACATGAGACGTGGTTATCAGTTAGAAATTCATAGAAAACATTCATTTACAGGAACAGAGATGCTACAAAGAAACAAGACAATATAAGGGAAGTGAGATCTAAGTAGCCCTTTCCGGAGACTAGGTTTTTTTCCTTTCTTTCTGAAAAGGAAAAGGGAATGAGGCCGCGCCGTGGCTTAACAGGCTAATCCTCCACCTTGCGGCGCCGGCACACCGGGTTCTAGTCCCGGTTGGGGCGCCGGATTCTATCCTGGTTGCCCCTCTTCCAGGCCATCTCTCTGCTATGGCCTGGGAAGGCAGTGGAGGATGGCCCAAGTCCTTGGGCCCTGCACCCCATGGGAGACCAGGAGAAGCACCTGGCTCCTGGCTTTGGATTAGCTCAATGTGCCGGCCGCAGCGGCCATTGGAGGGTGAACCAACGGCAAAAAGGAAGACCTTTTTCTCTGTCTCTCTCTCTCCCTATCCACTCTACCTGTCAAAAAAAAAAAAAAAAAAAAAAAAAAAAGGGAATGAGGTGTGCTATTGAGGCAGGTAGAATTTAGGAGGCACATGAATTCTGAAAATGTCAGAAAGCAAAAACAGAATCTGTCCCTTGCTGCATGTATTCTCATTTTCATTACACTTAGACTCATTGTCTCTTCCACAGGAATTCAGGAATCTTACCAGCTGAAGACACAGACGGTGACCATAAGCAGCTGAGTAATGAACCGCATTGTATCCTTGCTTGTCCCGGATCCCTGGATTTGCATCATTTCTTAGTAAGTATTCCAGGCACCTATACACAGTAACAATACCATGAAAAATTTTGAAATCTGAACTATAACTAATGACAAAAAGAGAATGAATTAAAAACTGAACTTTTCTTATATCTGAATAATTTAAAAGCCATAAATTTAGCTATGCTACAAAAATCTACCATTTAGATGACAGTGACTGAAACACAAGAAGGAGCCACATGAATTGTTCCTAACAGCATCCCTTCATTCAAAGTGGGAACCTTCAAGTTTCTCCGAAGGCTCAGGATTAAACTCACAGGGGTGGTGAGCAGGCACTGCTGGCAATATTACTGCTTGTCTATGAAGAACACACAGTAAATATAATTTCTCATCAGGGAGTTCAAGAAAATATGTTTAAAAAAAGTTCCCGGCAGGCACTGTGGCTCACTAGGCTAATCCTCCGCCTGCGGCACCAGGACTCCGGGTTCTAGTCCTGGTTGGGGCACCGGTTCTGTTCTGGTTGCTCCTCTTCCAGTCCAGCTCTCTGCTGTGGCCCGGGGAGTGTAGTGGAGGATGGCCAAGTGCTTGGGCCCTGCACCCGCATGGGAGACCAGGAGGAAGCACCTGGCTCCTGGCTTCGGATCAGCTGAGGGACAGGACCAAGAGGTATAGAAACATACACAGTGCAAGTGGTGCAGATGGGGACAGAGGTCATCTGTTAGAGAGACTTCACTCCTATTCTTTTAAAAAAATATTTGTTTTTATGTATTTCAAAGGTAGACAGACTTAGACACAATGAATGACCACTTGTTTCATTTCTATGCTACTGAAATGTGAAGAAAGTAATTTTAAATGCTACCTCAAGGATCACAGTTTGTTATAATAAATTTTATTATGGTGGTCAAAAAAAGGTACTGCATTAGAAATATTTTCCTCTTGAGTTAGTTTGTTATCAGTGGCCTTGTTTTTAGGTTTATGGTGAAATGGCCTCTGTTCACCTGGTAGATAAAAAGTGGGAGTTCACTAAATAATCTAAAGTCCATTCATGTTCAAATTCTTAGTCTATAATTATGCAGTGATTTGTCTTGTATTCTAATATATCTACCTAAATGTTAATGCAAGAATTGTACAATTAAATATTCCTTGCTAAAAATGTAAGTTTCCAGGACACGTTGCTTGGCCTAGTAGGTAAGCTGCAGTTGGGACACCTCCACATCAGAGGGCCTGGGTTCAAGGCCAGGCTCTGCTCCTGATTCCAACTTCTTGTTATTGTACATGCTGGGAGGCAGCAGGTAATGGCTCAATAATTGTGTCCTTGTCACCCATGAAGGAGATCTGGACTGAGTTACCAGCTACTGGATTCAGCCTGGCCCAGCTCCAGCTTCTGTAGGATTTGGGGATTGAACCACTGAATAGGAACTCTGTTTCTCAAATAAAATAACATAAAGATTCAAGTTTCTACAATTGCACTGAAGCTATATGAAACCAAATGAAAAGAATCTAAAACAATGTAATCTGTAACTCTAGCATATAAATTAAGGCCCATCTTTTAATATCTATTCTTTAATGCTAAATTGCTAAAACTCTTTACATCCCTCAGGATTCACTTTCAGAATCTTTATTTAGTACAGCCTCCATGGTAGCAAATGGTCATCCTCCTAAATACAATTTTGGTATTTATGCACGCTAAAATTATTTGGAGTCAACATGGTAAATAAGGAAGGCCATTAAATTAGTATCTTGGGGCTGGGAGCTGTGGTGTAGCGGGTAAAGCCTCTGCCTGTGGTGCCGGCATCCCCTGTGAGCGCAGGTTCAAGTCCTGGCTGCTCCTCTTCCAACCCTGCTCTCTGCTATGGCCTGGGAAAACAGTAGAAGATGGCCCAACTCCTTGGGCCCCTGCACCCACGTGAGAGACTCAGATGAGGCTCTGGGCTCCTGGCTTCAGCTCTGTCCAGCTCCAGCCACTGCAGACATTTGGGGAGTGAATCAGTGTATGGAAGACCTTTCTCTCAGTCTCTCCCTTTCTCTGTAATTCTACCTCTCAAATAAAAAATCTTAAAAAAAAAAAAAAAAAAAAAAAAAAGTTGAGTAACACTGGGGAAAAAAAAAAAAAACAACTCAGATCTAGCTCTAAAGTAACAAGACAGGTTTTTCCTGGGGGTTTTATAACCGAGTTATAAGTGCACTTCCAGAACAAGAAGTGTTTCAAGCACAGTGTAACTGTCCACACTTTCCTTGGTGTCCACACCAGAGGACAGACCTCACTGGCTGTAGGAAAGGCCTGTAGGTCTGTACGCAGGGCAACCTCACTACTTCATAGGCACGGCATTTCATCCACAGGTATAAACGTCCTAGAAAATCAAGTTCCCTAATGTAACTAAAGCAGAAAGAGCTTCCCCTTATTGCCACCTGAGTGCGGGCATATTCTACCAGTGGAACAAACTATTTTAAGATAACCCACTGATACATGAGTACTGAGGAAACTATTTATTTAAGGAAAGCAAAACAAGTAGGTTTAAGTCCCTGTTTACTTTCTAAAGTAGGAGAGGATGTTCTACACATTATTTACAGTGGCTACTGTCAAGTTGACAGCATTACATGGTTTGAAATGTAAATGTTCTAAGTGTGGTACTTCTTACATAATACTTAATTTTTACATTAACAAAACAAAAACTAGGCGGACTTATATGAATAAAATTCCCTTTTGTGGCATGCTTTTTATATCTGGCTAGGCAATATGTATTTCAGTAATTACTTTGTGAGGTAAACTTGGTAAATAATATCTTTAACAAATGAAAGAAATTATTGATGCTCTATAAGTTTAAATGATTTGCCCCAAATCTTTTGGCTAGAATATAGCCTGGGCAGGCTATTCTCCATCTATTATTCTTTTCATGACCCCACAAAGGTTCCCCACAGTGTTAATGAATAATAGCAAATTAATCTGAGTAATTGTAAAAGAATGAGCTATAAAATTACCAGATGTTGAAAATCTGGACTTAAATTTTAATTTGCAAATAAGGAAGGAGGCCGAAGAGACTGTATTTTCAGGTTTTCTGATTATAAATTAACACGTGCTGATTTTGTAAAATCTAGGTAATTAAGAAATTAATCTTCTTGTAATCTCTTTTCTCCCCTGAAATAAAAATAAGTATGCAAAATATGGAATAATATTTATAGCTACATTGTAAGTTATTCTTACTCATAGTTTTCTTCATTCAATATATTAGACAAATTAAGTATCTTTATCCCAATTAAGTACATAAGTCAAAGTACATTTCAGACTATTTAAATTTCTCCAAACTCTTCTCTCCCACCCACAGGTCCCTACAACTGTAAGTTTCACTGCAGATTCGGACTGATTCAAGTCCCTGTCCAAGAGGACACTCAGCCCAGGAGAAGGAATGTGGCACTGTTGCTCCCAGGAGCCCTCCCTTCCTGTTAGAATTTACTACAGTGCTTTTACAAAAAAAGAAAAAAAGCATGTTAAGCACAATATAGCTAACCCTTAAAAGATGATCATAATGTATCAGGTACTGTTCCAAGCAATTCATATATACTAAAGCCATTTAAACTGCACATGGCCATGGGTATTAAGTAACTTGTTCAAAGTCCCATAGTAGGCTATAGAGGCAACTCCAGTGTTGTCTTATATACATACACAAAGTGAGTTTAACAAGGCTGCTGAATGTAAGTTATATATGTTATCTATATAGCACCACAAATAAAAGGAAATGCAAAACTGGATTTCTGACAACAAAAATATCAAATATTCAGGAATATATCTAAGGATTATAAAACCTCTATACCAACAACTGTACATGAAGTTAAAAAAAAAAAAAAAGACAAATAAACAATGTGATCCCATTTCATAAGAGCATTGTTGGGGCCGGAGTTGTGGCAGAGTGGGTAAAGCCACTGCCTGCAACACTGGCATCCCAACCGTACACCAGATCGTGTCTTGGCTGCTCCACTTCAGATCCAGCTCCCTGCAGAAAGCCGTATAGCAAGACTTTTAACTTTGAAATGTTCCATTGTGGTTATCTCAGGAGAGCTGGCATGAGGAGGAATTTCTTCCTTATATAAAGTGTAATCAGGAAGAAAACAACCCTCAACCTTCACTTCTATGACAGGCACCACATCCAGGATTGGGGGAGATTCTTACTACCTTGCTCCTTATCAGCCCTACTTCTTTCCAGTGGGCAAAGAGAATTTTAATAGTATTTAATATATTCAATGTTTCCTTGGATTACAAACACATGTATTTGTTTGCTGGATTCTTACATGACATAAAATAAAGACACTTGAGGGGATGTGCTAAGTTGAGACCATCTGTAAGAATGCAGGCTTCACAAGGATGAGGTGAGTACCAGGATGTATCACGTATTTTTCCAATATTTACTCAAAGCACGGAGGGACTCAGACAGAGGAAAAGAATTATAATCACCATATATCATTTCTTTTCATTTTCTTTGAAAGGCATAGAGAAAGAAAGCTGCTATCTACTGGCCACTTCCCAGATGTCCCACAAGGGCTGAGGCTGAGCTAGGCTGAAGCCAGGAACTCAGTCCAGGTGTCCCGTGAGGGTGGCAGGAGCCCACTACAGGAGGCATCAGCGCTGCCTCCTAGGCTCTGCACTAGTGTAAAAGTGGATGGAGCTGGGAATCAAACCCAGGTGCCGCAAAGTGGGACAAAGGTGTCTTAAGCACTTAGTTAAATACCTGTTTCTTGTATGTATTTCTAGACCGTAGAAAACCATTGTCAGGAGTGGGTGTTCAGCTGTATAGTCAAGACACCTGCCCCCTGCAGTGCAGTTCCTGGGTTCAACTGCCATGTCTAGCTTCCCTCTAATATAGACCCTGGAGAGACGCAGAGACAACTCAGGTAGCTGCGTTCCCACCAACCATGTGGGAGACCTGGATTCCAGCTCCTGACTTCAGCCCTGGACTAGCGTTGGCCATTGCCAGCATTTGGGAAATATACCAGCAAATGGATGTTCCCTCTCAAAAAAATAAAATATACATAAATATATAATATATAAACTCAAATTTCAAAATATGTGCAGAAAGGTTTCCTTAGGTTAAGGGTAGAAACTGCGATGTTGAAAAGAATTAGGTTTGGGGCTGGTGCTGTGGCACAGTGGGTTAAAGCCCCAGCCTGCAGTGAGGCATCCTGTATGGGTGCCAGTTTGAATCTCGGCTGTTCCACTTGGGATCCAGCTCTCTGCTATGGCCTGGGAAAGCAGTGGAAGATGGCCTAAGTCTTTGGGTCCCTGCACCCACATGGGAGACCCAGAAGAAGCTCCTGGCTTCAGATCAGCGCAGCTCAGGTCGTTGTGGCCATCTGGGGAGTGAACCAGTGGATGGAAGACCTCTCTCTCTCTCTGCTTCTCTGTAGCTCTGCCTTGCAAATAAATAAATGACTCTTAAAAAATTAGGTTTTTTAAAAAAAAAATCATTAAGAAATAAGCAAACATACATTATTGAATAAGTTGAGGCTTCTTTTCTAAAGTATTTCAGTCTTGCTTGGCAGAGGTATAAATGATGCCTTTTCACAGAACCTCTAGGATTATGACACTTTATAGAGGCCGGTAATAGGAGTGGGTGCTTGCCTGGCAGTCAAGGCACCCATGTCCCACAGTGGAAGTCTAGGTACAATTCTTGGCTCCAGCTTCCCATTACTGCAGCCCTGAGCACCAGTGGTGAAGTCCCACGTCCTTGGGTTCCTGACACTAAATGTGCGAGACTAGGGTTGAGGTCCTTGCCCAGGGTGTAGGCACCCCCTCATGAGGCCTCAGTGGGCATGAGAAGTGAATCAGTGGACATAAACCATCTCTCAAAAACAAAAACAAAATAAAAAGAAACAGAGAGCCAAGTTTTTTTATGTTCACAATTTCATTTAATTTTCTACACAACCTCTGATCGATAATCATTTGCCTGGGGGCAGGCATTTGGCACAGCAGTTAAGTTGCTGCTTGTGATGCCCACGTCCCATATAGGAGTGTCTAAGTTTGAGTTCCAGTTCACTTCTGAATCAGCTTCCTGCAAAATTGAGCCACAGGAGGCAGCAAGTGATGACTCAGCACCTGGGCCCCTGCAATCCATGTGGGAGACCCAGATGGATTTCTAGGATCTTGTTTCAGCTAAGCTCAGCCCTGGCTATTGCAGACATTTGGAGAAATGAACCAGATGAAGGAAGACTTCTGTGTATCTCTCTTTGTCTTTTCTCTAACTTTCTTCTGTCTTTCAAAAAAAAAGGAGGGGGGCCAGCATTGCAACATAGTAGGTTAAACATCTGCCTACAGTGCTGGCATCTCATACAGGTGTCCTGGCTGTTCCACTTCTAATCCAGCTCCCTGCTAATGGCCTGGGAAGGCAGTGGAAGGATGGCCCAAGTGCTTGGGTCCCTGCCCGACGTGGGAGACCCAGAACAAGCTCCTGGTTCCAGATCAGCCCAGCTCCGGCTGTTGTAGCCATTTGGAGAATGAATCAGTAGATGGAAGACCTCTCTCTGTGTCTCTCTCTTTTTCTGTCTATAACTCTTCCTCTCAAGTAAAATAAACAAGTCTTTAAAAAAAAAAAAAAAAAGGAAAAAAAAAAAAGAAAATCCTTTAAGAAATTACTTGCTTTGGCTCAAACAGGTACAAAATGGAGGCCCCAAGATTTAAATTGGGGTCTGAGTCCCAAAACTCAGCTCCTTCCAGCACAACAGCCTGCCTAATGTAAATACCAAGACTTCAATGTGTGAGGAGTAAAAGTCTGTAGCCTGCTTGCTAAAAACAGCTTACATTGGGTGAGGACACTAATAATCTAATTCAGTTTAGTACTAGCAGGGAGTAGAAAATGTAAATTGGCTTAAAATGAAACCACAAATTACCAGCACAATAGGCAAACACTGTATTATTCCTTTTTTCTCTTTTTCCATTAGAATTCAGGTTTAATGTAAATGTCTAAGGGCAGGAGGACCCCAGAATAGCTGGGAGAATGGCTAGGGGGTGACCTCTCATTAGATTCAGATCATGAATTGCACCTGGCTACCAGGCTGTGGGGGCAGTGGTGAAGGGTCACAGATGGTGATGAAAATCACTTCAGGTATAACCTATTTTAAGAAAATCTATATATTAAATCCAGAAATTATAAAAGTAAAAAGAGAATAATATGCATATACTTAATCCAAGTTTATCAAAGTATTTTCTGATTTAAAGTCTATTACAAAAATTTTAAAAGCTATTTGCTACTATCCAAAACATACTTTGAATAATTTAATTTCTACCCAAATATCTATATATAACTTCTCTGGTACAAACAAAATCATATATAATGTGGTATACATGAAATTGTACAAAGTATTATAGTCCTGCAAATAGAAAGTATATTTTATAAGTACTTTCAAGATGAGACTTTTAGCCGCAAGTATGACATAACAAAAGGTCACTGAGAAAAGTGGCTTTGAAATCAAGTTAATTGGTTACAGAATTTATACTAAACATTAATATGCCTTCTGAGGATAAAAGTATGTCATAAAAGCCAAAGAAACAATTCTATGTTAAATGCAACCTCCTTGAAGCATATTTTATATAATACCTTTCCCTACAAGCCATTATCTTTCTCAATGACATTTTTATTTTTCACTGTCCTACACACATGAAAATATCATATATACTGATGATTACTTTTCTTTCTTCAATGAGTTTATTTTTTTACAAGAAAAAAATATATTAAAGTACTATAATAGACTGGTAACTGAGTGGATATTACAAAATCGTTTATGCATCACTCATTGTTTTATTCTCATTCATTAGTAGCGAACACTTACTTGCTATTGAACTACCTTTTTAGATGCCAGTTTAACAAGGCTTCCTAGCATTCTGCACACTGAAGCACACCTGAATCCCAATCTCTCCCCAATCTCCCAATGATACTGTCCCTCTCCCTGCTCTCTCCCTTCTCACACGCTATACTCAAGGCTTCAGCCTCTGAGAAGACAGATGGGAAAACACTGAAGTGATATGAAGCTGTTCTTCTCACAGGAAGGGTAAGAATGGACCTTCATCTTTCTGCCACCAGATCAGTCAGTAAGGCAGGCTGCTCAGCAGAATGTAACAACTACGATTTAGGAATAATTAAGAAACCAGTTTACTTCTCAAACTGGAGATTCAGGGAAAAATAATAAACAAAAATTCAAGAAGTGACTATACATCAGAAACAGTGTCCTTCCCTCTCACCACATGTACTTACTTGCCATCCGTGTCTGACGTGGCTGCGTAGTGCAGGGGTGTGCAGCCTCTCTCATCAAGGTCATTCACACTCGCTCCTGATCCCACAAGAGCAAACAGGCACTGGTAATTGCAATTGGCAGCAGCGTAATGCAGTGGAGATCTTTTATGCCCAAATTAATAAAAGAAAGATAAAAGCCAGGGACATGCACTAGTAAACAAGAGCACAGACGACTCTCACTCCACCCAGTTTCCAGTATACATGACCATGAGCCTCAGGCTGCCTCTATCAGACACTAAGTCTCTTGAACACAGAGCTAGAAAGACATAGCAAGATGGCAGAGGCTTTTAAAACAGGAAATGAGACTAACACAATACAACTATTTCAGGGCCCCTACACAAGACCAATCCCATCCCCTTAAACTGATTATAAATAACATTCATATTGTGCTCAAACACTTGAAAATGTTCATTTTAACAAAGCTTCCCCATATTAATAAAGATGTCCCAGAGTACAGCAGTACTGTCATGTGTCAGAAGAGGAATAAAGATAACAGGAAAAAAGAAGCATTAAAAATTTATCAATGACATGACATGGCTGGAGAGTAGAATCCAATTTCTCAAGCAACAAATGCAGTTTTGAAGACTTCACTATCAAAAGAGCTGCTTTAATTTCTAAGTGTGAATGTTTGTAACTCATGTCTTCCTGGTTACGGACGTGAAACAGACTGTTACTAACTTTAGGAGAACTTGAGTTTGGATTACAAAACTATGATGATTCCATGACTTCATTAAGAAAAAATTACACTGAAAAATGAACAGCAAATTTAGTCCTAAGTCTTCATGGTATGTTTCCTAAAACATTTATACAGTAAAATGGTAACAAAACATTACTGTGTCTCACTGGATAATACTAGTACTAGAGTGACTGTTTAAAACAGAAATGCACTGAGCTCTGATTCTTTGAGGACTCCAAACTCAGAATGTGCTTTAGAAGCCTTCAGTGCTACTTGCAATATAGAAAGTTAAAAGTCGAACACAGTAACCAATATGAATGGGATATAAATTATAAAAGTAAATTAGCTTTAAAAATACTGAATTCCAAAGGCAAACAAAGTGATTTTTGATTTTGTGGGCCATTAGTTCCATTAGTATGCTTATGAGAATGAAGATTTTGTTGCTGTTGTTTTACTGATTTCTGACTTCCTATCATACATAATTCTTTCTGCTTCTCTTCTGGTCTCAGCACATGCAAGAAACACATTGACACACTTCCCTTCTGACATACACTCTTTCTTCCCTGTCACAAACTTTCATGTGTACAATTCTCAAACTGTCAACAAACACAGTTTTGTTTATATTGTCATATTTGTCTTTCAAATCAATTCAAACTGCCTTCAGTTCTTTCCTGTATAGTTCTAATGCACTCTGTGTGTCAATTCCTATTTTAACTAACTTAATAAATAATGGTAACTTTAGATACAAAGATCACGAGTATTAGTGAAAATGAGGCTTGCATCTGAATGGTGGGAGTCAGCATTGGCTGACTACAAGGAAACTGTCATGGCACCCGCAGTGGCGTATGTGCATATATTTGAGTGTGAAATTTATATAGAAGAGAAAGGAAAATTATATAGAAGACAAAGGAAAAGGTTATGTTTGTAACCTATTTCCTCCCTCTTACTAGTACTTTGTAACCAGATATGGGAGCAGACTCTCACCAAGGAATGACTTGTAGATAGGAGGACTGTGCTACTACTGTATCCTATGCCCTGTGAGTTTCTTGAAGAACACAGGACCCATGGGGTTTATACCTCTGCGGCTGTAATTACAGGAAAAGATGTGACACCAAGAAGCACAGGACTATATAAGGGGGTAAAGGCTGTGGCTGGGAGCTGGCGGCTGTGGGAAAGACCCAAGTGAAGAAGACGGGATGAGAATGACTAGAAGCTACTGACATTCACTGGGATTCTCATTAAATCACAGCCACAGTGCAAGAGATGCTAACTCATTCAGTGCCTTCTCAGAAGTCAGATCAAACAAGTCATTAAGTAAATAAAGTTAATTAAGCTCAACAGAGGAACTGTAATATCCTACCTCCCAAATTTGTCCTTTTTGTTGAAGTCGGCACCAGTATTCAGCAGAAGGTTTAGGCACTCCAAATTCCTAATCAAGGAGAATATAATTTGAAAACTTAATTGTCAGCGATTTTATAATGAAATTGGTAAGTTTAAATAAGTATAAAAGCATGTTACACTAAATGAGTGAATGTGAATGAAATGGTATCATTTATATTTTATGAAGAATGAAATATTAAAACTCATCTAGAATTTTAAAAGTACATGGAAGAATAAATTAAGAAGCCAGCATTGTAATGCAGCAGGTTGAGCTGCAGCTTTCCGTATCATAGTGCCAATTTGAGTCCAGGCTGCGCCACTTCCAATCCAGCTCCCCACCATGGACCTGGGGAGGCAGCAGAAAGTGGCTCAACTACTTGGGCCTCTGTCACCCATGTGAGAGACATGATGGAATTCCTGGCTCCTGGCTGCAGTCCGGCTCACCCCTGGCTACTGTGGCTATTTGGGGAGGGAACCAGAGGATGGAAGATCTCCTTTTTTCTGTTGCTTTGCCTTTCAAATAAATAAATCTTAAGGGAAAAAAATGACAATGTGCATTTTCCCTGAACTTTTTGAAGCGCCCATGTACCATATTGGCACACTGATAAAAGATAATCAATGAATCATGTTGTCATGTTTAAAAGGAAGATTATGTTTGTAAAAGAGATTCTAAGGAGGTTTAGGGAACAATGTACTTAAAATGGTTTAAATGGAAGTTTTTTAAAAAATATTAACTTAAAATGGGTTTAAAAAAGCAAATCTGAAAACATGATAATGTCCCAAGTCAGCTTTTCCTTATCTTCTTCTAAACTATGATTGTTTACTCAGATGTTACCTTAGTTAAAACTGTAGGAGAGTACATTACACATATGGGTTCTTTTGTAATTTAATCTTTATAAGCCTGAACATGAACTTTTTATATTATAATATAAACTTTAACTGCCCTTAGGTCAGACATTCAAGCCTGTTGTCCCTCTCTCTGTAGGCAAGTTACAGAAACGTTGGTTTAACTGGAGGGTAGGTCTTCTAGTGACTCTGGAAGAACATGGGAGTCAGAAACATGCTCACAATCCCTCCGTACAATTTAGATTGGTTTGCTGGTATTCTTAGTTTAGCAAAGTTGTCCTCTGAAATCACTGGCAATTTTTAAGGAAGTATCACAGGGAATAAAGTTCTTAGGAAATGTCCTTTTTGTGAATCAGGAATGACATCGTGAATGAAATGGTTTATTACAAATCTAAATCATCAGGAGATTAGCAGCATCCTTTTGGAAACCAAGAGTTTTAGATGAAGTTTGTTGTTCAGTCAAACCACGTGTTTGGTATCCCATAGTAGTAGACTATTTAAAACTTAATAAAAAAATCTTTTAATCTCAAATTTTCCACTTCCGATGGCTGGTGCTGTGGTGTAGAAGGGTAAGCCTCTGCCTGCATTGCTGGCATCCCATATGGGTGCCGGTTCAATTCCTGGCTGCTTCACTTCTGATCCAGCTCCCTGCTAATGAGCCTGGGAAAGTAGTGGAAGATAGTCCAAGTCCTTGGGCCCCTGTACCTGTATGGGAGACCTGGAAGAAGCTCCTGGCTCTGGCCTGGTCCAGCCTCAGCCATTGCAGCCATCTGAGGAGTGAACCAGCAGATGGAAGATCGATCGACTGATTCTCTCTCTCTTCTGTTATCTCTGCCTTTTAAATAATAAATAAATAAATCTTCTAAAAAAGAAAAAAAAATTTTTTTTTCCCGACAAGCAGAGTGGACAATGAGAGAGAGAGACAGACAGAGAGAAAGGTCTTCCTTTACCATTGGTTCACCCTCCAATGGCCGCTGCGGCCAGCGCACTGCAGCCGGCGCACCGTGCTGATCCGAAGCCAGGAGCCAGGTGCTTCTCCTGGTCTCCCATGGGGTGCAGGGCCCAAGCACTTGGGCCATCCTCCACTGTACTCTCGGGCCACAGCAGAGAGCTGGACTGGAAGAGGGGCAACCGGGACAGAATCCGGTGCCCGGACAGGGACTAGAACCCAGTGTGCTGGCGCCGCAGGCGGAGGATTAGCCTAGTGAGCCGTGGCGCTGGCCGACAATATGATTTTAAAAATATAGAGCACTATTACCACTGAGAACATTCCTAATATTTTCTCATTACACACACACAAGTATATATGGAAAAATATGTCTGTGTGTGTATGTATACATGGAAATAATTTTTAAATTTTGAGAGACAAAAGACAGCTTCAGTCCTCCGGTTTACTCCCCCAAATGCCTGCAGTGGCTGGGACTGGAGGAGCCTGGAACTCAATCCAGGTCTCCCATGTGGATGGCATCTCTGCCGCCTCGCTGGGTCTTTCTAGGAGCCAGGATTAGAACCCAGGTACTCCAGTGTGGGATGTGGGTATCTTAATCACCAAGCTAAACACTTGCTCCCTAAGATGTATTATATATTTTAATGTGAGAAAAAGGTTTATAATTTTTTTCATTTATCCAGCAATTACTTCTCTCATGGAAGGCAATAATTCCTTTGTAGTTTCATAGTCTCTCCCACTCATAACCTATGACATACTTGGAAGATGCAAATAGCAATTTTTTCTATCTTATACTTTCTTTTCTGAAACTATTCCTGTTATAGTTTTCTACTTTGTGAACAGAAACTAATAAACAATAAAGAGGAAAACTGTCATGAACAGACACTTCATTCTTAAAGAGACAAAGACACGGTTACACATACCCTCCAGCTGCAGCTGCGTGCAGACAGGTCCTGCCAAAATCATCCGGAGTGTCTAGATCAAACCCTGCAAAAACGAATACACCTCCTCTGTATCACACAGCTACTACAGACGTATTGCTTTAAAGTATTATGCTAAGACTCACATCTTCTCCTCCAATACCAAACAAGACTATGAGTGCTAGGTAGGAACAAAATGACTGATGAGAAAAATATATGAATAATGTGCAGTATCACAAAAATATTAGCAATAATGGACTGGGGTTTTGGGCCCAAACTAGAATGCTTGTTTAAAAGTCCAGAGAATACAATGAAATATTATTTGGCAATAAAAGTGAAGTACTGACACAGATACATGGGTGCCCCTTGGGAACACTATGCTACTTGAAAGAAGCCAGTCACAAAGACTACATTTTGGGTGATTCCATTTATATCAGGGATGGGGAATGTATAAGGCCCACGAAATCATCTGGATGGCTCTGCCAAGAAACACAGGCAGGACTTGACATTCAATCAATCTGTATAGCAGGCTAATATTTAAGTTGCTAATTTTGTATGGCCTGTCTATGATGTTATAAATATACAAATGGCCCTTGGCTGAAAAAAGGTTCCCCACTCCTGATTTATATGAACTGTTGAGTACAGGCAAATTTAGAAACAAAAAGTGGATTAACGTTGTGTAGGGCTGGGGAAAGGGGGGTAATAAAACCTAACTGCTAAAGGTGCTTCTTTTACAGGGAGTGGCGATGTTTTAAAACAGATTATAATGATGGTTATGTACTCCCATAAATATATTAGAAATACTGACTTGTACACTTCAAATGGATGACCGGTAGAGTATATGAATTTTAATAGAAATGATAAAAAGTTATAGATATTCTGTTTTCTGTGAGTCTTAAACTAAGAAGAGATTCTAATATTCCCTTTCATGGAAAATGAGCATGTGAATACTTGTGGACACACATACACTTGAAAAAATTAAAACAGAATTAACTCACTTAAAAAATATCATTAAGAAAAACTCAGATGTATCTGTCTCACTCCATAATGTGAATTTTCACTGAAATGTTCTAATTCTTCCAGTACATACGTGAGTGTAAACATACAATTTTTTCAACTTTCTTAACACTATGAGAAATAGAAAACCATTTAAAATCAATTAAGTCTTATTTTATCTTTAGTAATTCTATGCACTTAACAAGGATCATAATTTAGAATATGTAAAGATATTGATCCTATTCTTTTCAAATCACTTATGATTACAGTACTTTAAGCTACTAAGTAGACACTGCATAATTTCACAAACCACAAAGTTATGGTTAAATGGCTTTTAAATAGAAACCAAGACTAGTATGACATTCAAATGAAGATATTTTGCTTCCAGACATATCCAAGACAACTAGCATCAATTAATAGGAGCTGTTCTTGAAGTATTCCACATTCCACTTCCCAATAGAGAAGATCACTAGAAAAAATTAAACATTTCCCAGAACCAAAGAGAAAACTGACTTTCAGAAGAACATAATTATTTTCTGAAACGTTAATGAGTGATCTATACCTGGACCCATCTTGTATATGTAATTCCGGGAAAGTAGGATAAAGAGAGCGTCTTAAAATTTTGAAGGTTTTAGGGAGATGATTAAAAAAAAAAAAAAAAAAAGAAAGAAAGAAAAAAAATTCTATAAAGGTTCAACTCACCTGAAGAAAGAAGTTTCCTGCAGCAATCTGAAAAACCACTTAAGGCTGCCAAATGGAGGGGGAACATTCCATGTATGCCGCGCCTGAAGTTAACATGACAGTACCTTCATTACTACACACACACACACACACACACAAACATGCAATGAAATAAATGACAGACTACGTAGTGAAAGGTAACTGAATCAAATCTCTAATACTCTGGAGAGCAATTTGGCCAAGCCCGGAATTGAAGGTGGGCATAGCTTATTACATAGCTATTTTTAACAAGCAGGTTTTAAACCTTAGCACTCCTGTCATTACGGACTTCATTGAGCGAGGCTCTCCTGTGCATACAGGATATTCTGCAGCATTACTCGGCTCTACACACAGGATATCAACAATGCCTTCCTTTATAAATTATGGCAATCAAAAAAATGTGTGTACATTTGCTGATGGAACAAAACTCACTCCCATGAAACAACTCCCAACTGAAAAGCACTGCAATATGGCAACATATTCCAGAATGTTCACTGAAGTAATTCTGTAATAGTGAAAAATCAGAAGCAACTCCTGTTTGTAAATGGGAATGAATTTATAGTGAAATCTTTATTCCATGAAATGGATGAGCCAGAGCTTGGAGAGGTGAGAAAAAGTCCCAAATTTATACTTCCCTGGCTAAACATTAAGTTAACATAGAAACATTTTTAGGGGCTGGTATTGTGGCATAGTGGGTAAAGCTGCCGCCTGTGACACTGGCATGCTGTAAGGACACCAGTTCATGTCCTGGCTGCTCCACTTCCCATTCAGCTTGCTCCTTGCTAATGGCTTGGGAAAAGCAGCAGAAGATGGTCTGAGTACTTGGGCCCCTGCCACCTACCTGGGGAACCCAGCTGAAGCTCTTGGCTCCTGGCTTTAGCCATTTGGGGAGGCAACCAGGGGGTGGAAAACTTCTTTCTGTGTGTTACTCTCTCATTCTGAATTTTAAATAAATAAATAAATCTTTAAAAAAAAAAAAAGCTTTTTGAAGTTGTAAAGATATGCACAGTAGCATATCATTTAATGAAAGCATGAAAGGTTTAAAATTTGTTAATGAATACATATAAACGTGATATAAGTATAAAAATATACAGGTGTGACCAACGTTGGTTTCAGTAGGTGTTTCCTTTGGACAGTATATACAGGAGGATCTATCTTTCAAACATTTACATGGAAAGTTAAACACGTAAAATAAATAAAAGGGATTTGTTCTGATCAAATTGGGGGAAAAGGATTCTTTGTAGTAGTAATCATGGCATCCCTGAGCTCCACATGGTATGGTTTGAAAACTATTATTTACAAATAGTATTTAGATGATGAGGAAAAGTGTTTGGTATGTGCAACACTTTTTGTCTTTCAAGTACTCCTAGATCAAAAATAGATAACAAAAATTAAAAGCTGCATACTGTTTACTCATGTGAGAGAGAACTGGCGTAAAATATGTAAAAATATTTTATGCTGGTTACCAAATGAAATCATATTTAAACATACTAATCTACTATAATGTCAATATGAAATGAAAAAGGTTCAAAAATTAGTACAATATTGAGGACAAAATCCACATTTCCACCTGCACCTTCTAGAAAAATGCAATCCACTCGCTTTTATATTTCTCTGTGACAGCTATCGACACCTTGAAGTGCCACTTACTTTGCAGTGTCAGCACCACTTGTAATCAGAGTGTTGATGAGTAGCTCATGGCCATACCGTGCTGCTATGTGCAAAGGGGTGTTTCCATTCTTATCCTCACAGTCAATTACAGCTCCTGCAATAAGGATGTACTGTCAGACACTCAACTACATCCTGATCAAGTCAAGCCTAGGATGCAGAAAGTGATAAACAATGATGTTCAAGCACAAACTAATTCTAACTAGATTCCATTCAGATCATATTTACAGATTGAAAGCAATTCTGTGAACTGAGCCTAAGATTTTAACACATTTTAAATTGACAAAGGATTGTAGGGTCCAGTAAGTTTGCAAACCAATTCATTAAAACAAAATTAGACAAACTTCTTTATAGCAAAAATCTGTGGAACATTAATGTGCATACTTTGTACATCAATAAGACCGCACATAGTGCTTTGAAATTATTTAGTCATGAATTTATTCCTGGTTTCCCCTGCAAAACCGCAGCCTCTATTAACTTGAGGACTACTAACAATTCCTGGGAACAGGGATAGGGAAATACCGATTTAAGTGTTTAACACAGCTAAAAGTTCTTTACATCTAAAAGTTAGTTTGTCTAGTACTAATTCAAGCATAAAAGAAAGCAAGTTCAGAAAAGAAGCTAAAATTCTACAGATCATGCAAAAAATATTCAAAACGGACAAATGATAAAATGCAATAGAGTACATGTGTTAATATGGAGTACAAACTGGCAGAAAGAGCTTTCTAAGCAGCAGCACTGGGAAAAGAGTCAACACTAACGGCAAGAGAAACAGTGCTTATAATTCAGGGGAAACAAAACAAAAATAAAAAATTATAAAATTTAATTAATTATAAAAGATGCATACACAAATATTATAATCTAATATTTGATTTTCGTGAATGTGAAATCAAATATTAAAAATATACAGACTGCTATTCAGTACCATTTATTTTGTGGATGTTTTTACTACATTTAAGAAATAAAAACAAACAGAAATACTTTTTACCACTCTGGATAATGGTTTGTGATCTGGAGAATCTACCGTGGAGGGCAGTCATGTGCAGTGGGGTTTTCCCATCTTTACTCTGAAATAATGGAACAAAATACTTTTAAAATTCCTCCGTTATACCCACAAGATAAATCATATAACCATTCATTTTATTTTGAATATCCTCCTTTATCTTTACTTTCTGTGATTTACTCAGGCATTTAGCTGGACTATGGTGATAAAATATTCTGAAGTATTACAGCAAGTGGATTAAAAGGCACAAATACAAAAACAAAAGACAAAAACCAAAACAACAACAACAACAAAAACTTATGCCCACAGTTTTAAAAAGCTCTGTGTGGTATGTAGGTTATAAACTTTGCATCGTTTTTTTTTTTTTTGGACAGAGTGGACAGTGAGAGAGAGAGACAGAGAGATGTATCATTCTATTTAATGTGTGGGGCAGCTGAAGTACAAGGAGATTCTATGATTCAACAAAGGTCATTAACCACGAATGGTACTGCTAAGAAGTACTTTCCAGTCTCAGACACACAATTTGACACTGTTCCAGTGCTTTTGATCCCCAAAAACCTTGAATCTCCCTCCTTCCTAGTCATCCAAGGAAAACTGAGTATTACTCAATTTTGGCCAGTATAATTCACTTAAAAACTATATGTATCTATTTATAGATATATTTATTTGTAATAAATATTACTATTTTATTTAATTATTTAAAATAAGTCAGACTGGTTGTGCATATGTATATTCCACCTAGAGATTCTAAAGGAGTGCTAAATATAAAGACAAACAACCCTCAAGACAGATGATGTTTTTATTCCTTAAAATCTTTTGGTTAATCAAACCATGTTTGTGAACAACACAAACAAAATGAAGTGTTTTGCAGCTCCTAACCCCCTAGTAATATTCAGCACCACTTCTGTGTATGAAATGTGACTACCGTCTAAATTTATACTAACAATGTACAACGCCAATCTCTTTAAGAAATCAGCATGTCGCTAAAATGGAGTATTAGAGCAACATTGTAAATACCTAGTTAGGTATTTGATTCCATGTTTTCATGAGTATTTTGAGTAAACAAGCCATCCAACAGGCAAGGAATCTTACAGAATTCCTAATCTGGAGGCTAGTGTGAGGAAGGCAGGGAGGAGGAAGAGAGGATGTGTGCACGCATGGGCTCCGGAGTCAGAGCAGCCTGAATATGGACTTCAGCTCTGACACTGAACACAAGCAAGGATGCCCACTGTCTTGAAGCCTACAATTCCTCAACTGAAAATCAGCATATTATCTATACTTCATAGATAGAATAATCTTTTGAGAAAAGTCCCTATCACACACCAGAACCTTTGTAACAGACTGCCATTTTATTTAACAAAAAGCACAAAAGCATTTTAACAAAAAGATTCTGGTTTTGTCTTTTCAAAATGTTCCCCAAAGGATGCACCTTCATTTTCAAGGTTTATCTTTTACCTAGAGTTATTTTTAAAGATATAACACAAAAAAAGACAAACTGGCTGAAAAAACATGAATCCACACAAAGACGACATTTAGAAAATGTAACTTTAGTTAACATTTATATTAGTTATTGAATTCTCACATCACATGAGATAGATATCCATCATTTCTGTTTTATAAATGTGGAAACTTAGGCCCTGGTGTTCAAGAATTTAACTAGATCATCTCATAGCTAATAAGGAGTGGAGTGCGTCATTATGACACCATACGTGGCGGTGAGTTAAGATTTTTTACTGTCTACATAATGATCATATAAAGTACTCTAAGTTTACTAAAGAAAAAAAGTGATTGTGATTACTAACTGCAAAGTCTACCTCAAGACATGGTAAGAGGGAGGACATGTTCATTTCTCTCTGAATCGCAGAAACAACATGGAGATTTCTTTGAATCACCTCAAATTATTTTAGAATCAGATTAGGAGTTTTAAGCAAAATTAAAAAAAATCTACTAAAATTCTAAGAGTTGGTTTCACAAATAGCCAAAAGCAGTACAATAAAAACATCACACCTTTCACATTACACTTTTTAAGACTTATTTATTTATTTAAAAGGCAGAACTACAGAGAGAGAGAGGAACAGACACACAGAGACCTTCCATCTGTTAGTTCCTCTGCAAATAGTCTCAAAGGCCAGGGGTGGGTCAGGCCAAAGTGAGGAGCCTGAAACTCCATCCGGGTCTCCCTTGTGGATGGCAAGAGTCCAAGCACTTGGGCCATCGTCTGCTACTTTTTCCCCAGACACATTAGCAGGGAGCTGGCTCAGAGATGGAGCAGCTGAGACTCCAATTGGTGCTTACATGGGATGCCAGCGTCACAGGCAGAGGCTTAAAGCTGCTGCACCACAATGCTGGCCCCTCACATTATTTTTTTAGGTTTAAATTTTAAATCAAGTATTTTATTTAGCTGACTAAAATTTGTTCTTAAAGAACACCGTTGGCAGGAAAAGATGTGCATGTAAATGAAACAATCAAATACAGCAAGACCCATGTTAACCAAAGTTATAAAGACCAAGTCTATGCTGTCTTTTAATCTGTAATCATTTTACCTTTATAACCAACATAAACCTTAGAAACTGAATTATCACACACTTAACTTCACAGTCCAATTTTTGACTTCTAAAAACTTAATCAAGGGCAGAAGCAACAAAGCAGAGAATGGGGTAGGAGGAAAAGATGAAACAAAGAGAAAGAAAATGGTATTTTTAAGGACAATTATGTATTTGTTATACCATAGGATAAGTGGTAAATGTCATGAATCTGGTCCACTAGCCAGTCTATAACTCGATAAAATACCAATTTGAAAAATATGCATATAGGAAATACAGTTTTCAGTAATGAATAAACATTGTTGTTGGTTGAAAACTCATATCAACAATATCTGTGGAATATTTGAGCTGGAAGAGACCCTAGAAGTTACCAACATGGGAAACCTGTTTCAATGAACCTTGGTAATAAACCAATTAATTCAACAACTGCGTATCAATGGGATGTCATATATCCTTAGGTAAAATTAAGGTAAATTTAATGAAATTTACTTCCAAACCAATACTGTAAGCTGTTGTTCTCAAATCTGCTTAAATCTACTTAGACACATCTTAATCCCTTGGCCAAAAAATTGTCTTGTTATGTATGAAATCCACCAGTGAATTTTTCTAAATCACTAAGGAGGTTATTTCAAATAGGACTTGAGCATTTTACTGTAAGGGAATCTCTCTTTAGTACTGATTCTCAATTCTAAATTTCAAAATAAAATATAGACTAAAACAATTACAGGTATTTGTGATAGAGATAACAACACCAATCAAGGGACTTATCATAAAATTATATTAAATATTCACACATCTAACGGAAGTATATAAAATAGAAAGCCCAACTTTTATCCTTTAAAGAGAGTAACATATAAAGATGCATAATAAAATGGGATTAGCTAATGATACAGATAAGCCTCTATTGTTTCCATAAGAATTAACACACAGATTTTAACTATTTTATAATAAACTGGTCTAAACAATAGAAAATACCAAAAATTAGGCTGTGAACTTTGCTTCTGAGTAATGTCAAGATTACTTCAAAAATTTTAATGTTGGGGGCCAGTGCTGTGGCACAGCCTCTAAAGCTACTGCCTGCGGTGCTGTATGGGCACAAGTTTGAATTCTGACTGCTCCACTCCCATTCCACCTCCCCGCTAATGTGCCTGGGAAAGCAGAAGATGGTCTAAGTCCCTGGGCCCCTGCACCAGCGTGGGAGATCCTGAAAAAGCTCCTTGATCCTGTCTTCAGATAGGCTCAGCTCCAGCCGTTGCATCCATTTGGGGAGTAAACTAGTAGATGGAAGCACTCTCTGTAACTCTTTTTAAAAATTTTTATTTTATTTTTTTTGACAGGCAGAGTGGACAGAGAGAGAGAGAGAGAGAGAGAGAGAGAGAGAGAGAAGTCTTCCTTTTCCATTGGTTCACTCCCCCAATGGCAGCTGCGGCCAACGCACCGCAATGATCTGAAGCCAGGAGCCAGGTGCATCTCCTGGTCTCCCATGCGGGTGCAGGGCCCAAGGACCTGGGCCATCCTCCACTGCACTCCCGGGCCACAGCAGAGAGCTGGACTGGAAGAGGAGCAACCGGGACAGAATCCAGCACCCCAACTGGGACTAGAACCCGGTGTGCCGGCGCCACAGGCAGAGAATTAGGCTATTGAGCCGCAGCGCCGGCCCTGTAACTCTGCCTTTCAAATCAATAAAGAATTCTTTTAAAAAAGTGTTTAATGTTATTGGGTCTTTGAAGAAAAGCTAATTTTTCTTTCCACCAAGTTTAGATATTTTTCTGGGATATGATTATCCAAAAAGCTGGAATTCTTCAAATTGAAATAAGCAGGTCAAACTTATCATCAACATATTCTTAAGTAATTGAACTATCTAATAAATACTACCAGATGATTTGATTGAACAATGAAAACTATGATATTTATAAGTATATTAAAAGAGTAGTTTTAACCCTAGGCATAACAAGAGTTTTTAAATGATACCTCATGCCCTTCCTTCCTTGCTTGAATGCTACGTTTTGCCCCTTAGCTGGAAGGAGACAAGTTAAAGCAATGACCTCACTACAGATGGAGACTGGTAGATGTCAAAGCAGGTCAGTGGCATTCAGGATTCCCTGCAGTTAGGTGATACAGTGGACACTGGCTTACCACAACTATAGAAAGAGGTCAACTCTCGTGTATTAAAATTCTCTGAAAACCACACTAGAAGCTTCACTGTTTTTACTAATCTTAAATGTTTAAATTTTGTCTGTGGCTTTTCTTGTCTTTATGCTACAAGATACAGTTTGGCAGAGGCTCAAAAAGTGAACTGATGAATTAATACAGCAGCAACCAGACAAAGCCTCTGGAAAATCTAAAACCATGATTACAATTTATAAAATAGCTATTCTGGCTAAATGTGCTTTCACACAGAAGTACATTTATTCGGGCTTTAGAATTTTCACCTGTTTCTAAAATCTAAATGTTTCTTTTTAAAGGTGATTGTGGGGCCAGCGCCGCAGATCACTAGGTTAATCGTCTGCCTGCGGCGCCGGCACACCGGGTTCTAGGCCCAGTTGGGGCACCAGATTCTGTCCCGGTTGCCCCTCTTCCAGGCCAGCTCTCTGTTGTAGCTTGGGAAGGCAGTGGAGGATGGCCCAAGTGCTTGGGCCCTGCACCCGCATGGGAGACCAGGAGAAGCACCTGGCTCCTGGCTTCGGATCAGTGCGGTGCACTGGCCGCAGTGCGCCGGCCACAGCGGCCATTGGAGAGCGAACCAACAGTAAAGGAAGACCTTTCTCTCTTTCTCTCTCACTGTCCACTCTACTTGTCCAAAACAAAACAAAACAAAAAAAAAAACAAAAAACAAAAAAAAACCCACAACTGATTGTGACCCTCCCTCAAAGAAAAACCAAGGAACAACGTGTAACACCCTGATACTACTGTTTTTTCTAGCATTAAGAAAAATTTCAACAGAAAATTGAAAAATTTCACAACAGGAAAAATATCAAAAAATTACAAAGTGAGGTCTTCCATCTGCTGTTTCATTCCCCATATGGCCGCAATGGCTGGAGCTGGATTAATCTGAAGCCAGGAGCCAGGTGCAGCCCAAGACTTGGGCCATCTTCCACTGCTTTCCCAGGCTAAGCCATCAGCAGAGAGCTGGATCAGAAGTAGAGCCACTGGGAGATAAAGTTGGCACCCATATGGGATGCCAGCACCATAGGCAGAGGTTTAACCTACTGCACAACAACACCGACTCCTACAGCTAACATTTTACTAGGTATCAATCGTTTGGTACTTTTTAAAGTTAATCATAGGCATCACCATGCATCACCTCAAAACATATCACTGGGCGTTTAATTTCCATTTAAGAGAAAATTCACTCACAATGAAGCATACAGATCTTAAACGTACCAGCTTATTGAGTTCTGACAAATTCTCATCTATGTAATACAAAGTCTACTGAAAATAAAATACTACCATCAGCTTATATCACCTTGTATCTGTTTCACTCCTCCCCTCTAGAGGCTACAATTGTTCTGCTGTTTACCTAACTATAGATTTAGAACCCCCTTTAAATGGAATTGTATGTTCTAGAACCTTTCAATGGAAATAGTGTACATATTCTGTGTAAGGCTTTCACTCAGCATAATATTTTTAAGATTTATCCATGTTCTTGAGTTTGTCCTTTTTATAGCTGAATGGTATTCATTATTGATATTATTTTAAACAGTGCACTACTATATACTTAAATATGGATTCTAATTGTGTTTCCTACCTTCATATTGACGTCGGCACCATTGCCAACCAGAAGCTCTAAACACAGTGCTCCATGAGTTGATGCAGCAGCAAAGTGTAAGGGAGTAAACCCTTTTTCATTCTTTTGATTTACATTAGCACCACAATCTATGAGTTCATTCACTACAACATCTTGTCCATTATAACAGGCTACATGAAGAGGTGTATTTCCATACGCATTTGGTTCATTCATCTATTGGAAGAAACGTAAAAGTTAAAAGTGTTGCCATTTATTATTGTGTACTATTTTAGCAACCCTGTCACAATCATATTATTAGAAGATAGAGAGATGAATAAATACACAGGTGAGGCTTATGATTCTAAGGTTCTTCTAAAACAAGGAAGCACTAACATGGATTTTTGGTGTTATAATGTACCTTCAGGGAATATAATTTATATATACAATGTCTATCTCATGACAAAAGTGAATGATTTTAAGAGAGACATTTTAGAAGATAGAAATTAAAAAAAAAATGTATTTTAAAAGTCACTTATTGGGGCCAGCACTGTGGTGCGGTGGGTTAACGCCCTGGCCTGCAGCGCTGGTTCGAGACACGGCTGCTCCACTTCCAATCCAGCTCTCTGCTGTGGCCTGGGAAAGCAGTAGAAGATGGCCCATGTGGAAGACTGGAAGAGGCTCCTGGCTCCGGATCGGTGCCGCTCTGGCCGTTGTGGCCATCTGGGGATTGAACCATTGGATGGAAGACCTCTCTCTCTCTCTGCCTCTCTTTCTCTCTGTGTAACTATGACTTTCAAATAAATAAATAAATCTTTTAAAAAAAAGTCACTTATTTATTTGAGGGCGAGAGAGAGAGAGAGAGAGAGAGAGAGTTTCTACCCACTGGTTCACTCCTCAAATGCTTCCAATAGTTGGGACGGGACTGAGGCAAGGGCTGGAGCCAGAAGCAGGGAACTCAATCCAATAACATCCATGGTGGGGACCTAACTACTTGAGCCATCAGGTAATGGCTTCCAGGGTTCCCATTGGCAGGAAGTTAAGAGTTAGGAGCTGGAGGTGAGAACTGAACCCAGTCATTCCAATGTGGAACACAGTCACCTTAACTGCTAGGCTGAACATCTGCTCCATAAAACAAGTATTTTTAAACACTTTCTAGGTAAGGAACACACCACAGAATTAATTCTTAAGAATCATAAAAAATGAACACACAAACTGAAGATTCTGAAATATGTTCAGTAATATGCATATTTTCAGCTTTTTCACTTTGCAGTGACAAAAGACTGAAGTTAGTCATGAAGCAGAGATCGGTAGTTAAAAAAAATGAATAGCACATTCTTCTACTTATTTCATTTTCATTACACACTTGGACTCTAAATATTTTCTAGCGTCTCATGATGACATTTTATCACAAGGTAAAAGAATGTGCTGAATGAGAAATAACTCACAACTCAAGTTTTTATTTTTTTCTAAGAATGAAAAGGAGAAACCTTAAAGTTCACATGATTTCCATAGTAAATAATTTTGTTAAAGATCTTATTTATCTGAGAGCTAGAGTTAGAGATAGAGAGAGAGAGACACTGACTTCTATCTACGGTTCACTCTCCAGATGGCCCCAATGGCCAGAGCTGGACCAACCTGAAGCCAGGAGCCAGGAGCTTCTTCCAGGTCTCTCACACGGGTGCAGGGGCCAAAGTACCTGGGCTGCCTTCTTCTGCTTTCCCAGGCCATAACAGAGGGCTGGATTGGGGGTGGAGCAGCAAGGACTTGAACCAGAATCTATAAAGATGCTGGAACTGCAGGCAGAGGCTTAGTTTACTATGCCACGGCGCCAGCCCCCATAGTAAATAATTTGTGCCCAAAGAGAGGTCTTGGTTTCAGGGAGGTAATCTGACACACCCAGTAACAGTGTTGTGATGTAGTGCTGGGGGGTTGTGGAGGATAATCACACCAGCCATAAACAGATAATGTTATTTAAGGGTCATGAGGTATCAGTGGACTTGGAGATGGGCAATCCATATATCATGCCTATGTATTGGGGCCCCCAGAACAACTCTGAAAATGAAGCTCAAGTGAGCATCCCTAGCTGGCGACACATGTCACAGAGACACTGGGGAAGTAACATGCTCTGCATGATTCCACAAGCAGGGGACGATGGAAACTCTGCGTTCAGAATACCCTAGATTCTGTCCCTACTTTTGTGCCTCTTTCTTTATTTGTACTGTTCTCCAATTATAATGAACTGCCTTTACTGAGTTCTGGGAGTCCTTCTAGTGGATTACTAGACCTACGGTGGTCTGAGGAACCTCTCAAACTCAGAACTGGTCTAAAGTGAGGATGGCATTGGAGAGAGACTGTGCCCTCCTTTCTGAGATCACTGGGAACAGAAATTAGAGGATATAAAAAAGTAATATAACTTTAATCTAAGTATCTAGATTTTTGTCATCAGAAGCCAGCAGAGACATGAATAATTTCTCTCTCTCAGCCTCTAGAAGGAATGAACCTTGCCAATACCTTGATTCAGGATTTCTGTAATCCACAAGTTTGAGATTAAACTGTTGTTATAGGCTTTCTAGTCTGGGTAATTTGTTATGGCATCCTAGGAAACTAAAAAACCATACAACTGGAGGTTACCTGTCATTAAAAGGAGCTATGGCCACTTACTTCAAACAACACTCTGCCACCAGAATCTATCAAGTTACTTTACTGTCAGTACAGTAAAAGTGTGGAAATTCCACAAATATGGACTGAAAACAGTGATCAGAAAAGAGGCTGCCTCGCTTATGCACATCAGCAGTCTGCTAGGTTAAAATGAAAACTCAATCCATTTTGTGCTCTAGGTGCCCTGAATGACAATACCTCTGAACTGTTAGAATTTTAGCAAATGCTTGTTTTAGGTAAGGGGCTTCAGAGTCGCAACATTAAGAGCTTATCTAGCTGGCATGGTAGCACTGTAGGTTAAAGCCCTGGTCTGAAGCGCCGGCATCCCATATGGGCGCCGGTTCGAGTCCTGGCTGCTCCTCTTCTGATCCAGCTCTCTGCTATGGCTTGGGAAAGCACTAGAAGATGGCCCAAGTCCTAGGGCCTACGTGGGAGACCCAGAAGATGCTCCTGGATTCAGATTGGTGCAGCTCCAGCCGTTTGAGCCATCTGGGGAGTGAACCAACAGAAGGAAGACCTCTCTCTGTAACTCTGACTTTGGAATAAATAAAAATAAATCTTAAAAAAAAAAAAAAAAAAGCCTATCCAACTCTACAGGTATGTCATGTATTCTTCCAACCAGGATTATTATTCACTTTTTTTTTTTTTGGCAGCTGATCTCCTTCTAGCAGAGCCTCTTCCTCCTTCTCTTCCTAATATATTGTCCTGAAGAACCACTGACTTTGTCAGAACTCTATCTAAAGTAATAGAGAATACACAAATACACTAAGAGGAATAAAGTACGTATGTTTAATAAAGCCCTGCAAAAGCTACAGGTACTCTTAGCTAGCTCGATTCAGGAATTATACATCCAGATAACGCAGCATCCCTTAAACCAAAAGAATTCCAGAGTAAGAACATTTATGCTTGGTGCATAAGAACCCCCTTGTTTTCCTGCCTGGCTCTTGCTGATATTCTGTAATGTGAACTGTTACAGTCATTTCAAGAGAATATTAGACTAACTGGTCAAGTAAGTCTAACAATAACCTAGCCACCTAATTCAAGTGTGTCTGGCATGCTGGTTCCCACAACCATAATGGAGCTACGGGGCCTTGAATGCAATGAGGAAGAAAATTTGTAGCGATCAGTCATGCATCTTTTGAATATACTTTACATCTTCACATATTTCAATTAAGTATCTTGAGCATAAATCAGTGTAAGTATTATAAATATATGGTTAAAGGACAAAAACATTATTGTAAAAGATTATCTTTTATACCTGAATTATTTTCTGCCAACAATGCAGTAACAATATAAAACTACATTATTTTCTATTATTCACACTGTACACTCACATCAACTCCAAGATCTAGAAGGTACTTGACCACACTGATCATCCCACTGGAGGCTGCTGCGTGAAGAGGTGTGTACGACTTCTTATCCTTGCACGTCACTTCAGCTCCATGTGCCACAAGTAGTTTCACCACATCAATGTGACCTGAAGTATGTTCATGAGTAAATAAGAGATGAGCAGACAGAAAAGACTAAAAATAATTCTGAATATTTTTAAAGAAAGATAGAAATAAAAATTAACTAGATAATGGAACACAGGTCACCAGTACATCATGTTATAAATTATGAGAAAAGAGGAAAAAAATAAGAATGCAGGATAATTTTGATAAATGTTAGTAGAGGTAACTAATAATTAAAAACAATATATTTATTTTATCCAGTAATAATCCTGCAATCTATCCTCTTCCTTTTGCCTACATCTTTTTCCCCTCTGACATTGTTTTAATACAATCTTAAGTTCTGAAGTTAGCTTTTTATGGGCTTTTATAAGGCATTAATTATATTCTTTGCCTTACTGGAATCTTCTACTTATAAATCTTGGAATAAAACATGTTAAGTCTTTAGAACATGCAGCTGAAAAATCTTTTTCCTTATTATGTATACCAGATCTCATTAAGCAACTCAGTCTGCTACTCATCTTTCTAAGAACCAGGACAGGCTACAGTATACTGAACTGTGGACTGACAACTCTCAAATATCAATGGCTTAAAAATTAATCTTTTGTAACCACTCAGTCACACTGTAACAGGCTGGCAACAGGGGTATGCTCAGTCGTGTACAGACTCAGGCTCCTGTAGCTGGCATTAGCTTGAATATGACTGGTCACCGTGGAGTCACACACCATTAATTAAATGCTCTGATACAGAAGTGATGCTTCAATATGGTACCAGAACTAGCCTTAGGTCCCACTCAACCACACGAGAAGCCTAGGAAAGAGGCCATGTATCTGAATGATCAGAGAGAACCACTATTATTTTATAATACTTCACCTTTTATCAGGTTACACTATACAACACGCTCTCTCTCCCTCTCCCTCACCATTCTTCCCACCTCTATGTCTTTGTTCATGAGATTTCTATCTTATAAGGAAAGTTCTGCTTGGATGTCCACTCCTAATCATTGCTGCTGCTCCTTGCAGGCCCATGTCAGATCCCATCTTCCCTGACCAACCCAATCATCTTTTCCTTAGAAGACCCATATATCAAAAGCATCGGATACACAGAAATCTCACCTAATAGTTATACAATGCTTTGTGATTATTCCTAAAATGAAATTATTAACTCTCTAATACTTTTTATGTGCTGAAATTACATTATACACCTTTCAAAAGTAAAGACTATGATCCACTTGGTATATTCCAGAGGGTAAACAGCAGTATTATATACAAAACAGGCACCCAATAAATATTTGTTACATTAAATTAATTGCTTATGATGCCAATCTTTTTTTTTTTTTTTTTTAAACAGGCAGAGTGGACAGTGAGAGAGAGAGAGAGAGAGAGAGAAAAGTCTTCCTTTTTCCGTTGGTTCATCCCCCAATGGCCACTGCAGCTGGCGCACCGCGCTGATCCGAAGCCAGGAGCCAGGTGCATCTCCTGGTCTCCCATGCGGGTGCAGGGCCCAAGCACTTGGGCCCTCCACTGCACTCCCGGCCACAGCAGAGAGCTGGACTGAAAGAGGAGCAACTGGGACTAGAGCCTGGTGTGCTGGCACTGCAGGCGGAGGATTAGCCTATTGAACCACAGTGCCGGCCTATGATGGCAATCTTATAATCTCTTCAGATACAATGGGCATATTAAGTTAATAAACCATAAAAATGAAGTTTTCAAACACAGGCCTGCATCCCATATCCAAATTAAGCCAGGATACTACATGATGCACAATCAGACATATTTGGTTGCTTATATGTAAATTATTAAGTGAAGTAGTATTCTTCAGCTTCCACCCAACCAAAAAATCATCATTTATGTTTTAAGGAAAAAACTCACAAAGACAAGTATCAAATCATAAGGTGCTAAATTAAACGTGAATATAGCATGAGAGTTTTAAATGGGGGGGGGGGGGCAGTGCTGTGACATGGTAGGTTTGCTTCCACCGATGGTGCCGGCATCTCATATGGGCTCCAGTTCGTATCCTGGCTGCTCTTCTTCCTATCCAGCTCTCTGCTGTGGCCTGGGAAAGCAGTGGAAGAAGGCACCCATGTGGGAGATCTGGAAGAAGCTCTTGGCTCCTGGCTTCGGATCGGCCTGGTTCCAGCCATTTGGGGAGTGAATCAGCGGATGGAAGACCTTTCTCTCTGTCTCTCCATTTACAACTCTATCTCTCAAATAACTAAAATCCCTTCTCCCCCGAAAAAAGAGTATTAAATGGCATAAGAGATCCCTTCTACATACTACTCTCTGATCTATGGCTCTAAAAAGTATTTGGGTTAACTGTAATGTAGTGGCAACCAGGACTTTGAACATCCAGGAGGCTCACATGTAAATTCAGCTCTTTACACTCCAAGAGCATATTATTCACCAATAGCCAAAAAGTTTTCTGGACATTTCAAACTAGAAGGCATAGCTACAAACATGGAGAAACGATTCAAAACCAACACATCATACCAAGTAACGCAGATCATACTAAGTTTGGGTGCAAACAAGCAGATTCCAGCAAGTATAAACATTTCCTAACATGAAGAAAGCTCTATTTTAAGAGGACAATGGATAAGCAAATCTACAAACTCAAAATTGACAAATATTTGAGCACATTTCATTAATATGGATCAATCCCTTTAATAGGCCATTAAAAACATAGAAGGCCTTTCATAGTAACTATGACAGAGACCCAAAAGGAGTAGGGATCTTCAAAAAGTTCTTGAAAAATGTATCCTATGAAAAAACTCTGCATCTAAATAAACTTACCTTTTAATTTCATTTTCCCATGAATGTTCTGAAGTATCTTTGTATTAAAAGAAAGCAAAGAAAACTCTAGAGTGAAATAAATGTGTTATGTGTCTTCTTTGTCAATTCACAAAACCCTTCTACCAAGGGGACCAGAATTCATTTAATTCATCCCAGTCTACTTTCAGGATGGCATCTATCAGAGGTGCACGATGTAGAGGACTTACTGGTCAATGGTGACATCCTCCCAAAAAATGTGAACTTGACAGACATAACCACTATCCTTCAGACATTTGGATCATTCCTTAAATTTGTCCTTTGTTCATAAATGTATAAGGAAAGAAAAATAAGTGATGTGTAGAATTTGTAGGGAAAGGAGGAAGGAAAAACATTCATTTCACAACCATTCAAATTACGTATTGCTTCAAAAAGAAATAATGAGTTGCTAATCAGGGTAACCTGCATCTGTTCAGTACTTTCTATGTCAAAGTTATCACAGTAAGGTAACCTGTGGTAGAACTTAGTTGGATATTGTTAAAAGTACTGAGAACAACAGAAAAAATGAATGTGCATAGCAACCTCGTTGGCTGGAGTAAGCACAGTGTAGGAAGAGGGTAAAAGAGAGGGTAAAAGAGGGAAAAGACTGCTTCACCTAGGGACAGATGGGGTGTGGCTGAGAAGGTGGCACAAAACAGACTAAGACATGTATTAAGGCCCACGCCTTTTCAATCACAATCAAGAGGCTTGACTGTGAATCAGTGACAACAATATGTCACTTCACATGTGGATTCTTTGTATCAAGAGGAGCCAAAAAGACCAGAAGCAGAATTATAATCCTTGGCAGTAAGAGACAAAATCCTGAGTTTTATGGCTCTGTTTAAAGAAACTTGTAAAACGAACGTCAATACCCATGAAGCTCCTCCCAGAGCCACAAGCCCAGCCTCACAGAACTTTCAAGGTTTGTGGGCGGGCAGTCTTTCCCACACTTGGCCATATACTTCCATCTGCCTGGTCTCGGCACCCACAAGCCAGCATTTCTATTCTGCCTACCCTGAGGTAGGCTGATGTGAGTTTGTGGCTCTTCAAGTTAATCTTAAGAAGCAATTAATGTTTTGTTAGTGCTGTGGTCAGAGTGCTATGGGTTCTGAGTGGTCCATCTCAGACCTATCTTCCCCTTTCTACTTTTAGGGTGCAGTTGTAACATTTTTTTCTAGAACACATATCCAGGTTACAGTAGAAAAGCCTATATTTTAAAGCCTCAGTTTCTTTATGTAAAATTAATGTTATAGACATCAAATAGGATCATGCACATTTAACTTGATGTGTGGCCCCAGTAATGGATTCCTTAACATATTTCATTATTTCAACCTTAATATTCCCATGGAAACAAGGACGGGTATGAGAATGGGCTCTTAGGAAACATCAACCCTAAGTTTTATGCCCTAGGCCTGTGTCTGGGATTTTTCCCTTTGAGGGTAAACACAATTTCAAACAGCTTTTAGATGAACTGGATCCACGCACTCCTGTTGCAACAAGCCTCTCCAACTATAGTGCTGGTTCCAATTGGCAGGCAAATTCAGATACAGTGTAACTTTTCATTACACTAAAACACAAACGTTACACAAATGGCAAAAACATTAAACCTGGCCGGCGCCGTGGCTCAACAGGCTAATCCTCCGCCTTGCGGCGCCGGCACACCGGGTTCTAGTCCCGGTCAGGGCACCGATCCTGTCCCGGTTGCCCCTCTTCCAGGCCAGCTCTCTGCTGTGGCCAGGGAGTGCAGTGGAGGATGGCCCAAGTGCTTGGGCCCTGCACCCCATGGGAGACCAGGAGAAGCACCTGGCTCCTGCCATTGGAACAGCGCGGTGCGCCGGCCGCAGCGCGCTACCGCGGCGGCCATTAGAGGGTGAACCAACGGCAAAAGGAAGACCTTTCTCTCTGTCTCTCTCTCTCTCACTGTCCACTCTGCCTGTCAAAAAAAAAAAAAAAAAACAAAACAAAACAAACAAACAAAAAAAAACATTAAACCTTTCCTAATTACATAATATTCAAAAAGTAAATTTAAAAGACACATACCCATATATGCTGCCCAATGGATAGCACGTCTATCTTTCTTGTCAAAGGCATTAATATTGGCACCTCTAGACAAAAGTAATTTGACCATCTGAAATAAAAGTATACATAAATTTTAGCAAAATTAAGAAGTAGAATTATTCACTAATATCCCTGAGTAAATGACTACTCACCTCAATTTTTCTGGCACTGCATCTCTGCATTTATGGAAAGAAAGGAGCTAGACTAAATACTGAAGGCCATTTAACATAATAACAGAACAAAACATGAAAAAAGGGTTCACCTTCACTGTGAGTGTTACTGAAGTCAGGTAACAGTATCTTTTTAAAATGTCACATTTTATCCTGCTATTTTCTGAACAATTAAGTATGATTCCTGAAGTCTAAAGCTGAGATATTTAACAAGAGGTTTTCTTCCTATTACCAGCACAAAGTATTACTAAAATACAAAGTGCATTCTCATGCCAGAAATGTCTTAAATCTAAGTACAAATGCAGTGTACCTACCATCTGATTAAACCTGAAGGTCCCTGAACAGACTACTTACCTCTTAATGTTCCAAGGACAATAATTATCCCTAACCATATTTACAACAGTTTCTCCACGGGAAAGGCTACTCCGTTTTTCAAATAGAGACACATCTGTAACCTTAACCGCAGTGAAGGCAAGGATTGTTTCTGTTGCAAAATCAGAGGTATAGTGAAAAGAACACAGCAGACACTAGCTCCCCCAGCCATGGAATCTTGGGAATATCACTTTATCTCTTTGACTTTCTGTGTTGCAATAAAAATGAAGGCCTGGAAAAGCTGGCCTGTAAACTATTCTACCTCTACTTCCTCTTCCCAAAGTCTCCCTCGTGCAGCAGAGCCCACTCACTGCAACACCTAGCACAGGCAATGCTGGTTGTGTACGGCAACTAAAAACTGTCTCAAACTGTTTTCTTTTGATGATTCTGCCACTGAAGAATGCTCTAAAAGTTGATAATAAACTAAAAAAAAAACTAAGTTTTCTAAACTCTGCTTGCTTTGCATAGAACTGTCCGAGGAAATAATGAAATTGCCATTTTTCCTGATTATTTTTTCCCACAATGACGGAACAGACTTTTCATGTTGTATGATAGTTGGCAGTGTTCTCTGCTGTTACCTGAGGCTGACTATGAAATTCAAGTCCAAGGGCAGTATGTCCTAAATAAATTTCTAAATTTGAAAAAGTTACACCACACAAAAAAGTGACAGTCTGCTAAAGGCAAATTTTGATGACAACGAGCAAGAGAGCTATTTTTGTGTACTTTTACCATGGGCTAATGAGGGGCTAACGAAGGCAGATTCACTAAGTGCTAAAGGGGTAGAGGGAGGTAGAGAGAGTCAGTTGAATTGAAGGCCACCTACCTCGCCATGCCCACTGAAAGCTGCATGGTGCAGTGCAGTTCTCCCAGCCCGGTCAGACACATTCACGTTACTCAGGAGGGGGACCAGAGCTTCAGCACACTTGACAGCTTTATTAGCAGCAGCTATGTGTAAAGGGGTTTGCCAATTTTTGTCTCGTGCATTAACATCTGCAGAATGCTTCAAAAGTACCTGAACTGCTTCCTAAAACATACGGAGAAAAAGTTATAAAACACAAATGAGCTAACAGATTTAGAAATTATATAATTTCCTAAAGAAATAAAATTTTGATAGAACTCACTATAAGCAAGTAGGAATTTACCCAAGAAAACAAACTATTCTGGATTTAAATACAGTACTCAGAGCCATACAAGATGGACCTAGATACAACATTCCCTTTCCCTACCTTCTCATTTAAAGGTACTAAGAATTCCTATCAAAACGTGCAAAAAGAAATACTGCCAAATATTCTTCAAAAACATTTTTTTATTTTGTTTTTCCAGATAGTGAGATACAACTCATTCATACTTGTAATAGTTGTAAATTTATTACTTTGCAATTGAATAAATAAAACAAAAACATTCTATTTCCCAAAGTATTATATATACTGTACTTTACAAAATGAAAAGCCACTAGGATCTAGTTCATGAAAAACAGAACAAAACAAAAATGTCATAAACAAGGTCTTTGCTGTGAGGCTCCCTGGAGGGAGGCCGATGTTAAGGCAATTTAAGAGTTTCCTGTCTAGAGGGATTTATCTCCCAGAAGCACATGGAAAAACTTCACAATACCACATTCATAAACTGGACTCATGGCAGGATCCCAAGGAATTCATTATACCAGCAACATTAAGCAATGTAACAAACAGAACTAAATTTAGCAAAATTTTTCTCCTCACAGTGATAATCCTATCTTTGGTAGAGAAATGCCAAAGTATGTATTAAAATGAAAAGGACTAGAACCAGGGCAGATTCTTGATTCTATTATTCACAAAGTATACTATAAAAGCCTTGTATTACTGCCCCTCAATGTTTTGGGGGGTGGGTAGATAACACCATTCTCTCTTACCCTTCTTCAAGGCACAAAATTAACATGTATGACAAGTCTAAAAAAATGTAAACAACAAATATACAAATTGTCAATGGGGACTAAGCAAAATATAATCATCCATGGCTTTTAAAGATCTGAAATAAAATGTAATCAGAACTGTCTTAAATATGGGGAACAGAACAAGTATTTAAAAGTGTTAGCAAAAGACTGCATAGAGGCCCATCCTCTATAACCTGTGAAGGAAGTTAGCCAGCTCACCAAAGACATACTGAAGCCTCTGACTCCCTGGTCTCACTCTGGTTTTACCCAACAGAAACTTAAAAAAAAAAAAAAAAAAAAAAAAAAAAAAAAAAAAAATCCACCCAAGAGTGCACAGAGCAGTTTTATTCATAACTACCAAAGTCCAGAACTGCAAATGTTCAACAGAAAAATGGATTAACAGCATGTTTACGATAATACTACACAATTAAAAAAACAAATCAATAACGTGTGCAACCACATGGACAAATCTCAAAATTTTATGGCAAATACAGTAAGTCAAGATGTAAGACTAATAAATAAATAAATAAAAAGACTAATAAATAAATAAATAAATAAAAGATTTATTTATCTGAAAGGTAGAGGCAGAGAAAGGTCTTCCATCCACTGGTTCACTCCCCAAGTGGCCACAACAGCCGGAGCTGGGCCACTCTGAAGCCAGGAGCTTCCTCTGGGTCTCCCACGTGGGTGCAGGGACCCAAGGACTTGGACCATCTTCTACTGCTATCCCAGGCCACAGTGGAGAGCTGGATTGGAAGTGGAGCAGCTGGGATTGGAAGCAGTGTCCATATGAGATGCAGACACTGCAGACTGGGGCTTTAACCCACTGTGCCATAGCGCTGGCCCCAAGACTATATATTATATGATTCCATTTTTTATAAAGTTCAAGAATGGGAAAATTACTCTATGGTAAGAGAAATCAGAACAGTGGCTGTCTCTGGGGACTGAAAAGGAGACTTGCTAGGATGGTGGAATCTTCTACATCCTCACTGGGATAAAGGTTACACAAGTATATACATCTATCAAAACTCAAATGGTGTACACTTACATTTTATTTTAAGTTATATTTTAGTTTAAAAGAGGAATGTAGAAATAGCCTACAGCAGAATACTTACTCAAAATTATGGAAGACTACCAACAAATGCCATCAGAATCTCTTAGCTCCACCTCTGTGACTCAAAGGATACAACTAACACTATATTGGGAAATGTTAGCAGGTAGGTTGGTGTATGTACTAGAAAATAATTAAAATTAAGATAAAGAATTCCTAATGGCATAGGCTGGAAAAACAAAGCACATTAGAAATGCCAGTCTTGCCCTATTTATTCCCACTTTGAAATTCACAATACAAACATTCAAACTTTTGAAAAGTATAGGAAATGTTTACATTCCATTAGTAATAACACAAAAATCAAAATTTTTCTTTTGCTTCATTGAAAAGCAAGAATAAACCCAGTTCATGCTAGATAAGGGTGTATTACATGGCAGCTATGGAAGCCTGTAAACTTAACAACTAAGACTCTGATCCAGTAGCATTAGTCTTTGAAAATTTAGAAAATATACTAAAGAAAATTTCAAAAGGCTATAGATAGTTAAAAAGAACAGAGAAATTTCTAGAACCACCAAATAAAGAGAATGATGTCATATACTAGTACAATTCTAGATTCCATTATCGGTATATTATAAGCTCACAGAAATAATGTGGAGATATCCAAGGGCATAGATGGCTTCACTAACAGTATTACCAAAGAAATTTCTATTTCAACTTTCAGTTGTTAGTGAGTTTGTGTAAGAAATGTTGATGGTGTGCCCAGATTTTTTTAAGTGATTATACCCCATGACATCAATTTAAAAAAATTATGAATTTCGGGGTGATGATAAAGGATCAGACAATTATACTCAAAGAGCCTTTACTATTATCCTGAGCTCAATCTATGAGAGATCTACAGCACCAGCTCTCTTAGGTTCTACCATTCTAGCACATCTTACCACCAGTTTGAAGGAAGACAAAGAAAAAAGGACAACAATCTGCAAACAAACACAGTTTGGGTGGCCAACTGATATGTCACAATATAATTTAAAATTTATTAATTATTATTATTATTTTTACTTGAAAAGCAGAGAGGAGAGAAGAGAAACATCAGAGGTGAAAATTTTACTCTGGGTGAAACCTATCTCAATTTTAGACATATTGCTAACTTTATTATGAAAACGAAGTGCTAAAGACAGAGAGTACTCCCATTCCTTTGAACAGGAGGCTACAGACTGGCACTGTGGTTTTTTGTTTTTTGTTTTTTTTTTGACAGGCAGTTAGACAGTGAGAGAGAGACAGAGAAAGGTCTTCCTTTTCCATTGGTTCACCCGCAATGGCCGCTATGGACGGTGCGCTGCGCTGATCCGAAGCCAGGACCAGGTGCTTCCTCCTGGTCTCCCATGCGGGTGCAGGGCCCAAGCACTTGGGCCATCCTCCACTGCACTCCCAGGCCACAGCAGAGAGCTGCACTGGAAGAGGAGCAACCGGGACAGAATCCAGCGCCCCAACCGGGACTAGAACCCAGGGTGCCAGCGCCGCAGGCAGAGGATTAGCCAAGTGAGTCGCAGCACCAGCACCAGCACTGCTTCACCCAGGTGTGTACCCATGTGTGGTTGGTACCAGGGAAGGCAGCTCCATCAACACTATAAAATGTATCTGATTAGGTTAAAAAATTGTGTTCTCTCCAGGGGATTCAGCACCCTTAAGTTCAATTCTTAAACACACACCTTGGTCCCATACATGAAATAATCAAATAACCTTAGTACTTGGAAATTGATTTATTCAGGGACAGATATTTGGGCATCAGTTAAGACACCACTTGGGATGCCTGCATCCCATATTGGAGTGCTTGGGTTCCAGTCCCAACTCCATTCCCATTCCAGCTTCCTGTTAATGTGTGCCCTGGTAGGTAGCAGGTGGCTGATCAACGACCTGACCCAGATTGGGTTCCAGGCTCCGGGCTTTGGCCTGGCCCATCCTTGGCTGTTGCAGGCATCTGAGAGTAAATTAGAGGATGGAAATCAATTTCTCTCTACCTTTCAAATTAAAAAAAATAATAATAATTTTTTAAAAACTTGTGGAATCTTAAAAAAACTATGTGCTACCCTCAAAGAACGAAAGTCACAAACCAGAGTGGTAGGGACAGACTGAGGCAGCCAGTCCAAGAGGACACATGTTGGAAAGCATACACTGCTGGAGTTAGAGGGTCACAGGATTTAGCCTGAGGCCGTCTTTAGCAACCTAGGTTTCATGAAGGATTTAAGCCTGAAAGCATTATTATATGTGGTAAATGCTGTGTGTGTCCTTGGGAGAATTTAGAACACAGGCACTCCTTCATTTCTCTCATAGTCTCAAAAACATAAAGCAAAGAATACCTAGAATCCCAAGTAGATTTTCTAGCTGTTCTGCTAATTATGACATTCTTTAAAAAAAAAAAAAAAAAAAATTACTCGCCGGCGCCGTGGCTCAATAGGCTAATCCTCCGCCTTGCGGCGCCGGCACACCGGGTTCTAGTCCCGGTCGGGGCACCGATCCTGTCCCAGTTGCCCCTCTTCCAGGCCAGCTCTCTGCTGTGGCCAGGGAGTGCAGTGGAGGATGGCCCAAGTGCTTGGGCCCTGCACCCCATGGGAGACCAGGAGAAGCACCTGGCTCCTGCCATCGGATCAGCGCGGTGCGCTGACTGCAGCACGCCTACCGCGGCGGCCATTGGAGGATGAACCAACGGCAAAAAGGAAGACCTTTCTCTCTCTCTCTCTCTCTCACTGTCCACTCTGCCTGTCAAAAAAAAAAAAAAAAAGTAATTACTCAAGTGTTTACAGAAATAATAATTCCATGGAGTTTCCATATTTTATAGCTGTTTTCCATATCCTACAAAAACAGTCAATACTACACAGTTCAGTAATTTTTAGAATGAAGAGTAGACTAAAACACAAAGTTTACCTTCTGATGATTTAAGCTCCACTAACTTTAATAGCCACATTTCCAAGAGTCATACTGAAAACTACATAGTTATAACATTAATAGGTTCCAACAATGGTGATGTACATGTTAACTGCTTTTATTTAAAGAAACACCTTTATGGAGGATCAACCACAAAATCAGTAACATTACCACAGAATTTCAGATTTCAATGTACACTGACTAGTTGGTCTTAGTTTTGGAACTTCCAGATTTGCCCAACACCATACCCTTAAATAGTTGCAGGTGGTAGCTGGAGCTGATTTCTCCAAGTCTAAGGTCTGTAAGTTCATCAACTGTGGCAAGCCAAGGACCCAGATGGGAGTGGGCTGTGTGCTCCAGTGTCTCTCACCCTCCCCACATTAGCAGGCTGTGGCTAATGGACTGCTTCTGTCATCTCACAGGGTTTGCAATCTTCCCCGGTCACTTTTCCACTCTACTTCTCCTCATTTACCAGCTCGTTTTGGGTTGCTCACATGGAGTAATATGAAGAAGAGAGTGGCAGGAGCTTCTCCAGTTTCTGCTGAGGCCCTGGTTACAGTTCCCTTTCCCTCTCCAAACTACCTGGTCTCATGATGGGGAGAAGCAAAACAAGCTACACTTAGGAGCTCTCTCCTTGTCTCTCACTGTTTGAGCAACTCTGAAGAAACAATGGACTAATAGTCACCTATATAATCACATAAACTTACATTTCAATCAAATTACTTAAAATGTTTTGAAACAAGTACCAACTATAATAAGGTATATACTTTACATAGGTAGTAAATAACAGCAGAGAAGAAGGTACAAGTTTTTATCCCATCTCTACCACTGAACTACATAGTTTCTTCAAAATATTTATACTACAACGATGTCATGAGGACAGAGGATATTAAAAAGCACTGAAAAATACAAAAACACTTTGCAAGTAATGAATAATCTCTAAAAATGTCAATTTTCTTGATGAGCAAACAATACATAGGGCTGTAAGCAAAAAGGAACTATTCTTCCTTGAAAGATCCTTCAGGTATTTTCAGACTATATATTTAGAATTAGTAAAATGAAACACTTTTGACTAATTCTAGTGTTTTATGAAATGATATTTCAGTTTATCAAAATAGACTCACAAGACTATTTGCTGATCACAATCAGTGGAACATTTGTGACAGGTTACTGTCAACCTCACAGAAGGATCGCGAGGAGGATTCTGTAAGATTAAAAAATAACTCCTCCTATAGGAGGGGCAGAAGCAAGATTTCCTACTCTGTTTCTTCAGGTCTCTAGGAGGCCTCACATACAAAAGGAGAAATGAAACAATTAACTTGATTTGTACAAATTCTAAGCACCAGTCTAGATACTTCAGTTGTTATTGACTTCTTTTGCGAACAGAATATTTGAGTATAGACTCACAGGTGGCCTACTTAATGTTTTTACATACAACGTATGACTAAGAGATGTTTCATACCTCACTACAAGATGCAACTGCTCTGTGTAAAGGTGTCAACCATTTGCTGTCTTTGGCATTAACTCTAGCTCCTGCAACAAGAAGAAAAAAATAAATTGAAATAGTTTACATTAAGTATTTTTAATAAATCTCCTGAAATAATAGTTCTATATACAGTCCAAATTGGATGAATAACAACTGAAAGAGTATTTTTATACTTTCTGCTAATAAATTACTCTTACATTACAAAATTATCCTTTTAAATTGGCGTAATTATCCAGTAAGGCATTATTTCTCTCTATTAAAGATAAACACTTTATAAACAGGCTAGAAAAGCCACCTTTATACAGAGCATATCCAAGGCAAAAATCAGACCCCACTTTAAAATGTGCATTTAAAAACTCAAATACGGAAATAAATGAATAAGAATAATAAGAGATTAAAATGCAGATTATCCCAAAGTTTTCATTATACTTCTTTATTAATGAATGTATCATGTCATAAAGTAATATAATAATATCAAAATGGTTCTGCAGCTATGATTAAAGACATATTAGTACTACAGAGGTATTATATAAATTGGATACAACGGCTATAGACCTTGGGGAAAACTGAGAAAGAAATGAACCAACCCACGTCTTTCTGGGTTTTACCTAAGGTTTAAAGAAGAAATTAAAAAAAAAAAAATGAACTATGTATGATTCTTTAAAAATCATAAAGTCAATAGGTAAAAATTAACTTTAGCAGAATACAAACACATTTATTATGACAAAATGTGTTACATAATTTGAAAGGGGGATCCGTCTGAGACAAAATACATTGATTTAGTACCAAAGTTCCAACCAAACAAAAGTAGCACATGGCAGGATCACTCTACTTCTAGGAAGAGAAGGAACAGCAATGGTTTTGGGGAATGTAGAGGATTTGGCTGACAGGTCCTATCCTATCACGACCCTAGATTTATACTCCAGATCCTAACTAACTACTTATTTTGTAAATGATGAAACAGAGGTACACTAAACAGCCTAGCATCCGCACCAACCATGGCAGAATCATGGCTAGAGGTTGTAACTCCTGATGCTTAGGTTATGTCTATGTCTTCAGTTCAAAGGTTCAAGGAATAATCAAGTGCAGTGACTTCTAGTTACAGCTCTAGCAATTACCAGCTGTCAGCCCCTAACTACTTGTTTGAACTCCCTAAACATGAATTTCTTCATCTATAAAACAGAGCTTATAATATTTTGCTATAAAGATAACCTGTGGGAGCCAGCAATGTGGCATAATGGGTTAAGATGCCATTAGTGATGCCGGTATCCCATATTGGTTCTGGTTCGAGTCCCCACTGCTTGACTTTCAATCCTGTTCCCTGGTAACGTGCCTGGCAAAGCAGCAGAAGATGGCCCAAGTCCCTAAACTCATGCTTCCATCTATAAGAGCCAGAAAAAGTTCCTGGCCCCTTGGCTTTGGTCTGGCCCCACCCTGGCTTTTGAGATCATTTGGGGGAGTGAACCAGTGGAAGATCGATCTCTCTCTTATATCTTCCTCCCATCCCAACTCTGCCTTACAAAAAAAAAAAATCTTAGGGCCCAGCACTGTGGCATAGTAGGTTAAGCCTCCAGCTTTAGCACAGGCATCCCCTATGAGCGCTGGTTTGTGTCCCAGCTGCTTTTCCTATCCAGCTCTCTTCTTATGGCCTGGGAAAGCAGAAGATGGCTGAAGTCTTTGCACCCACGTAGCAGACCCCGAGGAATCTCCTAGCTCCTGACTTTGGATCAGTTTAGCTCAGGCTGTCGTGGCCATTTGGGGAGTGAACCAGTGGGTGGAAGACTTCTCTCTGTCTCTCCCTCTCTCTGTAACTCTGCCTCTCAAATAAATAAAATCTTTTAAAAAGATAACATATAATAACCATACCTAGCACACACAGCCTAGATATGTTATAGGTCAATGAATAAGCTTTGAATTTGGGAAAATAAAATTAAACTGGAAAGTTAAGAAATATCCACAAAAGTAGCAGTTGAAATTCTGGAAGTAATTGGGTTCTCTGTATGCATTAACCTTGAGGACACTGAACAAATCAATGAGGGAGCTTAAAGGAATGCTCAGAGTTAGACTTTAGGAGAAGTAAAGGAAGCAGCAACATAGAAAAGCAGTCAGAGAGTGGTATACACATGTATTCAACATTTGAGTAACACTCTGCCAGGCCTCTGTAGAGCTTAAGATGGTTAAAACACAGCCTCTCGGTCCACAGTAACTTCAATGTTTGAGTAGACAGTAAAAACATTTGAAATGTTTACCAACTGGAAGGTTAGAGTCCTGGTGACAGTGAAAGGCCAATACAGAAGCTAGAGTCTCTCATTCTCCCGTTTATCTGCTTAGGGTTCCGATAATCCCTGTGTTTATGTGCACTTCTGTATTTGTACAACAGAAGGGCAAGCCGTGGCAGTAAAGCAAGAAGGGTATCAACAAAGACGCCCAGAAGAGTTAGTATCCTGTATTAACAAAGGCAAAGAAGAAGGAAGCCTCATAAAGGGCCTTAAGATGTTTGATTAAAGGAATTAATTAACAAGAATACAGAATGTGGCTGTCATGAAAAACTAAGGAAGTCCTCTACGTGCTGGTAAGGATCTGAGACATAGGGAAAAACGTGGTAACTGTATCAACAACATGCTTTATGTTAATGCAGCAAAAGGAAGAGATGAGTATTCCCACTGGCTTTACATCACAAGGAGACTCTAGGAGCTAACACGTAAGTGCGAGTGGGTGTCTGTTTCTGCTGGTAAGGAAGTGCACTAAAAATATGAGACTGGGGAAAGAGGACGGCTTCACCACAGACTGTGTGCTTCAAAATCTATACACAGGTTGAGCATGACTAATCAGAAAATCAAAATCTGAAATGTTCCAAAACTCTCAACTCTGAGCTCTGACAGGACACTACAACTGATCAAATCCACACCTGACCTCATGTTGACAGGTCACAGTTAAAATGCAGGCACACTAAAAATACTTGGTAAAACTCCCGTTTGGCTTTGTACACAAGGCATGTATTGAATATAAAATAGTTTTGTATGTAGACTTGGATCCCACTCCAAGAGAGCTCATTACGTATATGCAAGCATTCAAAAATATGAAAAAAATCTGGAATCTGAATAATTCTGGTCCTAAGCATTTCAGATACTGGGTGTGTACACATATTTTTTAACAAATAAAACTGAAATATTGCCCATTTAAGACATAAAATACATTTAACAGAACAAATGAAGTGATCATAGAAAATATACTAAAAATTCAGCCCCAAGTGCAAATGAAAAGTTAAAGTAATTGGGAGTAAAGTGAGGATAGTTTTTTTAAAGATTATTAGATAAACAACTGCATGAAGAAAATCTGATTTTAATGGTGCATCTGGGCCGGCGCCGTGGCTCAACAGGCTAATCCTCCACCTTGCAGCGCCGGCGCACCGGGTTCTAGTCCCGGTTGGGGCGCCGGATTCTATCCCGGTTGCCCCTCTTCCAGGCCAGCTCTCTGCTATGGCCCGGGAAGGCAGTGGAGGATGGCCCAAGTCCTTGGGCCCTGCACCCACATGGGAGACCAGGAGAAGCACCTGGCTCCAGGCTTCGGATCAGCGCGGTGCGCCGGCCGCAGCGGCCATTGGAGGGTGAACCAACAGCAAAAAGGAAGACCTTTCTCTCTGTCTCTCTCTCACTATCCACTCTGCCTGTCAAAAAAAAAAAAAAAAAAAAAAGTGCATCTGGTATACGGTATACCAAAAAACAAACAAACAAACAAAACTCTGCTGGTCGCATCCTGTCATTTAGTTATAACAATTTCTTTCTCTTCACATGTAATAACATAATCAAAATTAATCCACCAAAATGCTTAAGTGATTGCAAAGACTACACTGATAGATGACTGAGGATATATCGCCACTTGTTACAAACAGAAAATTTGATTAAAAATTTTGGCTTTTTAAAAATTTTTTTAAAGATTTATATATTTATTTGAAGGGCGGAGTTACAGAGTAGAGAGAGAGAGAGAGAGAGAGAGAGAGAAAGAGGGCTCAGTCTTCCAACCACTGGTTCACTCCCCAAATGGCCACAATAGCTGGAACTGGGCTAATCTGAAGCCAGGAGCCAGGAGATTCTTCCAGGTCTCCTATGTGGGTCATCTTCCACCACTTTCCCAGGCCATAGCAGAGAACTGAATTGCAAGTGGGGCAGCCAGGACTTGAACTCGCACCCATGTGGGATGCTGGCACTGCAGGCTGCACCTTTGCCAGCCCCGGCTTTTTAAAATTTTAATTATGGGGCCGGCATTGTGGTTAAGCAGGTTAAGCTACCATCTGCAATGCTGGCATCCCTTATAGGTATGAGTTCGAGTCCCAACTGTTCCACTTCTGATCCAGATCCCTACTAATGTGCCTGGGAAAGCAGCAGAAGATGGCCTGAGTGCCTGGGCCCCTGCCATCCATGTAGGAAATTAGGATAGAGTTCCAGGCTCCTGACTTTGGCCTGGCCCAGCCCAGCCCTGGCTGTTGTAGCCATCTGGAAATTGAACCAGTAGATGCAAGATCTCTCTCTGTCTTCCTCTGTAACACTGCCTGACAAATAAACAAATCTTATAAAAAATTTTTTTAAATTTATTTCATTTTATTTGAAGAAGAGGGAGTGGGAGGGGGCTATCTTCCATCTGCTGTGTCACTAGCAAATGCCTTTAACAGCCAGAGTGAAGTCAAAGCCTGAAACTGAATCAGGGTTAAAGATTTTAAAAGCTATTATTAAAATTGCTATATTGGTCTACTATGCTATGTTATATGTGTGTACATATTGTATGTCCACATGGGAAAATTTTATTAAGAGTTTTATTTTAAATGGCTTATAGATAAGATTGTCCATAAATTTAAGCTGCTAAAATCAATCAAAGATACATTTTAATTTGTGTGACCTAAATCTGTGTATCATATGTTTTAAACTTGTTGGTAGAAAGAAACTAAAAACATTTTATATGGTTGTGCTTAAGTTTACTGGTTAAACAAACTACACCATGTTAGATATTTAAGAGGTGTTTTCAAATACATGATTCTTAAAATTTATAGAAGGCATTGGACCTTCTGGTAAATGTTTTCTTAAGTTGTTATCTAATGGCTGAAATGGTCTGCTAAGTATTCATGTGATATTGCTATTGTCAGCAAGCGATCTAGGACTTGCTCCCTCATTTCTCTATTCTAAGCCCAACTTCTTTCATTTCTCTATTCTCTTCAAGGTAGGATGCACAATTTAATCTTTAGACCTTATAAAAGAGATGGCTAACATTTTTCTGTAATAGCATAGCCAAAATAAGAACTTAAATAATAATTTCATAGCTAGATTCACTTCGCCATCAGTGAAGTAAGCAGTAAGTAGAAAAAACCTCCCTTTCAGACCAAAGGGAAAGAAAGTTTTAAAGTGAGAATATAATTTTCCTCATGGGCATTGTCTACCTTAGAAAAACTACTACAGAACATGCCTGTGACTATAAACTTATAGTTCAGGCCACCGAAGATTAGAGATGGGACTTGGGCACTCCCTTGACTTGCATCCTCTGGTCTGCTTTAACACAAACCAGGAGGAAAAGAAAGCTAGGCATCAGAAGCAATGGGTGGCAGGCCTATTAATGGCTGATCTGTACAGTGATCTGCCCTCAAGGAGACCCAACAGGCCAGTCCACTGCAGTGGCTTTCAATGTGCTAAGCCTGGGCTTCAGCAGAAGTCAGCTTGTGAAGAGCCCTGGCAGCTCTGCCAAGAGTTGGATCACTGGAAATGGACCTGCCCTGGAGTCGAAGGATGCCCAGGTCAGAGCCACAGATCTTATTGGCTCTAAGCTGAAAAGCCCTTCACTCAGCCCAACTTCCAAAGTGACCACTGCAGCTGAGGGGATGGTCAAGTAGGGTCAGCAACATTGCAGGCAGAACTGTAAATTTCTTGTTAGAGATGCCACCTGCCTTTACCTGGCCAGCTCTCCTCCCAGGCCAGCCAAGTAATGAAAGTCAACAGAGTGCCTTCCCCTAGGAAGTTCACACCTCCCTTAGGATATACCCCATGTGAAGAGATAGATAGGTCTGGGCCTCTTAACTTACAAGGCCTAAAGCCCAACAGATTATTATCAAGCCCCTTCTATCAGATTCTATTTGCCTCTCAATCAGAAAACTTAATTGTAGCTTAGACAGCACCTTTCTTAGCTCCTCTAATAATGACTCTGTCCTTTGTTCTAGACCCTGTCTAGCACACTTGGGCCTCATTCCTTTGTAATCATAACCTCTACCACCAATGGCTCTACTCCCAACCTGTGTGTACTGATGGTCCTCTTCCCCACTTAATGCTGTATAATTGCTCAAACCTGGTAAATGCCACTCTTAGGATCATTGGTTACTATCCTCACTCTGTCTTTTATGACCTTGTCTAAATATGATCAGAGTCGGCAAACTTGGAAGGCTTCCATAGCCTTGGCAACTCATGACGAGAGCCTAGGGTGGTTACTGGCGCCATAAACTAGAGTGTCAATTTGTTGGGTCAACAACAGGAGCCACTGTGCACTTGCTCCTCATGTGGGATCTCTGTCCTTAATGTGCTGTACATTTTGATTTAATGCTATAACTAGTACTCAAACAGTATGTTTCACTTTGTGTTTCTATGTGGGTGCAAACTGTTGCAATCTTTATACTAAATTGATCTTCTGTATATAAGGAGAATTGAAAATGAATCTTGATGTGAATGGAAGGGGAGAGGGAGCAGGAGAGGGGAGGGAAGTTATGGGAGGGGGAAGCCATTGTAATCCATAAGCTGTACACTGGAAATTTATATTCATTAAATAAAAATTAAAAAATAAAAAAAAAAAAAAGAAAAGTCAACTCTATGAGAAATGGTTAGGCCATCTTTGAGGGTACCAATAAAACAAATATTTCTCCCGTCCACACTGGCTGATTAGTGTGTAGGTCACATATTAACAGAAAAATATGACACAGCAGTGGATATTCTAAGAACAGGAGCTGGCTGTGTTCCTGTAAAATGAGAAACAGTCCAAGGGCCATGAACATAGCGGTACTTCAGATGGTTCAGACTTTCAGGGCCCACTGCAGTATACTTTCTAAAGACAGAGACTTCTGCTCCACACACAGCACCCCGGCTAACTCTATATTCACATACACATCAAACTACAAAAGTCATTCTAGTACTGCAAAAACATTTCCAAGTACGGTTAACTAGTCTAAAATCTAGCTAGAGTATAGAAAACTAGCCACAAAAGCTAATAAAGGAGATGGAGGAGAAAAACATACCCACTCACAAAACAGTCTTTAAGAGCAACATGAGAGTGAATATAACCACCTCTGCTGGGCTAGTCACATGGAAGACTATAAGGTCACCAAGGAAGATTACTTCCTTTACTACCTTCTAGTCATTAAAACGGGAAAGAACATAATAAAAAAGCAGTCACATCACAACTGCTGAAGTCAGGTTACTGATAGGCCACGGCGGTAGAGAGAATACTGCCAAGAAACTGGAGACAATCAAGATACCAATTTAAAGATGTCATGACTGCTGCAAAAACAATACTTGCAGTAAACCTCGTATGTGCCATGAGTACATCTCATGAATTCCAAAACAGTTATATCCAACTGTACAATCAATATTTTCTTTACTAGACTTCTCTTCCCTCCGTTAATTCGAGCACATTGTCTAAATTTTCTTATAAGACAAATAAGCTGTCAGGGCTTACACTCACACACAAATAACTGAATTTGAATTCACCTTTTCAGGGTATACTGTGATCTGATTTCTGGTATTACATGCTGTAACTAACAAGCAAATACTAACTGCAAGATTAGCTAAATAGTATGTATACATGATATCGCAGCTAGGTTTTACAGAAAACTCCAGCTAACTTTCTCCTACCCACCTCTTCATTTAATAAATCACTCTATAAAAATACACTTTGAAATAATAGTTTTTAAAAATAAAAGATTGAGATTTCCAGAATTAAGTGAATGTTGATCTTATCTGGAGAAAAGCAATGTAAGTAACTAGAAAACAAAAGCAAAACCTCTTGATTTAATTAATTTGGACTAGTTTGGGCTCTAGACAGTAATGGAGCTGAAGCAAGGGTTGGTCTTATTAAGAGACCTTGTGGGTGAGTGGCAGGAGCCAAAGAAAGACCTGTTTCCTAACAGTAATTCTTCTTTTCAAAAAAAAAAGGGGGGGGGGCAGTGGTGAGCAGTGCTGTGGTGTAGTAGGCTAAGCCTCCACCTGCAGCACTGGCATCCCATATGGATACCAGTTCATGTCCCAGCTGCTCCTCTTCTGATCCAGCTCTCTGCTTATGGCCTGGGAAAGCAGTGGAAGACAGCCTAAGTGCTTGGGTCCCTGCACCCATGTGGAAAACCAGGAAGAAGCACCTGGCTTCAGACTGACCCAGCTTCGGCCATTGTGACCATTTGGGGGAGCGAACCAGCAGATTGAAGACCTTTCTCTCTGTCTTTCCCTCTCTGTAACTTTACTTCTCAAAGAAATTAAAAAATAAATTTAAAAAGATGTATTTGAAAGGCAGAGTGAGAGAGAGATTGATGGATCTTCCATCTCCTGGTTCACTCCCAAATGGCCACAACAGTTGGGGATGGGTCAGGCCAAAGTAAGCAGCAAAAACTGAAGGAACCAGAGCCATCATCCATTGCTCTGCAGGCACGTTAGCAGAGAGCTGTATTGGAAGCAACTAACCTGAACCTCGAACTAGTTTGTATACACCCCACAAGTGATAGCTTTTTTTAAAGACATTTATTTTCTGAAAGTTAGAAGTACAGTGGTGGGGGTGGGAGGGTGGGGCAGATCTTCCATCCGCTGATTTACTCCCCAAATGATTGCCACAGCTAAGACTGAGCCAAGCCAAAACCAGCAGCCAGGAACTCCATCCAGGTCTCCCATTGTGGGTGGCAGGCGTCCAAGCACTTGGGTCATCTTCTGCTGCTTTTCCCAGGCCATGGGCAGGTAGCTGGATGGGAAGGGAATAGCTGGGATGTGAACCAGTGCTTGTATGGGATGCCAGTGTTATAGGCAGTGGCTTTACCTACTACGCCACAACACCGACACCCCAAGTGGTAGCTTAATCCACTGTGTCACACTACTCACTGCCTAACAGTAATCAAGTAACCAGGAGATTCTTCACCTTGTTAATCGTAATCCTTGAATGTGTGCATGGGACTGAGGGATGAGAATGGGTCCCAGGTTTAAACAATACAGGGTGCTCTTTACAAAGTGAAATCTACATCAGCAGCTTCTATCAGGAATTTTCCATCTGACTCCAAGTCTCATCATGCAAAATAATGGCTCAGTAGCTTTCTTTCTAATGTAACCAGTCACCAAGTTCAGTCAATTCTTTGGTTTCTGAACAATTACCTGTAAAATAGGAGATTGTGCTAAATGATCCTTATGATCCATTTCCAGCGATAACAATATTCTCTTACCATGAAACACTCAGAAAATTATTTTACACTTACCAAATACCTTGTCAAATTGTCGGAATGTGTGCATTCTCCTAAAATTCATAAGCTGAAATCCTAACCTCACCAGTGATTGTATTAGGAGATGGGTCCTTAGGAGCTGTTTAGGTCATGGGCCTTCAGAAATTGTTAGTATTCTTACAAAAGAGGCCTTCAGTGGGCTTTCAGCTTGGTGGTTCCATATCCAGCTCCTGACTCCAGATTCCTGCTAATGCAGGCTTTGGAAGTGGCAATGATGGCTCAAGTAATAGGGTTCCTGCCACCCACACAGGAGACCTGGACACAGTTCCTAGGATATGTATTTGAGGAGTGAGCCAGGGGATGGGAGCTCTGCTTCTCAAATAAACGAATAATAAAGCTGGGAGTGGGGGCAGAGGGAGAGACCAAGAGAACTCCCTCCCTCAACCATTCTGATATGTGAGGTTATAGTGGAAAGACTGCTCTCTATGAGCAAGGAAGTAGGCTCTCATCAGATACCAGACAGGAAGATAGGAATTCCCAGACTCCAGCACCAAGAGAAAGGAATTCCGTTTATAAGCCACACAGTTTATAGTATTCTGTTGTAGCAGAACAAAAGGACTAAGACTCCTTGCTATACTTTAACTATATGAGGAAGTATCCTTATAATCTACACCAGGGGTCTTCAAATTATGGCTGCCAGTTGCTTAATTTGTAAAGTTTAACTGTAATCAGCTATCCCTGTTCATTTAAGTATAAACTATATAGCTTCTAGACTACAATAGAGCTGAATCATTGCAGAGTGGCCTGTAAAAACTATATGGCCTTTTATTTCAACTTCTGATCTAGGCCAAGCACTTGTTGATAGGTACTATTAAAAGTTATTTTTATTTTCATTATTATAAATAGCTTCATTAATCCTTTACCAAACTTTTATTTGCAGAGCGAACTGTCTTCTTTTCTGTTATAAGTCAAAGAAGAGATGGTACAGACCCAGTGAGCTGGGCCGGGTGCCAAACGCTTCCATCTCTCTTTCCAAACTGGAAATAACACTTTGTTTTGGCTGCCTAACAAAAGCAGTGGCAAAAGCTTCAGATTCTGTTTTCAGGTTGGGAATGGGATGAACAAAAACCAACTGCATTTTCACTTTGCCACTCACAGTACTGAAAAAAAGGAAGCTCTGCATTACTCTTTCTGAGACAGTGTTGCGGACATCAGCTATTGTGGGCTTCATTGTGTCTCCCCGACCTTCGCTCCCAAATTCCTATGCTGAAGCCTTTATCCTTGGAATCTCAGAAAGTGGCCCTACATGGAGACAGTCTTCACAGTCCTCACCAAGTTAAAGTGAGAACATTAGGGTAGATCCTAACCTAATCTGACTGCTGTCCTTGTAAGAAGAGATCTGGGCACACACATGTGAAAAGACCAAGGCAAGAGGTCTAGAACAGATCCTTTCTTCAAGGCTTTCCAAAGGAACCAGTCCTGCCAGCGCATTTATCTTGCACTTCCTGCCTCCAGAACTGTGAGTGATACAGGAAGTTTCTGGTGTTTAAGTCACTTAGTTTGTGGTATAGATAGTCATGGCTTGTTTAATGAAGAGGATATGTTCTAAGAAATGTGTTGTTATATGACTTGTCATTGTGTGAACACAGAGTGTAATTACACAGACCTGGGTTGTACAGCTTACTACACACCAAGGCTGTATGATGTGTATTTATATATATACACATCTATGGCATAGCCAATTACTCCTAGAACCATGACGAACAAACTACAAGAGGTTAAGTTGAACACAAGAGAAAATAACACAATCAAGATATAGTAAGACACCTTGCCTGATGTATGAGGTTGCTGGCAGGATAACATAGTATACTGTTTTATGGTAAACATTTTTAAAAATAAATATAGTTTAAAATAAGAACAAAAAGTGGATCAAGACACAAACCAGTGCCCCCTTGGGATGCTGGTGTTACAGGCAGCAGCTTTACCTGCTACGACACAATGCCAGTCCATTTACTTCTTTACTTGGATAACAGATCAGCTAGTTTCAAATCTAATTTATAACACAACTTCTTAAATTTATTATAAAGTTGGGGCTGACACTGTGGTGTAGCGGGTAAAGTTGCCACCTGCTGAGCCAGCATCCCATATGGGTGCTGGTTTGAGAACGGGCTGTTCCACTTCTAATCCAGCTCTCTGCTGTGGCCTGGGAAAGCAGTGGAAGATGGCCCAAGTCCTTGGGCGCCTGCACCCGTGTGGGAGACTTGGAAGAAGCTCCTGGCGCCTGATTTCAGATCAGCACAGCTCTGGCCGATGCAGCCAATTGGGGAGTGAACCAGCAGATGGAAGACCTCTCTTTCTCTCTCTCTGTGTAACTCTGACTTTCAAATAAATAAAAGAATCTTTAAAGAAATATATTATAAAGCTGCTATGACATACCCAGAATCTAATTTGGGCCTCAGCAGCCATGGCTTCCAAATCAGGTTTAGATAGACTCCCTAAAGCATCTCTACAGAACCTTATTATATTTACTGACGATAGTTAGTCCTACCCCTGCACTTGTGGTTTTGCTTTCTGTGGTTTTAATTACCTGAGGTAACTATGGTCCAAAAATATTAATGGAAAAGTCCAGAAGTGACATTTCCTAAGTACACCATTCTGAGTAGCCTGATGGAACTCTCATACTATCCCATTTGGCCACGAATCACACCTTTGTCCAGTGCTTGCATTCAAGAAAACCTTATTTCACTTAAAAATGGCCCCAAAGCACAAGAGCAGTAGTGCTGGAAATTCAGATACACCAAAGAAAAGTCATTACGTGCCTCCTTTAAGTGAAAAGGTGAACTTTCATGATTTAATAAGAAAAGAAAAATCATACACTGCGGTTGCTTAGTCTATAGTAAATTTTTATTGTTAACCTCTTACTCTAATTTATAAATCAGACTTTATCATGGGTGCATATGCTTAGGAGAAAAACAGTATATATAGGGTTTGGTACAATCTGAAGTTTCAGGCATTCCCTGATCATTGTACTGTCAGAATATTACTCTTCTGAAATTTATTCTGAATTAAAATTTGGATATGGTTAACCTTTACTAATTTGTAATTATGGAAATCTATTTCAGGACTTAGTTTATACTTGTTGACATCTCAGATGTGTAACATATGCTCCATTCTAATCAACTTTCAACATTAAGAGTTAATGGAGGGACCAGGGCTGTGGTGCAGTGGGTTAAAGCCCTGGCCTGAAGCACCGGCAGTCCATATGGGTGTCAGTTCTAGTCCCAGCTGCTCCTCTTCCGATCCAGCTCTCTGCTATGGGAAAGCAGTGGAAGATGGCCCAAGTCCTTGGGCTCCTGCACCCACATGGGAAGACCTGGAGGAAGCTCCTGGCTTCGGATCGGCTCAGCTCCGGCAGGTGCAGCCAACTGGGGAGTGAACCAGCAGATGGAAGACCTCTCTCACTCTCTTTGCCTCTCCTCTCTCTGTGTAACTCTGACTTTCAAATAAATAAAAATTTTTTCAAAAAGGAAAAAAAAGTCAATGGAAACTTTAAATCAATATATGAACAAATATCCACCAAAGTAAGACTCTTTCTGGTTCAGATTTCAGAATCTCTTCTGCTTTCTTTCTCAATTATTTAAAGGGTTATTTTTATAGATGTCCATGGTAATGGTCGTTATCATCTACAGTGTCAACTTTAACTGTCAGGTACACATCCCTTTACTACCTATCCTTTTTCTTATGACAGCTGTGCTACCTAATGAGCCTTTATTACCTGCTAAGCTTCTGGGGGGCCCTTCTCTGTACTTACATAAACCTTCAAATCTGTTTCTTGGCTCTAGAATTTGTTAAATAAGGATACACTTGCTCCATTTATAGAGCATATATAATCCTCCGTGATTACAGGAATATGCTCTTTTCCATTTTTCCCTTACAAGCAAGTCTTTTGACCACTTCAGGATGTGACTAGGTTTCAAAATTGGCAGAGGAGAATTTATAAGGAAGCATACCTTAAAGTCACAAAAAAAGGTAATTTCTGACATCATGGAACTTGTCAGGACCAAAAATGTTGAGGAAAGAAAAGAGAAGGGTTTATAACAGCTATAACTTTGAGTACCGTATGCCAAGTGCTTTTCCAGGCATCCAGATTGCAACATTTCATTCATTTCTTCAGGCCTCTAAAATTTATATTTACTCCTACTTTTCAAATGAGGACACTGAGGCACAGATACTGAGTAAATCCCCAACAATTACAGGGGTGTTACGAGGAAAAGTCAGGATTTGCACTCAAATCTGTGTTGCCAAAGTACCACCGCTCTTTACACTAACTGTTGCGAAGCTCCTGGCAACCCAGAGCCTGTTTCCTTTCTTTACTTTCTCATTTGTGAGTAAAACTCAGGTTCTAATTTAATAGAAACCTAGCCTTGAACTTCACTTCAACTCACATTATTCTACATCCAAAGAAGTTTTTATTTTATTTTTCTTAAACAGCAGCCTGTGTGATAAGTCTGAGGAGAAACACAATCTAAAGAATTTCAGCAGCATCCACAGGAAACCAATCATCTGCCTCCTTTCTCTTTTCACTTACCTGAGCCCTTCAACCCTACACAACTGTCCCGTGTCTCCATCTCACCTCTCCTCACTTCCACTGAAGAACAAGGACACTGAGACCAAAATGGAAACAAACTTCTCAAAAAGAGAGAGCCAGAACCGCAGGTCCATTCAGCAAGTACATCAGGCCCCTGCGTGCTGTCCCTGCGTACTCAACAACCACAGACTGAATTTATCTCAACTAAAAAGAAATGGGATTTTTTTTTTCTTAAACTCCTTTCCTGTTCTTATCTCTAATAAATTTCAGTTGAAACCTATTGAACTAGCATTCATAGAGAATGGACATCTTTAAGCTAGTGCATTAGAGGTAAATTTATTCATAAAGAAACTAACAATACTAGCTGAGCCCATCTTTAACCATATTTAATTCCACCACATAATCAAACTCATGTTATAAAAATCAAATTTTAAAAACTTTTTATGAATTTGTAATGGAAAAACTTTATTTGAACTACTATTTAGTGGGAACTTCATGCAAAATTTTTCTCAGCCCTCCTTCACGCAAAATTTCAAAGCAAGGACATTTTTTCAATGTTTGCAATATGACATTTTAGGCTCAAAACAACTAAATCAACTATATTCATCATTTCCCAATAAATATCATGGCAACAATCTGGCTATGTGACAAAATACTTCCAAGCGCTGACTTCCTGTTCTAGGACTGTAGGCAGTTTGAACCACAAGAAGAGCTATTTTTCTCTAAGAGACAGTTCAGCACAGCTACATATAATAAAGACTTGAACAGATTAAAAGAAATAAAAAAGTAAAGTACAACTTTATTACGAAGGGTTTTACAGGTCCTCAAATGGAATTATGTAAAACTATATAAGATAGCACTCTTGCTGGCACGGGCTTCAAAACATACCTACAACCAGACGACTGCCGCCCGCCTCCACTGCCATACTTGGTAGGAGGCACTGCCGCCTTCCCGTGCAGAGCTGCAGCCATCTCCCAGTCGCTGCGTGTGCAGTAAGGCCCACTCCAGGTACTCCACGTAAAACTAAAGAGCACTTACCATACTTCTTTTATCCTGCCATACCTTTACATTCTTCCATAACATTCGTCATCATTTAATATAGAATAAAATCTATTTATGTTTATTGGCTATTTTTTCTTATCTGAAAATAAACTCTGCAAGGCAGTCATCTTTGTTTTTTCATGTACTCTAATTGGCACTCAGAATAATCAGAACAGGATACACGCACAATATTTACAGAATAAATGAATAAGTAAATTTCAGCTTTTCAACAAAGACCAAGAACCAGATCATGCACTAAGTAGTCAATTATGTTTTGGAAACATTAATTATGACAAAAATATTCATAATGTGTTCTTATTAGAGAGGTCACCATACCAGATAAAATGAGCAGTTCAATGATTTCTGCATCTCCAAGATAGGCAGCAGCATGCAGTGGGGTTCTCTTTTCACTGTCCTGTAATAAGCAGGGAAAGTAGAACTTAAGTTTTAAAATAAGGTTAATTTTCACATTGTATAAATGAAAAAAAATCATTATTAACTACAAACACTACTTGCACAGCTTTAGTCTAATCTTTTAATCTTATTAATTAAATAAAAGGTATTTCCCTGTAGGAAGAAGCAAAGTCTTAAAAAAACCCCTTTTTAAAAAAAATACTAGCATAAAGTACAGCAAAGAATAAACACAAAGCTCTAACATGACCAAGAAATAGCTTCTTACACTTTATGTGCATACAGATCTGGTTGCTGATACCCATTGACAAATCTCTTTTACTTTATATTATTCTTTTATTTTCACCAATGTATTTACACAGCTTAGAAATATTGATTAGCCGGCGCCGCGGCTCACTAGGCTAATCCTCCGCCTTGCGGCGCCGGCACACTGGGTTCTAGTCCCGGTTGGGGCGCCGGATTCTGTCCCGGTTGCCCCTCTTCCAGGCCAGCTCTCTGCTGTGGCCCGGGAGTGCAGTGGAGGATGGCCCAAGTGCTTGGGCCCTGCACCCCATGGGAGACCAGGAGAAGCACCTGGCTCCTGCCATCGGATCAGCGCGGTGCGCCGGCTGCAGCGCGCCAGCCGCGGCGGCCATTGGAGGGTGAACCAATGGCAAAAGGAAGACCTTTCTCTCTGTCTCTCTCACTGTCCACTCTGCCTGTCAAAGATTAAAAAAAATATATATATTGATTGACCTTATTAAATAAAACAAATCTTAAGAAATCAAAAGATTCACTTATCAAAATGTTTCCATAGGAAAACCCAGTCACAAAGAGAAAACATCTCTGGGGAATTAAAATTATCCTTTAACGCTATCTTACAATTTTTCTTTATGTTGTTGTCAGTATTAATTTCAACCTCAAAGAATACTGATTCTGTTTTAGTATAAAAAGTACATATTCCTCCAGGAGGAGAAGCTACATTTAATGCATTGCTTCATGGACCTCTTCCTTGAAAATAGTGCTCTCCAGTTAGGGAAGCAAGATCTTAGGGTAAGGCCACATTCAGGGATTTTTATTTTAGGATTTATTGATTTTGTTTGAAAGGCAGAGTTAGAGGGGAGGGGAGGGAAGGGGAGGAGAGGAGAGGGGAGGAGAGGGAGAGTATTTCACATTTGAATTCACTCCCCAAATGGCCACAACAGCCAGGGCTAAAAGCCAGGGAGCCTGGAACTCCACCTGGGTCCCCCATGTGCATGGCAGGGGCCAGTACTTGAGCCATCTCCTGCTGCTTTCCAAGGTGCATTAGCAGAGAGCTGGATTGGAAATGGAGCGGCTGGGACACGAACTGGCACTTCATGTGGCAGCCTAACCTGCTAAGCCACAATGCTGGCCCCATATTCAGGGATTTTTAATTGATACTTTCCCCCTCCCTCCAAAACACACACACACACAAATTTTAAAATAGAGTGTTGCTGAACTGGCTGCATTTGCCAAGGTTTAGAAGAACTTATTCTGAAACTTAAATCCAGTATCTCTGACGAAGGTGAAAGGCTGTTAGTAGCTTTCTGCTGTTCTCCCTTTTGTCCACAGGAATAAGTTTTAGCTGGTCATTTAGCATGCAGAGAGAGAGAGTACATTCCTAGCCTCCCTTACAGCTGTGTTACTTAATGTGGTAGTGCAAGTTTCCAGATCATCTTCAACACAAAAGACCACTACTCCAGAGCTGGGCTAATCTTCTTCCATTTTGCAAGGCTGGAAGGCAGATAGAAACCTGAACCACAACTGACCATGCAGATATGGGCCAGTATCTTAAGACTGTTAAGCAAGAAGATCCTAAACAATCCTCACCAGCTTGAAATACTGACTTTCAGACAAAGAAATCATTTATTTAAAATTGGTATTTTCAATTGCCCTGTGTATTTTGATATTTTTATTTAGAAGTTTTGTTTGCTTTCTGATATTAGGTGTAAGTTACTCTGTGTTACATATAATATCTTTTTACCCCTTATTAATATTTTACAGCAGTATTTTTTGTAATGTGAGGCTGCAGAATTTTTCCCTTTTGTTATTCTGTATGTGAAAGATTACAACATAAAGCTACTCTGCGATTTGAGTGCTCAGAACTGAACATTTCTGTAGACCCTGTGGCATTTGTCTCTCTAGTGTGATACATAAAGGTGCAATTAACAGATTTATTATTCTAATTAAGTGTGCTTTCACACATCAGCAGTATAAAAGCTAACATATTATATGGTCTTGCAACAGTTTTAAGCCTCTGCATAATTAATACTAAAAATGCATGATTTCTTTTCTAATAGACTTCTAAAATTATAATTTTAGGGTTAACTTTGTACAGTTGACTTTTTGACATAGCAAGGCCAAATAACTTTCAGAATATTTTTTTCTTCTGTGTTAAGTAAAAAGGACATTTTTCACATATAAGTGGGCTAACCAGTATTTTCAAAAGAATTTATCACCGTGCAACAAACACTAGCTTGTCGTTAATTATGGCAAGTTCCTTATTGGTGTATGTGAAATTAGCAAAAACTGCAGTTGTAACACAATTGAATGATTCTCCCCCACAAACACTCTATCACCCAGGTTAACTTACAGTTCTATTAACATCGAGGTTGATAAAATACTATTGACAAAAAAAGATTACAAAAAAACCAAAATTATTTGGCATGTCCATCTTACATGCTACATCTCCTACAAAAAACTAAATATTCTAACAGTGGAGAAATGAAAAGTTAACCTCACTGCTGATGTATGCATGATCTAGTACACAGATGTCATTTTATTTTCAAAGCACTACAGTGAAATATATAAATAAAAAAAAATTTTTAGTCCAGCGCCACGGCTCACTTGGCTAATCCTCCACCTGCAGCATCAGCACTCTGGGTTCTAGTCCTGGTCAGGGCGCCGGATTCTGCCCCAGTTGCTCCTCTTCCAGTCCAGCTCTCTGCTGTGGCCCAGGAAAGCAGTGGAGGATGGCCCAAGTGCTTGGGCCCTGCACCCGCATGGGAGACCAGGAGAAGCACCTGGCTCCTGGCTTCGGATCGGCATAGTGCGCCGGCTGTAGTGGCCATTTGGGAGGTGAACCAACAGAAGGAAGACCTTTCTCTCTGTCTCTCACTGTCTAACTCTGCCTGTCAAAAAAAAATTTTTTTGGCCGGTGCTGCGGCTCACTAGGCTAATCCTCTGCCTGCAGCGCCGGCACCCCGGGTTCTAGTCTCTGTTGGGGCGCCGGTTCTGTCCCGGTTGCTCCTCTTCCAATCCAGCTCTCTGCTGTGGCCCGGGAGTGCAGTGGAGGATGGCCCAGGTCCTTGGGCCCTGCACCCACATGGCTCCTGGCTATGGATTGGTGTTACCCGCCGGCCTTGGCGGCCACTTGGGGGGGGTGAACCAATGGAAAAAGGAAGACCTTTCTCTCTGTCTCTCTCTAACTCTGCCTGTCAAAAATTTTTTTTTAAAATTTTAGATACTTTATTTTGGGGTCCTCTACCCATATTAGAATACAGTTACCATTTCCAAAATTAAAATATATATATATGACAAATTCAGGGCTGGTGTTGCAGTGCAGTGGGTTAAGCCACCACTTGCAATGCCACTAGCATCCCATATCAGAGAGTCAGTTCCAAACCCAGCTGCGCTGCTTCCCATCCTGCTTCTTGCTAATGCGCCTGGGAAGGCTGCAGATGATGGTTCATCTGCTACCCACGTGGGAGACCAGGACGCAGTTCCAGGCTCCTAGCTTTGGCCTGCCACAGCCATCTGGAAAGTGCAACAGTGGAAGGAAGATCTCTCCCGCCCGCTCTCTGCCTTTGTCTCTCCCCCCCTCCACCTACTTGGTCTCCCTCCTTCCCTCTCTGTTCTCCCCATCACTCAGTTTTTCAAATAAATAAATCACTTTTTAAAAATGAAAATTTTATTTCATTTTTAAATAATTTTTTGGTTTAGGAAAGTCAATTAAGAAAGAATGGTTGGGAACACTAAGACTATATTGGGAAAAAAACTATAAAATCAAAAACCCATGCTAGGCAAAAGAAGGATTATATATCTATGGAGAATCTAAAAAAGGCTTAACAATAGTATGTAAAGATATTATAAAGATACATATATAACTTAAAATTGTGGTCTCTTTGTATATTTCTTCTTTTAATCACAATTCTAAATCATAATCAAATTATAAATAACTATAAATTGTAATTATAATTTAATTTAAATTATAAGTTATAATTATACTTTAATTTTAATTGTAATTGTAATTTTAATTGTGATACTGGTTTTGTCCTTACAAAAGTACTCAAGAGAGGGTGGTATAGGGCTATTGATGTCAAACTACTTATTAGTAAGCTGATGGCTTCTGTATCTCAAACCATGATTTAAAAAAAAAAAAAGTAGTCTTGTGGAAATTAAAGAAATATTTATTTGAAAGGCAGAATCACAGAGAGGCAGAGGCAGACAGAGAGAGATAGAGACAGAGAGAGAGAGAGATCTTCCATCTGCTGGTTCACTCCCCAGATGGCTACAATAGCCAGAGCTGGGCCAATCTGAAGTCAGGATCCAGGAGCTCCAGCATGGGTGCAGGGGCCCAAGGACTTGGGCCATCTTCTACTGCTTTCCCAGGCCATAGCAGAGAGCTGGATCGGAAGTAGAGTAGCCAGGATTCAAACTGGCGCCCATATGGGATGCCAGCACTGCAGGCGGCAGCTTTACCTGCTACACCACAGCGCAGGCCCCAAGAGAGCACTTTTTTTATTTTAATATATATACTGCCAAGAAATAGAATGCTCTGAACAGAAACCACTCCAACAGCTACATCTAGCTAACACTAAAATATCTGGATTTATTCAAATATGGGTCCTATTTTAATCATTTGCTAAAAAGGACTCTGTGTCTAGACTTTTCAGTATTACTCTTCATAGTTTTAAATATGATCAGATATAATCAAACTGAGGAATGTATCTAGTGAACATAGTTTATCATGTTCAGATAGCACAGGGACAAGGAAAATGAGTCATTTGTATATGCGAGATGTCTGTAATTCTGTGACTCAATACTTCGAACACTACTAATGTGTTAGATGACTCATATGATCATGCTTTTTCCTCTCTATAAATCAAGTTAAAAAAAAGGGGAACTGGCTAATTTTGGAAGAAAATTTATGTGTCATATTTTATTTTACTACAGTTAAATGCTGGAAACTAGGCAATAAGATTCCCTTCAGAAAAATCTGTAAAAATGAAAAAATGAGTATTTCCTTATACACAGCAATACACTTCAAGGAATTTTTTTTAAAGACGAAGATAGGGCTGGCGCTGTGGCATAGTAGGCTAAGCATCCACCTGCAGCGCTAGCATCCCATATGGGCGCTGGCTGCTCCTCTCCTGATCTGGCTCCCTGCTATGGCCTGGTAAAGCAGAAGAGGTTGGCCCAAGCGCTTGGGCCCCTGCACCCGCATGGGTGACCCAGAGGAAACTCCTGGCTGCTGGCTTCAGATCGGCCTAGCTCTGGCTGTTGCAGCCATTTAGGGAGTGAACCCATGGATGGAGGACCTTTTTCTTAGTCTCTCCCTCTCTCTGTGATGCTCTCTCTCAAATAAATTAAAAAAAAAAAAATCTTAAAAAAAAAAAAGATGTAAATAGTACTAAAATGTGCAGATACAATGAATAAGTATATTTATTGAATGATTACAGAAAGCAAAATGCTGGGCTGGGGCTGTGGCTCAACAGGCTAATCCTCCACCTAGCGGCGCCGGCACACTGGGTTCTAGTCCCGGTCGGGGCGCCGGATTCTGTCCCAGTTGCCCCTCTTCCAGGCCAGCTCTCTGCTATGGCCCGGGAAGGCAGTGGAGGATGGCCCAAGTGCTTGGGCCCTGCACCCCATGGGAGACCAGGAGAAGCACCTGGCTCCTGCCTTCGGATCAGTGTGATGCGCCGGCCACAGCGCGCCAGCCGCAGTGGCCATTGGAGGGTGAACCAATGGCAAAGGAAGACCTTTCTCTCTGTCTCTCTTTCTCACTGTCCACTCTGCCAGTAAAAAAAGAAAAAAAAAAAAAAAAACTACTGAAATGACAGATACACTGGGCATCCTATTCCAAGTACTGAATTTACTTCATCCTACAAATTTAGTAGTTACTGGATACTTCCAATTAAGACCCACCTGCTTTTCATACTAGAGAAATAAAACACCAGAATTATAATATACATCAGTAACAGGGCCAACAAGAATCACAACTAGGAATGATGTTAAGAAATTGGAAGAAATAGAGTTCCCTAGTTCCAGATTCCCTCACAAAAATCCAACTATCATCTATTCATAGAGAAGAATATCTTTGTAAATACCCTAGCACTCTGGAGAGAGGCTGAGATACCCTCTTGGATGAAAGAACTGAGAAAAGCCATGTTGGAAGGGTAAGAGGAATCATTTTCCTTTGACTGGGTGAGCACACTGCTCCACAGAGAATTTTTCTGGGAGCATGGTTTCTACAGTGAGAAAAGAAAACCAGAGGAGGACATTCAGCTTCTCCAGCATCCTGGGATGTTTCAGACAGTCCCAGAGACCACTGCGAGTGAAAGGGCTCAATCATCTGGGGTCAGCTACACAGGGCCAGAAGCATGGACAGAGGTCCCAGTGAGCAGTAAAGGATCTTAGTTAGTGGCTCTGAGGTGCCTCACTACAGAAACCAACGTCACTCTGCAAGAAGCACAGTAGACAGGTCTGCCACGCTTGAGTCCCTAGGCTTCATCAGCCTGGATGCTCCACTTTAGGGTTCCCTAGACCTGAAGCAAGTGCATGACAGTGAGTATGTGCACAAGGCAGTATCCCGCCCCACCTGACCCTAGTAGCTTGTAAGAGCCCCACCCAGTCTCAAAGCTCTGTGCAAGACTTCCTCAGTACAGCAAACAACACTATGCCCACGTTATCATTTTGGGGGTGGGGGTGGGGTGGTGAGGAAGCAAAGATTTCGAAGCAGTAAACCCAGAGACCTTGCCTATCCTCGGAGCCCAGCCTGGGACAGCAGTGCTATTCAGTCAGAGAATACACCTCTGTTAGAGGTGATCACAGATCCCAGCCATCATCTATCGCATCACTGCACCACAGCAGCTCCACTCAACCTCACAGCAGAGGTAACGGACAAGCCAACTACAGAAACTGACAGCAAATTCTGCTGGTCCACAGATGCTATCAGCTACCCCAGCAAGAAACTCATGCTAGACTGCTGAAGAGCTATCATCACCAAAGAACACCAACAAACCTGAAGATACGGTTATTTCCATGCAAAATGCAGACAGCAACACAAGAACACAAGAATTTTGAAGAATCAGGGCAATGTGACACCATCAAAAGGAACTAATGAAGCTTAAATGATGGACCCTGAAGAAACGGAGATCTATGAAATGACAAAGAATTAAGAATAATCTTGGGGCTGCTTCTATGGTATAGTGGGTAAAGCCTCCGCCTACAGTGTTGGCATCCCATATGGGTGCAGGTTCGAGTCCTGGCTGCTCCACTTCCAATCCAGCTCTCGGCTCTGGAAAAGCAGAAGATGGCCCAAGTCCTTGGGCCCCTGCACCTGTGTGGGAGACCCTGAGGAAGCTCCTGGCTCCTAGCTTTGGATCAGTGCAGCTCCACCTGTGGCAGCCAACTGGGGAGTGAACTAGCGGATGGAAGACCTCTCTCTCTCTGCCTCTCCTTCTCTCTCTGTGTAACTCTGACTTTCAAATAAACACATCTTAAAAAAAAAAAAAAACACCTCCTTATCCCATAATAAAAAATAATAATTTAAAGAAATTAAGAGCAACTTTTTTCTATACACACAAAATGTGGATAGAGTATTAAATGAAATTTGGGCAATGATTCATGATGAAAGTGAAAACTTGGACAAAGAAACAGAACAATAAAAAAAGAAAATGTGCAAATAGAGGGTACAATAATTGAACTGAAAAAAAAACGGCAGAAAGCTTTAAAGGAAGATTTAATCAAGCAGAAGAATCAGTGAGCTAGAGACAGGACATTTAAACTAACCCTCTCAGAGAAGCAAAAAGAAAAAAGAATGAAGAGGGCCTATGAGAATATGGTTCACAATTCGCAGAACTAACTTGCATATAGGAAGTAGAAGAGAGAGAAAAAAGAAAGCATATATAAGAAAATAGTGGTTCTATGAGGCCGGTGCTGTGGCGTAGTGGGTCAAGCCATTGCCTGTAGTGCCAGCATCCCATATGGACGCTGGTTCAAGTCCCAGCTGCTCCACTTCCAATCCAGCTCTCTGCTATGGCCTGGGATAGCAGTAGAAGATGGTCCAAGTCCTTGGGCCCCTGCACCCGTGTGAGAGACCCAGAAGAAGCTCCTGGCTCCTGGCTCCAGATAGGCGCAGCCCCAGCAGTTGCGGCCAACTGGGGAGGGAACCAGCAGATGGTTTCTCTCTCTGCCTCTCTGTGTAGCTCTTTCAAACAAATAAATAATATTTTTTAAAAAAGGAAAGTAGTGGTTCTACTTTTCCAAATATGGGGAAATATGTAAAAATTCAGGTATAGGAACCTCAGAGTTTGCCAACAAAATTCAAATCAAAGAGAAGTTCATCAAGGTACATTATAATCAAACTATCAAAAATCACAGATGGGCGAGCATTTTCCAAGTGTTTTGAAAACTCTAGCTGAGACAATTTGCATCCCAAATAGGAGTTATCTGAGTCTGAGTCCAAGCTCTGTCTCGTAATTCCAGGTTCCTACTGATGAACACCCTGAGACAGCAGGTGATAGCTCAAGTGGTTGGGCTGCTGCCACACCCATGGACATGGAGACCCTAGACTGAGTACCCACCACGAACTTTGGCACAAACCCAGTCTGGGCTGTTGTGGGCTTCCGGGAGCAAACCACCAAGTGGGAGATCACTGTCTCTTGTCTCTTAAATAAAAATGTTGAGAGAAAAAGATCAAAGATAATAAATTGTTGAAGTAGCAAGAGATTAGAAACATATACAAAGGAATCGAGTTCTTTAAGCGTGGATAAAATGTCACTAATTTACTGTAAAGGTGGTATGTAAAGCAATTTTATAATAAATATGAAGGTTAAAACACAAAACTATCAAAAATAACTGTAGCTTCAATAAATTACTAAGGGGAACAAATTACATAAAAACATTAACCTTTGATATCCAAATCATAAATGTAAATGAGGGGGAAAGTGCAGAATTTTTGAGTGTTATTGAAGTTGTTGTCACTTCAGAGTACTCTAATAGAAAGTGTTTTATGTAAGCCTCCCAGTAACTACAAAACAAAAATCTCTTAAGTTGGAGGGTAGTGTTGTGGTATAACAGGTAAAGTCATTGCCTGCATCACCAGCATCCCATATGGGTGCTGGTTCAGGTCCTGGCTGCTCCACTTTCAATGGCCTGTGAAGAGCAGTAGAAGATGGCCCAAGTGTTTAGGCCCCTGCCACACACATGGGAAACCTGGAAGAAATGCCTGGTTCCTAACTTTGGCCTACCCCAGTACATGCCAAACATGTCTCTCTCACTCTCTTTCTAAATCTGTAACTCTTTCAAATAAATAAATGAATCTTAAAAAAAAAAAAAGAAAGAAAGAAAAACCCTGAATAGTTACACAAGACTCAGAAAAGATTCAACGATTCAAAGCATACCGCCAATTAAAAAAAAAAATAAAAAACCCATCTAACAATCAAACTTCCAAGGAAGACAGCAAGAGAAAAAAAAAAAAAAAACTACAACAAAACAATCAGAAAACAGATTACAAAATATCTATAGCCAGTCCTCACCTATCAATGATTACCTTGAATGCAAATGACTCAAACTTATCAACCAAAAAGATGAATTTGTAAAAAAGCAACAAAAAAGCCCATCGAAGATCCAGCTATGTGTTGTCTATAAAAGATTCACTTTATTAGTGAGGAAAAACAGACTGAAAATGAAGGGATGAAATCAAGATACTGATGGAAAAAAGCCAAAAGATGTCAAGTGTAACTGTAATTATATGGGACAAAGTAGATCATGTCAATAATTGTAAAGAGACAGAGTGGGTAATTATATAATGATAAAAATCACGATTCATCAAGAGCCTATAACAATTATAAATAAATATACAATTAACATTAGAGCATAAATATATAAAGCACATGATCTCAAGGGACAGATAACAATACAGTAATAGTAGGGACTTCAATACCTTAATTTCAACAATGAACAAATCACACAGAAAAATCAATAAGGACACACACACTGGACTTAAATTACACTTTAGACTAAATGACAGACATACACATAATATTTTAACCAACAGTCAAATAATATACGTTATTCTTAAGTGCATGTGGGAACATTCTCCAGATTAGGTCATATGTTAGGTCACACAGTAAGTCTCAAATGTAAAAAGACTGAAAACATATGCAGTACATTTCCCACTGCATGGCCATGAAACGAAAAATCATAAATATGTGGAAATTAAGCAATATGCTTCCGAAAAATCAATGAGTCAATGAAGAAATCAAGAAGAAATGGACAATACCCAAGACAAATGAAAATGGAGGGTCCAGTGCTGTGGTGCAGTAGGTTAAGCCACTATATGTAGCATCCCATATGTGTGCCAATTCAAGTTCTGTGTGCTCCACTTCTGACCCAGCTCCCTGCTACTGGCCTAGGAAAGCAGCAGAAATGGCCCAAGTGCTTGGGTCTCTGCCCCCACATGCAAGACTCAGATGAGGTTCCTGGCTCCTGGCTTCAGAGTGGCCCAGTCTCAGTCATTATGATCATTTGGGGAGTGAACAAGTGGATGGAAGCTCGTTCTTGCTCTCGCGCTCTCTCTCTCCCCTTCTTTCCCTCTCTTGCTCTAATTCTTTCAAATAAATAACAAAATCTTTAAAAAAAATGGAAACACAACATATCAACCTTACAGTGAGAAGTACTTGTATCAAAAAAAGAAGATATCAAAATAATCCAATGTTATAACCTGAAAAAGAAACAAACTAGGCTCAAAGTTAGCAGAAGGATTACAATAACAAAACTGAGTAGAAATAAACAAGAGATTATAGAGAAATAGAAAAAATCTAAAAACTAAGAGTTGGCTTTTTAGGGAAAAAAAGACAAATCCTTTAACTACACTAAGATAAAAGACACAAATACAAAAACTCAGAAAAGAGATAATACCACAGACTTTTTATACAAAGGAGACACAATCGATAAGAAACTACTATGATCAAATATATGACAACAAATTGATAACCAAGAAAAATGTGTAAGCTCAAGAACATACAACCTACCAAGACAGACTCAAGAAGAAACAGAAAACCTGAATAAAGCAATAAAGAGAAAGGAGTTCAGATTAGAACAGAAAATTTCACATCAAAGGAAAGCCCAGGATCTCACAGCTTCATTGCTGAAACTCTAGGAAACATCTAAAGAACTACTATCAATTATTCTCAAATTCATTAAAAACTTCAAGGGGTAGAAATATATCCAAACCCATTTCATGAAGCCAAAATTATCCAGGTACAAAATCAACAAAACCATAAGCCAGTATCTCTGAAGAACACAGATGCAAAAATCCTCAATAAAATAGCAGCAAACTGAATTCCACAGCACATTAAAAAGATCACTCATTATGTTCAAGTGGGGTTCATTACAGAGATGCAAGGATGGTTCAAGATAAGCAAACCAATTAACACTATACTTTATATTAACAGAAACACAAAAGCCAGATGATTATTTCAACAGATGATGAAAAGGCACTTGACAAAAAATTCTACATCCCTAATGGGAGTGTCTAGGTTAGTCTCAGCCTGCTCCTGATTCTAGCTTCCTGCTCAAGTGCAGACTGGGGGGAAGCAGCGATGGTACAAGTAGTTGGGTCCCTGCCACCCATGCAGGACACCCAGACTGCTGGCCATGCTTGGCTTTGCCCAGGTCACTGCAGGCATTTGACTGAGTGGATCAGTGGATGAGAGCGCCTTCTCTCTGCCATCAAATAAACAATCAGTGTAAAAGAAGGGTTAAGTTTGTGAGACCTACTGCACACCAGGATGATATAGTCAATAAAAACATACTATGCATTCCGAAATAGCTAAAAATGTAAATTTCAAAGATTTCACAAGAAAATGAACAAGCAAGACAGTCATTAACTTGATTTAATCAATCCATATTGTATGCATGGATGGTCACGTATAATCTCAATTCAAATTAAGTTTATAATAATTTTTAAAAGATTGAGGAAATAGATATGAAATCATCTGTCTGCAGAATTTTAAATTATCAAATGCAACCGACTTGTTTGTATTTCAAAAATACTATTAAACTATTACAGAAAATTGCCATTTCACAAAATATGTAAGATCTAAGTCTGAGGCCGGTGCTGTGGCTTAACAGGCTAATCCTCCACCTTGCGGCGCCGGCACACTGGGTTCTAGTCCCGGTTGGGGCGCCAGATTCTATCCCGGTTGCCCCTCTTCCAGGCCAGCTCTCTGCTATGGCCCGGGAAGGCAGTGGAGGATGGCCCAAGTGCTTGGGCCCTGCACCCCATGGCAGACCAGGAGAAGCACCTGGCTCCTGGCTTCGGATCAGCGAGATGTGCCGGCCGCAGCGGCCATTGGAGGGTGAACCAACGGCAAAAAGGAAGACCTTTCTCTCTCTCTCTCTCTCTCACTGTCCACTCTGCCTGTCCAAAAAAAAAAAAAAAAGATCTAAGTCTTAAACCATTCAGTAGTTCGTTCTCAATAGTTACAGAAAGAAAGAGACCTTCCCCCTACTGGTTCACCCCCCAAATGGCTGCAACAGCTGAGGCTGGGCCAGGCCTAAGTCAGGAAGCTGGAACTTCATCTGGTCTCTCCAGCATGTGGGCCATATTCTGCTGCTTTCCCAGGAACATTTCCAGGGAGCTGGACAGGAAGTGAAGCTGCCAAGCCTCAAACCCATGTTATTATGGGATAGCAACAACATTGGCTCTAAAATGCTGAATTATTTTACAGATTCAATGGAATTTCAGTAAAAATGCCAATGGCATTCCTAACAGAAATAGAAAAAGTAATCCTAAAGTTCCCATGGAGGCCGGCGCCGCGGCTCACTAGGCTAATCCTCCACCTTGCGGCGCCGGCACACCGGGTTCTAGTCCCGGTCGGGGCACCAATCCTGTCCCGGTTGCCCCTCTTCCAGGCCAGCTCTCTGCTGTGGCCAGGGAGTGCAGTGGAGGATGGCCCAAGTCCTTGGGCCCTGCACCCCATGGGAGACCAGGAGAAGCACCTGGCTCCTGCCATCGGATCAGCGCGGTGCGCCGGCCGCAGCGCGCCTACCGCGGCAGCCATTGGAGGGTGAACCAACGGCAAAAGGAAGACCTTTCTCTCTGTCTCTCTCTCACTGTCCACTCTGCCTGTCAAAAAAAAAAAAAAAAGTTCCCATGGAACCACAAATGATACTGATATCTAAAGTAATCTTGAGCAAAAAGATCAAAGCTGGAAGAATCACAGTACCTGATTTCAAAACACAGCTCAGGGCAATAATAAACAAGACACCACGATAGTGGCGTAACAACACACAGATCAATGGGACAGAATGGAGAACAGAGATAAATCCACTCATATCGAGTGGCTGACTTCTGGCAAAGGCATCAAAAACAATGAATGGAGAAAGGACAGCCTCCTTAATAAATGCTGAGGGAAAAACTGGTTATTCACATGCAGATGAATGAAACCATATCCTAATTTCTTATCATGTACAAAAATCAACTCCACATGGATCAAAAACCTAAATGTCAGACCTGAAACTGAGAAACAATTAGATGAAAATATAGGGGAAACGTGTTAAGATATTACTATATGCAATGATTTTTCAAAGAAAGGACCATCAGTGCATAAACAAAAGCAAAAATGAATACACGGAATTGTATCAAACCAGAACTTTACACAACAAAGAAATCAATCAATAGTGAAGAAATGGCCCGTACAATTGGAGAAAATATTCATAAATTACTGTGACAGAGATTATCCAGAATATATAAGCAGCTCAAAAACTTACCAACAAAATAATCTGATTAAAAATGCAGGCAAATGATCTGAATAGACAAAAAGAATACACAAATGGCCAACAAGTATTATGAAACATGGTCAACATCACTAATCATCAGGGAAATGGAAATTAAAAGCATAGTAACATACCATCTCACCTCAGCCACAATGAGTGTTCTGCCCCCCAAAAGGCAAAAAGTAGCAAATGCTGTCAGTTTGTAGAGAAAAAGGTATTGTATACACTGTTAATGGGAATGCAAGTTACTACAGTCACTGTGGAAAAAAGTATGGAGATTTCTCAAAAATCTAAAAACTATAATAACAATCCTGCTATCTTACTTCTGGTATATGTACCACAAGGATAAAACAGCTTATCAAAGAGATACCTGCACCCCATTTACTGGAGTACTCCTCACAATAGCCAAGATTTGCAATCAACTTAAGTGTACACCAATGGATAGATGGACAAAGAACACATGGTATAAATATCCAACAGAATACTGTTCAGCATTAAAAAGGATAAAATTCTATCATTTGTGGGAAAACAGATGCAACTGGAGAATATTATGTTAAGTGATACAAGCCAGTCACAAGAAGACAAATATTGTATATTCCCACTTATATGTAGAAGCTGAAACAGTTCATCTCAAAGAATGATAGAGTACAACAGTGATTACTACAGGCAGAAAGGGTAGGAGGGGAAGGGAGGACCATTGAAAGAGGTTGGATAATGGGTATCAAAATACAGTTAAATAAAGTGTTCTGCAGCAGCTGAGTGACAGTGGTTTAAAGTAACTTATTAAATATTTTATGAAGAACAAAGAAAGGAGTTTAGAGGCTCTAAACATAAAGAAATGATACACAAATAAAGTGACAAAAATGCTGGGGCTGGAATTGTGGCACAGTAGGTAAAGCTACCACCTACAATGCCAGCATCCCATATAGCACCGGTTCACGTCCTGACTGCTCCACTTCTGATCCAGCTCCCTGCTAATGGCCTGGGAAAAGCAGCGGAAGATGGCCCAAGTGTTTAGGCCCTTGCTATCCACGTGGGAAACCTGCACGAAGCACTTAGCTCCAGCCTGGCCCAACCGTGACTGTTCTGGCCATCTGGGGCATGAACCAGTGAGGAAAGACTGATCTATCTCTCCCTCTAAAGATTTTTTAAATGAATCTTAAAAAAAAAAAAAAAAGAAAAAAAAAGAAAAGAAAAGAAAAAGAAAAAGAGGGAGACCGAGAGACAGAAATGCTATTTATCTTGATCTGATCACCACACAGAGTATATACTAAATTATCACACTGTACCCCCTAAGTTTATATACTTATGTGTCAGTTAAAAAGTAAACTGAGGTGTGTGGGGGGGAAGCATTACAGCACAGTGGTTTAAGCTGCCTCCTGGGACACCAGCACCCTATATGAGTGTTAATTTGGGAAAGCAGGAGAAGATGGTCCAGGTACTTGAGCCCCTTCCATCCACATGGGAGACTGGGATGGAGTTCCAGGCTCCTGGCTTTGACCTGGCACAGCCCAGGCTGCTATGGTCACTTGGGGAATGAACCAGTAGAGGGAAAATCATTTCTATCTCTTATCTCTCCCACTCTCTCTATAACTCTGCCTTTCAAATAAATAAATAATTTTTTAGAAAGTTTTAATTAAGAAAGGAAAGAAAAATTAGGGAGTAGGCATTTGGCGTAGTGACTAAGATGCCTGTGTTCCTCCTCAGAGTGACTGGGTTTGATTCCTGGCTCCAGCTGCTGACTCCAGCTTCCTGTCCAGGCAACACTTTGGGAGGCAACAATGATGGCTCAAACAACTGGGCTCCTGCCACCGATGTGGGAAATCTGGACTGAGTTCCTGGCTTTAGCTCTGCCCCAGCTTCAGCCCTTAGAAACATTTAGTGAGTGACTCAATGATAGGAGCACTGTCCATCTGTTTCTCCCTCCCTCTCTACGTCTCAAGCAAATAAAAAAGAAAAGAAAAAATTTACTCACCCATCTATCTAAACTTAAAGTTGGGCAATTTAAAGTAACAAATGCTTACTTAGAAAATATCAACATGTATTACTGAATTTTATTTATGTAAATGATACCAGCGCCAATGGTTGGCTTTTTGAAAATAAAATTCTCAAAACCACAAAAGAAAGAATATAACACAAAATGGGAACAAAAAACAATAGCAATAGATACAAAACAGTTACAAAAATGCTAAGCAGGGGCCTAAGCCTGGTGCACCGGAATGTCATGGGGGCGGTTCAAGTCTCAGCTGCTTCTCTTCCAATCCAGCTCTCTGCTATGGCCTGGGAAAGCAGTTGAAGATGGCCCAAGTGCTTGGACCCCTGCGCCTGCGGAGGAGACCTGGAGGAAGCTCCTGGCTCCTGGCTTTGGATTGGCTCAGCTCCAGCCGTTGCAGTCATTTGGGGAGTGAACCAGCGGATGGAAGACCTCTCTCTCTTTCCTCTGTTACTCTACTTCTCAAATAAATAATAAAATCTTTAAAAAATGCTAAGTAGCAGTCCAACTATATTAGTTATCACTTTGCCGGGGTCTAAAAACACCAGTTTTTAAAAAAGATCAAAAAGACTGGGTAAGAAAGACACTAGATAGTGTCTGTAAAAAAAAAAAAAAAAAAGAAAAGAAAACATTAAAAGTAAATGACAGGGGCTGGCGCTGTGGCTTAACAGGCTAATCCTCCGCCTTGTGGCACCGGCACACCGGGTTCTAGTCCCGGTCGGGGCGCCGGATTCTATCCCGGTTGCCCCTCTTCCAGGCCAGCTCTCTGCTGTGGCCCGGGAAGGCAGTGGAGGATGGCCCAAGTGCTTGGGCCCTGCACCCGCATGGGAGACCAGGAGAAGCACCTGGCTCCTGGCTTCGGATCAGCGAGATGCGCTGGCACAGCGGCCATTGGACAGTGAACCAACGGCAAAAAGGAAGACCCTTCTTTCTGTCTCTCTCACTATCCACTCTGTCAAAAAAAAAAAAAAAAAGTAAATGACAGGAGAGGATTCTGGGAAGAATTTGGCAATGTTTTGCCGATTTGAAAATAATTAGACTTGAGGAATCTGTCCAATTTAACTCTTCTGGAACTCTGTAGCTTATTGAAAGCTTGCAACTTCCAAGGGAAAGCTTAAGCAGGAAAATGGTAATTTGCTTTGGTCAACTGAGGTTAATTTCAATCAATCTCAGCTCTTCATACAATTAACAGCTACCCGCTCTCCATCCCTCAGTACAGGGTAGGCAGTTGTACACATATCACACAAATTCCATGTGTGTTCGGAACAGCCTAGACATAGCTTTTGGAACCTGCATGGGTAAAAAGGATACTATCTTCCAAATATCCAGGATTTCTGCAATTCTGATGATTGTTTCAAATTACAAAGGTACAAACAGAGCGTTGGCAGCAATTATTGCTGAAATTCCCTCCACTGCTACAAAGCCCTTTTGTGACTTCCAGTGCCCTTTTTGACCTCCTTTCATTTTTCTTTCTCCCTTCTGGGAACCAGACAACATTAAAGACTAAAATATTCAAAAACAATCACAAATTCAAGGGAAATTACAAAGTCACCACACATGTTCAGGGAAAGGTGCAAACTCAGAATTAGCAAAGTCCAAGTTTACCCTTAAGACTGCTTCTGAGCAAAGTGGCCACCTAACAAAAACAAAATCAAAAACCAGAAAACTGCAAAGGATGCAAACCTGTGGATGAGGGAGAACCTAACTTCCAGAATTAATCCATTATTAGCCTTACCTGTCCAAACAATTAATACCACTGCCAACAACAACAACAAAAAAATCACACGTCATACAAAGAAACTAGTCCGTAGACTACGTTTTAAAAGCAAGCATTTGGTCTAGTAGTTTAGATGCAGCTTACGACACTCACCTCCCATACTAGAGTGTCAGAGTTTGAGTCCTAACTCTGCTCCCAATTCTGGCTTCTTGTCAGTGTGCACCCTGGCAGGCAGCAGACGATAGGTGGCTCACACAGCTGGATCCCTGCTACCTCTGTGGAGACTTGCATTGAGTTCTGGCTTCTGGCTTTGGCCTGGCCTCGTCCTGGTTGTGGTGCACATTTGGAATTACAGTAAAACAGATCTCTCTCTCTCTCTCTGCCTCTCAAATAAATAATTTTAAATCAGTCTGTAAAATCATGCACAAAAGGGTAAAGTTAAAAATCATCCATGTAATACTACTACCTTATCTGACCGCCCATTATTTACCTTCATTGAAATCTCACGTATGTGGTTTCAGGTTACTGTCTAGTGTCTTGACTTCTACTTGGGGAATCCTGTCAGTATTTTTCTCAAGGCAAGTACTCCTAGCTCACTAGGAGCTCCCATGTTCTTCCTGCCCTTCTCTCATTTCCTCTTGGAACTTCCACTTGATAATGTCCCACTGATACATTAAGCTATTTTTTCTTTACTTTTTTTTTTTAATATTTATTTTATTTATTTGAAAAAGTTACAGAGAGAGAGGTCTTCTATCCGCTGGTTCACTCCCCAGATGGCTGCAACAGCCGGAGCTGTGCCGATCCAAAGCCAGGAGCTTCTTTCGGGTCTCCAACGTGGGTGCAGGGGCCCAGAGACTTGGGCCATCTTCTACTATTTCCCAGGCCATAGCAGAGAGCTGGATTGAAAGAGGAGCAGCTGGGACTAGAACTGGTGCCCACATGGGATGCTGGCACTTCAGGCCAGGGCTTTAACCCGCTGTGCCACAGCACCAGCCCCAATTTTTTCTTTTCTTCAATCCTCTTTCTGTCCTGAAATTCTAGTTTCCTTTGTCTTATCTTCAGGGTCATTTTTCCTATTTGCCTTTGAATTACTCTAGTTAATTCTTCATATCAGTTATTCAAATTTCCAGCTTTAGAATATTTTTTCTCTCTAGATTTTCTATTTCTGTCTTTATATTTTCATTTTTTCCCCCAAACGTTATTTTCTTGACTTTCTCCCTATCTTTTAGATTTAATCCATCTTTGTCTAGTAGATGTGTCTTCAGGTCTTTTTCAGTGGAGAGTTTCTGTATTTTTTTTTTTTCTCTCCAACTACTTGGTTACCCATCATCTGCTGCCTACCAGGTACACACAAACAAGAAGCTAGAATTGGGAGCAGAGCCAGGACGTAACCCCCAGCACTCTCATGGGAAGTGTGCACCCCAAGCAGCATCTCAACTACTAGGCCATGGGAAAGCAGCAGAAGATGGCCCAAGTCTCTGGGCCCCTGCACCCACATGGGAGACCCGGAAGAAGCTCCTGGCTCTGGATCAGCACAGCTCCAGCCGTTGTGGCCATCTGGGGAGTGAACCAGCAGATGAAAGACCTCTCTCTCTCTCCCCCTCCCTCTTCTTCTCCTTCTCTCTCTGTGTAACTCTACTCTGACTTTCAAGTAAATAAATAAATCTTTAAAAAAAAAAAATAAAGTACTAGGCCAAATATCTGCTATAAGAGACCAACATATTTTTTAAAACAGCAGTTAGTCTAAAGACTAGTAGTATTATTGTAACTTTAGTTTACAACTTCACATTTTCTTTTCTATATAGGGTAAGGGGTAGCGTATTTAAAAATTTGAGTTTTTATAAATCATGTATAAAGATTTAATTTTATGACAAAAAAAAAAAAAAAAAACCAAAGGAGTGGGAACAGAGATGTAAAGAAGCAAGTTTGTATGTTATTATAGTTGGCCTATATCCAAATTAAGAGTCCAACTTTAGGATATTAAATGTAATCCCCATGGTAACTACAAAAAGAATAAGGATTATGGGTATACAAAAGAGGAAATGAGAAAGGAATTTAAAATGTTTCACTACCAAAATAAATCAACTCAACACAAAGAAGACAAGAATTCAAGAAATGAGAGAAAAAACATATGGAACACAAACTGGATAATGACAGAAGTTCCTCCTTATCATCCTTGAAAAAGAAAACTGACATATGTTACAGCATGCATAAACTTGAGTACATTATGCTATGTGAAATAAGCCAGTCACAAACAGGCAAACAGTATGATTCCATTTATATCTGGTACTTAAAGTAGTCGGAATCACACAGAGCAGAATGGCAATTACTGGGAGCTGGGGGGAGAGAGGAATAGGGAGTTACCATTCCTTGGGCACAGAGTTTCCGTTTTGCAAGATGAAAGGCATTCTCGACACCCCTGCGTGGTGATGGCGGTGTAACCCTGTGAATACACACACCACACCACTGCACTGCACTCTTAGCAATGTTGACGACTACTCTTTGTCTGCAATATTTTATACAAAGCAACATAAAGTGAACCGGTCTTCTCAATGGTGCTCAAACAACCGGATATCCATATGCAAAATAAGTAAATCTAGATATAGACCTTACACCTTTCACAAAATTTAACTCAAAATGATCAGTCTTAAATGTAAAACACAAAACTATAAAACTCCACCCATAAAATAACATAGAAGAAAAACTATTCAACATTAGTTTGCACAATGATGTTTTAGATACACCAAAGGCATAATCCAAGAAACAAACAGTAAACTGGACTTCATTAATATTAAAAAGTTCTCATTTGCAAAAGATAGCACCTGAGAATGAAAAGACAAACCACAGACTGGGAGAAAATACTTGCAAAAAATTTATCAAGATAAAGGACTGTTAAAGCTCAACAGTAAGAATGTGAAGAGTCCCTACTCGCTTTAAAAAATGGATGGGGCCAGTGCAGTGACGTATTAGGCTAAGCCTCTGCCTGCAGCGCTAGCATCCCATATGGGCATCAGTTCCAGCCCTGGCTGCTCCTCTTCTGATCCAGCTTTCTGCTTATGGCCTACGAAAGCAGTGGAAGATGGCCCAAGTGCTTGGGCTCCTGCACCAGAAAGAAGCTCCTGGCTTCAGATGGTGCAGCTGTGGCCATTAGGGGAGTAAACCTGTGGATGGAATACCTCTCTCTCTGTTTCTCCTTCTCTGTCTGTAATTCTATTCTACTTCTCAAATAAATAAATAAATAAATCTTAAAAAAAAAAAAAAAAGACTAAATAGGGGCCAGCATCACAGTGTATCAGGTTAAGTAGCTGCCTGTGACACAGTATCTCATATGGGCACTGATTTGAGTCCTGGCTGCTCTACTTTTGTTCCAGTTCCCTGCTAATGTGCCTGGGAAAGCAAAAGCAGATGGCCCAAGTCCTTGGCCCCCTGCATCCATGTGGGAGACCCAGATGAAGCTCCTGGCTTCACCCTGGGGCAGACATGACTATTGTGGCCATTTGGAGAATGAACTAGCAGAAGGAAGATCTCTCTCTCTCTCTCTCTCTCTCTCTCTCTCTCTGTAATCGGTAACTCTGACTTTCAAATAAAACAAATGAATTTTAAAGGGAAAAAAAAAAGGGCTAAATACCGCCAAGGCAAGTAGAGAAATAAGGGGTCTGTTCATACCTGGGGAGAATGCAAATTGGCAGTTAGTTTGGCAGTTTCTTATAAAACAAAACACACTCCCTACCATATGATCCAGCAACTGCATTCCTTGCTTTAATCCAAAAGAGCTGAAAACTTATGTCACCATAAAACCCTGCATATGGGTGTTTACAGCACTTTATTCATATCTGCCAAATATGAGGAGGCAACCAAAATGTCCTTCAGTAGGTGAATGGATAAACAAACAGTGGTGTATCTAGATAACAGAGTATTATTCAGTGCTAAAAAGAAATGAGCTATCAAGTCACTGTAAGAAACTTAGCTATGCATTACAAAATCTACACAGGCTACATACTCTATGATCCCTACTATATGACACTATGCAAAAGCAGAACTATTGAGACAGTAAAAATATCAGTGGCTATCAGGGCCAAGGCAGGAGGAAGAAATAAGTGAGTGCAGATCAGAGGATTTTTAAAGAGAAACTACTCTTTATGAAATTATAATGGGGGATAACATCATTGCACATTGGAACAAATCCACCCACCATACAACACCAAGAGTGAACCCTAATGAAAACTATGTTCTTTGAGCAATAATGATGTATCAATCAGTGTAGGTTCCTCAATTGTATTCCCACTCTGATGGTGAATAATAACAGAGTAGGCTGTACACAAGTTTCAGCACATGAGAAATCTCTGCACCCTGCTCTCAATTTTGCCGGGAACTTAAAACTCCTCTAAAAAATAAGTTCTATTAAAAAGGAAACTATAAGACAAAATCATACACATTTTATAATTCCATCTACATAAAATTCTAGAAACGAAGAACAGATACTTGATCTCTACAGAAAATGCCATTATTTACCTACCATTAATTTATATGTGTGTGTATATCACTACTATAACTGATTTAAACACAGAATCAAAGGAACATGTAGTCTAATGGGAAGCTGATAATACATTTAATAATTTACAATACACTCTAAAAATCTGCTTGTCCACTGAAGCAGAATCCCATTTATGACTAACGATCAAGGTTAATAATAGCTGTAATAAAAAGGAACTGGTCAAATAAATTATGGTACAACTACATAATGAAATATTATGCAGCTGTAAAGAATGAGAAACTCTCTACAGACTAAAGTGGACTGACTCCCAAAATATTTTGAGGATGAAAAAAGGAAAAATCAGAACACACATATAACATATTAAATAAATATATCTATATTTATCTATATGAGTGGATTACAAAAGCATGTTTTCAGGGCCGGTGCTGTGGCATAACAGGTAAAGCCACCGCCTGCAGTGCCAGCATCCCATATGGGCGCCGGTTCTAGTCCTGGCTGCTCCACTTCCCATCCAGCTCTCTGCTATGGCCTGGGAAAGCAGTTGAAGATGGCCCAAGTCCTTGGGCCCCTGCACCCGCGTGGGAGACCTGGAAGAAGCTCCTGGCTTTGGATTGGCGCAGCTCCGGCTGTTGCGGCCAATTGGGGAGTGAACCAGTGGATGGAAGACCTCTCCTCTGCCTCTCCTTCTCTCTGTAAATCTGACTTTCAAATAAATAAATAAATCTTTTAAAAAGTCTTCAACAGTGGCCCAGGAGTGCAGTGGAGGATGGCCCAAGTGCTTGGGCCCTGCACCCACATGGGAGACCAGGAGAAGCACCTGGCTCCCGGCTTCAGATCAGCACGGTGTGCCGGCTACCGGCCACAGCGGCCATTGAGGGGGTGAACCAATGGTAAAGGAAGACCTTTCTCTGTCTCTCTCTCTCTCACTGTCCACTCTGCCTGTCAAAAAAAGAAAAAGTCTTCATCAATTTCTAGCTACAAAAACTGCTGGTTCTAATAGACAATACCTGCTTTCTTTCAAAACTATTCTAACAGTCATTTAGTCACAATGGCAAAAGATATGTATGACCTTGGGGACAAACTAAAATAAACACCAATGAGGAAAATTTTAAATTTTGCAGTTGAAATCTAAAACCACTGCTTCATTTGAGGAGAGGTGTCATTTTTGTAATGAGCCACTAGTGTGGAATACTCTCCTGCGTGGAAGCTAAATTGGTTCTCCCACCATACCCACCTCCCTCCACTCCTTATCCCATACAAATCAATTTGAAGTTGGGTGGATACACTTGAGCTGGGGATGAACAGCTGTGGCTCCACCATTAATTACTGTGAGCAGCTACAAGAGAAGAGCACATATAAACACAGCGTTTGGTCAGAAAGCACACCTAACCTCAAATAATGGATGAAGAGGCATTAAAGACTCAGAAACATCAATAGCTAGATAAACTGATGGCCAGCAGAAATGACATGTGGCCACAAGGAAAGATTTGTTGAACTTTAACAGCATGTCTGGCTAATTTCTAGAAAAAGACTTAAACATATTTTGAAGGATGGGTGTGGGTGACATTCAGGGAAATTTATGGAAAATTAGGGTTTTCTACGTCATCTTTTTTTTTTTTTTAAGACTTATTTTATTTATTTGAAAGACAGAGTTACAGAGAGTAGTAGAGACAGAGAGAAAGGCCTTCCATCTGCTGGTTCACTCCCCAGATGGCTACAACAGCCAGAGCTGTGCCGATATGAAGCCAGGAACCAGGAGCTTCTTCTGGGTCTCCCAAATGGGTGCAAGGACTTGGGCCATCTTCCACTGCTTTCCCAGGCCATAGCAGAGAGCTACATCGGAAGAAGAGCAGCCGGGACTAGAACCGGCGCCCATATGGGATTCCAGCGCTTCAGGCCAGGGTTTTAACCCATTGCACCTCAGTGCCAGCCCCTTCTACTTTACCACTAGCATGGGAAGGCAGTGGAGGACAGCCTAAATGCTTGAGAGACCCAGAAGAAGCTCCTGGCTCTGGATTAGCCCAGCTTCAGCCGTTGTGGCCACTTGGGAAATGAACCAGCAGATAGAAGACCTTCCTCTCTGTCTCTCCTTCTCTGTAACTCTATGTCTCAAATACATAAATAAAATCTTTTAAAAAATTAACTTTCCTATAAAAAAAGTCAAGAGTGTTCCAATGTGATAATGTTATTGATACTTTGGATTAAATTATTTGGAGGCACAGGAGTTTAGTGTTGTGGCTAAGACACTGGTTGCAACACTCCATACTCTATCAGAGTGCCTAAGTTCAAGTCCTGGCTCTGACTTCCAATTCCAGCTTCCTGCTGATGCGTACCCTGGGAGGCAGTGGTGATGGCTTTAGTGGTTGGGCCCCTGCCACCCACATGGTGGCTCTGCATTGAGTTCCAGCTTCTGGCTTTGACCTGGCCAGCCCCAGCTGTTGCACACAATTGGGGAGTAAACCAGGAGATGGAAATCTCTGTGTGGGTCTATTTCTCTGCCTTTTAATAAAAAAAAAATTTTTTTTTCATTATTTGGGTTCCACAATATGGCCATTAAGTTTTAGTAAGTCCTAAGGAAAGGTATTTCTTTATTATTTTGGCCACAGAAATACAGAAACATAAGTGAAGGCTTCTGCGCTAAAGCAGAAGGCCTGGCTTTGGCCTGATCCAGTTCTGGCTATTGCAGGCATCTGGGTGTGAACCAGCAGATGCAAAGCTTTTTTTTTTTTTTTTTTAACTTTAAATAAAACAAATCTAAATTGGAAAAAATTAAAATTATACAATGACAAACACAATATAGTAGCAAACTGGAACTTAAACCTATTCTAAAATCTTAAAAAAAAACTTAAAGTTTTCATGAAAGCTGTTTCTCATATTTGCTAATATTAAATACTTCATTTAAATAAATTAAAAAATCAGTCACTCTGATATAAAGCTGAAAAATATTTTACTGACATAAAGCTTATAGATATTTTACAGCCTGTCACAAAATAGTGGATTTTAACACCCTGTTTCTTAAAACCCTATATGATTCCTAACCATAGAGAACAAAAACAAAGAAAGAAAAAAATTATCATCTTAAACTAGAAGACCACCAAATATTTCATAAATTTTAATATTATAACAATACTTTCAACAACTACGAGTCACAACCATAAAGGCATCTGTCAAAACCCATACAGCACTGAGGACAACTGTGACAGTCACCCTCAGGAAATTTGATGAGTAAACTGATACTCAAAATACTGACCCTGAATAATTTTCTAAATTTTAGTACAATTTGGATATAACAGAAAAGCAATAAACTTTGTTGTGATGAAGAAATTAGTCATGGAAAGTAGGATTATAGTGCAAACTTTTTCACCAAGATTTGTTGGTACTATTAAAATAAAACAAACAAAAACCCCCTAAAAGTTAAACAGAACAGAAAGCCTATTTCCTTCCTTTTCATAAATCTATATACACCTAGAGCTATTTTTTGTTCTAGGAAAAGTAGACTCTCAGGGCACCCTAATTAGGTAAAGTGACCAAAGCTCCACTTAAAATAAATACTGAACCAGCTGCATGTTTCTAACTAAATATAAATGTGAAGGCAATTCACTTAGAGAAAGTTTAAGAAAAAAAAAAAATAAATGATAGCATTTTAATCAATACCCAATATTAGAATTAATCAGGTCAGCCAGTGACTCAAATTTATTCAGATAAGTTTTTAAGATGAATTTAATGTTTTTCATAACTATCAAACATCAAGTGGTCACAGCAGTGCTAAATAAAAAGGAGGAAAGATGGGGGTGAAGATGAGCTTTCAAGGAGTGCATTCTCAGAACTACAATCACATTTACGTCATCTGTTTCTCAGAACTACAATCACATTTATGTCATCTGTTTGGGGTTGCTACAGTAACTTTATGAATCATATTTTTCACTCCTCTATAACTCAGAGGTATGTTTGTTTCCAATGGAAATATAAGCATTAATGAATTCAATCTTGATAGAATAAATTATGGGGGGCCAGTCTTGTGGCACAGCAGGTAAAGCCACTGCCTGTAATGCTGGCATCCCATAAAGATGCCTGTTCGAGTCCTGGATGCTCCACTTCTGATCCAGTTCCCTGCTACTGTGCCAGGGAAAGCAGCACAGGATGGCCCAGGGCCTTGGGTCCCTGAACTCACAGAAGCTCCTGGCTCCTGGCTTCCAACTGGCCTACCTCCAGCCATTGCAGCCATTTGGAGAGTGAATCCATGGATGCAAGATATCTCTCCCCTGCCCCCACTGCCTTTCAAATATATAAATCAATCTTAAAAGAGCAATAAAAAGAAATTACGTATGTTCAGTCATAATTTAATAAATTAAAGAAACTACTGGCTGCTGGAGAAACATAAAAAGAGAAAAGTATTCATATAACTACTTTTTCTAAAATTGGATTGCAGGTAAATCCTGAATATTAAATCTACTATATCTTGACGTTTAGAAACTTTTCAAACAAAGTATCTGTTATTGAAAGCCAATCAAAATATAATCAGGAATCTTTGCTATGCACTTACTATGATTGTTTATAGAAAGCAAATATGATCTTATAATTAAGTTAGGTATATTATAAACTTTAAAAAGTATCTTTGATTTCAAGTTCACAAAAAAGAACCCTCATCTGAAAAGCACACTGAAGTATTTCACAGCAAATGTTATGGTTTCTGCAGCTTACTTTCAAATGGGTTCAAGGAGAAAACATTATGTGTATATAATCTGTGTAAATGTAAGAGGAAAAGCAAATGTGGCAAAGTGTTATTAAAGCCACAACTAAGTGAAAAGCATACGGGTGGTTCACAGTACTTTTTTCAACCTTCCAGGATTTGAATAATTTCAAAATAAAAAAGCTGGGAGAACGCGGCTTCTAGTACTCTTGCACTTTTAGTGACTATCCTGAATATGAGGCCAGTATTTTCCATTTGCTTGAGGCAAATTTAAAATAGTGGTTACGGAACTGTGTTATGCCTGTGAAAGAGAAATCACAATTCTAGGAAAGAGTTTTTAAAGTAGGTTTAAAGGTTGCCATCAATGAATTAATTGTTTTACCTGAAAGTTAACATCTTCTTTCTTAAATATTAGTGCTCGAACTTCATCAGGATCTCCATTAAATATAGCTTGCACCAGTGATGGCTAAAATATAAGAATAATAAAAACATTAGTCACACATCATGGATGATTCTGAAGATATTTCTGTATAACTTTAAATCTTCAACTTTTCTTCCCTGTAATATCAATTACCTCTTCACACTAACCAGAAGTTTTATGTAACTAAATCATATCAAAGCACAGGATTCGTCTTTGGAAATAAAGAGTGCTGATTTTTTTTTTAAAAACAGAAATTTACTTTGACCAATTAGACAATAACAATCACTTTATTTAAGTGGAAACTTTTCATTTATAAATATAAAAAGACCGACTCTTCTAAATATAAACCTGACATCTCAACATCTACTTGTGGAGCAAATCTTGTTAAACAAGCAATTCCCAGGCCACACTGAGGCCCGTGAAGCAAGGGCCCTGTCAAGAGGTCTATTTGAGGCATCAACATAACCTGCAGGGGCTAGCATTACATGTATAAAGATACAGATCCCAAAGAGCAGACCTGATGGCTGATGACAATTACTACTACTCAAAGACCAAAAAAATACCATCCACTGGAGTAACACGGAAAGACAAACACATGCATGTTTAAACATTATAGCTTCCTAATCAATAACACTGCCTCTTGAATAAGGGATCACATTACACTAGTCAAATAAGGAGCCACTGACAATAGCATTACAAATAAAGTTAAGGATGAAGTCTGATTTTTATTTCACATGTTGTGCAGATAAATACATAAAATCCATTACGAAAAGGTCACGCCTTGGCACTGCCAGTAGTCAACCTTTGCTAAAATATGCAGAGTTCTTGATTCTTGTCACATCAGTTTCTAAAACCACAAAATGAAAACAGAAACGTGGTTTCCATAACTACTAGATTATTTTTAAAACATCTTTTGAACAGCCTGAAATATTATTTAACCATTTAAGAAAGCAGAAAATCAGAAATGTGTGCATTTTATATGCAAAAATAATACCGTATCATAGTGCTACACATATTTCATTAATTTGGTTTTTTAATAAAGTTAGTGGGAACTTTTGTTTACTCTTTAAAAATAAAATTCACACTAGCCCAGGAGAATATAGTAAGCATATAAACTGTCGTATCTTACCAATACATTCCCAGGTGGAGGATGTAGACATTTACTTTCCTGTGGCAATTTAGAAATGAATGGAGGAGATTCATCTTCTACCTCCTCCAAAACAACAATACATACACGACTCATTCGCTCTTTTAAAACTCTAAATTCCAAGCTATTTGATCAAAGTCCCAGCTGGAGGAGCTCAAGCAATTTTTCCTTCCCTTCTGTACAACACTTACAAACATTCTCTGAACAGCGCAGCTGGTTTTCTAAAGTTAGGAAGTACTATCAGAAAAACTGAAGTTTAAAATTATGGCTACATGAGCCTGTAAATTCCTAAAAATAACAAAATTCTATTCTTTTTCTACTAGGTTACCTCACTCATTAAAAGATCAATGTGTCAATAACTAAAACTGAGTCTAGTACAGGCTCACTTAAAAATATTTCCCCCCTACCAAAACGGTCAGATTGCTCTGTCTCAGAGATCACTTGCACAGAATGAGCATTGTTCTGGTGACACAACAGCACACGATGCAGAATGAAATGAGAGACAACTGCCGGGACAGAGGCGATCGCAGCAGACCCACTCTCGCCTGCAAGGTCATATAGCTACCAGGAGCTGGACTGCTTACAAGTGAAAATGAAAAATCAAATCTCACTATTCTGTTTCTACTTTTAATTGGTCTTCATTTCTTCAGCTTCACTGGCTTAACACTATCCAAAAAACAAAATACAAAAAGCCAAACAAACCAAAAAACCAGACTGAGGGTTCAGCACAAATTCCGAAAATGAAGCTCAGAGGTTGACAATTCTTTCAGTATTTGGGAAAAGAAAAAACAACAACAACAAAAAACCACTCTGCATTAATAGCAAAGCTGCAGTACATTTACATGTGATGAGTCAGACCACAGGAGACAATAGGACCCTTGGTACTAGAATACTGCCTGATTAATCCAGATTTCCCATACAACAGGAGAAACACAGATAGCTTTATTCCCATCGGCAGCATAAGAAGAGCAGAGCATTTATTCCTTCTCCATCAGGCAGCTGTCTGTGGCTGCTCCAGCAAAAGGGCACCGGCACCAGACAAAAATGGTGTTGGAGGAGAATCCCAGCAGAACACGGAGGCTGCGAAGGAATCAGGGCATCCGAGCTTCAGGTTTTTCTTGACAAACAAAAACCCTGTAGTTTATCATTCTAGTGTTTCCTCTGATCGCCACAGGAGCACAGCTTCCATTAAACAGTCTTCATTCAGAGGAAAAAACAGCAGACTGTGCATCTTCCTGGAGCCAACTACTTTATTCAATCATCCGTCTCTGTGCCAGTACAGTTTCTTTCCACCGTGAAAACTGCTAGTTATTTTTTCAGTAGATTTCAGAAGCCTTCGTGTTCCTCAGATGATCTTGCAAAAACGCCACTGACATCCCCATCGAGTAGGTCCCTAAGAAATATCTGTTGAACCTCAGGAGGGACCCCACGGAAGCATTCCAACTGAGCAACAGTCTGAAGAGCAAAGACTGCAGTCCCGCAGGACGAAATGCCTAGTAATGCTCACATGTTACACTTACCCGAGATCTGAGCTACTGCTCAGGATGTAACTTCCTCTAGCAGGAGAAAAAAATAGTACATTTGGACAGCCTTCACAATTAGAAGTTCATGCCAGTTCTGTGACTAATCCAGATCAAGCTGAAAAATTCTATAACTGAAAAATGAGTGCGCTTTTAACATTTTCCACTAAAAGCCACAAGGAAATCTGGTGCACTGCCTCTGCTGACTAACACTGGTTTTAGCAAGTAAACAATTCCAAACAGCTTAACTGCTTTCGCATGTACAATACGGCAAATGTTTAACCCTATAATGACAACTACAATAAGAATACAACTGCAGTGAACTCCTAAGAAATATTCTATGAGACTACTAAACAAAATCAATAAACAAAAGCTAAGGCTTTATTTTTTAACTATTTTAAACCTATATTTAATCTGTCTGATATATATTCTTTTACAGAATGCAATGACTTTTTAAGCAAAAGAAACTTAAGATTTCTGAATTGCTGAATTTACACAATAATTGATTAAAGAGAAAAATACCAATTTCATAATGTAAAAATCCTAACTCTCCATGAAACATATGAATTTTCATGGAAGAAATTAAGCAATCCTACCTTATCTGAATGTGGATATAAAACCTTAAAAACTGTTAAATAGCTACATGAAACAACTCTTTAAAGTCCAAACTATCTGTATGTCAAAAAAATACACATTAATGCAAAGAAAACCTCTATGGGCCCTATAAATAATTTTCCCAATGGTACAACCAAGTACCAAAAAACAGCCATTTTGTAACTGACCTTCCTCTGTTTTACTCAATGACAGGGATATTTCCCAACAGAAAAAAAATTTTTTTTTCAATTTGTTTCCTTCCATCAACTAGTATGTCTATGAAACACAATAGTTTTGAATATTTATGATATGCTAGGGCTGTACACTCTCATTTAATTCTCTCAATAACTTTTCTACATCCAGTTCCACATTATAAAGGAAAAAGACTCAGAAGGTAAATATTTGGTCCAAAGTCATAAAAATTAGCAAAGTTGTGCCTAATTCCAAACACATGCCCTTTCTAAGCTATTCAGCTATCATATGAACACACACATACTTGTTCACTCACTCTCTCCTTTCCTCCAACCCTCTCCTCTTTCCTCCTCAAGGTATTTTAACCCATGGTACTGGCTTGTGAAAGTGACATAAAATAAATCTGAGTTTAAGTAATAAAGGAATATGCTATTAATTGCAATATTCCAGAGCATGCTATTTTTAAGAGGGTATTTCAGAGCTAATTTTACCTCACGTGTTTAAACCAGTTTAGTTATCAAACCATGAAAAGGAAAAAAAAAAAAAAAGATAGATAATACAAGAATTATATCCACCTTGAGTTTTTTCCACCTAAAGCAAAACTTCTTTTTTATACATGCCATTTTAACTTGTTCCAAAGTATCTAGTGCATAAGTTCAACTACTTAGACTTAAGCAGGTACATCCTGTTTCTTGTTCTAGATCAACTTCCTTACTTAGGTCTTTCCCAACCAGAAAGCAAGCTCCTTGAAGGTAGGGACTGTGTTACATATCATACATACTGTTTCCTTCCACTGTCCTCCACCTGTAAACAATTTCATTGAAATGAGTTCCATTATTTAACAATGCCTCTGGAATACAGTGGTAGAATTATTAAAAAAAACCTGAGGATGATATCATATACTTAAACCAGAAAACACTGGAGACAGGTGCATCAACAATGAGTTTTGAACCTCTAATACATGAACAATAAAAATTCAAAAGTTGATAGGATATAAAATAATGATTCAGAATGATGGCTTCAGCTAAGAGCTCAGGGACAGTCTACTTGAAGTTCACTGATTCCTCCACTTAATAGTTGTGTCTTGGGCCTAAACTTCTTTACACCAGAGTTTTCTATTGAGGATAGTACTGTAACAGCACAATGGCTTAAGATTTATAGCCTCGAGCGCTAATCCAGGATACCCACTAACTGACCTTACCTTGTGACCTTGAACTAAGTTACTTAACCTCTCTATTTCTGATTCAACATCTATTATATGACACAAAGAGAATCTACTACAAAATGTTGTGAAGTTTTATTATTATTATTATTATTATTATGAATACCTGAATGATGCCTCATGTGAAGCCAATGAGTTGATAAAAGGCTGTTGACCCCCAAAACAGAACTCCATCCCCCCAAAACACTCACACCCTCACACACACAACCAATCCCAGAGAGGTAATCTAGACTAGCATTGGGAGACACTCCTTTCAGGTGCTAAATCCTCACACTTTTTAGAGTCCTCTTTCCCTCTTCATAGACTGCTACAAGCTTGTCTTGGACTCTTCACTTACTGTTACTGGGGAGTGGGGCAGCAAACGTAGGCAACAAAAAAAACCATAAGGTTTTTCCTTTCTTTCCAATTCAGTGTATTTTACGGTTTTGAGAAAGAAAAAGGGTAGAAAGTACTGGCCCATATGGTAAAAGAAAGCTATCATAAAGATAGATGAAAAATAACTGATACACTATACTTCAAATATTCTTATTATTTAAATTAGCAGTATCATAGAGTACTATTTTGTATCTTAACTACTACTGGGTAAGAAAGGCCTCTACCCTCAAGGAACTCATACCTTAAAGGAACGATAGGTAACTAAACATATATTAGAAATTAGAAAAGGAGGAAGCACTTCTGATGAAAAATTACTGACAAAGATTGTGCAAACTGTAAGTTCAACGTTTTTCCCCCAGTTAGAGAAACAGCAAAGGGATGTGTTTTTTTTTCTTTAGGTACTTATTTTTTAGGCCAAATTAGATTAAGTTTCTAGTAAGTTAACAAAATCAACCCGGAAAGTTTCATAATCCTTCCATTCTTTATATAAAATGTATCCTATCACAGAGCTTAGAGCCACTCTTCACAGAATCACATAATAGCAAAGATGGTTTAAACTTTCATCTTCCTGAAAACTAAAAGTTCTAAATTATTTCAAGTTCCTATAAATAATTTTGTTATACCAGAATTTCTTTTTCTGATTCAAATGGTTCCTTCTTTCTCCACTAAGATGCAATGTAAAGCTAAACTTATCTTTTATATATCTGGGAACTCCATATTGCTGACTTACAGAATAAAATACTTCACTCACAGCTATATTAAGTGGCTACTCTGTGCTAAGTACCAAGCTAGTATCTTAGCATTCAAAATCAAGCTTGTGGTAAAAGATTGGTAAGGAAGTAGGTTCAAACCATGTTTCAGAAAACATTTCTGACAGATCAAGAATCCTGAACAAGCTTCTTCAACTTAGACTTACCTGAAAAGAGGTAAAACAAAAGTGTGAAGGGGGTTAGGAAATAGCTGTTTTCTAGCCTAAGGTCAGAATCTATGTGATTAATAAGAGCCAATGCAAAAAATCCATTGTACATTTTTTAAATGAACTCAAAATCCTAATAATCAGATATACTTCTCCATATATATTTATGATTCAGACCACTTAAAAAAATGTGTATCCACTCATACTTTCAAAATGGTTAATAATCAGTGTCATTCGAAAATCTCAAGTGGTTTCACACTACTAGTATTTGTAATAGTTAACCCTTCCTTTATTAATTTTGCTAGACACTGCATATTATTAACATCTATTAATGTCACATGTGTTCTTGCAATGAACCTATATTTCACACTGAATTCTTCCCATCTTTCAGGGAACTATAATAACCAGCTTTTAGGTAGTTACAGAGCCTCACAGAATAAAGACTACATTTCTCAGCTTCCCTTGTCACTAGGATCCAAATGACAAACCTCTGACCAGCATTTTAAGCAGAACTGTGTGGCTTCCAGAAAACTCTCTTAAAGGATAACTAGCATCTTCAGTCTGCTTACTGAGACATAGGTGACTGACCATCTTCAACCAAACAAGAAGCAGAGCCCAAGCAGTGAAGCTAGAAGGCTAGAAGTCCTTGATTGACTTTGTGGGCGGAACTGTCATAAAAGCCCTGGACTGCTCACTGTCCAACTTTTTTTTTTTATTATTATTATTATTTGAAAGGCAGAGCTACAGAGAGGAAGAGAGGGAGAGCGAGGGGGCGGGGAGAGAGAAGTGGTCTTCCATCTGCTGGTTCACCCCCCAGATAGCTTCAGCAGTTAAAGCTGAGCCAACCTGAAGCCAGGAGTCAGGAGCTGCTTCCAGGCCTCCCATGCGGGTGCAGGGGTCCAAGGACTTGGGCCATCTTCAACTGCTTTCCCAGGCCATAGCAGAGAGCTGGATCAGAAGTGGAGCAGCTGGAACTCAAACTGGTGCCCATATGGGATGCTGGCGCTGCAAGAGGTGGCTTCACCCGCTATGCCACAGCACTGACCCCTCACTGTTCAACTTTTATGTCAGAAATAAAATGTTCTGTCATATCTAATTTACTGTGATTTTGCATTTATGGAACCTGGAGCTGACCTTAACTCTAAGGGATAATCTTATTCTTCCTTTAATTATCTGAGTGAGCACATACCTCCCAACCCTGTTCTTTGACCAGCCATACCACGTAGCTACTTAAATCTTCAATAATGAAATGGGTTAGAAATACTAGCTGCAACAAATGTGACAGAAACAGTAAATGGCTAGCAGCCAGTTTGAGAAACAATTCATGACATTATCTTGAGTAAGGAGAGAGGAGGACGTGGTTGTCACAACATTCTCACAGAATCTCCAGTCACTTTTGGTAGGTACTAATATTTAATCTACGTATGGGGAACAGAGGCTCACTCAGTAACACCCTCATTCATCCACCATCCACCTGGTATTTGTTCATTGTACACTATGGGCTAGTTAATGAAACAGAATTATGAATAAATAATCAATCCTTTTTCTAATGGTGCTTACATACAAACTGTGATAAATTCTAGAAGAAAAAAATTGGGAGAGAGCAAGGAATACAACAAAGGCTCCTCTGGTTGCAGCAAGCAATCATAGGGATATGCAGATGGAGAAACAGACAAAGTTGAGTTATACAGGGCCTGATGAGCCAAGTTATAAAGCCTGTATTATTTATTAACTGATTTAAATATGACATAGTACCTTGCTTTATTTTAAGAAAAACTAACCAATACAAGGTAAGGCTACAAAAATACTAAGTATGAATATACGATATAGACTATACTCAATAATTCCATCATGCAATAGTGTAACACATGAATTTATTAATTATAATCAGCAATATAAAGATACTTTCTAAATGTCCATTCTCTAAAAAAAAAGATGCTTTTTTAAATTTTATTTTTTTAATTAATTTTTTTTTGACAGGCAGAGTGGACAGTGAGAGAGAGAGACAGAGAGAGAGAAAGGTCTTCCTTTTGCAGTTGGTTCACCCTCCAATGGCTGCCGTGGCCAGCGCGCTGCGGTCGGCGCACCGAGCTGATCCGATGGCAGGAGCCAGGTGCTTCTCCTGGTCTCCCATGGGGTGCAGGGCCCAAGGACTTGGGCCATCCTCCACTGCCTTCCCGGGCCAGAGCAGAGAGCTGGCCTGGAAGAGGGGCAACCAGGACAGAATCCGGCGCCCCGACCAGGACTAGAACCTGGTGTGCCGGCACTGCAAGGCGGAGGATAAGCCTGTTGAGCCATGGCGCCGGCAAAAAAAGGATGCTTTTATAAACCTATATTTAAACTTCACTGTTATCTTTTCTTCTAATTTATTGGAAGAGTGCTTTCTACTGATCTGCCAGCTGGAACATTTAATATCAAAACTCATCTAACTTTTTTTTTTTTTTTAATTTTATTTCTTTGAGAGGTAGAGTTACAAACAGAGAGGAAGGTCTTCCATCCACTGGTTCTCTCCCAAATAGCCACAATGGCCAGAGATGGGCAGATCTGAAGCCAAGAGCCAGAAGCTTCTTCTGGGTCTCCTATGTGGGGGCAGGGGCCCAAGCATTTGGGCCATCTTCCATTGTTTTCCCAGGCCATAGCAGGGAACTGGATTGGAAGAGGAGCAGCAGGGACATTAATCAGTACCCATGTAGGATGCTGGCACTGCAGGCAGAGGCTTAGCCTACGACACCACAGTACCAGACCCTCATCTTATATTTTTGAGAAAATGGTCGAAATTTAAAAACTACCACAATGCATGACTAATTCTTCAGGTATAACTGAACGTTTTTAATAGCAAAAATTTTAGAAGCCAAACCAAACTGGAAAAATTAATTTTAGCAATATTTTATGTAATCCAACCTATCTAAAATATTTCAATTTTCATTCAATATAAAAATTTAAACTGATACTTTACTTCTATGAAGTCTTCAAATTTGTTGTATATTTCATATTCATGGCATATCTTAAAAATAAATTTTCATTGGACATTACTGATATGTATTTTGAGTTCATCAAATTAACATTTGAGGAAGTAAATACATGTGGCAAATTTCTTCAAATAATACTTAAAAAGTTTTCCAATAACTAAACTATTTTTTAATTTAAATGAATTTAAATTACACAAATTTAATAAATCTGTTCCTCGATTACATTACCTAGTCTCATCTAGCTAGGGGCTATCGTAGCATACAACATTGGTTTAGACCTAAAAAGACAATACTATCACAGTTTAACTGTCCTAGATACAAGCATGCCATCTACATTACTGTCTTAAGGAAGAGAACATGGTTTAGGTTTGTGTGTATGTTTTAAAGATTCACTCATTTATTTGAAAGGCAGAGTTAGAGACAGATTGGGGGGGGGGGGAAGAGAGAGATCTTCTATCTACGGGTAAACTCCCCAAAATAACTGCAATGGCCATGATTAGGCCAGGCCAAAGCCAGGAGCCTGAAATTCCATCTAGATCTCCCATGTGAATGCAGGTGCCCAAGTACTTGGGCCTTCTTCCACCGCTGGCCCAGGCATATTAGCAGCGAGCTGGATGGGAATTGGAGCAACTGGGACGCATGGCACTCACATGGGATGCCAGCGCCATATGCAGCAGTTTAACCCACTGTGCCACAATGCTGGCCCCTGACTTAGGTTTTTTACAGTGGCCTAGAGTCAGTAATATGAATATAACTGTTCATTATTATACTATAAAACAAACTAACAATATACTTGTACATTCACTTTATACATGAATACTGGCCATTTTAAGTACTCCCTTAATTGATTTTTCCTGATTCTGTCCCAACTTGAATGGCTACTAGTTCTCTTTTTTCTGTGTCTCTCCTTTCAAACCAGATCTTCTTAAATTTTATCACAATATTACCCTTGGCGTGAGCAATGACATGTTTTTTTCAAAACAAAGTGCATGCACTTCATAGGTACCATTTATTCACTATCCAGGGGCCTTATCACATACATGAGGGTTCCACTCAGATTTTGTAAGCTGAAGTGAACAGAAGTCAGCTACCTTTCTGCCAGTGTATCACTTGTTTGTTATGTGCCTTATTTTATCATTGAAAAGGAAACAAATAAAATGATTTTTGTAATTGTTTTCAGTTCTAACATTTTATAAGTTTACGTTCTTTTTCTCTGTTGACAACAGTAGGCTGATTAATGAATGGGAGAATGAAAAGAAGTTGGTGTAATCACAGATTAGGTTTTCCTCGGGAACTCTGACTATGAAGAAAGAATAAATTTGGCAACTGCTAGAGAGTGTTTAAAAAGCTTGAAGATCAAGACAAATATTGTTAAAGACTAAAGAACTTATTTTTCTAAAAGAAAAATGTGGGAATAATTGATAGAAGAGCACAAAGATAGAGAGGAGGAGGTCTAAGAGGTGAAAACTTTGAGTTAAGAAGAGGGGATCATCTTCCTTTGAAATGAAGAGCTAATGTGGGTAAATTAATAGAAGAGGAAGGATCGAGTTGAAAAGGAGTCCAAGTGAGTGGCTGAACAGTTGTGAGTAGCTGGACAGTTAAAAGCAATAAAAGCTCATGATTTCTAGGCTGGCTAACACACACAGAAGTGAAGGTAGTTTCTGCAGACAAGTTGTCAGGTACCTAGTAACTGACACACAGGTGTCCAGAGCCAAATGCAGGTGACTGCTGATGTGGAGTTTAAATAAAGTATGAAGTCCAAAATATCGTCTACAAGGAAGCAAAATGACCTGGATGAGTGAAACAAACAGAAAGGAGAGAGATCTGGCAGCTGTTAATAACAGGAAATAGAAGGTCGCCTAACTAGATGGCATGTGCCTCAAAAGAAGACTTTGCCCACCGTCCCCCCCTCCCCCCAGGCATTCCCAAGATACTGCCTGTGAACAAAGGAATGCCAACACTTGCTAAGGTTTCTAGAGAAGCTTGTATTTTACAAAACCACTGAGTTTCAGTTAAGCCAAAAGTGGAGCAATTTTCTGCAGAAATGTAGACTCAAGTGCTACAAATCTGAGACTTAAGGTCTAAATATTTACAGGATCATTTCCAGGTGTGAGTCTTGAGAAATTTCCTTTCAAAGGAATACAAGCAAAAAAGTTTGAGAAACCACACAACACAGGTAAGTTTTCTGGAATATACTAACATGCCAAAAGTAAGGGAAAAAAACTACTTGAGCAAATAGTCTTAATAACTTTGATTTCCTCAAGAAGCAGTTTTAAATTAAGCAAAAGCATTCCTCATTCAGAATGGACTGGAGGTCAGCTTGACTTAAGAGTTTTTTTTTTTTTTTTAATGTGACATCCTATTCAATCTGTCTCTTATTAGTATAATTTTTAATTAGGATTTATGTGATTTCCTGCATGTCTAGCATATGATTTCTGTTCTTTCAGGCCCAGGATAAACACATTCTCTGAAATCTAATCATACTATTATTTGCATAATTAATTATCTTTCAGCAACTGTATCAAAGATACTTTAGCCTCCCTATTACAAATCAGAGTTTAAAATTATTTTAAATAGGCTATAATTTTTGCCCTTCTTTAAAAAGACCAAGAAAAGGTTATTTGCAATTCATTCTGGTTTCTACACTGTGGTGACACTACGATGAATGTAGTGTCAAGTTACAGCACTTTAAAAGCTGAAGAGAGAAAATTTTCTATTTAAAAATAAGTTGCCATGGCTACCCAATGTTTACCCTTAAAACCAATGATTACAGGAGTTGCCCAAGGAATTCCCACAAATACAGTAAGATCAGTAGGTGAAACACACACTGGTTATTTCATATACAAATTGGGACTGTATATATCACTTCCATGTCAAAGTACTTATTATCATTGGGAAATGCTAGGAAAGTGATTTATGTCTTTCTGAACCCCAGGAAGGGTGGAGACAAAAATACTCAACATGACTACTTTAAAATGACTCAGTTTAGAGCATTTTTCTGACTTAACACAATTCATTTCGATTAAGAAGCTCATTATATCTTCATGAACCTTCCACAAAATGTCTACTTTTCAATGTAACAGGATATAAATGTTTGCTCTTTAACATTAGGACTATCTGAAACCGAAAATATTTTCTAAAATAGCACATTACATTAAACTGCCTTAAACAATAAAGAGGTTTATCACCACAAACAGCAAGAATTGAACTAAGGTGGCTTTAAGGTGGCTGATTGATTCACTGTTCAGTATTATGCCATAGGACTAGGTTTTCCACCTTTCGCTCTTCAAACTCAACATGGATCTTGGGATAATTCCTTTATAGTCATAAGATACCTGTCACACTTCATGGCATCACATCAAATACATATTGCTGCCCAGGAGAAAGGAGTTTCTTTCTGGGGCTCTCTTTTTATTTCATTTTAAAAGACTTTATTTGAGAGGCAGAGCAAGAGGGAGAGGGAGAGGGAGAGGGAGAGGGAGAGGGAGAGGGAGGGGGAGGGGGAGAGGGAGGGGGAGAGGGAGAGGGAGAGGGAGAGGGAGAGGGAGGGAGAGAGAGAGAGAAGTGTCTTCCATCAGCTGGTTCACTCCCCAAATGACCACAGTGGGTTAAGTCACTGCACGGGACACCCATATCCCACAATGGCATGCTGGCTCAAGTTCCATCTACTCCGTGTCTGATCCAGTTCCCCACTAATGTACCTTGAAAACAGTGGATGACAGTTCAAGTACCTGAGTTCCTGCTGCCCAGGTGAAATACCAGGATGGACTTCCTGGATCCTGGCTTCACTGGGCCTGGCCTCAGCTGAGGAATAAACCGGCAGCCTCTCCTTTATCAGCACTGTTTCTTTCAAATAAATCAATCTTTAATAGAAAAAAATGATAGCTATGCCAAAAAATTAAAGTATTATACTTTTCTGTTTGTTTCAGTACCTCCCAGTTAAACAATATTTTCCCATCTATTCTCCCACTGGTTCCTCACAGCAATGCTTTTTAAGGTAGGTAACGTGGGGAGATTCCTTTCTTAAATTAGTCCTCATGGCTGTCTCTGTTCCTTCCTCTTGGGCAACAGAAAACCTTCGTGTCTCTTTACCAAGCTACTACACACTTTTTAAATTGTTTCAACACAATGTAATCTGGCTTCCTACTCAACAATCAACTAACCGGGCTCTAAGGTCTCAAATCGTAGCCTCTCATAAAACTGTCATTTTTCTCAACTACTCCAAAATACTGGATAGCAATAACCTTTATTAAACTCTTTTTGTTGCTTCCACAAAATTTCACTGTTTTCTAAGATATCTTTTTTGGCCTCCATTCACTTGGCTTTTCTTCTAAAACTCATACTTAAAAATACTGGTTTGCTTTTCAGCTGCTTTTCCTCCTTTTGGGCTACCATCTCCTTCTAGACAAATTCATGTCAAAATTCAACTTGTCACCTCCAGCACCCTTCCCCTTCCGAGTTCCCATATTGGTTAAGAGCAATGGCGTCACCACAGACACACAGGAGCCTTCCCTTTTTGTGTCTCCCACTGGAGTCGCCCGGTTCTAACCAGTTCACCTAAAATCCTCAACTCTCTTTGCACACGGCGACCCATTCAGCTACATTTCAGACCTTACCTGAACTGTCAAAACTACCTTTCAATGGGTCTTATACATCTTGACCCTCCTAGCTCTTTCCATCCTTGTGGCAGACACGAGTCCTTCTGCAAGAATCCTCTCTTTAACAAGGAGCACCTTCAGTCCAGAGGCATACAAGAAACCCAGGTATGACCATAGTACCACCTAGTGCTAGTCACACATGTAGTATGTGAACAAGTGCATGATGGAAACCAGACACGCTCTTCCTTAGCACTTTACTTTACTGCCAGGGCTAACTTTACTTTGGGACTGTAAAGCCAATGTAAGCTACACTGCCTGTAGGACAGAAAGAAAAAAAAGGCCAAATTTTTAAGAGTAGGAGAGGGGGCCAGCGCTGTGGCTCACTTGCTTAATTCTCCGCCTGTGGTGCCGGCATCCCATTTGGGTGCCAGGTTCTAGTCCCGGTTGCTCCTCTTCCAGTCCAGCTTTAGGCTGTGGCCTGGGAGTGCAGTGGAGGATGGCCCAAGTCCTTGGGCCCCTGCACCCGCATGGGAGACCAGGAAGAAGCTCCTGGCTCCTGGCTTTGGATCGGCGTAGCACCAGCCGTAGCAGCCGTTTGGGGAGTGAACCAATGGAAGGAGAATTCACTGTCACCGAGTTGTGAACCTAGCTTTGTCTGACCATCCATACAGCCTGGCCAATAAATTCCCTTTTGCCTCTCAGAGACAGTTTCAATTAGATCTCTGTGTTTTGTCACCAGGAGTCCTTAATTCTAAGTCATAGGTAATATGATATTGGTCTGCTTTTATTTGGTCAATTAGATGTTATTCAAGTGCGCTGAAGACTGCCTCCACTACCTGCCTGAAAGTCCACATGGCTCTACGCAGCTGCTGCAGTTCAGATGCAGCCGGCCGCTGTACAGCACGCGCTGTGCCTTTCCCCGTGCCTAGAATGCTCCTCCACTGCCTCTTATCATCAGGTACACAGCAGGGGTGGCACAGGAAAGCAGACGGAAGCCGAACCGTAAAGGCTCTAGTCTGCATTCTGACAGGGAGCTCACTAACTGATTTTCAGTCAAAAACATACAACACAAGACTTGTTTATCAGAGGACGCACTGTGGACACAGTGTCAAGGGTGACCTAAAAAATGAGGCAACACTAACGGCAGGAAAAGGCTAGTAAGCGATGCGGTAATTGGCCAGAAGCCATGAGGGATGGTGAAGAGAGTAAACTGGGGTAACTTCTCTGGAGGAAAAACCTGCCAACAGCTTTCGACAGCACCGTATCAACACCACCAGCACTTCTACTTGCAAGAATGTAGCTATAAGGAAATAACCTAAAACCTGGAGATTTTCCCTATCAACATTTTCCTGAAGCATCATTTATTACAAAATATTAAAAACAATCTAAATGGTGAATAAAAGAAATTTTATATTTAAAAATCAAATTTTCAAAGAATTTCCAAACACCTGAGATAATACTTTAAAAAGTTACCTAGAATACAATACTACATACAAAATAACCTTAATTATGTTTAAGAGAAGGCTTTTATTTTGCTTTGAGAGATAGAGGGAACACTCACTGCTAAAAAGCGAACTGCAGAGTCAGAGTCATTAAACCCACCACTCCTGAGAGACCACAACTGTTAGGCCTTGCAGGCAAATGAAGGTTCTGAATTCATACCTACTGGGCTGTAGCAGCCTCTAAATCATACCTCAGAGGTCCTCAGAAAGCTAGTAAATACAAGAAAGGGCAATTTTAAGATGCCTATCTTTATCACTTAGTTTTTATAAAAATAATCCTTCAAACAGAAAAAGAAATAATGACAGACTGGATTGGAGAAAGTCTCAGAACAAGTTGTTTAGGGGCATTGATAGTCTGAAGTCTGTACTTACTTTTTGCTCTTTAAAAATAGTAAGAGAGCCTTGCGGCGCCGGCACACCGGGTTCTAGTCCCGGTCGGGGCACCGATCCTGTCCCGGTTGCCCCTCTTCCAGGCCAGCTCTCTGCTGTGGCTAGGGAGTGCAGTGGAGGATGGCCCAAGTGCTTGGGCCCTGCACCCCATGGGAGACCAGGAGGAGCACCTGGCTCCTGCCATCGGATCAGCGCGGTGCGCCGGCCGCAGCGCGCTACCGCGGCGGCCATTGGAGGGTGAACCAACGGCAAAAGGAAGACCTTTCTCTCTGTCTCTCTCTCTCACTATCCACTCTGCCTGTCAAAAAAAAAATAAAAAATAAAAAAAAAAATAGTAAGAGAATATTACATCAAATTGTAATTTTTGCTGAACTGGGATCTCTATAATATTGCTACAATTCCAAGTAGACTCTGATTCACTCAAATAACAAAAAGTCATTTGGTGATTTTAAAACAAAGAATCAGATTTTGGGGAGCTGGTACTGTGGAGTATTGTGCAAAGCTGCCACTTGTGACACCAGTATCCCATGGGGCACCAGTTCAAGACCCAGCTGCTCCTCTTCTAATCCAGCTCCCTGTTAATGCACCTGGGAAAGCAGCAGAAGATGGTCCAAGTCCTTGGGCCCCTGCACGCATGTGGGAGACCAGGAAGAAGCTCCTGGCTCCTGGCTTAGGCCCCCTGGCCATTGCAGCCACTTGGGGAATGCACCAGTAAATGGAAGAGCTTTCTCTCTGCGTCTCTTAAAGAAATCAAATTTTGAATATAGTATTTGTGAAATAAAAAGGTTTCAATGAAAGGAGTTTGAATAGCTACAGAATAAGAGAAAAAGACAAAATCATCATCAAGGAGTTTTTTGTTTGTTTGTTTGTTTTTTTAAGAACTGAGCCATCTGTATTTTTCTTACCATTACAGATTAAGAAACTGTGGTTTAATGTAGATGCTATTTATATTTTGGTACCATCTAAAGAAATCAAAGCATTTTACATGTTTCTAAGGTGAGAATCAAAGATTGTATTAAAACTATAGTCAGGTATAGCTCTTAACCATTTCACTTATATATGGGAATTTATCTTTAAAAATGTTTAATGTGCACATTGTATCACAAGTAATGGTTATGTCTTACTACTTTGAATTTATATAAACATATCACTACCTATATCATTATCTTAATTTTACTGCTCTTTATGTGTGAACTTTCAAAAGGTTTTCTTACATAAATTTAGAAAGGGTTTGTGGTAACCATTACAATGGCACCACCCAGTGGCAAAATATGATAATTACAACTTGCATGATGGCAAGCAGCCATGCAGAAATCACCACGAAAGGAAAAACAAACACACTCTATGATAACGACGTGTCTTCTATTCATTACGTCTTCCCAACCAAATGTTATCCTTACCATCTTGAGTTTGGCATTCTCTTGTTTTTCTGCCTTGCCCACCTATTACTCAAATGCTTGACTGGAAACAGAATTAGGATAAGAGCATTATAAAATTCATTCAAAGCTTTTATTGCACCTATGGCTACATGACAGTTTATAACCAGAAATAAAGTGTATATGTATGTATGTATGTATGTATGTATGTATGTATTAGGGGACAAATTTCCAATGGGACTCTCTAGTCACCCATAACTATTCTATGTACTTACAAAACAAACAAACAAACAAAAAGTTGGCTTGGCAGATAATCTAGACCTGCCTAGAAAAAGGCTCAGAATCACAATCAGTTATTTAATTTGAGTTCATAATTTCTAAAGGGAATATGAATCTTCAGGTCACAGGATTTTATTTACTTCAATTTATTTTAAATGTGTATTTATTTTACTTGAAGAGAAGTTCAGAGAGGGGAGAGAGGAGGGACAGACAGACAGAGAGGTCTTCTATCCACTAGCTCATTCTACAAATGTCCAACAGCCAGGGCCAGGCCAAGCTGAAGCCAAGAACCTGGAAGGAACTCCACCTGGGTCTCCCACGTAGGGCAGGTAGCAAGGTTCCAAGCACTGCAGCCATCAACTGCTGCCTCCCAGAATGCATTAGCAGGAAGCTACAAGTGCAGGAGTTGGGACTCCGAAGACTGGGAATCCCAGGCAGCAGCTTACCCCACTTTGCCACAACACCTGTTCCTACTCCAAACTCCAAACTCCAATTTATTTTAATTTTTACATATTTGAGACGCAGAGAATACTCCCTTCTACTGGTTCAATCCCCAAATGTCCATAACAGCAGGTGTTGCTGGGCCAAGCCAAAGCCATGACCCAGGAACTCAATTCAGGTCTCCCACGTGGGTGACAGGGACCCAGTTTACTACTATATAAATCACCACTGTCTCCTTGGGTCCAGGGCCAGGTATAGAATCCGGGCCCTCTGACACAGGACACCAGCGTCTTAACTGCCAAGCTAAACACCGTGACCTATTTAGTCCAATTTAATGTTCTCCATCTCCTTTCCTATCAAGAAACAACCAAGTAAAATCTTTCCATTTCCTTCTAATGACCACCTCTTCTTTAAAACGGAAAAAAAAGTTTAATACAACTAAGAACTAATTATAACAAAAACCTAGCAAAAATTAATATTTTGGTTTTGAAATAATTTTTCATCAAGGTTATTATATCAAATAAGATATTGAACAAGAAGCACAGCAGATTTCAGTTTGGTACAGTAAACAAGCCAATTACTGGACCACATTTTCTTTTATTCTGTAAATATTTCAATGTGTTTCCATTTCAAATAAGAAGCCTGAACAAATAATATCATAGAAGTTTATATTGTCTTCACCAGTGCCTTTGTCTGACACCTCTAGGGTTTATGAGATTTCTAAAAGTACTTTTATTAAAAACACAGGACTATTCCCAGGTGATTGTTCAATGTCTGAAAATGTTTAAAGTATGAATCCCAAACATTTACCATTTAAGAGAATGAGCTATGAGCAAAATGATGCTTATAGCTGAACAAGAGGATAAAAATATCTGCTAATTTAATCATTTTCAAAGTGAGACTGCCCCTTTCAGCTATTTAATATTTTCTTCTCAAAGAGATAACACAGAGATCTTAAATCACATTTTCAAGCTCCCTCCACTGAAAATCTATCTGAATTATTAAGTTCCTATACTAAGTCCACTAATCCAGGGCCCACTGCTATAAAGAAAATGTCTATAATAATGAGTTTTTGGCTAGCATTAAGTATTTATTCACATACAGTTCTATATAAAAAGTTTAGGTTCAAAGAAGGCATAAATACCAACAAACCAACAAATTTCAAGAGCTGCCTCTATTACTGCAGAGAGACTACTAGAAAACAACCTACCATAATAGGAATTCCCATACTATTTTCCTCTGGTGGAAGCAGTAGTTGTATTGTTTCAATTCCAATCAAAGGCCTGTGGCAGAAAACAGATATCAAAAGCAAGAACAGGCTGATCCTAGAAATGAAGGGCTGTTTTATATAACTACTACCTTAACACTGAACTATTAAATAATATTCAAAGACTTACTTTGGATTTTAACTCAGAATTTGGTTTTATCCTTCTATCAAGAAAGAAAATTACTCATCTGTATAATAAGACATTTTTTAAAAAAGACTTTCTTTATATCTGAACTAATCCTTACTGGATTTCCAGAAGAGAGCCAAAAAGCACAGCCTGTTTCCTGGAATTACCAGCAACAAGTCACCCTGGTAAATCTGACACACAATCCCTATTTCAAATATATCACCTAGTAACATATACCACAACTTCTTTCTAATCAATAATTATATATTTATTCATAGGAAAAATCTTAATCTAGGATACTGCCTATATGGTATAAAATATTCATCCATATAATATAAAACATGTTCATTTAATACATAAACTTAAGAAATCACCATAATATCTCCCAAAGATAAACACTGGTAACCATTTTCTGCAGATATGCTTCTTGAAAAATTGGGATAACATATTTAATAACTTGCTTCTCTCCATCTCTCCCTACTAAACACTGCAAACTTTATCCATTCAGTAAATAATCCTAAACAACATGCTAAATGACTATATGAAAGTCCATTCAAAACCAATGCATATTTAACCAATTTCCTGAGAATAAGCATTTATATAGAAAAATTTTTCTAAGATTATAGTCTCATATAATAATTTCCCCAAAATAAAAATAAATATACCACTAGTCAACTTTTAAGAAATGGTTTATCCGGCCGGCGCCGTGGCTCACTAGGCTAATCCTCCGCTTTGCGGCGCCGGCACACCGGGTTCTAGTCCCGGTTGGGGCACCGGTCCTGTCCCGGTTGCCCCTCTTCCAGGCCAGCTCTCTGCTGTGGCCAGGGAGTGCAGTGGAGGATGGCCCAAGTGCTTGGGCCCTGCACCCCATGGGAGACCAGGAGAAGCACCTGGCTCCTGCCATTGGATAGCGCGGTGCGCGGGCCGCAGCACGCCTACCACGGCGGCCATTGGAGGGTGAACCAACGGCAAAAGGAAGACCTTTCTCTCTGTCTCTCTCTCACTGTCCACTCTGCCTGTCAAAAAAAAAAAAAAGAAAGAAATGGTTTATCCTCAAATATAAATTAGGCCAAAAATTATGGCACCATAATTCTTACATGAAAGGACCTAGAATGAACAAATGTCAGAATTAAATTCCCTACATAAAAGAATGCTACCAACTGCAATTCTTGTTCATCTGAAAGAATCATCAGCTTTTGTTATAACAATTATTGCTTATGTCCTAAATACGCCTTTCTAAAATGTCAAGATAGAAACTGACTTTGAGACTGGCTTATCTCACTAAGTATAATGGCTTCCAAACGCATCCATCTTGTTGCGAAAGACAGGATTTTTTTTTTTTTACAGCTGAGTAGTACTCCACTGTGTGTGTGTGTGTGTGTGTATACCATAGTTTTTTTAATCCAGTTAACAGTTGATGGACATGTGTTTTTCCCTGCTCTGAGGTAACTAATACAGCACCCGAAATGTAAAGTATTGGGGTGAAATGGACATTTGAAGATTCGATGATTGTTTACAGCCCTTGTTTCTTCTGTTGAGGAAGTGTTTTTTTCCTTCGTATTATTTGTTGAACTCCTTTACTTAGTGTAGGGTTAACTTTATAATCATTAAGCAAACTGAAGGCAGATCTTTGTAAAAATTAAAGAGTGGGAATGGGAGAGGGAGGAGGAAGAAAGAAAGGTTGAAGCATGTGGGGTTGGAGGGAAGGTGTTGGGGGGAGTATCAGTATGTCCCTAAATCTGTATATATGAAATACATGAAACTTGTATAACTTAAAATTTTTAAAAAATGCAAAATGATAAAATCACTTAAAAAATAATCACGAAACTAGTTAAGAGAGGGAGGGAGGGAAGGAGGGAGAGATAGAGGGAGGGAGGGAAAGGGAAAGGAAAGAGAAGGGAAGGGGAAGGGGAGGAAAAGAAGGAAGGAGGGAAGGAAAGGAAAGAACGGAAGGGGGCCGGTGCTGTGGCAAAGCAGGTTAATGCCCTCGCCTGAAGCGCCGGCATCCCACGTGGTCACCAGTTCTAGTCCCGGCTGTTCCTCTTCTGATCCAGCTCTCTGCTGTGGCCTGGGAAAGCAGTGGAAGATGACCCAAGTCCTTGGGCTCCTGCACCCACATGGGAGACCTGGAAGAAGCTCCTGGCTCCTGGCTTCAGATTGGCCCAGCTCCGGCTGTTTGCGGCCAACTGGGGAGTGAACCAGCAGATGGAAGACCTCTGTCTCTCTACTTCTCCTCTCTGTGTAACTTGACTTTCAAATAAATAAATAAACCTTTAAAAAAAAAGGGGGAGGGAGGAAGAAACAAACTACCCTAGGGTCGGCCCTGTGGCACAGCAAGTAAAGCCACCGCCTGCAGTGCCAGCATCCCATATCAGCGCTGGTTTGAGTCCGCTGCTTCACTTCTGATACAGTTCTGTGCTATGGCCTGGGAAAGCAGTAGAAGGTGCCAAGTCCTTGGGCTCCTGTACCTCATGAGACACAGAAGAAGCTCCTGACTCCTGGCTGCCAGTAGGCTCAGCTCCTGCCATTGTGGCCATCTGGGGAGTGAACCAGTGGATGGAAGACATCCCTTGCTCGCTTGCTCTCTCTTTCTCTGCCTCTGCCTCTCTGTAACTCCGCCTTTCAAATAAATTAATTAATTAAAAAAATCCGTGGCTCCCTTTAAAAAAAGAAACTACCCTAGCCATTTTAGTGGGAGGTGTAGCTACAATTCTAAACACATTAAAATTTTTTTCTCCTTTTCTTGAAATTACTTATGAACAAATTAATTTCAACAAAAATACTAAAGAGACATTTTTACAATGTGTTCTACAGCATGTAACACGCATGATAATATAATTTGCCATCTGGTGGTAGCAAAAGCAAAAGAAATGAAATTTCCTCATTACTCCTAATCATCGCATTATTACCAATACAAAGGTAAAGTCTTCCCTGAGCCATGTATTTTAAATAGAGCTCTTAGATGAATGAGGAGGGAGCCGTGTTGTGGTGCAGTAGTTTAAGACACTGCCTAGCCTGCTGACACCTGCATCCCATACTGGGGCACCGGTTTTAATCCTGGCTCCTCAGCTTCTAATCAGCTCCCTGCTAAAGGTCTGGGAAAAGCAGAAGATGGCCTGAGTACTTGGGCCCCATTCACCCACATGGAAGAGCTGGATGGAGTTTCTGGCTTTGGCCTGAACCGGCCCTGGCTATTGCAGCTATTTGGGGTCTGAAACAACAGACGTAAGATCTCTGTCTCTTCCTCCCTATCACTTCGCCTTTCAAATATATAAAATGCTTAAACACCACACATGCACATACGCACAAAGTTTTGTTAGTTATATTCTAATCTTGTTAAACTGTCATGCTCAAAATGATATCATGAGCAAATTTCTGATGAAAAACAACAGCCTTCTGTTACTAAAGTGTTTACTAACACAATTTTAATTGGCTCAACAACTATGGGATTTTTTTGAAGCATATCAAGCAACATCTAACTGCAATGACTTTTTATACTAAAATTTATGTCTTATGCAAATATTACATTTTCTCTAATCATATATAAGTAGCCCAGCCTCTTATACCCACAAGAAACATAGCAGTAAACCAAAGAAAGTTTCTGGTTTCATGAAGCTTATATAAAATCTCTTATATATTTCCTTTTTCTAGATATGTAATAGAGGGTTATAAAAGATTAGCTTAAGAACCTAAAAAGCAGAAAGATTATAGCTTTAGTTCACTCACAATTTCCATGAAAAAACACTACCACAGAGAACTAAAGAAATATCAGGTTTTTTCTATTATAAATGTATGCGTCTTCTTCCTCTCGAAGCATATTATTTCAAAAGAAAAATACACTATTTATTCAACCCACTAGATACTGACTAAAAAATTTACATTTAACTGAGTAAGATATATGCAGAGAATCTTCTCACACAAAAGTATCACATGGCAAAGCATGTCAAGACCCCCCTGAGAAGCATGAGACTAAGATAAGGAGTGAACTCATACTGAGAAATCTGTGCACATACTGGCAGATTCGTCACAGAGGTGAACACACCTGAGTACTGTAAAAGCCAGTCTTTCACAGTGAGCACCTCGTTCACACAATACCTGCTCTCGTGATTCTGCGCAACACACAACACCACACCATTACCAGCTCTCAAGCATGAACACTTCCCATACTGATTATTTTATTTTGTCAGCACAAGACTGTTTTGTCCCAACCAGATAAAATATTTTACAGGTTATAAACTAACACTGGCAATTTCACACAGACTAACCTAATATCAACTCTTCACAACAGAGGTTGGGAGACTTAGGAAGGGGGAAGGAGTCAGATGATATTCCTGAACATAATGCATTAGGAATCACAAGATAAAGCCAATCAATGAATGATATCAGAACAGAGCAGCAACCTGAAAAACAAAATAAAACAGGATTCCTTTCCTATGTGATCGCTGCATTGAGATTTATATGTTTAGAGAAATATAAAAGTACCAGTAATTTACTGACTTCTTTCTCCTTAACATGGCAAACTGGCAGGGATGTCTCCTCTTACCACTCCTATTCCATGTCATATTGGAAGACTTGGCACTGAAATAGGGTTTTAAGCTAATTAATGAGGCCGGCCTTGTGGCGCAGTGGGTAAAGCCGCCACATGCAGTGCTGGCATCCCATATGGGCGCAGGTGAGTCCCGGCTGCTCCACTTGCGGTCCAGCTCTCTGCTGGAAAAGCAGTAGAAGATGGCCCAAGTCCTTGGGGCCCTGCACCCACGTGGGAAGACCTGGAAGAAGCTCCTGGCTCCTGGCTTCAGATTGGTTATAGCTCTGGCTGTTGCAGCCAATTGGGGAGTGAACTAGCAGATGGAAGACCTCTCCCTCTCTCTTTCTCTCTGCCTCTCCTTCTCTCTGTGTAACTTTTAAATAAATAAATTGTTTTTTTTTAAAGTAATTAAAGACACAAGATTTGGAAAGGAAGAAATAAAACTACTTGCATTATTAGACAATGATCGCCTTTTTAGAAAATTCTATCAAATCTATTTTTTAAAAAAAGTCCAAGAACTAGTAAGTAAATTTCAGCAAAGCCAACATATATTTCTACTAATGAACAACCTGAAATCAAAACAAAAACACAGTACCATTTATAACAGCACCAAAGAACCTAGAAGTACTAGGATACCAATTTAACAAAATATGTACAGAATCCTTATGATAAAGACTACAGAATATTGATGAAAAATATCAAAGAGGACTTAAGTAAACAAAGAGAAACCATGCTCATGGATGGGAAGATTTCATATCACTTGTACTCACTTACAGATGAGAAAAAATTCCAGTGGCTTTTTTTGTAGAAATTAATAGGCTGATTAAAAAATTCACATGGGGAGGCCAGCGCTGTGACATAGCAGGTAAAGCCGCTGCCGCCTGAAGTGCCAGCATCCAATATGAGGACCAGTTCGAGTCCCTGCTGCTCCACTTCCAATCCAGCTCTCTGCTCTGGCCTGGGACAGCAGTGGAAGACAGCCCAATCCTTGGGCCCCTGCACGCATGTGGGAGACTCAGAGAAAGCTCCCGGCTCCTGGCTTCGGATTGGCACAGCTCCGGCCATTGCAGCCATCTGGGGAGTGAACCGGAGGATGAAAGGCTGACCTCTCTCTCTCTCTCAGCCTCTGCCTTTCAAATAAATAAATAGATCTTTTAAAAAAAATTCACAGAGTGAAGGCAAAGAAATGAGAAGGAACAATTTTGAAAAATAAAATAAAGTTGGAGGAATCATACTACTAAAAAGTTACAGTAATCAATACAGTATATTACTAGAGAAAAGACTAACATAGAGATCCAACAGAATGGGATGGAAGAGACCAGAAACAGATTATTCATATATATTCAACTGATTTTTGGAAGGGGTACAAAAGCAATTCAACAGGGAAAGAATATTCTTTCTAACAAGCAGTTCTGGGACAAACAGATAATCCACTTGGAAAACGGAGGTAATGGATATTTGCCAATATAGTCCCAAAATCTCTAAGTATAAATACAACAATACTGCTTGGCTATAATATAGGACATCAGATGGTTTGAGGATGATGTGGGTGGAAGTGGAAGGGGTAATGCTTACAGTGTACTTTTTGTTTTCCTTTTAAACCACAAACCATAAAATTGCCTGTTAAAATTAAATTTTAAAAGTTACACAGGTGGCTGGTGCTGTGGCATAGCGGGTTAATGCCCTAGCCTGAAGCACCAGCATCTCATATGGGTGCCTGTTCAAGACCCAGCTGTTCCACTTCCAAACCAGCTCTCTGCTGTGGCCTGGGAAAGCAGTAGAAGATGGCCCAAGTCCTTGGGCCCTTGCACCCATGTAGTAGACCCAGAAGAAGCTCCTGGCTCCTGACTTCAGATAGGTGCAGCTCTGGCGGTTGTGGCCAATTGGGCAGTGAACCATCGGATTGAAGACCTCTCTCTTTCTCTCTGCCTCTCCTCTCTGTATAACTCTGACTTTCAAGTAAATAAATAAATCTTTAAAAATATATAAACTAAAAAAAAATATAAGTTACACAGGTGAATCATATGTATATGGGTAAGAATTATTTAGAACAATGCTTCATTTAGCAAATTACTGAAATGAATCAACAGGTTCATTTCACTCTGCCAGTCTATTTTCCTTCAACACAAAGGCTGCCAGATGGGGGCCAGCATTGCAGTATAGTGAGTAAAGCCACCGCCTATGACACTGGCATCCCATATGGATGCTGGTTTGTGTCCAGCTGCTCTATTTCCAATCCAGCTCCCTGTTAACGGCCTGGAGAAAAGCAGCAGCAGATGGCCCAAGTGTTTGGGCTGCTGCCACTCACATAGAAGACCTGGATGAAGCTCCTGGCTTCAGGCGGACCCAGCACTGGCCACTGTGGCCATCTGTGGAGTGAACCAGCAGAGAGAATCACTAGAGCTCGCTCGCTCTCGAGCGCTCTCTCTCTCTTGTCTTTCTCTAACTCTTCCTTTCAAATATAATAAGTAAATCCTTTAAAAAATGAGTAGCTGAATCTAATCACAGCTCTGACGTTACCAATTTACAGAAAAAATATATATATATATATAGAGTAGTATGTTAAATAATCTGTGGGGATGTAATCAGTCAGGCTAGAGAGTGGTACATTCTCCAGAACAAACGACATGAGTTCTTTAACAAATAATGTAAACTTTTTAAAGGGAGCAGAACTTGTTCCAGAAAGAAGCTTTAGAAACTAATTGCATATAATGTTCAAACTGTTTTGTTCTAGTTTAAGCTTCAAAAGACCTCTGACACAAAGAAAATTAAATGTGAATTGAATTTGCTTTAAAATACTCTAAAAATGTAGAGAAATGGTAAAATGCTGACAACTGATGAAGCTGGATAATGAATTCTCAGGTGTTCACTAATGTTTTTCCCGTATGAATGAAAATCTAGGAATTACATTATATTAAAAATTAAAGAAAATTTCAATTATATAAGACTTCAATAAATAGGGTAAATCAATTTAGATAAAAATCTATTATTTTCTTCATGGATAACTATTTCAGAAAGAGGAGTCCAAAAGAAAAAAGGAGACACAGAAGGAGAGGGGAAGAGAGAGAGACAGATGGTGTGTGTGGGGGGGGGGGGTGGAGTTGAAGTCGTTAGGTCCAAACTTAGTAACTAAAACATCACAACATCACATGTATAAGGTAATGTAAGGAATTCAGGAAATCTGATAAATCTAAATCAGTATTTCTCAATGTCAACTCTGTCAACATATAAGGACATTCTTTCTCATGGGGTCCAGCCATACCCATTATAGGATGTTTAGCAGCAATCCTGGTCTCTATTCACAATACTGGAAGTACAACCTGTTTCCAAACTGTGATGACCAAAAAAAGTCACCAAATATTACAAAATAACCATTAAGGAGCAACACTACCCCCTGCTGAGAAACACTGATAATAAATTAACAATTTCTTCAAATGGTACCCTTACTGTAAAATGCAAAAGCAAGTAGTTACAGTCCTGAAAATCTGGCAAAAAAAAAAATTTTGAAGCAGCATTAAACTAGCTAGGGACAGACAAGCTACTTGATCCATCTGAACAGAAATATGAATACTACTTGGACAAAGATTCAACCTTTTAAAAATTAAACACAGAGGTAGCCAATTGGCCTAGTGGCCAAGAAACTGGTTAGGACACCTGCATCCCAATCAGACTACCTGGGTTCAATACTTGCTGCCCTACCCAGTAGCATTTTTAATGACTAAAAATAATGAGCATTCTATCTGTTTACATTCAACTGGTTCCAAACAGTGAAATGATATCTCAAAATACGACAGAGGAGGTAACTTCAAAAGTTCCTTCTTGGCCGGCGCCGCGGCTCAATAGGCTGGTCCTCCACCTTGCGGCGCCGGCACACCAGGTTCTGGTCCCTTTCAGGGCACCGGATTCTGTCCTGGTTGCCCCTCTTCCAGTCCAGCTCTCTGCTGTGGCCCGGGAGTGCAGTGGAGGATGGCCCAAGTCCTTGGGCCCTGCACCCCATGGGAGACCAGGAGAAGCACCTGGCTCCTGCCTTCGGATCAGCGCGGTGCGCCGTCCACAGCGCGCCGGCCCACGGTAGCCATTGGAGGGTGAACCAACGGCAAAAAGGAAGACCTTTCTCTCTGTATCTCTCTCTCTCACTGTTTACTCTGACTCTCAAAGATTCAGTTATTTATTTCAAAAGTCAGAGTTAGAGATTTTCCATTCACTGGTTCACTCCCCAGATGGCCACAACAGCCAGCACTGGGTCAAGTCAAAGACCCAGAGCTTCATCTGGGTCTCCCACGTGGGTCCCAAACACTTGGGCTATTGATGCTGCTTTCCCAGGCACAATAGCAGGGAGCCAGATGACAAGCAGGGCAGTCAGGACATGAAGTAGAGCCCATATGGATGCCAGTGTTGCAGGCAGTGGCTTTACCCACTATGCCATGACACCAGCCCCTAGATCCACATTTCTTGAGGTCAACATTACTATTACCAAAGCTAGAAAAAGAAACTGTAGTAGCCAGCTTTTCACCACTACAACTGAATACCCAACACAGGCTACTTATTAAGGAAAGATGTATTTTGGCTCATGATTTTGAAGGTTTGCCACCCAAGACTGGAAGGTCCTAGGTGTCTGTGGGGGGTAGAAAGCAGAATATGAGCTTCCATGGCAAGTCTGGAAACAGGGAGCTGCCAGGCCCAACTCAGTTTCTATAAACAACCCTCCACTGAGAACTATCTTCCAGAGACAACCCCATTGGCCTAAGGACGTCTACCAGGCCCACCTCCTAGACAACATAATTGGATGACTTTGGGATTTAAACATCTGCATGAATTGAGGAGCCAAATCTTGTACACATTATAGTAGACCTCACGAGAAAAAAGTAAAAACTACAGCCAATTTCCCTTTTGAATACAGATATAAAATCCTCAACAAAATACCAGCCAAATTCAGCAGTGTCAGCATCCCACATATGGGTGCTGGTTGTAGTCCTGGCTGCTCCACTGTTCCACTTCTGATCCAGCTCCCTGCTAATGCACCTGGGAAAGCAGAAGATGGTCCAAACACTCAGTTGAGCTCCTGCACCCAAGTGGGAGACCCAGAAGCAGCTCCTGGCTTCTGGCTCAGCCTGGCCTGCCTCTGGCTACTGCAGCCATTTGGGAATGGAAGCTCAGTGGATGGAAGCTCTCTCTGTCTCTCCCTCACTCTGAATAACTTTGTCTTTCAAATAAATAATTTTTTAAAAAACAGCCAAAAACATAGTCACATATTAAAACATATATGCAGATATAGATAAACACTTATGACTACAATGTAGGGGGAAATTTTGGCAAGTCACAAAACAACCTAATCACTCAAAAATTTATGAAAATATATTCAATATCACTAGGAATCTGAGAAACGCAAATTATAACACCACATCACACATATCAGATTGCCAAAATTACAAAATAAAACAATTAGCAGCACGTTTGAGTAAAGAGGGAACTTGTGCAACTGCTAGTTGTGATAAAATCATTATAACCACTCTGAGTAAAACAGTAATTACACAGTAAAGGTAAACAATGTGCACATTCCATGACCCTAGCAATTCCACTTCCACACATCAATCAGATATTTGTAATAGCTCAAAACTGGAAATGACCTAAATACTGCCTGTTAAGAGAATAAACCGTGGTTTATCTGTATGAGACATATCAAGTGTAAAACAGTATCAACATGAATAAATTTTAAAAAGCAATGCTGCAAAAAACACAAGATATATCATTTAGTGAAGATTATAGAAAGCATAAAATAGTAAATTATTATATTGCTTATGGATATATAAATTATTCAAAGTAGACAGATAGGAGGCAACTTTCAAGGTGTTTAGACTTAAGGAAAGTTGGGGGCCAGTGCTATAACACAGAGGGTTAAGTTGCTGCCTGTGACGCTGGTATCCCATACAGGTGCCAGTTCATGTCCGGCTGCTCCACTTCTGATCCAGGTCCCTGCTAACACATTCGGGAAAGCAATAGAAGATGGTCCAAGTGCTTGGGCCCCTGCCACCCACTTGGGAGATCCAGATGAAGCTCCTGTCTTTGGCTTGGCCCAGTCGTAGCCACTGCAGCTATCTGGGGAGTGAACCAACAGATGAAAGATCTCTCTTTGGTCTCTTCCACCTCTCCCTCTCTGTAACTCTGCCTTTCAAAATAAATATTTCCAAAAAATAAACAAACAAAAAAAGATGGGGGCATGGGTCTATCTTATATGTAACTAAATTTTATTCTTTAAGAAACATAAAAAAAAAAGTGCTAATATCTCTTTACTCCCATGAAGGTACTTAGATTTCTGCAGAACTGTTTTATTTTATCCTGTGTGTCTGAACATTTGAATTTAATTAAAAACATATTTCAAGAAAGATCATTCTAACTGGCCCGAGTAAAGAAGATGAACTGAAACAGAGACAAGAATGGAAAACGGTGTACTGATGAGAGAACTATTAGCATAATTTAATGAGAAAAGATATAAACGAAGACTATGCAAGAAGGAAGCAGAGAGATCAATATTACATATATGTAAGAGTTACGAATAGAGTTCTTCGTACAATTAGCTAGCATGGTATGCCTGTGAGTCACTTCCTCTCTTTAAAATCTCCTACACAGCACATTTCTCAAAAGAAGGCATACAAATGGCCAATAGGTATATGAAAAGATGCTCAAAAGAAAGGGGAACATTAAAACCACAAGATAATCACCTCATACCTGTTAGAATAGCTGTTATAGGCCAGCGCCATGGTTCAATAGGCAAGTCCTCCGCCTTGTGGTGCCAGCACACCGGGTTCTAGTCCCGGTCGGGGCGCCGGATTCTGTCCCGGTTGCCCCTCTTCCAGGCCAGCTCTCTGCTATGGCCCGGGAGTGCAGTGGAGGATGGCCCAAGTCCTTGGGCCCTGCACCCCATGGGAGACCAGGAGGAAGCTCCTGGCTCCTGGCTTCGGATCAGCATGGTGCGCTGGCCGCGGCGGCCATTGGAGGGTGAACCAACGGCAAAGGAAGACCTTTCTCTCTGTCTCTCTCTCTCACTATCCACTCTGCCTGTCAAAAAATAAAATAAATTAAAAAAAAAAAGAATAGCTGTTATAAAAAAAGACAAAAGATAGTTGTTGGCAAGAATGTGAAGGAAACCTTCGTACATTGTTGGTAGAAATGTAAATTAGTATAGCCATTATGAAAAACAATATGAAAGTTCCTCAAAAAATCAAAAATAGAATGGCTATGGGTCAGTAATTCCACCACAGGGTATATACCCAAGAAATGCAGTCAGTACTGTACCAGTGAGCTTTTTATCACTGGAAGAAACACCTGGATCAAACTACTAAGGAAGAAAAGAAAGTTGGTTCGTGGTTTTGGAAGATTACATATAAGTCAACATCCAATGAGACTCATGGTTTGGTCATTTGTGAAGCCGAAACACGGCAAAGGCAGAAAGTGCAGAGGTACAATCACAGGGCGAGCCACGAAGCAGGGAGAGCTCCTAGGCTCAACTCAATGCCTACTAGCAAACCCTAGTGATCCGAAGCACCTCCCACTAGGCCCACTTCCTAGATACCATCATTGGATTAAATTTGCTTTTCTACTCCCTCAGCACAATCTGTGACCTTCAGATTTAACCATGAGTTTGGGAGTCATAGCAAGTATACCAAAGACATATCTGTACTCCCATGTTCATTGAAGCATTATTCACAAAACCAATCAACTTAAGCACTCATCAACCGATGGATAAAGATAATATGAGATACAAACTTCCAGATGTGATACAATCATCCTGGGTCCTGCACAGTGGCGTAGCAGGTAAAGCTGCCACCTGCAATGCCGGCATCCTATATGGTCACTGGTTTGTGTCCCAGCTACTCCTCTTCTGATCCAGCTCCCAGCTAATGGTCTGGAAAAAACAGTGGAATATAGCCCAAGCCCTTGGGTCCCTGTGCCCATGAGGGAAGCTTAGAAGCAGCTCCTGGCTCCTGACTTCAGCCTGGCCCAGTCCTGGCTGTTGGGGCCATCTGGGGATTGAACCAGCAGGTTCAATATATAAAATAAAATATATAAAATAAAATAAATAAAAAATACAGTCGGCCTTAAGAAAGAAGAAAACCCTGTCAATGTGGATAAATCTGGAGGGCACTGTGTTAAATAAAATAGGCACAGAATCCACTCTGCCTGTCAAAAATTTAAAGAAATTTTTTTTTTTTAAAAATAGGCACAGAAAAACAAATACTGCACGATCTCATTTATATGTGGAATCTAAACAAGCTAAACTCAGAAAAGCTGAACTCACAAAACCAGACAGAATGATGGTAAACAGGGTTGGAGGGGAGGGAAAGAGAACTGAGGAAATATTAGTCACATACAAAGTTTCAGTTATTAGAATAAATTCAAGAGATCTGAAGTACATATGGTGACAATAGTTAAAAACAATGTATTGTGTACTTGGAAACTGCTGAGAGTATATTTAAGTGTTCTTACCTGAGAATGGACATACAGTCTGAACAGCAAGTAAACTATTTTTGCTTTTAAATTTTTGAGATTTAAGGGTTATTTACTAATTTACCTCATACTGGCTAATATAGCATCCCCCCATACCTATACCATTGCAAATCTGATGAATATGCCTTAAATATCATACACTCCTATAAAAAGTTTAGGCTGCTTTGGTTGGTCTTCAATGAATACAAGCTAACTTTTTTTTTTTTCCTTTGGACAGGCAGAGTGGATAGTGAGAGAGAGACAGAGAGAAAGGTCTTCCTTTTTGCTGTTGGTTCACCCTCCAATGGCCGCCGCGGCCGGCGCGCTGTGGCCGGCGCCCTGTGGCCGGCGCACCGCGCTGATCCGAAGGCAGGAGCCAGGAGCTTCTCCTGGTCTCCCATGGGGTGCAGGGCCCAAGGACTTGGGCCATCCTCCACTGCCTTCCCGGGCCATAGCAGAGAGCTAGCCTGGAAGAGGGGCAACCGGGATAGAATCCGGCGCCCCAACCGGGACTAGAACCCGGTGTGCCGGCACTGCAAGGCAGAGGATTAGCCTGTTTAAGCCAGGGCGCCAGCCTCAAGCTAACTTTTTATGCTTACTTATTTTACTTGAAAGGGAGGGAGGATGGGAGGGGAAGAGAGAGAAAGAGAGGTATCTTTCATCTGCTGATTCACTTCTCAAACATCCTCAAGAGCCAAGACCTAGAACTTCATTCTGGTCAAAGCCAAGAGCCCAGGGTTACCTAGTAGCACAGAACTTCATCTGGGTCTCCTACACGTGTGGCAGGAACCCGCGTACTCGGGCTACCATCTGCTGCTACCAGAATGCATCAGCAGGAAACTGCATCAGAAGCAGAGAAGCCAGAACTTGAACCTATACTCCGATATGGGACGTGGGTGTCCCAAGCAATGGTTTAACCAGATGTGCCACAACACTCACCTCTCTACTTTCTAGCTGTTTCATCTCTTCTGAAAACAAGCAACTCTTAAGGTAGTTTATTTCAAAAGTTCACCTGAAAGCCAAATCCAGCTATATAATCTGCTTTCTTCACCTTTCTCAAAAACCAGAGTAACCCTTTCTGTCTTGAATCTTCAGGCAACTTTTTCCTTAACTCTACAGGGACTGCAAACAAATTTAAAATTTCAATTTGAAGCTCTTACAACACTAGATTTTTAACTCATTATTATTATTATAACTCAACACTAGAAATAACTCATTCACGTTAAGAACAGTTACTGGCTGGCGCCGCAGCTCAATAGGCTAATCTTCTGCCTGCAGCGCCGGCATACCGGGTTCTACTCCTGGTCGGGGCACCGGATTCTGTCCCGGTTGCCCCTCTTCCAGGCCAGCTCTCTGCTGTGGCCCGAGAGTGCAGTGGAGGATGGCCCAGGTCCTAGGGCCCTGCACCCACATGGGAGACCAGGAGGAAGCATCTGGCTCCTGCCATCGGATCAGCGCGGTGCGCCAGCCACAGTGCACCAGACACGGTGGCCATTGGAGGGTGAACCAACGGCAAAAGGAAGACCTTTCTCTCTCTCTCTCTCTCACTGTCCACTCTGCCTGTCAAAAAAAAAAAAAAAAAAAGAAGAACAGTTACTATCATTAGTGACGCATCTGAATTTCATTTCCCTCATTGTTAAAAATTCTCACTATTCTGCTTTAACCGAAGGGGCTGACTAGAGAGAAATATTGGTGCTTTCACAGCTAAGAATCACGTAATACTCAGTGGGATGTTCTCATTGTTCTGCTATTTACTCACTACTGAAAATATATTCCAAAAACATTTACCAAGGACTTACTATATATTAGGCAACTGCTTGGAAAGGGAAATGATTTCTACCCTAGAGGAAATTAACAGTTTAAAATGTCAAGTGAGGGGCCTGCGCTGTGGCGCAGCAGGTTAAAGCCCCAGCCTGCAGTGCTGGCATCCCATATGGGTGCCAGTTCAAGACCCGGCTGCTCCACTTCTAATTCAGCACACTATAATGTGCCTGGGAAAGCAGTGGAGGATGGACCAAGTGCTTGGGCTCCTGGACCCACATGGGAGACCGGTAAGAAATTCCTGGCTTGTGGGTTCAGCCTGGTTCAGTTCTGGGTTTATGGAGTGAACCAGCAGGTGGAAGATCTGTCTCTCCTCTCTGTGTTTCAAATACATAAAATAAAATCTTAAAAAAAAAAAAAAATTTAAGTGAACACTAGAGAGATGGGTAAGAGACACAACACAAAATGCCCTATTTAAATAGTATAATAAAAATGCCTAAGAACATAAACTTTGAAATTAGACAGTCTTGGGTTAAGGTCCCAGTCTCATTTCTTCATCCATTAATTCGCATTAAAAAAAAAAAAAAAAGGGAAGGGGGGGGGGGGGCGGCGCTGTGGTGCAGTGGTTAATGCCCTGGCCCGAAGTGTCAGCATCCCATATAGGCGCCTGTTCGAGTGCCGGCTGCTCCTCTTCTGATCCAGCTCTCTGGTATGGCCTGGGGAAGCAGCAGCAGAAGGCCCAAGTCCTTGGGCCCCTGCACACACATGGGAGATCTGGAAGAAGCTCCTGGCTCCTGGCTTTGGATCAGGGCAGCTCCGGCCATTACAGCCATCTGGGGAGTGAACCAGCAGATAGAAGACCTCTCTCTCTGTCTCTTTCTAACTCTTTCAAATAAATAAAAACATTTAAAAATAAATAAAATAAAAATTAAATGCCCACTCAAATAATTAAATCAGATGTCACTGGTAATGAACATATAGCTATATTTAATGATACCATTTATCCTGAAGATAACAATAATCAAGAAAAATCTAAGCTTGACTATGCTCAATCAATTTTGTATTTAAGAAACATTATGTGCTTTGAATTCAGCAGCAAGAATAGATCAAAAGATTAGCCTTTGTTGGATAAGCAGCTTGCAAATACTTCTTCATTCTGTTGGATGTGTCTTTACTGATTGGTTCCTTTGATGTGCAGAAGCTTCTGCGTTTGGTATAACACCATTTGTCTAGTTTTATTTTTGTTGCCTGTGCTTTGGTGTTCTTATCCAAGAAGTCATCATATACACCAATGTCTTGAAGTGTTTCCCCTACATTTTCTTCAAGCAAGTTCACAGTCTCAGGTCTCAATATTAGGTCTTTGCTCCATCTTGAGTTGGTTTTTGTACACGTTGAGAGGTAAGGATCTAATTTCATTCTTCTACATACAGACATCCGGTTTTGGTAGCATCATTTACTGAAGAGATCATCCTTTCCCCATCGTATGGTCTAGGCACTCCTGTCAAAAATCAGTTGGTTTTATGTATGTGGATTAAGTTCCGGGCTCTCTATTCTATTCTAGTGATCTATCAGCTTTTGTGCCAGCACCATGTTGTTTTTTTAATCACTAACACACAGCACACTCTGAAGTCAGGTACTGTTATGCCTCCAGTTTCTTTCTTTCTTTTTCTTTTTTTTTTTGCTGCTTAGGATCACTTTGACTATTCCAGGTCTTTCATAATTGCTCATGAATTTTAAGATGTTTTTCTATATTCTGTGAAGAATACCAGTGGTATTTTCAAAGGGATTGCATTGAATCTGTAGATTACTTTAGGCAGCATAGACATTTTAATTATATAAAGTCTTCTAATCTATGAACAAGGCATATTTTTCCATTTTCTTGTGTCCTTGCTTATTTCTTTCATCAATGTTTTATAATTTTCACTGTAGAGAGCGTTCACTACTTTGGTTAAATTTATTCCTAAATATGTGATCTTTTTGGTGGCTATTGTGAATGGGATTTCTTTCTTGATTTCTCTCTTGGCAAGCTCATTACTGGCATTAAAAAAGCTACTTTTTGTATATTTTGTAAACTGCAACTTTACTGAATTGGTTTGTCAATTCTAACAGCTTCTGGGTGCTTAGATTGTTTTCCATGTACAACATCTTGTCATCTGCAAACATAGATATTTTTTACTTCCTCCTTTCCAATTTTGATTCCCATTATTTCTTTCTCCAGCAACTCAAAACATTCAACAATAAAAAAAAAAAATACGGTTAAGAAATGGGTAAAGGTCTGAAATACAGTTCTAGAAAAAGAAATACAAATGACCAACAAATACATGGATAAGCACTCAACATCACTGGCCATCAGAGAAACACAAGTCAGAACCACACTGAGATGTCGCTTTCTCCCTGTCAGAATGGCTATTATCCAAAAGACATAGAGCAAGAAATACTGGGGAAGATGTGGAGAAAGGGGAACTCTTATACACTGTTGGTGGGAATGTAAATTAGTGCAGCCACTGTGGAAACCAGTATGGAGATCTGTTTAAAAACTAGAAATAGACTTGCTATATGATCCAGCAGTCCCTCTACAGGATATATACCCAAAAGACATGAACAAACTGTATCAAAGACACCTGCACCACCATGTTTATAACAGCACTATTCACAATAGTCAAAATATGAAATCAGTCATGGTATACATCATCCGATGAATGGATAAAGAAAATGTGATGTATATATAAACAATGGAATATTATTCAGCTATAAAAAATTCTATCATTTGCATCAAAATGATTACAACTGGAGGACATCATGTTGAATAGAATATGCTCAATACAAAAAGACAAATACCTCATGTTCTCCTAAGTGGGAACTAAAATTTAAAAGAAATGTAGGCATTAATGCTTTTAAACCAAGTTTGACAAAACACTAGCAAATCTTTGTCAAATTGTTAATAATTATATACTATAGTCTTAACAATCTTATTTTAAAATTTATCTTATATGAGTGAACATCATTTCATTCAATTACTTTCTACAGCCCTTTCCTATATTCCTATTGAATTGTTTATGTATTGAACTCTTGGTGGCACAAAAAGCCTTTGACTATAATGTAAATAAAATATCAAAAAATTTAAAAATGGTTATGATTAAAAAAAAAAAAACTAAGTGTAAAGTGGAAAACAGCTAAAAGGCAGTTGCAGGGGCAAGCACTGGACTTACTGGTTAAGTCACCCGCATCCTACTCTGGATTGCCCAGGTTTCAGTCTTGCCTCTGGTTCCTGACCCCAGCTTCCTGCTAATGCAGTTCCTAGGAGACAGTATGATGGCTCAAGCAATTGGGTCCCTAACATCCGTGTGGGAGACCTGGGTTGAGTTCCTGGCTCTGACTCCCTCTAACACCTCGTCACTGCAGACATTTAGAAAGTGAGCCAGCAGATGGGATGTTTACCTGCCTCTGTGCTTCTCAGAAAAGGAAGCCAGGCAGGTAAGCAAAGCTTTTTTAAAAAAAAAAAAAACAAAAAAAAACCTTGCAGTAATCAATGGTTCACATAAGGAGAAAGGATGACAGATGGGGAGGACTTCTAATATAGTAAGCAAGATCAAAAGAAAAGCATAAATTTACAACTTGTGGAACCGGGAAGATGACAGAACCATGTGCTAATAAAGTGGAAAACAAATGGGGCAAAGTGATTTTCAAGGAGGAACAGAAATTCAATTTAAGGCATGTAAAGCTTGAAGACCACACAGAACATAAGCTGGAAATAGCTAGAAAGCATGGGGACCATAGTTTGAGAGTCTAGCTACACAAAAATTTGAAACCATCATACACATATGTATATGTATAAACATAATCACTGAAAATATGGCATGTGGGAAACATGCAGTGAGAAAAGAAGAGGACTTGAATTAAAAATCAAACTCAAAACACATTTATCAGCTAAGTTCTGAGACCTTTTTTGAAAGGCAGATTGTCTGCATAAATGTATCATACTAAACAAGGTAAAGCTTCAAGTTTCCCATGTTCCAAATACAATGCAAGGAGCAAGTTTCAAATCCTGTGAGGTCTGATTTAAGTATCAGTAATATGGGGCTTAGTGTCATGGCACAGCAGGTTAAGCCTCCACTTAGGACGCGCACATTCCATACCAGAATGCCTGAGTCTGAATCCTGGTGACTCAGTTTATGATCCAGCTTCTTGCCAATACATATCCTAGGGGCAGCAGATGACAGTTCAAGTACTTGGGTCTCTGCCACCTACATGGGAGATCTAGATGGACTTCCTGGGTCTTAGCTTCAGCCTGACTTAGCCCTGGCTGCTGTGGGCATTTAGGGAGCGAACCAAAGCACAGAAGACACCCATATTTATTCTTTCATTCTCTCTCTCACTGCCTTTCAAATAAATAAATAAACTTTAAAAAAAAAAAGTGACAAAAATCACCAAAAAAGGTTTCGTTCTAACTCTGATGATAACCACAGGACCTTACATAAGGTACATCATCAGGCCTCAGTTTTCTCATCTAAGATTTAAAATAAATGACTAAAGTTTATTTATGATACATCATGTTTTAAATGACTTCACATCTTACATAACCATAATGTCAATAACAGGCATCTCTTACACAACTATTTTCAGCAACAAAAATGCAAAAGTTAAAATGCTAACAAATACCTTCTTAAAAGCAAACAGAAAACACAAAAGGTATGCACGCTGTCAAGAACTAGAAGAAAATGTACGTGATTAAGCTTTTTTAGAGACAGCAAAACAAATCAAACAACCTGTTATAAATCTAGAAACTGAGTCAATTGGACCATCTTTATCATTTTGTACATATAAACTCCAGTTATCCAGAGAATAACATGAAAAAATCTCAAGACATATCTTCCATAATAAATCTTTGTATAAACAAATTTCAGTGTGAAAATCACCTAATAGCATCTATTTAATTTCTCCATCAATTAGACAAGAAAAAATAAAGGGCATCTAAATTGGAAAAATAAAACATTTTTTGCATACAGTATAATCCTTTGTAGAAAATCCTACAGATTCCATGACAAAGTATGAAAATAAGCAAATTTAGCAAAGTTGCAGTACACAAAATCAACTCTCAAAAATCCAATGCGTCTCTATACACTAACAATGAACAATCTGAAAAGTAAATTAAGAAAAAATTCCGTTACAATAAATCAGAATGAAATATTTGGGAATAGACTTAATCAAGGAGTGAAAAGATCTGCACACTGAAAACTATAAAATGTTTAAAGAAACTCCTTGGTTAAGTCAATTCCCAAATATTGCGGCCAATTGGGGAGTGAAGCAGCGGATGGAAGACCTCTCTGTCTTTCCCTCTTTGCCTGTAACTCTGCCTCTCAAATAAATAAATAAATATTAAAAAAAAAAAAGACCAAGCCTCTAACTCAAGGTAATCCTGATTAACCTTAAAGATATAAGAAAATATCTGTAGAGTCATTTTCAGTAGGTTCTCATAAATGTTGTCTGAAATTACTTCCATAGTACCTAACCAACAGCTCAAACTCACAAAGCTGATTTTCAGGGTTTATAGACACAAAAAACCTATTATTTCTATCCTGTTAAGCTGCACTGCAGTGTGTATCAGAGAGAAACAAAGAAACAGAAACAGTAAACAGAGTCAGAGTGACAGTGAGCTCCCACCTGCTGTTCACTCCCTGAATGTCCACAACAGCAAAGGCTGGCCCAGGCCCAAAGCTAGGAGCCTGGAACTCAATCCAGGTCTCTCACAGAGGTGGCAGGGATCCAGGGATTACAGCCATCACCACTGTCTCACAGGGTGCACATCAGCAGGAAGCTGGATGGGAAGCAGAGTAGCTTGAGATTTAAACTAGAAACTCTGATGTGGAATGCAGACAACCAAAGCCTCTTAACTACTGTACCAAATGCCCACTCCTAAAAATGAAAAACTTAATCATTAGTAACAGATAATGAGGGGTCTTTAAAAGGTTCATGGAAAATGCGCATTATCTTTTTTGTAAAAAAAAGATTTTATTTATTGATTTGAGACGTAGAGTCACAGAGAGGGAGAGGGAGAGACAGAGAGAGAGGTCTTCCTTCTACCGGTTCACTCCCCAAATGGCGGCAACAGCTGGAACTGTGCCGATCCGAAGCCATGAGCCAGGTGCCTCCTCCGGGTCTTCCACGTGGATGCAGGGGCCCAAGGACTTGGGCCACCTTCTACTGCTTTCCCAGGCCACAGCAGACAGCTGGATTGGAAGAGGAGCAGCCGGGTCTCGAACAGCGCCCATACGGGATGCTGGCGCTGCAGGTGAATTAACCTACTGTGCCACGGTGCTGGCCCCGCATTATCTTCTAATTCAATTTTCCACGAACTCTTTGAAGACTCCCTGTACTGACAGTTCTTTCCTAAAGTGACAAGTTCACTTCGTTCCTTTTCAAGGAAATATTTGCCAAATATCCAAGTCCAAATAATCAGTTTGTTGGTTGTTCTTTTAGTAAAATTGTATTCTATTAAAAAAGAAAAAAGTCTAGTCAAGCGAGCAAATCACAAGTACTTTTCCTTACTGACATATACTATTTTATTATACCCATACCCAAGGGGCAAGTGTAACAAAAGTCACTGATACTTAAAAACAGTCTTAAAGTTCTTTCCCATCCTGAATGTGAGTGCTGAGCAGTGAAAAATGGAGGCTACTAGATAAGTTTGGTGCCACTGCCATTACTTTTATGCCATCAGTACAATGTCAACCAAGTAAAAGAGGCATGTAATATTTTGATTATGATTATAATTATTATTATTATGAGAAGAATAATAATACCAGGGACTCCCAGGGACTCAAGAAACACATTCTGAAAACTACTGGTCTACATGTATAACCAAGTCTCTAAAATACAAGATTTGGACATACTTACTGGTATTCAACAATAGAACAACCTAAACTAGCCCCTAGGAGTCACTCAGATGACTAATTGTTTTCAAAGGACAACAAAAACAAAAATGAGCAAGCCCAAAGGATTAACTTTGGTCACAGGAAGACTGGGCCCTTGATCAGCTCCTAGAAAGTAAGCTCTAAGACCTACGGCACATTCCTTGATAGTCTGTTTGCTTGGGGCCCTGGTCCACATGATTCATGATTTGCGGTGGGGCTTCAGGCCACACAGTTATCTGCTTGACCTCTAGAAGGGGCGGAAACTAAGATCAACCATGAGAAGAGTGGGGTTCACACACCTAGTGACTTGACACCTCCCCAAAAACAACCCAGGACACCAAGCTCAGGGGGAGTCTCTGGCTGGCAATACTACAAGCACACTGCCATACACCAAGGATTCGGAACATCTGGCCCACAGGCTGTGTAAGGCCCACAAAAATCATTTACTTGACCCTGCCAAAGCAACTGCAGGTGAAACCCAGAATTCAATAAATCTGTATCAGGCTAATTTTTAAGCTGATAATTTTGTATGGCTCATGAATGATGATATAAAATATCCAAGTGGCCCTTGACAGTAAAAGATTCCCCACCCCTGCCATACATCATTGCTGAGAGGAGTAGGCAACGTCCCTGTGAGTCCACTGGGAGAGGTGCTATGGTTTGGATATGGTTTGTTCCCAGTGGTACAAGCACCAGAGGCGTGGTCTCGAGTGTGATGACGTTGAAGTGTGGAGCCTTTCAGAGATGAGGCCAATGAAAGGTAATTAGGTCACAGGGGCTACTCCCTCATGAATGAGTTACTGCCATCTGCAGAAGAGGGTCAGGTCTGTGCGTCTACATAGTTCCTGCGAGTGCATGTTATTATCAAAGAGAAGCCAGGCCTTCTCTGGTCTCCTTTCCTTGCGAGCACACATAGCCCACTCTGTGCACCACCAGTTCCCTTTCTGATATTTCATGTTGTGATACAGCCAGGAAGCCCTCACCAGGATGCTAGTGCCATACTGTTTGGACCTTCCAGACATCAGAATCATGAGCCAAATAGACCTCTTTACTTTTTAAGTTACCTAGATTCACGCATTTTGTTATAGCAGCACAAAACAGACTAAGGGTAACAGGAAGTCTGCACCTGGAACTCTTCTGGACTTTGCACTATTCACCTTTACCCATTGCCAGTTTTAATCTATACCCTTTTGATGTAATAAACCACAGCAGAAGTTGCTTTGCTGAGTTTTGTGAATCTTTTTAGGCAATTACTGAATTTGAAAGTGGCCTTGAAGACCTCCCAAACTACACAGTTGGTATCATACTGCTGAGTATGTAAAACCCAATTCCACAACGACAGGTTTCTATAGACAAAATACTCAGTTTTTCCCATGGCCAAAAACTGGGTGTGTGTGCATATATCCACACTGCACTGCCAAACCCCACATAACTGCTTGGTCTCTTCCCTAGCTGTAACAATCAAAAACATCTCCAGATATTGCTAAATATACATCCCCAACATTAAGAATCGCTGTTTTTCAGAAAAATAATCTAGGAAGTCTTTGACCTTTTTAAAAACAAATAAGAAAAAAAAAAAAAAAAGGGAATAAACTCTCCCTTAGCTCTTCCTTCCCACCTTTCCTAAATTAAATTACTTGAAGTTAGAAAGTGATTGTAAATTCTGCATTCTACCTGTGGTGAACAAATCTATTCTTTCTAGGTAACTCAGGTCACTAATTTCAAAAGTGAAGGAAGTCTCTAACAATGATCAGAAAAGATGTATCTTCTGTATCTAAATGCACACTGCTACGTACTACAAAAGGAAGATAGGCTTTGTTTCTGGAATGCACATCAAAATAAGTTAACTCAAGGTACTTTTTTTTTTTTAAGTGTCTTAGACATACCCAGTTGATATTATTCATCCAGTAATTATTTTTCTACTATATGCAAAACACTGCTATAGGAATAAGAGACAGTGTCCCTGTCCTCTAAAACCCATATTCTTGCAGAGGGAGACAGACCACACAGAATCACTTCAGAGAGCAATACAGGGAAATAAAACAAAAGGACGCATTTCCTTGTATTTTCATTAAATCAGAAAATTTACCATCAAAGTACTGGATGTGGTGGGGTGAAACTTATTTTGTACTGAGTATTTAGAAAACCTATGACATAATTACATGCCTAAATCAATTATCTTGTTATGTATCTAGTGCTGGATAAAACTGTGGCACCTTACTTTTTGGGAAATTGTAAGATGAAAACTAAACAGATAAATTCTCTCATAGTTTCGATTATAACTTGTGTCAGTTCAATGAAAACACTATGCTAAACTCTCAAAAACAGGAATGTTTAATGATTTTATGAATAAGGATAAAGAGCTCCTGTGGTCCCAAAGGCAAAGTGTGGGCAATAAATGAGTGTAGAATAGAAATGAGGGCTTCTCCTGCACAAGCCACTCAGAGAAAAAAATTATTCACGGACAAGCTGAGTATTACAGGAATCATGTACAACAGAATCTGGCACAACTCCAAGAGGGGACATTTTTTCCACTTTCATTTTACATTTTGGTAAAGAACTGGTAACAAAAGCTACGAAAAAAAGAAATTTCTGGGGTCCAGCATTGTGATACAGCAGGATTAAGCACCTGCTTGCAACACTGGCATCCTATGAACACCAGTTCAAGTCCCAGCTGTTCTACTTCCAATCCAGCTCCCTGCTCACGTGCCTGGGAAAGCAGTGGAAGATGGCCCAAGTCTTTGGGTCCTTGGTACCAACGTGGGAGAGCCAGATGGAGTTCCAGGATCCTAGTTTCAGCCTGACCCAGACCTATCCATTGCAGCCATTTCGAGAGTGAACCAGTGGATGGAAAGTATCTTTCTCTCTCGGTCTCCCCTTCTCTCTATGTAACTCTACCTTTCAAGTAAATAAATTAATATTAAAAACAACAACAACAACAAAATGTTCTGGTCTTCACTTTTTCCTAACAAGAGAAAAAAGCCTTTTATCTCCATTCTATGACTAAATAATAAAGTTGTAGATACCAAGTAAGAAAAAAAATCAAACACTTCTCCCTGTTATGTCAAAACTACTAAAGGGCATTAATTTGTCCAGTCTTCCCTTAAGAATTAAAAAAAAAAAAAAAGAAAGAAAGAAAGAAAGAAAAGAAGGTAGGTCAGTTGCCTAAGGATGTTCATCTCATCTTGCAACACACACCCATTCCATACACACAAACAGTAAGCAACCTGCTCATCCTGTAACAGGATTCTCAAACTGTTGTTTTACAAACTTCACAGAAAGCTCTCCTGGTCCCCAGTCTACCCAGTCTACAACTACAAAGTGCTCTAATACAAACGTATAAATACGTTATGCTTCAAGGAAGTAGCTACTTGAAAATAAACAGCTTTTAATTGCTCAAAAGAATATAGACAGGAATTACAGAGAAAAGGGCAGATTTAACTTCTTCTTAGAGCCTATGGTTTGCCACTGCCATCTCAAAGACCTTATCTAAAGATTAAATCTGATGAAATAAGTCTGTATAAAATTTTCCAACTTCTGCCCTCAGAGTTTAAAAATAAGGCTCAAGTCTCCCAGCTTGGATTACAAATACCCCAGAAACCAGCTCCTTCATACTCGGTCCCCAGTTCATCTCATTCCGCCCCTTCTCAGTCCTCACTCAACTAACAACATGTGTAAGACTGTAAGGCATATGCTCCCCAGTTGAGAAGATCAGAGGGAACTGGTTAGCAGACCTTTCTCTCTGTCTCTCTCTCTCTCTCACTATCCACTCTGCCTGTCAAAAAAAAAAAAAAAAAAAAAAAAAAAAAATTATAAAAAAGAGAAAGTGACATTAAAAAACAAGACAGTATAAATATAATTTCCATTTTTTTCTTCTGTTGATTTAAAACAATTACAGAATTGTATTATTGGGTTTATCACATATAAAGATTTAATCATACAATAATAATAGCACCAAAAAAACAAGGAATGGAGCTACAATACAGCAAGAAAACAATACCAGATGGTTAACCAGAACCCACAAAAAGAAATTAAGACTACTCAAAGTAGTAAATATGTAGTTAATATCAAAACCATATTTTTCTTTCTTCTCATATTTAAAGGATATACACTGTACAAAGTAGTAACTGAAACACTGTATTGTTAACTTTATTTATTACACACATAAACATAATATTATGACAAAAATAGCACAAAGGAGAAGTGAGGAAATGAGCTATACTGCAGCATTATTAGCATTAATCTGAAGTAGACTATGCTAAATTCATATGCATACTGTGATCCACAGAACAAACACTAAAAAAACCAAAATTTTTTTAAATCACAGAAACTAAGAAAGTAAAATAGAAAATTATTCGAAAAAAAGTGATAAAAGATTAACAGAAGACATGAGATACTTGAGAGAAACAGCAAATGAGATGTAATCCAACCATTTCAAAAGTAACATTAAATATAAAAAGATCAAACATTCCATTAAATAGACCACTTCTCAGACTGGATAAAAAAAAAAAAAAAACCAATGCCCAATTATATGCTGACTGCAAGAGAAACATTATATTAAGATACAAACATGCTGAAAGGATGGAAAAAGACATATCACACAAAAATATTGAGAGCTGCAGGAGCTACACTAGTTATCTGGAAAAATAAATTTTAAAAACTCTTAGAGACAAAAGTATGAACAGAAAGATATAACAAATAAAAATATCTGCACTTAACAAAACAGTCCCAAAATAGGAAAGCAAAAAAATGATTAAAATGACAAGAGAAATAGACAATCTAACAATAATGGATAGCAATTGCAATATCCCACCCTCAATAAACAGGAAATTAGCAAGGACACTAAAGATTTGAACACTATGAACAACTTGACCTAAGTGACATCTATAGAAAATTCTACCCAAAAGCAACTGAACACATATTCTCCTCAAACATGCATGGAACATGCTTCAGGATGCTTGCTAGGTCACAAAACAAGTCTCAATTTCAAAAAACCTAAATGATACAAAGAATGCTTCCAATCTCAATGTAAATTAGAAATCAACAACAAAAGAACTAAGGAAATCCAAAAATTTTTAGAAATTAACAAAGACACTGCTAAATAATCCATGTTAAAAAACACAGATCTATATCAAGTTGAATGAAAACAAAAACAAAACACCAAAACTTACAGGATACAATGAATGAATAGTGTTTACAGGCAAATTCAGAGCCATAAACACCAATATTAACAAAAAGAGTCATGGGGCTGGTGCTGTGATACAAGGGGCTAAGCCTCTGTCTGCAGTGCCAGTATCCCATATGGGTGAAGGTTCAAGTCCCACCTGCTCCACTTGCAATCCAGCTCCCTGCTAATATGCCTGGGAAAGCAGTGGAGGATGGTTCCAGTGCTTAGGACCCTGTACCCGAGGAGGAAACCTGAGTGAAGCCCCTGGCTCCAGCTTGGCCCAACCCTGGCTCTTCTGGCCATTTGGGAAGCAAGCCAGTAGATGGAATATCTCCCTCTCTGTATCTCCCTTTCTGTAATTTTAACTTTCAAATAAATAAATCTTTAAAAAATAAAGAATGTCTCACATAAATCACCACATAAGAGAACTAAACTCAAAGCAAGCAGAAGGTATGATGCATATTAGAGGAATCAATGCAACAGAAAAAAGGAAAAACAGAAAAATCAGGATCAAAAGTTGGTTCTTTGAAAAAAATAACAAAATTGGCAAACCTTTAGCTAGACTGACCAGGAAAAACAGAATGATAAAACAAATTACCAAAACCAGAAATGAGAGAGAAAGCATCACTACTGACCTTAGAAAAATTAAGGGATTATAAAGGAATATTATGTCAACAAACATAAACAACTTACATATTATAAAAAAAAAATTCCTGAAATGACACCAATTACTGAAACTGATTTAAGGGGAAACAAAACATGAATATCAAATAAATTAATTTAATTAATAATTAATATCTTCCTACAAAGAAAACCCTGGTCCACATAGTTTCACTGGTGAATTTTACTGAACACTTAAACTTTCACAAACTCACCTAGAATTTTAATGAGATTACTTCCTTATTTATTCTATGAGGCCAGCCATTTACAAGGGGCCAGCATGGTGGTATGGTGGCCTGAAGCTGTTAGTCTCAAAGATGCCATCCCACAATGAAGCCACAGTTCAAGTCCTGGCTACTCCACTTCCTATCCAGTTTCTTGCTAATGTACCTGGGAAAGCACTGGATGATGGCCCATTTACTTGGTCCCTTGATGCCCAAGACCAGTTCCTAGCTCCTCACTCATACTGGCCCATATCTTGCTGTTTCAGCTATTCAGGAAGTAAACCAGAAAATGGGAGATTTCTCTCCCTCCTTGTCTCTGCCATTTAATTAATTAATTAAGCTTTCAAAAAACACATTTCCACAAAATATCAGTATACCAAATCCAGCAACAGGCAAGAATGATACAGTTTGGCTATTCTCAACTCCTAGTAATGTCCCCAAAAGAAATTAAAATATATGTCTACACAAAAACTTTTATGTGAATATTAATGGCAGTATTATTCATAATTACTAAAAGCAAATTTTCACCAACTGGTGAATGATTAAACAATATGTGCTATTTCCACACAATGAAATGCTATTCAGCAGTGAAAAATTAACACATGCTACACAGCGCAAAAGAACCTCATAAACATCTATATTAAATGAAAAAAAAAAGACAAAAGGATCAAACGGCTTATGATTCCTTTTATATGAAATGTCTAGAAGAGAAATCTATACACAGACCATTAATCAGTGGTTGCCTGAGGTTAGAGTTAGGACCAGGAATGACTGCAAAATGGGAATAAGGTCTATTTTGGGAGCAGTGGAAATGTTTCAAGACCATACTGTGAAGGGTACTCAACTCTAAATTTACTAAAAATAACTGAATAGTACTCTTAAAATAAGTTGAATTTTATGGTTTGTAAATTATACTTTAACTATCAAAAAACAGAAGTGCTGGTCTAACCAATCACCATCTCCCTTAATCTAACTTGAAAGGTTTATTAGTTAGCTATTCAGAATGTAGAAAACTGAATTGGAACTGGTGAGAACTGAATTTTATGACATGGTGGTTAGGCACAAAGGAATGTGAAATCAATGAAAACTATATAAATTCAGTACATGTGAGAATCAATATGGCTCAGAGAGGTTATCTGAAGAGTCTGATCTGTCTCCAGGGACTAAAGAAAAGAATACATAACTACCAAAAACACCCACTTCTTTTTAAGTCTTGCATATATTTAAACTTGCCACATAATGGAGGGGAAGAGCAACACTCTGCTAATCAAAGAAATTCAGATGCAAATAACTGATTTGCTGTTTTATGCTAAAGTAAGTAGCATCTTTTTTTTTTTTTTTTGGACAGGTAGAGTGGATAGTGAGAGAGAGACAGAAAGGTCTTCCTTTTTGCAGTTGGTTCACCCTCCAATGGCCGCTGCGGCCAGCGCATCATGCTGATCCGAAGCCAGGAGCCAGGTGCTTCTCCTGGCCTCCCATGCGGGTGCAGGGCCCAAGGACTTGGGCCATCCTCCATTGCCTTCCCGGGCCATAGCAGAGAGCTGGCCTGGAAGAGGGGCAACCAGGATAGAATCCGGTGCCCCAACCCGGACTAGAACCCGGTGTGCCGGCGCCGCAAGGCAGAGGATTAGCCTGTTAAGCCACGGCGCCGGCCAGTAAGTAGCATCTTAAAAGTTTTTTTAGGAGTAGCACATAAAGCCACCACCAGCACTGTTGGCATCCCACATGGGCAAAGGTTTGAGTCCCAGCTGCTCCACTTCTGATCAAGCTCTCTGCTATGGCCTGGGAAAGCAACAGAATATGGCCCAAGTGCCTAGACCCACTCCTGGCTGCAGATTGGCCCAGCTCTGGCCGTTGCAGCCATTTGGGGAGTGAACTAGGAGAAGGATGACTGCCTCTGTAACACTGCCTCTCAAATAAATAAATCTTAAAAAGTTGTATTTTAGGGGCCTGCACTGTGGCACAGCGAGTAAAGCTGCTACCTCTGACCCTGGCATCCCATATGAGCACTGACTCAAGTCCTAGCTGCTCCACTTCCAATCCAGCTCCCTGCTAATGGCCTGGTTAAACAAAGGAAGATGCCGCAAGTGCTTGGGCCCCTGCTCCCACATGAGAGACCTGGAAGAAGCTCCTGGCTCTGTCTGGCCCATCCCCAGCCACTGAAACTATTTGGGCAGTGAATAAGTGGATGAAAGACACCTCTCTGTTTGTCTCTCTGTCTCTCCCTCTCTCCCTGAAACTGTACCTTTCAAATAAATAAATAAAATAAAATCTTTAAAAAAAAAGTTGTATTTTAATATAAGTCACATGCAAACAGAAGTCTTGTTAAGGTTGAATTTCAAAATGGGTATTGCTTTTTTTTTTTGCATTTATTAAACTTTTATTTAATGAATATAAATTTCCAAAGTACAGCTTATGGGTTACAATGGCTTCCCCCCTCCCAAAACTTCCTTCCCACCCACAGCCCTCCCCTTTCCCGCTCCCTCTCCCTTTCCAATCACATCAAGATTCATTTTCAATTCTCTTTATATACAAAAGATCAGTTTAGTATATATTAGGTAAAGATTTCAACAGTTTGCCCCCACATAGCAACACAAAGTGAAAAAAAATACTGTTGGAGTACTAGTTATAGCATTAAATAAGAGTGTACAGCACATTAAAGACAGAGATCCTACATAATATTTTTTTAAAAAAATTAATTTTCTATGCCATTTCCAATTTAACACCAGGTTTTTTTTTTTTTTCATTTCCAATTATCTTTATATACAGAAGATCGATTCAGTATATAATTGGTAAAGATCTCATCAGTTTGTACCCACACAGAAACACAAAGTGTAAAAATACTGTTTCAGTACTAGTTATAGCATTACTTCACATTAGACAACACATTAAGGACAGATCCCACATGGGATGTAAGTACACAGTGACTCCTGCTGCTGACTTAACAATTTGACACTCCTGTTCATGGCGTCAGTAATCTCCCTAGGCTCTAGTCATGAGTTGCCAGGGCTTTGGAAGCCTTTAGAGTTCGCTGACTTTGATCTTATTCCGATAGGGTCATAGTCAAAGGGGAAGTTCTCTCCTCCCTTCAGAGAAAGGTACCTCCTTCTTTGATGGCCCCATTCTTTCCACTGGGATCTCACTCACAGAGATCTTTCATTTAGGTCTTCTTCTTTTCCATGGTATCTTGGCTTTCCATGCCAACAATACTCTCATGGGCTCTTCAGCCAGATCCGAATGCCTTAAGGGCTGATTCTGAGGCCAGAGTGTTGTTTAGGACATCTGCCATTCTATGAGTCTGCTGTGTATCCCACTTCCCATGTTGGATCTTTCTCTCCCTTTTTGATTCTATCAGTTAGTATTAGCAGACACTTGTCTTGTTTGTGTGATCCCTTTGACTCTTAGACCTATCAAAGCCATCAACTGTGAACTGAAATTGATCACTTGGACTAGTGAGATGGCATTGGTACATGCCATCTTGATGGGATTGTATTGGGATCCCCTGGCACATTTCTAACTCCACCAATTGGGGCAAGTCCGATTGAGCATGTCCCAAATTGTACATCTCCTCCCTCTCTTTTCCACTCTTAAATTTAACAGGGATCACTTTTAACAAAATGGGTATTACTACCACGGCTTTGCCCAACCTGAGTGTTAAAATTTTAATAGCTAATGTCTATCCAGACATCAATATACAACAGTACACTGTGACAGAGGACCAAACGTAAAAGGAATGAAAAAGTTAAGAGTGTCTAGAATCCATATAAAGATAGGATTAGGAATGTAGAATAGCTTGAAAAAGAAAAATGCATACTCATCCCTTTGAGTCACGAATAAGAAAAAATAGAGGCAAAAAGCAAACTGTAGAAATAGGTGACCTGCAATAAAGAAGAGGCTCAGTAAGAAAGCCTACGTGAATAGGCAGACTTCTCTATCACTGGTCCAACAAGGGTGAGGACTGAAAGAATGGGCAGGCTGAGAGACAGAAGACTGAGATGAAAGGGAGGAAACTAAAGGTGTGAATAAATTAGGGCTCAACACTTAAAGGGAGGGTGGTTCAAGTAGAAAGGTAGAAATGAAAGCTCCAGGACAGTCAGAAGTGACGTGAAACTTGAAGGAAAAGGGGATGGCTGTTAAAGAGAATAAAATGAAGAACAAAGCAACGATGGGCTGCAAGATAGTGAGCTGGGAGATCACCAAATAACCCAGAGGGAAATGAGAATGAAGTAGGCGTAGGGTTACCATGCCTACCGCACCAGGCTACCCTCTTAAATATGGGATGGGAACAAGGAAAGTGTCAGTCAACTGGTATTCAAAGTAGACAGCTCACCCACAAAAAAATCTTTTTTTACAAGTTTAATTTATCTACTTGAGAGGTACAGTTAGACAGAGAAAGGGAGAGAGACAAAGGTCTTCCATCCATCCGCTGGTACACTACCCAGATGGCTACAACAGCCGGAGCTAGGATGATCTGAAGCCAGGAGCCAAAAGCTTCTCCTGGTTACCCATATGGGTGCAGGGGCCCAAGCACTTGGACCATCCTCTACTGCTTCCCCAGATCATCAGCCGAGAACTAGATCAGAAGAGGAGCTACCGGGACACAAACCGGCACCTATATGGAATGCCGGAGCTGCAGGCAGAGGCTTAACCCACCAGGCACTGGTCCCCCCACAAAAAATCTTAGGAACCACATCATTGTGGCAGAGACGTCTGGCATAGCAGTTAAGATACTGGTTAAGATGGTTAACCAGTGGTTAAGATGCCCACGTCCCACTTCAAGAGTATCTGGGTTCAATGCTGTTTCTGCTTCCTGACTCTAGCTTCCCACTAATGCACACCCTGAGAGGCAACAGCAATAGCTCAAGTAACCGAGTTATTGTCACCCACATGAGGGACCTGGACTGAGTTCCCCAACTCCTGGTTTAAGTCCCAGCCAGCGTAAGCATTTGTGGAGTGAACCAATGAATGGTAGCTCCCTCAAATAAATAAGACCATCAGTCTTATTGAGAAAACACTAATCTGAACAATCTGGTTCAAATCACGAGGTCAAGGCATCTCCAGAGACGCCAAACTGAACCCAGCTGACCACGAGAAGCAGGTGCCAATACATAAAGCTCAGGTTCCCTACGGGTAAAGTGGAAAAACTGACAATGAAAGAAGCTGTAGTCAAAGAAAAGAAATCCCAAAAGTTCCAAACAGTGGCTTGAGAACAAGACGAACATGTAAAGGGTTCTTTAGACTTTTTAAAAACATTCCACATGGGTGCAGAGGACCAGGGATTGGACCATCTTCCACTGCTTTCCTAGGCAAATTAAAAGGGAGCTGGATTGGAAGTGGAGCAGCCAGGACTTGAACCAGCGCCCAGATAGGATGCTGGCACTGCAGGCTGTGGCTTAACCAGCTACACCAATGTTGGGCCCCATTCTTTCAACTTTATAAAGAAATCCGGAAGGCCTGGAAGGGACAATACTGTAGGTAAGGAGAAAAAAACATTGCTTCTCGGCCTTTTGGTTAAGATCAAGTGTAGGAGGAAAAAAACACAAACAGGTTGGTTAATGACATTTTAAAGGCAATATTTCTTCTTTTAATATTATTTCTATTATTTCTTCACTTTTATTGTTTTATCATTAAACATTAGCTTTTTTTTTTTAAGATTTATTTATTTGAAAGAGTTACACCGAGGGAGGAGAGGGAGAGAGGGAGAAGGAGAGAGGTCTTCCATCCAATGGTTCACTCCCCGCAATGGTCGGAGCTGTACTGACCCGAAGCCAGCCAGGAGCCAGGAACCTCTTCCGGGTTTCCCATGTGGTGCAAGGGCCCAAGGACTTGGGCCATCTTCTACTGCTTTCCCAGGCCATAGCAGAGAGCTGGATTGGAAGAGGAGAAGCCGGGACTTGAACCAGCGCCCATATGTAATGCTGGCGCTTCAGGCCAGGGCTTTAACCTGATATGCCACAGCGCTGGCCCCAAAGGCAATATTTCAATAATCAAAACCATAGGACATTCTAGAACAATACATGAGGAAATGCAAAATAATATATCTATTGATCTACAACAGTTAGGCAATTACTACATGCAAATTTAAGTGAAGGTAATTCACAAAAATTATGATGAAAGGTAAGATTAACAATAATGTTCTCTCTATTTTAATTTATAATAAGTTTATTTAAATAGCAAGGGCATCCTCTGTTAAGTGAATGGATAAACTAATAATGAACATACACACAATCTGCCAGGCCATTTCTACAACCCATATATACCATGTTTCAGTTTTTTTTGCTTGACTAGCTTCTCAACTAAGAAATACTCCAAGTACCTGCTTCCCTCTCTTGGTCATGCTGTAACACCCAATGAGAATGTCTGAAAAGTGACAGCTTCTTTGCCTTACCCTCCTGAAGTCTACTGATCCCAGACATCTCCGTTTGAATCACTTAGGCTCTCACAGACATGATGGTTTCTATCTACTTGCTTATAACCTTAATTAAGCCACTTATTACACCTACTTGACTAAGGTTAACACTTACTATTCAGCAGTTTCAACTCTACTGCTCACCCCAAAGCTGCAATTTGCTTACATATCTCTTTTTAAAAGCTGGATTTTGTTAACCCTCAAGCCAACGAACTCCAGAATTTCTCCAGGATGTAGTTATCAGCTGCCTGTTTACAGCTCTCCCAGGGCCACTGCTCATTTTGGGCAGAATCCAGTAGGATACTCTGGAACCACACACTTCCTAGTATATAATCTTTCACAAAATAGAGAATTCTCCTAAAACACTGGTAAAATAAGTGTTCGTATGTAACCCTATCTTTTCACCAGTAGGGACAGACTCTGTTGTATGCATAGAATATATCCCCAATATCAAGAACCAGCAGGTAGTAGACATATTTTTAATCTAATAATCAGGATATTAAATATAACTATTTCCATTACATATAATTAGAGAAAACACAATAGCATACAAAATCTGAAAATCAATAATTGAAGACTTACTTGTCAAATAAATGAATATAAAAATATAGTCAAACCAAATGCAGTGGTTCCTAAATTCTAATCTTCATATAATAACCGTACTAAGAAGCTGTACTGATTAAATAACAGATGTTGTAATAGACAAATCCCCAAACTGTAGCATAACAGTAGTTTCATTTTTATATAGTGCTTACATGAAGTCCAGAAATCCATGTTAATGATCAGCTAGGGTCATGAGGAGGCTGGGGACAACACAGGCTAACAGAGCTCCCTTTGACCCATAATTTCTAAAGCTGCTCCTGCAAACAATCCTGAGCCTTACAGTCAGGGCAGTGAAGAGTCTCATTTTAAGGTTTGCACAAGGGTATTCTTAAAAGTTCACGAAAAAATAGAATTAAAGGACATTTATTTTCGTGCATAAAACCTTTGAAATCCATAGTTTTTTCATAATATGAAAATTTTTAAAGATCTCTCATATCCCTCATATATGCATGAATTTCAAAATATTTTACATGAAAATAACTTACAACAAAGTGGTCCCATTCGAGGGTCCACCCCTCAAAGGCCCACAATTCTTAGGGCCTGACCCAGGAACTGGGAACTCAATCCAGGTCTCCCTCAGCATGGCCAGAACCCAATGACTTCAAGAAATCCTGGCTACCTCCCAGAACCTGCATTGGTGGGAAATGAATTCATGTACACAGATCTGAAATGGGAGCATCTTTACCACCAGGTCAAACACCCACTCCAATAAACTTATAATTCCACTGTTCCATGAACTTTTTGAAGTACCCTGTATTTGTCAGGGCTGAAATCAACGATCAACACTTCTGCTTCATTTCTCAGTTATATGGCCATCTCCAAATACAAAGGGGGCTAGTAAATATTAGTTTGGGCCCCAAAGAAAAGGAAACAAGATCGGTAAAACCTCAGTGCTCATCACTGAGGTTTTAAAATACAGATTCTGCGCCGACGCCGTGGCTTAACAGGCTAATCCTCTGCCTTGTGGCGCCGGCACACTGGGTTCTAGTCCGGGTTGGGGCACCGGATTCTATCCCGGTTGCCCCTCTTCCAGGCCAGCTCTCTGCTATGGCCCGGGAAGGCAGTGGAGGATGGCCCAGGTCCTTGGGCCCTGCACCTGCATGGGAGACCAGGAGAAGCACCTGGCTCCTGATCAGCGAGATGCGCTGGCCGCAGCGGCCATTGGAGGGTGAACCAACGGCAAAAAGGAAGACCTTTCTCTCTGTCTCTCTCACTCACTATCCACTCTGCCTGTACAAAAAAAAAAAAAAAATATATATATATATATATATATATATATATATATACAGATTCTGCAGCATTATCTAAGGTGATCCTCATTCAGCAGGTCAAATGAGACTCTAAGAATCTGTATGTACTTAAGCTTGCCAAGTGAGTCTGATATTTTCCCAAGTTGGGCAATAGTGGCTTAGGAAGTAAAAGAGCTTGGGGCAAACAGGAAAAACATTTCTATGGACAATGTATTTATTGGATAAAAGGAACACCCAAAAAGTAATAAAAACATTGAACCTGCATGCTTTTACCTCCATAAGGTAACAGGTATAACTTGGGAAACTCTTTCCTCCTTTGGCCTGTGATGGCAGTCTCTAATGGCTTTCTTACTAATATTTGTAGCTTCTTCTCAGGGCTTCCTTTACTTCACTCATATTATACTCTCCTTGGGCCATGAGCTCTTCTCATTCCTTGAATGACCTCATTCACATCAACTACCACCTAAAACACTAACATTTAACTGTCTTCTACAACCCTTCATTTAAATGTCCCACCAGGACATCAATATATCCAAAACTTCACCTGACCTTCAAACCAGCTCTTCTTCTAGCATACACTATCCACTTGGCACCCTAACTAAAAACCAGGGAGTCATTATTCATCCTTCTCCTACAGCCTGTCAATTTTATTTCAATACTAAAAAAAAAAAAAAAAAAAAAAAAAAAAAAAGATTTATTTATTTGAAAGGCAGAGTTACAAAGAGGCAGAGGCAGAGAGAGAGAAAGGTCTTCCATCCTCTGGTTCACTCCCCAGATGGTCACAGCAGCTGGAGCTGGGTCCTCCTCCAGGTCTCCCACCTGAGTACAGGGTCCTAAGTACTTGGGCCATCTTCCACAGCATTTCCAGGCACATCAGCAGCGGGCTGGATCAGAAGTGGAGCAGTCGGAACTTGCACCAGCACCCAAATGGGATGCTGGCACCTAAGGTGGCAGCCTTACCTAAGCCACAGCACTGGTCCCTTTCAATACTTCTGGAATCCACCTTCATTGCCCATGTCTTCAATAAAACCCCCTTCAAATAGAACTTCCCACCGGTTCCCCTGCTCACAACTCAACAACATCAATCCATACCCTATACTACATATCAAGAGTTTATCAAAAATACAAATCTGGCTTTGATTCCCTGCTTTGGATGTTTAAGTGGCTCATCACTGCCTTCCAAAGCAAAGTTCCAACTCCTCAGATTTCAGCACACAGGACCCTTTAACATCTCTTGACACTGTAAGTACCCTCTGCTTTAACCTTATTTAATTTCTGACAATTCACTGAACACATTTCTTATATCCTTTGCAAGTCTGGTATAGCATCTGACACACACAAAAAAATCAACTGACCAAATGAATATATGCAACAATCATGCTGAAAATGCAAAACTAGAACCACAAATTTTGGAATCTTTTAAAATATTTATTTATATGAAAGTCAGAGTTAAAAAGAGAAAAGGACAAAGAGATCTTCCATCTGCTGGTTCACTCCCCAGATGGCCACATAAGCCAGGAGCCAGGAGTATCTTCCAGGTGTTCCATGTGCGTGACAAGGGTCTACGTACTTGGGTCATCTTCGGCTGCTCTTCCTAGGCCATTAGCAGGGAGCTGGATCAGATGTGTAGCAGCCAGGACTCAAACTGGCATGCATATGAAATACCCGTGTCGCAGGCAGCAACTTTATCAGCTATACCACAATGCCAGTCCCAGAATCGTTATTAAAGAAACAACATTTGGAAGTCTCTAGAATGGACAAGTTCTGACAATACTGTGATCTTAGCTGAAAACAGGGAATTTTTCCTTCCTAAGATTTCATTATACTCAAAATAGCTATTGCCCAAAATGGGAACTAATATTTAATTTACATATTTAAGAAGCTATCAACCAACAAACTAGAAATAGAAGGGAACTTCCTCAACCTAATAAAAATTATCTACAAAAAAAAAAAAAACCCACATCTAACATTAATGAAAGATCATGAACAAAACAAGGATGTTCACTCTCACCTCTTCTATTCAACACTATACTAGAGGTTCCAGTCAGAGCAGCAAAAAGAAATGAAAATATCCAGACCAGAAAGATGTAAAATTATTTCTATTCACATATAAAATTTACAAGGAAAAGCCTCAGGACTCTACTAAAAAAAAAACACTCTAAGCACCAATAAACTAGAAGTTACAGGATACAATATATAAAAACTGAATTTCTATATATTACCAACAAACAATCTGAAAATACAATGAAGAAAACACGCCTTTTCAACAGCACAAAAAAAACTTAGCAATTGATATAAAAAGAGAAACCCAAAATTTGCACTCTAGAAACCACAAAGTATTACTGAAAGAAACTAAAGAACCTTAGTAGGAAGTATTCCATGTTCATGGTATGAAAGGGCAAAAGTGGCAATAACTCCTAAGCTGACCTACTGAATAAAAGCAATACTTATCAAAATCCCAACTGTCTTTTTGGCAGAAGTTGACAAGTGGACATTAAAATTCATAAGGGAACATGAGTGACTCAAAAAAGCAAAAATCTTGAAAAACAAAAAGCAAAGTAGAGGTTCACACTTCCCAATTTTACACTTCCCACAAAGCAACAGTAATCAAGACAATGTGGTACTAGCATAAAGACTGGCACACAGACCGTCACTGGTATAGAAAGAATTAAGGAGTACAGACATTGGGGCCAGTGCTGTGTAACTGCAAGTAAAGCTGCTGCCTACAGTGCCAGTATCCCATATGGGTACCGGTTCGAGATCCAGCAGCTCTCTGCTATGGCCTGGGAAAGTAGTATAAGATGGCCAAATGCTTGGGCCCCTACACCCACGTGGGAAGTTAAAAAAAAGTTCCTGGCTCCTGGCTTCAGATCAGCTCAGATTCAACCTTTGCAGCCATTTAGGGAGCGAACCAGTGGATGGAAAGCCTTTCTCTCTTTTCTCCCTCTCTCTGTAACTCTCTCAAATAAATAAATCTTTTCAAAAAAAAAAAAAAGTACAGAAATAAACTCACATTTCTAGACAACTAGTTTCTGTTAAGGATGGCAAGATAATTCAATGGGGGAAAGAATAGTCTTTGCTACATATAGTACTATGACAAGTAGTATCTACATGCAAAAAGAGAAAAAAAGATATTAAACTCTTACCTTGAAGAATATATACAACTTCACTCAAAAAGGATCACAAACTTAAATATAAGGGCTAAAACTATAAACATCTTTACATACTTTCCGGGGCTACCATAACAAATGACCACAAATCTGGTGACTTCAAACAACAGCAATTTATTCTCTCAGATTGGTGGTAGGTAAAAGAAGTAAAGAAAACAAGGCGTCCATCCGGTTGTTGTAGTGTTTACAGGCTTGGGGCTGCACAATCCAATCCCTGCCCCCTCTCTCCCTCTGCATCTGTACCTCTCTGTGCTCTCCACTGCTTTCTCTTACAAAGACTGTCACCATTTGGGCTGGGGGCCCACCTTAATCCAGGATAAACTCATCAAGATCCTTCCCCTAACTATATCTGTAAAAACTCTTTCCAAATAAGGCCACATGCACAGGTTCCAGCAGTTAGGACCGGGACCTTTCTTTTAAGGGCTACTATTTGATATACTACACTTTCAGAAAAAGCATAAGAGTAAGCTGTCATGAATTTGGCTTAAGAAACAATTTCTTAGATGTAACAGCAAAACACAGGCAAGCAAAAAAAAAAAAAAAAAACAAACAGAAAAAAACAGATAAACCAGACCTCAGCAAATTAAAAATATTTGTGCTTCAAGGTAAAGCATCAAGTGGAAAGACAACTCATAGCATGGGAGAAAATTTCCACAAATCATCTCTAACAAGGGACTTGTATCTAGACTATATGAAGAACTCTCACAATTTATCAATCCTGACGTTGTAAAATATGGAGGTATTTGGTCTCCCATCCCACTGACATACACTTCCTAAAATGTTTGGAGTCTGCAGAGTATAGACTAGTGTCCTTTCTATGCTAATGAGATGACTGGGACTGGTAGCCCCTAGAAGGTTCCATAATGGGGGTTGGTCATGGCAAAGAACAAGCCATGATTAGAGGGCTGAGATATTAAGCCCTATCTACAATCTGTAAGGAGGGGAGAGAGCTGAAGGCTCTTAATGACTTGTAATTTATTCAATTATGCCCACATAACAAAATTTCCATTAAAAACCCAAAAGGACTATGTTCAGTTGGCTTCTATGGCTGAATACACAGGGGCTCTTGGCAGAGCGACACATCTATAGACAGCATAGAAGGTCTGTGCCCTTTCACCCATACTTAGCCCTGCACATCTCTTTCATCTGGCTGTCTGCAACATCCTTGATAACAAATGAATTATTTAAGTAAGATGTTTCCAAGTTCTGAGAGCCATCCTAGCAAATTAAGAAAAAGAGAAGGTAATGGGAACCCCAATTTATAGCCAGTTAGAAGCAGAGATAAAACACCCTGACCTTTGCAACTGGAATCTAAGAGAGGCCCTCTTGTGGGACTGAGCTGGCATCCTGTGGGATCTGACGCTTCCTCCAGGTAGACAGTGTCAAAACCGAATTGAATAGGAGAACACTCTGCCTTTGTTCACTGGAGAATTTGCCACAGAATCTGCTTACTAGATATGTGAGAAAAGATCAAAAGTGACACATCTGATCACAGAAGTATTCTGTGTTGTCAAAGCTATCACAGCAGAAACTGGGTTTCTTTTGTTTCTATACCCTTATAATAATTAAAAGACAAATAGCCCAATTAAAAAATAGGCAAAAGAACTAAATAAACATTTCCCCAAAGGAAGAGAGTGTTTGGCCTAGTGAGTAAAATGCTGAGTGGCACACTCACCTCTAATATGGGAATGTATGAGTCCCAGCTCCACTCCTGATTCTAGCTTTCGGCTAACGCACACCCTGAGGAGCAAAAGGTGATGACTCAAGTGGTTGGGTCTCTGCCACCCAAGGAGGGGAACCTAGATAAAGTTCCTAGCTACTGGCTTCTGCCTGGCCCAGTCTCACCTGCTGTGGGCATTTGGGAAGTGAAACAGCAAATAGAAGCTCTGTCTCTCTGCCTTTCAAACAAACAAAAATTTAAAAAGAAGATATACAGGGTCTGGCAGTGTGGTACAGCAGGTTGGGCCACAGCTCACGACACAGGCATCCTATGTTGGAGTGCCAGTGTAAGTCCCAGCTGCTCCACTTCCAAAGCAGCTTCCTGCTGTTAAGCCTGGGAGAGAAGGGGAAGATGGCCAAGTGCTTGGATCCCTGCACTCCACAGACCAGGATGGAATTCCTAACTCCTGGTTTCAGCCTGGCCTGGACTGGCTATTGTGGCAATCTGGGGAGTAAGCCAGCAGATGGAAGATTACTCTCTCTCTCTCTCTGGCTCTGCCTTTAATATAGATGGATCTAAAAAACAAGGAAGGAAGGAAGGAGAAGGAAAAAGGAGGAGGAAGAGGGAGACAGAAGGAAGCAGCAAACAGGAAATAGGAAGGAGGAAGAAGAAAGAAGAAATAAAAACAGCCAAAAAACACATGAAAAGATGTTCAACATCATTACCTAAGTGGAGTTGGGTGAGGGTGAGAAAAGCAAGCCAAAACCACAACAAAATACTACTTCATATACACTGGAATGTCCATAATTTAAAAGACAAACAACAAGTGGTATCAAGGATGTGGAGAAATCAGAATCCTGATGCACTGCTACTGGGAATGTAAAATGTTACTCATTTGAAAGACTAACTACAGTGCTACCAAATTACTCAACTCTTCTGTTCCTATATATCCCACGGAAATGAAAATTTATGTCCAAAAACTTGCACTCAAATGTCCATGACGGCATCAATCATTTATAGTCAAAACGTATAAACAACTCAAATGCCCATCAACTACGAGTGGATAAATATAAAATGGTATGTCCACACAATAAAATATTATTCAGCAATAAAAAAAGAAATATGGATCCTACTGTAATAAGGATGAACCCTGAATCCATGCTAATTGCAACAGATAAATCTGTAGAGAGACAGTAATTGTCTAGCAGCAGGAGGCTGGAGGTTTGGAGATGATGGTTTAGGGATTTGAGACTTCTTTCTCACATGACAAAATGTTCGAAAACTTGGTGGTCATTCTGCCCAACTCCGGGACTATGCTAAAAAAGACTAAACTGTACAACTTAAATGTGTGACTACATTAGATCTCAATAAAACTGTTTTAAAAAAAACCATTGGGGCCGATGCTGTGGCACAGTGGGTTAACGCCCTGGCCTGAAGTGTTGGCATCTCATATGGGTGCTGATTTGAGTCCCGGCTGCTCCACTTCCAATCCAGCTCTCTGCTATGGCCTGGGAAAGCAGTGGAAGATGGCCCAAGTGCTTGGGCCCCTGCACACGCATGGGAGACCCAGAAGAAGCTCCTGGCTCCTGGTTTTGGATCGGCGCAGCTCTGGCCGTTGAGGCCAATTGGGGAGTGAACCATCGGATGAAGATCTCTCTCTCTCTCTCTGCCTCTCCTCTATGTAACTCTGACTTTCAAATAAACAAATAAATCTTTAAAAAAAAAAAAAACTATCAAACTTTTTAAAAAAAGATTTATCTTATGCTTTCCCAGGAGCATCAGCAGGGAGCTGGATTGGAAACTGAGTAGCTGGAACTTGAACCTGCATTCCAATATGGGATGCTGGTTTACAAGCAAAACTTAGTGCCATACCACCTGCCCTGCTATCAAACCTTTTCACCCAGAAATTGATGCAGGAGAATAATTTATACCTGTAGGATACATATCTTTTCTTTTTTTAGTACCTTTAGTAACAGGAAATAACAATAACACTCAACCACAATAACTCTTGTTCTAGGTTTCTAGAACAAGAATTTTTCTACACAATTTCCCATTTTCAAGTATTTTTTAAAGATTTACTTATTTGAAAGGTGGAGTTAGAGAGAGGCAGAGGCAGAGGCAGAGGCAGAGAGGTTTTCCATCTGCTGGTTCACACCCCAAATGGCTACGATGATCCAAAGCCAGGAGCTTTTTCTGGATCTCCCACTCGGGTGCAGGGGCCCAAGCACTTGGGCCATCTTCCACTGCTTTCCCAGGCCATAGCAGAGAGCTGGATCAGAAGATGAGCAGCAGGGACTCGAACTGGAGCCCAAATGGGATGCCAGTACTCCAGGCAGCGGCTTTACCCACTATGCCACAGCGCTGCCCCCTCTTTTCAAGTAAACTTTAACTATCTTGTGATGTAAATGTTTTTAGTATTATCTGTGGCTTTAACTTCTTAAGAGTAAGAAAGATAAACCTTTAAATTTACAATAAATTTTAATGAGTAAATACCAATTAAGAACTTGAACTTAACTTACTAGGAAAAAGTGGCTTTCAGGGACAGCACTGTGGCGCAGCAGGTTTAAACAGGTTAAAGCCCTGGCCTGAAGTGCTGGCATTCCATATGGGCGCCGGTTCGAGTCCTGGCTGCTCCTCTTCTGATCCAGCTCTCTGCTATGACCTGGGAAAGCAGTATAACATGGCCCCAAGACCTTGGGCCCCTGCACCCACGTGGGTGACCCAGAAGAAGCTCCTGCTCCTGGTTTTGGATCAGCACAGCTCTGGCTGTTGTAGCCATCTGGGGAGTGAACCAGCAAATGGAATACCTTTCTCTCTGTCTCTACCACTCTCTGTAACTCTTTCAAATAAATAAAATAAATCTTAAAAAAAAAAAAATAGCAGCTTTGTCACTACACTTATGGGACTAATAATTCTCTCCAGACTCTCTGCTTTGTAAGCCGATCAACACACAGAAGACTCTTGGTCATTTTTTTCTTTAAATCAGTATTATATTAAAGAGGATGGAAGAATCACCTAAAAGTTTATTTAAGCATTGGGGCTAGGGGAATGAAAGTAGAAATTAAAGCTACAGTATTTGAGGATTTTAATTATTTCAGTTTTACATTTGAATACAAAATCCCAGTAACCACTGAAAATACTGTTTTAATAACTAAAATTTCATTAATATTTGCTTCAAATTAGAAATATTACTGTATGACTGATATGCTTTGACATGAACTGTCCACAGGATACGTTACACAGAACAAAGGAGTTAATCTTGAACTATTCTCTCCAGCTATATTTTCCAGGATATCCCTATCCCAGGTAGAGTGCATTCACTGAATATAAATTTACATTATACTGGAGGGGGGGAATAAGACAAAATGCTGAAGATGTAAATCTGACTACTTGGATTATGTGCTTTTTTTTACTACTATAAGCAATGTTAAACTGTATTTTTTAAGATTTATTTATTTACCTAAAAGAGTTACATTGAAAGAGGGAGATCTTCCATTCCCTGGTTCACTCCCCAGATGGCTGCAATGGTCAGCACTGGGCCAGGCAGGAGCAAGGAGCCAGGAGCTTCTTCCAGGTCTCCAAGGAGTACTTGGGCCATCTTTCCCGGCTTTCCCAGGCCATTAGCAGAGAGGTGGAAAGAAGTGGAGCATCCAGGTCAGGAATTGGCATCCATATGGGATCTCAGTGTCCCAGGCTGTGCCACAATGTTGGCCCCTATTTCCATAATGTTTAATTTATCCTACTGGGACTACATACAAAACTGTCAATTACCATATGAATATAAGGCATTCTCATATGCACACGTACAAAGTAGTGGCAAAACATTTATTAAGAAAATGCAATCAAAATTATTCTGGCAAAATTTTTTTGAAATTCATGCATATAATGGGGTCTTCAAAAGATGTATGAAAAATGTATATTGCAAAAAAGTATGCATGGATCTCAAAATTTTTAATACCTAAATAAATTTATCTTTTAGGTCCATTTTCTAACAACTTTTCAAAATACCCTCATAAGTAGACCATCAATGTAGGAATTTTTCAAGACGCACTCATTCAAACTTCAGCTTAGTATTTAATGTTCTGTTTGTACTAAAATATTTTAAATATGTCTGATACTAGCTAACTAGTTGGTCTTAAGTGTCTCTTCCCACTTGTAATCTACTCTTTTTAAACCTGTAGTGTAGTGGCTATAACTTTCAGGTGTCATGGACTTCGCTGAGGCTCTAATAAAGTTATGAAGCCCCTTGAGAAAAGTGATACATACACATACACACACATACACACACACACACCCCTTTCCTGCTGAAACACATACAGATCCTATATTTATATATATATATTTATATATATATATATAGAGAGAGAGAGAGAGACAGACAGACAGACAGACAGAAAGGTCTTCCTTCCGTTGGTTCAGCCCCCCAAATGGCCGCTACGGCCCGCTGCGCTGATCCAAAGCCGGGAGCCAGGTGCTTCCTCCTGGTCTCCCATGCAGGTGCAGGGCCCAAGCACTTGGGCCATCCTCCAATGCCTTCCTGGGCCACAGTAGAGAGCTGGACTGGAAGAGGAACAACCAGTACAGAATCCAGCGCCCTAACCAGGACTAGAACCCAGGGTGCCAGCGCTGCAGGCAAAGGATTAGCCAAGTGAGCCACAGTGCCGGCCCAGATCCTATATTTTAAGAAAGCCAAGCGATGACTGCCCATCACCCACCAATGAGGTCCAAATTTCTGGGTCCATAGGTTGATTTTCCCTTACTAGAAATGCTTGGGACCAGAAGTGTTTTTGATTTCCTAGTTCTTCAAATTTGGAAATATTACTGGTTGAACATCATAATCTGAAAACCTGAAACCCAAAATGCTCCTAAATCAAGAATTTTGGATTTTTGGGATTAGAGATGCTGAACCAATATTATTGTAATGTAGTCAGTGTTAAGCTAGCTAATCTATCTCCTATCTTTTCCAAATACATACATCAAACTGGAAATCTCCTCACTACCCCACATAAATATACTACTCTCTTGCCTTCATAGTTTCCACTTATTCCTTTCATGCACAACTGCTTGCTTTTGATAGCAACAAAATCTTCTACTTATCCTTAAAATATCTTTAAATACCTTTTCTTTGCCAGGAAGGTCTCCCTCTACCTACAATCAGACCATCTGATCATTATTTTGTCTCATAAAAAGTATCTTAAAGGGGCCAGCACTGTGGTGCAGCAGGTTAAACCACAGCCTGCAGTGCCAGCATCACATATGGGCACCAGTTCCAATCCAGGCTGCTCCATTTCCAATCCAGCCCCCTCTGATGCTCCTGGGAAAGCAGCAGAAGATGGCCCAAGTACCTGGGTGTCTGCACCCATGTGAGAGACCCAGAAGAAGCTCCTTGCATTGCATGGCTCTGGCTGTTGTGGCCATTTGGAGAGTGAACCAGCAAATGGAAGATTTTTGTCTCTTCTCTCTGTAACACTACCTTTCAAATAAATAAATACATCTTTAAAAAAAAAAAGTATCCTAAGAAGTCAAAAAACTTAGGATTCAATATTTATGAACTGTAGGTTATATTTTCAAATAATATAAAGATACTACTGCAAAAAGTTTGTGAAAAAATGGAAAAGATGTTTATTTGGGTGCAAAAATTTTGAAACACATAAACAGTTTTTCACAACATGCATTTTCCATGAACTTGCTGAAGACCCTCTGTATGCCTCACATGTTTTCCTTCAACTTCTGTTAACCTTTTCATGTTACTTCTTATACACTCTGCATTTATCTTTTCTACTCTTCTAATCAAAATCCTTAAAAGCAGAGATAGTAGCCACTTCAACCTTATGTCTTCCAATCACAAAGCAGGGCAACACCTGATATAGAGTACTTGCATTTCAGTGTTCTTCAGACATTTCATGTATTCTATAACCCCAACTATATTTCTCAAATATCATTTTTTCCTTCTGAAAAGTCAAAAGCTCCACTCCTGGTACTTATCAAGTGAGAACTTTTTACTATACAAAGTAGTGGTTAAGTTATTCTCATCCACCCAACATCAACCTGCTGATATATGCCAACCTTGTCCAAAAAAAGAAAACCACCTTCAATACAACAAGAAACCTAACAACTATTAACCCAGAGGAGAGCATGCATAGTTGCTATACAAAAATAATCCAAATGAAGGAGCTATTACCCTTTAGTACTACTGCAAATAAAGTTTAATTCTAATTATAAAACAAATTCCAGAAATACTATCCCAGAATATATGTACACTACAGGAGACAGTGAAACAGCATTAAGTATAGAAACTTTTTAAACAGAATTCTTAAATATGCAATAAAAGCTTAAAAGCAACATGCAATAAAAAGTTTAAAACCAAGTATGCCATGGGGCCAACGCTGTGGCACAGCAGGTTAAAGCCCAGCCCTGAAGTGCCGGCATCCTATACGGGCGCTGGTTCCAGTTCTGGCTCCTCCTCTTCCAAACCAGCTCTCTGCTATGGCCTGGGAAAGTAGAAGATGGCCCAAGTCCTTGGGCCCCTGCACCCGCATGGGAGACCTGGAGGAAGCTCCTGGCTCCTGACTTTGGCTCAGCACAGCTCCGGCCATTGTAGCCATCTGGGGAGTGAACCAGCGGATGGGAAACCTCTCTGTCTCTGCCTCTCTCCGTAACTCTTTCAAATAAATAAATCTTGAAAAAAAAAAAATAGTATGCCATAAAAGCTTAAAATCAACAGATTCATGCTCACATCCCATATCAGAATGCCAGAGTTCAAGTCTCCGCTATTCCACTTCTGATCCAGCTTCCTGCTGGGAGGGCCTCTCCCACTCACATGGGGAACCTGCATGGAATTCTAGGCTCCTGGCTTCAGCCTGGCCCAGCCCTGGCTGTTGTGGGCATTTGGGGAGCAAACAAGATTGGAAGATATCTTTCCCTCCCTCCCTTCCTCTCCCTCTCTCTGTTGCTCTTTCAGGTAGATAAAAATAAACAAACACCAGGCCAGTGCCGTGGCTCAACAGGCTAATCCTCCGCCTTGCGGCGCCGGCACACCGGGTTCTAGTCCTGGTTGGGGTGTCGGATTCTATCCCGGATGCCCCTCTTCCAGGCCAGCTCTCTGCTATGGCCCGGGAAGGCAGTGGAGGATGGCCCAAGTCTTTGGGCCCTGCATCCCCATGGGAGACCAGGAGAAGCACCTGGCTACTGGCTTCAGATCAGCGTGATGCGCCGGCTGCAGCGGCCACTGGAGGGTGAACCAATGGCAAAAAGGAAAACCTTCCTCTCTGTCTCTCTCTCACTATCCACTCTGCCTGTAAAAATAAAAAAAATTTTTTTAAATTAAAAAAAAAAAAAAGCTACTGGTCCCTCTTGGGTCCAAAGTGAGGTCCCATCACAGGCAAAATAAAAATAAAAATAAAAAATAAACACCTAAAAACTTATGCTAAGTGAATGAAAAGACAAAAAAACCAACATACTGTACGATCCCAATTGTATGAAATATCCAAAAGAGACAACTTCATGGAGACAGAAAGTAGACTGCTGGTCGCTAGGGGCGGGAGGGAGGGGGGAATGGAAGAGTCATCACTAATGGGTTCAGGGTTTCTTTTTGGGTTTCTGTTCTAGAATTAATGATGATAACTGCAACTTTGTCAATTTACTAAAATCCACTGTACTGTACATTTTCAAAGGGTAAATTTTATCTTTAAGTTTTTGGCCACTCTGGCTACTTTATCTCAAAGAAAACAGAAAACTTTTTAGTAAGGGTCTTATTTTGCAGTTTGTTTCCTCAAAATGATCTAAACTGGCAGTTACAAACTAGGTCCTTACTAGGCCTCCTTTTCTTCTTAAGAGAAGCAGAGACACACACACACACACAGTGAGAGAGAGCTCCCAACCCCCAGTTCATTACTCAAATGCCTGCAACAGTCCCTGAAGCCAGGAACCAGGAATCCAATCGAACTCTCACATGGGTGCAGGAACACTTCTGACTTGAACCATCACTGCTGCCTCCCAGGATCTGCATTAGCAGGAAAAAGGAGTCAGGTGCTGGAACCTGCTAGCAGACTCAGGTACTCCAATGTGGAACTTAAGCATACTGACCAGCACCTTAAGCTCCCAAATACCTATACCCAAGGCCCTTTTTAAAACCACAGCATTGGGCCCTGTGCTATGGTGCAATGGGTTAAGCAGGTGCTTGTGACGTGGTTCTGAGTCCTGGTTACTGTGCTTCCAATCCAGCTTCCAAACAGCACAAGATCGCTCAAGCGCTTCGGTCCCTGTCACCCATGTGGGACACCAGGATGGAATTACTGGCACCTGGCTTTGATCCGGCCAAGACCTAGCTACTGCAGCCATTTTGGGGGGAACTGTAGATAGAATCTCTCTCCCACACCTGTGTCATTCTGTCTTTAAAATAAGCAAATAAATTTTTAAACAAACAAAAACATACACAGCATCGGGGCCAGTATTATGGCACACTGGTTAAGCTGCCACTTGGAATGTCAGCAATCCATATAACAGCATCCCATACTGGAAGCTACTTTTGAGTCCCAGCTACTCCACTTCCAATCCAGCTTCCTGCTAATGTGCCTGGGAAGGCAGCAGAAGATGGCTCAAGTGCTGGGAGACCCAGAAGCAGTTGCTGGCTCTTAGTTTCAGCCTAGCTCAGCATCAGCCATTTAGGGGAGTGAAGCAATGAATGGAAGATCGATCCATCAAGCAATCGCTCTCTCGCTAATGTTGCCTTTCAAATAAATAAATAACTCTTTAAAAAAAAAGTTTTAAAAATACTAGGCCCACTTGCACAGCAACAGTGACCTGGAGCTGAGGAGCAACTGATTTATCGGCTGTCTCTAACATGTCCTATGGTCTTCTAATAATGAAGAGTCAGTTGCTATATACCTTGTGACCACTAATCTAAAAAAGACCTCCTACCTTTCTTACTAGGATATACTGTTGATGAATTAAACTGTAATTACAAGTAATCATGACTGTAACACTTGTTGAAAAAATAAAAAAATAACTTTTCACTCCCCACTGGCTGCACCAGCCAGAGCTATGCCAATCTGAAGCCAGGAGCTGCTTCTGGGTCTCCCACATGGGCCTAGGGGCCCAACAACCCAGGCCATATTCCACTGCCTTCCCAGGCCACAGCAGAGAGCTGGATTGGAAGTTGAGTAGCTGGGACTCGAACTGGCGCCCATATTGGACGCAGGCACTCCAGGCGGCAGCTCTACCCACTATGTCACAGCACCGGCCCCAGCAGGCTAGTTTTTAAGTTGATCAATTTGCAGGACCCACAAATGATATTATAAACAAATGATATTATCCAAACTGCCCTTGGTAGAAAAAAGGTTCTGCAACCCTGATGTATAAAGTAAAACAGTTCAGGAAAAAAACAAAAAAAAAAACAAAAAAAAACTATCTATGCCTACAGAAATTATCTTCATTTTATTTATAATTAAAACTTATTTTCATCTACATCTACTCATAATTAGGTGTTAGCAAGAAAAGGAGGAAGAGCTGTCTATTCAGATTACTGATTAGATATAAGAATAAATTTCTTTCTTTGTTCACTGATTTTGTATTTAAAGCATTCAGAACCTTCCTGATACTTAAACACATAAGGAAAACCAATCTCTACCCATTCGTAGTGTCTATGTAGTAAACTGTATTTTGAAACGTAGAAGAAAACAAAATACAAGGTGAATATGCAAACAGAAAAGTGGATTCTATTTCCCACCAAGTGTATATAAGGCTTTTGAGCTAAAAGTTATCCAAAATACCTTCAATGTCTGGTATTTTGTGCACTTATCCAGATTCTATCCTCTTTGCCTTCAAATAAAGAATTCCTGAACCGCATGCTTTTTCTGTAGTTGGAAGGGTTAAGAGAATTTCCACTCCATTTCATTTTTACTATTATTTTTTTATTTGACAGGTAGAGTTATTGACAGTAAGAGAGAAAGAGAGACAGAGAAAGGTCTTCCTTCCGTTGGTTCACTCCCCAAATGGCCACTACGGCCGGCGCTGTGCTGATCCAAAGCCAGAAGCCAGGAGCCTCCCCCTGGTCTCCCATGCGGGCGCAGGGGCCCAAGCACTTGGGCCATCCTCCACTGCCCTCCCGGGCCACAGCAGAGAGCTGGATTGGAAGAGGAGCAACCGGGACAGAATCCGGCACTCATATGGAATGCCGGTCCTGCAGGTGGAGGATTAACCAAGTGAGCCACAGCACTGGCCCATTCTTACCATTATTTCTAACAGCTAGCAAAGCATCAACATATTAGATGACTTTTAAACAGCTATTCCCATTAAAGCCAATTCATTTCTCAGTCTTCCAAGACAGCTCAGTTGCACCATTTATTTAGTAGTTTAGCAGTAAACCTCAATGTTTTTTTCTCTGTACCATACCACTTTATTAACTTGTCTACATACTCGCAAGTTTAGAGGTGACATTTTAAAGATCAATGCCGGGGCCAGCACTGTGGCAAAGCGGGTTAAAACCCTGGCCTGCAGCACTGACATCCCATATGGGTGCCAGTTCGAGTCCTGGCTACTCCACTTTCGATCCAGCTCCCTGCTAATGTGCCTGGGAAAGCAGCAGTGGAGGATAGCCCAAGTGGTTCGGCCCCTGCACCCACATGGGAGACCCACTAGAAGCTCCTGGCTCCTGGCTCTGGATCAGCTAAGCTCCAGCCATTGTGGCCATTTGGGGAGTGAACCACCAGATGGAAGACCTCTCTCTGTAACTTTGTCTTTCAAATAGACAAAATAAACCTCAAAGAAAAAAAAAAAGCCAATGCCATCACTGAGTGCTAATAAAAATCATATAAAATGACACAGCATCACAACTCCTTTATAATTGCAATTATAAACACACAAATGCAAAAGTTCAATTAGGTTTTATGTCCAACTGAAAACAATCTTGTGTCTGTTTAAGCCTGATGGTGAATAAAACAGGATGCTCAAACTCCTAACACAGACAAGAACCTAAATCACAAAACTCCCTTTTTCCAAAGTGTAGGACCGGAAACAAAAAACAACAATCACTCATTACCTTTACCATCATTTATGGACGCATGAAGCGTCACTAACTCAGCAAAGGTTACTGGAAAACCTGTATCTTGAGTTTCACACCATCAAAGCAAAGCATGTGTTAACTGCATAGGAAGTAGTAGGATATGGTTTATGGTGTACGCTTTACCTGTTATTGGTGTAACAGCATTGTCCGACAGAACTTTCCAAAAGGACGCATGTCCTAACAGGGCCCTGTTCTGTACAGAAGTCAGGAACAACACGTGGCTACTGAATACTTGCAATTGGCTAGCAAAACTAAGGAACTGAATTTACCTCATTTTAATTAATTTAAATTGTCTATATTGAATGTAATTTCATAGACCTAAGTTTTTTTTTTCCCCAAAGGATCACGCCTTCATGTTAACACTATCTAAAACTCTCCCCACTCCAAGTGCTAAACAAGGTTAGTCATCAGCCTGAACATGAAATTCACTTGGGAAATGGGAATTACTGATACTACTCAGATTTAGAAGTTAAGGTGCAGTATCTACCGACATAATATCAAAAGTACATCTCGAGTCTCTGCCCATCATTTCTTGCAAAGGGGTACTCTGGGCAATTTTCCAAGGCATGAAAGTTACTCTCCCTTCAGATCGGTTCACTATTTTCTGTTCAGGAAATGAAATGGCAACAAATAATTTCATTGCATTCTAAGTATGCCGGCGCCCGCGGAAAAATGTCACGCGTGAATTTTCCAATTCCTGACAAGGGAGATGCGAATGTCGGGGGAGCGCCTGCATCTCCTGAGAGCACTAATGCCCACCCTTGCACCGTTTCAAGCCACCGATCGCTCAGCCACAGCTGCAATTTCGGTCCTGGATACAAAGTATTTTTCCAGTGCCAGGAGGTAACGCGTCTTTGGCACTTCAGGTATTCTTTTGCCAGCTCTCCCCAAGTCAAGAGAAGTAACCAAGATGGTGCAGGAGACGTCAGAAGGAAACAGCGCTGGGAACTCGCACACGGGGTCTCCGGACAGAAATCAAGCGCCTTCCAGCCGCAGGGAGTGAGCCTCGCACCACCCGGGGGGGCAGCGCGGCCAAGGTCGCGCCCCTAGGTCGCCCGCGCCGGCACCCGCCCGCCCGCAGGCTGCTGGAGGCCACCTGTTAGGCCCAAGCCTCACCTGGCAGGCAGGACAGCGGCGGCGCCGGCCCGGCAGCCCGCGGAGCCCGGCGGAGGCGCCGACCCCGCCCGGCCGCCCCGGCCGCCAAGACCCCCGCGGCACGTGGGCTGCACCGCGCCCAGGCTGCTCTGACAGGCGGGGCGCCGCGGCCCCCAGCCCGCCGCGGACGCGCGGGCCCACGGCGCCGGCCCGCCCTCGGTCCCCTCCTCCCGGCGGCGCGGCCCCGCCCGGCCGCTCAGCACCTACCTGGTCGCGGAGTTTCAGGAACGCCATGGCGGCCTCCGCCGCCGCCGCCCGGCCCCACCGCTCTCGCCCCAGTGGCCGGCGGGTCGGCGGCCGGCGGCCGTGAGGAGAGCGCGAGCAGGGGGCGGCGCCGCCGCTGCCGCCGCCGCCGCGAGGTGAGGAGCGCGGCCGGTCCCGCCTCCTCCGCGAAGGTCTCCCCGCCCTCTTCCTTCCTTTCTTTCTCTGGGCCTCGGCCGCCTCCGCACTCAGCCCCCCGCCGCAGCCGCCTCACGCCCCCTTCCCGAAATACCCTAGCAGCCCCCGCGGCCGCGCCGCTCCAGCCCGCGGCAGCCGCGGCACCAAACTCCACTCCACGGTATTACACCACCGCCCGCCGCGATTGGCAGCCGAGCGGGGGAGAGGCCAGAGTAAGCCGGGCGCCCATTGGCTACGCCGCAGCGCTCGCCAGAGGCCCCGCCCCATCGAGGCGCCGCCCCCGCGGGGGAGGAGGAGGAGGGCGGAGGAGGCGCGCAGGGTGGGCGCGGGGCTGTGCGCGGTGCCGCGCGCTGGGCGGGGGCCGGAGCGGGGCTGGGGCCTGCGATGGGCCGCAGAGAGGGTGGCCAGGTGTCCCTGCTGCCGCGCTCGCTTGGGCGGACGCGGGCGGGAGCTGGAGCCGGGCGGCGGCTAACGGCCCCGGCCACGCACGTGGAGGGAGTGCGGTCGTCCCCTCCGGGCGGTTCCGGAGCTGGGCGCCCGGGGCCGCTGCTTGAAAGGGAGACGGGTGACCCTGACCCTCGAGCGGAGCACGCACCCTGGGCTTGGGGGGCAGGATGCAGCCGCCCGGGAGTGGGGTGGGGGTGGGGGGTCGCCGGGCTGAGCGGGTGCGGCCTCGGGACGGAGGGCGTCGTCTCTGCGGTCGTGCGGGTTGCGGGCGCCCGCGCCTTTCTCTGTCGGAAGCCGGGTTGAGTAGGGGGTCGCCTCGTAGCTTCCGGCCGGGCCGGCTTCTCTCTCCCCTGAGCGTCCTAAGGTGTTTTTTGTTTTTTGTTTTTTTGCCTCGCAGGATTGCCAAGGCACGGCAGGCGCGGGCCGAGGCGGGGCGAGCGGGCGCCTCAGGCGAGCTCCGCGCGGTCCGCGCTCGCTGGAGGAGGCTGCGGGGCGGCGGCCCGGCCCCCGCGTCACGAGAGGTGCGGGCTGTGAGAACGCCGCCGCGTGGCGTCAGGCCCGCCCTTCTGCCTACATCGCTGGTGTGTCTTGGGACGGACTTTGTTTAGAGGATCGATCTCCGTCTGGAGAGACGCGGGGACCCATGCCAGGTTGACGACGCTGCACTAACCGCCCCTCACGCCACACACACACACACACACACTGCACTAACCGCCCCTCACGCCACACACACACTGCACTAACCGCCCCTCACGCCACACACACACACACACACACACACACCCGGCTCTGGCTCTGTAGCCCACACGAAAATGAGGATGTCAGCGCGCAAGATGAAAGACGGCAGTGAGATCCCGCCACAGGCCTTTGCCACAGCCGTGCGCTGATTCCCTCATAAAAGTGCGCTCTTCGCCGTAGAAATGCCATTTGCCCCCTTAGGATGGAGGCCAGCAAGGCTCTTGCTCTGGACTTGACCACCTGCAACAGTTAACACAGGCACACTGTTTGTCGCCCAGCCTCTCCTTATCTGTTCAGCCAGGGTGAATGAGTTGATCATAGTATTAGAGTGCTTTGTGACCTGTGTAAATAATGAGCCTGGTGCTCCAGCCAGTGGTGTGAGAATCGACCCTCCTTCCAGCGGAAGCCTGGGAAGCCCTGGGAGTATTGGCCTGGAATCCGTGTGACCTCCACCACCTCTCCACCCCCACAGGAATCCCCCCTCTGGGTTAAGTTCTAGAATTTAAGGCTTGATCAGGAACTTAGCAAAGATTAATTTTGGGGGAGAGTGCACGTGCTTTTAGAGAGTACGGGTTTAGATTTTGGACTGAATATTCATTTTGGTAGATTTTGTGATTGGACTAGTGACACGTTTCAGGGTTCTTGAGACATTTTCTGATGAACAACAATGAGTGGAAATGGTTTACAGTGCACGGTCTCTGCATGGCAGTGGACTGTGAGCTGTCCCCAGAGAGGGTGCTTCAGATCCAGCTGTTCCTCACCTTTCACCCAGAATGCCATTTAACCTCTCTGGGCCCCAGTTTCACAATTTGTAAAACACAGCTTAGTATTGCCTGGCCTGTGTTCAGATACAATGCTGCTATTACTGCAGCTTTATTTCTGTAGCTGGTGAAAGGGTAACAATGTTTATTCTGAAAGATAGGAATTAAAAATAAGTTTATAATTCAGCAGTGAAATGAACGTAAGATTATTGTTCAAATTCCGGTAATATTTTTAAAACCTTTATTATAATGTTATTCCTGCTTGCAAAGTATTCCAATGGGAAAAGTCCCATATCATCAAAATCAATGGCACCAGGAACTTAAATAGCGTCAGTAATGTCTTTCTCTACCCACTCTCCCTCCCTTCTCTTTTCTTCAGGTGATTTTCATTCTGCCTTCCCACAACCAGTGGCTCCACTCACACATGCTAAGGGCTCTGCAGCCGGAAACTGAAAAAGGAGCCAAGGTTCCTGACAAGTCTCAAGTAATGACTGCCTAGACTAGACTCATGTGCCCATGCCCCAGCCAGGCACTATTGGGAGGCGCTGGATCTGGTGACCGCTTCCCTCAGAAGGCATGTCTGAAATGACAGGAGGGAACATGTCACACAGCTGTGACCACTGGGGAAACTGCTGGGAGCAAGGCAGCCACACTGAGTTTTATTTCTGTACCGCGATGTGTTGAGTACTTGCTCAGCACCTTATATGCTTTAGGTTTTTCATTAACTTGTATTCTGGGAAACCAGGCCCAAAGAAATTAAGTGCACCTGGAGTGACCCAGCTGATCAATGGCAGGGCCTGATTGTGTGAGGGCCTTAAAAGCCAGGTCCATGGTAGGAAATGGATGACGGGTTAAAAGGCTTTTGAGCCAGGTGATCCCTGTCTCATAAAAGATTTTTATGAAAGGCCTGATGTACATAGGACATGCATGTAACAGACTAGTAAAGCAGCAAAGGTCAGTTCAGAAACCTCAAACTGGAAGGTCCAACTTATGCCTAACAGCTTCTGGAAGGATGAAAGTAGACAACAAAAGAGTAGCAACGTCTGTGGAGACAATGACCAAGAATAAGAAAAACATGAGTCATCAGATCAACGCAAGACACTGGCAGAAAAAATTCAGAAAATTGAGTCTTTAGGGGCCTGCTCTGGTAGGTAAAGCTGCTGCCTGAGGCTCTGGCATCCCATGTGGGCATCTGTTCGAGTCCCGGCTACTTCACTTCTGATGGAGCTTCTTGCTAATGTGCCTGAGAAAGCAGTGGAAGATGATCCAACTACTTGGGGCCCTGCACCCATGTGGGAGACCCAGAAGAAGCTCCAGGCTCCTGGTTTCAGATCATCCCAGCTCTGATGGTTGTGGCCATTTGGGGAGTGAACCAGCAGACAGAAGACTTTTCTCTCTGTCTCTCCCTCTCTTTCTCTATCTGTAACTGCTTTCAATCAAATAAATTTAAAAAAAAAATTGGAGACCTTTACCTAATAATGAAATTACATGCCAAACATAAGAAGAAAACAGTAAAGGTTATCACTGAGAAAAGTCAAATTACTTTAAAAACAGTTATTTCATCAACAAATTTATCAGCAACCACAGGTAGCAGTGGTTGATGGAAAATATCCTCAAAGCATTGAGAGACCATAACTGAGAAACTAGAATTCTATACCTAGCTAAACCATCTCTCAAGAAAAAAAGACAAAGTAAACACATTTTCAAAATTTAGGACGCACCATTCTTATTGAAAAAAATACTAAAAAACACTCCAGTGTGAAAAAAGTTGAACTCAAAAAAAGTGAGATAGGAAAAGAAAGGATAAACAAGTTAGCAAATACCTTGGAAAATTTAAATCAAGAGACAACTTGGTTAATCTATGTAGTTATTTTCAAGTATAGTCATTTTTAAGTTTAAAAAAAGATGAAATTAAAAATACTAGCCCTTAAAAATGTGGTAGATGATGGGGCTGGTGCTGTAAAGGAGGGTAAAGGCACTACCTGCATCCCATATGGGCACCGGTTCTAGTCCCAGCTGCTCCACTTCTGATCCAGCTCTCTGCTATGGCCTGGGAAAGCAGTAGAAGAAGGAGCCAGGAGCTCTTTCCAGGTCTCCCATGTGGGTGCTTGGGCCCCTGCACCCACATGGGAGACCTGGAAAGAGCTCCTGGCTCCTGGCTTTGGTTCAACACAGCTCCAGCCATTGCAGCCATTTGGGGAGTGAACCAGTGGATGGAAGACCTCTGTCTTTCTGTCTCTATCTCTCTGTATAACACTGTCTTTCAAATAAATAAACTATTTTTTTTAAGATGTGGTAGATGATGGTAGTAGGGAGTACTGAGTTATGTATTCTAGCCTTTTATTCATAAGGAATGAAATATTCCTTAATTGTAGACTTTAACGAGTCTTATTATATTGGCTGTGCTGTGGCACAGTGGGTAAGGCCACTGCCTATGGCACTGGCTTCCTATATAGGTGTGGGTTCCTGTCCCAGCTGTTCCACTTCCCATCCAGCTCCCTGCTAATGGCCTGGGAAAGCAGCAGAGGATGACCGAAGTGCTTGGGCCCATGCAACCAAGTGGAAGACCAGGAAGAAGCTCCTGGCTCTGGGCTGACACTGCCCTGGCTGTTGCAGCCAATTGGGGAGTGAACCAGCAGATGGAAAATCTCTCTCTCTCTCTCTCTCTCTCTCTCTCTCTCATTCTCTGTCTCTCTCTAACTCTGCCTTCCAGATAAATAATAATAAATCTTAAAATAACAAACAGGTTCTATGTAAAATTTTCTTAAAATAGTAGCAACTCCCAGAGTCATTGGCAAGCTAGAAAAACATCCTTTGGCTAAAACTTCCAAAAAAGAGCTCTAAACCATGCAATACAGGGGGCATGAAAAACTGCTGCTACTCCCTTCAAGCACCAAATGTCAGGAGATCACCTTTTCTCCATTTGCTCCTGCTGTCAGCATCGGTGCCAATTCTGTGTCAGGAACATAACCTTGCAAAGAGAAAAATGGAATCTGTGCAGAGTGTATTCTAACATTCCTATTTCCATGGATATTTCTAGTTAGCAGAACTTATTTCATAGGCCTGCTTCCTAGCTGCAAGAGAGGCACAAAAAAAGGAAGGAAGGAAGGAAGGGAGGGAGAAAAGAAAGGAAGGAGAAAAGAGAAGAAAAGAAAAGAAAAAAGAAAAGAAAAAGGAAAAAAGTTCTGAACTCAATACCAGGAAGTGGGACCTATAACCAGGGAGTTATCCCAAATATTAAAAAACGTTATTTAAAAGATCAAGGCATCCTTAAATATGGCAGGGTCCATTACTAATATGTATGTTAAAATGTAAAGATATTCTCCAAAATAAGAGAAATAGAATGTGTAACTTCCAAATCTATGAAGAAAGAAATAGCCTAGATAAAATGGATTAAAAGGAAGAAAATCAACAGCATGGTAAATAGGTAATGCAGTTAAGATTATAGAAAAGTTCAAGTATATTATTAAACACAATGCGTATGAGTGGTATAGACCCATCTATAAAAAACAACACAACCTGGATTTAAAAAAAAAAAAAACAGCTATATATTATTTGCAAGATACAGATTAAAACACATTGTCAAAAAAAAAATTGGGGAAAAGGAATAAAAAAGAACTATACGTGAAGAAAATATAAACCAAAAGATTGTTTATATAAGAACATTAGTATCAGGCATAAAAATTTAAGGTGAGGAGGATTGATTGGGATAAGCAGGTAATATAATCATTAAAAAAAAAAGACCTACCCGCCAAGAATATATACAGTCATGAACATGTGTGTTTGTAGCTATATAAAGCAAAATTTGTTGGAATTACTTAGAAAAATGGGCAAATACACCATTGGCAAGAGACAAAAAGGTTGAGTCTCATAAAATCAATAAGCTTAGTATCATTTGAGACGATCTGTGCACACACGTATTTAATCAGATGTAAAAAGCTGTCCACACCACTTCTCCAGCACACCAAGTTCAGCCATTTTACTGATGATTTTTACCAAACTTGCAAGAGAAAATGCCTTTCTTTCTGCTTTCATCTACTGCATTCCCAGGCTATCGTGGAGAGCTGCATCAGAAGTGGCACAGCCGGGAATCGAACCGGAAAATACCTTTCTTTTGCTTTGCTTCACAAAATACGTAGATGGCTAAAACCAAGTTGTATAAGCACAGACTCTTAATGCAGCAGATCTTCCAACTCAACCCTCTGACATCCAATTTTTTTGACAAGTACACTTATTTCAACAATAGGGTCATCAGAGCCATTCCATTTATTCAAAAGCTCTTCTGAGAGGATCCCTGCTGAACTTTTGCTCTGTGGATGAAATACATGGAAAATGCATCTGATAGACTGCATAAAATAAAATAAAAAAAAAACTGTTCACATAGCATGATATAGATTCCATTTTAAAAAGACAAGTGAGCAAACATTTATGAATAGAAAAAACTTAAAAATCCAGTAGAGAGTACATTATAATATTAAATGAAGGTGTGTTTAAATGACAGAAGGATGAGTAATTTCTTCTGGTTTTCTGTAGTTTGCATATTTTGTTTACTGAAAGATCACTTAAGTAGTTTCCAAATATATGGGCATTTTATATGAACTTAAATTTTTTTTAATTTTTAAAAATTTTTTTAAGATTTTATTTATTTATTTATTTGAGAGGTAGAGTTACAGACAGTGAGAGGGAGAAACAGAGAGAAAAGTCTTCTGTCTGTTGTGTTGGTTCACTCCTCAAATGGTCACAATGGCCAAAGCTGCGCCGATCCGAAGCCAGGAGCCAGGTGCTTCTTCCAGGTCTCCCATGCGGGTGCAGGGGCCCAAGCACTTGGGCCATCTTCTACTGCTTTCCCAGGCCACAGCAGAGAGCTGGATCGGAAGAGGAGCAGCTGGGACTAGAACCGGTGACCATATGGGATGCGGGCACCGCCGCAAGCAGAGGATTAACCTACTGCACCACAGTGCCGTCCCCTGAACTTAAAATTTTTTAATGGTTCCATTACCTCATTGAATAATAAAAATATGACATATATAGAAAACAACCATTAAAATATCAAAAGAAATTCTAATAACGTCAGTAAGTACGTAAAATCTGAGTGAACTAAATAAATACTTCTACTTAACAGGCAGGTATTATCAAACTGAGTAAAACAGCAGGACCCTTCTTCATATTGTCAATAAGAGACATTCCTGAGGGTTAAAGACATAAGTAGGTTGAAAGGGACAGATGGAAAAGATACAATATGCATAGTAACCATAAAAGATCTGGAGTGGGGGCTGGTGCTGTGGCCTAGTAGGTTAAGTCCCCACCTGCAGCTCTGGCTCTAGTCCCAGCTGCTCCTCTTCCTATCCACCTCCCTGCTAATGGCCTAGGAAAGCAACAGAGGATGTCCCAAATCTTTGGGGCCCCTGCCACCCATGTGAGAGACTCAGATGAAGCTCCTGGCTCTTGTCTTTGGCCTGGCCCAGCCCAGGCCATTGCAGCCATTTGGGGAGTGAACCAGCAGATGGAAGACTTCTGTCTCTCTCTCTCTATGTCTGTAATTCTTCCTCTCAAATAAATAAATAAGATATTTTAAAAAGATGTAGAGGCCGGCGCCATGGCTCAACAGGCTAATCCTCTGCCTAGAGGCGCCGGCACACCGGGTTCTAATCCCGGTCGGGGCGCCGGATTCTGTCCCGGTTGCCCCTCTTCCAGGCCAGATCTCTGCTATGGCCCGGGAGTGCAGTGGAGGATGGCCCAAGTGCTTGGGCCCTGCACCCCATGGGAGACCAGGAGAAGCACCTGGCTCCTGCCTTCGGATCAGCACAGTGCGCCGGCCGCAGCGGCCATTGGAGGGTGAACCAACAGCAAAAAGGAAGACCTTTCTCTCTGTCTCTCTGTCTCTCACTGTCCACTCTGCCTGTCAAAAATAAGAAGAAAAAAAAAAAAAAAAAGGATGTAGAGTAGCTAAATTGTTAAGAGACAAAATAAACTTAGGGCAAGGAACATTAGACATTTTGACAAGAGGTCACTACATTTAGATGATATAACCATTATAAATATTTGGTAAGAACTGACTTCCAAAATGGATGAAGCAAAAACTGACAGAAATAGATAATTCACAATATTAGAGATAGCATAGGGAAACAATGTCATTAGCAGTATCATTAAAAAAAAAAAAAGTTCCCTATACAAAAATCAACTCCAAGTGAATCAGAAATCTAAACATAAGACTGTGAAACCACTAGAGGAAAACATTGGGGAAGCACTCTAAGACACTGGCCTAGCCAACAGTTTTATGGATGTGACCCATAAAAACAGGCCATAAGAGCAAAATTAGAAAAGTGGGGTTATATCGAATTAAGAACCTTCTGCACAGCAACGAGAAGAATAAAAAAAAAATGAAGAGACAACCAATGGAATGGGAGAAAATATGTGTAAAGTAAGCAACTGATATGGGATTAATGTCCAGAATTGTAAAAGAAGCTTAAGAAACTCAGCAACAAAACAGTCTAGTCAAGGATTAAAGAAAGAATCTAAATAGATTTCAAAAGAAGAAATACAAGTAGCCAAAAACCACATGAAAAAATGCTCAGTCTCACTATCCACCAAGGAAATACAAATAAAAGCTACAATGAGGTCTAATCTCACTCCAGTAAGAATGGCTATTATCAGTGACCAGCACTGTTGTGTAGTAGGCTAAGCCTCTGCCTGTGGCACCACTTCATGTCCTGGCTGCTCCTCTTCCAGTCCAGCTCTCTGCTTATGGCCTGGGAAAGCAATGGAAGATGGCCCAAGTCCTTGGGTCTCTAATCCACTTAAGAGACTTGGAGGAAGCTCCTAGCATGAGATCGGCCCAGCTCCAGCCATTGCAGTCATTTGGGAGTGAATTGGTAAATGGAAAACCTTTCCCTCTGACTCTGCCTCTCAAATAAATAAATACAATCTCTTTTTAAAGGGCTATTATCAAACAGCCAAAAAACAAAAGCTAGCAAAGGTGTGAAGAAAAGGAACCCCAATACACTGTTGGTGGGAATGCAAATTAGCACAGTCATTATAGGAAACATTATGGAGATTCCTTAGCAAACTAAAAATGGGTCTACCATGTGACCCAGCTTCTCGACTTCTGGGAGTATATCCAAAGGAAATGAAGTCAGCATATGAAAGATAACTGTACTCCTATGATGTTGCAGCTTACAATGGCAAAGCTATGGAATCAACCTGGATGTCCATCAACTGATGGCTGGAGAAAGAATGATGGAATGTTAGCCACAAAAAGAGTGAAATCTTGCCATTGTCAGCAAAATGGAATTGGAGCTCATTGTGCTAAGTGAAATAAGCCTGGCACAGAAAGACAAGTACATGTTTCTCTCATATGTGGAAGTTAATATATGTGGTATAGAAAATGTGTGGATGCTATATTATTTGGTATGTAGTTATTTATAAAAGTTGTCTTCACTGAATTATACCCCTTATATAATAATATAGCCATCTTTCCTCACCTTTAGGATCTTGGTCATGAATCCCACATTATGTGATATTAATATATCTACCCAGGGCTGGCGCTGTAGTGCAGCAGGTTAAAGCCCTGGCCTGAAGCCGGCATCCCATATGGGTGCCGGTTCAAGACCCAGCTGCTCCACTTCCAATCCAGCTCTCTGCTATGGCCTGGGAAATCAGTAAAAGGTGGCCCAAGTCCTTGGACCCCTGCACCCATGTGGGAGACCCAGAAGAGGCTCCTGGCTCTTGGTTTCGGATCGGCACAGCTCCAGCTGTTGTGGCCAATTAGGGAATGAACCAGCGGATGAAAGACCTCTCTCTCTCTCTCTGTCTCTTTCTCTTTCTCTGTCTCTCTTCTCTCTCTGTGTAACTCTGACTTTCAAATAAATACATAAATATTTTTAAAAAAATATATCCACCTTGCTTTCAAGAAAAGTAGTACATATATGTACACTTACATATATCTAAATTTGAAGAAAATACGGCAAAATGTTTAAAGAAAATTTAACTATATGTTGCTCATTGAACTCCTTTATACTTTTTTGTATTATTTGAAATATATTTACATGAAAAGAAAAAATACAATATCAAAAAGAGTTAAATAAATACTTATGAATAAATTCAACCAAGTGTGTAAAAGACCTGTATACTAAAAACTATCAAACATTGATGAAAGAAATCAAAGACCAAATAAATAGTACGATATCACATTCTAATGATCAGAAAAATTAATGTTAAAATGGCCATACTACCCAATGCAATACACACATTCAATGCAATTCCTAAATTTCAATGAAGTTAGTTACAGAGATACGAAAAGCAACCATAAAATTTGTAGGAAACCACAAATAGCCTCACCATAGCTAAAAGTAATTCTGATGAAGAAAAAAAAAGTTGGAGGCATCATTCATTCAGATTTTAAATTATATTACAAAGCCATAGCAAGCAAACAAAGTGGTACTGGCACAGAGCTGGATACCTAGACCAAAGAAACAGAAAGCCCAGAGACCAACTCAAACATATATGGTCATATAAATAATTTTAAAATTATTTATTTTATTTGAGAGGCAGAAAGAAACAAATAGAAAGATCTTATCCACTGGATTTACTCCCTGAATGCCTGCATTAGCTCCTGGTTAGGGTGAAGCCAGAGTGGGAAAGCAGTTCAGGTCTCTCACATGAGTGGCAGGAGCCCAGCTAGTTGGACCATTGCTGCTGCCTCCCCAGGAGTACGTTAACAGGAAGCTGGAATCAGGAAAGGAGCTGGGACTCAAACCCCCATATTCAAATGTGGATTGTGGGCATCCTAACCTGGCATCCTAACAACTAGGCCAAATTGCTACCCTTGGTTAACCAACTTTGTTTTAAATGTTTATTTTAATTATTTGAAAGGCAAAGATACAGAGAGAGAGAGAGAGATCTTCCATCCCCTAGTTCACTCCCCAAATGGCCACAATGGCCAGGGCTGGGCCAGGAGGAAACCAGGAGCCAGGAGCTTCATCCAGGTCTCCCACATGGATGCAGGAGCCACCTTCTGATGCTTTTGTAGGCCATTAGCAGGGAGCTGGATTGGAAGCAGAGCAGCCAGGACTTGTACTGCTGCCCAGATAGGATGCAGGCGTTCCAGGAGACAGCTAATCCTCTGCCTGAGGCGCCGGCACCCCGGATTCTGGTCCCAGTCAGGGCGCCGGATTCTGTCCCAGTTGCTTCTTTTCCAGTCCAGCTCTCTGCTGTGGCCCGGAAGTGCAGTGGAGGATGGCCCAGGTCCTTGGGCCCTGCACCCACATGGGAGACCAGGAGAGGCATCTGGCTCCTGGCTTTGGATCAATGCGGTGCGCTGGTTGCAGCGCGCCACTGCGGCAGCCATTGGAGGGTGAACCAACGGAAAAGGAAGACCTTTCTCTCTGTCTCTCTCTCACTGTCCACTCTGCCTGTCAAAAAGACAAACAAACAAACAAACAAACAAAAAACAGTGCTGTGAGACTAATTTCCACATGGAAAACAATGAAATTGGACCATTCTCTCACATGATATACAAAAATCAACTCAGAATAGATAAAAGATCTGACCATGAAACCTAAAACCATTAGACTCCTGGAAAATAAACATAGGGGAAATGATCCATGACATTGGTCTTTGAAGAGACTTTTTGGATATCACACCAAAAACTCAAACTACAAAAGCAAAAACAGATAAATCTGAGTGTATCCAACTAAAAGGCTTCTGCACAGCAATGGAGACAATCAATGGGATGAACAAGGTAACCTACACATTGGGGAAAATGTTTCCAAGCCATATAGCTGATAATGGGCTGATATTAAAAATTAGGGAGAGCTCATACAACTCAATAGCAAGAAAATATATAGCCCAATGAAAAATGGACAAAGGACATGAAAGATGTTTCTCTAAAGACAACATAAGAATGTCCAAAAGATATATGGAGAAATGCTCCACATCACTATCATCAGGGAAATGCAAGTGAAAAGTGCTCTTGAGATACCACTGCGTATCGACTAACGATGGCTATGACCGAGAAGACGATGACAAGTGCTAGCAAGAGTGTGGAGAAGAGTGAATCCTTGCACGCTGTTGATGGAGCACAGATTGAGGTAGCCTTCATGGAAAACACTATGGAAGTCCTCAAGCAAATTTAAAAATAGAACTGCCCCATGGCGCAGCAATCCATTTTGTGAGTATAGACCCAAAAGAAATGAAATCATCACATCAGAAAGATATCTACATTCCCAGGTTTACTGTGGCATTATTCACAATGACCATGACAATGATCAAAGCAAACTGAATGCCTGGTGATAGATGAAGGGATAAACAGGTGCGTGCACGCGTGTGTGTGTGTGTGTGTGTGATGTCATATTACTCAGCCTTAAAAAAGGAAAGAAATCCTGCCATCTGCAGCAACATGCATGAGCATGGAAGATATTATGCTAAGAGAAATAAGCCAGACACAGAAAGAAAAATTATTGGATTGTCCCACTTAATTTGAAGGGTCTAATGGAATTAAGGATAACACAATTCTTTTATGACCTTGTATGTGGAATAATAATAGTAATAAAAAGCCTGCTGAAGGAATAAAACAGTGGCTCCCTGAGCAGAGTTGGGGAACTGATGGAGAAAATGGAAGATGAAGTCAAAGAATTCGAGAGATTTAATGTACAACAGGAGGACTTGAAGTAAGAATTGTGCATTGTATTTGGAAGTTTTTGCTAAATGGGAGGCTTATAGCTGCTGTTGCTACAAAAAAGTGGGTAGGGGTGTGGTAACTATGTGAGATGATGGATATGTTAATTTGTTTCACTATAGTAACCATTTTACTATCTATATGTGTCTCAAAACATTATGTTGTACATCTTAGAAGTACACAATAAATTTTTTAAAAGGAGATTTCAATACCCACTTTCAACGATTGATAGAACAATTACAAAAACACTAACAGTTAGTGTGGCTTAACTGGTATTTATAGAACACTCCACTGAAAGACTGGAGAGTGTACATTCTATTCAGGTGCTCCTGGACCATTCTACAGGATAGAACATAATATAGAGGCCAAAAAAAGTATCAATAAAATAAAAAATCTTGAAAATATACAAAACATGTTCTCCAGTCACCATGGCCTTAAATCAGCAACCAATAATAGAAGCAAATTTGATAAAACACTGTCTTTGGAAATGAAACAATACACTTGTTTTTAAAAAAGATTTATTTTATTTATTTGGAAGGCAGAGTTACAGAGAGAGAGAGAGATCTTTTATCTGCTGGTTTGCTCCCCAAACAGCCACAACAGCCAGGGTTTGGCCAGGCCAAAGCCAGGAGCCAAGAACTGCATCTATGTCTCCCACCTCGGTGGCAGGAGTCCAAACACTTGGACCATCTTCTGCTGCTTTCCCAGGCACATTAGCAGGGAGCTGGATTAGAAGTGGAGCAGCTGGGATTCAAACCAGTGCCCTTATGGGATGCTGGTGCAGCAGGCACTGGATTAACCTATTATGCAACAATGCCAGCCCCATAACAATATACTTCTGCATAATTAACAAGTCAAAGACATAATGAGGGAAATTAAATAATTTGTGCTGAATGAAAACAAAACCACAACATATGAAAATTTAGGGGATGTATCTAAAGCAATGCTTAGAGAAAAATGTGTAACTTTAGATGTTGTTGTCAGAAATCAAGAACCTAAACTTTCCCCTTAAATTGAGAACCTAAATTATCTTAAATCAAGACCTAAATGTTCACCTTAAGCAAATGGAAAACAAAGTGCAAGGTTAACCCAAAGCAAGCAAAAGGAATGAAAATAATAATAAATATAGCTGAAAAAAATTGTCTTAAAAGTTTATCTTTTCATGCAGGACCTCTGTCCTCAAAGAGTTGTACTATGAAAATTAACAGTAAAACTTGTTCTCAAATATTTATTTCATTTCAGTATATTAAGTGGAGGACATTCCCATGTCTCATAAGTTTTATTTATGCCTTAGTGTCAAACTCCATTGCTTGTTTTCTTAGGTGCTTCCCTAATTAATGATTAAACTCATTCTCAAGGACTTACTTTCTTTTAATGTATTAAGTGGAGGATATTCTGATGTCTCATAAGTTACAGTTATGTCTAAGTGCTCCCAAAAGATGTGTCATTCTTGGGTGTGTCTTTAAAGTTAATTAAGTTTCTAAAAAAAGTGAAATTAACTTCAAGATGCAATGACTTTGAACAGTTCTTATCTCAAATGTTGAGGAACAGTTTTTTCTTTCTTTTTTTTTCATGCAAATTGTTGAACTCTTTACTTAGTATAGAGTTGATCTTCTGTGTATAAAGTTAATTGAAAATGGATCTTAGTGGAGAATGGGACTGAGGATGGGAGAGGGAGGCGGAGGAGGGGTGGGAGTGTGGGTGGGAGGGCAGGTATGGTGGGAAGAATCACTGTATTCCTAAAGTTGTACTTACAAAATTCATGAAGTTTGTATTCTTTAAATCAAATGTTTCTTTGGGGGAAAAAAGTTTATTCTTTGAAAAGACCAACAAAATTGACAAATCCTTAACTAGACTGACCAAGAAAATAAACAAAACAGCACCAACTACCAAAATCAGGAATGAATGAGGGGCATTATTGCCAACCCTACAGAAATCAAAAGTATTATAAGCAGGAGCAAGTATTTGATGCAGTAGTTAAGTTGCCACTTGAGATACACACATCCCATTTCAGAGAGCTGAGTTTGAGTCCCAGCTATTCCACTTCCAATTCAGCTTCCTGCTAGTACACTCCCTGGCAGGCAACAGATCATGGCTCAAGTACTTGGGGCCCTGCCACCCATGTAGGAGATCTGAATGGAGTTCTAGGCTCCAACCCTGGCTGTTGCAGCCATCTGTGGAGTGAATCAGTGAATGGAAGGTCAATCTCTCTCTGTTTCTCCCTTTCTCTGACACACTGCCTTTCAGATCTCTCTCTCTCTCTCTCTCTCTCTCTCTCTCTCTCTCTTTTTTAAGTAAAGCTTGTGAAGAATTCTGAAGGGTTTGAGATTTATCCTACTTGCAAGCTAACAACTTACCTGCCCTAGTTTCACGGATCCTCACCAAATATGAGACTCCTGGGTAAGAGACAAAAATCTAATTTCTCATAACACCAGCTCCCCAAACCCCAGTTCCCACAGAGTCAGGCGAAGAAGGCCAGTGATACCTGCACATACAGTGGGTTGTCTTACAATAAGGAATTTTGTGGTTAGGGAATCCGAATCTTTTATATTGGACCTTTGTTCTAATCTAGAGAGAGACACTGTGTTATACTGGACAATAAGCATTCCTGCTGTTTGTTCCAGACAGAGACAATATATGCCAAGGACGTTCACTATTCAGACATGCTCAGTGATATAATCTGCAAATAAAGAAATGGAGCATTATCTCTCAACAGAGAGGTTAGCATGGACCCTCATCTGCTGTGAAGAATACAGACTGTTAGAAAAGATGCTGGCAGCTCCCTTTGCTTAATGTTGTTTCTCCAGAGAGTTAGTAGGTGAAAGTAAGCAGTAGGCATTGAGAGTGTGAGATTTAAAGAGAGCTGAAATTGTCCAGAAGAGTAGGAGGGGGTTGGTTGAGATGGCAAACTATGAGGCCCTGATCATAATTTTAAATGATCAGCGAAGTAAAAAAGCTAAACAATAGGACAAACACATCAGACACGAACAACACCAGCCAAGGGACGGACGTCTGAACTCTACTTCCAACCCTGCCAATCAGTTAGCTGTGATCCTGGGTAAATCAGGTAAACCCATCAGGCTTCAGTTTCTACATTTGTACGTAGCCTAGAGAATTCCCAAGATGCGTCAAGGCCTAGCATTCTATAATCCTCCAGTAGAAAATAATACCAGCTTCATAAGGAAGTTGGGAAGAATAGACACATTTTACAGAAAGAGAAACAGGTATCGTGAAGAACCACACAATTCGTCCAGCATCAGACTGTGATGTCAAGTTCAATCTTTCTGTTAGGCCACACAGGGTGCAGAGCCGAGGCCCTAATCTGTGTTTGTTTGACAAAGCTGTGTTTGCTTTTCTGTAATCTCTGTTTGGTTCTGGCCAGGTCATGATCGCTTATGTCAAAGGAACACAGAGAACACCTTCAGAACCTATAACTGGAACAGTGGTGCTTAAAATGACCTTGAAAGAATACATATTTTTTTTAAAAAAGATTGATTTATTTATTTGAAAGGCAGAGTTACACACAGAGGGAGAGGGAGAGGGAGAGGGAGAGGGAGAGGGAGAGAGAGAGAGGTCTTCCATCCACTGGTTCACTCCCCAATTGGCCAGAACAGCTGGAGCTGTGCTGATCCGAAGGCAGGAGCCAGGAGCCTCCTCCAGGTCTCCCACATGGGTGCAGGGATCCTAGGACTTGGGCCATCTTCCACTGCTTTCCCAGGCCATAGCAGAGAGCTGGATCAGAGTGGAGCGGTCAGGATACGAACCGGCACCGTATGGGATGCTGGCACTGCAGGTGGCAGCTTTACCCACTACACCACAGCGCCGGCCCCAAGAATATACTTTTTACATGAAGCAAAGGGGCGTATTTCCTCCAGAAAATGTTTAGGCTGGCATGCGTTCCTCTGGTACCAGTGTGATAAGTGGGCCCAGTGACTCTTGAGATATTAAAATAATGTTAGGGGGTGGAGATGAAGGCTTAGAGGGATGTTTGGGTGAAGGAGTCATTAACAGTTTTCCCTTTCTAACAACTTTTCCCTTCGTAACTGTGATTTTGAACTTATGCTTTTGAACACATACCACCATATTCAGTCATACAATTAACGCATATTCGCTGAACTCCAACTGGAGGAATGGAGGAGTTGTGAATAGCAAGATAGCCAAGGTCTCTCAGCTCTTTCCCTTTGTTTTTTGTTTGCTTAAAGATTTATTTTGTTTATTTGAAAGGCAGAGTTACAGAGAGAGAATTATCTTCCATCCACTGGTTCACTCCCCAGATGACCACAAGGGCCAGGCTGAAGCCAAGAGCCTGGAACTCCATCCAGGTCCTCCATGTGAGCGGCAGGGTTGCAAACAGTTGGTCCATCTTATGTTGCTTTCCCAGGCACGTTAGCAGGAAGCTAGATTGGAAGTAGAGCAACCAGGACTCAAATCATCACTCAAACGAGATACCAGTGTTGCAAGCAGCGGCTTAACCCACTGCATCACAATGCTGGCCCCTGCTTCCCTTGGCCAATGGATACTGAATGGGAAAGATAGTCACAAAGAAGAACATGACCAGGTCAGAGCATGGCCAGTGCTATGAAAAACATACCACAGAGTAACAAGGTATCTCCTACCGTGTAAAGGCTAGGGCCTTGTCTATTAGATTGACTTGAGCTTTAATAGGGTTGCCAGGAAAGGTATCTGTAACGTGCCAACTGAGCTGAGAACTAAAGTGAGTTCTCCGCCAAAGAGCTTAGGAAGGAGCATTCTGGGGAGAGCAATGTTAGGTTCCGAGGGCATAACAGGTATTGCATGTCTAAGAAGCACAAAGAGGCCGGCGCCGCGGCTCACTAGGCTAATCCTCTGCCTTGCAGCGCTGGCACACCGGGTTCTAGTCCCGGTTGGGGCACCGATCCTGTCCCGGTTGCCCCTCTTCCAGGCCAGCTCTCTGCTGTGGCCCGGGAGTGCAGTGGAGGATGGCCCAAGTGCTTGGGCCCTGCACCCCATGGGAGACCAGGAGAAGCACCTGGCTCCTGCCATCGGATCAGCGCAGTGCGCCGGCCGCAGCGCGCCTACCGCGGCGGCCATTGGAGGGTGAACCAATGGCAAAAGGAAGACCTTTCTCTCTGTCTCTCTCTTACTGTCCACTCTGCCTGTCAAAAATAAAAAATAAAATAAAATAAAATAAATAAAAAAGAAGCACAAAGAAGCTAGGGTGCTGGAGAGGTGCATGGGAGAAACAGCATGTCACGAGGTGACATGATTCAGGCTCAAGCATGGGAGGCCTCCTCAGCCAAGGCTGCCAGTTGAATTGGGATTGAATCCCTGCGGTATGCCATGGGAGGCTTTTCATTAGGGATGTGTAGGACCTTACTTTTATTTTAAAAATGTGACATTGGCAGTGATGTGGGGGATAGACCGTGGGCAGCATGAGAGGAAGTGAGAGACCAAAGGAAGAAGTCCTGGAAAGTGATTGAACTTGAGACATATTCTGAAGATGGAACAACAGGATAGCTGGAGGGTTGGTTGTAGGGTTTGAGAAAAAGAGAGAGGTCAAGTGTTTTGACCCAAGTAGCTTCGTGGTAGTGGTGCCCTCGGATGATTGTGAAACTGGATGAGGGACAGAGCTTTCTCCAGGGGAGATCGGGAGTTTGGTTTTGGTCATGTGGAGCTTGCCACACCTCTTAGACCTCCAAGATGGCTGTTAGATGAGTGTGGCAAATGTCGGAGCTGCAGCTCTCCTGGTGTGAGTCATTGGCATTGAGATGCTGTGTGGAGCCCAAGACCAAGCGAGATCGCAAAGGGAGAGCATGCAGATATGAGCACCAAGGACCAAGCCTTCACACCCACCATAGGACTCCAGTGTTTGCCTTGGAGTGATATATAATTTTTAGCGGAATTGCATTACCTACCACACAGAGCAGTCAGTTTTAAAACTTGGCTTTGTTGGCCTCTCTCAGCAGGTGGTGAGGAACTCTAATGATGCAGCAGCCTCTGGGTCTTGGCATATACACAAGGAAAGGCCCTGCTCTCCTCCCTGCCTGATCTCCTGTCTTAAGTCTTCCCTGGCCTCCCCTCCCCACCCAGGCCACGGTGATCACGTCACGCCTCCTAACTGATCTCACGTCCAGTTTTGTTCCCTCAGGATCTAGGCACCATGTTTCAGACACTTGGGATCCTGGATGATGTGAGACTACGTGGAGAGAGAGAGAAGTCAGCCCAGTGCCCAGGCATAGCAGCCACTGCAGGTGGGCTTCAAAATGTGGATTCCCCAGCCCCAGCCAAGCACATGGCATAGAGATGAGCAGCCCTGAGGAGTCTCACAAACTGTGTACTGGGGAGAAATAACAAATGGTTATTGTTTTAGGCCATCGCTTTTGGGGATAATTTGTTATCTAGTTGTAGATAATAACTGAAGTAGATCTGCTTCAGGGTCCCTTTTACAAGAAAACTTCCAGAAATACATTGCATTTAAGAGCAGAGATTCAGGGTGGATGTTGGGTGCAAGAAGCCACTTGGGATGCCCATGTCCCATATCAGATTGCCTGGCTTCATGTCCCAGCTCCACTTCCAATTCCAGCTTCCTGCTAATGTGTACTCTAGGAGGCAGCACATGATAGCTCAAGTACTTGGGTTCCTGCTACTCTTTTTTCTTTTTTTTAAATTTTATTTATTTATTTTTTTTTGATAGGCAGAGTGGACAGTGAGAGAGAGAGAGAGAGAGAAAGGTCTTCCTTTTTGCCGTTGGTTCACCCTCCAATGGCCGCTGCGGCTGGCGCATCGCAGCTGGCGCACCGCGCTGATCCGATGGCAGGAGCCAGGTGCTTCTCCTGGTCTCCCATGGGGTGCAGGGCCCAAGCACTTGGACCATCCTCCACTGCACTCCCAGGCCACAGCAGAGAGCTGGCCTGGAAGAGGGGCAACCGGGACAGAATCCGGCGCCCTGACCGGGACTAGAACCCGGTGTGCTGGCACCACAAGGTGGAGGATTAGCCTGTTGAGCCGTGGCACCGGCCCCCTGCTACTCTTGGATGGAGTTCTGGGCTCCTGGCTTCAGCCTGATTCAGCCGTTGTTATTGAAGGATTTGGGGGAGTGAACCAGCAGATAGATAGATGGTCTCTCTCTCTCTCTCTCTTTAAAGATCTATTTATTTATTTATTTATTTGAGGGGTAGAGTTACAGAAAGAGAGGGAGACAGAGAGACAGAGAAAGGTCTTCCACAGCTGGTTCACTCCTCAGTTGGCCACAATGGCCAGAGCTAAGCTGATCCAAAGGCAGGAGCCAGGAGCCTCTTCTGGGTCTCCCATGTGGGTGCAGGGGTCCAAGCACTTGGGCCATCTTCTACTGCTTTCCCAGGCCATAGCAGAGAGCTGGATTGGAAGAGGAGCAGCAGGGATACGGACCCACACCCAAATGGGGTGGTGACACCACAGGTGGAGGTTTAGCCCATTACCCCGATAGATCTCTTTCTTTGTCTTGCTGTCCCTCTGCCTTTCCAATCAAACTAAGTAAAATTAAATAGATAAATAAAAGCAGAGTTTCTGCAATTTCTATCAAAAGTGTAGATGCAATTGTCATGTGTCTCAGAAGTCTCCCTTAGAGGAATCTATCCTAAAGATACTTGGGCAAAAATACAAAAAGATAGGTTGGATATGTATTGCAGCACTGTTTGTAGATAGCAACAAACTTTGAACAACTCAAATATATATCAATAGAAGATGGGTTGAATAAATGACATAATACCCACATAATGAAGTCCTATGCAGATGGGAAAAAGGAACACAGAATTCTTCCCTAAACTGTCATGGAGTGGTCACCAGAATATAAGATTCAATTTTAAAATGCAAGACAGAGAGAAATATGTATGGTAGCCTATAGCCTGTTTAGCCTGTTTTTTTTTTTTTAAATGAAAGTATAAACTATAAAATTTTAAAGGAAATGTACCCAGCAATACCACTACTGGATAATGCCCAAGAGACCTGAACTGTTTGTATCAGAGATGCCTGCCCCCCACGATGTGTAAAACAGCACCGTTCACTGGAATCAAGCAAGGTGCCCACTATCAGATGAATGGACAAAGGCAATGTGGTGTCTATTCACAATGAGTACTATTCAGATGTAGGAGAGAACGAAATCGTGTCGTATGCAGCGAATCAGATGGAACTGTTGGACGTCACGTTGAGTGAAACAAGCCAGACACAGGAAGACAAATACTTCATGTTCTCCCTCATATGTGGGAGCTGGAATTAAAAAAACAAAACAAACAAACAAAAAAAAAACCTCAGTCTGAACACAGGATGTTGGTTCCTAGAGGCTGCCAGGGGTGGGAGGAATAACAGGAGTTTAGATAAAACAAAATATGGAAGCTGGGTGTGGCTCATTAACTGTGAGAAAGACACTGGTAAGAGATGTTCATAGGGGAAGGCGGCAGAGGAGTGAGTACATGGGAACTCTGCATTACTACCTCACCATTTTTTGTTTTGTAAATTTGAAACTATTCTTCAATGAAATGTTTTTAGAAAAAGAAATTTTTACCTATGCTGGGGAGAGGGAGTAGGGTAAATGACAGCACAGGAGTTGGAGCACAATCTGTGAACTCCAGACTGCAGGAAACTAGAAAAGCCATACAATGTCTCTGTAAATACAGCCTTTAAAAAAGACAGAGAAAGGGTGCAGTGAGAACCTAGTGATTAAAAACAGGGACTTTGGGGCCGTGGCTGTGGCATAGTGGGTAAAACTGCTGCTTGCAGTGCCAGCATCCCATATGAGCACCAGTTAGAGTCCTGGCTGCTCCACTTCTGATCCAGTTCTCTGCTATGGCCTGGGAAAGCAGTAGAAGATGGCCCAAGTCCTTGGGCCTCTGCACCTGCTCCTGGCTCCTGGCTTCAGATCAGTGCAGCTCCAGCCATCTGGGGAGTGAACCAGCAGACAGAAAACCTCTCTTTATCTCTCTCTCTCTGTAACTCTGCCTTTCAAATAAAATAAATAAATTTTTTAAAAAATTGGGGAGGACTTCAGGGACATAGCAACCAGTTGCAATTTGTGAACCTATATGTTCTAATTTGAATAAATAATCTGGACGAGTTTATGAGACAATGGAGAAACTGAAACACCGGCTGTATATTTCGTCACTCTAAGGGATTATTATTACGGTATGATAATGACAGCATGGTTATATTTTAAGTGCACATATATTAGAAATACTCCCCGAAGTTTTTATGGATGCAAATCTTACACTGGAAGTTGCTTCAAACTAAGTAGATGGATTGGAAAAGCAGATGCAGTTACTGAGAAAACAGATTGGCCAGTAAGTTGGCTCATGAAGGCTCATTCTAACTGTCCTGCTTGTTTTTGTGTATATCTGAAGTTTCCAAAACAAGCAGTTAAAGTAAAAAGGGAAGGCCGGCGCCGGCACACCGGGTTCTAGTCCCGATCGGGGCACCGATCCTGTCCCGGTTGCCCCTCTTCCAGGCCAGCTCTCTGCTGTGGTCTGGGAGGGCAGTGGAGGATGGCCCAAGTGCTTGGGCCCTGCACCCCATGGGAGACCAGGATAAGCACCTGGCTCCTGGCTTCGGATCAGCGAGATGCGCTGGCTGCAGCGGCCATTGGAGGGTGAACCAACGGCAAAAGGAAGACCTTTCTCTCTGTCTCTCTGTCTCTCACTGTCCACTCTGCCTGTCAAAAAAAAAAAAGTAAAAAGGGATGAGCTCTGAGACCCAGCGTTATAAAGGCATTGAATCCATTTATTCCATAAAGTCATTCCTTAGGCCCAGTACTGCAAGTAAAAATGTCTGTATTCAGTGGAAGTCACAGCTGTTAAACCAGAACTGTGTGTGATTAACATCATGTAAGAGATTGGAAGGTTACAATCAGCCCTAAGAAAACCAAGTATTTTCATTGTTTTACTTTGTTTTGGATTTTTAATCATTTCCCTTGCCATTGCTGTCTCCTTCACTTAGGAAAAGCTTTAATATGTGAGGGTCAGCGCTGTGTTGTAGCGGGTACAGCCACCACCTGCAGTGCCGGCATCCCATATGGGCACCCGTTGGAGACTCGGCTGCTCCACTTCCGATTCAGCTCTCTGCTATGGCCTGGGAAGGCAGTGGAAGATGGCCTAAGTCCCTGGACCCCTGCACTGGCATGGGAGACTCGGAGGCTCCTGGCTCCTGGCTTTGGATCGGCACAGCTCCGGCCGTTTCGGCCATCTGGGGAGTGAACCAGTGGATGGAAGACCTCTCTCTCTCTCTCTGCCTTTCCTTCTCTCTGTGTGTAACTGTGACTTTCAAGTAAAATAAATAAATCTTTAAAAAAAGCTTTAATATGTGAATAGTCTCCCCTTCTCTTCCAGACGTGTGTCATTCATTCACTCACTGAGACTCTGTTTTAGAGCTGCTGGTGTTAGGGCGAGCCTTTAAAAGGGTCTGCAGCCCTGCCCCACAAGTGCCCACGCTCACTGCACCACTGCTGTGGGTGGGATAGGGTTCCAGTGTGTCTTCCAAAGGTTCATATGCTGCAAGCGTGGTCCCCCCTATTACAGGGGCCTGATTCCCTTCCCACTTCTCTGCCACATGGTGACATAGCTCCAGGATGCCAGCTCTGCTCTGGGACCTCCAGAACTGTGAACTGAATGGACCGCTTTCCTTGAGAGAGTACCTAGCCTTTGGTATTTTGTTACAGCAGCACAACTCTGACCAGTACAACCATGAAGTAATAGAGGGCTGTAACCGAGGTCTTGGGTAGGAGAGAGGATAGACCAGTTTCTCTACCTCCAGCAGGAGGTGGAGAGAGAAGGCTTGGAAGAGGAGCTGTTGGGACCTGCTGCGATGTGGGTCTGGGGAAAGAGCACTAACAGATGTGGGTTTGGTGTATTTTGGAGGAAAGATGGAACTTGATTTTTCTTTAAAAAGATTTATTTATTTATTTATTTATTTATTTATTTGAAAGGCAGAGTTAGAGAGGGAGAAGCAGAGGCAGAAAGAGAGATCTTCCATCTACTGGTTCATTCCCCAGATGGCCACAACAGCTAGGGCTAGGTCATACTGAAGCCAGGAGCCAAGGGCTTCATCCGGGTCTCCCACATGGGTGCAGGGGCCCAAGTACTTGGGCTGTTTTGCACTGCCTTCCCAGGCACATTAGCAGGGAGCTGGATCAGAAGTGGAATATCAAATTGGCATCCGCTTGGGATGCTGGCTCTGCAGGTGGTGGCTTAACCCATTATGGTACAGAGCCAGCCTGGAATCTGATATTTTTTAGTTTACAAAATCCTTTCATTTTCAATACCTGAGTTCCCTCTTTCTGCACTAAAATTAATGACATATATCCATAACTTGCAAGCTGTGGACCCAGATCAGCAGTGTCACTCTCCCCTGGGAGCTGGTTAATGCAAACGCTTGAGCTCCAGCCCAGACACGCCAGTTTGCATTTCTGAAGGTGGGACAGTGATGCAGGTATTTTTTATATTTGTTTTAAGAGAGAGAGGGAGACAGGGACCCATCTTCCATTTGCTGGTTCACTCCCTTAAATACCTACAACAGCAAGAGCTGGGCCAGACCAAAGCCAAGTATGTAGAACTCTATCCAGGTCTCCTACATGGGTGGCAGAAACCCAAGTCCTTGAGTCATCACTTGCGCATCTCCCAGGGTGCACATAAGCAGGAAGTGGGATTGGAAGTGGAATAGCTGGGACTTGAACCAGACACCGTGATGTGGGATGTGGTGTCCCAAGCAGTGACTTAACCACTGTGCTGAACACTTGCCCCAGAACTGTTTATTTTTAAAGATTTATTCATTTACTTGAGAATCAGAGTTATATGGAGAGAGAAGAGGCAAAGAGAGGGAGGGATATCTTCCATCTTCTGAGAGGCAGAGTTACAGACAGAGAGCACTTCCATCTACTGGTTCACTCCCCAGTTGGCCGCAATGGGCCAAGCTGCGCTGATCTGAAGCCAGGAGCCCAGAGCTTCTTCTCAGTCTCCCACATGGGTGCAGGGGTCCAAGGACTTGGGCCATCTTCTACTGCTTTCCCAGGCCACAGCAGAGAGCTGGATTGGAAGAGGAGCAGCTAGGACTAGAACTGGCACTCATGTGGGATGCCAGCACTGCAGGTGGTGGCTTTACCTGCTATGCCACAGCGCCATCCCCAGCCCAGAATTGTTTTAATAAGCCCTTCAGCTGGCGGCATGGCTCACTAGGCTAATCCTCCACCTGTGGAGCCAGTACCCCAGGTTCTAGTCCCGGATGGGGCGCTGGATTCTGTCTCAGTTGTTCCTCTTCCAGTCCAGCTCTCTGCTGTGGCCTGGGAAGGCAGTGGAGGATGGCCCTAGTGCTTGGGCCCTGAACCCACATGGGAGACCAGGAGGAAGCACCTGGCTCCTGGCTTCGGATCGTCACAGTGCGCCGACCATAGTGGCCATTTTGGGGGGTGAACCAACAGAAGGAAGACCTTTCTCTCTGCCTCTATCACTATCTAACTCTGCCTGTCAAAAAAAAAAAAAAAATAATAAGCCCTCCAAGAGATGTTAATGCTTGCCTAAGTTTGAGAACCTGGTTTATAGATTATTAGGAAGGGTTCCCTAAATTCATATTTAATAAAGGACAAAGAAAATTTCCCCTTTATGCAAATTTTTAAAAATCGCTGATTACAGCGGAAATTTTGAGAGAATCTAAAGTAGAAAAAAAATTCAGCTTGGCCAAGGGCCCGATAGAGCAGTGGTGGTGGAGAGACCTGTGCTCCACGGAGAGAAGCACACACACCATGCTGTGCAGCTGCCCTCCCTTGAGGACAACAGTCATTGCCATTGCCAATCCCGATGCTGTTTCCCATTGAGCCTGGACTTAGCTGCAGAGTCTTTCCTAGCACAGCCCTTGGGAAGCTACTGCCACTTGACCCCTAAGACCCTATTGACCTGCTAGCCTGGATGCTGGTGACCTCACAAAACCTCTCTTCCTCTAATGCCCAGCTGGTTTTTCCACAGGGGAAACCTGACCTCAGCCAGCAGGGTAGAGGAGTCCTAATCCCAAAAAGTTCCTGGTGAAAGTAAATGGCATTTTAGGAAGTGGAAATCCAGAAGGAGAGGAGAATTCATGCAACTCGTTTTTTGACCTTTTCATAGGCAAGCTCCAAATGTTTATATACAGGTTTCTTAAAATTTTACTATGCTTGACTTGGAACTAGCAGAAAGCTTGTACATGGAGTTTACCATAATAATAGTAGTAACAATTCTTGTATCAGAAGTATTTTGGCTGCAAATATGTAGAATAGAAATCCCCCCCCCCCCAACAGTAGGACAGTGGCTGGAACAAGAGGGTTTGTTTTTCTTTACGTAAAGGAATTCCAGAGAAGGTAAGCCGAGCCTGAGTTGGAGACTCCAAGGCTGCTGAGGATATTAGTGTGTGGCTTCTTTTCCTGGGTCAGCTCACGGGTCAGGGTGGCTGTTGGAACACTGTGGCATCAGGAAGGCAGGCAGAGGAAGGGCAAGTGGACTCCTGCAGCTGTCTGACTTCTGTGTGAGGAGTTGTAGCAGGCCGAGAAATGCCTCCCCCAGAGATGTCCATTTGGATCTCTGGATCTTGAGAATATGTTCTCTTCCATGGCAAAAAGGGGCTGTGTGGGTTGAGTAAGTCAGAGACCCCGAAGTGGGGAGATTGTCTTACACTACCTGGGTGAGCCCAGTGTAAACTCAAAGGTGCTTGGAAGAGTCACAGAAGATGTATAGACATAGACAGCGGTTGTTGTGATGTGAGGCCCTAAGCAAGGAATCCAGGGAGCCTCTAGAAGCTGCAGAAAGCAAGGAAATTCTTCGGGCCCCCAGAAGGAATGAACACTGTCCTGACAACCTGGTTTAGACTTCCATAATGGTTAATTTTAGGTGTCGACTTGACTGGGTTCTTTTTCAAAAGTAATTACTTTTAGCTATTTGAGAGGCAGAAAGAGACCCAGAGTGAGCTCCCATCCCCTGACTCACTCCTCAAAGGCACACAGCAGCTGGGGCTGGGCCAGGCTGAAGCCAGGAGCCAGGAGCTCAGTCACTATCTCCCACAGGGGTGGCAGGGACTGAGCTCTTTGGATCATCACTGCTGCCTCCCAAGGTGCGTGTTAGCAGGAAGCTGAAGTCGGGAACGGAGCCAGGACTTGAACCCAAGCCCTCTGTTACGGGGTGTGGAGATCCCCAGCAGAGGGTTAACCAACATGCTAAATGCCTGCCCCTTAACTGGGTCCTTAGTCCAACCACCTATCTCGATCGTTTCCAGAAGAGGTTGGCATTTCAATCAGTGGGCTGAGTCAAACTCCACGGTCTCCTCAATGTGGGTGGCCAAGGTCCCTTCTGTTGATGGACAGAAAGGTGGGAGAAGAGCGTATTCTCTCTCTCTTCTGAAGCTAGGATACCCTTCTTACCCAGTCCTTGAACATCAGAACCCCAGGCTCTCTGGCCTCTGCATTCCGGGGCATGCAGTCCCAGGTCCCCAGACTTTGGACTTCTGGCTGAGAGTGAGACTGTTGGCTCCCCTGGCTTCCTGGCTCCTCAGCTTGCAGAGGGCACATGGTGGGTATGCTGATGCTGCTGACCATTTAAGAACCTTCAAGTATGCAGCTAAAAGGCAAATTTGTCAACATATGTGATGTGAGTGGTTGTATTCGAAACAATGATGTCCAAGAGGAAGTGACACTGGCAAAAACTTCACATGAAAAGTATCCTCAAAGATATTTTATGATGTTGAAACTGCAAAGGAGGGGCTGGTGTTGTGGCTCAGCAGGTTAAGCCACCACCTGCAGCGCTGGCATCCCATACAAGTGCTAGTTCAAGTCCCGGCTGCTCCACTTCCAACACAGCTCCCTGCTAATGTGCCTGGAAAAGCAGTAGAGGATGGCCCAAATCCTTGGGTTTCTGCACCCATGGAGGAGACCTGGATGAAACTCCTGGCACAGTCCTGGCTATTGTGGTCATTTGGAAATTGAACCAGCAGATGGAAGATATTTCTCTCTCTCTCTCTCTCATTTTGTGACTCTGCCTTTCAAATAAATAAGTACATCTTTTAAAAAAATAGAAACTTCAAGGGATAAGATATTAGAAACTGATCGAAACCTAGAAAGATATAGTTTTCCAAGGCATAGAAAAGATGTTCTGAAGGTAAACACTGCTCAAATTGCTCTTGATAAGATTTTTACAAACAGATAAAATAATTATTAATGTTTCTAACTTTATAAATCACAATAAAATATATATTAGTTTCATTATTTTTTTAAAAATATAATCATTTATTTGGAAGGTAGAGAGACAAAGAGACAGAAGATTCCCATCTGCTGGTTCACTCTCCAAATGTCTGCACTAGCTGGAGCTGGGATGGGCCAAAGCCAGCAGCTAGGCATGCAATAACGGGTCTCCCATGTGGATGGCAGGGGCCCATCACCTGCTGCCCACAGGGTGTGCATTATCAGAAGCTGGACTTGGGAGTAGAGCAAGGACTTGAGCCCAGGTGCTCCAGTATGGGATGCGGACACGCCAAGCAGTGGCTTACCTTCTGGGCCAAAGGATGCCCCATAGCTTTACTATTTTTAAAGGACCCCTATACTTTATAACTGACAATAAGACAGTTCTTAACGTTTTGGCAAACACTGTAATGGAACATTCAAAATTTTTCTTCTTATTTAATGTTTATTTAAAAGGCAGAGAGACAGAAGCAGGGAAATAATGAGAGAGAGAGAGAGAGAGAGAGCGAGCGAGCTCTTTCATCTACTCATTTACTCCCCAGATGCCTGCAACATCCATGGCTGGGCCAGGCCAGAGCCAGGAAGGGGGAACTCAAACCAGGTCGCCTGTGGGTGGTGGAGTCCCAAGTACTTGAGCCATCACCTACCTGCTGCTGGAAGCTGGAAAAGGAAGTAGAATTGGGATTCAATCCCAAGCATTCACTGTGCCAAATGCCCACCTCCTGTTGATTAAGATTGCTTTGCATGGTTTCAGCTTCCATGGTTCAATTTTATTCTGCACTACCATGCAAAATATCTGGTTGTGGGTAAAAGAAGAAGAAACCCAAAGTTACATAACTGGACTACTGTTCTAGCAATGTGTCCTTTAGAGTATAATTGAAAAATGGAAAAAAAAATCCATAACAGTATTGTAGACACATTTGCCAATGCAAACCAGTAACTCATATAGCTATTTCAATGGTGTGTGATGTATTTGAGCCAGAGATTACCTGGATGTTCATTTGTCTTGAGAGTGGGAGAACAAGGATGAATCACCATGTATGAGGGTATTTTTAAATGTTCATGGAAGATGGCATTAAAAGATAACTTTAGAGGCAAGCGTTGGCTTAGAAGTTAAGATGTTAGTTATGATACCTGCATCCTGTATTGCAGTGCTTGGCTTTGCCTCCCAGCTTTGCCCCCAGATCCAGCTCCCTGCTAACAGTCACCCTGGGAGGGGTGTGTTTGGCTGAAGTAGTTGAATTCCTGTTCCCCTACTGGAGAGACCTGAGTTGAATTCCTAGTTCTTGGCTTTAGCTGGACTCAGCAGAAATTTGGGGAGCCGAAGGGGAGCTCTTTCTGTCTTTGTTTCTGTCTTTCTCTCTCTTGCTCCCTCTCTTTGTCTATCTCTGCTTCTCAAATAAAAAAAAAAATTAAAGCTAAGTTTATTTTGGTGCAAATGTTAAAAACATGCCTGTAATAGTTTTTTGATAATATGCATTTTCCTAATCTTTTTGAAGGCCCCTCATATGCATGAACTTTAAAAAAGTTTTGCACCAAAATGAACTTACCTACTAATGCCAGTTTCCGTGAACTTTCTGAAGTGCCCGGTACTCACAGTGTCTCAGCCTCAGAAAACATGGCTGCCAGCATCAAATCATCTTAAACATTTGCTCCCCTGAGGCACGGGTCTACACCAACGCGAAGGCCACTGCGCATAGGTTCCTCGGAACTCCAGCCGCTCTTGCTGGTGTTTCTCTTGGCGTGGCCTTGAACTTGCATATGGTCCTAGCTCTATTTCAGGCTGGCAGCAAATCGTGACAACTGTCCCAGGTATCACATCCAATTGCAGACTGGGGCTGTCTCTTCCAGAGCCTTCTCAGGAGGAACAAGACACCCTCCAGTCAGGAATCTCCCTCACATCCTAGGGGCCACCGTGGTACCACACGGCCACAGCAGCAGTCAGGGTTGAGGATGGAGAGCCTTGGCCACTCTACGCACTCTGGACCTGGAGGGCTTCACCTGGAATGAGTGGCATCCACGTGGCTGCTGGGAGCAGAGCTCAGAAACTCCATCCTGGGAGATCAGAGGAGTTGACCCTGGAAGACCTGGGCCTGGAACATCTGGGTGGAGTTCCTCACTCGGGCCAGGAGACTGCTGGGAAAATCTCCTCTGAGCATCTGCAGGAGAATAATGCCCTCTCTCTCCACATCCGGCCTCCGTTCCTACATGAGACTAAAACCATGACTCCAGGCGGTGTGGGTCACAGACTCAGAAGGAGCAGCACTGACGTCACTGTGGCAGCAGACCGTCCAACACACCCACCCTTGACCTGGGCCTGGCAAAGGGAGCAGGCCCTGGGATAGGCTCCGGCTCCAGGAGGATTTCCCTTGACCCCAGGAGTAGGGTGCAGCCGTCCCACCTGTGTCACATGGGAAAGGGTTGAAACCCACCAACATCCTCCCAAATCAGGGCTTGAGTAGCAAGGAAAATGAAGAGAAAGTTGTTGGTTAGGCAACCAGCAGGGCTAACCACACGCTGTATTGCACCAGAGCCACGGGTTTCTTGATAAACAAACATATTTGTTACCAAAGTAGCTAACTATGTATCTCAAAGAAATATGCTGTGTACCACTCACCACACATACCTGTCATCACTCACAAGGTCCGATCTCTTGCAAGCCGTTCAAGTGTCAGGCTGCATGGTAACATGACAGTCAGCTGCTTGATCATTTGTGACGTCACTGTACTCAGGCGTTAAAGCTCCTTCTAGAAATTTCCCTCCTCCTGGAGATCACAGCTGGATTTAAATGGTCTGATGCCTGTATTTGTGCCGTCCCAGCACCCAGAAGAGCCTAGATGAAAGGGACGTACGTGGCTTGAGTTTCCAGGGGTGGCTGTCCCTACCCCTGCAACTCGTCTTCCTGATGGCCATGACATCCCGTTCATTCCCTTCCTTTCCTCAGGGATAGCAAGGGAGAAGGGAAGCCAATGGGGGTGCATCCAATGTGAGGGCTGAGGAAAGAGGCCAATGTCAAGGATGCTAACGCCTGATTTTCTCGCCAGAGCTGTTTAGAGTAAAACCTCTTTTATAAGAACGCCCTGAGGATGAGCCTTTTTTTTTTTTCCTTTTTTTTCCCGGGGATATCAGAAAAGCCACGAGTGCCCGCACCAGGGAATGCTCCTGTTCTAGAAGGGCTCCACCGCTCCGCGATTCCTCCCACACGCCTCCTCGAATATGCACGCTGCACATGTATTTATAACTCCGTGGTAAAGAAAGGGAGCTTCATTAACAGACATAGCTGTCATAATCCAAGCAACTGCGCTCCTCAGAGCAAGCAGGGGCTACAGGCACCTGTCAAATCAGATGCTGGTGCAGGGGCATTAGGAGACCCTGGATGGGGATGAGCAGGGCAGAAGGAAGGGCCAGAGTGGACCATGACCCCCTCCTGGGCTCTGGACAGCACGTTGGGAGGCTTCCTCCAGGGAGTGGCTATGTCCTCATCACCCTTTTTCTTTTTCTTTTCTTTTTCTTTTTTTGACAGGCAGAGTTAGACAGTGAGAGAAAGAGACAGAGAGAAAGGTCTTCCTTTCTGTTGGTTCACCCCTCAAATGACCACTATGGCTGGCATGCTGTGCCGATATGAAGGCAGGAGCCAGGTGCTTCCTCCTGGTCTCCCATGTGGGTGCAGGGCCCAAGCACCTGGGCCACCCTCCACTGCACTCCCGGGCCACAGCAGAGAGCTGGACTGGAAGAGGAGCAACCGGGACAGAATCCTGCGCCCCAACCGGGACTAGAACCCGGAGTCCCGGTGCCGCAGGCAGAGGATTAGCCAAGTGAGCCGCGGCGCCGGCCTCTCATCACCCATTTTCACATCCACCCTTCCTAGTAGCAGCTGTCAACAAACATTTGTTGAGGGAAGGAGCAAATGAAATCTTGACCTTGGCAAGGGACAGTGGCTCTCGAGTTGTTCTCTCTGTGTGTGTGTGCATGTGTGTGCATATCTTCTCCCCTTCCTCCTTAAACACTTATTCTAAATCGGTGGAGCCACAGCTGTGCACCTGCAGAATCACGCTTGCAATCACCATGGAGCCAAGCCCAGCTGTAAACCAGTGGCTCTCAGCCTTGGTTGCAGGTGAGGAATGTTTGAAAATCCCGGCGCTCAGGCTCTACCTTGGCCCAGTTCAGAGCAGAAACTCCGGAGCTGAGGTCCAGATACCTGAGTCGCAAGGTTGAGAAGCTCTAAGCTAGGGCTCTACACTAGCTTGGGAGCTGCTCTGGCTGGGGAATTGGGAGATCTGGAAGAGACCCCTCAGCACAAGAGTGCCAGTGCTGCTTTCCCTGAGGTCCAAAGTGCAGAGGCGTCAGGAAGCAAGTAATTCTGGGAGTGAGTTTGTGCACCCATCTGGAATTTGGTGGGGGAGGATGTGTCGCGAGTCTTGGGAATATATAACACACCCAACATTGACACCAACACGTTCAAGGCTGGGGACCTTGACTCAGGAGTCCTCTGCCTGCTGCCCGGCAGCCTCCTCCTGCGACTGGGGAGTGGAGAGGAAGGTGGCCATTGTCTGGGTGTGTGTAGACCTCGAGGAGTGGGGGCAGGAGCTGAGCCAGGACTGGGGGAAGGGGAGCCAGCCATGACTCAGGGGAAATTCTGAGCTGTGGATGGTGTATGTCGGTGGGAGGCGAGAAAGGCAAACAGAGAGCTGCAAGCTGAGCCAGGAAGCTGCCTGGGGGATAATCAGAACCTGGCTATAAATAACGGATGGCATCACAAACGTGTTGGGGGCAGTTATTTTCTAAAGTGGTGTAGACTGAATGTGTGCTCTCCCCCACCCGAACTGCTCCAGGAGTCTGAGTGCAAACACAGCAGCACCTGTTGGGCGATGGCGCCTTTACATAATGTTCCCAGATAACTGAAGGCTACCCTTGTAGATTCCACCCCCCACCCCACCTCCAACAAAGTTTTAGCTGTTAACTGTTTGCAAATGGGTGATGTTCCCCTCACAGGTGGCAAACAGTCTGGCCACCCATTAGCCTTTGGAGGCCCAGGATTTGCTAAAAGGACCTGACTTTGCTTCCCAGCCACACATCTCACCCACCTGCAGTTCCAGCTCCAGGCTTGTCTGGCTACAGGTGACAGGCCCTGATGCACGGGCTGGGTGGCAATGACTTCCCAGTGTAAAAAACAACCCAGGCAGGCTGCTGGGCACTCAGCTACATCCTGGGGAGACATGGTCCCTGCAAACCTGGTGTTAATGGGGATTTACTGGAGCACATGGGTTATGTGTTTAGTGTTCTTGAACTTCACTTTGGTTTTTAAATATTGTCAAGAGACCCCGAAGACCATTCCTATTCCATGGCCTGAGAATACACCGAGGAGAAAGAGCTCAGGAAGCTAACCTAAAATAATCGGTTTGTGGCTTCAGTTTCATTGCTTCTTTGTGCATACTCCCACCGTGCCTTGGTAACCTGGACATCACAGTATTGACATAGCCGCAATGCCCAATTAAAGTGAAATAAGCACCATGCCATGTACTGAGTAATCAGCTTTTTTGAGCCTTGCATCATTATAAACCTGTAAGAAAAAAGCTATAGACTGGCATATAGCTGCCTCTTTTAATACTAGTAGCCCATACTGGAACCTCGGTTCGAGTCCTGGCTGTTCCACTTTGAATCCATCTCCCTGCTAATGTGCCTGGGAAAACAACAGAGGACAGCCCAAATTCTTGGGAAAACAATGGAGGATGGCCCAGGTTCTTGGGCCCCTGCCAAAAGACCACATGAGAGACCCAGATGGAGTTCTTGGCTCCTGGCTTTGGCTTGGTCCAGCCCTGGCTGTTGCACCCATTTGGGAGGCAAACCAGATGATGCTGTATCTCCCTCTGCCTTTCAAATGAATCTTTAAAAAAAAAAAACTGCATTGTTGAAAATTTACATAAAACTCTGTATACCTGACTCAGTTGCAAACACATGCCCCCTCTCTACTGTCCCCCATCCCCACCCCACCCCCACTTTAATGATTTGGAACTGCAGGTGAAATCAAGCCCAGTGATGGGTTAAATCCCTGTACTTGGTTCGTTGCTGAGCTAGTGAAGGGAGCAGGATGCTGTCAGGAGCTCCCATATCTACAGGTGACAGGGAGAGAAAGGAAGCAGCTAAGTCACTCCCTTGCCCGAGAGACATTCCTGGGAAGACAGCCCAGCAAGCCTCATTAGGTCCTGTTTTAAAGGCATCATTACTATCACCTAGAATGACAAATGAGGTTCACAATTACTACCTTGTATCATTAAGGGATGTCTCCAGTGGTGGCCACCTGGATTTTTTCCAAGGTAGGGAAGTGTGTGATGCATTGCAGAAAGTTTTACATCAAAGAATGGTTAGCGGGGCTGCCACTGTGGCACAGTAGGTTAATCCTCTGCCTGCAGTGCCAGCATCCCTTATGGGCACCAGTTCTAGTCCTGGCTGCTCTTCTTCCAATCCAGCTCTCTTCTGTGGCCTGGGAAAGCAGTAGAAGATGGCCCAACTCCTTGGGCCCCTGCACCCTGTGGGAGACCTGGAAGAAGCTCCTGGCTCTTGGCTTCAAATCAGCGCAGCTCCGGCCATTGCAGCCATTTGGGGAGTGAACCAATGGAAGGAAGACCTTTCTCTTTGTCTCTTCCTCTCACTGTAACTCTACCTCTTAAATAAATGTTTAAAAATCTTTTTAAAAAGAGTGGCTAGGGTGTGGACATTTAAAATGGCAAATTTTGAATCGTCTGGGAAAATCACTTATGCAGGCTGCCTCAAGTCTGGTCAACAAGACAGAAAAGTAAAACAGGAGAAGAAACCAAGCTTTTAGTGCCGGGTTACTGATTAGCTGGGTGGGCCAGGAGCTTGGCTTCCTTCTCTTGAAATTGGAACAGCCTAGATAATTAATAATTATATAATTAACATATAATTAATGATATGGTAGTCACTTGTTACCTGTGGCTAAAGTTAATTTTTAAAAAGATTGATTTATTTATTTGAAAGTTGGAGTTATACAGGGAGAGAAGGAGAGGCAGAGAGAGAGAGAGAGAGAGAGAGAGGTCTTCCATCTGATGATTCACTCCCCAATTGGCTGTAATGGCTGGAGCTGCGCTGATCCAAAGCCAGGAGCCAGGAGCTTCTTTCCGGGTCTCCCATGCGGGTGCAGGGGCCAAATGACTTGGGCCATTTTCTACTGCTTTTCCGATCCAGAGAGCTGGATCGGAAGTGGAGTAGCCGGGACTCGAACCAGCGCTTGTATGGGATGCCTGTACTGCAGATGATGGCTTTACCCACTACACCAAAGCGCCAGCCCCTTAAAATTAATTTAAAATAAGCAAGATGAAAAATTTGGTCCCTGAGATGCATTTCAGGTGCTCCATAGCTCACACATGGAGCGTGCCTACCTTGTTGAAGAGTCCAGATAAAAACACTTGTGTTGTCAAAGAATCAGTGTTTGGCACTGATCTGAATCCCAAAGACAAAACACTCTGCATCCTTTGTACCACCCCCTACGGATTGATGGCAGCAGCAGCACATACACCTGTGGGCGGCCTGCGCTGGCTGAGAATGGCCCTGCATCTACAGGGGTGGGCACCGGGCAGCTCTTTGCAGTGCTTGACACTCGCTGGACACTTCCTGTTGGCTGGGCTCTGACTGGGCCAGGCGTCACCACCAGACCGCAGCACCGACTGTCTGAGGTTGGCCCTCGGAACTTGGTACTGATGCAGACGCCCTATCTGTAGGTGGCCGTAGCTGGGAGGTATCAACATGGGTGCTAAGAGCGGCAATGTGACACCAAACAGACAGGTACACAGAAACGGGCAGGGGCAAGTCCTGATGGCCTTGCGGTCCCAGGTTCCTGAGTCTCGCTGCCTTCTTGTGCTTGCCTTTCTCAGGACATCCTCGTATGCCCATTTCCTCCTTACTTGCTCAGACTGGCTCAAGGTGGTTTGTATTGACTTGAGACTGAAGAGACCTCTTCAGACCAGTAGTAGTTTCCTACAGCTGAGAATGCTGAAACTCTATCCAGACTCAGCAGAAGATAGTGATTGATTGATGATGTCTGTCATGGGCATAGGTTGAGGGAGTTGTAGTGTCTGCTGAATCCTTACCATCTCTGATGAGTTCATCTCTGAAATGATCTTCACTCTCAAATTCCATTTGTTTTTCTGATGAGTTCTTAGTGTTTTTTTTTTTTTCTGATAATGCTGGACAATTAACATCTTATTCATTCCTTAACGTTTATTGTTAGCTTTTTCTGTTGGTGAAATACAGTGTGACACTTTAAGACCTTGTCTCCAAGGACCTAAGCACCAAAGTCTTCAGGTTTTGCATAAAATATGGGCTGTTAATAAAAAAAAAAAAACTTCCAGCAAAATGTGGCCTTTGGTAATGCCAACCAAATTCCCTCAAGCTGGTGTCGCATGGGGCTGTTTCAAAAAAAATTGTCACAAAGCTAAAAATAAGTCTTAATTGCTATCAAATTTATCAAGGCAGTGAAGTGCAACTAACTTTAGCTAAAGAAATTTTAACCAGGATTTGCTTGTTTAATAGTTATAATGTGTTATGTTTGGCAAAGGGAGCTTTGGCCTTTCCCCATATGACATTTACGATCAAATATTCAAAAACTGAGGCAGGAAGTTAACAGCAAAGAGATGATCAGTGTTGAGGACAGAGGCTGCTGTGAGCACACTGAGGCTGGGCAAAGCCGACAAGATGGAACCAGGAGACAGGCAAGCGTGTGTTGTGCAACGTACTCAGATTCGAGAGATCAGATGGCAAAGCAGCGAATCCAAACCATTCAGGGTAGGCACAGAAAGACCTTGCTTTCCTGAGACCACCCTGGTATGAAAGGAAGAATGAGGAGGACCTGAGGCTTCTATTAATCTTCCTCCCTCCATTACCATTGTAGTAGACAGACCCTAGTTTGGTTCCACTTTGATAACCTGCATAATCCCCTCCCTTTGAACATGGATAGGACCAAAGGCTTGCTTTTAGTTGGTGGAATGTAGCAGAGGGGATGGGGTGTTACTTCCATGATGACGTTATTGTATTTGTGTGGCACTCTTTTTTTTTTTTTTAAATATTTTATTTTTATTTATTTGACAGGTAGAGTTACAGACAGTGAGAGAGACAGACAGAGAGAAAGGTCTTCCTTCCATTGGTTCACTCCCCAGTTGGCCACAACGGCTGGCGCTGTGCTGATCCGAAGCCAGGAGCCAGGTGCTTCCTCCTGATCTCCCATGCGGGTGCAGGGCCCAAGGACTTGGGCCATCCTCCATTGCACTCCCGGGCCAAGGCAAAGAGCTGGACTGGAAGAGGAGCCTGTATGGGATGCCGGCGCCGCAGTCGGAGGATTAACCAAGTGAGCCATGGCGTCAGCCCCATGGCGCTCTGTCTTGATAGCACACGCTACAGACGGTCCTTCCACTGGTGTCTCGACAAAGTCAGCTGCCGTGTCACGAGAGGATCCCCGAGGGGACAGCCTCTATTTGCTGTCTTCGCTGCCGTCCAGCAGCAAAACAGGACCTCAGGCCTCTAAGTCAAGGAGATGAATTCTGCCTGGCGACAGAGCTTGCCCCAGCTGAGTCTCTGATAGGACAACAGACTGAGCCAACTCTGGGATGGCAGTCCTGCGCTCCTGGCCAGGGGACGTGGCCAAGCTGAGCCTGGACTTCTGACCGAACTTGTTACACAGCAATGGCAAGCTGACACGCTCATTTTCACTCTTATCTGCACCACTAGGTTCCGAGCCTTTCCTTCAGCTGTGGAGACCTGTATTTAAACAAGACGTGAGGGCCCAGTAGACAAGTATAAAGCAAGTAAAAGTAGAACTCATCCGTTTATAGCTGGATAAAGGGAACAGATCCCCTATTGACTGGGTTCTCCCCAACTTGTGGTGGCCCAGGAGGAAACTCTGTAGCAAACAGATCGCAAGCAAACATTAGATGAACTGCAGGCTGCTCCAGACAGACCCTTTAGGCTGCAGGAAAAAAAAATTAGCCAGGGGACCTTCTTTGATGTCCAGCAGTGGACACTGTTGATGCACTGACCAGAATTCTCATTTCTCGTCGGGGTTTCTGGGCCCTTCTCCCCAGCTCCTGGGTGCCTTTGCCTGCGATCGTCTGTACCTGGAACTGTTCTGAGAACGCTGCCTGGGCATGGGGCGTGGCTTTCCCTCCGATTGGGCATGGGGCGTGGCTTTCCCTCTGATACAGAGTTGGAAGTGTCCGTTCATGCTCCTGCTGAGCAATCTGTTGCTCAAGACTGACTTGGGGTGGGGACAGAGAAGATGGGAACCAACGTCCTTGACCTTGATCTGCGATCACCTCTGGCCTGTAACTTGTACTCCAGAATTTTCTACCTGGATCAGGCTGAAGCTACCCTATCCTTTTCCAAGACTGCCACCCAAATCACACCCATTCAACTTGTCCTGATTTCCCCACTTCCTACCAGAGTCCCCTGGGAATATTTCTTTTCTTTTTAAACACTTTTTGTTTTCATTTGAAAGAGTTACAGAGAGAGGTAGAAACACACAGAGAGGTCTTCTACCTGCTGGTTCACTCCCAGTTAACCGCAATGGCTGGAGCTGAGTCTATCCAAAGTCAGGAGCCAAGAGCTTCTTATGGGTCTTCCATGTGGGTGCAGGGGCCCAAGCACTTGGGCCATCTTCTACTGCTTTCCCAGGCCATAGCAGAGAGCTGGATCAGAAGTGGAGCAGCCGGGACTCAAACTGATGCCCATATTGGATGCCTGCACTTCAGGCCAGGGCTTTAACCGACTGTACCACAGCACTGGCCCCGGGATACTTCTTTATAATTGTTTTTCACATCAATCCTCATTTCAATGTCTGTTCCAAGGACCCCATCTTAAGACACGGAGCTTTCTTGAGAAGATACCCGGGAAATGGAGACATCGCAGCCCTGCCGGGACTGTGTCTCCCAGGCCCACCCTGGCTACGCCTTAGCCTGGGTTCCCACGCTCTCCCTGACCCTCACCTTCATCTACCCCAAAGGAGAATCTGATGAGCCCAGTTCCACCACACACCAGGGAAGACTCTTAATGGGTGGAATTCACTGCAGGCAGCAGCTGGTGTCTACTTCATCACCTTTGGCCCCTTAATTGTCTTTAGCTCAGCCCCTAGCTCCTGTTCTTATCGCGTAGAGCCAGGCTATCCAGGTGGGGTCCTTCAGATCGTGTGGCAGGAGCCACAGGAGCTTTGGGAACAAAGTACAAATTGGAGCCACTTTCCTCATAAGGGAGGGGTAGCTGAGCAGGGAACTACTTATTGGCTCCCTGGAGTCCTCCCAGGGACACCTGGCTTTCATATGTCCAAAGGAGTGTGGCAGTAAGAACTCACCGAGGTGGCACGTGGAGACAGAGATGGTGAGAACAGGGCATCGGCATGCTGCATCACAGGCATCCGTCACGCACCTGCCACAGTGGGGAAGAGCAGCGGCTGATATAAAACCGGATCTGTTCTATGGGGACACAGCATTAATATCAAATATTGGGGCTATGGGGCCGACGCCGTGGCTCACTTGGTTAATCCTCCACCTGTGGTGCCAGCATCACCAGTTCTAGTCCTGGTTGCTCCTCTTCCAGTCCAGCTCTCTGCTGTGGCCCGAGAAAGCAGTTTAGGATGGCCCAAGTGCTTGGGCCCCTGCACCTGCATGGGAGACCAGGAGGAAGTACCTGGCTCCTGGCTTCAGATTGGCACAGTTTCGGCCGTAGCGGCAACTTGGGGGGGGGGGTGAACCAATGGGAGGAAGACCTTTTTCTCTGTCTCTCTCTCTCTCACTGTCTATAACTCTACCTGTCAAATAAAATAAATAAATAAATAAAAATATTGGGGCTGGCTCTGTGGTGTAGCGGGTAAAGCTGCTGTCTGCTGTGCCAGCATCCCATATGGGTGCCAGTTTGAGTCCTGGCTGTTCTACTTCTGATCCAGCTCTCTGCTGTGGCCTGGGAAAGCAACAGAAGATGGCCCAAGTGCTTGTACCCCTGCACCTACATGAGAGACCTGGAAGAAGCTCCTCGCTCCTGACTTTGGATCAGCCCAGCTCCGGTCGTTGCAGCCATTTGGGGAGTGAACCAGTGGATGGAAGACTGTAACTCTGTTTTTCAAGTAAATAAAATCTTTAAAAACAAAAAAACAAAAACAAAAACAACCCAAATATCATGTGAATATAAATGGGCTACTTGGTATGGGAAAGTGATATTTACCAAAGGTGATGCGAACTCAAGAGCATGAGTTAATGTTTTTAAAGATTTACATTTATTTCAAAGGCAGAGTAACAGAGAGAGAGAGAGAGAGAGAGAGAGAGAGAGGTCTAGCTTCCACTGATTCACTCCCTGAATGGCAGCAATGGCCAGCACTGTGCCAGGCTGAAGCCAGGAGGCAGGCACTCCATACAGGGTAGCAGCCACCCAAGGACTGGAGTCATCTTCTGCTGCCTTCCCAGACACATAAGCAGGGAGCGGGCTTAGAAGCAGAGTAGTCAGGACTCCCCAGGCAGCGACTTGACCCGCTATGTTACGATGCTGGCCCCAAGAACATGAGTCCATTCGTTCATCAAGTTTTATTTATTTTTTTGACAGGCAGAGTTAGAGAGAGAGAGACAGAGAGAAAGGTCTTCCTTTCCGTTGGTTTACCCTCCAAATGGTCGCTATAGCTGGCGCGCTGCTCCGATCCGAAGCCAGGAGCCTGGTGCTTCCTCCTGGTCTCCCATGCGGGTGCAGGGCCCAAGCACTTGGGCCATCCTCCACTGCCTTTCCAGGCCACAGCTGGACTGGAAGAGGAGCAACCGGGACAGAATCCGGCGCCCCAACTGGGACTAGAACCCAGTGTGCTGGTGCCGCAGGTGGAGGATTAGCCTAGTGAGCCACGGCGCCGGCCTCGTTCATCAAGTTTTAAAGGGCAGGCAAAAGCCTTCAGCAAGATATACGGAATTTTGCTCTCAGGACCCTAATGTTTCATTTCATCTACTGCCGCATGACAAATCACACCAAGACTCCATGGCTCGAAGTAACACGCACTATACTCATTTTCTCATGGTTCTGTAACGTGGGCAGAATCAGTGGGGAAGGCTCAGCTGTGCTCCGTGTGATGTCAAGTGAGGTAACTCAACAGCCGCTGGAGGGAGGATCCACTCCAAGGCGGCCCCCGTCACGTGCCCAGTAGGCTGGTGCTGACTGCAGAGTGGGAGCTCCGGCGGGGCTGGTGGCCAGGGATCTGGATCCAGATCCCACATCTGGCTGGCTAAACACGGAAGTGGAGGCTGCCGGGCGATCATAAGGCTTAGGTCCAGAACGGACTCAGTTTACTTCAGTAGGTTGAAGCTGGTAGCATGACTGGCTTAGAGCCATGGGAAAGACAGTAAGGGGGTGAGTTTGGGGAGGCATGATGGATGGGGGGGCCACCAAGATCCCATGCTACCACACTGGACAAGGCTGCAGGTCTCTTCGATCTAACCAGAAGAGAATGCTAAACGGTGACCCTTGGATAAACACTCATGTTCATTCTTGGTGACTCTCGATGGCTAGGGAACCTTAAGATGCCCGGAAGCTTGCTGGGGTGCAGGGTGCTGGAGGTACCTGGAGGCTCCTAGAAGCTGCTATGTCTTTCTCATTATTCACCTGCTCAGGCTGAAATTCTTGACCAGTGTTGCCAACAGAAGGATAACACGAAGCTTATTGATTTTAAAAATCTCTTCTAGCAACAATTTTCAAAGTGATTCATTTAAAAAAGTGATTAATTTAAATAACATAATATTAATTCTCAGCCTTCTGTGTCACACTGTCTGGATGCCAAAGAACAGTGAGCATAAGGAAGAGCAAAGAGAAGCTCCAAAGGGAGACACTAAACCCTAATGCTGGGGCCCAGAGGGAAGCCAATCTTTGTTCTCCATGAATTCCCTTAAGGGCTATTTTGTTGAGTATCTCTGCTGGGCCAGGCTCCGTGTGAGGCTGTGAGAACAAATTCCAAGGATCGCTTCCAAGACCATTTTGAGCAGTGGCCGGAGGACTAAAATAAATGTTGCTGTAGGGTCTTAGGTATCCAGAGGGAGGGGCAGGCCAAGAGAGGTGGGGCATGGGGAGGGTATAGGTTAGCGGGGAGAGAGCTGGGAATTACGGCAACAGGTCACAGCGCAGTGCCAGGGACTCCATGGAAAAAGCTGAGGTCAGAATCTGGGGCTCTGGCCAAGTAGCAGGGGCTAAGGAAGCAAGTTAAGGTCAGCCTGCAGAAGCTTGGGCGGGCTAGGGAAGGGTGCAGGCAGAGTCGCAGGCAGGGCCAGGTGCCTGGTGAATGAACACATTTAGCACCTCGTATTTGTCAGGCGCTTTGAATTCATGTAACCCTCACAAGAACCTTGCAAGACAGGTCTGAAAGTTGAAGATGGGCTTCTCCTACGTTGAAGAGCTGAGGCGTCTGTCACCTGGGAATTGCCATCCTGCGCAGACCCAGGAGCAGCAAGTCTGGGCTGAGAGGTGGCCCAAGGTTGCAGAGTTTGTTTGTTTGTTTGTTTGTTTTGCAAGCACCCAGGCGATGCTGCTAGCGCTGGCCACAGACTGGAAGGAGCAGGAGGCTTGAGCCCCGACCTCATCAATGCCTTTCCCGGGAAGGAAAAGGCCGAGAGTAGAGGGCAGGAAAGCCAAAGCAGTTCAGTTTGAGTCTCTCTGGTCTTCCAAAGTCCTGGTCATGGACCCCGCGTGGTGGCTGTCTTGGGTGTCTTGAGAGAGGGCAGGTGTGCCGGGAGGAGAGTGGCTCTGCTGAAGGGAGTGGCTCTCTCCAGCCGCCTAGGAAGCAGCAAGGGGGCGACTACTCATTTCAATGTGGCTGGCCCAGCATATTTTGTAGTCATTGTTCACTTTGGTTTCCTGATCAATGACCTTGGCTAAACATAAATATAGTGATAGGAATAGTGATTCCAGAAGTTACTTTGAAATTGTAAGTTGTTAGCTCGAGGTCAAATCCATTGCTCATAGTTCTCATGACCTTTTTGGTTTTTTTCCAAATGGCCTGTTCTTTAAGAGCTTCCTGTGGCCTTGATGTTACATTTCTCCCTCTATCCCATTGTGGATATTGGGGATAAGGGTGACTGTGAAATTGCTTAGGGGCCTCTGCTAGGTTTGTTTTTTTGTTTTTTTTTTTTTGACAGGCAGAGTGGACAGTAGAGAGAGAGACAGAGAGAAAGGTCTTCCTTTGCCGTTGGTTCACCCTCCAATGGCCGCCGCGGCCGGCACACCGCGCTGATCCGAAGGCAGGAGCCAGGTGCTTCTCCTGTTCTCCCATGGGGTGCAGGGCCCAAGCACTTGGGCCATCCTCCACTGCACTCCCTGGCCACAGCAGAGAGCTGGCCTGGAAGAGGGGCAACCGGGACAGAATCCTGTGCTAGGTTTTTAATTACAATAATTACTAGGTTTTTTTTTTTTTAAGCTTTGCATTCATAAGACAATTTCCAGTTTCTAGAATACTTACACTGATATTTTCTTCCTTTTAATCCCCACACAATCCAGGAGGTCAGTGTTATCCAAGTTCCTAGAGGAGAAAATGGAGACACAGAAAGTTGAAGTACATTGCCCAAGGTCATGGGCTACATGAGTGATGGAGATAATACTTGTTGAGTATTTGCTGGTATCAAGCTGTGTGCCAGGAGCTTTATATGGAATAGGCCACTCAACCCTTGCCCCAACTCCATCATTATTCCCATTTTACAGATGATAATGCTGAGGCCCAGAGAGATTACCTAGTTATTCTAAGCCACAGGGCTAGTGAGGGTAGAATCATGGGGTATCTGAGGCACTCTGTTCTGGCATCATTTTGCACCCAACATCGACACAGTGTTGGAGCCATAGCAAAAGCAAAGGCTCTTGTGGGGATTTTTCATCCATGACATGGACTATGGGTTCCCTTGTCAGCCACAGTAATGACTGTGCAAAGCCTGGGATTGTCATTTTCATACAGGGGGAAGAGGCTCCTAATGTAGGTGGATGATAAGTAAGCTCTCTTAAAAAATATGTATTTATTTATTTGGAAGTCAGAGTTACACAGAGAGAAGCAGAAGCAGAGAGAGAGAGAGAGGTCTTCCATCTGCTGGTTTACTCCCCAATTGGCTGCCATGGCCAGAGCTGTGCCGATCCGACTGGGAGCCAGGAGCTTCTTCCAGGTCTCCCACATGGGTGCAGGGGCCCAAGGACTTGGGCCATCTTCTACTGCTATCTCAGGCCATAGTAGAGATCTGGATGGGAAGTAGAGCAGCTGGGACTTGAACCGGCACCCATATAGGATGCTGCCACAGTGCCGGCCTCATGTAAGGCCTCTTAAAACCATCTGCTGCCTGCACCATAACTGGCGAGCCTCTGGCACTTCCACTTCATGCAGGCCTAACTCCCAGACAGCCCCACCCCAGCCTGCCCTTATTACATCTTGCTACCTTTCCTGCCTCTCCCAGTTCATATGTATCGTTTTGGCGGCTGCATGATAGAACCAAGCTCACTCCAGATGGGACCAAGGAAAAGCTTGAAGTAGAGGAAGTGCTTGCAGAGTGTGATCCAGGTCAAGGGAACAAGTGGGAAGTCAGGGTACCCAGGGCCTAGCAGCAATGGGCAAGCTGTTACCACCCTCGGGCTTAATGGAAGAGACTGGAGCTTGCACGGTGGAGCATGAGGAGTTAGGGCTGTGCAGGGTCGCAGCCAAGGCCTGCGATGTGGTGCAAAGTGAGGGGAAGGGGGAACCCTGAATTCCCTCTCCTCCCACCTCCCAGTCTCCTGCCCGTGCTGAGTCTCTCAGTGCTGAGTGCAGTCAGGAGCCAGCTGGCCAGCCGGCCTGGCTGACGCAGTGTGCTGGGGTCAGCTTCCCTGAGTGGACAAGAGGGCAGAGAAATGCGGAGCATGTACGGAGGAGGACGGGGCAGGCAGAGAGCAGCCAGCGCACGGTCCTGGTGGCTCCTTCTCTCCACCCCAGCACTTCTAGGCTCTGACCCACTTCAGGTCCGTGCGCAGAGCTGTCATTTCCAGTCCTGTGCAAGCACTGTCCTTCCAGCCCTTGCCTCTGGGCTTTCTGACCTAACGTCCTCCCCCCCACCCACCCACCCAGCACGGCATCCATGCTGTGAGGGAAACGGGAGAGTGACCAGCAGGAAGGGTCCTGGGGTGCTCACACACCAATCCTCTGGACTCTAATGCCAGCTTTTAGATGGCATTGTTTCCATGGTGATGCTGAGTGTGAACCACGCCCAGGTGATGGAGGACCTGAAGTTACACTGAGAGAGGCAGTGGTGAAGCTGATGGTGCACACGGACCCTGCCCGACAGAAGTCCACTAGGGCCACATCATGGGCATCTGAGTGTCCATGTGGCTCTAGATGTCATGAAGCCACTGACGTTTTGAGAACAGACTCTGGAGGCCAAGTGCTTGGATTCAAACCTTGTACATCACCACTCGCGGGCTGGGTGGTCTTGGGTGAGTTATTTGAGCACCTGGAGCCTAATTTTCCTCATCTGTAATCTGGGGATAATAATAGTCTTGATCTCATAAGGCTGTTATGAGGGTGAAGTGAGTGAGGCCACAAAGCGGACTTTTGAACCTCCTCTGGTGTACTGTATCACCAATAGAAACAGAATTTAAAGTCCTTGCAGGGCTAGCGCCCAACCAAATGAGGATGAAGATTTTTGCCAAAAATTGGTGAGATGCATATTAAAATGGAAGGAAATGCAGGCAGGCTGTGGGAATGCAAATAACAGGAAATAGAATGAATCAGATTGGGGGAGGTGGAGCCATTTGCATGCCTTTTTTTTTGCGTTTCACCATGAATCAGTTCGCGGTGGTGAACCCTTGATATGATTGAATGGGTGCCTATCTGGGGACAGCCTCATGTGGCTCTCCCAGGAAGAATCTGGCGTGATACTGCCCCACCAAAATCCCATCTTTATCAAAGGAGAATTCAATTGGTTTGGTGTTTGCCTAACTATATTTGAGCTTTTTTTTTTTTTTTAAATCCAGCTTTTAAAATCCTATTTTCCCTATTTGAAATAGAGAAATCCTAAAATCCCATTTTCTCTATTGGAAAACCAAGAAGCAGTATTGTGACGGGATTGTTCTGAAGAACAAACACAACATGTCTCACACATGACAATCATTATTGCCATCTGCCATTTCACCTTTCAAGATTTCAGCAGAGTTATGAAAAAATACACTGGACATTTGAACTTCTTTGAGGAACTGGATTCCAGTTTGGGGTAATTAAACTATTAAAGAACCAATCCGAAGCCAGGAGCCAGGAGCTTCCTCTGGGTCTCTTGCATGGGTGCAGGGGCCCAAGTATTTGGGCCATCTTCCACTGCTTTCCCAGGCCATAGCAGAGAGCTGGATCAGAACAGGAGCAGCTGGGACTAGAACCGGTGCCCAGATGAGATGACAGAGCCGCAGGCGGAGGATTAACCTGCTGTGTCACAGCGCCGTTTCCCTAGAAATCCAATTTTCATAGGTTGGATTCATTTATTAGTATTATAGATGGAAGAATATAGTATCACTATGAAATCATCTTTAAAAAAACCTGCATCTTCACCTGGCTCCTGCCATAGGATCAGCGCGGTGCGCCGGCCGTGGCGGCCATTGGAGGGTGAACCAACGGCAAAAGGAAGACCTTTCTCTCTGTCTCTCTCTCTCTCACTGTCCACTCTGCCTGTCAAAACAACAACAACAACAACAACAACAAAAAACCTGCATCTTAATCTTATCAAGACTCTAGATCCAGCTACCAAAATATAGAAAATATAGAGGATATAAGAACATGTTAAACACCACCATGGGGGTGATATCAACAAAATCTAGACTGTGGGTGCTATGGAGTGAAGTATATTTCCCCCAAATCATACAGAAGCTTCTTAACTTCTGATGGGGTCTCATCCCCCAATAAACCCTTCACAAGTTGAAAATACTGGAAATGTCCTAAGTTGATGCATCTAATGCTCTAGTCTACTGAGCATGCTAACCCAGCCACACAGGACACCGTGCAGTGCCGTGGTTCCCTTTATGGTCCCAGAGCCTGCTGGGAGCTGCATTCACTCCACGCTGCTGCCCAGCACTGTGAGACGGCACGGCGCCGTGTATCACTAGCCCGGGAAAGAGCAAAATGAAAATATGAAGTATGGTTTCTGCTGAATCTCTGACTTCTGTACCATCAAGAAATCAAACAATCCCAGGTTGAATTGTTCTAAGTCCGGGGCTGTCTGTATATTGAGGCCCTAACCCTGGATGTGACTCCAAGGTTCTTGGGCCTTGGAAGGAATAATTAAGGTTAATTGAGGGCAGAGCCTAATCTGACAGGCCCACCCCTCCCCTCGGCACAGGAAAGGCCCTGTAAGGACACAGGAAGCAGGTTGCCTTCTGCAAGGCAGGGGGCGAGGCCTCAGGGGAAGCCAACCTTGCTGGCATCTTGATCTTGGATGTCCAAGCCTCTGGAACTGTGAGAAAATCAACTTCACTGTTGAGGTCACTGTGTAGGTGTTCTGTTCTGGCAAGAGCAACCCAAGAAGACCAGTACTCAACAGTAGGAAACTCTATAGGATAAGCGTCCGGTTTCTTCAAAAAATATGTGACGATAAGGAGAGAGAGAGAGAGAGAGAGTCTACAGAGATCTAAAAGATATAAAAGATACACCCACCAATCACAATGTGTGGACTTGATTCGTATAAACTAGAAACAAGAAAACGAGACAGAGAGAGACAGAGATAACTACGCAGTTCTTGACATTTATGACAACTGCAAATCTGAACGCTGCATATGTTGCTATGGCACTCCATATGAACAATATCGGTATGGAGTACCATAACAACATCTACACTATTCCGATTTACAGTTGTCTTATAAATTACAGGTGATCAAGTTATTATATAGTGTTAAAATGTATTCATTTATTTTATTTTTTGCAGATGAACTGACAAGATGTCTAGGACTGGTTTAAAATCATATTGTGGGGTAGCAGGTGACAGAGTAAATGAAGCAAGATGGCCTAGGAGTTGACTGTTGCAGCTGCCGATGGGTGTGCACAGGTTCTAGTCTACTATTCTATTCTATTCTATTCTATTCTACTATTGTCTTTACTCTTGTATATGCTTTAAATAGTGCATAAAAAAAGGTTTCATATGAGATTCAGTAGTATCTACAAATACAGTCTATTATGGTGTCTTGGCAGCAACTGGATTTCAGAAGCAAGGAAGGTCTAGGCAGGAAGATTCCGGTGGAGCTATGAAAACTTCCGTGTGTGCATGTACCAGAGTCTTGGCGCTGACACATTTAGTAAATGCTTACAGAGCGCTCACTGTGAGTGAGACATACTCCTGGGTGCTCCCAACAAAATGGGCCCAGGGCCTGATCCCCAGGGCTTACATTCTAGTGGGTTTCACTGAGTGAAAGCAAGTACGATGATCGACATTTCAAGTATTTTTGAGCTATGACAAGTGCTGTAACCAAGATATAGGCTGAAGCAGGCTTGTTTAGTTGAGGGCTTCATTTAAATGGAGATTGACGGCTGAGGTGAGAAAACGGAGCCAGTCCTGAGCCCAGTGTGGAGAGAGCATTGCGGGGCAGGATGAGCATGGGCAAACACCCTGCCTTTGGAAGAGTTTGGTTTGTTGGGGGAACTGAAACAAGCCAGCCAGGATAGGTGTGGTAAGTGGAGGAAGCATGAGATAAAGTACCTGAGATGAGGTGAGAGATCTGGGCAGGAGTTCACTTGTGCAAAATCTTTTAGGCTACTGCAAAGAATCTGGATTTTATCCTGGGAGCTGTGGAATGCAGTGGAGATTCCAAGCAAGGATCTTGGCTTTTGTCACAGGAGTAGCCTAGACGTTTGGGGAAGAGTGGCAGGGTGCAGAGAGCTTTATGTGTGTGTGTATTTTTTTAAATTTTTAAAACAATTTTTATTCGTTTTAACAGATTCATTAGGGTTTGTAGCTACAGTTCTGAGAACATAATGATATCCCCTCCGTCCCCCTTTAGGGTGAAGAGAACTTTGAAGGAGCAAGGAGAGAGGGTGGCCTTCAGTCTAGGGCCCCTGGGGTTATCTTGGGGACTCTAGGGACAGCAGTAGAGTCTGCCAAGTTGCACCCTGTGTCAACAACCTAAGAGATGGTGTCTTTCTGGCTTTCCCTGTGCCCAGTGAGCTGGTTGTTAAGGAGGAGGATATCTCTGTTATCCGTTGCTATCTAACAAACCAGCCCGAACCTTAGTGACTTTAATGCAACATGAAGTTCTCAGGGATCTGCACTTTTGGCTGTTGCATATCTGGGGCCTTGGACTCGAGTTGCAGGGGTTGGACAGCTCAGGCCACCTGGGCATCTCACGGTCTTCGTGTAGTCTCAGGGCCTCTCCCTGAGGCTTCTCCCTGAAGTCTTTCTGCAGGGTGACCTCGGGATCGCTGGATCTCTCGGTACTCCAGGGCTCTAGAAGCAGGTAACCCAGGAGCACGGAGGGAAAGTTAACTTCAAGGTCATTCTGCTCTACCTCCAGCAGTTATACAATCGGCACCTCCACATTCAATGTGCCACACAAGGCCAGCTGGAATGCTCTCTGGGAGAGGACCACCTAAGGACATGGTTATCACCCAGCTCCAGGGGCTGGCTAACAAGTGCTCATGTTTGTGCATGTTGAGTGTGGGGGAGGGGTGCTCTGGGGCTTCCAAAGGGACTTGTTCAGGGAACCCTAGAAGACTGCCATCTGGTTAACTCTTGCGGTTCCATTTTTCACAGTGGTGCGTCTGAGAGGAGCCGAAGGACTTGGGGAAGCAAAGGGGTCTCCGAGGCTTCTGTGGAAGCCAGAGGAAGAGCTGAGAGGGCCGAGTGGAGAGCATTCTGAAGGGAACAAAGACGTCTGGCGAGAACTGGGGTTACTTGTGTCAAACCCTGGCGAAAGCAAACAAAACTGTGAGATCAGGAAGGGCAGGATCTCACGCATGCGTGTCTGATAGCAGACGATTGCAAAAGACTCTTCCACAACCACAGTCTGTACAAAGCCTGGGGCAACCGTAGCCAGAATATTGTCTGCAACGGCGTCCGTCCAGCAGCTGCCCATCCAGCCTTGGCCTGACGCCACCCCTGTTATGTATCGATCTTGATGGCCAAGAATAATTCTTCAAAACAACTTACGTAACCCTTTCCATTTCACCTTGAAAAACTTTCGCCTCCCCCTTGTATATACCCATGAGAATTCCCACTACCATATGCATTCCCAGATAAACCCATTGTCTCTGGGCAGCCTCTTTATCTTTGTTATTTTTTTTTAAAGCAAATTTATTTTTTGAAAAGCAGAGCAATAGAGAGAGAAGGATATACACACACACACACACACAGGCAGAGACAGAGACAGAGAGAGTGATCTTCCATCTTCTGGTTCACTCCCCACCAAAGGGCCCCAGCAGCCAGGTCTGGTGACCAGGCAGGAGCAAAGAACCAGGAACTCCATCCTGGTCTTCCACATGGGTGGCAGGGGCCAAGGTCCTGGGCCATCTTCTACTGCCTTCCCAGGTGCCTTAGCAGGAGGCTGGATTAGAAGTGGAGGAGGTGGGACTCGAACCAGCACTCCAATATAGTATGCTGGTGTCGAAAGCCGAGTTACACGGCTGTGCCCCAACACCAGTTCTTCACCTTTCTTACTTGGGTTGACAGCCTAATGAGGAATTGGGAGTTTTTGCTATTTGATATATGAAGTCAGTCTCCTTTTCTCCCTTCCAAAAAATATCTTCAGTCAATGACTTCCGAAGGAAACGTCAAATGCCACGTTCATTTTCAAGTAGGGTTTGAGAAGAGAACAGATGCTGCCCACGGGAGCCTGGCCACACTTGCCAATCCAGAGAACAAAAGAAAAGCTAAGTCAGTGATGGATGAATTAATGAACCTGAAATTCCTGTAATCCCCCACTAGCTAATCATCGTCCCCAGAATCACCTCCAGCCAAGATTCTGGAACTGGCCTTTTCCATTTCGGATCTCTTTCTGTCCCTACTTGCCCTGGTTCCCTCCCCTACCACTCACATTACATTGCAGGTTGTTCATTCATCGTTTAATTCTTTGTCGTGGGGCGAGGGCCACATCGGGGACAGCGCCCCATGGATGCCACAGGGGCTTCTAAGGGAAGGTGGAACTCACAGCCAGCAAGGGAGCTGGGGCTGGATTTCATGTTCCACAAGACAAGAAGAAGCAGTTGATGCAGAGGTAGGAATGGAAAGAACTCTGTGACTGTTCAGGGTTGGGCTCTCATGAGGGCCCAGGGGAGGGTGAAGCTCAGAGGCATCTGACGTCTAAGCAAACTCTAAGGGTGACATTTTCACAGGAAGGGATTAAGACTCAGGGTTTAGAGACTAGGTCTGGGGGTGATCCCTGGCCTGCCCCATTCTGCGAGCTGCTGACCTGGCCCAGGCCTCTGGGGCTGCTTCCTCCATGCCTCCCTGGCCAAGGAGGCAGCAGCAATGATCGGGAATAGTGCTCCACCCTGGCCAGCCAGCAAGGAAGGGAACAGGTGGTGTTGGGAAGGGCAGTAGAATGGACAATACTACTACTGAGATGTGGGGAGGGAAACTGAGGCCCAGAGGACGGACGCCGCTGCCGTGGTCCCTCCTGCGTTCTCGGTGAGTAAGTACATTGATGTATACGGCTGTTCCTTGCGCTACCTGGACTAAGAGCCTGGCACTTGGCAGTTCACTCTGTGGTAGCCTTGTAGGACCTATGTCGGCGATTCTCAAAGTGTGATTCTTGGACTCAGAGCACTGGCTGGAGCTGGGAGCTTGTTGCAGGTGCAAACACCTGGGGTCTCACCCCAGAGCTACTGGATCACAGCTTACGGAGGGAGACACCACCTACCTATGTTTGAACAAGCCCTCTGCCCTCCAGGAGGGTCTGATACAGGTTAGAGTTGAGAAGCACTGTTTAGAGAGATTTGAAGCTGGTCTTCTTTAGGCTAGCAAGAACTCAGGTGCTTTCTGTCTTTTGCAGACATGTCTTTATCCTCTCCCCTTCTCTCTGTCTCTCTCTCTGTCTCTCTCTCTCTCTGTCTCTCTCTCACACACACACACACTCCACCACCACCACCACCACCATTATCAACAAAAGAAGAAGAAAAGAAAGGAAGAGAAAAGAACCTACTTATTACCCATGAGCAGGGTAAAATAAATCAATAATGACAGGTTGTTTTCCTTCTTGAAAAAAAATTTTTTTTGCCTATAAGAAAATTATTGAATGATTTTAAAAAACAGATGTCTTTTAGACTAGGAAGAGAGCAAAGAAAAATGTAAAACAAAACAAAACAAAAGGTGAGTTGTAGTTTTATTTGAAACTGCTGCTCTTCCCAGACAAACTCACACACTTTTCCTCCTTGTCAGTCTCCATTGTCATCACTGGTAAGTCCCGGGGGCTGCCAGTAGGTTTCATTTTGGGGTGCAGGACCCTGTGAAATCCTTTGTTTTCTCACTCACTGACAATGCATCAGAATGCACGCAACCAGCAGGACTGGTGGGGTCCTCTGTCCAGTGTGCGTCTCTACCTGGCCGATGAGCCTAGGTAGGACAATGCGTGTTATGTCCACGCAGGGTCCGCCCCCAGGGGTCTGCTGTGCTCAAGCTGTGCTGGTTTTGTACAGGATCTGGTTGGGACTGTATTGTTATTCTCACAGAACTCATAATCTAGTGGGACACATCCAGCACACATGAAATAAATGACTTCACCTTCAGATTAGGGCTTTTGAGATAAAAAAATATTTTTTATTTTTATTTTTTAAAATTCATATTACCAGCCATATAGATATTTAAATATTTATTTTATTATTTAAAAGATTTACACAGAGAGGTAGATACAGAGAGAGAGAGAGAGAGAGAGAGAGAGAAAGAGAGAGAGAAAGTCTTCTATCTGCTGGCTCACTCCCCAGATGACTGTAATGGCTAGGGCTGGGCCAGGCTGAAGCCAGGAGCCAGAAGCTTCCTCCAGGTCTCCCACACAGGTACAGGGGCCCAAGCACTTGGGCCATCCTCTGCTGCTTTCCCAGGCCGTAGCAGGGAGCTGGATCAGAAGTGGAGCAGCCAGGACTTGAACTGGTACCCACATGGGATGCCGGCACCACAGACAGGGACTTTAACTAGCTGTGCCACAGCGCCAGCTCCCAAAAAGCGTTTTTCATATACGGTTTTATTTGGTCCTCACACCAGTCCCTAGAGGCAGGCCATGGCGGCCATTGCAAGGTAAATCCTGCTCTTAATCGCAGAATGAGCTTGTGAGGAACTGGAAGGAAGTTTCCCTGACTGACGATCGTTCACTGGGTGGCCAAAGAGGCGGCTGTAGCCTCAGCAAGGAAAGAGAGCACTGAGACTATAACTAAGAGAACTTAGATCCAAACAGTTACGTGAGACACGATCAGAAAGGGGAAAAAAGCATGTTTATAAAATGTGCACCTTTAACTGAGCCCACTAACAGACTAACCAGATTAGTGGGTATGCTGGTAAAATATACAGACCAATGTCCACGTCTCACTAAAACCTTCTGGCTGCTAGCCCAGTCTCTTGTATGTCCAGTATCTTTATTTGGACCAATGAAACTCTATGCTTTCCTAGAGCCAGTGGGGATTATTCCAAAACCCATCTGTGCCAGTTGTGCTATCTTGTAATCATGCAATTAAATAAAATATACTGTTAACCAACAAAATGATGATTAAAAATGGGTATTAAGTTCTTGTTTTATGAAACTTAAAAGACTTACAGAGTGGGTTTTTAAAAAAGATTTATTTATTTAGTTATTTGAAAAGCAGAGTGAGAGAGAGAGAGAGAGAGAGAGAATGAGAGAGAGAGGGAGATATCTTTCATTTTCTGGTTCATCCCCCAAACAGTTGCAACCGCCAGGATTGGGTTAGGCCAAAGCCAGGAGCCTGGAGTTCTATCTTGGTCTCTCACATGGGCGGCAGGGACCCTAGTACTTGGGCCATCCTCTGTCACTTTCCCGGGAGCATTAGCAGGAAGCTGGATCAGAAGCGGAGCAGCCAGGACTCAAATCAGTGCTTGAATTGGATGCCGCCCGTGTTGCAGGCAGCGGCTTCTCCCGCATCACAATGTCAGAGGACCTCTTGACAGAATGTTTTCATTCAAATAAGGTTGCTATTGAATTATACGTGAATGAGATAACAGTGATTATGAGAACTGTAAAAATCCAGAAAGATCCTCCTCTCAAGTGGACTCTTTCTGTTTTCACTCCAACATAAAGAAATTTAAGTTGGACATTGTAGATGACCCATAAAGGATACATTTCAGGCAAAAGAAATGAAATAGAGTTTAAAGAAAAGGCCTAAGCCCTATAGAAAAATTTTGGTAATTAAGGTATGTTTTAAAAACAGTCTTTTTTAAACAATTGCCTATTTTTTTCCCAAATAATTTTTTTTCTATTTACTTCTTAAAAGCTATGGACAGGGACCGGCGCCGCGGCTCACTAGGCTAATCCTCCACCTGTGGCGACGGCGCCCTGGTTTCTAGTCCTGGTTGGGGCGCCGGATTCTGTTCCAGTTGCTCCTCTTCTAGTCCAGCTCTCTGCTGTGGCCCAGGAGGGCAGTGGAGGATGGCCCAAGTGCTTGGGCCCTGCACCCGCATGGGAGACCAGGAGGAAGCACCTGGCTCCTGGCTTCGGGCTGGCCTCAATGCGCCTGCCGTAGCGGCCACTTGGGGGGTGTGAACCAACGGAAAAAGGAAGACCTTTCTCCCTGTATCTATCTCTCTCTCTCTCTCTCTCTCTCTCTCTCTCTCTCTCTCTAACTCTGCCTGTCAAAAAAAAAAAAAAAAAAAAAAACTATGGACAGGGCCAGTGCCCTGGCTCACTTGGTTAATCCTCTACCTGCGGTGCTGGCATCCCATATGGGTGCCGGGTTCTAGTCCCGGTTGCTCCTCTTCCAGGCCAGCTCTCTGCTGTGGCCCGGGAAGGCAGTAGAGGATGGCCCAGGTCCTTGGGCCCCTGAACTCACATGGGAGACCAGGAAAAAGCACCAGGCTCCTGGCTTCAGATCGGCGCAGCACCGGCCGTAGAAGCCATTTGGGGAGTGAACCAACGGAAGGAAGACCTTTCTCTCTGTCTCTCTCTCTTTCTATAACTCTACCTGTCAAATAAACTAAAAAAAAGCTATGGGCAAACTACATCTCTCAGTTTTGTTAGATGAGAGCCCCTATACTTGTACCTCTGCATAGAGCCCTGCCAAAACGTTGTCCAGGATACAAGAGAATAAAATGTTGGTGTTGTTCTGCAGGCTGTCCATTAGAGAGAGGAGCAGGCTCAGGTAACTGCCCCTTGGAGGCCTCTCCAGGGGGGAGGGGATGCTTCACTGTGGATTGATGTCACTGCCTTTGGGATTGCTCGGCATCCCATGGGTCTGATCACCTCTTCACCAAGAAATCCTCAGTCCAACCTCTGGCCACCCATGTGCATTTCCTCCTAGAAGAGAATGTGCCTAGAGGCTTCGAATCCTGGTTCCTGGAGCTGTTAACATCTTTCACTGTAAATTAGTGAGCTATTATAGTAATATTTAATTTATGGGAAACAATACCTCCTGCCTCTTCCAATGTATCCAGGGGAAACATACCTCTAAGAGGATGGAAGTCATCCAACAGTGTTAATATAACTGCCAACTTTTCAACATTGGCTACAGACTCAAAATGTTGCAACATCCCATGTGGCCCAAATGAAAGCACCAGTTTGCCACCCACGGTCTAGAATCCATGCTGAAGGAGCAATTTTGGAAGAAGACAAGTAATCAATGTAGTGTTGACAGGCCTAATGCTTTGTGTGACCCCTGAAATGCAGGTGGCACCACAGGTAGCTGCCCCAAGGAGAATTAACGCACTTGTGTGATACTTCCCTAGCCAACCCAATGAAAATGACCATTGGTTGTTCATTATGGGTCAGGGTACTGTGCTAAACAATTGAAATGCATTTCAGCCGTACAGAAAATCTAGGAAGAAATTGAGGCTCAGAGATGTGAGGTCATACAACTAGTAAGAGAGACCAAGATTGGAATCTAGTGTTGGTTTGGCTCCAAAACCCAAGCCATGGACCACTTAAGAGTTTCTCAGTTGCAATAAGCATTTCTGGATGACTGCTGTGTGCTCAGCATTCTGCTAAGCACTTCCTATGCAAAGATGCTTTCACATCCTTGTACATAGTTGTATTTCACTGTAAGAGAAGTCCCATAGCACTCTGTACCCCTCAGCTGCAGCTGTTTCTTTATTTGTTGGTTAGAAGGAGGATGGTGATGTCAGGTCGTGATCTTAGCCCATGTATTTTTTTTTAAAGATTTATTTATTTACTTGAAAGACAGAGTTACAGATAGGCAAAGGCAGAGAGAGAGAGAGAGAGAGAGAGGTCTTCCATCCGCTGGTTCACTCCCCAGATGATCACAACGGCCAGAGCTGTGCCGATCCAAAGCCAGGAGCCAGGAGCTTCTTCCAGGTCTCCCACATGGGTACAGGGGTCCATGGACTTGGGCCATCTTCTACTGCTTTTCCAGGCCATAGCAGAGAGCTAGATCAGAAGTGGAACAGCTGGGACTCAAACTGGCACCCGTATGGGATGCCGGCACTGCAGGCAATGGCTTTATCCACCAAGCCACAGCATCAATTCCAGCCCATGTATTTTTTTAAGTTGCCTAATTTTACAAAGATGGTGTGATAGAAGGCAAAGAAGCAATCTTTGTAGTAAGACTTCTTGGTTCACATCTTGGCTTTGCCACTTTACTGCTCCAGTAAAGTGTGTTACTTCCTTGAGCTGCAGATTGCTAGATTGCTCCTCTATAATAATCAGGATAATGGTATTTGCCTTGCAGAGTTCATGGAGAAACAATAAATGATATTTTAAGGCCTAGCACTTCTTGGTACATTATTATAGGAATTCAGTGAAAATTTTAAATGGGGGCTGGCACTATGGTACAGTGGGTTATATCAGCACTTATGATGTTGGCATCCCATACTGGAGCACCAGTTCAAGTCTCAGCTGCTCAGCTTCTGATCCAGCTCCCTGCTAACATGCCTGGGAAAACAGCAGAAGGTGGCCCAAGTCCTTGGGGTCCTGTCATCCATGTGGGAGACCCAGATGGGGTTCAGGCTCCTGGCTCCAGCGAGCCCACCCCTAGCTTTTGTACCCATTTGAGGAGTGAACCAGTGGGTGGAAGATCTCTCTCTCTTTGTTTCTTCCTCTTTCTATCACTCTGCCTTTAAAATACATAAATAGACATTAAAAAAATGTTGAATGTGTCCATATATCACCAGGCTCATCAGAGTCCCTAGAGAAACAGTAAACACAGTGGTTGACACCTGCATTGTAATTATTTATTGACACTCGGTTGATTGATTCATTTAACTAATATTGTTTCTTTCTTTTTTTTTTAAAGATTTATTTTATTATTTGAAAGAGTTACAGAGAGAGGTAGAGATGGCCGCTATGGCTGGAGTTGCGCCAATCTGAAGCCAAGAGCCAGGAGCTTCTTCTGGGTCTCCCATGCGGGCACAGGGGCCCAAGGACTTGGGCCATCTGCCACTGCTTTTCCAGGCTATAGCAGAGAGCTGGATTGGAAGAGGAGCAGCCGGGACTCGAACTGGCGCGCACATGGGATGCCGGCACCCAGGCCAGGGCTTTAACGCATTGTGCCATAGCGCTGGCCCCTCAACTAATATTGTTTCATCACTCACCCTATGCAGGCACAAAGCTAGGTGGTACATAAAATAGTGTGATCTAGATACACAGGTTTTTGGCCTCAAAGAGTTTACATTCAATTTTGGGAAGACAGAAAATAAATAATGAGCAGGCAAATGCATAAAACTATGAAAGGCAATCCAGGATGTGCTATGATATGGAAAAGCAGATGGGGTGAGGTGGATCCAACTAAAGTAGGTATTGGGGAACCCTCTCTGAAGGAGGTGATGTTTGCCCACACTTGAAAGGTGGGAGAGATGAGATGAGTCTCCTAGGAAGAAGGAAGCTTGGTTGGCTGGTGACTTGAGAGGTGGTCCTGGTGGCCAGAGGGTGAGGGTCTTGGGGCAGGAAGGGGGTGGGAGGCAGGCAAAGGACTACACCTTGCAACAGTTTACAGGCCATGGTGAGGGGCTGGGTTTTATTCTGAGTGCCATGGTAATCCATCGGCAAGGATCAACCGGTGCATGGCACGGTCAAAATGGTATTTTGACAAGATCATTTTGATGGTTATGTGGAAAATGGATGGGAACAGGGCAGGGATGCAGCAGGCTACTGGGCAGGAGGGGCTCTTGGTTAGAGTGTGGGGGAGAAGGATCGCTGGTGCCTCCGGCTAGAGTGTGCCAGCAGAGGTAGGGAGGTGGGGTCCACTCCTGGGTTCATTTTGAGACTGTGCACAAAAGACTCAGGTTTAATTTGGGGTTATCTGGGTGGTGAGGGGCCTATTTCATGGCTGTTTATGAAATTGGGTGGTAGACATGGGACAGATCAGTGTCTGATATCATAGAAGTTTCCAGTAGAATGTAATTGCTGGGGAGGCGAGCTTACTTCCTCACTTATTAGTTGTGTATCTCCGAGCTTCCATATCTTCTTCTGTGAATTGGAGATCAGCCCTTGATAAAGCTGAAATGGAACCGTGTATCCGTCTCCTGTGAATTCCAAGGGCTTGCTCTTCCTCTCTCAAACCAGAGGGTACCTCTGCTGGGGAGCAAACAGTATTTGAATACAGAAGCTTCTGCTTTCCCTGGCCTTTGTCAAGCCTAAGACATTTCCTCACATGTACCACCGCCCTCTGTAGCCCACCTCCTTGTCTTGGCAGAGGACCCACGTGTTTTCTGACCATGGAGGCCTTATAGGTTAATGCAAAACCTAGTGGCTCAAAACAACATTTTGGAGCTGGCCCTGTGGCATAGCATGTAAAGCCACTGCCTGCAGTGCCGGCATCCCATATGGGTGCCGGTTCAAGACCCGGCTGCTCCACTTCGACCCAGCTCTCTGCTATGGCCTGGGAAAGCAGAGAAGATGGCCCAAGTCCTTGGGCCCCTGCACTTGCATAGGAGACCTGGAAGAAGCTCCTGGCTCCTGGCTTTGGATCGGCACAGCTCTGGCCATTGCGGCCATCTGGGGAGTGAACCAGTGGTTAGAAGACCTCTCTCTCTCTCTGCCTCTGCTTCTGCCTCTTTGTAATTCTGCCTATCAAGTAAATGAATAAATCTTAAAAAAAAAGATTTGTTTTTAAGCATCTCCTTGGTTGTGATGGTTTTAAAACACGCCCACAAATCCTTCAACAGTGCTCCCTTCAAAAAGAAAAGCCTACGTCCCTTCTGTCTCATTGTGGACTCTACCAAGCGGATATGGTGGAGGCAATAGTGACTTCCAGGAGTTGGCTCCGAGGCAGCATTGCTTCCCTTGGCTGCTCCCTCTGATGTCATTCACACCCGAGTGGCTGATGTGTTACAGGGATGTCCACGGGGCCCAGAGGAGAGGCTCCTCATCAGCCACGTGAGTGAGTAACCCATCCGGGCGGCAGCTCCTTCCATCCCAGGCAGCGCCTGCCCAGTCTCGGCTGTGCCCCGTAAGCAACCCTGAGTCTGAACCATCCAGCTAAGCTGCTTCCGAACGTCTGACCCTCAGAGACTGTAAAAAAAAAAATAATAAGATTGATTTATTTATTTGAAAGGCAGAATTACACAGAGAGAGGAGAGGCAGCGAGAGAGAGAGAGAGGTCTTCCATCCACTGGTTCACTCCCCAGTTGGCTGCAATGGCCGGAGCTGCACCGATCCAAGGCAGAAGCCAGGAGCTTCTTCTAGGTCTTCCATGTGGGTGTAGGGGCCCAAGGACTTGGGCCATCTTCTACTGCTTTCCCAGGCCATCGCAGAGAGCTGGATGGTAAGAGGAGGATCAGACTGGAACCAGTGCTCCTAAGGGATGCCAGTGCCGCAGGCAGCAGCTTTACCCACTACGCTATGGTGCTGGCCCCAGCAGCTCATATATTATTATTAATATCTTATAAATTGTAGATAATTTTGTAAGTATGAAACAAGAAAGCATGATGGAGGTCAGAGATGAGCAGATGACTTACTGAATGGTTGTTTATCTAATAACTCAAAGACGTGATCTCTTTAGGAGATGACAGCCAAATACTCCCTTGTATTTCCTTTATTGACTTTTCCCATCACTTTTGCTTTCCCTTGCCAAAAATGAAAACAGGAAAAAACCCTCAAATAAGTAATAACCTAAAATGAGGGTAGAGCCAGTCATTTTGAAAGCAAACCAAATAGAAAAACCATGATATTGAGTTTTCATATCCAAGTGTATGCCGTACCGTGTGACATTATGGTGATAATCTGGTTAAAACTTCAGCTAGACAGCGAAAAACATCGGAACCATGGTCCTGAAGCGTTTGCTGCTGTTTAAGCCTAATGGTAAATTATTTTGCTCAGAATAATTCTGTGATTGGCTACACAGCATGGAGTCGTTCCACGCATCAATCCATTCTTCATTCATCATCCGCCCTTTGTGTCTCCTCCATCCGTCATCCATCCATCATGACCCATCACCCCTACTTCATCTTTCCTCTGCCCATTCGCCATCTATCCACCCATCCGTATCCTCCCTCCATGCAACCATCCGTGCATCACCTATTGGTTGTCTTTCATTCACCGTGTGTTGAGTTCTTCCTTCGTGCCAAGGTTGAGGAGGTGCTGGGAATGACACGAGGAGGCATTGCTGAGCAAATGGCAGGATGGCAGCGTGAGGCTGGAGCCAGGCCTCCCACAGAACCGGGGACGTGAGGTCATGGATGCTTTGCCCTGCCCACTGGGAGGTCAGAGAGAGCTTCGTCATGGACAAGACGACACAGTGTCTTGTGTCTAAAAAGAGAGGAAAAGCTTTCAGGCATGCTAACTTCAAACTTTTTGTTTTTCTTCTCTGTGTGTGTGTGTGTGAACTTCTAAATGCAATCTGAAAAGCTACGTATGACACCCAAATTTTTTTGTTGCTGTCAAAATTTTTTATCAGAAGTTTAAGTAGTTGTGGAGAGTGAAATTCTCTGCTTATTACAAATATTGCCACTTGAAAACAAGTCTGATATAATTTTTAAAGGTTCTAACGGCATCTATACTCATAGTCTATAGTAATTTGATATAGTCATCCTTGTAAAAAATACGGGATCATGCTCTTTTAAAAATATTGACATGCTTGGGCCAGCACTATGGTATGGTGGATTAAAGCCCTGACCTGCAGTGCCGACATCCCACGTGGGTGCCAGTTCGAGTACTGGCTGCTCCTCTTCCGATCCAGCTCTCTGCTGTGGCCTGGGAAAGCAGTAGAAGATGGCCCAAGTCCTTGGGCCCTTGCACCCACTGGGAGACCTGGAAGAAACTCCTGGCTTCTGGCTTTAGATTAGCTCAGCTCTGGCCATTGTGGTCATTTGGAGAGTGAACCAGCAGAATGGAAGACCTCTCTCTCAGGCTCTACCTTTCTCTGTAACTCTTTCAAATAAATAAAATAATTCTTTAAAAAGAATACTCACATTCTAAAACAAGACTTTTACATATTTTAAAAAAAAGTTTCCAATACAGTTTATGGACTAAATGATTTGACACTGTTACTGAGCCAGAGTAAGTCTGTTTGCCTGTGCTCACTGGGAAGCCAACCGCTGAAGCCTTGGGAGGTTTATCAGGGGCTAAGGCAAGGCTCAGATGTGACTCCCTGGTCGGAGGAGAGTTCTATGGATCAGGCAGGAGGAAGCTGGGATGCGGAAATGCTGGCCAGGCCAGGCCTGTTTGCAGGGCCTTGGAATCAGGCCAACATAGCAATTGTGTTCTAAGTAGCTCTCTGAAGCAAGCCGGAACTTAAAAAAAAAAAAAAAAAAAAAAAAGTTAAAGCATAGGACGAGGGAACATTCAGAAAAAGAGTGAGGAAAGATAAGAGGTTTTTGAGTTGCAAGAGGGAAACCCAGCTAAAGACCAGTCCGACTCCATGTCAATATGATTGTTCCTTTAGAAATAAAAAAAAAAAAACTCTTCTCAAATTTTACCTGGTTCTTTCTTCTCCTTGGATTCATAATTCCATTTTTATTCCTTTATTTCACAGAATCTTATCTTTGTGAAATGTACTTTGTGTCATTTCTCTAAAGAGTGCATGAAAACTCAGAGCTGCTAAGACTGTAAATGTAAAAATATCTCTTTCCATTCAGTGGTTATCATGATTATTGTTATACAGTTGGTTCAAACAACATAGCTATTTGTTTTGATGATTATAAAACAATCTTTACTGGAAGTTGCTTTCTTAATGGTGTGCATTGGGCTTTTGCTTTGCTTTGCTTTATTTTTAGTTAGTAATATCTATGGTTGGCTATGGCTGCTAGAATAAAATAGGATTTGGCAACAATATTCGCCTAATTTTTTATTGATGCAAGTGCTAAGAAGCTTTATTCATATTTGAGCAGTGGGATTGGAAGTTTTGCTATAGAAATACCATTCAATTCTTTTAGAGTTAACGAGCAAATTGTTAGTGATTTTTTCCCCTTAAAATTATGAATATGCTGCTACAAAGTATAATTTGTGTCTCTGACAACCTTGTTGAGGACAATGTATTGATGCCCTTCTACCGGTGAAAATGTTTGTGATTGGTTATTAATGTGAGTCACTTTTTCATCAATAAAACCAATGTTTCAAATTGTTTCTTTGCTTAGAAATCTGGGGGGGGGGGGGTTGGGATTTTTATCCGGAGGCAATGCACCATTGAAAGATTTGGGATGGGGGCTGGCGCTGTGGCCCAGTGGGTTTATCTGTTATTTGCAGTGCCCGCATCCCATGTGGGCATCGGTTCGAGTCCTGGCTACTCCACTTCTGACCTCTGCCTTCCATTCTGCAGGTAGCCACCTAGAGACACTGTGCTGGACTCTGTCTTGGCAAATAATGTGAAGATGGCTTTCTGGAAGACCACGTGGTCTCGGAGGGCCTGGGTGAGGGGCAGCTGCCACTTCCCTCTCACTGCTGCTTAGGGTTGGGTAAGAGATCCTTTTTCCTCCTGAGGGTCACTTGAGCCTGGGATGTTGAATTACTGGATGTGAAGATTGTGAACGTTGTGACCTTGCCATAAGAAGAGCTATACATAGAATAGTGTTTTTTTTTTTTTTTTAAAGGGAAATAAAAGCCTATTGAAATACAGGGTCAAGAGCCGCTGATTCTAACAAGAAGAAAACGGCTGATTGTCTTTTGGAAATGTCTTTGCCTTTCCTAGTATTTTCGCTGTGTTGACAGTTGTGCCATCCAAGCTTGGCCCCGCCCTCCGCCCTCCCTGGTGGCTCTGTAGTCACTTTGTGTGTGTGAGTGCAGGGTGGGGCTGGGGTTCCAGCTCTGTAAACAGAGGGTGGGGGTGGGGGCTCCAGGTCTGTAACCACAGGTGAAGCCTCTCTCTGCGGAGCAAATGCCCACCTGTCTGTGGAGTTTGGAAGTGGAAGAGCAGTCGGTGGGAGGAAGCCTTTTCCCGACGTTATTCTCACTCTGCCTCGCAGTGGGAAAGCCCGCAGTGTGGACAGAGTTCAGAGTTCACACCCTGCCTCATCACCCCACCCTCTAGACTTCTGTGTCTCTACCTCCAGAACGGCCCACCCAGGCCAATGTCTGTGGGAGAAGGAAGTGAGACTTGGCGTGTGCCTAGAGAAATGACGCTCTGGAACAGGAACCCGTCTCCTCTTCTCCACACAGGTGGACCGTGCTGCTGGAAAGGATCGCTTCGTAAAGCTATGGCACCTGAGGCTGGGCCAGGTTCTTTGCTGCTGAAGGAACAGGGGGGAACAAGAATCTGCACTACTGCACCCTCTCGGATTTCACAGCTGCACTTATGCACTGATGATTCCAGAAGATAGTGGCCGAGAAGGGACACATTTCTCTGTGGCCGGTCAACCACAGGTCAGTGCTACAGCTTAGGGAGCTAAGGAGGCAGGACCGGAACAGACAAGGACAGAGTTGGCACAGCCGAGCTGAGAAGCACAGCACCAAGAGGCTCCTCCCACGCACAGGATCTGCTGCTTAAACAGCAACATGATGTGTTAGCGTCGTGATCCTCAAAGTGCTGTCCCTGACCGGCGGCGGCGTCACCTGGGAACTTGTTGGAAGTGCAAGTTCTCTCGCCTCACCCCAGCCCTGCTGAGTCAGAAGCCCTGGGAGCAGGGCCAGCAGTCAGCGGCTACAGATGCACGCTGGTGTTTGGGAACTACTGGTTTACAACGCAGCAGCTTGCAACCAGCGTCTCCAGCGCAGAAGAAAGTGAAATTGTCAGTGTCTCAGCACTTTGCATCACTTGCCTCCCTGACAGACTAGAACATCCCCAGGCATCTAGGCTGCTGGTTCTTGCAGATACACGCAAGGCCAGTGTCCTGGTGCAGCCTCCTCACTGCCTCGGGTGATTGGTTAATTATGATGCAGGGGAAGGCGTCTGCAAATTAAGCAAATGGATCTGCTCTCACGGCTGTTCTCTAGAAATACCCTTCGTCTAGAGTTGGAATGCATTTATAGCGAATCACTGTGTCCTGTTTGCACACCTTCACAATTCTATCTCTAGAAGCCATCACAACGAAGCCCTGTGTGGTCTGCAATGTGGTGACCTCTGTGATGACATCGTGATGTCCCACGGGCTGAGATCCTGTGCTCCTTGGGTGTGTGGAGGTGTGTGTGTGTGTGTGTGGACACTCGGTCCTACCTTCTGCTTATCCTGGATTTCCCACTTGATGGTTCAAAGTCAAAGAGAAAAGCCAGAACTTAACAATCTGTGCCACAGTCTGCCTCTTACTCGTGTTCTCTGCCATCATTGCTTGCTTGGGTGTCTGCTTCCATCTCCCAGAGGCATCTGATTAGCTGCACTTCCCCAAGGAGGCATGCAAGAGGGGCTCATGGTGGGACTGACACTGAAAGCAACAAGGCTGAGGGACTTGTGGAGGGCTGTGCGTGGAACCATGCACGCACCCGCAGCTGCTCTCTCTTGCTCGCTCTGTGTATCAGGTGGGTGCTCATCATTTGCTTTAATTCCACGTGGCACCGTCGAGAGATGATGGCAATGACTGGCGGTGTGCACTCCCCGGCTCTGCAGAAGTCAGGCTCTGTGGATGTAGTGGAAGCAAGGGAGAGTCACAGCAAGAAGCTCCTTAACGAGGACGTTGCGAATGTGTTCAACATTCAACTCCAAGTTTGAATAATTCATGAAAAAAAAATCTGTTGAACTAGAAGTGATGGGGCCAGTGGAAGGAAAGTGGAGATGTGGACAGTGTTAGCACCGGGCAGCAACAGCCTCACGGTTCATGAAGAGAGGAAGGGACCAGCCCGGCCCACGGTGAATCAGGGAACCCAGGTCCTCCCCAGCCAGCCCCCTCAAGGTGTCACGGTCGCAGGGTGGCCCTGCTCCAGTGACACAACTTGTCCCCAGGGACACAGAGGGGTGGTCAGGCTCAAGGCCCCTCTCTCCTGCTTGGCTGGAGGAGGCAGGCACAAGGAGTTCCTGCTTCCATTTCCTGTTCCATCCTCAATGATGTACCTGCTTCCATTTCCTGTTCCTTCGTCAATGCCGTGGCCCATTGGTTTTCCCATCTGGCTGCACATTAGAAGCCTGGAGGGAGCTTGGAAACATCCTGATGCCCGGGAATCCCCCACCACCACCACCAACCCCCAGACCAACTAAGGCCACGAGGGGCAGGGGGTTGGGGCGGCGGCCGGGTGGCAGTCTTTTCGTGTTCCCACAGGGTTCCAACCTGCAGCCAAGTGTGAGTACCCTAGAGCCTAGCTCTTTGCCTCTTGTTGCTGCTCAGTTCCCTTCCTCTCTTGGAGGCCAGAATCCCTCTCTTGCCCCTTGGATTTCCCTTCTGCTAATCCTCAGCTTTCAAGGCTGCAGTCACACAGTTTGCACGCAGGGTGCTGCGCTTCTCAGCCCCAGAGCCGGCCTTGCCGTGCCCTTCCCATCTTGTGCCAGTCTCTCTTAGTGCAGCGGGGTCCCTCCGTCCCTCCTTCTGGCTTCCCAAGGGCTCAACTCCCCCCCACCCCCACCGAGGACCACCCCCTCCCGGGAGGAGCCACCCTCCCCACACCTTCTCTCAGAGCCCCGCCCTGGCTGCGACCCCTGACAGGTGTGGAGCTGGATAAGAGGCACGAACTGGGGGCCCAGGTCGGCTAGGAAGCCTTGGGGTGGCCACCCCTGGGATTATTGGTCCCAGAGGGAATAAATCTTGCAGGAGCTCCCTTTTGCTTTTTGCGGGCTGAGCGTGTGGGTGTGCAGCGAGCATTTGCTAGGGAACGTCGGCAAAAAATAAAACTTTTGAAGCTTTAGTTCTGCAGACAGATTGAGAGGCCTCCCAGCAGTTCAGAATTGCTGGATCCGGCTCCATCCACCCACTAACCCCCCCAGGAAGTGGGAAGTCGGTGGTTCGGTGTGTTTTGATTTGGTAACAGTGGCTTCGCTGATGGGGGTTTAAATAATGAGCGTGATGACTGAGGATCAACCACTCAACAAGTAATTATTGAGCGCCCAGTGCATGCAAAGCACTGGGTAGGCACGGATAAAACCCATCTCTGCTGCCAAAGGCGCTTCTCAGGCAGTGGGGGGGGGGGGGGGGAGGAGTAAGGATAGGAAGGAGCCACAAAAGAGGGTGGCGAGATGACAGCTGTGTGTGTAACTTCCCAGGGTTTAACATCCTGAGCTGTTTGCACAGGCCCTTGTCACCAGCTCTAGTTCAGCCTTCTTAGTGTTGGAATCCTGCCATCGTGACCCCCAAGACACTCGGGCCCCTCAGAGAGCTGTGCAAGCACTGTCCCGAGACAGCTGCAGCCTCCCCCTCCATCTGGCTGCCCCTCCCTCCGTCTTGTCACTTTCCCGCCCCCACTCGTCTCCCTTGCTCTCAGTCACACGTCGCTGTTTTTTTCACGGATACATAAAGAGATCAGCCCAGCTCTCAGCCTTTTGTCAACATAATAATGAATATCAGCAGCAGAAATAACCAGTGCAAAAGCAGGATTAGCGATGGCTAAAACTGCATCAAAGAAAAACAAATGGTTATTGAGGGACAATGACCCAAAGCACCCAGTTTTCTAAGGCAAAAATCTAGACATCCAATTCTGACCCAGAAAAATTGGATTTGTAAGAATGATAGCCACAAAGTAAAACTCACAGAGGCAGGTGTTATAACTGGTGGAATGCGACGTAAGCAAAGACCTGATAACAACCCAAATTTTGTTGTAATTTAAACAGAAAGATAATCGATGCTGTATTAATCCATTTTTTCATTCCTATAATGAAATACCTATGGCAGGCCAAATTTATAAAGAAAAGAGATTTATGTAGCTCACGGCTTCGGAGTCTGGAAGCCCAATTAGTTTGCCATCTGATGCTGGTGGGAGCGCCAGCGGTCACCTTACCAGGCAGAAAACCAGCGAGCTTTCTCTTTTTATGACAGCCCTCTCTGGAGAAGTAACTTCCGGTCCCATTAGAACTACCTTAATCCCTTCCAGTGACCCAAGGACTGGCCACAAGGCCCCACCTTTTAAAGGGCCACACCACCTCCCAGCACTGCCACCCTGGGAACCAAGCTTCTCACAGGTGAATCCTTGAGGGAGAATCACATCCAAACCACAACAAATGCCAAACACAGTAACTTTGATTCACCCTAAGTAACAACGGTGAAAACCAGAAGCAAACCACGCTGCATGGAAAACTGATCAGAGAATTTCACAACTTAATGGTAGTTGTTCTAGGAACTGCTTTCTGATGGGAATCCATCAGTGTTGGCCTAATTCCAATGACACCGCTTATAGTCAGATTTGCATGGAGGTTAAATAATAGTGAAAAATAGTATGACCCTCGCAGAGGCTACACATTGAGAGGCGGCAGGGCAAAGCTCACCCATGTCTCCAGGGCCAGGCTTGGGACTCTGTACTTCTAAAAATGTTTCCCCTTCTGAACCTTAATTTAAATGAACCCACTATTGACAGATGTTTAGGGGACACTTAAAAAATTTGAGCATGGACAGGGTGCCACAGAGTGTTAAGCAATTATTTCTATCAGGTGCAGCCGTGGTGGGGTGGTCATATTTTGCAAAGGTTCTGTTATGGACTGGATTGTGAAGCCTGCAAAACCAGCTGTTGAAGCTGTGACCACTGTGCGACTTTGTTTGGAGGAGGGCCTTTATGGGGGTCACTGGGCTCAAATGAGGCCACAAAGGCAGGGCCCCCATCTAACAGGTCTCCAGGACGGGAGGCGCTGGGAGCCGGTGTGAGTAGGGGCGCAGTCATCCGAAACCAGGGGACCTCGGGAGAAGCCGTCCTTGCTGGCACCTTGATCTGGACTTCTAGTTTCCAGAACTGTGAGGAAGTAAGTTTCTGCTGCTTAGCCAGCCCGACTGGGGTATCTGTCATGGCAGTCCTAGCACGAACTGTTTATGAGTGAACCGATATGCCATCCAAGATTGTCTTCAAAATACTGCAGAAATAAAAATCGAGGGTAGCGGACAGAGCAAACAGAACTGGTTAAGAACTGACAATGCTTGGAGCTGGGAATCAGGTCCTTGGAGGCTCATTATACTGTTCTCTTCCGCTGTGCAGTAGGTTTGGAAATGTCCAAATACTTTTTTTTTTTTTTTGACAGGCAGAGTAGACAGTGAGAGAGAGAGAGACAGAGAGAAAGGTCTTCCTTTTTGCCGTTGGTTCACCCTCCAGTGGCCGCTGCGGCCGGCGCATCTCGCTGATCCGAAGCCAGGAGCCAGGTGCTTCTCCTGGTCTCCCATGCGGGTGCAGGGCCCAAGGACTTGGGCCATCCTCCACTGCCTTCCTGGGCCATAGCAGAGAGCTGGCCTGGAAGAGGGGCAACCGGGATAGAATCCGGCGCCCCAACCGGGACTAGAACGTGGTGTGCCGGCACCGCAAGGCCGAGGATTAGCCTGTTAAGCCACGGCGTCGGCCCAAATACATTTCAATAAGCTGACAGAGCCAACGGTACAGGTGGTTCTGATGCACACACAGCCAAGGACGTGATTGCCAGGAAAGGGTTTTCTGTAATCTTGCATTCTAATCTGAGCTTCTGCGGCCTGGTACAAAACATGTTATGAGCAAATATTTACAAATAAAAATGGAGGGGCCGGCGCTGTGGCGTAGCAGGTAAAGCCGCCACCTGCAGTGCCAGCATCCCATATGGGCACCAGTTCAAGTCCCAGCTGCTCCACTTCCAATCCAGCTCTCTGCTGTGACCTGGGAAAGCAATTGAAGATGGCCCAAGTCCTTGGGCCCCTACACCTGCGTGGGAGACCCGGAAGAAGCTCCTGGCTACGGATCAGCATAGCTCCGGCCATTGCAGCCAGTTGGTGAGTGAGCCAGTGGATGGAAGACCTCTCTCTCTTTGTGCCTCTCCTTCTCTCTGTATGTAACTCTAACTTTCAAAAAAAAAAAAAATGGAAATATGAGGCAATGGAGAAAAAATTCAAAACGCCAACCACAGTCAGTGCAACTAGGGATGAGCAGCAAGTGTGCAGGGAGGGACTTACCAGCGTTCATCAGCGCACACCAGGTGCTTTGGAGACATCTTTATTTCAAGAAATATTCTTGGGCCGGTGCTGTGGCTCACTTGGTTAATCCTCTGCTTGCGGTGCCGGCATCCCATATGGGTGCTGGGTTCTAGTCCCGGTTGCTCCTCTCCCAGTCCAGCTCTCTGCTGTGGTCATGGAGGGCAGTGGGGAGGATGGCCCAGGTGCTTGGGCCCCTGCACCCGCATGGGAGACCAGGAAGAGGCACCTGGCTCCTGGCTTTGGATTGGCGCAGCGCCAGCCGTGGCGGCCATTTGGGGGGTGAACCAATGGAAGGAGGACATTTCTCTCTGTCTCTCTCACTGTCTATAATTCTACCTGTCAAATTAAAAAAAAAAAAAGGAAGTATTCTGATTGCTGTATAATTATTGTACATCCTCTTCAGTCTGGTAAGCTGATAGATGTACGCACACTTTACTCACAGTGTAATGAGAAAATTAGGCAAATTAGCATTTCCATCTCCTTAAACATTTCCTTGCGTTGGCCCTTGGAACTCCTCTCTTGCAGTTCTTTGTGCAATACAGAGGAGACTGTTGTGAACCCTGATCAGTGGAACCCACTGCCGCTGGGTGGCTGTGATCTGGGGCCTGAATCTGCCCTCCCTCCCTCCCAGCTCTGCTTCCCTGGCTTCCTGGTCTCTGGTGACCTCTGCTCTGCTCCTGACTTTCTAAACGCCACCTGCCAGGGAGAAGGTGTGCGCTTGTCTGTCTGTGCCTGGCTTCTTTTGCTCCATAGATGGTCCTCCAGTTCCATCCAGTACACATTACCTGTGGACACTCACACAGGTTTACAAAGTGGACTTTTCAAATGTTAACACTGGGGCTGGCGCTGAGGCGTAGCAGGTAAAGCCGCAGCCTGCAGCGCCGGCATCCCATTTGGACAGCAGTTCAAGTCCCGGCTGCTCCACTTCTGATCCAGCTCTCTGCTATGGCCTGGGAAAGCAGTGGAAGATGGCCCAAGGACTTGGGCCCCTGCACCCACATGGGAGACCCGGAAGAAGCTCCTGGCTCCTGGCTTCGGATTGGCTCAGTTCTGGCAGTTGTAGCCATTTGGGGAGTGAGCTAGTGGATGAAGACTTCTCATTCTCTCTCTCTGCCTCTCTGTAACTCTGCCTTTCAAATAAATTAAGGTAAATCTTTTTTAAAAAATAAAATGTTAAACATTAAAACATTTTTTAAAAGATATATTTTTATTTATTTGAAAGTCAGAGTTACACACACAGAGAGAGAAGGAGAGGCAGAGAGAGGTCTGGGAGACCTGGATGGAGTTCTGGGCTCCTGGCTTTGGCCAGGCCCAGCCCTGACTGCTGTGGGCATTTGGCAAGTGAACCAACAGTTTGGAAATCTCCTTTCTCTTTCTTTCCCTTTCAAGCAAAATGACCAGACATAAAAAAGAAAGCTCGTCTGTCAGAGGTCCATCACAAGGGTCCTTGCAAGGGGGGGAAACCCAGGTAAGCCGAGCAGGAGCAGCGGAAATCCACGTGGCAGAGAAGCCGGAGGCTTTGTTGCTGCTGGTTTCCCGAAGAAGGAAGGAGCCCCAGCCCAGGAATGCAGAGAATGCGGCTCTGGGCCCTGGAAAAGCCCAGGCAGTAGATTCTTCCCCAGGAGTGTGCAGAGGGAGCTCATTTCTGCTTGCTGACCCTGATCTTGAACTTCTGACTCCAGAGAATAAACGTGTGTTGTTTTAAGCCACCAAGTGTGTGACTTTTTTTTTTTTTTTTTACCGGAGTCACAGGAAGCTGATACAGCAGGGAAAGGCTTCTGTGTAAGCGGGCGGCACATTCAGAAATCAGGAAAGCGGCCATACATTTGAGGATTCCCCTGAGAAATAGCCCTGCGTTAGGCGGTAGGGGACAGAGGATGGGGTGGGGGAGGTGTGGAGGCTGCTGGCCTGCCCAGGGCACTGCAGGCCAGGGACAGGGTTGGTGGCTTCCTGTTGGTGTAGGGGAGTGCATGGGTACCTGTGGTCCAGGAAGAAGTGCTTCTGGGAGAGGACGCTCACTCACAGCTGTCTAGACTTTCTCTTTGCTAAGATAGCTGCCTGGTTCAAGTCCTGGCTGCTTGTAGGCCAAAAGGGACACAAAAAGTTGCAGGTGAAGGGCCGGCGCTGTGGTGTAGCAGGTAAAGCTGCCACCTACAGCGTTGGCAACCCATATGGTCGCTGGTTCAAGTCCCAGTTGCTCCACTTCCAATCCAGCTCTCTGCTATGGTCTGGGAAAGCAGTAGAAGATGGCTCAAGTGCTTGGGCCCCTGCACTCATGTGGGAGGCCTGGAAGAAGCTCCTGGCTCCTCGCTTCAGATCAGTATAGCTCCAGCTGTTGAGGCCATCTGGGGAGTAAACCAGTGGATGGAAGACCTCTCTCTCTGCCTCTGCCTCTCTGCCACGCTACCTTTCAAATAAATAAATAATTTTTTTTTAAAAAGTCTGAAGCAGGTATTGAACCCCAGCACTCTGCTATGGGATGCGGGTATCTTAACTGCTGGATCGAACACCCACCCTTGGAGAGTGCATTTGCAGTGTTCTTACCACCAAATGGTAAGCATGAGAAATCATGTGTATGTTAATTAGCTTCAGGTAGCCAGGCTACAATGTGTATATACTTCTTTTTCTTTCTTTCTTTTTTATTTTGACAGGCAGAGTTAGACAGTGAGAGAGAGAGAGACAGAGAGAAAGGTCTTCCTTCTGTTGGTTCACCCCCCAAAATGGCTGCCACAGCCAGCGCGCTGCGCCGATCCCAAGCCAGGAGCCAGGTGCTTCCTCCTGGTTTCCCACACGGGTGCAGGGCCCAAGCACTTGGGCCATCCTCCACTGCCCTCCCAGGCCACAGCAGAGAGCTGGACTGGAAGAGGAGCAATTGGGACAGAATCCAGCGCCCCAAGCAGGACTAGAACCTGTGGTACCAGCACCACAGGCGGAGGATTAGCCTAGTGAGCCGTGGCACTGGCCTCATGTGTATATATTTCAAACATCATATAGTACACCATAAATTTATACAAATATATATACTTTTGATTTGTCAATTAAAAAATAAATTAACCCAAAGCATGAGGCCGGTGTTGGGTGCAGTGGATGAGATACCGCTTGGGATGCATCCTGTGGGCATGTGGGCATGTGGTCATCCTGCGTCGGAGTCCCCCGGATTGGAGTTCCTGCCCTGCTATTAATTCCAGCTACCTAGTAATGTACACCCTGGGAGTCAGGGGTCACAGCTCAGTAGCTGCAGCCCTGCCACCCACCTGGGAGACACAGGTTGAATTCCTGACTCCCAGCTTCAGCCTGGCTCAGCCTTGGCTGTTTTGGGCCTTTGGGGAGTGAACCAGCAGATGTGAGTATGCTCTCTCTCTCTCTCTTTCAAATAAACAAAAATAATATTAAAGTGGGGGCTGGCGCTGTGGTGTAGTAGGTTAAGCCTCCACCCATATGAGTGGTGGTACAAGTCCTGGCTGTCCCACTTCAGATCTAGCTCTCTGCTATGGCCTGGGAAAGCAGTGGAAGATGGCCCAAGTCCCTGGGCCTCTGCACCTGCGTGGGAGACCAGGAAGAAGCTCTTGGCTCCTGGTTTTGGATCAGCTCAGCTACAGCTGTTGCAGCCATTTGGGGAGTGAACAAGTGGATGGAAGACTTCTCTCTCTCCCTCTCTCTCTCTCTCTCTCTCTCACTCTGCCTCTGCCTCTCCCTCTGTAAGTCTGCCTCTCAAATAAATGAATACATCTAAAACATTTTTAAAAAGAATCCTTCCTCGTCATGGCCTCAGTCTTTGGATTTTGTTCCTCATGTCTATCGTCTGGTCTTATGGAACAAGACTGCTTACCAAAAATATGTTCTCTGTTTTCCTTGCAGTTCCGGCTCTCAGAGCTAGAAATCTGTCAAAGCGGGAAATGTTCTTCGAGCTTCTCCTTGGACGCCTCCGGCATGGAGGAGCTCCTGATGTGGCCGTCTGTGTGATCTCCATCTGAGCAGAGGCCTGGAGCCACCACTCGCGTTCGCTTGATTCTAACTCTGAGTTGGGATTGCCAGTGCCGGACAACGTGCTTTGAGGACTTGGTTTCAGAATCAAACTGAAATTGATTCAAACTCACAGCTCTGCTACTTAAAGGGACCTCAGACTATTCCTCACAACCATCAAAGGGAATAAAAGAATTTACCTCCTAAGGTTGTTGACAACAAGAGAGATTGTGTTTCAAGCAGGATCCCTGGCACATGACAAATGCCTAATGAATGGTGGTGCTGTGGATTTTAGATGCCACTTGAATATGTTCCTTCAAAATGCATGCGTGTGATAGGTGCCCTCTTTGCGGGGAGAGGGGCAGAAGCCAAGTCCTGTCTCCGCCTCTGCAGTGCGTGGCTGTGCAGCCGTCCTCTGAATGAGATGTGTGTGGACTCATTCAGGACCTTCAAAATGCATGCGTGTGATAGGTGCCCTCTTTGCGGGGAGAGGGGCAGAAGCCAAGTCCTGTCTCCGCCTCTGCAGTGCGTGGCTGTGCAGCCGTCCTCTGAATGAGATGTGTGTGGACTCATTCAGGACCTTCAAAATGCATGCGTGTGATAGGTGCCCTCTTTGCGGGGAGAGGGGCAGAAGCCAAGTCCTGTCTCCGCCTCTGCAGTGCGTGGCTGTGCAGCCGCTCTCTGAATGAGATGTGTGTGGACTCATTCAGGACCTTCAAAATGCATGTGTGTGATAGGTGCCCTCTTTGCGGGGAGAGGGGCAGAAGCCAAGTCCTGTCTCCGCCTCTGCAGTGCGTGGCTGTGCAGCCGCTCTCTGAATGAGATGTGTGTGGACTCATTCAGGACGCGAGGAGGAGACCATCCAAGTGTCCCCCCACCCCGGGGTTTATTTCTGTCTACTTAGGAGGAGGGAGACTTGGCTTTGCGTTTGCCAAATGGCAGGCCCCCATCATGAGAGAGGACGGATTTTCTCAGCATTCTATTAACTCCTGTCTTTGCAGAGCACGGTGTACCCCGGTAGGGGGTGGATTGCGTCATGCAGGAGTCACGTGGGAGCTACAGAGGGACCCAGAGAGGAAGCAGGCTGGAGTCAGAGCTTTCAAAGGGAGAGAGCCCACTCTTTTCCACATTTGCCGTATATGTTGCTTTTTTTTTTTTTCTTTTCAAATTTTCTGAAGCTTGCCAGTCTATACCCACATTTCCTATCCACACGCTGGTTTCATAACCAGCTCCACTGCTGACCCAGTTAAATCGTAATGAGTGGATTTTCACAAATCTAAACTTTTTCTCTCGGAAACACCCAGTGGAAAAGGCTGCTGGGTGGTGAGCGGGGACAGCACTGGGCACTTGCTGTCCGCACCCCAGCAAAGCATGGTGGGAGGGAAAGAGAGCTTCGCTTAATCTGCTGGTTGTCTGGTCCACCTGGCACTCACACAGGTGAAAGCTAGGAGCCGAGAGGAGAAAATGCTGTCTTCCAGAAGGTGGTGTGATTTTCCCCATAGGAGAAAGGTTGCCAACGGGAGGTTTTCGTGGAAAAGACAGAATAATCAGGAATGTGATGGGAAATGTTTTGTTTAACAACCGACTCTGGGAAGCCCCTGATGAATGGAAATTGCTCATTTTATTGTGTAAATACTCTTGCCAGAGCCAATTTCCAGCAATCAGCACAATGCCACTGAGTGTATGGTGTGGAGTTGCTTGTAGCATACCGTCATCCTGATACAGAAGATGTAAATAAACTCAGGAGCATAGACCCTTATAAAATGAAGCAACATAATTGGGGAAGCAGTGCATTTTGAGTGTGTCTTAAGTTTGCTTTCAATACAATTTTCAGATGTAAGCTTATGTCATTGGATTAACCCTGGCCATGTTTAATAGACAACCCTCAGCCTTCCTCAACATTCAACAATTAGTTCATGTGAGCCAATACAAGGGCTCCAGGTCATCACTGATCCTTGTGGAACTTGAAGACGGAAGACCGTGTCTTCTTTAGGTTGAGGGGTAGAGGGTAGGGAGGGGAGGCATTTCAATGCCTCTCTGTCCCAGGCTCCCTTCCTAGCCTGTGAAATCCCACTCACTCACTCACTCATCACTTACACATCCATTTATCCATGCAAACATTTATTGGGCACCTGCTGTGCACTGGAAATACTGCAAAAAACTGGAGGAGTGAGAGATAAGGGAGCGAGGATTACAGGGGTGTGACCCAATCTGGGAGGCCAGGAGGAACTGGTGAGGTGACCTGGAAGAAGACGGGAGCCCTGGGAGCCTTGGGCCTCTCAGCCCTGCAGCTGCTTCCCAGGGACTCGCCCTCTGAGGTCGTCCCACAGAGCTCCCTCCTCTGCTCCGGGCTTCCAGAACATGACTGTTGCTGGAACAGCCTCATGCGTGCAGACTGCGCCTTCTGTCTCTCTGCTCCTACTTCCTCATCTGCATGCGCTCCAAGCATTCCAGTGTCGCTGAGTCCAGCCCTGGACCCCTTCTCTTGCTTGCCTTCTGCTTCCCGTGGTCATTTCCCCGATGTCAAGGCTGGGGATGATCTAATCACTGCCGCTCTGACCCCTGCCCTGCATTCCAGACTCATCTAGCCAATTGCCCTCTTGAAAAACCTCCTGGATGGCTAGTGACATCTGTACTTGACATGCGCAAAGCTAAGCCCTTAACTGTGCACTGAAGCTTTTCCTCTTCCATCCTCCCCATCCCAGGAAATGGCAACTGAATCATTGTGCTTGTTCAGGGACTCGAGAGCCATAAGTCATTCTTGATTCTTCTCTTTCTAGAATGTTCCCAATCCAACCTGTGGATTGAGAGCCACCACCTCTCACCTGGGCTACTGCTGTGCCATGGCCTCCTATAAATCTCTCATCCACACTGTCCACCCTCCCCCCAACACACACCTATAGCCAGTTCTCAATATAGAGGCCAAAGTAATCCAGCTGCAAGATCAGTTCGATCATTTCATTCACCTCCTAGGATTTTTTGTGCATTTTGTTATAGTGTGTCTGTCGCACATGGCAAATACATTTTGTTGACTATTATGACCGCATTGAGATCTGTAAATTTAAATTTAGGGATTGTCCATTCCACTATGTGATTACTAATATCAGATTCCATTGATTCCTAAAGGCAAATGGCTGTGTGTGGAGCATGGCCACTGTGGTCCCAAGGGCGCTGAGGAGGTCTTCAGCTACAGAGCACCGGAGGTGCTGGGTTGCAGCACAATGTCCTCAGAAGAGCGACTTTTCATAACGGAGGCCATTGTCACTGTTTTATTTAGACAGTGAAACCCTTCCAATTTAACCAAATTTAAAAGAGAATCTCCCTATCTCCTTTTCTCCTAGGAAACATTTCTTGGCTATCTGAGCCCATCCCAGTGCTCATATTCTTTTTAAAAATTGACGTATAATTTACATATAGTGAAGTTTATCATTTTTAGTGTGTTATTCCGTGATTTCTGAAAAATGCCTATAGCCTGGGAACCATGATCACAACTTGATAAAAGCTTCTTTATTTATTTTTTTTTTTAGTAAAATTGGGATTACTGGGTCTACCCATGCAATAGAGAGGTCTACATTTCTCAGTATTCTTTTTTTTTTTTTAAGATTTTTTATTTATTATTTGTAGAGGTAGAGTCACAGTGAGAGGGAGAGACAAAGAGAGAGGTCTTCCATCTGCTGGTTCACTTCCCAAATGGCTGCAATGGTCCGAGCTGGGCTGATCCATAGCCAGGAGCCAGGAGCCTCCTCCAGGTCTCCCACACAGGTGCAGGGGCTCAAGCGCTTGGGCCATCTTCTACTGCTTTCCCAGGCCACAGCAGAGAGCTGGATTGGAAGAGGAGCAGCCAGGACTCGAATCAGCACCCATATGGGACGCCTGAATATATGCAGTACAGTTTCTCCCGTCTATGAGGTGATTCATTTTATGTGTCCACTTGACTGGGTTAAGGGATGCTCAGTAGCTGGCGAAACATTTCTGGGTGTGTCTATGATGGTGTTATTTCTGGGAGTGTCTGTGATGGTGTTTCCGGAAGAGAATAGCACGGCATCGGTGAACTCGGGAAGAAGAGGGCCGTCCCTGATGCGGTGGGTATCATCAAATCTGTCCGTCAGGGGCCGGGAAAGAGCAGAAAAGCCGAGGAAGAGCAGTGACTTTGCTCTTCTTTCTGAGCTGAAAATTCCATCCATTCTTGTCCTTGGATATCACTGCTCTCGGTTTTCCGACTTGGAGACAGGTCTTTCAACCTCCAAGTCCTATAACTCTCCATATGTGTGTATAAATATATACAAATATCTATTATCTATTATTATATCATTGCTGTATAATTATATATATAATGTATATTCATCTCCTATTGATTCTGTGTCTCTGGAGAACCCTGATGCACCTGACACTGATGTCAAAGCCCAAACCACTGTGCACCTTGGAGGGTCTTCTGTGTGTTTCAGTCAGCAGGAGTAGTGCTTTCTTAATTAGCAAAGTCATTGTTTGCTCCTGGTGGCTTTATTCAGAATAACCTTACAAGTACTTAAAAATAGTTTGCGGCCTTCCTTCTTAAGAAACATCAACATTTCCTTTGTTTGCACATTTTGATTTGCCTTATAAGCATTTTCCCACCGAGAGTGTGGAAGTCCAGCCTGCCTGAACATTATGGTGGCCTTGGAGTAGGTGAGGTCTTGCAGGGCTTTGTGGGTCTCTGTGCCTTGCCTAGATTAGGCTCAGGATTTCATCCAAGCTAACATGCTCCCTGCAACTTTTTATTTTTGTGTTTCCTTAAGTAACATAGTTCTTCAGGAATGCAGGAAGTACGGTATCTGTCGGGATTGGTTCCAAGACCTCCTGTGGGTACCAAAATCAGTGGATGTGTGAGTCCTTTGTATAAAATGGTATAGTGTGTGCATATAACTTACATACATGTTCAGGATATACACACTTGGTCATCGGCATGCTAAATGAACTCCTACTGGCTGATGAGAGCCGACTGTTCAGTTTTTAAGAATTTGGTGAGCTGCTTATAAAGCACAGTATCATTAAAGATTAAATTAGATGGGGCCGGCACTGTGGCATAACGGGTGAAGCTATCGCCTGCAGTGCCGGCATCCCATATGGGTGCCAGTTTGAGACCCGGCAGCTCCACTTCCAATCCAGCTCTCTTCTATGGCCTGGAAAAGTGGTAGAGGATTGGCCGGCGCCATGGTTTAACAGGCTAATCTTTGCGACGCCGGCACACCGGGTTCTAGTCCCGGTTGGGGCTCCGGATTCTATCCCGGTGGCCCCTCTTCCAGGCCAGCTCTCTGCTATGGCCCAGTCCCTGGGCCCTGCACCCGCATGGGAGACCAGGAGAAGCACCTGGCTCCTGGCTTCGGGTCAGCATGATGCGCTGGCCGCAGCGGCCATTGGAGGGTGAACCAACTGCAAAAAGGAAGACCTTTCTCTCTGTCTCTCTCTCTCACTATCCACTCTGCCTGTTTAAAAAAAAAAAAAGAAAGAAAGTGGTAGAGGATGGCCCATGTCCTTGGGCCCCTGCACCCACATGGGAGACCTGGAAGAAACTCCTGGCTTTGGATCGGTGCAGCTCTGGCCTTTGTGGCGAGCTGTGGAGTGGACCAGCAGATGGAGGACCTCTCTCTCTCTCTCTTTCTCTCTCTCTGCCTCTCTTTCTGTGTAACTCCAACTTTCAAATAGATAAATTAATTAAAAAAGTGGATCCTCTTTTAAAAAAGATTAAATTAAATTAAATACAATTAGATAAATTATATTAAGCACATAGGTAACAGATACTAAAAAACTTTTCACTTTCTAATTATTTTGTTATCATCATATTCTGTTTTTTGAAAAACCATTCATGTATTTGAAAGGTAGAGTTACAGAGAGAGAGCTAATCCATCTGCTGGCTCACTCCCCAAATGGCCACAACGGCCAGGCCTTGGCCAGGCCGAAGCCAGGAGTCTGAAGCTCTATCCGAGTCTCCCACGTGGGTAGCAGGGGCCCAAGCATTGGGACCTTCTTTTGCTGCTTTCCTAGGTGCGTGGAGCTACCAGACTCAAACTGTTGCTCATATGGGATACCAGTGTCACAGGCGGTGGCTTAACTCACTGTGCCACAACACCACCCCCACCATATTCTTTAAAAAAAAAAAAAAAAAATTTGAAAGGCACAGTGAGAGCATGTGTGTGAGAGGGAGGGAGATCTTCCATCCACTGGTTCTCTTCTCAAATGCCTGTAACATACAGGCTAGGCCAGGCAGAAGCCAGGAGTTTGGAGCTCTTTTCCGGGTCTCCTACTTGGGTGGCAGGGACTCAAGTACTCGAACTATGAGCTACTGTCTCCCAGGAAGTGCATTGGCAGGAAGCTGGGTCAGAGGCAGAGCAGCCAAGATTCAGGCCAGGCCCACCAATGAGGGATGCCGGCATTCCCAGCAGCAGCCTAACCTGCTGTGCCACAATGCCCACCCCTATTAGCATATTCTTGAGGTTATTACGTCTATTGCATCTAGATGGTAGAAACTCTGAAGAGTGGTGTGCTACTCACATCTCTCCCCAAATCTGTTTCAGTGACATGGCCCGGATGCTGGAAATCAGCCCTGTGGGAGGATTTTCTCCAGGGACGTTGTCAGGTGCTACCCCTTGAGCCTTTTCACTTGGAGAGCTGGCGACAAGCACACATCGCTGGCTTGGGTTAATGAAAAGCTGGAAGATATGGTACGTGTGATTAATCCTTGCCCTATGGGAAGCAGTTTCACTGCCTCGCTCCGTAAATAATTCGAGAATTCCGTCTCCATCATTCAGTTGCCTCGACATTGCTGAAGCAGGCAAAACAATAACACTTTCCTCTTAAAACTAACTATGTGGTTTATGAAAGGGCTTCAAAAAAGTACTTCGCTTCTACAGACATAAGGCATTGTCACAGAGACTCATACAGTCCCAGGTGAACAGTCAACAGATAGGAAGGCGCGTAGCTAGAAAACAACCAGTGCAGACTTTCTACTTCCGCTGTGCTCTTGACCTTGGCGAATGGCTAGAGGACAGGGGATGATACGTCTTTGGAACCTGGCCTTTGGGAGACCTCAGACACACTAAAGCTGTGTGAGTGGTTAAATTAATTCACGCCTAAAACTCAGGGTTATTAATAACCCTAGTTTTATGTTAAAGCTATTCATTTGTAGACATATTTTCACACTCAAAAAATGTGTGAACAAAATGTAAGTGGATTCATTTAGCACTCAATCCTGTGATTGGTTTTGTTGGAACAAAGTGCTATCTCCTTGTGCAGTTCTCTAGGCACTGTAAACTGTGAGTGTGGGACAGAGAGGGACAAAGACCACTCCTGATACCTTCTCACAGCACCGTTACAGACAGCCCTGTGTGGTCTGAACCCAGCTGTGGACACAGACCCTTGGGGAGCGGTAAAGTTATGGTGTCAAGTCACAAAGCTTTGCATATAGAATAAAGAATGCTTAAAAAAAAGATTTATTTATTTTGAGAGACAGAGCAACAGAGAGAGAGAGAGAGAGAGAGAGAGAGAGACTCTTCTACCCATTAGTTCACTCCCCAAATGCCCACAACAGCCAGGCTTGGGCGAATGGTTATTTTTTCAGATTCATCCAGGCACTGACATTATGCTGTGGTTGATCAGTCCCAACCCATCCCCAGGCCTCAGAGAAGACTCATACTGGGGCTATCTTGGGTCCATCTACAAACTACTAATTAGCTTTTCTGCTTAAGCAAAGACACCTCAAACTTTGGTTAAAACAACACATCTTTACATGTAATTGATTGTGATTGTGTGGATCTGATGGGTCAGTTCCATCCAGGCTGGATATTCTTAGAATGGTCTCATCTAGTACTTAGCGTGACGTCACCTGGGACAAAGGGACACTTGGCCGTGAACCTTTCTTCAGCCAGCAGACTGGCTGGGGCTAATTCACAGGCGATTGTTTCAAGCTTCCCCAGAGCAGCAAGAGAGCAAGCCCTGATGTGCAAGCAGTTTTACAACCTCTGCTTGTATCATGTTTGCTAAAGTTCCATTGGAAAAGCAAGTGACAGGTGCAGTCCAGAGTGAGAGTGGGAAGACAGAGCCCAGGAGCATAGATGGAAATTGTGGCCGTGATTACAAATTACCATACTCACCAGTTTTTTTTGTTTTGTTTTGTTTTTTTTTGTTTTTTTTTTTTTTTTTTTTTTTTTTTTGACAGGCAGAGTGGACAGTGAGAGAGAGACAGAGAGAAAGGTCTTCCTTTGCCATTGGTTCACCCTCCAATGGCCGCCGCGGCTGGCGCGCTGCGGCCGGCGCACTGCGCTGATCCGATGGCAGGAGCCAGGTGCTTCTCCTGGTCTCCCATGGGGTGCAGGGCCCAAGCACTTGGGCCATCCTCCACTGCACTCCCTGGCCACAGCAGAGAGCTGGCCTGGAAGAGGGGCAACCGGGACAGGATCAGTGCCCCGACTGGGACTAGAACCCGGGGTGCCGGCGCCGCAAGGCGGAGGATTAGCCCAGTGAGCCGCGGTGCCGGCCACTCACCAGTTTTTAAAGATGTTTGTTAGAGAGAGAGCAGACGTTTGACACAGCAGTAAAGATGCCTGAGCTCACGGCCGGCGTTGTGGTGTAGTGGGTTAAACTGCCACCTGTAGGGCTGGCATCCCTTATAGGCACTGATTTGAGTCCCTGCTGCTCCACTTTTGACCCAGCTCCCTGCTAATGGGCCTGAGAAGGCAGTGGAAGATGGCCCAAGTGCTTGGGCCTCTGCACCCGTGTGGGAGACTCAGAGGAAGCTCCTGGCTCCTGGCTCCTGGCTTCGGATCGGCCCAGCTTTGGCCATTGCAGCCATTTGGGGAGTGAAGGAAGGAAGTGGAAGGAAGACCTTTCTTTCTCTGTTTCTCCCTCTCACTGACTATAACTTTACCTCTCAAATAAATAAATAAAATCTTTAAAAAAATGACATTAGGGGATGAAATCCTACTTTTAGTTTCCTTTAGCGAGAAAAAACTATTGCTTGTTTTACCTAACAGTTTGGCTATGTAATTTTAACTTTTAAAGTAGCTACATTAAAAAAGTAAACAGAAACATAAAATTCATTTTTATTACATATTTTATTTAATCCAAGATACCAAATGTTGCTATTTCTGCATGTGAACAATGTAAAGAATTACAAGAGGGGTTAGCAAACCACCACCTTTGATGCTGATATCCCACATCAGAGTGCTGGTTCGAGTCCCGGCTGCTCCACTTCTGACCTAATTCCCTGTTAATGCTCCTGGGAAGGCAGCAGAAGATGGCCCAAGTACTGGGGCTCCTGCCCCCTGCATGGGAGACCCAAATGGAGTTCCAGGCTATTGGCTTGGCCTGGCCCAGCCCCTGGCTGTGTGACCATTTGGGAGAGTGAAATAGTGGATAGAAGACCCCTCTTTCTCTCTCTTATTCTCTCTCTCTGTCTGACACTTTGCCTGTCAAAGGAATACATAAATCTTTCTAAAAAGTTACAAGATATTTCACTTTAAAAAAAAAATACCCAGTCTCCCAAATCAGGTGTGTGTTTCACATCTACCGAACATCTGTATTTGGATTAGCTACATTTTAAGTGCAATGGCCACAAGTGGCTAGGGGCTGCCGCCTTGAACAACTCAACTTGAGAATACAGACTTTACTTCTCTATCGGCATGAAGGTAAATAGCTTCCCCAGGGTCACGAGGCTGGTGGGTGGCCAAGCCGGGAGTCAGCCCTAGGCTGGTCCGACCCAGAAGACTCTTTCCGGCACACCATGCATGGAAGAACCTTTGTTTCAGGCTCCACGTTGGAACTGTAGACCACTCCCCACTTCTCCAAGCCTGCTGGCTCTAGCACTCTCTCTGACTTCCAGGATCTTCAACAATGGGCCTTTGGCGTGGTGTTCATTCCCACTGTTCTCCATCTGCCCCGGTCTCCCCATCCCAGCACATGTAGCCCATGCTCACCTGGGGACAGAGGATGCATTTCGCTGCTGTCCTACCTACCTTGGGGGTGCGCTCCATCAACTCTGCTGTGGGTGTGCTCTTCTTTCTTTCCTGGTGGGGCTGTATCTCCAGGAAGATTGAGAGCTTCTCAGGAACAAGCGTTGTGGCCGTGACTTGCTGCATTTTTTTTAGAAGATTTATTTATTTATTTGAAAGTCAGAGTTACACAGAGAGAGGAGGCAGAGAGAGAGAGAGAGAGGTCTTCCATCCACTGGTCCACTCCCCCCAGATGGCTTCAACGGCTAGAGCTGCACCGACCCAAAGCCAGGAGCCAGGAGCTTCCTCCGGGTTTCCCATGTGGGTGCAGGGGCCCAAGGACTTGGGCCATCTTCTACTGCTATCCCAGGCCACAACAGAGAGCTGGATCAGAAGTGGAGCAGCCAAGACTCGAACCGGAACCCATATGGGATACCGGCGCTGCAGGCAGCGGCCTTACCCACTACACCACAGCACCGGCCCCTGATTTGCTGCATTTTGTACATATTTTTCATGCTGGAGGGAGCTCCGTAAGTCAACGACCTTTCTGAGCTGACCTTGGAGGAAGGACCAAGACTGCTCAGGAGAAGGATCTAATGGGCACAAGGGACATAAGCCTGGGGACATTAAGTGATGGGCTCCAAGACACTTTTCTCGCCTGAAAGGGAAGGCAGGCTGGCTGCCATTGGACTGTTCTGGGGGCACAGGGGGCCAGGTACTTCAGAGACCCCCAGCGGGTGGAAGAATGGATCAACTGCGCCTCCAAGTGAATTCCAGCCCCAAGCAAAAAGGGAGCAGAAGATTGTCCACCGCTCACAAAACCGCTGCATGCCGTTTGCAAACATGAAAGCAAACCTTGAATGCGAGCTTGGCGGCAGAGTGCACATGGTATTAATGATTGACAGCTGTAAGAAGCAGTAAAAACTGATCAGTCTCTACTTGTTCTCCAACATTACCCTGTTTTTCTATCTGAAGAGAGTATATTTTTTTTAATATATTTTTTTTTTGACAGGCAGAGTGGACAGTGAGAGAGAGACAGAGAGAAAGGTCTTCCTTTTTGCCGTTGGTTCACCTTCCAATGGCCGCCGCGGTAGGCGCGCTGCGGCCGGCGCACCGCGCTGATCCAATGGTAGGAGCCAGGTGCTTCTCCTGGTCTCCCATGCGGGTGCAGGGCCCAATATTTTCCAACTTCTTTTGTGTTCCCTGGTGGATAAAAACAAAACAGCAAGCTACTTGTTTCTGACTGAGTCTCTCCAACACGCGGCCTGCGTCTCTGCTTGCGGAATATATTTTTAAGCTTTTTGTTTGTCTTCCTCTGCCGAAACGCTGGGGCAGTCTTGGCTCTCGAGTCTTCCCTTCCCGTGTAGCCGAGCTGATTGCGATGCCATATGCAGTGGAAACAATCGGGTTCACGGGTGCCGGTGCAGGTCGCTCTCGGAGCTGTGGTTGTTTACGTTTCTCATTTCCTCGTGGGAAATCTTGGACTGTGTCACACACCGACCTGGCAGACCCGCACTTGGCGAGCGCCACAGTTTTGTTAGCAGACATGCTGCACCCTGCTCAGCCGCCTCTGGCAAGAAGCAGCGGGTTTTATAGTTTCCTCTGAAGGGCCGAACTCCTGGTGCTTCTACCGGGGCCCCAGCTGCTGCTCCCAGGCACCTCCATCCCCGCGCGCATCCGAGGCTCAGCCCGCTCCCCCCCCCCCCCCCCCCCCCGTCCGGGTGCTCCAATCCAGGAATGGCGTTCCTCAGGCCAAGGGGATTGGTTCAGGGGTGAGCACGTGACCAGATTCTGGCCAGTGAGATAAAACCGACGGTTTCTTAGGAGTTTCAGGGTAAAAGGATTCTTTTTTTTTTTTTTTTTTTTTTTTTTTAATGCATAAGGATTTTTATTGAGGCCGTGTTTGCATGGTACATATTGACAGCAGACAAAATTATACTACATTCATTTATATGAACAGGGATTAAAAGCGATGATTATGGAGACAGAGTAACACCATGCAAACATAACCATCTATAAAATTAAACTGAAAAAAATACCAAAATGCTCATATGCTTTGGTTGCAAATATGAAAATAATGTGAATAAAACAAATTATGCTAACAGAGGAAGGCCGTGAGATTAAACTTCATTTTTCAAATGCTTTATGTTTATTGTTACCATTTAATAAAAGCAAACATTTGTTCTGAAAAGACAGTTTTCAAATAAAATGTATGTGTTCTTTTGTTCCCTCTTGGAATATTTGGTCCCTATGTATGCCAGCCACCATGCATTCTGGTAGCTAGTAAGTCCAAGATGTCTTCAAGACCTAAATGTGGAGCAGAGAGAGGGGAGATATTCCTACTAACAGTGCAAAGTAAGATGTCCTAAGTACTGCAGGGGAGGAACAAAATTCAAAACTAATCTGAGTCTTAAATAAATAATTTCTAGTCTCCTATAACAGGATATTCTGTTGCCTCCAACACATTGTTAATATGGGGAGGTACATTAGAGTGGTTAGTATCATGCCAAGTGACAAATGCAGATGTTACTGGCTGGGTGGCTGTTTTGGGTGCCTCTTTCTTTCTTTCTTTCTTTCTTTCTTTCTTTCTTTCTTTCTTTCTTTCTTTCTTTCTCTTCTTGCCTTCCTTTCTTTCCTCCCTCCCTCCCTTCCTCCCTTCCTCCCTTCTTGCTTTCTTTTTAGGACTCCTGTTCTTACAGGTGGTATCACAGGCAGAGATGGTCTGTCTTCCTGTGGCCATTGCTATGGCAAGATTGCCAGCCCAGGAAATGCTGCGGCCACTTTGTCATCAGCCTGAGTCCCCAGCCAGTGCATACAACAGGGAAGGCCCAAGCAAGCCGGAGAGGCTGTTTGGAGGCCAATGGACCCATGCCTGACGGGTGCCTGGCATCTGGGCTTTTTCAGTGAAATGAGCCACAGCATCCCCTTTGAGGTATGTGCTACTTGAGATGGGGTTTTCTGTTAATCACAGCACCAAGCGCGGTGGCCATTACAGACTGTGCTAGCAAAGTAACAGGGGTCACACACTGAGAGCTCCACCGCAGCAGCCAGAAACATAAATATTTCATAGTGAAAATGAAATGGAGAGCCTGCATGTAGTGGAGTTCTCCCTCCTACAAGCTTCCAAAAGAGAAAAAAATTCAGAGGGTCCTGACAAGGCTTAAAAGCAGCCGAGCTGGAATTCCTACCAGGCTTATAAACAGCAGATAGCAAAACAGATGCCCCACTTGGCCAGGTTCCCTTAGACCAAGCCCCCTGGGTAGCCTGGTACCAGAACCTAGCTTCACCCACTCTTTCCAACTGTGCCCAAGGCCTCCTAGTCTTTTGCTATAGCTCTTATGAAACACTGGAACTGAAAACCGTCCTGTATATCTTCTTGTGTTTCTGTATACACAGACCATGTCTGGAGAACCTTGCCAATGTTGCTTGAAGCAGCTCCGTGCTTCTCTCTGGAGCTATGGTTGGGAAGGTGAGCCCTCACGTTGACTGGGCATTAGCATGGCACTCTGACACACATAATGTGTCACAGTAATGATAAACCCTATCTGGACTTCATTCTTACCCTCCAAGACATTTGGCAAGATGCTTCCCTAAACAGAGTTCTCCTGCCAAGAATACTAGTGGCAACTGTCAGGCAATTTCCCAGCTCCCAATGAGTGAGCAGGTGGATGGTCTCCATTGGCAGATGACACCAAATTGTTGCTATATCCACTGCTACCCTCTGGAAACATCTGGCAGCCCTGGGCGAGGAGCCAGCACCTTTATCTTTAAGTGGGCTCTGAACCTTCCAAAGCTCAATGATTAGAATGGAATATTTTCAAAGCCTTTCTCAATATTCAACGACGAGTAGTCCACCATTAGTTACCATACCTGGTTATTGGGGGACATTGGAAAGCACTGGTAAAATGACCATGGCAGGGTGATACTTGCTGTTATTTAACCCTAACGTTTCTCCTTGGAAACTGGCAATCTTCGAAGGGCAACACACACATAGGACTTCCGAAAACAGTTACTGCAGCACGCCTGAGATGGCTTCATCCCTGAAACCCGAGTGAAGTTCCAGATGAGAGAGAAAGCAGAAAGGTTTTCTTAGGTGTGCGGTGATGGGACTGCATCCGGCACATCCTGGGAAGAGTCAGTTGACCAGTCTAGCCCGAGGGAAGGACAAGGGGACTTCTTTTCTGAAAGGAAGCCCAAGCTAAAATGTTCAGGTTTGAGTTCAAGTTCGCAGGCATAAAAGGCCCTTGATCCCTGATGGAGCGAGTTGGAGGTGAGAGAGCGTTGGAGGTGAGAGAGAGGGAAAGGCAATGAAGCAGGAGAGATGTGAGAAGAGCCAGGGCTGGACCACAGATCTGGGCCCTGCCACCTCTCATCTTGATGGGACTGCTCCCGAGTTTGGGGTGCAGTGCACCCAAGGTGAGGTGCATAAATCATAAATGCAGCTTATGTCACTCTGGCTGGTCAGGCAGGACAGTGGGATCCAGTTCTGGCCAATGAGACTCAAGGATTCTTCCTGATAAAAGAAACCCTTCCAAGGCCAAGGCTGTGTGATCCCCTCTGCTTGTGAGCCTGTTGTGGGGCGGGGGGGGGGGGGGGGGGGGGGGCATAGGCTCCTTGCGGAGGGGCTGGGTGGGAGGGCGCCCACTTGGACAGATGCTGATGACGCAGCAAAAGACGGTGGGGACTTTTGGCCATCGGCGACCCCGCTGATGTGCGGGAGCCTGCCCGGACTCATCCAGCCCACCCTCCCTGTTGCACCTGTGTCTGTGAAGCGTCTTGACTAAGCCACGGCCTGGTGTCTCAGGGCTTTCAGGGGAAGGGATCTTAGCTGACACAGATGTAAGTATAAATCCTCTAGAGAATGGCTGTGACGGGAGAGACGGACCAGACACAGCTCTGCTACACAGAGCTTCATACAGAGTTGGTTTGCATCACACACCTAAGCAGCCTCCCTCCTCCAGGCAGCCCCGTGTGTTTTCCAGAAAGCCTGCGTTCCAGAGGTCAGAGAGATCTGTTTCCCTTGGGCGCTACGGGAGGGTGATTATTTCTCTAAAGTGCTTGGCTGCCTGTGGCTAAAACATAGTCCCTTTGCATGAGACTGCTGGCTAAGTGAGGCCTCCCCTGCCTCTCTGAGCCTCCTTGCAGGGAAGGGCTGATGGAGCCCCTAGGGACCATGGCCTCCTCCCCTCCCCCGCTCCCCGGCAGAGGCCACAGGCTGGAGCGCTGACGCCCAGGGTCAGGAGAACACGGCCTGAGCTTTGACAGAGGTAAGCAGTGTCCGATTCCTCCTGACGGCAGGAGGGGGAGGTGACAGCCACGAAGGCTGTATCTGTTCCACTGGGCAACTAATGCCACTGTTTTTCTTGAAACAACGTTTTCCTTTCAGCCGTAGCCCCCATCTTGACAGGACATACTAATGACCACTAATGGATGCATTCTGTTAATAAACGAAGAGGCACAGGAAAATGGCCAGATATTTAACAGAGTCCCACATGTCTTATCTGAGGCTATAATGGCCCTATCAAGTGACCTGAGTGAAAGAAATGTGACTCTCCAGAGGTTAAAGGAATCTATTTTGCCTTTGTGCGATGCATAGTCCCTGCTAGGAAGAACAGTAATTCATCCGTCTATGCTAGCAAATGCTTACAGGGAGTTGAATCTCAAGTTAAATGATGCATTACCCATTGGTGGCAAAGAAAATATGAAACGGATACCTCTGAGCCCAGTGGCTCATGTAAGTGGCTTCTTCCTGGACCACACAGCTTAAAGCTTGGTCGAATAGCTGGCTCTTGGGATTTTCCGCCGAGTAACCAAAGAGCCTGTGTCACTTGTCATTATTTCTGTGAATTCTTTTTTTTTTTTTTTCCACTATCTTCCGCAGATGCATTTGTGTGATCGGTGATTTTATTCTGTTCGTGAAAATGTTTCTCAAGATTCGAACAATTCCTAGTATTCTACTCTTGGGGACACTTCTTAAAATACATAAAGGATTCCCAGTAAGTCACTAAGAAAAGGACAACCTAAGAGAAAGTAGATGCAGGGACCGAAGGAGGAAGTCAGAGGAGAGGAAGTGGCCGATAGTCGTATGAGCTATCTGTCAGTACAGCACTGCTGGTGACTTCAGCTGCCCATTTAATCGCTGTAACAATGCTCCACTGGAGGGTGTGCTGCCATTTCATTCATTTCATGAGACCAGGGACCTGAGTCCATATTTACAAGCTCAGCAAACAAGTCAAATTATAAAATACACCATGTAAGGGTGCAGACACACCTGACAGAGCCACCAAAACAGAGCAAAGCCACCACCTGAGTGCCGCATCCCATAGGGGCGCCGGTTCAAGTCCCTGCTGCTCCACTTCCCATCCAGCTCTCTGCTGTGGCCTGGGAAAGCAGTAGAGGATGGCCCAGGTCCTTGGGTCCCTGCACCCATGTGGGAGACTTGGAAGAAGTTCCTGGCTCCTGGCTTTGGGTCAGCACAGCTCCAGCTGTTGCTGCCAGTTGGCGAGTGAACCAACAGATAAAAGACCTCTCTCTCTCTTTCTTTCCAAACAACAGTCAATTATTGCCCATGGTGCTCTGCATCCAGACTTCAGGTGGAGAGGGTTGGCCCCCTCATGTGTCTGTACGTGGCTGGCCGGGTAGGTGGAGGCTCAAGGATGACCTCACCCTCAAGGCTGGGACCCTGTGCTGTGTGTTGGCTGGGGCACCTCAGACTTTGTGCAGGTGGCCTCTCTCTGTACGTGGTGTATCTTCGTCTAGGTCCCCTTTTCCTCACGTAACCTTTACCTCCAATCACATAACTTGGGGTTCTTTCTGGTTTTCCTTTAATTTTTTTTTTATTTGGGAGGCAGAGAGACAGAAAGAGCTCCTGTCTGCTGGTTCACTATCCATAGGCCTGTGATAAGTTGGGCTGGGCGGGAGTCAGGCACTGAAAACTCCATCCACGTCTCCCATGTGGGTGGCATAAATATAACTACTTGAGCCATCACCACTGCCTCCCAGGGTCTGCATTAGCAGGAAACTGGAGTCAGGAGCCAGACTGGAACCCAGTCACTCTGATGTGGGATGTGGGGCATTTTAACCAGCTTCTTAACTGTGAGGCTAAATGCCTGTTCCCAGCCTGGAATTCTTTAGAAGGAGAAGCATCCACACAATACCTGTGTGATTAAAACTAGATGGCAATGAAACATTAACCAAGGTCTGCTCTGTGGTCATGTACTTTTAGGAAGTCTTGGATTTCCTCTTGGAGATTCCCAATGCCAAAAGGAAGAAAAAGAAAAAGGAAGGAAGAGAGAAACTTGCTGAAGGCTTTGAGAGTTCTTGCAAGGAGCAAAGACGGACTTCGGACTTCATGGTGACGGGAGCCAGAGAGAGAAGCAGAGGTGGTGTGTCTTGCCCTAACCAAACAAGGACTGGCTTACAGAAAGCTGGAAGACCTTGGCCTGCCTAATGATAGCCTCCCCATCATCTTAACTCTGTCACTCCTGCCCCCATCAGCGTCACCGGGTCACGGCAGGTGGCTCTGTCCAGGCCTGCACACATCTGCCGCCTGCAAGAGGTAGCTGTCCTGCCAGGCTCAGGTTACCTGTGCTGCTGGCCCTCCCCATTGCCCTGCTGGTGACCTTGGCTTCAATTAACTCACTGTCTTGGTTCCTGCCCGTTGTTTGCTTCCCCCTTTGTGACCCGCCTTGATCAATCCTCCTCAGCCAGCCGGGCTAACTTTCTTCTTTCTTTTACTTTGGAAGTTAATGCATGGTAGTTGTAATGATATCAGAAAGTGAAGAAAGCCTCCTGCGTCTAGTCCACTCCCACGAGCCCTCTTTCAACAATTCAGCCTAGAGGATTTCGCCATGTTGCTATGAACCCACGTGCGCATGTCTGTTTGCACAAAGTGGGCATCAACACATCCCTATAGTTCTGTGATTTCTTTTTTCATTTAATATCATGTAAAGTACATCTTTCCACGCCAGTACAGAGAGACTGGTGTCACTTTATGTATTTCAGAGACAGACAGAGAAGTCCTGTCCTAAATGCCTGTGGTAGCCGGGACTGGGCCAGGCTGGAGCGCAATCCAGGTCTCCCACATGGGGGACGGGAACCCAGTGACTTCTACCGTCATTGCTGCCTCCCAGGAGACAGGAACGGGAGCCGGGACTTGAACCCAGGCACTCTGTTGTGAGATGTATCTTAACCACCCGGCCAAAAGCCCGCCCTCGTTGTCACTCTTTGTAACAGAGGCAGAATTCCAAAGTTGATTGAGTCAGCTCTTTTCCTCCTGGGAGCAGTGTGGAGGGGTCCCGCGTGCCCGGGACTCTGTGCCTCCATGCCAGCGGGTGTCCCGAGGGACCTTTCCCCATGGGCAAGTGCTCGGTTCCAGGAAGTGTGTGGCCTCTGCTGTCACCTCCTTACTGACCCAGACCAGGCCATGCTCGGTCCAGGTTTCTCCTGAGAGAGCCAGTCCCTTCTCACCCATCTCTGAGGCCCTGCCTCGCCTGCCTGGGTCGATCGTATTGGTTGATCATCAAGACTCAATTGCAGCACTTACCCTGTTGCGTTATAATTATTTTTCTGCTTGTGTAGTTTTCCCACTAGACTAGAACTTTCCAAAAGCATCATCAGTGTCTGGCACCCAGTAAGTGAATAAGTGAACGAATTCATTACCAAACACCATTGCTCTCAGGCTGTGCGCTGAACACTGGTGCTGCGTACATACAGCTGCGAACCAAGCCCAGTGCCCTGCTCTCAAGCGGGCAGAGACAGTCAACCAACAGATCATCGTAAATAATTGGTAAGTGTGAGAAGGAAAAGCAAGGCAGGGTATGGCAGAGCTGGGGAAAGCTGCGGTCCGCGGTGGCTGATATTTGTGCATAGACCTAAGAGGCGGAGGTCTGAGCTAGCTGGTTGTCTGGGAGGAGATTCTTGGCATGAACGCAGGCCTCAGTGGAAGCTGGATGGAGGGGCCTCCGTGCCCTGCTAGGAGAGGACGGACGTGGGGTGTGTGTTGTGGTGCAGCACGTTAAGCTACCGCTTGGGATTCGGGCATCCCATGTTGGAGTGCGAGTTTGAGTCCTGGCTACTCTGCTTCGGACTCAACTTCCTGCTAATACTCCTGGGAAGGCAGCAGATGATGGCTCAAGTACCTGGAGCCCTGCTACCCTTTGTGGGACCCCTGAGTGGAGTTCTTGGTTGCTGGCTTTGGCCTGGCCCAGGCCTGGCTGTTGCGGCCATTTGGAAAGTGAACCAGCAGATGGAAGATCTCTGTCTCTCCCTCTCTCTCTGTCACTCTGCCTTTCAAACCAATCCATCAATCTTTTAAAAAGAGAGAAAGGACATATGAAGAGATTCTCCAAAGGCCAGAAGAATCTGAAACAAAGTTAACGTGAGTCACAGCTTGGCTGTGTCCCAAAGCAGGCGCGGGCTGGGATCAGGGGGTGCCCGTGTGACCAACACTCACGCAATGGAAGACAGCAGGCAGCAGGTGGCGGAGAAGAAAGGAAGGCTGTGGCCTGGTCCCAGTGGGGGTGTCGTCCCTCCCAGCTCCGTGTCTGTCACAGAGAGACACGGTGGCCATAGCATGAGGTGGCACAGCAGGCTGCCCTGGGCAGTCCTGGGGCCCAGGTGCTGGACGGAAGCTCTGAGTCGCCCATGGGAGAAGCCCAGCCTGTGGCCCTGTAAGGGAAGGCCCGCTGCTCGCCCAGCTGCCCGAGGCACAGAGAGCCACCTTGCTCCAGACCACGCCCCTCCTGAAGCAGCTGGGTGCTGGTGGTCCAGGGGCAGGTGGACACAGGTGGGCGGTGCTACAGACTGGGCTGAGAGAGGCTGAGTCCGAGCTGCATCTCGGGGCAGCTCCCTTCCCTGGGGGGTGACCCTCAAAGCCATCTTGCCCTCCAGTCTACATCAGGTGTGTGCTTTTAGAGGCCCCAACCTGCCCTCTGGTCTCTGGCCTCTGCCCTCTGCCCTTCCAGCTTGGGTCTCACTGGCCGCTGAATTCCCCCATCAACGGGGTGATCAGTTCACTGTGTTCAATCCCCCTGTATAAATAGGGAAAGTCAGTTTGGTCTCCCCTCTCCCCGCCCCAACTCTCAATGTCTCGGTGACTCCAGCTGAGTCTCGCGAGGCACCAGGGAACCCCAGCTGGCCCTGGCTTCTTTAGACTGGCCTGCCCCTTCCTCCAAGGTCTCTGGTCGGGCTCTGAGGCTGACCGGTGTCTGTGGCGCACACTTCCCTGGACTTGCCCAGAGGACGGTCCTGCTAGGGGTGAGTCACGACAGGACTGAGGACATGCAAATAGAGGAGGTATACACCCGGGGACGGACGGTGCAGGGTCGGGAGGGCTCTGGACGGTTAAGACAGGAGGCTGGCACTGCGCTTGGCCAGAGACCAGCGGTAGAGAGGTCAGAATACAACCAGGAGCCCAGTCAACACTTGTTTGTTTTTAACAGAGGGCATTTCATGGAAATAACTCTTAGGGAAGCAGCTGAAAAGGCAAACTTGTTCCTGCCGAGTAGCGACTGTTAGAAAGCGGCCATAGGACCCCCAGGGCTGGGGGCACAAAGGGGAGAGGCTGGAATGATGGAAACACAGGGCTCAGAGGCGTGTCTGGGGCAGGCAGCCAGGCCTCCCAGCAGCACCTGAGGCTGGCTGTACGTTTGCTGAGGACAGGGAGAGTGGGCCCCACTGCCTCCCTGCCTGCAGTGCCCTGGCCATCAGCACGCTTGCTCGACAACAGGCTCACAAAGCTGGGTACAGAGGGGCAGGTTCGGGGTGCAGCCTTCACTGAGGGGAGGTGGCTACACAAAGGCTCTAAAACATGGAAATGGGGTCGCAGGGAGCCTTTTTTTATTTTAAAGATTTATTTATTTGAAAGAGTTACAGACAGGGAGAGACAGAGAGAGGGAGAGAGAGAGAGAGAGAGAATGAATCTTCCATCCGCTGGTTCACTGTCCAAATGGCTGAAATGGCCAGTGCTGGGCCAGGCCAAAGCCAGGAGCCAGGAGCTTCCTCCAAGTCCCCCACATGAGTGCAGGGGCCCAAGGACTTGGACCATCCTCCACTGCTTTCCCAGGCCGTTAGCAATGGAGCAGCTGGGACCTGAGCTGCCACCCATATGGGATGCCAGCACTGCAGACGGCGGCTTAACCAGTTATGCCACAGTGCCGGCCCCACTGGGAACCATTTTCAAGGCCGCTGATCATGGTGGCCTCTCTCACTCTCTCACAAGGTGACCGTAGCTGCACTAAACCTTTTAGATGGCTGTCCTGCTCCAGTGACAAACTGGGAAGGCTCAATTGTTGGCTCTGCTGTTCTGATCAAATTACGCTTTGTAACAAAGTTCATTTAAGGCACAGACAATGATTTGCATGAGTATGATGGCGCCGGGTGGCAATTAGGCATCCCTGTGGTAGAAGGTTCCAGAAATGACTGTAATTACTTTACTGCCGCCCAGCCAAACCCTGTTGGCTGCTCCCTCCTATTTGGGTTGCCAGCATCCATCACTGGCCTCTGCTGGCTGTCTCCACTCACCCATCGCCCCACGGGCAAACTCTGCCACTCATGGGAGCTGAGTCTCAGGGCTTAGACGGCACCGGCATTGGGGGGTGGGGTGGGAGGCTTTGCCTCTGCCTCCTCCTTCCCAGGGATTTTCATTTCTCCCATCCTTACACGGAAACTCCCACGAGCAGCAGCGGGCTTAAGACAGCAGCCACGGGAGGAGGAGGATGAAGAGGCTGGGAGTGGAAAGGGCGGTGCTGACGTCGCAAGGCCCAGTGAGGCAGCTCCCATGGCTAGCATTCTGGAAGAGTCCACTGGAATTCCGGAAGAAGGAAGGAGGTTAGATCTAAAACCCTTAGACTGCCCTCACCAGCTGCAGATCACACAGCGGGTAATGTTAGCAGGAAATAAAGTCTTTAAACTTTCTTTATTAAGCAAAAGGGATATTATTTATTATGATGACCAACAATTCTTTCTTTCTTTTAAATATTTATTTAGTTATTTGAAAGGCAGAGTTACACAGAGAGAAGGAGAGGCAGAGAGAGAGAGAGAGAGAGAGAGAAAGAGAGAGTCTTCCATCTGCTGGCTCATTCCCCAACTGGCCACAACAGCTGGAGCTGTGCCGAATTGAAGCCAGGAGCCAAGTGCTTCTTCCGGGTCTCCCACGTGAGTGCAGGGCCCAAGGACTTGGGCCATCTTGTACTGCTGGATCTGAAGTAGGGCAGCTGGGTCTTGAACCAGCGTCCATAGGGTATGCCGGCACTGCAGGCGGCGGCTTTTACCCACTATGCCACAGCACCAGCCCCAACAATTATTTCTTTAATAATAAAGACAAATGGCTTCTGAATATTTCTAGTCCCAATCCCTGACATCCACTTCAAAATTATTTTTAATTTAAAATTTTTTATTTTAAAAGTTTTTATTTTTGTTGATTCTTATAATTTTGTTAAGACATTTTGCCACATTCACTTCCAATGTAGATATTGCTATAGAAGGGCAGAGAGTTTTAATATCAGAGCAAAGGATTTAAACTTTCAAGAACAAAAATGTCAATGTGCAGTGAAGCAGGAGAGCATGCCGGGAGGGAATGAGCTTCCGTTGCCAGGGACCTGCTGGGAGATTCTTCCTGCCTGAGGAGGGGGAGAGTAGGGCACTCAGCAGAGGCAGTGGAGGGGGCGGGGGAAGAGGAACTGGGGAACTAGAGGCCTTCTGGGAACGGTTGCCAGACAAAACACAGGAAATCCAGTTAAATTAAAAAAAAATTTGGGGGGGGGGGGCAGGCACTGTGGCATAGCAGGTAAGCTGCTGCCTGCAGTGCCGGCATCCCATATAGGTGTTCGAGTCTCGATTCCTCCACTTCTGATCCTACTATCTGCTATGGCCTGGGAAAGCAGTGGAAGATGGCCCAAGTCCTTGGGCCCCTGCACCTGGTGGGAGACCCAGAAGAAGCTCCTGGCTCCTGGCTTCGGCACAGCTCCAGCTGTTGTGGCCAACTAGGGAGTGAAACAGCAGATGGAAGATCTCTCTCTCTCTCTCTCTCTCTCTCTCTGTCTACCTAACCTTCTCTCTCTGTGTAACTCTGACTTTCAAATAAATAAATAAATCTTTAAAAATTTTTTTTAAATTTATATGAGACAGAGAGTGAGCTCCCATCTGCTGGTTCGCTCTGCAAATGCCCACTATGACCTGGGCTGGGCCAGGGCTGGAGCTGCAAGCTAGGAGCTCCATGCAGGAGACCCAACCACCAGCACCATCACCTGCTGCCTCCCAGGGTCTGCACTGGCTGGCAGCGGGAGTGAGAAGCTGCTGCTGCTGCTGCTGCTGGGAATCCAGCTTAGGTACTCAGGTGTGGGTGCACAGGCACTTACACTGGTGTCTCAGATTTATTTTTTGAAGATTTATTTGAAAATCATAGTTACACAGAGAGAAGGAAAGGCAGAGAGAGACAGAGAGGTCTTCTATCTGATGGTTCACTCCCCAGTTGGCCGCAATGGCCCGAGCTGTGATGATCTGAAGCCAGGAGCCAGGAGCCTCCTCAGGGTCTCCCACCCAGGTACAGGAGCCCAAGGACTTGGGCCATCTTCTACTGCTTTCCCAGGCCATAGCAGAGGGCTGGATTGGAAATGGAACAGCGGGGACTTGAACCAGCACCCATATGGGATGCAGACTGGGACTTTATCCTGCTATGCCACAGCACCGGCCCCGGAATTGTCAGATTTAACAAATGCTAACATGGGATTCTCCATTAAATCTGAATTGCAGTTAAACAGGGAAAGATGTTTTAGTGTAAGTACATCCCATGCAATACTTGGGACCTGTTGTATTAAATATTGTTGTTTTTCTGCCTTTCAACTTAACTGAGAGTCCTGTTTATTTGCTAAATCTGTCATTCCAATACACGGTCTTCCTCTCTCAATCTTCTTCTTCAATCTTCTTCTTCTTCTTCTTCTTCTTCTTCTTCTTCTTCTTCTTCTTCTTCTCCTTCTCCTTCTAAGATTTATTGATTTATTTGAAAGAGAGAGAGAGAGATGGAGATCTTCCATCTGCTGCTTAACTCCCCAAATGGCTACAATGGCTGGAGCTGGGCCAGTCCAAAGCCAGGAGCCAGGAGCCTCATCCTGGTCTTCTCTCTTAGCAGGGAGCTGGATCAGAAGTGGAGGCACAGGTCTGGAGCCGGCACCTATGTGGGCTGCCGGAGTGCAGACAGCTTTACCCACTGTGCCATAGCGCCAGCCCCACCCTGCCACTCTCCCACTGCAACTTGTTTTACCATGTCTGAGGACCGCACTGCTGTGGGGCCAACAGGGCTTCCTGCCCTCTCTGATGGCCTTGCTCCTGACATCAGTCCCGACCTCCCCTGCTGCTTTCAGCCCTTGTCCCCTGCTCCAAAGCCCGAGTGCCACCAGCCCCGGGAAGTCACAAGGGGACAACCTAGCACTGGGGTGCTTCTGCCCCTCCCCAACATGATTAAGGACACTGGGCTGAGTGCCCTGTCTTGCAAGTCACTAAGCACCCAAGATGCCGGTGTGTGTAGATCCTGCGTGGTAGACAGGTTTTGAGACTAGAGCGATGCTCTGGGTCTGGCTTAAACATTTGTGTTAGGTGGACTTTAGCTTGCTGCTCGGTGGGCAGCCTGGAAGGGTAGTTGGAAATCTCCCCTGTAGGTCTTCCTCCCAGATTGCTTCTGCAGTTTTCGCAGTATCGCGGATCCTATTGTGGTGATGCAAGACTTTTAATTCACAAAGTACATGGACCATGAGAAATGGTCACTCTTTTATTTCAGGAAAGGAAAACAAAATTGAGTCTCCAAGGTTTCTATTAAACCAGGGAAAAATCAGGTTCCATTAAGTGCTAATCTCTTCCTCTATTTGCTGTCTCTCCTTCTGTCTAATTGCAGAGTGGGTGGACCGTGCGGGCTGCTGGGAAAAGGCCATTTTCTTTTGCCAGTTGTCCAAACAATGGAGATTTCCTAGATTCTCTACTGCAGTTTCTCAAAGTTAATAGACATAATGCTGACTTTTCAAAAGCAAGCCGTTACAAGGGGCTAAAAGATGTCATAGAGAAAAATGCTCACCTTCAATCTCTCCAGGGTAGGCAGAAAAAATTCTTCCTATGAAGAAATGAGCAACAACGATAAAAATGCTTGTCTCCAGCCCGCGGTCTCATCTGCGGGTTGCTAGGTCCGAGATGCGACCTGAGGCAGATGCAATAGGAGCAGCAGGCAGGGCTTGGTCCATGGCACTGCAGTCCAGTGTTGCACCCAACGGTTTCCTCTCTCTCCTCTTCCCCGGCTCTGCTTCAGCAACCAGAGCAGCTGAGGGCCCTCCAGAAACTCGAGCTGTTCCTCCCCTCCATGCCCTCCCCTCACTGTCCCTAATGCTCAACTGTCCCCAGTCCGCCTCCCTGGCTTTAGCATTCCGCTTGGGAAATGCCTCCTCCAGGCAGCCCCTCACCCTGACCCTACCCTGTTGTATTATGTGTCTTTCCCATGAGTTCTGCAAGAATCTCTGCCGAGCTCCATCACTGCACGCGTCGCATATAGAGCACGTGTTGGTTTTGGTCTCTGAGCTCTGAGATTCATCATTGTCTACCTGGCTGGCACAGTGCCTGGTCCCCATCAGGCAGATAGGTATTCGTGGGGGCTGTTTGGAAGATTTCCAAATGCCTGTTGCATATCATACAGTTACTGGGGGGAAGCAACTCCTGGCAAAAATGACCACTTGCGTTGTCCCTGGCTGGAGTTTATCGACCTTGTCTGATGATCCCAATGTTTTTCCAGGAGAAGCAGAAGATATAATTGGTTGTTGGTATGTGCTTGTCCTTTTTTTAAAAAGTGCAAATTATCACATAACTGCAGTTTTGTAGACTTAGGGGGAGGAAAGGTGGGAAGAATTAAGTATGATCCCCAGCTAAGTGTCATGTGAGAAAAAAACACAATGTTTCTTTGGTGGTAAAAAAGGTACCAACTTTACCTCGTTGTTCATTCGGTTATTCAAACTTATTGTGGACTACTACGTGCCAGGCTTTGCTTTAAATGTTCACTTATATTTATTTGCCATCTACTTAAAAGGTAGAGTTAACAGACACAGAGATGGTCAGAGAGAGAGAGAGAGAGAGAGAGAGAGAGAGAGGTCCCATCTGTTGATTTAGTCCCCAAATGCCCACAACAGCCAGGGCTGGGCCAGGCTGATGCCAGGAACCAGGAACTGCATCTGGGTCTCCTGTGTGGGTGGCAGGGGCCCAAGAACACAAGTCATTATCTGCTGCCTCCCAGGATGCATCAGCAGGAAGCTGGATTGGAAATGGCGTAGCTGGGACCCCAGCTGGCACCCTGGCATGGGAGGTGGCACCCTAAGCAGGCACTTAACCCTCTGCACCACAGTGCCTGCCTGCAGCCATTGTTTTAAGAGCCCCAGAAATAGTAGTGGGTGAGGGACGGCCTTCCTGGTGTTTTTCCTTCTATGGGGGAGATGGAGACAAAGCAATAAATACAACCATGTGTCACCAGGTCATTTCGTCATTGGACGAACATCTTCATGTGTAGAAACCCAGGCGGTATGGTCTGCTACACACCTAGGCTGTACGGTATGTTGATGGATAATGAGCAGAACCTCTGCCCACTGTTCTCAAGGGCAGGGCAGCTCCTGCCAGTGTGGGCTGTGAGGCCTCAGCCCGGGAGAACCGAGGCAGGCAGAGAGGCACAGGGACTGGGGGACTGGGTGCGACAGCACCACGCCACCCCTTTAAAGTTTTGTGTTCGGGCTGTGTTTTTCCACACTTATGGAACTCCAAGATCAGACTTGGTTGAATTCGTCCTTATCACTCAGCCGCAGCTTCTAATTAAGAGTTCAAATTCCCCGGAAGCCGTATGCCAAGCCACATCCGTGCAGAAATCCCTGGCTGCTTTTCTGCTGTAAGGATGATAACAGCTCACTGGCAGGCTGCTCTGGGCCAGCTGGGTCTTTAGGGCCAACAAAGCAACAACCATGACCACACCGAAAAGTCTGCTGCGGCGGCGACTGCTTCCGGGACTGCGTTATTTGCAGGCCTCTCTCCCACCAGCTCTTTTGCATGCTCTCTTGTGCTGGGTGTTTGAAGTATTTAGGGGCTTTGACGATTCTGTATGTACCTCATTGTCTGCTAAATACCTTATGCAACACCCCACATGCCTCACTAGGTGCAACGCGCTTTGCTTTTGCTCGAAAGAAGCAAAAGAAGGCCAACGCCATGGCTCACTAGGCTAATCCTCCGCCTGCGGTGTAAGCACCCCCGGTTCTAGTCCCGGTTGGGGCACTGGATTCTGTCCCGGTCACTCCTCTTCCAGGCCAGCTCTCTGCTGTGGCCCGGGAGTGCAGTGGAGGATGGCCCAAGTGCTTGGGCTCTGCACCCCATGGGAGACCAGGGGAAGCATCTGGCTCTTGGCTTCAGATCAGCGCGATGCGCCGGCCTCAGCAGCCACTGGGGGTGAACCAACGGAAAAAGGAAGACCTTTCTCTCTGTCCCTCTCTCTATCACTGTCCACTCTGCCTGTCAAAAAAAAAGCAAAAGAAGATTTGGAAGAATCGGTGCTTTTGCAAGCTCATGCCGTGTAACAAATGACCTCAAAAAAAAAAAAAAAAAAAAAAAGAGGACATAATGGTGCCCGCTTTCACAGAGCGGTTCTTCTGCTCCAAGCAAGAGATAGCAACCATCTGAAAGCTTACCCAGGAGCTCACTGAGGGTGCAATGGCTGCAGTGCCTGAGGTTCGGGGAGCTCTGCTGGGGCTGTTAACTGGGCCCATGCGCATCTCCCTGTGTGGCTGCCAGGACTGCCTGTGACAGCATGGTGACCCAGCTCCAAGGAGGATTGTTCCAGAAAGAGCAGAAGCTGCCAGGCCAATTAAAGGGTAGTCCTGGAGCCAGCGCTGTGGCGCAGCGGGTTAACACCCCAGCCTGGAGCACTGGCATCCCATATGGGCGCTGGTTCTAGTCTTGCCCGCTCCTCTTCTGATCCAGTCCTCTGCTATGACCTGGGATACCCAGGTCCTTGGGCCCCTGCACATACATGGGAGACCCGGAAGAAGCTCCTGGCTCCTGGCTTAGGATCTGCACAACTCCAGCTGTTGCGGCCATCTGGGGAGTGGACCAGGGAATGGAAGACCTCTCTCTCTGGCTCTACCTCTCTCTGTAACTCTGTCTTTCAAATAAATAAAATAAATCTTTTTTTTTTTTAAAGTGCTAATCCTGGTGTGGGCGTCGTAACGCATCCCTCCATAATTTGCTGGAGGAACACTCTGTCTGTAGCTCACTAGTTAGAGCAGGGACAATCCTGGCCCCCAGCCAACGTGGAAGACGTGACACAGGGAATGAGGTCATCTGGATGCTCAGAATAAAAGTATCTGAGAAGTTTTCAAATAATTATTATTTTGGTTCCTCAAGTAAATAAAAATATGACACCATCACAGGACCCAGAAATTGCAGTTCTGAATTTATGCCCACAAGGGCTGAGGGCAGGAAGCTGAGCAGGTATTTGTACATCCATGTTCATCGCATGATTCGCCAGAGACAGCCCAAGTGTCCATGAATGGATGAGCGGATAAACAAAATGTGAGGCTGGTGTCCTCCATTCGGGCTGCTAGAGCAAAATGCCACCGACCGGGCAGCTTGTAAACAACACTAGTTCGCTTCTCACAGTTAGGAGGCCGAAGTCCCAGATTAGGGTCTGGTGAGGGCCTTCTTCAGAGTAACCCGCATTTTTGCTGTGTCCTCACGTGGCAGAAGCGGTGAGCGGTCTCTCTGGGTTCCTTGTATACGGGCACTCATTCCATTCATGGCCCTCATGAGCCATTCATCTCTCAAAGGCCTCAGCTGCTAATGACATGACTTGAGGTGGGGAGGGTCAAGATTTCAACATTTAAACGTGTGTGGGATGCAAGCATTCAGACCCCAAGAGGGGGAGACATCACTGTTCAGCCTTAAACAGGGAAGTGTGTGACCCATGCTAAGACATGAGCGAACCCGGAAGCCGCTGTGCTAGGTGAAGTAAGCCAGACATAAGAGGCCGAATACTGCAGGATCCCCTTCGCACAAGGTCCCTCCAAGAGTTGAGTTGAGAGAGGCAGGAAGTGGTAGTGGAGAGAAGGGACTGAAAAGCTATTGTCTGACGGGTACAGAGGGTCAGTTTGGGGTGAGAGAAGAGATCTGGACTAGATGGTGAGAACGGCTGCACAAAATGGGGCTGTGCTGAGCTCCACGGCACTGCCCATGTGAAAATGGTTAAGAAGGGAAGTTTTCTGTTATGTCTCTTTTACCACAATCAAAATGTTTTGAGTCTTGTAAAAATGAACCATTCAGGGGCCGACACCGTGGCTCACTTGGTTAATCCTCCGCCTGTTGCGCCGGCATCCCATGTGGGCACCGGGTTCTAGTCCCGGCTGCTCCTCTTCCAGTCCAGCTCTCTGCTGTAGCCTGGGAAGGCAGTGGAGGATGGCCCAAGTGCTTGGGCCCTGCACCTGCATGGGAGACCAGGAGGAAGCACTTGGCTCCTGGCTTTGGATTGGCGCAGCTCCGTCCCTCATGGCCATTTGGGGAGTGAACCAACACAAGGCAGACTTTTCTCTCTCTCTCTCACTGTCTGTAATTCTATCTGTCAAATAATAAAAAAAAAAAGAACCATTCATTTTACTTTTCTGGGGGTATTTATTATATTTATGACGAGGTTGAGCTGTAGTTCACTTCTTTGCTGTTCAAATTCCAGGGCCCTTAGGTGTCAGCCTTCCTTGGGAACCTGTCAGGAACGGCAGACTCTCAGGCCCCGCCCAGATCAGCTGAGTCAGAACCTGTGGTCCAACAAGAGCTCCAGGTGTCTTTTAGGCTTATTGGTGTTGAAGAAGCAGCGAGTCACTCGACATGACACTACGGTTTGTGACACTTAGTTAAACATTTAGTGACTTTGATCATGTAGTTTTACTTTTTGCATGTTTGAGTTATGCATTTTTGAGCCCTCAAAAAATGTCGCAGGATTCTGGGATGCTCCGGAGAGAATGCAGTCAGTGCTGCTGACAGTGATGCCCTCGCTGGCCCCACTCCCTGCCTTCCCCCCTGTCAGCACTGTTGTTCAGATCATCTACCTGGCTTTCACATGAGCTCCTCTTGGAGTGGTGGCTGCTGGGCTGACTCTCCTGGCTTTTAGAGCAATAGCCCATGGCCAAGGGACCCCAACCCTAAAAGCAGATCTAGGTCTTTCTCTTGGACACCACATCCGGGGCAGGTTCAGCTCCAGTTATAAGGTCATCAAGTCAACCATAAGCTTCCTACTGAAGAAGGCTTCCTGGAATCATTTATTTATTTATTATTATTATTTAACTATTTACAGAAGCATAATAAAGAGGAAGAAAAGTACACATATGAGTTTACAAATCAACATGTTTCTTTTTGTTTTTCTTTTTTTCTTGACAGGCAGAGTTAGAGAGAGAGACAGAGAGAAAGGTCTTCCTTCCATTGGTTCACCCCACAAATGGCCGCCACAGCCGGCGTGCTGCTGCCTGCATCAATCTGAAGCCAGGAGCCAGATGCTTCCTCCTGGTCTCCCATGCGGGTGCAGGGCCCAAGGACTTGGGCCATCCTCCACTGCCTTCCCAGGCTACAGCAGAGAGCTGGACTAGAAGAGGAGCAACCAGGACAGAATCCGGCACCCCGACTGGGACTAGAACCCGGGGTACCAGCACCGCAGGCGGAGGATTAGCCTAGTGAGCCATGGCGCTGGCCACAACTCAACACGTTTCACACACTAACACTCTCTTATAAGCAACTCCCAGATCCAAGAATAGAATATTACCAGGAAACCCTCTCTTCCTTTTGGTGCTGTCTCCCACAGGGTTAGCCAGGATTTGAATCCATAGCATCTGTAGTAGTCAGCTTTTCATCAGTCTAACCAAATACTCGAGACAAGCTATTTATAAAGCAAGAAGAAGCATTTGGGCTTGTGGGTTCGGGGGCTCACGGTGCCATGATGGGGGTTGGTTTGGTCATTCGGTGAGGAGTATTTGCAGAGGAAGGTGCTCATGGCAAGCCAGCAGGCAGAGACAGCAGCTGGGCCCAACGTGGCCTTCATCCCAATGCTCTCAGAAGAACTACCTTCCAAGGGCAGCCGCCAATGGCAGACAGCACGACCAGGGTGCTCTTGGAGCCTCTGGGATTTAGACATCGCTTTCTGCAGGAACTCAGGAGCCATAGCCTAGTCACACATTGCAACATCCGCTAGTTTTGTTTTTTTGTTTTGTTTTGTTTTTTGACAGGCAGAGTGGATAGTGAGAGAGAGAGACAGAGAGAAAGGTCTTCCTTTACCGTTGGTTCGCCCTCCAATGGCCACTGTGGCCGGCGCACTGTGCTGATCCGAAGCCAGGAGCCAGGTGCTTCTCCTGGTCTCCCATGCAGGTGCAGGGCCCAAGCACTTGGGCCATCCTCCACTGCCTTCCTAGGTCATAGCAGAGAGCTGGCCTGGAAGAGGGGCAACCGGGATAGAATCCGGCGCCCCAACTGGGACTAGAACCCGGTGTGCCGGGGCGGAGGATTAGCCTGTTAAGCCACAGCGCCGGCCCATCCATTGGTGTTCCTTACATAGAGAGCACGACACAGTATATCCTCTTCTCATGGCTAACTTCTTTGGCTCAATCTTGTTTACAAGATTGGTTCATATCGCTGTGTGTAACGGTAGGCTGTATTCTCTTTGCTGCATAGTGTCACTTTGGTGTGGACTAGGCAGGGAGCCCCTGAGGGGTATGGAACCAAGGACTGCACCATCCAAACCCCATCACCTGCCACGCCTGTTCAACACGGCTGAAGACGTGGCACACCCACCGCTCAGCACGCAGCTAAGCCTTATTCTATCAGACGCCATGACACCTTCTTGGAGATCCCCACATGCGCAGCAGCCTCACCACAAACCCCGCCTCCTGTGCACCGTCTACGGGTCCCTGCCCCAAGGACCACCCCAACCTATAAAATAGCATGAGCCCAACTTGCACTGCCCGCCATCATGTTTGAATGGACTACCCCTTTGCCTTTCAATAAACCCTGCAATAACTTCTGTTCATCTCTGTCGATGACTGTCAGTTGTGTTCTTATTTGCAGGAAGATAAGAAGCCGGACCAAGTCAGACTTGGGGAGGGGGCGATTGGCCTTTCTCCAAACCCAGCTGGGGCTCTCCATCTCCAGAACATAATCTGGGGGGGTCTGCACCCCCACAACAACCTCACCACAATTTTAAAAGAAATCCTTATGGTGTTGGTGGGCATTTGGGGTTTTAATGAATAGGGCAGCTCCGCATATCTCAGTACCATGGTGGAGGGGAAACACGTGTCATATTTCTGTGGGAGTCACCCAGGAGGGGCATTGCTGGGTCACAGGGTTATGGGATCCAAAATGGGCAGGGCGTTAGATAGGAGAAAATGCCTTGGAAAATTTCTTACAATTTCTGCCTCTAGCCCTGCCCCTTAACTCCATCCCCTCACCTGCCAGTCCAGTGTGCCAGCTTTTCCCATGATGCACCTTTGTCTCCTCCAGGATTGGGAAGCGGGAGACATCGTGATGAGCACATATAAGCCGAGCTCCACGTGGAGATGCCACAAAACTTGCAGAAATCCTCCTGCACACTACATCCTGCCCAAACACCATCTCATTTGCATATCCAGCTAGGGCACCACCCCGCACCCCATAAAGGGGTCTGCTGGCCCCGGAGGGCTCTCTCTCTCTGCCTCTCCTGAGTTCTCTCCTCTCCTAGGGAACTCTCTGGCCCTCTCTCAGGAAGCAGCGCTCCTCTTGGGGCTCCCTGCACTCACGCCTGACTGTAGCCTCACTCTCACACTTTAAAGAAATCCCGCTCTCGTTTATGTACGGTGCTTATGCCTCTGCTTTGAATTCTTCCCCCACGCAAGGGCAAGAACTTGGAAGGAAGACGGGAAAGCGCATTCCTACCACAGGGGCTGTCTGGGTTTAGCTTTAGTGACACTGCCAAGCCGTTTTCCAAACAGCCCCACTCTTCATCTGAAAGTGAACACTCCTGCTCCTCGTCCCAGCCCTTCGCAGGAGTTGTGACAAATATCGAACGCGACATTCCTCTCGCTCGCAGGAGCTACACATTGCTACCAAAACAGGAGGTCTCACATCTCCAAAGAAAGAAATGCATCCACAAAACTCAGCAGCGGCAGCCTGAAACAGCAAAGAATCCCGATGACAGCTGCGGAGCCGCGACGCTGAGCCCGTTCTCTTTGTTGCCTTTTGCAAAAGCGGCTGCCAATCAGGCTTGCCTGTCTTGCAGGGTTAATTATCAGCACTGGGGCAAGCCATACGGGCGGGGCCCTGCACGGTGATGTGAATTGAGTCATTCCGGGGCTTAGGACTAATTACAAACACAAAGCACTTAAAGGCGCAATTCAAAAAAGAAGAACAAAGAAAGCAACCCCAAGGCACAAAGAACCCCCAAACCTCTTCAGAATTCTAATGCCAGCAAGCCCGTGATTGCATGACTTGGGGGCAAAAAATCTTCAGCTCCTGACTACATCGTAATGCCCTCTGCGTCATCCAGCCATCCCCCCAATCAGGCCCTGGGGAAGGGCTTCCTTTGTGCCAGGCACCATTTGCAGGGAGTGTGTCAATTCCATCTGCCGGCGTGTCTTGGGCCCTAGCACCAGAAACCTGCCATTCGCTTGCTCCTCCTGAGCATGGAAGAGCACTTCAGGGCAATCCAGACCCCTGCAGGGGTGGGCGGGGTAGGGTTGTACCTGTGAGCTTTGGTCTCCTGTAGCTACAAATGGCAAATAGTGCACAAGCTATGCAAATTAGAAGGCAATTAATAGCACTTATTAGCAGCTCCTGGATCCTGGGCAGAGAGACCAGGAATGTTTGCCAGGGAGGAAAGAACGTTTGCGCATCTCATGGCAAAAGGCTGTCCGGCCAGGCGGAAACCCTGGGCTTGCTGGGAGGGAGGGAGGAGAAGGGTTGCTTAGTGCCCCCAGCTCATCTGCAAAAGCCGCCACCCAGTTCAGGCCTGAGGAGTGATTTGAGGCGAGAGGAGGAGTCAGTCTCCCTGCTTTCCCTGCCCCCGGGGGTGCTGCCTGGTCCAGGCCCCCATCTTGGCAGCCCTTGAGAAGCAACCAGGACAACCCAAGGCCCCAGAACCCTGAAAGAAGAGGGCTGGGCTGGGGGTGGGGCAGGAAGCACAGGGCTGCCGAAAAGGAGGGTGGAAAGCAGTTGGCAGTGGTAGTCTGGCCCCGCCTTCCCTAGCCATGCATCCCTTTGGCCCTGGGTGAAGCCTACAGACCCCCTTTCAGAATAAATATGAAATACAGTATATGCATATACTATACCATATTTATTTTTAAAAAGATTTATTTATTTATGTGAAAGATTTACACAGAGAGAGAAGGAGAGGCCGAGGGAGAAGTCTTCTATCCGCTGGTTCATTCCCCAGTTGGCTGCAACGGCCAGAGCTGCGCCGATCCAAAGCCAGAATCCAGGAGCCAAGAGCTTCCTCCAGGTCTCCCACGTGGGTGCAGGTGCCCAAGGACTCGGGCCATCCTCCACTGCTTTTCCAGGCCATAGCAGAGGGCTGGATTGCAAGTGGAGCAGCCGAGACTCGAACTGGTGCCCATATGGGATGCCGGCACTGCAGGCGGTGGCCCCGCCAGCTACGCCACAGTGCCAGCCCCACTATTCCATATTTATAATACGATATGGTGACAAATGTGGTGCTTTCCTAACATATCAAGCTCCAGCAGCAGACCTGATAATGGTGACAATTAAGCATGGATGGATATAAGCGATGTGTCGTGATAGCTGCACTGTCATAGAACACAAATACCACCTGTGACAGTCACAGGTGCGGCTAACTTTCCCGCGGTGAACCGTGTACATTTGTTAATGGCAGGTGGAACAAAATTAACCAACCTCCGTTAGCAGGTCGTGCTGACAAAGGTGGAGATTCTTCTCCCAGGAAGTCGACGAGCTTGCTGCCTTACCCCTCAGACTGCTACGTCAGGAGCCATCAGGCAGGGGGCCGAGGGAGGACTCTGGCTGTGTGGGGGATGGCGGAGGTTACCAGCAAGCTGATCACTAGAAATAGCAGTCCCAACACTGTGCCCCTTGCATGTTGGGCTGCGGTATCGCTAACTGCAGGTCTGTTGGGAAGAACACTCACATGTAGCAAGTTATAGGAAGCTGACTTATTATAGATGACCCCCAGGGACGCAAGAAGGTGAGGGTTCATGGTGAGTTGGTGCCCCCAGGCTCAAGAAAGCTGCCTTGGGTGAACAGAGTCCTTTTTTGGGGGGAGGGGAGATCTATGTATTTATTTGAAAGAGTTGCAGAGAGGCAGAGGCAGAGAGAGAGAGAGAGAGAGAGAGAGAGAGAGAGAGAGAGGTCTTCTATCCACCGGTTCACTCCCCAGATGGCTGCAATGACTGGAGCTGCGCCGATCCGAAGCCAGGAGCCAGGAGCTTCTTCCGGGTCTCCCACGTGGGTGCAGGGGCCTAAGCAGTTGGGCGACAAGACCCCCTAAGCAAAGCTTAGAGGACATCGGGCTTCTAGAGGAGCGAGCAGCAAGGCTCAGGCTGTTTCCAGCTGTTCCTGTCTGTGTCAGGATGCTGCACGCAAGCGTGTTGTTCAGTTACACTGAGATCTGCAGGCCAGAAGAACAGTAGGGAAACAATGGGCCCTCATCCACAGAATCCCCCCCCCCCTTTTTTTTTTGGACAGGCAGAATTAGACAGTGAGAGAGAGAGAGAGACAGAGAGAAAGGTCTTCCTTTTTTCTGTTGGTTCACCCCCCAAGTGGCTGCTACGGCCAGTGTGTTGTGGCCGGTGCGCTGCGCCAATCCGAAGCCAGGAGCCAGGTGCTTCCTCCTGGTCTCCCATGCGGGTGCAGGGCCTAAGGACCTGGGCCATCCTCCACTGCCTTCCTGGGCCACAGGAGAGAGCTGGACTGGAAGAGGAGCAACCGGGACAGGATCCGGCGCCCCAACCGGGACTAGAACCCGGTGTGCCAGCGCTGCAGGCGGAGGATTAGCCTAGTGAGCTGTGGTGGCAGCCCAGAATCCCTTTTCTAGCATCACTTACCAATGGTATAAACTGGAGTTAACAAGACATAGCCAAGGTTACTGGGGCTGGCGTTACAGCACAGTAGGTTAAGCTGCTGCTTGGGATACCCAGCATCCCACATCAGAGTGCCAGTTGGGGTCCTGGTTGCTTTACTTCCAATCCAGCTTCCTGATAATGAATCCTGAGACACAGGGGATGATGTCTTAGGTGCTTAGGCCTCTTCCACCCACTTAGGAGACCCGGATGGAGTTCCAGGCTCTGGTTTCAGTTATCCAAGTCCTGGCTGTTGCACTTATTTGGAGAGTGAACCAGCGCATGGAAAAATCTCTCTCTCAACTTTGCCTTTCATGAAAATAAATAAATCTAAAAGAAAAAAGATCAATGTACCTTTAGAATAACTGCATTAATTTGAAAAGATTCATCCATCCATCCATTCATTCATTCATCTGTTAAGGAGTTACCAAACAGCAATGTACCAAGATGTGAATGAAACCATCCATAGTGTTGATGTCAAGTTTAACGATGGCAACAGCCAGCCAGCCACCAAAGATTTGTCACTTCTTTTTATAGAATAGAGTGGTTCCTGGGCTGAGGCAGCCAAGTCAGGGGCTGTATGCCCCTCCCCCTTGTATTGTGTAAAGTGGGAGAGGTACTGTGAGTTCTCATCAAGGCATTGTGAGTGCAAGTGAGGTGTGCCTGTTCTAGGTCAAGAGTTCTCTTTTTAAAATAAACTTTAGGGGCCGGTGTTGAGGTGTGTGTCATAATGGGTAAGGCTGTCACCTGCAACACTGGTATCCTATATGGGCACTGGTTCGAGTCCCAGCTGTTCCTCTTCTGATCCAGCTCCCTGCTAATGCACCTGGGAAAGCAGTGGAGGACGGCCCAAGTTCTTGGGCTCCTGCACCCATGTAGGAAACCAGGAAGAAGCTCCCGGCTCCTGACTTTGGCCTGGCCTAACTCCAGCCTTTGTGGCCATTTGGGGAGTGAACCAGCGGTTGGAAAATCTCTCTCTGCCCCAGGCCATGTAACTCTGCCTTTCAAATACATAAGTAAATCTAAAAAAAAAAATCTTTATTTTTCGGACAGTTTTAGGTTCATAGCAAAACTGAGTTGAAGATTCAGAGACATCCTGTACACTCCCAGTGCCAGCCCCGCCAGCCTGTCCCACTACCATCTCCCACCAAAGAGGCACATTCGTTAAACTGATGAGTCCTGTATCTTTCAAAGCCCATCATTCCTTTTAGGGCTTACCCTTGGTGTTACGTATTCTGTGGGTGTTGCCAAATACATGATGATAGGTATTCATAACCACAGCATCTCATGGAGTAGTTTCACTGCCCTAACCATTCTCTGTTTACTGCCTATTCATCTGTAGCCAACCTCTGTAAATCACTGGTCTTTTTACTGTGTCCATAGGTTTACCTTTTCCAGAATGTCATACAGTTGGAATCATACAGGTTGTAGCATTTTCCATTCACTTCTTTATTTTTTTAAAGATTTATTTATTTATTTATTCATTTATTTATTTGAAAGTCAGAGTTACACAGAGAGAGAAGGAGAGGCAGAGAGAGAGAAAAAGAGAGAGAGAGAGAGAGAGAGAGAGAGAGAGTGGTTTTCCATCTGCTGGTTCACTCCCCAGTTGGCCACAATGGCTGGAGCTACGCTGATCCAAAGCCAGGATCCAGGAGCTCCCACACAGGTGGAGGGGCCCAAGGACTTGGGTCATCTTCTACTGCTTTCCCAGACCACAGCAGAGAGCTGGATCAGAAGTGTAGCAGCCAGGACTTGAACCGGTGCCCATATGGGATGCCGGCGCTTCAGGCAGTGACTTTACGTGCTACACCACAGTGCTGGCCCTGTAGACATCATTTTCAACACCTCTGGATAAATAACAGGATCATAATTACTGAATGATATGGTGAGAGTGTACTTAGTTTTCTAAGAAACTGCTGAACTGTCTTGTAGAGTATCCGCATATTTTACGTTCTTGCTGGCAATGAGTGAGTTCCCATTGCTCCACATCCGCACCAGCACCTGCTGTTGTCAAGTTCTGGAGCTCGGTCACTCCAGCAGAGGTGCAGTGGTGTCTCACTGCTGTATAATTCCCATTTTTCCTGAGATATGGGATGCTGAGCATCTTTATTTATGCCTCTTTGCCATGTGTATATTTTCTTTGCTGATGTTTCTGTCAAAGTCTTCAACCTTTTCTTTTTTTCAATTAAGGTTCATTTTCTTATCATTGAGTTTTAGATCTTTGTGTATTTTGGGCAACAGTCCTTTCTTGGGTACACATTTTATAAATTTATAAATATATATATATTATATATATAAATATATAAATTTTATAAATATTTTATTGCAGTTTGGGACTTGTCTGGTAATCATCTTGAAAGTGTGTTTTACAGAGTGGAAAATTTAAATTTTAGTGAAGTCCACTGTATCAGTTCTTTTTTTCATGGATCCTGTTTTATCTAAAAAGTCATCATCATGCCACAAACCACTGAGGTTTTCTCCTGTGTAGTCACCACGGGTTTTCACAGTGGTTTGTTTCATGATAGAGCTATCATCCATTTTGAGTTAATGTTTGTGGAGAGTAGAAAGTCTATGTACAAGTTCTTTTTTCCCCTTGTGGATGTCCAGTTTAGAACCATTGGTTGAAAAGACTCTCTTTTCTCCATTGTATTGCCTTTGCACTGCTGTCGAAGATCAGTTAACTGTATTTACCTGAGTCCATTACTGGGCTGTCCTGTTCCATTGATTCATATACATATATACATATATACATATTTTTTAAAGATTTATTTATTTATTTGAAAGTCAGAATTACACACAGAGAGAGGAGATGCAGAGAGAGGGAGAGAGAGAGAGGTCTTCATCCGCTGGTTCACTCCCCAGTTGGCCGCAATAGCCAAAGCTACGCCAATCCGAAGCCAGGAGCCAGGAGCTTCTTCTGGGTCTCCCACGTGGGTGCAGGGGCCCAAGGACTTGGGCCATCATCCATTGCTATCCCAGGCCACAGCAGAGAGCTGGATCAGAAGAGGAGCAGCTAGGACTAGAACCAAGGCTTTAACTCGCTGAACCAGGACTTTAACCCGTTGCACCACAGTGCCAGCTCCGATTTATATGTTTCTTCTTCCACTAATATCATGCTGTCTTGATGACTGTAGCTTTGCAGTAAGTTTTTTTTTTTTTTTTTTTTTTTTACAGGCAGAGTTAGACAGTGAGAGAGAGAGACAGAGAGAAAGATCGTCCTTCTGTTGGTCCACTCCCCAAATGGCCGCGATGGCCGGCGCGCTGCGCTGATCCAAAGCCAGGAGCCAGGTACTACCTCCTGGTCTCCCATGTGGGTGCAGGGGCCAAGGACTTGGGCCATCCTCCGCTGCACTCCCGGGCTACAGCAGAGAGCTGTGACTGGAAGAGGAGCAACCGGGACAGAGAGCTGGACTGGAAGAGGAGCAACCGGGACAGAATCGGCGCCCCGACTGGGACTAGAACCCTGAGTGCCGGCGCCACAGGCGGAGGATTAGCCTAGTGAGCCGCGGCGCCAGCCTGCAGTAAGTTTTGAAATCAGGTCGTGTCAGTTCTCTGATGCTTCAATATTGTGCTGTATTCTAGGGCTTTTGCTTTCCCACAAATATTAGAACCGGTTTGTCTATATCCATAAAACAATTTGCTGGAGTTTGGGTTGAGATTTTGTTGTATCTGCAGATCAAGTTGGAGGAATTGACACCTTGACAGCATTGAATCTCCCTGCCCTTGATCACGGATCACCTCTCCATCTACTCAGTTTTTCTTTGATTTTATTTGCCAGAGTTTTCCTGTCTTCCTCTTAGAGATCGTGTATGTTTTTTGTTATAACAGTAAGACTCCCACTCCACCACCTCTGGTTTTTTCTTCCTTTATCTTTGATTTTTTCTATAGTTTGAATATGATATGCATATGGGCAGGTTTCTAAATTTATCCTACATAGAGTTCTCAGAGTTTCCTGGATCTGTAGTTTGGTATCTGATATTAATTTGGGGAAAGTTCTCAATCATTATTGCTTCAAACATGTGTTCTGTTCCGTTCTCTCTCTTTCTTCTCCCCCGATACTCCCATTTTGCATAAGTTATACCTCCTGTAGCTGTCCCACAGAACCTGGATCTTCCGTTGCTGCCTTGGGTGTCTTTTGTCTCTGCACTTGGCAGTTTTGGAAGTTCCTATGGAGATAGATTTAAGCTAAGAGAGGCTTTCTCAGCCATGTCCAGTCTATTGAGTGTATCAAAGGCATTCTTTTAAAAAAGACGTTGTTTGTATCCTATTTCATTAAATTTTTTTCTTGTTGGTGATGCAGAGAAGACAAGGAGAGAGAGAGAGAGAGAATCACTCAGTGCCTCACTGCCCAGAGGTCTACAGCAGTCACGTTTGGGCTGACATGAAAGCTGGGAGCGGGAGCTCACCTAGGTCTCCCACTTGTCGGGCAGGAACCCAGTTACTTCAGTCGTTGCCACTGCCTCCCGTGTCTTTATTAGCAGGAAGCTGGGGTCAGGAGCCAGAACTAGGAATCACGCCCAGGCACTCTGACATCGGTCACGGGTACCTCAACCCAGCACCTTAACTGCTAGGCAAAACGCCAGCCCCTCGAAGCACTCACTTCTGTCGCAGGGTGTTTGGTTCTTTCTGACAGTCACCGCTCTCTGCTTGCATGGCCCGCCCTTGCTTGTACGCCCTCTACTTTGCCCGTGATGCACTTTGCGTGTCCATCCTTGTTGTTCAACATTCCCAGTCGGATCATTCCAGCGTCCCTGCTGTGTCTGAGGCTGGTTCTGATGCTTGCTCTATCTCTTCAAACTGCACTCTTTGCTTTCTGTATGCCTTGCAACTTCTTCTTGGTAGGCATACATGATGTACTGAGATACATAGGCCTTCAGTAATGTTGGACTGAGGTGTAGGGGGAGGGGACCTTTCGGTGGCCTCATGATGAAGTTCCAGACTTTGAGTAGGCCTGGGCCTCTGGACTGTGAACTTCACAAGCGCTTCTCAGTCCCCACCCGTCCCTCCTTCCCTTGGGACGAGATGGAACTGGGCATTTCCGTTCCCCCAGCTTGCTCAGGCTCTGACAGGAGCCCTATTGCAGGCTCTTTTGAGGACAGGCCGTGTTAAGAAGAACAGCATGCTCTGGAGTATTTCTTTTTTCTTTTTTCAAAGATTTATTTTATTCATTTGGAAAGCAGATTTGGTGGGGGGAGGAGAAAGGGAGGAAGAGGTGTCCTTCCATCTGCTGGTTCACTCTCAAAATGGCTGCAACAACCAGGGTTGGACCAGGTGGAAGCCAGGAGCCAGGAGTCAGTGGCCAGGAGCTTCTTCTTGGTCTCCCTCATGGGTGCAGGGGCCCAAGCACCTGGGCCATCTTCTGTTGCTTTCCCAGGTGCATTAGCAGGGAGCTGGATCAGAAGTGGAGCAGCCGGGTTTTGAACAGGCACCCATCTGGGATGCTGGCACTGCAGGCAGTGGCTTTACCCACTACACTACAACGCCAGCCCCTCTGGTGTATTTCAACCCCTCTGTCTGGGTTCCCCTGGAGGTCAGATGTGTCCCTGATGAACTTCCAACCATTGTGAATTACACTTCAGATTTTCCCACCTGACACTGGTTTCCAAGGAGGTTGCTGCTTGTGGATTTCTGCTATAGTAACTTGTGATTTTCTGTTCTCTACTCTTTTCAAATTTGAGGGTAGCAGTTTGCTCTGTGATCTCTATTCCAAGGCTAGCTATTGATGTTTCATTTTATTACTTGTTAAGATGGAGCAACAACTCCCAGGCTCCTTACAGGATGGGCTGTAATTATTATTTTTAATAGGCATCACAACAATTGACCTATTCACACACCTACAGGCAAGGGATTCTAAGAAGGGCATATCCCTTCTTTTTTTTTAATTAAGATTTATTTAATTATTTGAAAGGCAGAGTTACAGAGAGGTAGAAGCAGAGAGAGAGAGAGAAAAAGAGAGAGAGCGAGGTCTTCCATCTGCTGGTTCATTCCCCAGTTGGCTGCCATGGCCAGAGCTGCGCCAATCCGAAGATAGGAACCAGGAGCTTCTTTCTGGGTCTTCCATGCAGGTGCAGGGGCCCAAAGACTTGGGCCATCCTCTACTGCTTTCCCAGGCCATAGCAGAGAGCTGGATTGGAAGTGGAGCAGCCAGGACTCAAACCAGCGCCCATATGGGATGCCAGCACTGCAGGTGGCAGTTTTACCCACTATCCCACAGTGCTGGCCCCACCACAGTGCTGGCTGCTGGCTATTCCTTCTTCACTCTCTTTCTTTGCTTATCTAGCAGGTGTATGTTGAGAGAAGTCAGCCTGGATCTCAGAGTGACTGTCTAGAACAGAGGGCACTCTCTTCGGCTCTCCACAATTATCACCACCCACATGGGGCTATAAAGGGTCAAGAAATGAACATGCATTTTGCTAAACCACTGGGTTTGGGGGGTTTGTCTGCTACGGCAGCTCATGTGTTGCCTTAGCCAATACCACAGGCTTAGGGTTGCTCAGCGTTGCCACCCGGGGCTCTCATCTACTCACTGTGGATGCTGTCACACGACACGTACTGCAGCGCTTTCTCCAGGCCGGCCCCTCTGCAGTGTGCAAGCTAAACTGTAGATATTTCCCTATTTCCCAGACACTCATTTTTAGTTCAGGTTTCACAGGAGACACAGCTCTTGCCAAGAAGATGCACTCAGGATTCTGAGTCTCTACAGCCCGGCAGAAGTGTTGCTGTCTGTGTCTACGTATTTGAAGAGGAAATGCAAAAAGCACACAGTGATTGCAAAATTGCTTTAGAAATCATTCGTTCACTCCTGCAGTCAAATGGGTTATTCTTGAGCTACACCCTGAATCTGTTAACTTCTGAAAAGTCCCTTGAACTTTGAAAGACAGATTTAAGTGCTTAAGGCCTATATAAGCAAACAAAACACACACGAGTTCTTTTTCACCTTCTTGGGCAGTGTTTTTGAAAAAAGTAGACAGCATGGACTAAGATGTTGCGAAACTATCAACTGGACATTTCACTTACAGGTGGTAAAGCCCTTGACAAATTAAACAAAGGAGGGTGAGGGCAGAAATTGGCGATTGTATCAATATTTGTTGGCAAATTTTGCCTTAGCCTTTGATATCCACTGACTGATGATATTAACACTTTTCAAGTTGTAGGAGAGACGGAGGATGGGGAGTGATTTCTTATGGGATATGAAGACAGAGCAAAGAGGAGGAACATGTTCTGGTGCATTGCTAGAAAGATGAGTACTGACCATTAACAGCATTGTGTTGTCTAAGGCAAAACAGCCAGAAAAGAGAATCTGGAATTTTCTCATCATAAGGAAATGTTAAATGTTGGAGATGACGGGTAAGCTAGGCATCCCATGTTGATTGTTACACAGCGTATGTGTATACTGAAATAGCACATCATACCCATCATTCTGGATAATCATTATCTAATTAGAAATAAATTCCAGAAATGTGTGAGTAGTCCCTGTTGTTGGGAGGAAAGAACCCTCGAGAGCGTCAGAGACAATGAGCGGAATTGCCTTTGTTTCTTCCATAGCATCTACACGCGGCTCGGTGTGCTGGACACTGCTCTGTCAGTATCAGGTCTGCATGTGGACCCACAGCGACTCGGAGCAGTTCGCAGGAGCGGCGGCGTTAGTTCCAGACCCTCAGCTGGACAACCTTCCTCCTCACTCTGCTCAGGCCAAGGTCAACTGTACACACATTAGAACAGGGCCGTAGGCATAATACGCAATGGTTTCCATCTTCAGAGCACTGTGCCAGCATGCTCAGCCTTATGGTGAGGTGCGTTTGTTCAAGCTTATTGTATGACATAGTTGCTTTTAAAAAAAAACACTGCTCATACCCTTTATTTATACAACTATGACATCTACCTTTTCAGCGTGAACCACTCAGTGTTTTTAGTATACTCATGGGCGGGCAACCACGACCATAATCTAATTTTAGAACATCTCCCTTGCTCTAAAAGAAACCACATATTTGTCAGCAGTCACTCTCCATCCTGCCTGGCCAAATTGCAGCCCTTGGCACCTGCCAGTCTACTTTCTGTGCCTGTGCTTTGCCCTGGAATGAACACAACATAGATGGAGGATGTGGCCTTTTATACGTGGCTTCTTCCCCTCAGCATGGTGTTTCAAGGTCCCTCCACATTGTAGCCTCTATGGTACTCTTTTTGTTGTTTGCTACTAACTAGCCTTCAGTTGTGTGGGTTATCCATTCATCCACTGATGGACATTTGGGCTCATGCCATGAACATTCATAAACAAATTTCTCCTTGAACATGCTTCCAAGTCTCCTGAACATTTATCTAGGATTGCTGGGTCATATAACTCTGTATAACATTTTCAGGAAGTGCCAAACTGTTTCCAAGGTTGCTGGAATAATTTGGATGATTTACATTTCACCAGCAATGTAGAGAGTCTCAATTTCTGCAGATCCTGTCAACACTTGTTGTTGTATGTTTTATAAATTTTAGAAACCTCAGGGGACGTGCGGTTGTATCTCATTGTGGTTTTGCTCTGTATTTCCCTCATGACTAGCGATGGTATCTTTTCAAGCCCTTATTAGTGGTTTGGATATCTTACTTAAGTGCCAATTTGAATCTCTGCTGCTCCATTCCTGATCCAGCTCCCTGTTAATGCACCCAAGAAAGCAGTGTAGGATGGCCCAAATTCTTGGGCCCCTGCACCAATGTGGGAGACGCTGAAGAAGCTCCTGGCTCCTGGCTTCATCTTGGCCCAGCCCTTGCTGTTGCAACCATTTGGGGAGAGAACCAGTGGGTAGAAGGTCTCCCTCTCTCTCTCTCTCTCTCTCTCTCTCTCTCTCAATCTTTCAGTCTCTCCTTCTCTTTGTATCTCTGCCTTTCAAATAAATAAATACATCTTTAAAAAAGAAGAACGCATTGAAATTTAAAAATTCATTTTCAGTGAATTTGTATAAATGGTGTGAGGTAGGGGTCCAATTTCATTATTTTGCATTTGTTATACCATTGTTCTTGTGCTATTTGCTGAAAGAACTGTTGTTTCCCCTCACTGAATTTTTATCAAAACTCAACCATAAATGTGAGGTTTATTTTTGGACTCTCAACTCTATGTCATTGATCCATTGTCTGTCCTTTTTCTAGTGTAGCTCTTTGATTATGGCAACTGTATATTAAGTTTTTAAAATTGAGAAATGCAAGCCCTCTGGCTCTGAGAGTGGACCTTTTCTAGGGAAAGGCTAAATAGGTCTAATAGTGATGATTCTCTGGGGAGTGGGGTTTTTTGGGAGAACTCTAAAGCTGTGCTGTCACCTCCACTGTTGACTGGATTGCTGGTTTTTCACAGCTGTTAGGGTTGTGAGGCTGTTGGATCTCAAGGTAACTGTAGGCTGGGAAGGTGAGAAAGGGAATAGGTCAAGTTAGAAATATCACAAGGCTGGTGATTCTTGACAAGATTTCGAGATGTTTTCTTGAATAAATGCTTGTTTTATTGTTGCAAGCCTTTAGATAATTTTAGGTTCTGAAACACTTGGCTCTGACAGTGTTTATTCTTTAATGGAAGAGTGGATTTCCAGAGGTCTTTGCTAGACTCTGTAAGTGCTTCTTTTGTGTTTTCTTTAAAGATATTCCTGGTGGATGGGAGGAGGGAACCAGGAGGCTCCAGGTACCTCCATTTCCAAACCATCATAGCGTCAGTGAGATAGACAATCGTACGTGCCGTCATAAACCACTCAGGTATGTACACTTAGTAGTACAGTGCAAGCCAAATGCTATCAAACAATCGTTTCTAGAGTGACTACTACGATGAGCCAAATACTGCACCATAGAACATAATAGGTGAGTGAAATCATCTCACTGTGGAAGCAACCAATATCCAGCAAAAGCAACCTATATCTAGCAAAAAGGGCAAAAGGAGGACTTTCCACAGGTGTGTCCTGGGAGAGCTTATGTAATCCGAACCACAGCCAGGCAACCGATCTTGGGTAGGATGCCAACAAGGCTGTGGGATGGAGCCTCTGAGCTACTGGAGTTGGGACTTGGAAACCTCTCTCTCTCTCTCTCTCTCTCTCTCTCTCTCTCTCTCCCTCTCTCTGTCTGTCTTTCTCTCTCAGCTCTCTTCTAGCTCTGAAGCTTCTCTCCCTCTCTCTGTGGGGCAGCCTCCTCCATCTGGCCGGAATGACAGCAGTGGGAGTTTCATCACGGATCTCAAGTCTTCATCTTTCCATAGATCCGTCTCTTTGTCACGTCACTTTGAAGTCCTTCCCAGTGAGCGGACACGAATATTCACCCTCCTTGACTGCAGGAGCAGGTGAATGGCTGGATGTGGCCAATAGAATTGGGTATAAGTGACAGAGCTCTCTTTTAAGAACTTAAGTCACGAGACTTTTTCACTGGCAAGCTATTGGGTCAGCCTGTCACTCACGATTTCATGGATGCAGGCAGAAGATGTAAGATCGCTGTGTCAGAGGCAAAGGACTTCATTACTCATGACATAGCAAGCAGCATGAACTTCATGTTTGCTTAAATCCTGCATCTCCCGTCAGGTCCCATTGGGGTGATGCAAAGAGGTCGAGGTAGATGTTAACACACACAGCAGATAAGTCAAGCTGAAGAACCCTAGGCTTATCGAACCCATAACTTTCAGGCCTTTTTTTTTTTTTTTTTAAAGATTTATTTATTTATTTTTAAATTCAGTGTTACAGAGAGAGAAGGAAAGACAGAGAGATCATCTAAATGCTGGTTCACTCCCCTAGATGATTGAAATGGCCAGTACTGGATCAGGCCAAAGCAAGGAGCAAGGAGCTTCATCCGCTCTCCCACAAGGGTGCAGGGGCCCAAACACTCGGGCCATCTTCTGCTGCTTTCCTAGGCCATTAGCAGGGAGCTGGATGGGAAGTGGAGCAGCCAGGACATGAACTGGTGACCATACAGGATGCCAACATCACAGACAGTAGCATTATCCACTGCTCCACGATGCTGACTCCTAGGCCTGACCTTTGCCCCAGAGGGAGACATTGTCTTTATTATATTGACGATAATCTCATCTGTCCTTTCCTCTCCAGGTACACACTGTCCTCCAAGACTGCGGGTGGCCGTATCTCCATCTTCCGGGGATGTTTGCCACACAAAATTGAGGGCAAGGCCAAGTCCGTCCCTTGCTGGAAAGATGTAAAGATACATGAGAGACCTATGGAAAACTGTCTAACGAGTTCAGGTTCTAAATCTAAATCTCAAGAGGTCTCAGGTATTTCCACTCACCGCCTTTCTCTTCTACCTGCCGCTGTGACGGGAACAGCCCACTGCTAGCCCACATAGCCCGCAAGGAAGATAAAAGATAGATGGGACAGAACAGTCTTCCCTCGTTACCTAGCCAGGACCAATCGTGTCCAAGGCTCCAGGAACCTTGTGGTAGCTTTGGGATCCGTAGGAGAGAAGCCCACAGGGAATGGAGAGTCCCTACCCGCACTTCCTAGAATGAAAAGTCCTTGTCAAGGTCCCCACGGGCGCCTAAAGGTCAACCAATGAGGATCAGACCTGCCTCAACCTTTAACCCCTCCCACGCCCTGTATCTATAAAAGGAGCCCTCCCAACCTCTGATGCACAGGCACGACTTCCCCAGCCCCCGCTCTGTTGGGACCAGGGAACCTCGCCCGGGAGAGGAATCCCAATAAAACCTTGTAAATTAATTGATTCATCTGCCTGGGAAGATTTGTTACGCGTTGGACACCTTGCACCTTGGACCTAGCGAACGCTCACTGCTGTCTTCAGCGGAGGCTTTTGGTGGATCGCTGTGTAGCAGGAGGTGACTGGCGCAGTGGCCACCAGTGGCAGCTCAGCTCATGTCCCCCACTGCTATAGCGGGCCAGGCACAGGCACTTTCTGGCTCTGGCGAAGGGCTCTGATTGTCCTGTAAATTAGCAAGTTAGCCTGCCAGTTTTGTGGCGGTAAACCAATAAAGCGTGGCTGTGGACTCACATGAATACACGGACAGTATTGCATCACTGTGCCATGAGCGGTGGGAGCAAATGGCTGGGTGGGGGAGGAGTGTTGAGCACTCGTGGCCCAGGAGGGACAGTCAGCTTCTGCACAGATAGCATGAGGTCGCGTTGTAGGCATGTTCTACTTATGCCAAGGCAGGAGAGAGAGAGAGAGGGAGGGAGACAGAGACAGAGAGACAGAGAGAGTGTGTGTGTAGGCTTGAATCTGCCCTTCGCTCAGTCAACCTCCATCTCAAAGCACCACGCAAGGCAGGAAGTCTACTCTGACTACGATCCTAGGTGTTTTGGGACCATCTGTTTACCTTATGCCGTATGTAACTGTATGGAATACACATGTAGCCATGCTTCCTCCTGCATAGGGCTGGATTACAAATACGTAGTATACTTGATGGGAAATCCCAGGAATTTCCAGTGTAATTGACTCATCCCTTTCCACACCTTCACCTTAATATGCTCCTTCTCCAGAAATCAAATGTGTCTCAGAAACAGGTCGGGGAAGGTCCTGAACAGACAAAATTTCTTTTTACAATTTGCTAAAATAGAGGCTTGAAGTAGAAATTAAGTACAATTTTGGAGAAATTATTATTTTGAGGTATTATTATAATATTTTTATTACTTATTATTTTATATTATTATTATTATTTTAATGCCCAGGTCCAGGACTCTAGCCTTCTTATCAGCCTCTTCTATAGAAATAAAATAAAATGCGGTGAGCGCAAAGGAACGTTAGATAGTCACAACACAGAATGAACCCCTCTGCATGGAGAAACACGGATGACCCTTAGACAATCCTGAATGAAGGACCCAGGTTTACTATGCATTTCCACTTATATGAAGTTTAAAACCAGGCAGCGCGAACCAACAGTGTTAGAAGCCAGAGTTAAATGAGTAAGGAAAGTGAGGTTAGGCACTGGCAGGATTCCTGAGCCGGAGTCGTGCACCCTGGATTCCTGTGCACCAGATTGAGGCCCTGGCCATTACTCCACCTGGCTGCGGACCCAACTTAAGCTCTCTCTGTTTCTCTTTTCCTGTCCCCAGTTTCCAGCTTGTAGGCAAAAGAAGACTTGCTAAGGCCCCCACATGGAAGGTATTGTCACACTGACAGATGCTTAGAACCATGGAGACAAAGTGCACTGATGCTTGGTCCCCGGAGTTGTTAAGCCCCAGCTCACAGAGACAGGCTCCCGCAGAACCCAGGCTGCTGCTGGGGAGCACACGGATTTGCTTTTTCCCCTAACAGCGCCTTAGGCGCCCTGGGCTGTGTCACGTGGGTTTCAGAAGGAGGCAGTGCCTTCCTGATTGACAGCTTAGAAGCACTCTTTGTGGCAAGTCACAAATATTTTCAGGTCTTGCTTGGAGCTGCTGGAAACCATCTCTCTGTGTCACTTGACACAGCGTGTGGGGTCAGCAGGGGCCGAGTGCTGTTGTCCGGGCACAAAGGAGGAACATTAGCTGCTCTGCGGGGCAGCCCATCCCGCTCAGCCCTCTCTCTGGGAGACTGACACATGTGGGTCACTCCACAGAGCCTTTTCTCCCCGATGGGGCACTTCCTGGAGAAAATGGCAGCGAAAGCAGCCAGACAAAGGAGGGGCACGCATTACCCTGGTTTTCTAGAAACCTATTCTTCTCAGACTCACGCCAATGAGGATTTTACCCATCTTAGCGAATCCATTTCTGTTTTTCATTCCTTAATAAAAGAAAGAAAGTCAACCATCATTTATTGAATTCTTCCTGTATGATAAGACCAGGGGCATGACGAAGATGGCTTGGACAGGCTTGTGAAATCCACTTCTTTAATTTCCTGGAATTTTGCAAAACAGCTATGAAATACAGCCATTGCCAGAAATTAAATTATGTGACTTTATTAAATTACATTAATAAAAAAGGCAATACATGCTCAAAACTCAAAAAAGTTTTAATTATTCTACTGCATCTTACTGTTACTTATGCTGTTGAAAATTACTTGTGTTAATACAGCTGTGTGTATCGGAAACGTTGTCTGATAACTTGCTATTCCACATCTCTGTCACATTGGTGTGGCTTGAAATTGGCCACGGCGGGTATTGCTAACACAATCCTACAAATCAGGGCTTGATTTATTGCTTTTGTTGGCTGTTTTGATTTAAGAAAATATTGGGCAAAATGTCAATAATGCAGATTGAGCTTTAAGAGATGTCATTTCTGTCGCTGTTATGAACAGAACAAAAGTTGGAAGAAATGTTCTTGCAGTGTTTGGAACTGATTCATCCAAGAAGTTACAGTTGTTCATGCACTGATCAATGAATGAAGTGAGGACATACATTTTCCTTGGAGTTTTGTCTCATGTATTAACATGAACAGAAATGTCCACCAGAGTACTTACCCCATGGATACATCCATCTGTCAGTTACCACCTTAGGCTGGCTATGGGACAGGAATTCAGTAAAATCAATTAAAAAAACTATGAGAATTAATTGACTAAATGGAACTTACAATAATGACTGCTACACACAGCATTTCAGTATTATTCATAATAATACTGAATGTGTGTGCTACCTCCTTCCTGTCAGCATACACATTTTCTTGGGGGGAGAAGAGTTGGTCGTAATTCTTAGCTATTATTTCCCCTGCCATGAGCATATTTCTTTCTCCATGCCAATTCCCACATTGCCAATCAGAGGCTAACCTATCCCTCCTTTGATGTCCTTTGCTGTAGCTCTTGCTCATACCGCCGTGGGGTTCTGTGAAATTCTCTCTACTTCTAGAACAAACACAGTTGAAGGGCAGGGACCTTGAATCAGTCACAGACATCTAGAGCTGAGCTAAATGCTTGCTACAAAGGAGATGCCCAAAAGGTGTTGGGTGAAAGGAACAGTGAAAGCCTTGGGTGTTGAGAGGGGGAAAGAGGAAAAAAGGGAGTCTGGCATGCAGAAAAGTGACAGTGGAAAATATTATAGGGGCGCCTTTTAAAATTTGAATTTCTTCAGGCTTCTTAAGGGCCTATACAAACTGCAACAAGCTTTGATGAACCAAATCCCAACCAATAGGAACCGTTGATGAGAGAGATTTGATTGCTCATCCGGTAATCATCTCATTCTGGGTGTTTGATGTATGTCCCCGGTGACCTCAGCGCAGCGGCCGAATCTTTACTGAAAGTTTCCTTTATGACTTCCATGGAGCACTTCCCTGAACTGGCGTTTGCAGGCCCAGGAATAAGGAAAGTGACAATGTAGCAGCAAAGCCCAGGGGGGCTTACTCCTCCTCCCAGCGCATGGGGCCTGCTGCACCAACTGGCTGCCAGCTCCCTCCCTGCACCTGTTTCAGGGGCCTGGACGCCAGCCTGCCTGGTTGAGCTGTATTTTCAGTCTTCACTACTGACGGCTGGCTGCATTTTGTTTGCAAAGAGCACAATCACGCATCTCCCCAAAATACACATCCAGCCCGGGTCAGATTTCCCCCAGGCGGCCAGCCACTCTAAGATGAGCATTTGCCAACAAGCTAGGAAGGAAACACACGAGTGCTCTTGCTCCCTTAGTGCGGCCATCACGTTAATCAGCCCCCTAGGAAAGGTCACTGGGGACTCTTGGGGCCTCCGGGGCAGCCAGTGCAGGGCAGGCCTGCCAGAGAGAACAAGGAACATCATTTATACACACACACACATACACACCATGCTTTCCTTCAAGTCTTATTTACCAGTTACTCAACAGAACCCCACCCCAGGCAAATGAGACAGGAATATGGGACATCGCATCTGCCCTGGATTGGCGCTTTTGCCCTTGTCCCCAAAGTCTATCCTCAACTCAGAGGCCAGAGAAAAGGCACACCCGCATGTCATGCCCTTGTTCAGGATCCTCCAGTGGCCCTCACTTCAATCAGACGTAAGGCCAACGCTTTACAGTGGCTAAAGGTGCTACCTGGCTGATCTCCTATGCCCTGACTTTTTCTGTATCTGATTTCCTACTAGTCCCCCCTAACTCCCTCCCTCCTCGGCAGCCACTAAGATCTTGCGCCTGGACTGCACTAGGCATTGCCCAGGGCCTTTCTCCTCCTCATTGTACCTGCCCGGGACACTCTTCCCACGTGGGACACTCTTCCACGGGGCTCCCTCTCTCACGTCTTGAAGTCTGTGTGAACATCTTACCTCTTCAATGAGGTCAGAGCAGATGTGTACGGTTCCACTTAGTACCTTCAAACTGCCTCCTTCCACTCTGCTACCATTCCTCTTTGCCCTGGTCTATTATGTGCATGGAGATGATGAGAGATGTGTTCTAGTATAGCATATAATTTATATAATATGGGGGGGCCGGCACTGTGGTGTAGCAGGTAAAGCCACTGCCTGCAGTGCTGGCATCCCATATGGGCGCCAGTTCAAGTCCCAGCTGCTCCATTTCCAATCCAGCTCCATGCTATGGCCTGGGAAAGCAGTAGAAGATGGCCCAAGTCCTTGGGCCCCTGCACCCACGTGGGAGACCTGGAGGAAGCTCCTGGCTCCTGGCTTCAGATCGGCTCAGCTCCAGCTGTTGTGGTCAATTGAGTGAACCAGCAGATGGAAGACCTCTCTCTCTGCCTCTCCTTCCTTCTCTGTGTAACTCTAATTTTCAAATAAATAAATAAACCTTTAAAAAATTTATATATTTTTTATTTTTTGACAGGCAGAGTGGATAGTGTGAGACAGAGAGACAGAGAACTGGGCTGGAAGAGGAGCAGCCGGTACAGAATCGGCACCCCAACCAGGACTAGAACCCGGTGTGCCAGCGCCGCAGGTGGAGGATTAGCCTAGTGAGCCACAGTGCCGGCCTAAAAAATTTCTATAATATGTCTACAGGAGTTTTTCTCTCCCCAGGAGAGATTTAAGCTCTCAGAAGACACAGGGCATAGGGGACATAGCTTTTTTTTTTTTTTTTTTTGCCTATTGTGATTGCTGGTATATTAACATTACAATAGTCTAGAATTGTGCACAGTATGTAACAGGAAGTCAGTACATATTTATTTTTTAATTAATTAATTTATTTGAAAGAGTTACAGAGAGAGAGAGAGAAAGAGAGAGGTTTTCCATCTGCTAGTTCACTCCTTAGATGACCACAATACTGGGGCTGGACCAGGCTACAGCCAGGAGCCAGGAGCTTCTTCCAGATCTCCCATGTGGGTGCAGGGGCCCAAGCACTTGGGCCATCCTCTGCTGCTTTTCCCAAGCCACCAGCAGTGAGTTCAATCCGAAGCAGAGCAGCTGGGAAATGAACAGTGCCCATGTGGGATCACAGGGAGCGGCTTTACCTGCTACGCCACAGTGCCAGTCCCGGTAGATGTTTGTGGACTGAAGTGCGCTGTCTGAACGAGGAGTCTAAGCCTACTCAAAATCCCAAACATAAACGAGTCACCCGAGAGAGGAAATCCGCTTCCTCCCTGCTAGCACCCGTGTCCGTCAGGGAGTCTTCGTGTCTCTTTGGGCGACAACAGGGCTTAGGAGGAGAGCTCCGGGCGACCCGCGACAGAGCTAGTCAGATACATGCCCTTGGGGTCTCCTGCATTGACTCGTCCATTAAGGTCAAATGTGGATTTTCAGTTAAATTCATTTATTGAAAACGTGCTTTATGGGAGATGATTTTTACACTTGTGTGTCAACATTTGCAGAATACCTTTCACACGGGGAGTCCTTACTGCTGTTTGTGATGGTGGCCGAGGAGGGCGGAGGGAGGTGTGGAGGAGGAGGAATACAGAAAAGTTAGCTTAGCCGGGTGAGCTGCTCTTTTTTTTTTTTTTTTTTTTTTTTTTTTTTAAAGATTTTACTTATCTATTTGCAAGGCAGAGTTACAGAGAGGCAGAGGCAGAGAGAGAGGTCTTCCATCTGCTGGTTCACTCCCCAGATGGCCTCAATGGCCAGAGCTGCGCTGATCCGAAACCAGGAGCCAGGAGCTTCTTCCGGGTCTCCCATGCAGGTGCAGGGGCCCAAGCACTTGGACCATCTTCTACTGCTTTCCCACACCATAACAGAGAGCTGGATCAGAAGTGGAGCAGCTGGGACTCGAACTGGCGCCCATATGGGACGCTGGCACTGTAGGCAGCAGCTTTACCCTCTACGCCACAGCGCCAACCCCTCCACTTGTGCTTTATCTTACTTTTGGAGCCCTAACACAAGAATGCCCCAGATACTCATCTCTAGCATTCCGGGATGCTCCCACATAGTCCCACAGGCACTTGAGGGCCTCCACTCTGCCTCTGAAGAGGCACTCACTCCCTCTGCTTGGAACCAGTCTGTCTTGCCACAGATATTGCTCCCACAATCCCGGGTCCCGGTCACCATGAATCCCTCACAGCCAAACGTCTCCCATCCCCTCTGAATTGTTTCTTCTTCTTCTGAGACCTCAGGGGCCCTGGGGCATCCTTCTAGAACGCTATCAGCATTGGAAATGCAAAGGCGAGAACTCACTCACGGGCTCTCACTGATTCTGACTTTGACATTGGAATTTTTTTTCTCCCATAGGACACTGTTTGGGTGAAAAAAACTATACATGGTTTAAATTTTTTTTGAACCAAAATAAACTTATCTTTTAATCCCATTTCCTATGAACTTTTTAAAAAGATTTTATTTTTATTTATTTGAAAGACAGAGTTACAGAGAAAGGTAGAGGCAGAGAGTCTTCCATCCGCTGGTTCACTCCCCAGATGGCCGCAATGGCTGGAGCTGCGTGGATCCGAAGCCAGGAGCCAGGAGCTTCTTCCAGGTCTCCCACGTGGGTGCAGGGAGCCGAGGATCTGGACCATCCTCCACTGCTTTCCCAGGCCATAGCAGAGAGCTGGATTGGAAGAGGAGCGGCCGGGACTAGAACCAGCACCCATATAGGATGCCGGTGCTTCAGGCCAGGACTTCAACCCACTGCACCACAGCGCCGGCCCCTCCTATGAACTTTTTAGAGTATCCTCATCTACGTGGAACCAAGGCGCCACCCTTTGGCTCTGTATGACTCCAAGTGGCCAAATTTAGCAAAGCCAGCTCAATCTGGGGGGGACGCCAGTGTGACTCCAAGACCAGTAACGTGTGGGGCTGTAGTTTGTCCTACTCAGTTCCCTCCTCTAAGTCTTCCCGCAGGAAGCGAGGCCCGCGGGGAACTCTGGGGGAGCTGCTTCGGGTGCACCGGGAGGACCGTGGTGGTCGGGGTGTTGTGCTGCTCAGGGCTTCCTTGGTGAGAGAACTCGGCACCCAGCTGCCAGGAGGGCACTCTGCGGACGGCACCTGCTGCCCCCTTGGCTCTCCTTTAGCTTTTCAGTGTGGCTGACAGTCTTCTTGGAGGTCCCTGCCAATGACCAAACAGGACAGGGGATTTAGGGCTTCGCCATCTCCGCCCAGTGTGCTCTGCCGGCGGTTTCGGTTTCCACTAGATGAGCTGGGACTTTGGCCAGTGCGCGCTGTGACCTGAGGCTCCCTCGCCTGTTCCTGCGAGGTCCACTTCGCAGTCTGAAGAGTTTTCTTGCCGACCTGCTTTCTTTCCTTTTCGTCTGGTACAAGTTTCACTGTCAAACCTCATATTTCTAACTCTCTCAGCACCTGCTTCTCAGGGATCCAGCTAACACGGCAAACTAGCAATCTTTAATAAGACTTTTTGAAAACCCCCACATATGCATGGATTTTGACTCATTTTGCACAAAAAAACCTTATAATTTCAAATTTCATGAGCTTTCTGAAATAGCATAAGCAAAATAAATGGGTTCAGTGTCTCTGAAACACCCGCTGGTGCAGAGCACCGTGGCTCTGTGTCGCTCCCTGGCTCCGAGCCGCGGATGGATGCTGAGTTTCCCATATAATGTCATACTCTGGGCCATCCAGAGCTACGGTAGTACAGAATTCTGAAAAAGAATCCATACAGCGGCCCGAGTTGTGGCGTAGCAGGTAAAGACACTGCCGGCAATGCCAGTATCCCATATGGGCACTGGTTCATTCCCCGGCTGCTCCACCTCTGATCCAGGCCCCTGCTATGGCCTAGGAAAGCAGTAGAAGATGGCCCAAGTGCTTGGGCCCCTGCACCCACGTGGGAGACCCGGAAGAAGCTCCTGGCTCCTGGCTTCAGCCTGGCACAGCCCTGGCCACTGTGGCCATCTAGGAGTGAATCAGTGGTTAGAAGATCTCTCTCTCTCTCTCTCTATTTCTCCCTCTCTCTCTATAGCTGACTTTCAATTAAATAAATAAATCTTTTTTTAAAAAAAGAATCTATAAAGAACCTGAAAGGCATAGGTTCTGGCCATTATGAGGCTGGATTTCCCATGAGGTCGAGCCAGTCTTCTGTGTGGAAGCTACGATGTGCCAGTCAGATTCCCCTTCCCTCAGCTGCTAGGAGGGCTGCTGGGAGACAGCCCTCACCTGTCAATCCCTTTTTGGGCCTGGCTTGTTTGATGGAAGCCAGCCTGCTGAAGGTTATACTTGCTTTCAAAAATTGGCCAACATGAGGGTGTGAAGGCCTGGGCCCTCACTCCAACTATTGGCTACTCAGAGAGATCACACCTGCTTTAGGACCCCTCACTGGGGTCCTTCGCTGTAACTCTCACGGTCAGTTTCTCCCTCTGCCCGATCCTGCTGCCTTCCTAGGTGTTGGCATGCCCTCGTCGACCTCCAGACTCTTCATTTCTGAGCCTGCTTCCTGGCGACCCAACTTGCAAGGCTATGTTGGACTCCTGTTAATTTCCTTCCAGGTTGCTGGTACCTGCTCATTGTCCAGTGCCCACCACATCAGCGCTGCCAAATGCTAAGAGGCCACTGATTGGCAGCCACGCCCTCATTTCAGAGCTGCGGGGGTCGTGGGGGGGGGGGAGCTGCTCCCTCTCAGGGCTGCCCTCCCACTCCCCTGGGTGTCTTTGGGGTTCCAGAGGCTCACGTGACATCAGAGGCTTTGGGACGGCCACTGCTCGGAGGGCCCTCCACGGTGCAGCCTTAGCCTGCCTGGTGTTAGGTGGTGACCTCCTTTCTTGGTGGCCAAAGGTCACAGACGCTCTATTTGATTGACCTGACTGTACCTGGGAGTCCTGAGCTGCACCTCAGTTCTGGCCGACCCCTGATGCCTACCTGTGACGTGTACTGGTCCCCCAGTGCTGGCTCCTGCACCCCTCACCTGGTGAGGCCCCTCTGCCAGCCGAGACGCTCTACCCGGACTGCTGTCTCCACCAGAGATATCTCCCATCTGCTGGTTCACTCCCCAGATAGTTGCGACAACCAGGTCTGGCCCAGGCCAGAGCCAGGATCCAGGAACTCCATTCTGGTCTCCAATACGGGTGGCAGGGGCCCAAGCACTTGGGCCATCTTCTGTTGCTTTCCCAGTCAGATTAGTGGGGAGTCTAATGGGAACCAGAGCAGCTGGGAATGAAACTGGTGCAAATAGGGGGTGCCAGCACCACAGGCAGCGACTGAACCCACTGGGCCACAAGGCTGGCTGCTGATTGGCTCTCAGTATTTAAACCAGAGTCTCAGGAAGTTTAAGGGACTTGGGCCATCTTCTACTGCTTTCCCAGGCCATAGCAGAGAGCTGGATTGGAAGTGGAGCAGCCAGGACTAGAATCTCCCTCCCTTTCTTCCTTGCTCTTCCTCTCCCCTGCTTCTTCCTCTTCCTCTTCCTCTTTTGCTGCCTTCCAAAATCTGAACAAAGCCTAGCTTTTGCAATAACACACACACACACACACTTTTTGTCAGCTGTGAGTTAAAAATCCCATTCAGCAATTCAGCTGAATTTCTTGAACCAGGTTGTATGAAAAGATTCTCCCAACCCCAGATACATCGCACTCTGCTCCCTGCAGAGAATTTATCTTCTGCTCCGGGCCCATGAGACATTGCCCACCACAAGCAGGTATTAGGCCCCGAGAAAGATTTTAACTTGTCCCAGGGACAGGGAAGCATGCAGGTCACAGTCATGGCCCTCAGAGCAGAGGAACTGAGCCTTCACCCAGACTTCTACAAGGGAAAACCAACACACTTCCACAGAGCTTTTGGATCAAAAAGCTATCAAGCCCTGGCCTGAAGTGCCGGCATCCCATATGGGTGCCGGTTCTAGTCCCGGCTGCTCCTCTTCCGATCCAGCTCTCTGCTATGACCTGTGAAAGCAGTAGAAGATGTCCCAAGTGCTTGGGCCCCTGCACCCATGTGGGAGAGCCAGAAGAAGCTCCTGGCTCCTGGCTTTGGGTTGGCACAGCTCCTGCCATTGTGGCCATCTGGGGAGTGAACCAGCAGATGGAAGACCTCTCTCTCTGTCTCTACCTCTCTCTGTAACTCTGTCTTTCAAATAAATAAAATAAATCTTAAAAAATAAAAGCTATCGGGGCTGGCGCTGTGGCTCACTTGGTTGATCCTCCGCCTGCGGCTCCGACATCCCATATGGGTGCCAGGTTCTAGTCCTGGTTGCTCCTCTTCCAGTCCAGCTCTCTGCTGTGGCCCGAGAGGGCAGTGGAGGATGGCCCAGGTGCTTGGGCCCCTGTTCCCACGTGGGGAGACCAGGAAGAAGCACCTGGTTCCTGGCTTCAGATTGGCGCAGCACCAGCCGTGGCGGCCATTTGGGGAGTGAACCAACGGAGGGAGGACCTTTCTCTCTGTGTCTCTCTCTCCCTGTCTATAACTCTACTTGTCAAAAAAAACCAAAAAACAAAAAACAAAACTATCAAAACAGAAGTTTCAGGGCTGGTGCTGTGACACAGTAGGTTAATCCTGCAGTGCCGGCATTCTATATGGTCGCCAATTCTAGACCCAGCTGCTCCACTTCCAATCCAGTTCTCTTCTATGGCCTGGGAAAGCAGCAGAAGATGGCCCAAGTTCTTGAGCCCCTTCACCTGTGTGGGAAACCCGGAAGAAGCTCCTGGCTCCTGGCTTTGGATTGGCATAGCTCTGGCCATTGTGGCCAGTTGGGGAGTGAACCAATGGATGATAAACCTTTCTCTCTGTCTCTCCCTCTCGCTGTCTGTGACTCTACCTCTCAAATAAATAAATAAAATCTTTTAAAAAAATATGGCAGTTTCAGATGGTTTGGAAAACAGTGGTAACATGGGAAAGCCAGGGTTGTGCACCAAGAACAATCAGAAGTCTTAAGGGCTTTTATAATCAGATGCACAAAAACAAAACCAAACAAACCAAACAAAAAAACACACAGGGCATTGTTCAACTAAAAGTTAAGAAAGAGAGCCAGAGAATGTGACCAAGGAGAGTGGAAAGAAGGAATTGATAAAGATTAAAGCAGAGATAGTGGTTGGAAAAGAGAAATTAATTAAGTTTGATGAAGCAAATAGTTCTTTAAAGTATTAGGAAGAAAAGGAGAAACTTCTTGCAAACCTAGTAAAGAAAAATAAGAGGAAAAGCCAAGCAATTGGAATAAAGAGCACACGTTAACCACCAGTACATGAGAAAGTTGTGGGTGTTATTGTGTAGATTATTATGCTGATCTCTGTGCTGAATGTTGTGGAATCTGGGTAAAGTGAACAAATAGTTTTCTAATAAAACAAAAATGATCAAAACTTATTTGGGCCTGGAGTTGTGGCACAGCTAGTTAATCCGCCACTTGCAACCTTCGCATCCACTTCCAATCCAGCTCCCTGCTAATGCGCCTAGGAAAGCACCCAAAGATGGCCCATGTGCTTGGTCCCCTGCACCCGTGTGGGAGACCTGGAAGAAGCTCCTGGCTCCTGGCTCCTGGCTCCTGGCTTTGGACCAGCCCAGCTCCAGCCATTTCGGCCATTTGGGGAGTGAACCAGTGGAGAGAAGATATCTTTCTCTCTCTCTTCTTTTCTGTGTCTCTCCCTCTCTCTGTAAACTAGTGGCTGGGGCAGGTGTTTGGTTCGGTAGTTAAGATATCAGGTGGGGCCTGTATTCCGTATTGGGGCACTGCGTTCGCGATTTGGCTCTGCTCCTGATTTCAGCTTCCTGCTAATGCGCGCTCCCGGGGCAGCAGTGGGGACGCAGGTAGCAGGTAGCAGTTTCCTGACACCCAGGTGGGAGACCTGGACTGAGTTCCTGGAGTCCCTTTGGCCTAGCCCAGCTCCAGCTGCTGTGAGATTTAAGGAATGAACCGACGGATGGGAGTTCTCTGTCTCTCAAAACCACAACCAGCCGATCAATCAGCCAACCAACGAACTCGAAACCTCTGCCACTGAACTCTGCGATCTCAGGTGTAGATCTAGTCCCCAGAACCTTACTGGAAAGAGTAATAATTCAGAGTTCACAGTACAACAAACGAACAGTGTAACATGAAGCTTTTTCCAGGAATACAGGCATATTCCAATAACAGAAAAATCTCAAACATGGGGAATAAATTGATACAGGGTTTTTGAGGGGTTAATTGGGCAGAATCTATTACATTTGGAAATGCAGCTAATCTGTTGTTTTGTAATCCAATCCTAGTATCCTAGAGCAATGCGGGCACAAGATGCCAGGGCAGGAACATTTACTGCAGCATGTTTTGTAATAAAAAAAATACCCAGAAAGCATCTAAATATTTACTAGTAAGAGTGTTACCACCCCAAAGTTGCAGTATAAAAAGAACCTGTCCCTCTCTGTGTACTGAAAAAGAAAAATCTCTGATACGTCAAATGCAAAACAAACGCACAAAACAAGCAACCAGAACATGTGTGGGCTAAAGCATACTGTGAAGTAACCCCATTCCTGTTAAAAACCAGAGCTCTGGGTTTGTGCACCTGTAGGTGAATGTGAAGGGGATCTGTGACTATACAGGATAACTGGAGAGATGAGAATGGAGTGAGCGGACACGGCCGTGGAGGCCAAGGGCTGGGCATTCCACCTTTTCTGCAGAGTGCTGAGCTAGTCGACCTTTTTACAATGACGATATGCTCAAATGCTACTTGTGCAACCATGATAGTAAACAATCGGGTACAAGGGCCGCCGCTGTGGCATAGCAGGTAAAGCCGCCACCTGCAGTGCCTGCATCCCATGTGGGTGCCAGTTCTAGTGCTGGCTGCTCCACTTCTGATCCAGTTCTCTGCTATGGCCTGGGAAAGCAGTATAAGATAGACCAAGTGCTTGGGCCCCTGCACCCATGTGGGAGACCTGGAAGAAGCTCCTGGCTTCTGGCTTCAGATCAACTCAGCTCCAGCTGCTGCAGCCATCTGGGGAGTGAACCAGTGGATGGAAGACCTCTCTCTCTCTCTCTCTCTCTCTCTCTCTTTCTCTCTCTCTCTCTCTGCCTCTCCTCTCTCTGTTATGCTGACTTTCAAATAAATAAAGAAATATTTTAAAAAAATAAAGAATCAGGTACAATATTTAAAAATGATTCATCCCTTCAATAGTCAGAAGAGACAAACCAACTCACCCCAATGGTTTTCAGAAGAGTTTCTATCTTCCATTTATTTCTTTTTTAAAAAAGTCTTAATAAGTAAGGAAAGGGAAAAAGTGTTTTTAGTGAATAGAACCAAGAATATCTTAACCCAGAGATCATCGTCGTATTGACAGTGAAAAGTTCAAGCATTATCTAATAAAGTCAGACATAAGGTTTAGGAGATCAGCAATGTGATTTTTATTAAAATTTTGTTTTCAAGATTTGGCTAATTCAATAGCAAAACAAAAATAATCCAGTAATCTTAGTTGAGAGAGGGAGAGAGAAAAAAAAGATAGCAACATTGTTAAGAAGGAATATAAAATTATTACTATTTATAGATGTGATAATCTCCATGGCAAAGCCTAGTGGCTCAATAATAAAAAAAAATACCCACATATGCCAAGTCATCTCGCCTGCCAGGCCCTCTGCTAACTGCTTTAGAGGAATGATCTCATTTGATCCTTGTAAGAACCCCAGGAGGTACATTTTGCTTTGCTTCTATGTAACAGATAAGAAAGCTAAGTTTCAGAAAGTCTAAATAGACAGCCAGTGGGGAGTGGTGGAGTGAGACTCCAGCAGGAGCCAAATGATTTTTCTGGAGCCTGCTTGAGATTCTAAAGCCTTGTCAGGCACTGTTTCAAAGCCCAGGGAGATTTTTCAATAAGAAGTCAACATCTAACAAGTATATTTTAGGAGCCAGTATTGTGGCACAATGGGTTAAGCCATAACCTGTAATGTCGGCATCTCATATGAGCGATGGTTCAAGTCCCAGCTGTTCGGCTTCTGATCCAGGTTCTTGTTAATGTGCCTGGGACAGCAGTAGAAGACGGCCCAAGTGCTTAGGCCTCTGTTCCCACGTAGGAGACCTGGAAGAAGCTTCAGGATCCTGGCTTCAGATTGGCCCAGCTCTGACCATTGCGACCATTTGGAGAGTGAACCAGCAGATGGAAGACCTTTCTGTCTCTCCCTCTCTCTGTCTATAACTCTACCTCTGAAATAAATAAACAAATCTTTAAAAAATGAAAAAACGATTGGCTTTGTTTGGTGAGGGTTGAGCAGAATCATTGTTGTGGTGGAGAAGGACTCTGGGAAAGCTTCCCTCGATGTTTTTTGCTCCAGGTTTGGCTGATTCGCCAGAGCACTCCTTAGTCAGCACATGCTGTCACTCTTTGGTCTTCCAGAAGGTCCCCAAGCACTGTTGCTGTGACCCTTGATGGTCCACCTTGGTGGTGACTGGACCACTTCCGCCTCTTGGTAGCCATCACTTTGATCGTGTTCTGTCTTCAAGATCATGCTGGCAAAGTCATGTTTCATTGCCTGTTGTAGTTCTTCCAAGAAATGCTTCCGGATTTTGATTCCACTTGTTTAAAATTTCCTTTGGAATCTCTGTTCTTGGCTGCAGCTGAGCTGGGTGCAGCACTTCTGTCACTCATCAAGCATAAAGTCTATCTCACTTTAGTTTTCTTTAATGATTTATTTATTTATTTGAAAGTGAAAGTTATACAGAAAGAGGAGAGACAGAGAAAGAGAGAGAGAGAAAGAGAGGTCTTCCATCTGCTAGTTCACTCCCTAGATGGCTGCAATGGACTGAGCTGCATCAATCAGAAGCCAGGAGCCAGGAGCTTCTTCTGGGTCTCCCATGTGGGTGCAGGGGCCCAAGGACTTGGGCCATCTTCTGCTGCTATCTCAGGCCATAGCAGAAAACTGGATGGGAAGTGGAGCAGCCAGAACATGAACCAGTGCCCCTATGGGATGCTGGCATCACAGGCAGTGGCTCAATCCACTGTGCCACAATGCTGACCCCAGGATGTCCTCTCTTGCCAGTCTTACTCAGTAGTGAAAGTTTTAACTAGTGCAATTAGAGAACAGAAAAAAATAAAAAGCATACAAATAGGAAAAGAGAAAGTCAAGTTATTCTTGTTTGCAAATGATATGATGATTCTATAAACAAAGGAACTGTAAGTGACTATAAAATTGAAAACATAAATTCAGTAAGACTGCAGGACACAAAATCAGCATGCAAAAATCAGTAGCATCTTTATATGCCAAGAATGAACTTGCTGAAAAGAATTCTTAAGAGAAATTCCATTCAGAATAGCTACAAAAATATCTTGGAATAAATTTAAACAAGTAAGTGAAAGACTTCTCTGATGAAAATGAGAAAAAAAAAACTAATGAAAAGAATTGCAGACACACAAAAAATGGAAAGACCTCCCATGTTCATGGACTGCAAGAATTAATATTATTAAAATGTTCATATTACCCAAAGTGATTTACAAATATAATGCAATTCCTCACCAAAATTCCAGTGGCATTCTTCATAGAGCTAGACAAAATGATCCTAAAATGCATATGGGAACACAAAAAGCCCTGAATAGTCAAAACAATCTTGAGCAGAAACAGCAAAGCTAGAGGCAACACAACACCAGATTTGAAGACATACTACAGAACTGTTGTAACCAAAACAACACGGTACTGGCATAAAAACAACACAGACCAGTTAAATAGAATAGAATGCCCAGAAATAAATTCACACATCTATAGCCAACTGATCTTTAACAAAGGCATCAATAGCATACTCTGGAGAAGGGATAGTGCTGGGAAAACAGGATACACAGAAGGTTGACCCATGACCGCCTCCCCACAACACACACTTCTCACTTATCAAAATGGATCAACAATGTAAATGTAAGATATGAAACTACCAGAAGAAACCACAGGGGAAACACTCCAAGTCATTGTCACAGGGAATTATTTTTTGGATAAGTCCCCAAAAGCACAAGCAAAAATAGACAAATGGGATTATATCACGCTGAGGAGCTAACGCACAACAAAGGAAACATCAGTGAAGAGACAACCGACAGATGGGAGGAAATATTCACAAGCTACTCATCTGAAACAGCATTAATATCCAGAATATATAAGACATTTTAGAAACGTAGCAACCCCCCTACCCCAACCAATCCTTTTAAGGAATGGACAAAGGATCTGAATGGTGATTTCTCAAAAGAAGAAATACAAATGGCCAATGCATATGTGAAAAAATGTTCCTTATCACTAGCCATCAGGGAAATGCAAAGCTACAAGAAGGTATCCTCTCACTCCAGTGAGAATGGATGCTATCAAAAAGACAAACAATAATAAATATTGATGTGGGTGTGGAGAAAGGGAACCCTATACACTGTTGGTGGGAATGCAAATTAGTGTAAGCATTATAGAGAAAAGTATGAGGTTTCCTCAACAAACGAAAAGTAAATCTACCACATGACTCACTTATCCCTCCTCTGGGTATATTCACAAAGGAAATGAAATCAGCAGATAAAAGAGATATCTGCCCTCCCACACTCATCAGGGCCCTGTTGGCAAGAGCCAAGACATGGGATCAATCTAGGTGTTCACTGTTGGATGAATGACTACTGAAAATGTTATAATATATACAGAATGAAACATTCAGCCACAAAAATGAATGGAATCCTGACATTTGCAGCAAAATGGATGGAACTGGAGATCTTTATGCTAAGTGAAATGAGCCAGAAAGACAAATACTGTTTTCTCTAATGTGTGAAAGTTTGTTTAAAAAGTCCATCTGGATTTAACATTGTGATTATCTGAGGCTGGGAAGGGAGTGGGAAGGCTGAATGATGGGTATTAAAAGGCAGTCAAGGGGCTGGCGCTGTGGCATAGCAAGCAAAGCTGCCACCTGCAGTGCCGGCATCCCATATGGGTGCTGGTTCGAATCCCAGATGCTCTGCTTCTGATCCAGCTCTCTGCTATGGCCTGGGAAAGCAGTAGAAGATGGCCCAAGTCCTTGGGCCCCTGCACCTGCATGGGAGACCCGGAAGAAGTTCCTGGCTCCTGGCTTCGGATCAGTGCAGCTCCTGCCACTGTGGCCAACTGGGGAGTGAACCATCAGATGTAAGACATCTCTCTCTCTGCCTCTCTTTATCTCTGTGTGTAACTCTTTAAAATAAATAAATGAATCTTAAAAAAAAGGCAGTCAGGTGAAGGTAATGAGTTCTAGTACCCCACACATGGCAGAGCCACTACAGCTGATGATGGAGTATCATATTCTGCATGAAGAATTGAAAGAGAGGAGCTGGTAGCTCCACACAAAGAAAAGATAGGGAAATGAAAAGGGTAGTTGCCTGGTATGACCAGTTTACATGCTATATATGCACTGCACCCTAAAAATATTCAAATATTATATGTTAATCCAAAATTATGAAAAAAATCAAATAAAATCTTCCTGTGGACATATTAAAAAGTTATTTAAAAGTGAGGCTAATTGAACAGAATGGAAACTCCAGAAATCAATCCATGCATCTACATCCAACTTTTCTATGACAAAGGAGCTAAAATCAATCCATGGAACAAGGACAGTCTCTTTAACAAATGGTGCTGGGAAAACTGGGTCTCCACATGCAGAAGTATGAAACTAGACACTCACCTTACACCTTACACAAAAACCCACTCAGAATGGATTGAAGATCTAAATCTACCATGCAATACCATGAAATTACTAGAGAGTATTGGGAAAACTCTGCAAGACTTTAGCATAGGCAAAGACTTCTTGGAAAAATCCCCATAAGTACAGACAGTCAAAGCCAAAGTTGACAAATGGGATTACATCAAGCTGAGAAGCTTCTGCACTGCAAAAGAAATACTCACCAAACTGAAGAGGCAACTGACAGAGTGGGGGAAAATATTTGCAAACTACACAACTGAAAAAGGGTTACCATCCAGAATCTAGAAAGAGCTCAAGAAATTCAACAACAAAGCAAACAATCCAGTTAAGAAATGGGCAAAGGACTTGAACAGGCATTTTTCATGAGAGAAAATTCAAATGACCAACAGACACTTGAAAAAAGGAGAGGGAGAGGGGTAGGGAGAGGGGAAGGGAGAAGGAGAGGGAGAGGGAGAGGGAGAGGGAAAGGATGCTCAGGATCACTAGCTGTCAGGGAAATGCAAACCAAAACCATAGTGAGGTTTCACCTCATTCCAGTTAGAATGGCTCTCATACAGAAATCAACAAGTGCCAAATGCTGTTGAGGATGTGGGGAGAAAGATACCCTGATCCACTGTTGATGGGAATGTAAACTGGTGCAGCCACTGTGGAAGACAGTAGAGAGATACCTCAGAAATCTGAATATAAACCTACCATATAACCCAGCCATTCCATTCCTGGGAATTTACCCAATCCAAAAGAAATCAGCATATAAAAGAGTTATTTGTACCTCCATGTTCATTGCAGCCCAATACACAATAGCTAAGACATGGAATCAACCCAAATGTCCACCAACAATTGGCTAATTGGCTGAATAAAGAAATTATGGTATATATACACTATATACACTATGGAGTACTACTCAGCTGTAAAAAAAAAAAAAGTGAAATCCTGTTTTTCGCAACAAGGTAGACACAACAGGAAACCATTCTTTTTTTTTTTTTTTTACAAAGCTACTTTTAATACTTTGGGGTGTGCCCCACAGGAATAAAAAACACTGGGAAGAGGTAACCCTCTCACCCCCAGGAGTGGCCCAGGGGGAGAGAGGCTACCTGAGGGGAAGAAGCACAAAAGGGACCCGCTGCAGACTCAGGGCAAAGGGAATGCCATCGGTGCTGGGGCCTGTGAGCACTACAGGAGGAAACGCGAGCATGGTGGGACCGGCTCCAGGCACACAGGCGAAGGGCAAGAGGGTTGGACACGAAGCCACAAAGCTACTTGGGTTCCTCCTCCTTCTCGTTTGCCTTTTTCTGCTTCTGCTGCATGATCTCCGAGTCCCTCTGCTTGCGGCGGCAGCAGAAAGCCCGTCATCTCGGCGCTTTCCCTTAACTGAGTCGCTTTGCTTTTTCATATTCTTCTGGCGGGCGAGTTCACGCTGGTTACCGCGACGGCAGCGGCTCCCAGGAAACCATTCTATTTAGTGAAATAAGCCAGACCCCAAAAGACAGATATCATATGTTTTCCCTGATCTGAGGTAACTAATAGAGAACCTGAAATGTAATGTATTGGAGTGAAATAGACATTTTGAGAATTGATGATTGTTTACAGCTCTTGTCTCTTTCAATGAAGAACAGTGGGGTTTTTTTTTCCTGCAAATTATCTGTTGAACTCTTTTACTTGTGTAGGGTTAGCTATATGATCATTATATAAACTGAAAAATAGATCTTCATAAAAATTAAGAGTGGGGCCGGCGCCGCAGCTCAACAGGCTAATCCTCCTCCTGCGGCGCCGGCACACCAGGTTCTAGTCCCAGCCGGGGTGCCGATTCTGTCCCGGTTGCTCCTCTTCCAGGCCAGCTCTCTTCTGTGGCCTGGGAGTGCAGTGGAGGATGGCCCAAGTCCTTGGGCCCTGCACCCGCATGGGAGACCAGGAGAAGCACCTGGCTCCTGCCTTCGGATCAGCACGATGCACCGGCCGCAGCGGCCATTGGAGGGTGAACCAACGGCAAAAAGGAAGACCTTTCTCTCTGTCTCTCTTTCTCACTGTCCACTCTGCCTGTCAGAAAAAAAATTAACAGTGGGAATGGGAGGAGGAGGGTTGGAGTGGGCAGGAAGGAGGGTTTGGGAGGGAGTGTCACTATGTTCAGAAATCTGTATATATGAAATACAAGAAACTTGTGTAAAAAGTTAGGCTAATTTTAATATATTTTGTATAATCCAATACATCAAGTATAATCTTAAATACATTTCGAGATAGATGCCATATGAAACTACTGACAAGCATTTGATATTATTTTTCCATATTTTTTTTTTGACAGGCAGAGTTAGACAGTGAGAGAGAGAGACAGAGAGAAAGGTCTTCCTTCTGTTGGTTCACTCCCCAAATGGCCGTTAAAGCCGGCGCTGTGTTGACCCGAAGCCAGGAGCCAGGTGTTTCTCTTGGTCTCCCATGCAGGTGCAGGGCCCAAGCACTTGGGCCATCCTCCACTGCCCTCCTGGGCCACAGCAGAGAGCTGGACTGGAAGAGGAGCAACCGGGACAGAACTGGAGCCCAAACCGGGACTTGAACCCAGAGTACCGGCACCACAGGTGGAGAATTAGCCTAGTGAGCCGCGGCGCCGGCCATCTTTTTCCATATTTTTATAATCTTGAGTGTATTCTATAGCCACAGTGTCTTTCAACTGGGCTAGCCACATTTCAAGTGTTGAATAGCTACATGTGTTCAAGACTACTGTATGGGCCATACATTTAAAAATATTTGAAAAAACCAAATAAAACATTTTATTCTTTCTTTCTTAAAACAAAAATATTTAATTAAAAAACTCATTATATTGAAAAGTTCAGAAATGTATCATATAAAACATTTTCTTCAAAAGTAAACACTACTGTTTAGAGTCTCTCTCTCTCTCTCTTACACACACACACACACACACACCACCTTGCTCTTTTAGCAATAAACTTCAAGTGACCTATGGAGATGGATTATCCTGTAGCATAAAGCATATAACCAAATCTTTAGAAGTTTTATGAGTTGGTTGCTAAACATAGCTATTATTAAAAAGCAAATTACATAAACACATAATTAAGTAATTTATAAATAGGTATTTATTTATTTGAAAGGCAGAGTTACAGAGAGAGAGGGAAAGACAGAGATCTCCCATCCCCAAATGGCCACAATGGCCGGGACTGGAGTGGGCTGAATCCAGGAGCCTGGAACTCCATCCAGGTCTCCCACGTGGGTGCAGAGGCTCAAGGACTTGGCAATCTTCTGGTGCTTTCCCAAGTGCATTAGCAGGTAACTGGATCAGAAGTAGAACAGCCCATAGGGGATGCTAGCATTGCAGACAGTGGCTGCACCACAATGCCAGCTCCTAAGTCAGTTTTTAAAGCAATAAATTTTAAAAATTCATAATTTTTAATTATTTTATCGCATCTTGCTTTCCAAGTGTGCTGTCAAGGTCACTTAACATCTACTGTATCTGGGTGATTGATGTTGATGTGTTACGTAGTGGTGCCTTGTTGGGCATCTCTTCCCAGCTCTGCCATCACCGACGTGATGAAATTGACCATGGTGGCAATATTTTGACCGTGGAAGTTGGCAAATGCTACAAGCCAAGGTCTTTTTGTAGCGAGCTGGTTGCTAAGCATCTAACAGCACCACTTGGCTAAAATTGTTATCAGGGTGATCATTTGGTTAAGACACGCCTTGGGCACCCACATCCCATAGGGGAGTGCCTGGCTTTGAGTCCTGGGTCTTCCTGTTAATGCAGAGCCTGGGCAGGTGATGGCTCAAGAAGTTGGGTTCCTGCCACCCATGTGAGAGTCTTGCATTGAGTTCCCAACTCTGGGCTTTGGCCAGGCCCACCCCTAATTGTTGTGAAACAGTGCGTGGGATCTCTCTCTCTCCCCCCCCCCCCCGCCCCTTCTCTCACACACACACACACACACAGAGTAAGAAAAAATTTAAAAACATTATGCTGGCTGGAGTGATACATATTTTATCTGCACAAAGATAACAAAGGTTGTGAACAATGGAAATCATAGATAGAGTGCGTTTTCCATGAACTTTTTGGAGTATTTTGTATATGTGCTTGTGTGTGTGTGTGTGTATCTTTCAACAAAAGGAAGCGAGAAACAAGCTACGGCCTGCTAGTTAGAAGCAGGGATCGTCCACGGGATGATGCGTCCCACTTGACCACCAGAAGCACCAGAGGAGCACCAAGGGTGTCCTTGTGGCCCAGCACTGTGAAGAGTTGTCAGACTCAGACGTGTCATGTATTTTTATTTCCAGAGGAGAGCATGTTCCAAATTGGCTGATCGTTTCTGAGATGCAAACGGTGTCTCGAGCAACGGCACCTGCAGGTGCTTGGTGAAGATACGCACACTTTCTCGTGAAGGCCAAGGTTGTGTGGCAGCCAAGCGTGAGAGAGTCACGGCCCTGCAAAATAAACAGAGCGTGCGGGAAATGGATACCGGAGCGTCTCTGGAGTCAAGTGATGCCTGTGCCTGGACAACGGGCACTGATAAAAACTCTCAGATCTGTTCATTTTAAAGAGTTGGACACAGAACATTCTAACTTCATTTTTAGAAGCTGCTAAAATAAATTAATTGGTTAACAAAGTGAAAAGATGAGCTCTTCCAATTATTTTGTAGAACAACTGATTGACATCAGGAAAAATGAAAATTGCTGGCTGAATTTCCACAAAGTCTGGAGATGCTTCTCACTGCTGTTTGGGTGTAGTTTATGATAATAAAGCACTTCTTCCACTCGGCATCTGTGCATGGAGGTGAAGCCCCATTTCGGTTATTTCAAAGCCAAGTCCAGGAGTATTCTGAATTTAGAACCAGAGTTGAGAATGGCTATACTGCAAAGGGTTCCATCGAGATTCTAAGGGGCCGGTGTGTGGTGCAGCAGGTTAAGCCACAACCCGTGATGCCTGCATCTCAACAAAGCACTGGTTTCAGTCTCAGCTTCTCTGCTTCCAATCCAGCTCCCTGCTAATGCACCTGGGAAAGCAGCCGATGATGGCCCAAGTACTTGAGTCCTTGCCACCTACATGGAAGACCTAGGTGGAATTCCAGGCTCCTGGCTTCAACTTGGCACAGCCTCAGCTGTGGTCATTTGGGGAGTGAGACAGTGGATGGAAGGTCTGTTTCTCTCTCTCTCTCTCTGTTGCTCTGCTTTTTAAAAAATAAATCTTTTTAAAAGCCATAAAAAATTAAGCATATTTACCTATGCTAAAACACATTGTTTCTAGGCAAGGGAAAAAAATGTGCTACCTTAATAATGCAAATTAATGTGCTTTTTAAAAAAATTGCCTACTTGATTTTTTTTTTTTAAAAAAGATTTATTTATTTATTTGAAAGTCAGAGTTACACAGAGAGGAGAGGCAGAGAGAGAGAGAGATATTAGAATTGCATTCATCCAAAGCCAGGAGCTTCTTCCAGGTCTCCCACGTGGGTGCAGGGGCTCAAGGACTTGGGCCATCTTCTACTGCTTTCCCAGACCATAGCAGAGAGTTGGATTGGAAGTGGAGCAATGGGACTCAAACCAGCACCTACATGGGATGCCAGCACTGCAGGCAGCAGCTTTACCTGCTACACCACAGCCCCAGCCCCCTTATGTTCTCCTTTCAAAATATCCAAGCGGAGAATTTGGACCAGCAGCCTGAGCATCCCCTGGGAGCCTGTTAGGAATGTAGACTTCAGGTCACACCCTCAGCCCTGCTGCACTGCTCTGGCTACAGGAGGAATCTCCTGTGTGGGCAGGTTTTGGTGTGAGTGACAGCACCAGAGGATGACAGGTGAGGGAGCTGGAGATGGTCTGCTGTTCAGGTTGGAGATTTTGAGAACTGGAGTGACTCTGACCACCAGAAGTGTGCACATGTTAAAACACTTCCTGGGGCCAGATGGAGCCCTGACGTGGTTTTAATTCTCAATGCTAGCTTTATAATAGCACCTACTAGTAGGCATCTGTAGTAGCACCAGCGGATAGAACCTTTCCCAAGTAACCAGGCATTGTCCCAAGTCCTTCCAGGGATCAGTTCAGTTTATAGATGAGGAAGCCGAGGCAGAGAGAGGACTCCATCCAGGTCATACAGAGCCAGGACATGGGCCTCGTCAGTGTAGCTCCAGAGCCCCTGCATCTAACCATTACACCACAGTGCCTGAGTACGAAGTGTATAAATGAACAGACAGTTATAAACGGGGAATGCGTGCTTAAATATGTTATTGTTTTAGGAAACATGATCCAAAATGATTGGGAGATGCAATGCTAGGAGATGTAAAGTCAGATGCTCCTCTGATGTATGAGGACCTAAGCTGTGGCTTAGTGGGTAAAGCCACTGCCTATGGCTCCAGCCTCCTATTTGGGCACCGGTTTGAGTCCCAGTTGTTCCACTTCCAGTCCAGCTCCCTGTTAATGCTCCTGGGAAAGCAGTGGAGGATGGCCCAAGGGCTTGGGCCCCTGCACCTACGTAGGGGACCCGGAAGAAGCTCCTGGCTCCTGGATTTGGCCTGGCCCAGCCCCAGTCATTGCGGCCATTTGGGGAGTGAGCCAGTGGATGGAAGATTCTCTCTCCCTCTCTCTTTCTGTGACTGTGACTCTGCCTTTCAAATAAATCTTAAAAAAAAAGAAAAGAAAGAAATGAACTTTCATCCTCTGGCCCAGCCAATGTCTTTGATCCCACTGCTTGGAACCTGTGTTCTGAATTCCAACATCTTCAGCTCACAGCCTGGAAGCTCCCTGAATGCCCAGTGCCTCCTCCCAGTCCCTACTCCTATCTGTTCTTCATGACCCAGCTCAGGCACTGCCTGCCCTGTCCTAACTCCTGTCCCCCCCACCCCCATCCCCCATGCCCACAATTTCCTGCACACCTCTCCAAGACGTAATCATCTATTCACTTGTCTCTCCCACCCTCAGGGGGCACGCGCTACCTTGCTTATTCACGTATGCCCCAGGGCAGAGCCTGGCACTTGTTAGATGCCATGTGCATGAATGCACTATTGATGAATAGGCAGCCATTGATGAAAACACCGCCCCCCGCGGTTGCTCTACAATCTGTCATTTCTGTAATGACCACCAGAGGGGGCCAACGAACAGGGTCCGGTGAGCCGCAGCCTGCAGAACTCTGGGTTGAAAAATGAAAGAATTATTCTAGGACCAGGAGGGAAGTTCAGTGGTCACATAGGCCATTCCTTTGTGTCAGACAAAAACAAACAGACCCTCAGGGAAAGAGCACAGTGATGCTTAAAGTTCATTTTGGTTTATATGGTTTTTTGAACCTAGACAGACTTCAGATCAGAAAACACGGATTCTGGGTCCAGCTGTTGCATGGTTTAGCTTGTCTGATCCCACACAGTGGCGGCTCAGTGTCTGCACCTGACGAATGGGCACATTGTCTACCTCCAAGGCAGCCCCACGGGCAGCAATGCACACAAACAGCCTACAAGTGACAAAGTATAATTGGAATCAAGGGAGTAAATTTGAACATCAACTTTTTTTGTTCAAAACTCATTCTTTTAAAGTGTGAGTTGAAAGCCAAAGTGTCTGTCTGGGCCAGCGAGGGTGCACTTGTCTGGAGGGCACGGAGGCACGGACGTGTCTTATTGAGGGGAGAGGGGGTCCAGAGCTCCGCGCTCCTTTGGTTCCTGCGTATAACGTCTCAGCTGTGCACCCAGAGCCCAGATGGACCATCTGTATCCAGCATCATCTAATGCTGCCTGGTCCACAAGTCTCACCACACACTCCCATCTTTTCCCATCTTTTCCTTCGCTTCTTTGCAAGCAGGCATGGATGCTATTGCAATAAGTGCCATACAAATTCATATAGAAACTCCCCCGAGCTTCCAGTCACCTTTGTCACAGCAAACTTTTCAAATCCACAGATATTTTTAAAGGTACATGTAGGATAGAGCTGGGTGTATGCTTATTGACCTATGCATATTTGTGTGTGTTTAGCTGAAAAAAAAAACACCCTCAGGAACAGAACAAAAGCTAAGGTCACGACCATTAAGAGGAGTGTTGGTGGTTTGGGGGAGATGTGGGGCTGCCCGACCTGAGTATGGATTGGCAGATGTGGCTGGTGTGAATGGTTCCCTCCTCAGTGGCTCTCAGATCTCATCAACACCTTTGAAAAGATAGTGTATTTCTGTGTTTGTAATTAAAGGGATTTTCAAGGAGCATTTTTTTATAAGGGCAAGAGTTTCATCTGCGAATTTAGCTTGAGACTCCAACCCATCCCAGAAGATGTGGAGAGCCTGTGCCATTGATGGACAGAAGGTGGAAACTTCAGAACCAACCACTGACCTAGTACAGACAAAGCTCCAGGCTCCCAGCGGCTTCCCAGAGCCTGAGCCGCAGCTGAAGGGGACCCGGCTCGCTCACACCCAGACCGAGGCTCTGCCCCCCTACACAGCAACTTTCCCTCCTGAAGGATGCCTCCCCCCAGGCCTTGGGGGCCACCTGTGAGCTCCTGAGCAGGGCACCTAGGCCAGGATGCTCTCCCGTCCTCAAGTCCAGCCCCTCACAGCTTCTACCCCCAAGGCTCTGTGGTTCAGACTCCTACCCTCTTAGCATTCCCATTCTCTTTCCCGGGTTGCCTTTATATTAGAATAAGGATGTGGGCTGGAAGAGATTTTTCAAGCCGCAGTCTGGGCAGTCAGAGGCTCGTGGGAAAATTCTCAGGGGCCGGCAGTGTCTGATTTCTCTCCCCCCCCTTCCTTCCTTGGAAGCACTAACGCCAGATGCATCCTATCACTGCGCGATATCTTACCTCTGACCCAGCTCTGGGGCTTCCTTTTCCTCTTGGGTGAGGCTTTCTTGGCACTTTGGGTCTCTATTTCTCGAAGGTCAGAGGACTCTTCCAGGGAGGGGGAGGCTCAGCCCTCCGAGCAGGGTGCCAGGGAGCAGCCACCAGCTGGCAGGCTGGGGTGGGGACTGACAGCCTACACAGGCACAGGAGCTCTTGCTCGCTCATCCACTCACCCTCTCCACCAAGCACAGCTTGAGGTGCCACTTGGAAATGCCTCCCTTCCTCCCTGGCAAAGATCTCTCAACGGCCAGGGAGGGCCAGTACAGCCCTGAGCATCTACAAACAGCCTCTTCAAATTTTGAAGAATGCTGCTCCACTTGGGATCAGCAGGGTGCCACTGGCTTACTGACCATCAGGAAAACCCAAGGAAGATTGTATGGACGACGGTGAAGGACGACGGTGAAAGTTTCCTCTTGTTCCCCTGGTTGGGTGGCCTGGGCTTCCACTGGCAGCATTTAGTTGGGTCCCAAGAAGAACTTGGTTAATGTCAGGGAGCTGGCGGATGCTGGAAAGGCTATGAAAGGAGCTGGTGGAATCTACCTTGGAGGTCTTTCAACGTAAGATGACATCTGTTGCCGCTGGAATGATCTGGAAGGATGATCCACAAAAGGCTGAAACCATAGGAGCTACGGAGCTCTCCACTTACACCAGCTCCTGACTTTACGCTGTTTTGCATATGTTACAAATCCCCACGTTCCCTGAGCGTCTCACATAATCTTAGACACGCACTGAGGATGCTTTTCTTTTCTTTCTTTTTTTTTTTTTTTTGACAGGCAGAGTGGACAGTGAGAGAGAGAGAGAGACAGAGAAAGGTCTTCCTTTTTCCGTTGGTTCACCCTCCAATGGCCACCGCAGCTGGCGCGCTGCGCTGATCCAAAGCTAGGAGCCAGGTGCTTATCCTGGTCTCCCATGGGGTGCAGGGCCCAAGCACTTGGGCCATCCTCCACTGCACTCCCTGGCCACAGCAGAGAGCTGGCCTGGAAGAGGGGCAACCGGGACTAGAACCCGGTGTGCCGGCGCCGCAAGGTGGAGGATTAGCCTAGTGAGCCACGGCACCGGCCACTGAGGATGCTTTTCTATACGCCTGGATGCTGCGGCTCCAAGGTGGACGAAGGAAACGAAGATTTGGAGGGAATCCCAGAGAGATAACTTTGCGTGGAAAACTATGTCCACCTCACAAGTGGAGGCTCAGAACTCCCCTCTGAGGAATTAACAGGACCCTCCCCCCCTCAGTAACCTCCCCGAGAGGCGTCACGCTTCCTCCTCACTTCCTCCTTGCTCTTCTGGTTCCCAGAACTTCCAGAAGATTCTCTGCATCCTGAATCACTTGTTGCCAGTATCTAGGCAGCCTGGGAGGCAGCGGGGGCACCTTGATCCCGAGATCCCCTTCCCTCCCCTCTGCCTTCTCCCAGTCACATCTTAGGACCCTTGTTCTCTACACTCAGCCACGTTTTCTGAACCAAAACAGGGACATGGTGTCTGCCAAGGGCAAGAGGGCTTGTAGGCAGAAAAGGGACACAAAAAGTTGCTGGCGCTGTGGTGTAACGGGTAAAGCCGCCACCTGCAGAGCCAGCATCCCATATGGGCGCCAATTGGAGTCCCGGCAGCTCCACTTCTGATCCAGGTCTCTGCAGTGGCCTGGGAAAGCAGTAGAAGATGACCCAAGTCCTTGGGCCCCTGCACCTGTGTGGGAGACCAGAAGAAGCTCCTGGCTCCTGGCTTCAGATTGGCACAGCTCCAGCCATTGAGGCCAACTGGGGAGTGGTCCAGTGGATGGAAGACCTCTCTCTCTCTTTCTGCCTCTCCTTCTCTCTCTGTGTAACTCTGACTTTCAAATAAATAATTAAATCTTTTTTAAAAAAAGTTGCAGGTAAACTTGAGACTGATTCTGTCCGAAGGAAGTGGGAATCCTAGTCACAAGTCACACAGTAAGTCCCTCACTCAAAAATCAAGTGTGTGCCAGTGTATTTTCTAGACTTGTCAGTGTGGAAAGGCCTTCAACATATGGACAAATTCACCTGCAGATGAGATCATTTGGGTTAGAACAGGATTTGGTTTCCTGGACTCACGTGGATGTTTCAACCCCAGAGTTTTTTTGGATCCATGGTTGATGAGTGTGGTATGCAGTCTTGATCTAGTTATGGTGCCTGAAACTGGGACCTTGGAGAAGTGATTAGATTGGCATAGGTTACCATGCCAGACGGTGTTCCAGGCTCTGGGGACTCCAGTGGTGAACAAAACAGATGGAGGTTTCCACTTACATGCACCTGATGGTTGATTGGTGACAAAGAGCATAAACGAACCAGGGAATTTCAGATGGTGGCAAGATCTATGAAGAAAAGAACCCAGCAAAGTGACACAGAGGGATGAGAGAGAAGCCTTTACATCGCATGGTCCAGGAAGACCCCTGGGAGGCAGCATTTTTAACAGAACCTTGAAAATTCCGAGGGAGCCAGCCAGGAGAAGGCCTGGGGGCAGACTCTTTCAGGTTCAGGGAACAACCGATGCACTGCCCCTCACGGGAGAACCTGGGGGAGGATTAGGAGCACAAAGGCAGCCAGCGAGGCAGGGTCATAGGCAGCCAGGGTGCGTGCCAGGAGACGCAGTCACACTCAGAGAAGGCCACAGCGCGGGGCTTGCCAATCAGGCCCACTCTTGCCCTGGTGCCCGTTGTGCACTTAGACGCTAGCCCCGAGCGGGACCAAAGCGAGGCTGTGAGATTGGACCGGGGCGAGTGGACTGATGGGATGCAGTGCACTTGACCTTGGCCCCCAGAACCAGGAGCTCTTTCCTTTCCACGGCGTGGATTCTGTCACCACCATGACTCGGGTGCTTTTTGCCTATGCTGCTCTGTCTGCTTGCTTTTTGCTTGGCAGCTTGCTGGTTCTCCATCCCTCTCTCTCAAGTTCACCTTGATGCCCGGGGTTAGGTTCAGCGCCGCCTAGTGAGAAGTGGCCCCGTTTCACAGCAGGCCTTCTCGTTGCCTGCTGCTGGTCTCCCCCAGGTCTGGTTTGCACCCTTGGTTCGGTCAGTTGTAGTCAGAGCACGGAGATTTATTCTGAAGGAAACATAATGCCTACTTTCCTCAGCATCGGATTGTGTGCTGGGCCAGAACTAAAGAGACACAGGTGTGTGTGCGTGTGTGTGTGTGTGTGTGTTTTAAAGATTATTTATTTGAAAGGCAGAGTTACAGAGAGAGAGAGAGAGAGAGAGAGGTAGAGAGGTCTTCTCTCTGCTGGTTCACTCCCACAATGGCTGCAACTTCCAGGGCTGGGCCAGGCTGAATCCAGGATCCAGGAGCTTCTTCCAGGTCTCCCAAGCAGGTTCAGGGGCCCAAGCACTTGGGCCATCTTCCATTGCTCTACCCAGGCGCATGAGCAGGGAGCTGGATCAGAAGTGGCGCAGCTAGGACTCGAACCAGTGCCTGTATAGGATGCTGGCACTGCAGGCGGCTGCTTTACCCACTACGGCACAGAGCCGGCCCTGACTGACCAGTGTTTTACAGAAAGGGTTTTATGTCCACCACCCTGGGCAACAAGTCAGTGGGGTTCTCACTAAGGAGCTTAGTTCTTAGTCACTACCCCTTTGCCAGGGCCACTGAGTCTGGCTTTTACCATCCATCAATAAGTACCCAGAAGCCAATATCCCATGTAATCTCTTCCAAGTGGCTTTTTCCATTGATCATCACAATTCGTTTCATCCCACATGTACTTAGACAATGTCTGCTTGCCATCCCCTCCCCTTCTACCTGGACTGGCGGGTGACTTGCTTTAACACCTAGCGGAAGTGCTCTCTATATCAGAACTGTAGCTTCCACCCTCACCTGTTGGAACCCCTCTTCTTGGAACCAGGCTGTGAGGAAGCCCACGCAAACCATTAGAAGGGAACTGCTTTATACCCGGTGACAAGCAGCTAAATCCACTCCTGGCTGGATCTGGTGGTCTCCGGGGGTGGGGGCTAGACTGTGGGAACAGCAAGGGAGGGAGGGGCAGGGTGAGAGCACATTCCAGGTGTGGGTGGAGAACATGGGGCCTTGGGGCGGGGCGGGGGGGGGGGGGCTTTGCTCTGAGGAGTTGAGTGTGGCGCTGGTGTGTGCTCTAGGGAGAGGGAAGTTCCCAGTAGTGCTTTCTCTTTGAAGGGTGGAAGGAGAAACCTCCCGCTGCCTCCAAGCCCTCTTCCACTCTACTTCTCCGTCCTTTACACACATTACGCCTTACAAACGTTGATTTTCTTTTTAAGAGAAGAAAACAGCAAAGACGTCCGAACCTGTTACTGGTCGCCAGCCCGACACTCTGGTTTGGTCTTTGCCCAACGTCAATATTTTGGTAGAAGTTTGAGCTGTCATTCATGCAATCTTGGATTTCAAACATGAAAAAACAACAACAAAATACCCACAGTTTTCCACTTAAAAAGAAATAAAAAGCCTGAACATGATGCATGTTTGGGAAGCTTTCAAAAAGCGGCAGCTCAGACTTGGCAGGAGAAATGATCACCACCACAAGAGAACACGAGTTAGGTGGGGATGCAGTAGCCCAAGCTTGGGGTATGGTAAAGGCCCCCAGAGCAGCGTTCGGGCAGGGCATCACCGGAGAAACTGAGCTGTCACAGAGCAGGGGTCTTTTCTTTGCGTAACTATGGTGATCTTGGAACGGGTCTTCCTGTTTGGAGTCCTTGTCTTTTGAAATTACAAATCTGACCAGGTCATTTTCCTGTTCACAAACTTCCCGTGGTTCCCCACGGCCGTCATGCTAAATCCACAATTCTCCACAGGCCTGGAGGCATGACCCAGCTCCAAGTCCCTTTCTGGCCGCAGCTCTGGCCACACCCGAATTCACACCCTTTTCCCCAGGCAGGCTGAACTCCAGGGCACGGTGTTGCAAGAAAGCCCCGCACCCTCATCATCCGTCCGCGTACACAGTGTCCTTTGTGCTGGAACGGCACAAGCTCCCCGCTGCGGTTTGTCCACCAAGAATCAGCTCAGTCACCTCTCCCAGAAGGACAAGGGGTCTCGCTCTGCCTTCCCGTGGCATCTGGGAGCTTGGCACGTGGTGTGATGGTAATCACGTTTCCACGGTCGTGCATGTTACAAGCTGTTGCTGTCTTTCTCATCTCAAAGGCTAACACCCAGTGCCAAACTATCATAGAGGCCTGATAAACCATTGTGAACAAAAAGAAACAAATACACTTGCATCCCGTCTACAGCCAGGGAAGGGGCCAGAGAAAGGCAGGGTAGCAGGGGATTCAGGATATCTGAGGTCCCACAGGGTTTGTCCCTTGCCCAGCTTTGCCTAGCATGAATCCTTGCCTATAAAATAAAACTTCCACGAGAACCTAAATCTGCAGCAGCTTGACCCAGTGTTGCTGTCTTCAGAGTCCTGGGTCACGGAGGCTTGGAATTCAGCCATTTAATCAACAAAGATATTTTGAGCTACAGTAGTGCCAGGCCCTGTGTGTGTTTGCACACGGCATGTTTTCCTCCAGAAGCTTGGAGGGTTGGGGACTGGCTAAGAGGATTTGGTTTTGATTCGATGCCATTGAGGATGTAGAGATTCTTGCAAGAAAAGGATTCGAGGGCTTGAGGATGCCCCACTTACAGAAAACTCAATCGGCCATTGTGTATCCTGATCCATAAAAAAAATGCTGCAAACTTCTTCCTAGAAGAAAAAATGTGCATCTGGCTCACCCAAGAGACTTAGCACGGATGCCACCTTCCACTCTGGGGATGAAACCTTTTTTTAAACAAATGATGCATTATGAAATAAGCAAAGAAGATGCAGAGTGCAGACGGTTGGGAGTTAGGAAACCCTACCTTTCTGACTTACTTCAGTCACGAAGAGGAGCAGACTTGTCTCCCTAGAGCCATGCCCTGTGCCTAAGATCGTGGAGAACGAGGGTCCGGGTTCTTTGAGTGTTGGATGAGCGCCGAGTGAGCTCTGTCCCGTAGGCCAGGCTTCAAGTACACCGAGGCATGGGGTTGCTGCTGGGGAGGTCACCGGTGCTGTGCACAGACGGCGACAGTGCGTGAATCCAGGCCAGCAAGCGCCAGCAGGAATTGAACGTGGCTGTCACCTGTGGGCATTAGGAGGAGGGCAGAGAAAGGTGCCTGAAACCCTCCTCTGAAAACCATTCCCCTGGTCATCTGTCCATTCAAACCCGGAACTGCCCCTTACTTCTGCATTTTCGATGAGAGCTAAAACGCTGAGATCTAGATAAGTATTTTAAAGGGGATCCTTGCGGTGAGTTATTTGCTTCTTAGAAACAGTTTGTAAATGACTGGTTCCAGTTCTTTCCTCCTGTGCTGCCCACATCTCCGCCATCTGTAGTTTTCCTGTATCTTTGTAACTTGCTGCCCACAACTTGTGCTTGGCCGGTGGAAAGTGGGCAGCAGTGGTGGTGTGGCAGACTTGAGTCCCGGTCTCAGGGACACGCCCCGACCCTGCTTGCCTCTTTGATACCTCTGTCATTACCACAAGAAGAGCTTGTCCTAAGCAGCTACTGCTTCCTAATAGCAATGGTCCAACTAGGAACAGACATGAGCCCGGAATTCACGGGGAGTCAAGCCCAAGTGGAGACCAGCTTGAAACAGTGACCCAGTTGATGCCTGCCTGGACTAGCAGACCCACAGTCCACCCTGGATACACGAACAGGAGTTCATCTCTGCTGTTTAAGGCTGGTTTGTTACACGGCAGTCACTGACTGATACATGTAACAGGAATAGCCCAACTTGCCTTTCTTGCCCCGGGTCCCTCAGCTAGCGACCAGGGCAGGTGGAATTCACATCTGGCTCTGAATGCCGTGTGCTGAGTCACTGCCTCATACGACCGTGAGAACAAATGTAGAAAACACTCCGAGTTCTTCCCAGGCAGAGACTTTTGTCCTAGAATAAGCAGAAGGGGAGAAAATACACAGATTTCGTTGTTTTGACAAGGGTTGCAGGGAAGGGGCGCCCTCTCATCATACCAGAATAATTCACTCATGAGAAAATTCAGCCAAGAGGCCCCAGATCGCACAGAGACAGGGCGAGTATATTAAACACCAGATGGGGCCAGAGTCGTGGCGCAGCGGGTTAAAGACCTGGCCTGCAGTGCCGGCATCCCATATGGGCGCTGCATATGGAGTCCTGGCTGCTCCACTTCCCATCCAGCTCTCTGCTGTGGCCTGGGAAAGCAGTGGAAGATGGCCCAAGTGCTTGGGCCCCTGCACCCACGTGGGAGACCCAGAAGAAGCTCCTGGCTCCTGGCTTCAGATCGGCACAGCTCTGGCCCTTGTGGCCATCTGGGGAGTGAACCAGTGGATGGAAGACCTCTCTCTCTGTCTCTACCTCTCTCTGTAACTCTGTCTTTCAAATAAATAAAATAAATTTAAAAATAAACATCAGAAAACTAAAGAAAAGCAGGATTCGGGATTGTAAAATTTAGCAGATCATAAAAAATACGGATAAATGGATGATGCTCTTCTGCTAGAATTTGCCTGCCACTTGCTAGCTTTGTGATATTCTCTCTGCTTCAGTTTTTTTCAACCACAAAATGCAGATAATGAGAGTAATGACAGCCAACCTGTGGCAGCTGAGTGGGCTGCCTCCAGAACCCCCATGGATACCACAGGTGCTTAAGCTTATGTTTACAATGACACAGAATTGGCCTAGAACCCACACATATCTTCCAGTGTACTTTAAATCATCCCTAGACATGGAAAGCCAAGACATCCTGGAAAAGAAAAAAAAAAAAGAAGACGTAAATGAAAGGTCTCTGCGAGTGAGATCCCAGTGGAAAGAACGGGGCCATCAAAGAAGGAGGCACCTTTCTCTGAAGGGAGGAGAGAACTTCCACTTTGACTATGACCCTGTCAGAATAAGATCGAAGTCAGCGAACCCTAAAGGCTTCCATAGCCCTGGCAACTCATGACTAGAGCCTAGGGAGATTACTGACGCCATAAACAAGAGTGTCAAATTGTTAAGTCAACAACAGGAGTCACTGCGTACTTACATCTCATGTGGGATCTGTCCTTAATGTGTTGTCTAATGTGCAGTGATGCTATAACTAGTACTGAAACAGTATTTTTACACTTTGTGTTTCTGTGTGGGCACAAACTGATGAGATCTTTACTTAGTATATACAGAATCGATCTTCTGTATAAAAAGATAATTGAAAATGAAAAAAAAACCCTGGTGTTAAATTGGAAATTGCATAGAAAATTAATTAATTTTTTAAAAATATCATGTAGGATCTCTGTCTTTAAGGTGCTGTACACTGTGATTTAATGCTATAACTAGTACTCCAACAGTATTTTTTCACTTTGTGTTGCTATGTGGGGGCAAACTGTTGAAATCTTAATATATACTAAACTGATCTTCTGTATATAAAAAGAATTGAAAATGAATCTTGATGTGAATGGAAGGGGAGAGGGAGCGGGAGAGGGGAGGGTTGCGGGTGGGAGGAAAGTTTTGGGAGGGGGGAAGCCATTGTAATCCATAAGCTGTACTTTGGAAATTTATATTCATTAAATAAAAGTTTTAAAAAAAATAAATAAATCATCCCTAGATTACTTATAACACCTAACACAATGTAAATGCTATGCAAATAGTTGCCCTATCATATTTTTAAGGGAATAATGACACAAAAAAAGTGTGCATGTGTTCAGTACAGATACAAATTTTTGTCCTCTGTATTTTTGATTTGTGGTTGATTGAAGCCACAGATACGAACCCTGTTGGTCCAGAAGCCTGAGCGCACTCCATGGGGTTGCTGAGAGCATCGGATGAGTTACGATCTGTGAAATGCTCAGGAGGCTGCCTGCAGATTGCAAGCAATCGATAAGAGGGGACTTCAACACTTCACGGAAAAATGGAATAAGTTGATTTTGGTGCAAGAAAGTTTTGAATACGCACATGGTTTTTTTCATAGCATGCATTTTCCATGACCTTTTTTGCATGCATGGATTTCTGTGGTGGAATGAGAAGGCCATGCTAAGATGGCCGCTGGCAACGGAAACTGCCTGGCAACAGGCTGTGATTGGATGGCTTCGGAAACCACATGACAACGGAGCCTGCTTGGCAACAGGCTGTGATTGGTTAGGGCATAGACTGCCCCTTGACCGGATTGGCTGCCTTGGCTATTTAAGCTGCTGTACCAACTGAAATTACCGAGTCTGTGGGCTGCTCGCCTCTGGCCTGCTTTCACCCGACTCCTGGGGTCTGTGTGGTGACTCCGCGCCTCTTGCCCCCACCACGCTGCTCCTCTCAATGAATCCACAGTAACAGATTTCAATTCTGTTTTTGCACCAAAGTCAACTTATCTTGTCACATCATCCCCCATGACCACTTTGAAAGTACCCTGGTACGTGTTGGCTTGGTGGTACCTGCAGGAGGGAACACAGGTTTAACATTGGCCTGAGGTCTCTGACTGCCCCACGGGAAGGGCTCTGTACTGCACCAATTGAGCTGCCAGAACTTCATTTCCCAGAGTTCTCTCTGGGGACGGGGCTAGCATTGCCATCTAAGGAATTCGTGCATCATTTGGAAAGGAGACAGCAACCACCATGTTCTGGAGGCCAGGGGCCCACATGGTGCACACAGGGCAGGAGCTGGGCCTGCCCCGCCTCCTGGCCAGGTGTGAGGGTAGCTCTGTGTGAGAGGTCCTTGTTTGCAAATCAACAGATACGGGTTGTGTTGGTCCTCATGAATTCCTGGTTGTCTTCGTGGTGAGAACAAACTGCCCCTCAGAGCACGCAAGTGAAGCAGCTGCTGGAACCCAGCTCTCATCCTCTGGCCTTGGGCGGGGATGCCTACATAGGGTCTGTCTCATCTTAGTGATCTGGAGCAACCTTGAGCAACCCCCTTTGTTTTCTTTTTTTTAATTAAAAACTTATTTATCTTTAAATTTATTCTTATTAAAACATTATTAAAACTTATTTACTTATTTGGAAGTCAGAGTTATATAGAGAGAGGGTGAGACGCACACAGGGAGATCTTCCATCACTTGGTTCACTCCCCCAGATGACCTCAACAGCCAGGGCTGGGCCGGTGTGAAGCCAGGAGCTTCACCCAGGTCTCCCTTGTGGGTGGCAGGGGCGCTAGCACTTGGGCCATCTTCTGCTGCTTTTCCCAGGCTCATGAGCAGGAAGCTGGATTGGAAATGAAGCAGCAGGGGCATGAGCCAGCATCCCAGGAAGCAGCTTTTTTTTTTTTTTTTTTTGACAGGCAGAGTGGATAGTGAGAGAGAGAGACAGAGAGAAAGGTCTTCCTTTTTGCCATTGGTTCACCCTCCAATGGCCGCCGCGGTAGCGCGCTGCGGCCGGCGCACCGCGCTGTTCCGATGGCAGGAGCCAGGTGCTTCTCCTGGTCTCCCATGGGGTGCAGGACCCAAGGACTTGGGCCATCCTCCACTGCACTCCCTGGCCACAGCAGAGAGCTGGCCTGGAAGAGGGGCAACCGGGACAGGATCGGTGCCCCAACCGGGACTAGAACCCGGTGTGCCGGCGCTGCAAGGCGGAGGATTAGCCTGTTGAGCCACGGCGCCGGCTTTACCTGCTACGTCACAACGCCAGCCCCCAAACCCTTTGCTCTTTAGATGTACGTTTCTTATCTAGTCCCAGAAATGTTCTTTTGAAATTAACCAGTAGCGTTCCTTTCACCATACTTTGTTTCTTTCTTCTTCTTTTTTTTTTTTTTTTTACTATTTATTTATTCATTTGAAAGTGGGAGTTACACAGAGAGAGGGGAGGCAGAGGAGAGAGAGAGAGAGAGAGAGAGAGAGAGGTCTTCCAAATGCTGGTTCACTCCCCAATTGGCTACAACGGCCGGAGTTGCGCCGACACGAAGCCAGGAGCCAGGAGTTTCTTCTGGGTCTCCCACGTGGGTGCAGGGGCCCAAGGGCTTGGGCCATCTTCTACTGCTTTCCCAGGCCATAGCAGAGAGCTGGATCGGAAGAGGGGCAGCCGGGATTAGAACCAGCACCCTTATGGGATGCTGGCACTGCAGGCAGCGGTTTTACCCATTAAGCTACAACGCCAGCCCCAGCATACATACCTTGTTTCTAAAAGCATTTTTAACCAATCATGTTCTAACATCAGGAATCACACAACTCTGGACTAATCTAAAGTATGTCTTTTTGGGCTGAGTCAATGTTTGTTCATTGTGTGATGATACACGATCGCTTTTTTATTTTTATTTTTATTTATTTTTTATTTTTTTACTTATTTGACAGATAGAGTTACAGACAGAGAGAGAGTGAGTGGAAGGTCTTCCTTCTGCTGGTTCACTCCCCAAATGGCCGCCACGGCTGGCACTGCACTGATCCGAAGCCAGGAGCCAAGTGCTTCCTCCTGGTCTCCCATGCGAGTGCAGGGGCCCAAGCACCTGGGCCATCCTCCACTGCCCTCCCGGGCTGGATTGGAAGAGGAGCAACCGGGACAGAATCCAGTGCCCCAACCAGGACTAGAACCTGGCGCTCATATGGGATGCCGGCGCCACAGGCAGAGGATTAACCAAGTGAGCCACGGCGCCGGCCCCTATTTTTTTTTTTTAAGATTTATTTATTTATTTGAAAGGCAGAGTTACACAGAGAGAGGAGAGGCAGAGAGAGAGGTCTTCCATCTACTAGTTCGCTACCCAGCTGGCCGCAATGGCTGGAGCTGCGCTGATACGAAGCCAGGAGCCAGGAGCTTCTTCTGGGTCTCCCATGTAGGTGCAGGGGCCCAAGGACATCTTCTACTGCTTTCCCGGGCCATAGCAGAGAGCTGGATTGGAAGTGGAGCAGCTGGGACTCGAACCAGCACCCATATGGGATGCCAGCACTGCAGGCGGCGGCTTTACTTGCTACGCCACAGTGGGGGCCCTACGCTTACTGTTATGGAATACCTTGGTGGATACATCTCCCTCCCTCATGGGAGATAATACAGTGGCATCATTGAAAGGTCAGATTTTTTTTTAAAGAAAAATGTATTTATTTCTGTATTTATTTGAAGGGCAGAGTGACAGAGCAAGAGGGCAAGAGAAATACACACACATACACACACACAGATAGATCTTCCATCTGCTGATTCATTCCCAAATGGACGCAACAGCCAGGGCTGGGCCAGGCTGAAGTCAGGAGCCTGGAACTCCATCCAGGTCTCCTTTGTGGGTCTTCTGCTGCTCCCCAGGTGCATTAGCAGGGAGCTGGATTGGAAGTGGAGCAGCCGGGACTTGAACCTGCACTCCGGCAGGGGACGCTGGCTCTGCTTTGCCCTAACACCAGCTCCTCAGGGTTCTTTTTAGAAACAGCATTTGCTGCAGCTGTATTTGGCTCTCAACAACTCCCCCTACCCTCTCTCCATCTTTCCAGAATTTCTTTACAGGAAGACTTTGAGTGACAGGGAACGAGTATTCACTGCTGAAATCCTCACAGGAAAAAAAAAAATACCCAATTCCTAAGCCTCGGAACACCAATGGGTGGGGTTAACCACAGATTTGTCAACAGGGTTTAAACTCAAACCAGTAGGCTCTGCCTAAAAATAAAAGAGTGAAAAAGAATTCTATTTACTTCAGTGTTGCTATTTTCTTTATTTCCCAGAACAAGTTGTACAGAGCAATACAAATACTACGAAGAGGAGTCCAAGGGAAACAGAGAATTCATAATAAGAGGATGTTGTTACTCAGGAGAACAGCGAGCCAGTGTTGCTTCGTGATGGAATCACAGCGATGAAAACAGGCCCAGCACTCCCGAGGATCAACAATCCAAGTCACAGCCTTGGAACTTCAGGAAGTGACTCACTTTCAGGAATGGGCACGGAGTGACGACAGCTACTTACCTCAGCCCTCTGGTAGCCGAGACACATGTTCTTTTTTCCCCGCTGTGAGCCCTGGGAGATGGTGTGGCATCCCAGCTTCTCCCACAACCAACGTTCGCCTCTTCTGCCCCATATTCTGTTTTTAATAAAGATTTTATTTATCTATTTGAGAGGTAGAGTTACAGAGAGAGACAGAGAGAGAGAGCAATCTTCCATTCTGATTCACTCTAAATGGCCGCAGTGGCCAGAGCTGGGCCGATTCGAAGCCAGGAGTCAGGAGCCTCCTCCAGGTCTTCCACACAGGTGCAGGGGCCCAAGCACTTGGGCCATCTTCTACTGCTTTCCCAGGCCCTTAGCAAGGAGCTGGATGGGAAGAGGAGCAGCCGGGACTTGAACTGGTGCCCATATTGGATGCTGGTGCTGCAGGTGGAGGCTTGGCCTACTATGCCACAGCGCCGGCCACATCTGCCCCACATTTGTTGTCTTGGTTCCCTGCCCTTGACCTCCCACTGTCCTTAGGGGTGACTGTTCCCTAAAGTCAATGGATTTCCTGGTAGGTGGCGAGAGAAGACTTTAGATGGCCTCTCTGACCAAGAAGGGCCCGTTGATAGGGTCTTTGGCCCAAGAAGCTATCTCTGAGTCCAGACAGCAACAAAGAACAGACCTGTGCTAAACCCAGTCGGCCAGCAAAAGAAGAGAGGGCCTGGAAGAGTTAAGAGAGCTTGACTGGAGGTAGGGGCAGGAGGGGCCAGGCAAAGTCAGTGAGAAGATCCTGCACACAGGGAATACTGGCTGGGACCCGGGTGGTGGCACGGAGGAGAGCCGAGGCAGGCCAGAGAGTGCACCACCAGGGGGGCACCCGTGTCCTCGCGTCTGAATCCTGCTGATGGCACTGCTGGCCTCTCATTCTTCATGTTTCCACAATCAGGACTGGGAGTTTCTGCTGCCACGGCCACAGACAGGCAAGGTGGCCATCCAGAGACACGCAGGCCCTCTTGCACCAAGACACAGGGACAGACAATGTTCTCAGTGACATCGTTCCTAACAGCTCCAAGTGTGAGACTCCCCAGACAGCCTTGACTTCAGAATGCATCAAGAGATGGGGGGGTGGGTCCATCTCCAAGCAAACCGTGGGCCATTTATATGGTGGGATTCTGGGTTGGTTTCCTAGGGCTGCTGTGACAAACCACAGTACATGGGGTGGGTTACGTAACAATAATGCATTCTGCCACAACTCAAGAGAGGACTCTGAAAAGAGGTGTGTTTCCTCTGGGCCTCCGGGAGAAGCACCATCGCACGCTCTGTCCTAGCCGGTGGCGGCCGGCGATCAGACCAGTCTCTCCCGGTCTGGACTCTGCCTCCATCCTCACAAGGCTTCTCGCCGCTCCTCTCTGTGTCTTCCAGGGGCTTCATTAGTTTCAGAGCCCACCGTGAGCCGGGATGAGCTCATCGTCCTTTACCTCATTACCAAGCTCCTATTTCCAAATGAAGTCACACTCTGGGGTTCTGGGTGGATGTGAATTTGGGGGGGGGGGTGAAGGTTGGGGACACCATTCAGCCCAGTACAAACACTATACAATTGTGGAAATGAATGAGTTAGAGCCAAATGAACCAGCAAAAATGAGACTCACAGACACGGCACTGAGTGACATAACATGTTCGGAGAGTGTGTGTGGATGCATAATTGGTGATGATATTATATCATATAATTATTATATGTTATATATAATTATAAAGTAAGTGATTTCCAAAAAGTCAGGATCCAGTTATCTTTAGGAAAGGAGAAGTCCTGGGAGGCAGGGTTGTTCCATGGTGCTGGAATGTTCTATATCTTGATATAGCTGCTCAATACAACTGTGTGTGTTTTTGATATTCTATTAAGCTGTTTTATTTTCTGCATGCTTGCTATTTTTGATGCTACAGCCAGAGGGTGTTGGGGAACCTGTAGCTCTGGGTTCTGCTGACAGCTGTGGAGTTTCGGGGTAGGTGCATCTCTGGATCTTTAAAAGGAGGAGATGGAACATGATGAACTCTGAGGCCGCTTCCAGGATACCGTTGTGGGTTTATAACTCATTTGGTTCTCCAAACATTTCTGTGAGGAGGGAAGGCGCCCCAACATTATGCTCACAAAGAAGGAAGCCATTGAGAGATCCTCTATGGCCCCGTGGTTAGACTTTGAAAGCAGGGCATCTGGATTTGAGTCTCAGCTCAGCCCTTTCTCTTCAAGGGACCATGGACAGTTCACCCTAGCATTTTCTAGACTGTGGATCCCTTAATAACAAGTGGGTATAATAAAAATAACTTTCCTTACAGGATTGGTGGGAAGATGACAAGGGTTGATGTACATAGAACACTTGGCGCGGCACCTGGAATCCAGGAAGCCATTGGTAATTGCTAGCTAGCTCACCTGGCACATGCCAACAGTTAGATGAGTTCAACAAATCGTCCCTGAATATTTGTGGTATGGGCGAGAATTTCCAGAGTGTCCCCTTTAGCCCTTACCTCGAACTGTGCAGTTGCTCAACTTCCTGTGTTTTTATAGATGGTGTTGGGGCTATGAGGGAGGAAGTAAATAATACTTGGGTCTTGATGAAGATTCCTCTGGCAGCTTTGGACACAGGTTAGAGGGAAGGCAGAAAGAGTGATGGTAGGGAGACTTATCAATCAAGGGTGGTGGTGACAGCCTGGGCGAGACAGCAGGACCACTGAGCCTGGACAGAAGGTAGGAGGCAGGGTCGCAAGGAAGGGTCATCCTCGTCTTGTTCACCACCACGATCAAGTCTCCTTAAACGTTCGCTGAGTGAATGGCATCTTTGATAGAGACATAATGGACAGCAGGTGTGGAGGTGAAGACCAGGGAGCAGCCATTGATGACGAGGGGGTTTCTAGATCAGTCTGTCACAGGGGGAGCAACTCAAGAGGAGACACAGGTTTGGATTCAGGTGGTAGACCAGATGACCATGGACACATTGTTGGGTGTCTGATGTCAGGGACAGTGTGTAGAGTCTGGAAGGCTGGAGTAAGGGCTGGGCTCAGGGACAGGTCTAGAGGAAGCATGCAGAGCTTGAAATGCAGGCTTCTGCTCCCCAGCCCTACGGCGGGGGGGGGGGTCCCCACTTCGCTCTCTGCCCTGGAGCCTTTGTTGGCAGTGGGTATGATTTTGAAACACGGAGTTGATCCTTCCACCCTGGTTTCTACCTGGACTTGCACTTTTCACCGATGGGCCATTTTTAATTGTTAGTCAATGATATAGCTTTTTTTTTTTTTTTTTTTTTTTTTTTTTTTTTTTTTTTTTTTTTTTTAATCTGCTCTGGAGCTAACTTTGTGAACAAGGCATCTGAATGGCAGAACCCCGAATGCCGCAAGCCGATGATATCCTTGGGGTCCGGCATTCCTCTCCCCACAATGTGAAAACTCCCGAGAGAGAACAGACAGGCTGGTAGGATTCACACCTTCTATGGTCCCCTCTGTGACAAGAGGGTAGGACACAGGACAGCAAGGGGCATCCGAGCCTTAGAGGGTGGTGGGCAGTGAAAGGGACCAAGAGGCTGTGCCAAACAGTCAGGCGAGGGGCAAGCATTCAGCTGGGTGGGTTCAGGACCCTGCTTACCGGCGTGCACAGCCCCAGCAGAGTCACACTCCTTCTATGGCTGTTCCCGCCTCATCTAGCGCTGGGGTGCACATTGAACGGAAGAAGCTTGTCACCATGCGAAGTCCAATGGGCACAGACAACAGTGATGCCTACCCTCCCCCATCTCCAAAGACAACAGCGCATGTCAGATGAGCCCACACTGGGACTTGGACAACTACTGGCTTTTGTGCTTCATGGGTGTCTGTCCTTGAGTCAACACCCACGGGCACTTTTGTTCTTTGGCCGAAGGAGGAGAAACGGGCTACATTGGAAGGGGTTTGGAGAGGGGCTGGAGATGACGTAGAGAGAGGCAGGTGATAAGGGAGAAGCGCACAGGCTAAGGGCCTCTTCCCCTTACTGGCTCAGTGCCCCTGAAGCAGCAGGAATAGTGTGCAGAGCCAAGCTGCTCGCTTCCAGATGACAGCCTGACCCTCCCAGCTCCCGGCTCCACCCTGGGATGGAAGCAAAGCCAACTGGCACAATCAACAGCTGGCTTTTTAGAGGCAAAACAACCATTCCATTCATCAAGGAGGCCACGTCTCTGCCAGGCAGTGGGAATGCTGTAGGGTGCATGCTGGTCAATCCGCACTGGATTCTGGGCCAGCAGGTCTGACTTGGCTCTCCTCTCCATCTACACTGAGCTCTATAAATCTGGAGGGCATCTAGTCCAAACCTGGGCATCACCCCTGGATGGGTTATCAGGCTGGACCAAGAGAAGAAATTCACTTTAAAGACCATTCTTCTGGTCTGGAAGGAAATGGAACAAAATGTTGAGGTCTAGCTCCTGATGGAGGCTTTGGGGCAGAAGCCAGGGCTCCTGTGACCCCCCGTTGCCAGCCCCTGTGAAACCGTCATGTTTGTTAGGATGTCACTTCTCCCTGGATGTCCAGCACTCTTTCAGGGCTGTGTTCAGACTCTCTGGGGAGTGGTGCGAGAAGCTGACTTTGGGTGTGCTCTCGGGGCACAGCTGCAGGGCGCTGATGCGTCCCCTGGTGAGATGGCCCCTTGCTCCCGTGCCCAGCCCTGGAGTGTGTTTTCCATCCTCTCTGGCCTCCAGCTCTGGGGCCCGTTTTGTACCACATTGGATCTTGATGAAACAGTGTGCAAAGGAAGATTCATGGGAAAACTCGCCTCTCAACTGCCAGGAAAAGAGCTTTTCCTTTGCAGTCTGAGAACAAAGAGATCCTCAGCTATGAGGTCTGGAAAATGGGCCAGGAGATGTTCTCTGGGTCAGCACAGGCCCTGCTCTGCCTCTGTACTGGGTGCCCCTCCTGGGCAGGGACTTTCATCTTCAGGGTCTCATTCGATGACCTCCAGTCGATCAAATCTGCCAGTGACTGAGCTCTGTCTGCTCTGTTGACAAAGGCCCGTCTGCTCTAAAGGATGACGCCACAATGAAGATTCGAGTAATCCCACTTCACAGATGAGCACATGGAGGCTCGGGGCTTTTGTTAGCTTCCTAGAGGGTTTTTTTTTAAGATTTATTTATTTATTTATTTGAGAGGCAGAGTTACAGAGATAGGGAGAGAGAGAGAGAGGGAGAGACAAAGAAGGAGGTCTTCCTTCTACCAATTCACTCCCCAGATGACTGCAATGGCCAGAGCTGGGCCAATCTGAAAGTCAAGAGCCAGAAGCTTCTTCCAGGTTTCCCACATGGATGCAGGTCCCACACACTTAGGTCATCTTCTATTGCTTTCCCAGGCAAATTAACAGGGAGCTGGATTGGAAGTGGAGCAGCTGGGACTTGAACCGGTGCCCATATGGGCACAGGCTTAACCTACTAAGCCACAGCGCCAGCCCCAAGCTTCCTAGAGGTTACACAGCAGGAGGTGATGGGGTTAGGATTCAGATCTGAGTCATTTGGCCGTGGATCCTGGGTCCTATTGCACAAAGTCAGCTCCTAGCAGGTTCCTGGTGCATCACAAGTCTCAGTGCGCCCAAGAGAAAGGAAGAAGGAAGGTGCCTCCCCAGGCCTGGGGTGCCTGCCTAGGATTTATTTTACCACCCTTGCTTCTTCCCCTGTGGCCTTCTCCCCACACTGCTTCAGTCTCCTCTCTGCAGAACTGACATGAACACGCTTGCTCCTGCCCGTGGCCTTGGTTGGCGATACATGATGGGACAAGAGGGGACGTGAGGTCTCATGGATGGCCCCTAACATCTCTGGACCCACACAGAAAAGCAAGCATAGTCCCTGGACCCTGATGTTTTGGTCAAGATTGACTTGCATTTGGTGAAGCCCCCTGCTTCCAGCGGTGGTGGTGTTGTTAACTGTTTTGATTTATTCTAAAGACTTTAATTCAGGGCGTCTCGTGCCTGGGGGAGGAAGAGGGATGCAAGGGCATGGACATTATGCTTGGCTGTGCATTTGCCTGGGAACCGGTCCACAACATTCATTTGCTTCTTCAAAAGGGTTCATGACCTAAAAACATTGAAGAACCGCTGCACTTGAATTTGATGTCTGACCTACGGTTAAAAACCACTGAGCGAAGAATATATTAAGTATCTACATGTTCCTGGAATCATGCTGGGGGCTAGTCAAACAAGTAGAAGCAGAGGAGTCTTTGCCATTTCAAAGTTCCCGATTTAAATATGGTCCAGTTCGTAAGTGACTGACTGAATTATGCCGGATGACGGGAGATGACGCAATGACCGAGTTAGGTACATGTGTGGATAGACACCAGAAAAGACGTGGGGGAAGCAGAAAAAATTGTTCCACATGCACTCACAGTATTAAAGCCATATGAGGAGACTTTGACAAGTCCATGGAAAATGTGTGTTATGAGAAAACGATGCATGGACTCAAAGCAAATTGTACAGAATAAACTGATCTTTGCATTTCATTTTCCACAAACTTTTTGAAGTACTCTCCTACTTAGTCACCTTTTAAATAGTTTTGGAAATTTATTTGAGAGACTGAGAACTCCCCAAATGCCCACGGTCATCAGCGCTGGGCCAGGACAAGAGCCGGGAGCTGAGAACTCAGTCCAGGTCTCTGGCAGTGGTGCAGGGACCCAAGGACCGAGCCATCACCACTGCCTCCCTGGCTGCGCATTAGCAGGAGCTGGAGATGGCTATCAAACCCAGGCACTTTGATATGGGATGTGGGCATCTACTAGGCTAAACACCTGCCCCAATAATTGTTTGTTTTTTAAGATTTATTTACTTGAAAGGCAGGGTTACAGAGAGGCAGAGAGAGAGAGAGAGAGAGAGAGGTCTTCCTTCCGCTGGTTCACTCCCCAGTTGGCCACAATGGCAGGAGCTGCGCCAAACCGAAGCCAGGAGCCAGGAACTTCTTCCGGGTCTCCCACGCAGGTGCAGGGGTCCAAGGACTTGGGCCATCTTCTACTGCTTTCCCAGGCCATAGCAGAGAACTGGATTGGAGTGGAGCAGCCAGGACTCAAACTGTCACCCATATGAGATGCCAGCACTGCAGGTGGCAATTTTACTCACTATGCCACAGTGCCAGCCCCAGGAATTGTGTCTTGATTTACTTCAATTTTCCTTCCAATATACAATTATCTAATAGCTATATGCTACCATTGGACACTTATATGTACTTGGTGGGTTTTTTAAAAAAGATTTATTTTATTTGAAAGGGAAAGACGGGGGTGGGGGAGAGAAAGATCTCCCATCTGCTAGTTCAATTCCCAAATAGCTATAACAGCCAGGGCTGGTCCAAGCTAAAACCAGGAACCAGGAACTCCGTCTGGTCTCCCATGTGGGTGACAGGGGTCCAAGCACTTGGGCCACCTCTCGCTGTCTTCCCAGGTGCATTAGCATGGAGAGGGATCAGAAACAGCAGCCAGTACTCAAATCAGTGCTCCGATGTGCGATGCTAGGTTGCAGGTAGTAACTTAGCTCACTGTGCCACGTGTCAGCCCTGAGTTGTTTGTTTTATTTATTTTTTATAACCATAGAGGTATAGCACTCTTTTTTATTTTAGTTTTTAAAGATTTATGGTTTTTTTGAAAGGCAGAGGCAGAGAAAGAGAGAGAGAGGTTTTCCATCTGAGAGAGAGAGAGAGAGAGAGAGGTTTTCCATCTGCTGGTTCACTCCCCAGATGGCTGCAGCAGCTAAAGCTGAGTTGATCTGAAGCCAGGAGCCAGGAGCTTCTTCCAGGTCTCCCACTTGGGTGCAGGGTCCCAAGGACTCGGGCTACCCTCCACTGTTTTCCCAGGCCATAGCAGAGAGCTGGATTGGAAGTGGAGCAGCTGGGACTTGAACTGTCACCCATGTGGGATGCTGGCACTGCAGGCGGTGGATCTACTATCTACACCACAGTTCCAGCCCCTAACACTCTTTAAAAAAAATTATTTATTTATTTGAAAGGCAGAGTTCCAGAGAGAGAGAGAGATCCTCTATTGCTGGTTCACTCCCCAAATGGCTGCAAGGCCAGGGCTGGGCCAGGCTGAAGCCAGGAGCCAGGAGTTTCTTCTGGGTCTCCCATGTGGGTGCAGTGGCCTAAGCAGTAGGGCCAAGTCTCCCACTGTTTTCCCAGGCGCATCAGCAGGGAGCTGGATCAGAAGTGGAGCAGCTGGGACTTGAACCAGAGCCCACATGGGATGCCGGCCCAGGAGGTAGTGGCTTTTTGCGTTATGTCACAGCACCAGCCCCCACTCTCCTCACTGAAGGCAGTGAGGGGAGCAGAGGGAAGAGCTGAGGAGAGGCGGCACCTCTGGCCTCACCAGCCTTGGAGGCTGTGGGCACAGCCCCCACACGCCCTAGAGCCTTCTGCCGTCAGGCAGGGCGCTTGTCCCATGAGTCACAGGAGAGGATGAGGGGACATCAAGGGGTTCTGTATTCCACCCCCTACTTGGCAGACCCTCTGCCAAGCATGCACAGTTGAATCACTGTGATTCAGTCTTTGGGGACCTGTAGCCTCGCAGCCAAGACACTTGTACCCCGTATTGGAGGGCCTGAGTTTGATTCCCAGCTCCGGCTCCCAATTCCTGGTTCCAGCTTCCTGCAAACGCAGACTCCAGGGGGCAGCAGTGACGGCTCCAAGTAGCTGGGTCCCTCCCGCCCATGTGGGGATCTGGATTGAGCCCCCAGCTCCTGGATTCAGCCGTCATCCAGCTCTGGCTGTTGCAGCCATTTGAGGAGCGAACCAGTGTTAAGAGAATTTGTTGACTCTGTCTCTCCAATAAAGACAAAAAAAAAAAAAAAAAAAAAAAAAAAACAGAAAAGGAAATGAGAGCATAAATATGTATGTCTCAAAGAGAAACGAAACACAGGTGCTACGTAGGAGGGGCACAGACAGAATGCCTACCGTTCAGAGAAGGTTCCAAAGACTTCCAGAGCCGGGCTCGTGTGGCATCCAGTTATGGCCACCTAGAACGGTGCTTTGACAAATGGACAGACCCCGGGGCTTCAGAGCTGGGCCATTCGCTGGCAAAGAGCTCAAAGCAGGAAACTATGTGCGTGTCTTTGGGAAGCATCAAGTGGCTTGGCTCGGAAGTAGCCCTCTGAATACAGACTCAACGCCCGCAGGCCACCTCCCAGAGGGGCCTGCACGTCTACTGTGGCTCTGGCTGGGGCTTCCCAGCCCCCCTGCCTGAGGGAGGACAAGTGTGGGCCAGGCAGCCAAGGACAGAGGAGGGTAAGGTCCAGGGGAGCGGGAGGGTGCAGGAGTCATGAACTTGGCCCAAGACGCAGAGACACAGTCAGGGGAGCTTCTGACAGGAGACTAAGACCCAGGCAAAGCTGAGAGCCAGGGAAGGAGCAGGGTATTGGAAACAAGGGAGCGGAGGCCGGAGTCCTGATAAACTGCCCTGGTTTGACCCAGAGGTCAAGGTCCAGAATAGGGGCGTATTTACAGAAGGAGTTTCCGCCCATCGAAGCCCACGGGAACCCTGTGGTACTGAGACCCATCTGGACGGTTCCTCCCTCAAGCAAGCCCAGTGGGCAAACGGGTCAGCCCAGCCTCCCCTGTGTGTCTAATGCTCTCTACCCTGGGCGGGGAAGGGTGGGGGGTTTTCTACTTTCTGTTGCTCCGACTGCAGACCTTCGGAACTCAACCAAGATACATTGCTTCTCCACAGCTCTGTGTCCCGTGTGCCACACATGGTTAACAACAAGACCTAATTCCCAGGGTGGCTGTGGGGACGAAGTGAATTAATGCAGGGTACATGCTTCCCACGGCACCTGTCCGTCTATTCATTGCTGTATCAACTCCAAGTTCAAGTGTAACCACGGCAAGGCCCCCCAGATTGTCATAATCAGGGAGTCAGAGGGATGAGACACGTCTCCCAGGACAGGGCATCCTGGGGCCCACTGGAAACAGCCAGTGCCCCAGGCCAGCTTGACAATGGTCCCCTCCCAGGATCCCCCAGCCCCAATCTGGGAAGGAGGGTACTCTGTGCACAGAAGAGGAGCAGTCCTGTTAGCAGCTCCTCCACAGAGCTCTCCCCTCCTCAGCAGTTCCTCCTCACCCACGTGAGAAAATGAGGTGGTACCCTTGAAAGACTTCTTAGAAAGAGGAAGATCTTCAGGGGTGAGATGATAACCCCACGAACATGGGCATCTGATGGGGAAAGGGCGCGGGTGGTCAAGAATCCAGGGTTCTGGATGGGATTACCAGGGCTCCCAGGGCCCCCCGAGAGGGTCTGTATGAGCTGTCACAGGAGGGGTGTGTGTGCCTCGGCATGGCCACGGAGAGGAAGGCATGGATGTCAGTGTTGGGAAGCGAGAGGGTGCGGGAAGCAGGTGCCCTGCGGTGCTGGAGGGCGGCTCTGTGGTCCACTGAGGTTGACAGGAGTGCGCGCAGCCTGCGCCCAGAATAACCAACCGGCTCCAGGATTCACGAGCTTCCTTTTCCCCGGGGCTGGCACTGACCTACTTCTTTATGGTCCATTCTCCTCCTGAGATGTTTGCTTACTCTCAAGCTGACATACCCTTTTCCCGAGCCCTCCGGGTCACAAGGCACAGGGCGCAAATGCTCACCCAATAACAGGCCTCTTCCCTCTCGGCATATCCTCTGTTTTATGTATGGAATCGGCGTCTGAATTTCACGCCCTCTCTTCTCTGGCCCATCTTCTCCAAGAAGAGGCATATGGGAGGCCATACCTTCAGGTCTGCCTTGTGCCTGCTGTGCTGGCTTCAGTGCTAACTGCGCCCTCTCCCCTAGTCCCCCCCACAGGTGTCCTGGCTTGGGCACGAGTTTGGGATCCCACGGAAGCCGTGGCAGAGTCAAGGCATCAGGTGCTAGTGCGGCGTGTAGGGAACACACTGCTAGGAGACCAGGGAACCCAGACAAGGGAAGGAGCACAGGGAGTGCAGAGTGCTGCAGTTAAGCCAGCGGCCACAGGGGGCAGGCTCGGACCTGGTGCAGAAGCGGAGTCTGGGAATTCTCCACTGCAGGGGCAGGGGTGAGGGAGCCAGAGTTAGACACCTGCTCCGGAGAGGCTGCACCTGGCCTCGGGCGCCGAAAGGCACTGGTGAGGCAGCAGGAGCCCACCTGAAAGGCCCAGGAACGTGGCTGGGCGCTGAGAGCATCCACTGAGTCCCTGCAGCTGTGGCTTCCGCGCTGGGCGTCTGGCTGCCATTCTGCCCTCCCCGAGTTCGCCAGGGTCGGTCGACTTCCCGTTCCCCGCTCTGATGACTTCCCCGCTTCTTCTCACTGCTGCCCGGCTTCTCCCGGCTCCTTCACACTCTTTACTTACTTGGCTTTTGTGATCTTTATTCCTAGTTCCCTGATGTTCTGCCTGTGCTTGGCTGATTGTGAGCATTTATCCAAGGCTCCTCTCGCTCGCTCGCTCTCTCTCTCTCTCTCTCGCTGATTTTCTGTATCCATGACTTCAACAGTCATCCTCGCATAGATGACTCCCAAATTAATAATATTCTCTTAAATGCATCTTTAACCCGTACAAAAGCCCTTTCTTGTTGGAGTCTCTTTAAATTTAAGACTAACGCTTGTCTCACAACAGCCGTACCAGCCGTGATTTCTCTGTGGAGATCCACCTGCACCGTCTGCTGCCCGCTCTGTGTCTCTCACATGCTCTGCTGTAGTCTTGGATTCAACGTGTCCAAGCAGGGCATTTCACTCTGAGGACTGAGGCGGGCCAACCCTCAGCTCTAGAAACGTTGGCTTCTTCATTGTCCCCCCAAAAGGTTTGGTCTTCCCCCCACCACTTGGGCTTCATCTAATAGTTTCTGCCCAGGCAGCTCCCCCTCTCCTCTCCTCCTATTCCCACAGCCAGGACTGTGTGCGTGTTAGGGTGGGAGTTGTGAGTCAACAGTTAAACTGGTGCTCGGGAGGCCTGCATCCACGTCAGAGTGCCAGTACGAGTCCCAGCAACTCTGGCTCCAATTCAGCTTCCTGCTAATGTGCCTGGGAGGCAGCAGGTGATGGCTCAAACACTTGAGTTGCTGCTACCCACGTGGGAGACTGAGGTGGAGTTCTGGGCTCCTGGCATTTGGCTTGGTTCAGCCATGGTTGCTGCAGGCATTTGAGGGGATAAACAGTGGATGAAATATCTTTCTCCTTCTCCCTGTCTCTCACTCTGCCTTTCAAACAAATAAAAATCAATACATAACGTGTTTAAAAAGACTGTGTGCAAGTGACATGAGAGGTACTTGGTGACCGTTAGGGAAAGGAAATATTGATTGGCTCCATTCAGCGATCTACAGGGAAGGCGGGGATCTGCCGAACTTCGAGGACAACTGCAAGCGAAGTCCCCCGTGTCGCTTGACTCTCTTTCTCTAGATCTGGTCCCAGCTGCCTTTTGTCAGCCCAGTCCCCTCTTAAAGCAGGACTCACGGCCACTCAGACCTCTTGCAGGCAGGACTGACACCTTGTCCTTAACACCAATTATTTTATTTTATGATAAAGAATTGTCGAGACTTGGATCCTACGCCCGCTCCAGTGGCCGACATACAAGATGCAACACTGATACTTCCATCTATAGTAGTCAATACCAAATGATTGAAGGAGGAGGCGATTCCCAAAAGAATGGGGGATGTGTTTCCAAAAGGGTAAGAAAGTGGTACAGAGCAGGTGAGACAATTTTCCTTTTTCAGTCGGTTCATGTAGCCTCTCCTGGTTTCTGGGCTCTTTTCCTCTCCCGAGTGACATGCACACTTCTCGGGGACACTGTTGATTTGTCACTTGGTCCAGCACTGTCTCACCTGGTCTCTTCTGTTATTAAAAGGAATTGCTACTTTAATTTATTTTCTATTGATTTTTTAACCATTCTCCCATTGAGATGATTTTCTCCTTAGCTCAGCTATTCTCGGGCAGTAGGGTTCTGTCTCAGTTGGCTTTTCATATTGTAAGAAACCCAGCCGTGAGATCTCTCCCACACTGGGCTCAGAAACAATGTGCCTGTTTGATTTGGTTCCTTCTGGGCGATCATCCATGTTGAACACGAATCGACCTGGGAGGTCTGGTAAAGAGACAGTCAGGGGACCTGGCTTCTGATTTTCACATGAGCCATAAGACATTGGCCAAATCTCCGTCCATTTCATGGGTTTTCCATCTGTGAAATGATGACAATAACATGTGCCCTAACTCTCAGAACTGTTGTGAGAATGCATTAGGAGCAATCAAAAGCAAAGTACTATTTAATACAAGTCGCATTTGCTCACATTGATAATTCAAAGAGTTTGCATTTGCACAATCCTCTCCTTCCCTAGATAAAACCACTTAATTGGCTCGGAATAGGAACCAGTGGTTAAGCCAACCATTTAATTAACTTCTAAAAGCTTTGTGGAACTTCAAAGAAAATCTAATAGTAAACTTCATCTTCTAAAACTTTCTACGAGGCAAAATTCATTTCTGCAGGCTTGCTTGGCGTCGAAGCACCAGGCTGGCAATTTCTAACTTCACTGCTAGGTGCTTTTTCTAACTCTGACAACTGTTTAAACAAACTACTTCTGAAATGAAGTGTTGATGTAATGTTATTTTTAACATCAACCTTTTCTTTCTCCTCTTGCTAAAGAGTACAGATTCTAATTTTCTTAATCACACTGCAGACAACCAATTCAAATTCACTCAACATTTTATGTGTTCCAGATACTTTAAAGCATTGTGTCCGTGGGGTTCTTAGGGGATCAACTGGGTCAATAGGATCTCCAAGAGCATCCAGTGAAATGCTAAGGACACAGGGCAAACAGCCCCGGCCAGCAGTCCATACCCACACATGTAGCAATTCTCTAGAACATTGCTGGGTCAGGGCCAGCTGGCTGCTGGAACACACAGCCCCAATTTTCAATGTAGCAAAAGTGTATTTCTCACTCATCCCAAGTCTGATGTGCCTGTTCCTGACCAAGTAGTTCTCTTTAAGACATTGACAAGGATCTAGGTTCATTCAATCCCACGATGCCACCATCTTCAACTAACGCCAGGAAGGTCGCCATAGAAAAGGATGGTAGTTGGGCAATGCTTTGCTGTTAGTGACCCTCCTCCACCTGGGAGTGACACCCACGATCTATACTCATTGTCCATCGATCTCCTGGGCCCATCTAGTCACATGGGTCACATAGACAGCTGCTTCCCAGCCAAACTATTCCAAAAGGGCACATATTTGAGATAGACAGGGGATTACCTCTGTCACAATGAGTACTATTTTGTACAGGGGATACAACTGAACCGTTAAGGAACTTACCTAGGTTACACAGGCAACAGTGGAGAAACAAGATTGAATCTTGTGTTTGATCCCCTCGCATCAAGTTCCTTGCTGTGACTGTGTGACAGGCTCCAGCCATGATCTGATCATCAGGTGCATTTTTTCCGGTTTGGCCCGTCGGGGGAGCTGTTCCTGCTGCTGCCTTAGCTTTCTGGCCTGATGTTCACAGTTTCTCGGCTGTGACTTGAGGCCTCGCTGGTTTGCCCCAAGACTCCCCTTCTCCAGACCATTTATAGCACTGGATTGGGTTTCCATCTTTGTGACACAGAAACTAGAGAACCTGTATTAGAGCTCTCCCGACTGCTGTTTGAAGGGGAGAGCAGCAGTCCACAGAGACCATCTCAGGCATCTTTGGCGCTCACGTGGTTGTATTGTTTTATGGTTGCCTTCACTCCCCCACCCCCCGGCTAGTAAACAGTCAGCATTAAAGAATAGATAGGGCTATAGGACTCTGAATGTAGGAGGCTACTTGGGGTTTGAGAAATATAATCAGTTGGTGTTGTGAACTTGGATCCGTACCTAGGGTCCCCGTCAGAAGCAGCAGGACAACTACACATAGGAAAAGCAAGTACAGGTGTGTTGGGCTCTTCACTTTTTTTTTTTTTTATTTGATGGATAGAGTTAGATAGTGAGGGAGAGAGACAGAGAGAAAGGTCTTCCTCCCATTGGTTCACCCCCCAAATGGCCACTCCGGCCGGAGCTATGCTGATCCGAAGCCAGGAGCCAGGTACTTCCTCCTGGTCTCCCACGCGGGTGCAGGGGCCCAAGGACTTGGGCCATCCTTCACTGCCCACCTGGGCCACAGCAGAGAGCTGGGCTGGAAGAGGAGCAACCGGGGCTAGAACCCGGGGCCCATGTGGGATGCCGGCGCCGCAGGTGGAGGATTAACCAAGTGAGCCACGGCGCCAGCCTCAGGCTCTTCCCTTTTGAGTTTTGGATGGGCCAACGATATAAAGAGCTGTGCTCACATTCACTCTGACTGTTGCAGGTGTACGAGACCTCAGCCCTGTCCACAAAGTCTGGATTGTCTTGGGTTCCAGTCTCTATGGCTGGCCAACAACTCACCTCCATACTTTGGTAGCTGAAAGCACCGTGTAGTATGCTCACAGATCCATGGACCAGGAATTCAAACTGGGTAGAACAGGGTGGGTTTATATTTATTTCCCAATCTCTGAGGCCTCGCTGGAAGACTCAGCAGCTGAGGGTTGGGGTCATCTGAAAGTTTGCTTGCTTACATGTCTGATAATAGCTAGTGCTTGGTGGAGGTCTCCACGTCACCTTTCTAGGTGGGCTGCTTGGGCTTCTGCATGAGCATGGTGGCTGGGTTCCTAGGAGGAGCTTTGAGAGAGAGAGAGAAGCAGAAGTGCTTTTTTCATCTATCCTCAAAAGCCGCATAGCCTTGCTCCTGTCAGTCACATAGTCCAGTCCAGGTTCAAGGCGAAGGGAGTAGACACTTCTTCTTGATGGAGTGTGACGTTGTTCTGAAAGAATGGGTAGGGCTTCAAATATTGCCATGGCCATGTTTGGAAAATATAATCTACCACACCTTGCTTTCATTCTGATTTTTAAATCTAACTTAAATGTAAATGACCATGGGGCTGGTGCTGTGGCATAAAGCTACAGGTGGCCTTTAGTGCCTGCATCCCATATGGGCACTGATTCGAGTCCCAGCTGCTCCACTTCCAATATAGCTCTCTGCTATGGCCTGGGAAATCAGTAGAAGATGGCCCCCAAGTCCTTGGGCCCCTGCACCTGCATGGGAGACCCAGAGGAAGCTCCTAGTTCCTGGCTTCAGATTGGCACAGCTCCGGCCATTGCAGCCATCTGGGGAGTGAACCAGAGGATGGAAGACCTCTCTCTCTCTCTCTTTCTCTCTCTGCCTCTGCCTCTCTGTAACTCAACCTTTCAAATAAATAAAAAAAAATTTTTTTAAATTGTAAATGATCATGTATTTGGTGCTTGTGTGCCAGAGACCTTCTATTCCTTAAACCTAGTCCTGACCCCAGCTCTGCACTTGAGGTCATGCCTTCCCTTTTGGAGAATAGAAAACGGAGGCCCACCAAATTGCCCAAAGACAGAGAGCCTGCCAAAAGCAAGTTGCAAGGCCAAGCCCGACTGTCTCCAAATCCCATACTTTCCCACAGTTTCTATACGAGTCTCGATGGAGATGACTCAATCCTTTAACGAAAGGAGAGCTTGCCAGCAGGAGCCTGGCGTGGTGGAGACAGGGCAAAGGGACGTTCAGACACTTTGGATTAAGGGCAATTTCCTTGAAGGGGCTCTTGTTCTAATAGTTCCCACCTTGCTGAGTCCACGCATCCTCAGAGCTGCTCAGTTGAGCTGATGTAACTCGAAACCCTCCCTGGTTTCCAAGCAGCTGCAATGCATTTCGTGTGAGTCTCTGGCATGTATAAAACATCACGCAAAGACCACAAGGCTGCATAATGTTATTGGAGAGTGGAACCCACCCTCTCTCAGGTGGGCCAAGGAGAAACTCTGGCAAGATTTTACCTGGATGACAAAATAATTTATCATCCAATCTAGAGCCTTTTCAGAGTGAGAAGGGCTGGGGGAGGGTGTGCTGGAAGGTTCTGGATGCTGGGCTGGAGGCCACTTGCACCGGTGTGCGTGTGTGTGAAAATTAACCACACAATTGCCGTGGGTCCAGAATAATGCCAATCATGCCAGGACAGCAGGCACCAACAAGGTCTATCCTGGGCAAACTGGGACGCCTGGTGACCCATCCATGCCTGAGTCCCACGCTGGGTTCATCTGGGGTGGGACAAGCAGGGGGTTATGCCCAGAAATGATTGATTTTCAAACTCAAGGTCCCGTAAAGGTGCAGCTTTGGGTTCTTTTCCCTAGGAAATGCTCGCACTCACACATTACACACCCGCATCCACTCACAGTCACACTCACTTCTCTTCGAGCCATTCACACACACGTTCACACAGTCTGCATTCATATCTCAACCCGTGTGTACTCACACACACTCAGCGTACACACCCACACGCACACTCACAGTCACACTCACTTCTCTTCGAGCCATTCACACACACATTCACACAGTCTACATTCATATCCCATCCCGTGTGTACTCACACACACTCAGCGTACACACCCACACACACACTCACAGTCACACTCGCTTCTCTTCGAGCCATTCACACACACATTCACACAGTCTACATTCATATCCCATCCCGTGTGTACTCACACACACTCAGCGTACACACCCACACGCACACGCAGACTCACTCACACAACCATACTCCCTCTCCCTCACCGTGTACAATTCACTGACACAATGCGCCTTCCACACTCACATTCCCAGTCTCACACATGCACTCGCACAAGATGTGCACACTAACACTCACACTCACACATAAACACGCTTGTATTTATACCCACTCATTCCCCATCAGCACATGTCTGCTTCATACTCACACGGATGTTCACATTCACACTTACACACACACACACACACACACAGTGCTTTATCTCAGTCCTCTCGGAAGGACTCAGCTGGAACCAGAATGGTTCACGTTAGAACTTTATTCCTTGGTTTTACTGCATGGCTAGCTGCTTCGGGCTCCCAGCATCACCTCATGATTTCTCTGATACTCACTTGTGTTTTTCTTCCAAAGATTCTCGGGGCTTTTTGTCCCAAAATGAAAATGTTCAAATTATAGAACACATATGCATATTGCACATAACATTTGCATAAATACAACAGATTTTTTGCCAAGCCTCCTAACATTAAAAGCAAATTGGAAAAGAACAACAGCAAATTATAACCAGTCCGAACGGCAGTGTTCATCATCTGATTCTCCTTCAGTCCCTGCAGTTCCTGTATCTCATATTTTTTATTTTTATTTATTTATTTATTTTTTTGACAGGCAGAGTGGATAGTGAGAGAGAGAGACAGAGAGAAAGGTCTTCCCTTTTGCCGTTGGTTCACCCTCCAATGGCCGCTGTGGCCGGCGCATCGTGCTGATCCGAAGGCAGGAGCCAGGTGCTTCTCCTGGTCTCCCATGCGGGTGCAGGGCCCAAGCACTTGGGCCATCCTCCACTGCCTTCCTGGGCCACAGCAGAGATCTGGACTGGAAGAGGGGCAACCGGGATAGAATCCGGCGCCCCAACCGGGACTAGAACCCGGTGTGCCGGTGCCGCAAGGCGGAGGATTACATATTTTTTATTTTTATTTGACGGGTAGAGTTATAGACACTGAGAGGGAGAGACAGAGAGAAAGGTCTTCCTTCCGTTGGTTCACCCCCCAAATGGCCACTACAGCCGGCGCTGCACTGATCCGAAGCCAGGAGCCAGGTGCTTCCTCCTGGTCTCCCATGCGGATGCAGGGCCCAAGCACTTGGGCCATCCTCCACTGCACTCCTGGGCCACAGCAGAGAGCTGGACTGGAAGAGGAGCAGCCGGGACTAGAACCCGCGGCCCATATGGGATGCCGGCGCCACAGTCAGAGGATTAACCAAGTGAGCCATGGCACCGGACCCTCGTATGTTTTTAATAGGCATCTTAAGCTGGTGGTTTTGATGTCAGAAACTGAGTGTCGCACAAACTAAAAGCTCCCCCAGCTCTGGCCTCGCATGGCAGCCCCAGCTGGCTGCCTTGGGAACACAGCTCTGTCTGGGACTGTGTGTGTCACTGGCTGCGCTTGTAGGAACAGCAGCCCTGGTGGTGTCTTGGCCCCAGGCTGGATTTCTGGGTCTCTACTGATCCGGGCAAAGTGTGGGGCTGGAGAACTGCCCGGGTAGCCTGCACACAAGTGGCATGAAATAATGAAGTAAAGACGTGAACACACAAAGCGTGGACAGCTCTGTGTGTGGGAGGGTGGGGGTGCCCAGGGCCGCCCGGAGCTGATGGTGACCTGGGAGCTGTTTACATCTCCCAGCACACAGGACAGGGCTTGAAATCGCCTGGTTCTCTCTTACCGGGAGCCATTCGCCTGCCTAATTTTCTCACCCTGTCATTCCCTTTGGTGGAATGACATGAGGGTGGAGTCAGAGCAGGTTTTAGAGTCTCTGATTGGCTTAAGATGGATTCAACTGTCATTTAAGTTTATTTCCCTCAGACAAAAAGGCTTAAAAGGTATGACTCCCTCCCCCCCCAGCTTCCCCCACCCCCAGCTTTCCCCCCACACCCACTCATTCACGTGCTGCTCCCTACCACAATGCAATAGACCCCAAGATGAACAGCATCAAAAAGCAACCTCCACCCTTTCCTCTCTCCGCTTTTAGGTTCAACGCCAGTCCGTGTACCCTCTCCCTCTCTGTCTCTCAATCTTGGGGGACAGAGTGAGGGAGGAGGTGGGCGTGGTGATGGTGGTGGTTTCAGGTTGCAGTGGAGGTGGGCTGGCGATGCCAAGTCCAGAGCAATGATGGTGGTGCTGGCAGTGGTGGGTGGCGGCCCTGGCTCACAGCCTCATAGCGAGCAGCCGCCCTGAAGATTCGCTCAACTGCGACTAGACAGCTTCATTTGCCAAAGAAGAAGGGGAAAGTTTCCTGCTGGGACACCCACTACCCAATTTTAGTTCACGGTCACTAACTGCGTGTGGTTTCCATTCCATCCTATGGGCTCCGGCACCCCCACCCCACCCCCTTCATCAACTCTTAATGAAGTCCCTAGCAAGTGCACCCGTTCCGATGCCAGAGCTAGGAGGCCTAGGCAGGAGGACCTATTGGACACCTGTGTGGTGAAGAGTCTGGTGCCCTGGTGGCAGCAAGTCTCCCTCCAACCTCCCTCTGCACCCCCAGACTGAACCTGCTCGTGGGCCTCCATCAGTCTTGCTACAACTCCCATTCCTTGGTTGCTTGTTATGTGCTAAGTGCCCAGCGAAGTGCTTCCCGTCAGTTATCTGAACGTGATTCTCAGTGATGATGGGGAGAAGGCGGTTGTTCCCATCGTACAGATGAAGAGGCTGAGGCTCAGAGAGGGGCGGTAACTGCCTCCGACCGCACAGCCGACAGGTGGAGAGGCCTCCGCCCTACAAGTTCAGCTGCCCACAGAATGCAGCACCCAACAAGGACGTTCCAACCTAGCCGCTGTACTTGGAGCAGTGATGGACCTTGTCTGCCCACAGGCCTAACAAGGGCCACTTAGAAAGTGACAGAAGACAGGAGGCCAGGAGCTACCATCGTCCATGTGAGTTTTTAGCACTGATTTTCTTGCTTTAAAACAGGGCTGTTTCTGTGACCAAAATCCAGTCACTCAGGGATGCTCCCAGCGAAAAGATCCTATCGCTTATGGTCATAGAATATTCGTCCGGAAATATGTAGAAGCAAGGCTGGTTTGGAAAGGGCTGTTTTCCTATGAGTTTTCTACTTGAAAGCCCCTATTTAAGGAGCTTTCTACTGGCAGCACATTTTTGTTAAAAACGTACCCTCTCCCCATAAAGTCGCAGTCCTTCCCCAGGGAGCAGAGGAAAGCAGGGGTCTGCCCAGGCTGATGGGCTGAAGTGAGGGCTGACGGGTAAGCGAGACGGACACTGGTGCAGGTGTAGGAGAGTTGGGGGACGTGGACTGTTGTCCCCATGCCCTGTTTCCATTTAGCAGGCTTTTGGGTGGAGGCCCACAATTCAAAGGGGGCTAAGGAGGCCCATGGCACCTTCAAGGTGAAACCAAGTATTAACCTGACTCCAAAGACCCCTGCAGGAAGCTGCAGGTGTCAGGGCAGCAGTAGAGCAGAAAATGGTTCTTGCAGATGCAGCCACAGGTCCAAGAGTGGTGCTCAGCGACTCCTCAGCCCTGCAGCCCAGGCGAACGGCCCAGGCCAGAGCGGCCTCCAAGCTCCATATGCAAAGGGCTCGGAGCTGTTACTTCCCTCCAGGCAAAGCCCTGGGGAGCTGAGGGGGTCCCTGCAGGGCTGTAGGGCACCTGCAGCCCCCACGAGTTTGTAGCAGCTGTTTCTTGAGGACCAAAGAGAGATGAGGGGGCAGGGAAGGGTAGTTCTGAACACTCAGCTTCTGGGAGGGACAGGGCCACCAGGGACTCGGCGCCTCAGAGCTTTCTGGGGGCCTCCATGGGTCTTTCTGGCCTGTGGGCATTTGGGGTCTTCTTGTCCGCCTCGAGGGAGAGGAAGCAGGCAGTGGGGCAGAGTGCCAGGGTCCTGTTCAAGAAAATCTGTGGGCCCGGGGGGCCCTGGGGGCCCTGGGGAGCCAGTCAGGGAAGGGGCTGTTTCCTTAGTGACTCCCCTGTTGTGGCAACAGGCAGCAGTGTCCCTGTGGAGCTGTGCCAGGCCTTTCCCAGAGTGCCTTGGGCAAACCACACTAACGACTTGCACTGGGACTCTCCAGGGCTGGGAAGGTAGGGGCGGATTGGGCCTGACTTAGTAATAGGCACCTAGGGCATTAGAATGACGGTAACCAGAAATATGGGACAGGAAGACCCAGAGTACCAGATCTTTCACCACCAGGAGGAGGGAGAGGCCTGGCGTCCTGAGGCCCGTTCCCTGCGGCTTTTCCTACTGCACTACACTTTGTGTCCAAGAAAAGTACTCAACCCTGTTGGATCTCCACCCTTGCAGCAGCGCTAGACTTCTTTCATTTATTGATTTGTTCAACAATTGTGGGATTAAACCCTATGTCCTGGGAACTTGCTAGGTGTTAGGGATACAAGGGGTTGTGCAAAGCAATATTGTTAGGGATACAATGGATCATGCAAAGTAATATTGATTGGGTGCCTTGTTGTCCACTTTCCACAGGTAGGGAAACGAAGAACAGAGAGGTGCTATGACAGTGGGCAGGGTGGGCCTGTTCCTGCTCTCAGAAGCTTATATCCCAATAGGGGAGTTGGACAGCAAGCACTTGATCACAGGGGCGTTTGTGATCCTTGTGCAAAGGTGATAAAGGAGACGGGAGTTCATCACAGTCTGGGGAGAAGATGGGAGAAGAGTGTGGAATGGCAAGAGTGGCCGCTGACAGCTCGTCCGAGGAACCCAGAGACCAGAGCGCGGCTGGAGTGCAGCGCGAGAGGCCCCAGGGCTCCAAGTTCAAGCATCACTCACAGCTGCATGGGGCACTGTTCATACTTGGATTTCCAAAGTGTTTTGCATCAGAACAAACCTATCTGCTAATTCCATTTTCCATTAACTTGTTGAGGTCCTCTAGGGCTGCTTCATGCTAACCATAGATCTTTTTCTAAAAAGATCTACTCATTTATTTGAAAGTCAGTGTTAGAGAGAGAGAGAGAGAGAGAGAGAGAGGTCTTCTATCTGAGGTTCACTCCCCAATTGGCCACAATGGCCAGAGCTGCGCTGATCTGAAGCCAGGAGCTTCTTCCAGGTCTCCCATGCAGGTGCAGGGGCCCAAGGCCTTGGGCCATCTTCTACTGCTTTCCCAGGACATAGCAGAGAGCTGGATAGGAAGTGGAGTAGCCAGGACTCAAACCAGGGCCCACATGGGATATGGGATGCCAACACTGTAGGCAGTGGTTTTACCCGTTACACCACAGTGCCAGCCCTGACTAATGATAGATCTTTTTAAACAACTTTTCTTTATTTTAAAACAGAGAGACTATGAGAGAGACCCTCCATTCACATGTTTACTCCCCAAATGCCCAAAACAGCCAGGGCTAGGCCACGCTGAAGCTAGGAGCCCAGAACTCCATCCAGTTTTCCCTCATGGGTGGCAGGAACCCAAGTACTTGAGCCATCATTGGCTGCCTTTCAGGGGGCATTGGCAGGAAGCTGGATTGGAAGTGGAGCTGGAACTCAAACTGGCACTCCAGCATGTGATTCAGGCACACAGAGCAGCGGCCCAGTGCTCTGCTCCCCAACATCCTCTCCTACCTTGGGGTTTAAACATCTGCACGAATTCGGGGAGCTGCACCTTGAAGCTGTAACGGATGGCAAGCAAAGCTTGTACTTGGAGAAACCCCACAAAAGAGTGTTGCATGAGTTAATAGTCTTAGTGACGTCATTTACACAAACACCATTGCCAATGGTAGCAGAGTCTTGTTTGTCACGAGAAAACGGCAAGCGGACAACAGGCTGTGGGTCTGAGCCCAGCACTCCACAGACCCTGCAAGACACTGCAATTTCCAGAGTATTCTAACAAGGGGCTAACGGCTAGATGCTCGGAGGAGCTGCCTTAACACAGTAGAAACAGCTACTAAGCCTTCAAATCAAATGGTTGTTTTGCTGAATGTGCCTGGCCCGCCAGTCTTCGGATGAACCTTGGGCTCTCCCCAGAGCGGTCCTTCAGAATGACCCACAGTCCACAGCCCCCGTCAGCAGCCCGTCCACTGCCAAGGGCATAGCGCTGAGTGCTCTCAGCTGTCCATTTAGCTCCCTGAGATGCTCAGCCCTTCAGCTACCTGGCTCCGGGCATCCCAGGAGCTGACCCATCGCAGATAAAGGCGAGTCTTGCTGTGGGTTGGAAGTAATTGGGATGAAAGGCTGCCCTGCGGGGGAAGAAAGCGCCTTTTCTATTTGTGACCTCCTTCTCAGTGACTGCTTTTACCCTTTTCTTCCTTCTCTTTGTTTCCTTGGGGCCCGGGAGATGGCGGGGTGTGGTGGGGGCAGCTGCCTCCTCTGCCTTCAAGCACTGGACAGATGGCCCCAGACAAAGGAGCAGGCTTTGGGGCATCTGAATGGGGATCGGGATGGGAGGCTGAGGTCCATGATGAAGGCAAGGGCTGTGTTCAGATGCCTGTGGCCTCCCCAGCCCCAGCAGGGAGCGAGCATCAGGCTCTGCCAGAGCCCCCCCTACCCCTTCCTCTTGGGGACCTGCTGCTACCAACCGGAAGTCTATTTAAGCCCTGGAAGCCCTCCTCAGGTTCCATTTCCTGCTCCCTTCTCATCACCACACCCTCAAACATGGTCAGACAGGAGCCACTGCAGCCTCTGCCCCCCGTCCCCAGGGGCCTGCTCTTCTTCGCTGATGCTCTGACATCCAGTGGCCTTTGCCTACCAGACGCGAGGCCTGGATCTGAAATGTGCCCAATAACTTGGCACCAACAGGATTGGTTAGGCTCTCCCCTGAGTGCGGAGTCGGAAAACACCTGAACTGTAGGAAGCTAAGGGTGAAACATTTAATGCCATGCTGACCCTCTGCAGCTTTCCAAGAATGCCAGGAATCCGCTCCATGTTATTGTGGCTAACATGGAGATGAAGGGGAGAAGACAGCCAGGCAGGAGTCTCCAGGACCCTGCTGAGCCCTGGCTGAGATGAGTAGAGAGGCAGAGAGGGAGATATGTCATGTGCTAGTTCGTTCCCCGAATACCTACAACAGCCAGGGCTGGGCCAGGCTGACACCAGGAGCGAGGAGCCCAATCCAGGTCTTCTATGTGGGTGACAGGGACCCGGGCATTGGAGTTACCCCTTGCCATCACCCGGGGTGTGCATTAGCAGGAAGCTGGAATCAGGAGCAGAGCCAGGACTCCGCTCAGGGACTCAGACATGAAATGTGGGCATCCCAACCACGGTGCCCCTTAAATGATGATTTTTGGTTGAGTCCTGAGGTTGAAGTTGCTTTACTGCTAAACTCAGATCCATCAGTTTAAGGGCAGAGGGGCTGGAGGTCTTGGGTCAGGATAAGTCATGACTGCCCCGAACACTCCAGGCCACACTTTGGTGATGGAGCATGGACTGGAGTCCTGGGAAACACTCTCACCAATTTTTTTTGTTTTAAGCTCCACCAGGAAGAAGGAACACTGGAACCAGAACTCCCTACAGACTTTGGACTTTGTCTCTGTTCTTGTGACTTGGCCCCTCCCACAGAAGAGTTCTGAGCCGAACTGACTTCCCTGCTGCTATGATTTGCGCTTGGCTATGCTTTGAGAGGGTCCCCCAAAGGCTCCGTGCTAGAAGCTTAGTCCCCAGGCTGGTGACGTGAGAAGTGGTAGGACTTTTAGGAGGTGAGGTCTAGTGGGAGGTGATTGGGTTATTGGGGCCCCTACCTAAGAAAGGACTAATGTAGCTCTCATGGTATGCTGGTTGGTTCCTGAGGGAGCAGGTTGTTACTCTGAGCAAGACCAGCTCCTCCCTGCCTGCTGGTGCCCTGTCTTTCCTGAGACCTCTTCCCAGGGCTCCCAATGCCAGCCTCCGTGAGGCCCTCACCAGAGCCAGGCAGAAGCTGGTGCCAAGCTCTTGTACCTCCAGAACTGAGAGCTAAATGAACCTGATTTCCTCATAAGTTTCAAGTACTTTTCTATAGCAATAGAAAATGTCCAACACACCTATTGATTTAAATGCACTTTCTCTTATGTCTGATTTTACTGGAAAATATATGCAGAATGGAAACAACTCACACAAGCTGGTGTGCGAATGGATCAAGCGAGAACAGACATTTGGCTCTCCTTTCACATGGGCTCTTGGGGCGGGGTTTTACACATCCTGGGATCTGGGTCTAGAATACAAACCTGTTGCAAATCAAGCAATGAAATACACCTTTCTCAGCATCAACCACACCCCAAACCATGTCTGTGGCCCAGCTCTCAATGCCAAATTTCATTCACAGACAGTGATCCCTTACTGAGGTGTTGGCTCAGGCCTGACAAGTGGGCACTCATGTTGGACTGGCAGGAAATGTAACCTCATCTTGGGGAAGAGGCACCCCACCCCATGCCCTCCAGGGACACTGTTCCCTGTGTGATTAGAAGCCCGTCATATACCAGAACATTCCAAAATGTTAATCGCTGGGGTTGGCCAATCACAATGACCCTGCCACAGGTCCCCGAGTTCCCTGCCATGCCATCAGTTCTTCAACTGCTGAGTCAAGGAGGTGGTCCAGGATGTCTTGGGGGAGACGCGTTTCCAGGATGGCCAGAAAGTACTTAGAGGCTGGGGTTAGTGATGACCTACAAACCAATCTGGAAGTATTCTGATGTTTTAACAGTTAGTTTGACTGTATCATAGCAGCTCTGCCTGCACAGGCCATGGGCAGTAGTCATGGACTTTCCTACAACAAACTGTCAATAAGATACTCCCACAACCAAACCAAGAGAAGAGAAAAGCAAAGACAATGGAGAGTTTATCTGGACAGCAGTGGCAGGAACTGAACACAGTGGTGGAATCCGGGAACAGAGGTGTTGAGGTCTATTTCTAACCATTCTCCCATCTGTTATGCGTTCAAGAAGAGGAAGCCCAGGAGAGTGGAGCCACTGGCATCCACTGGGAAGGCAGTGGCTGTAAGACCATGAAGTGCTGCTCCAGGCATTACCAGCATCCTCTGAGTCTGGTTAGCGCTATGGTTTGAATGTGTCCCCAGAATCCTCAGATCCTCAGAGTGGTAGTGTTGGGAGGTGAGCTCAAGGGCAGGTGTTTTGGTCACAAGGGCATCACGCTCCTGAGTGAATGCTTGATGCTGTTGTCTTGTGACTGGGTTTGTTGTAAAAGGACAGGGAGTAGGTTCCTTGTAAAAGCGTGAGTTCAGCTCTCTTGCTCTCTCTCCCTCTCTCTCTTTCTCTCTCTTCCTCTGTCTCTCTCTCACCCTTTCTTTGTGAGATGACACAAAAAGTAGGCCTTTACCAGATGCTCAGTCTTGGAGTTCCCAGCATCCAGAGTCATGGGCCAATAGATACTCGTTCATTACAAATCACCCACTCTGGTATTCCCTGATGCACTAGGCTATTACTTTGAACCAACCTATCCATGACCATCTCCAGGGGTTCCAACAAAATTGCATTTCTGAACCTACAAAGTTTATTTTATTTACTTTTGATGAACAGGCACTACATGTACATTTTTGTCAGCTGAAGTGTCATATTTCAACACAGGTATACAGCATTTCCATTTCCTTTTCATTCCTTACGTTTGGAGCCTATGGGCTCTTTAGTTCTTCCTAAAACACACAATATGCTGTTGTGACTTGTGGTCACTCACTGGGCTGTGGGACAATAGGATCCTTACCCAACTCCTTCCACCCTCCTCCTCCCGGCTCAAGCAATCACTATTGGACATTTAGATACACTGTCCTTTTAGCCTTCACATCTTAGAGAGAACATGTGACATTTGTCCTTCTGTGCCTGGTTTATTTCACTTACCACAGTGACCTCAAGTTCCATCCATTTTGCTGCAAATGACAGGATTTAATGGCTTAATAATATTCTATTATGAATTTATACCACAGTTTCTTTATCCATTGACCCATCCGTGGATACATACATTGTGATTGTGTGCACCAATGAATGCAGTAGCACAGACACCTCTGTCATAGGCTGGTTTCATTTCCTTCAGATATACACCAAGAAGAGGGATAGCTGGGTCATATGGAAGATCTAGTTTTGGCTTTTTGAGGAATCTCCATACCATTCTCTGTAGTGGCTATACTGATTTGCATTTATGCTAACAGTGTAGAAGAGTTCTCTTTTCTCCACATGCTTTCCAGCATTTGTTATTTTTATCTTTTTGATAATAACCATTCTAACTAGAGGGAGATGATATCTCATTAATGGTTTTCATCTTCATTTTTCTGATGCTTAATAATATTGAACATTTTAAATGTGTTTGTTAGCCATCTGTACTTTATCTTTTTTTAAAAAGATGTATTTTATTTATTTGAAAGACAGAGTTACAGGGAGAGGTAGAGACAGAAAGAGAGAAGTCTTCCATCACTCCTCAGATGGCTGCAATGGCCAGAGTTGCACTAATCCGAAGCCAGGAGCCAGGAGCTTCTTCCGGGTCTCCCACGTGGGCGCAGGGGCCCAAGGACTTGGGCCATCTTCTGCTGCTTTCCCAGGCCATAGCAGAGAGCTGGATCGGAAGAAGAGCAGCCGAGACTCGAACTGGCACCCACACGGGATGCTGGCCCCCCAGGCCAGAGCTTTAACCCGCTGTGCCACAGTGCCAGCCCCTGTACTTCATCTTTCGATAACTATCTATTTGGGTACTTTGCCCATTGAAAAATGAATTAATTAATTAGAGAGGCAGAGAGAGAGCAAGAGAGCACCCTTTCCACTGATTCACTCCCCAAATGCCCACAGTCCGGGGCTCACATGGATGATTTGCTCATTTTAATTCAATTTTGTTGTTGAGTTCGTCGTATATGCTGGATATTAATCCTTTTGCAGATGCATAGTTTGTAATAGTTTCTATTCTGCCTGTTGATTCTGTTGATTATTTTCTTTGTTGTACAGAAGCGTCTTAGTTTGATACAATCCCATTTGTACAGCTTTTTTGTTGCTGTTGTTGCCTGTGTTTTGGGGATCTTGTCCATACTGAAGTCTTAAAGTGTTTTCTTCTAATAGTTTCATAGGCTCAGGTCTTCCATTTGGACCTTTGATCCATTTTGAGTTTATTTTTGTATAGGGTGAGAGGTAGGGGTCCACTATTGATTTTCTGCATTTGGACACGCAGTTTTCCCAGCATCATTTGTTGAGCAGTCTGTCCTTTCTCCAATGTATGAGAATCGTGTAGATGCACGGATGTTTTCCTGGAATTCCTTTCTACTCCTTTGTTCTAGTGTCTGTCTCGTGCCTAGAGTGTGCTGTTTTGATTACTTTAGCTCTGTAGTTTGTATTGAAATCAGGTATTGTGAGGCCTCCACCTTTGCTATTTTAGTTCAAGATCAACTATGACTATTCGCAGACTTTTGCACTTCTTATGAACTTTAGAATTGTTTTCTCTACTTCCATGAAAAATCTTGTTGGTATTTTGATGGGGGATTGCTTTGAATCTATAAATCACTTTGGTCAGTATGGATGTTTTAACTATTAATTCTTTCACTCTGTGAACATGGGAGGTCTTTTTTGTATTTCTGTATCATGTACACTTTTTTCCCCCTCAGCATTTTGTAATATAGAGGCATTTCAGATTTTTGGTTAAATTTATTTCAAAGCATATTTTTTTGGTAACTATTGTGAATAGGATTGCTTTTATGGTTTCTTGGTGAGTTTGTCATTGGAGTATAAACATGTTATTGATTTTTATGTGATGATTATTTTTATCCTGTAATTTACTGAATATTTTTTATCAGTTCTAAAAATCTTGGGATGATGCCTTTCGGTTTCTATACAGAGTCATATCATTTGCAAATGGATAATTTCACTTTCTCCTTTCCTGTTTTCCTATTTGTATGCCTTTTAATTTTTTCTCTTGTGCAATTTCTTTGGCTAAAACTTTCAGTACTGTTTTGAATTAAGAGTGTGAGAGTAGATGCCCTCATCTGGTTCCAGATTCTACAGAAAATGTTTTCAGCTTTCTGCCTTTGGATGCGGTTGTTATTTACAGCCTTTGTTATGTTGAGATATATTCATTGAGACTTAATTTTCTCAGGGTTTTTTTTTTTTTTAATCATTAATGGAAGTTGAATTTGGTTGAATGCTTTTTTCTGCATCTGTATGGTTTTTAGCTTTCATTCTGTTGATGTGATGTATCAGGCCTACGGATTTGTATACGTTGAACCATACTAGTATCCCTGGGATAAATCTCACCTGGTCACCTTGAATAATTTTTTTATGTGTTGTTGGATTTGATTTGCAAATACTTTGTTCAGATTTTTCATCTATGTTAATCTATTGGTCTACAGTTTTCTTTTAATGCTGTGTCCTTCTCTGGTTTTGGTATCAGGGTATTGCTGGCACTACAGAATGTGTAGAGAAGAGTTGTCCATCTTTCCATTGTTTGGAACATTTTGAGAATAGTTGCCATTAGTTCCTTCTTAAGTTTGCTAGAATTCAGCTACGAAACCATCAGATCCTGGGCTTCTATTTGTTGGGAATGTTTTTTTGTTTGTTTGTTTTATTTTTTTTGTACCGTCAATATTTTTTTTTCTTGCTATTGGTCTGTTTGGATTTGATACATTTTCATGACTCAATTTTTGTTGTTTATATTTGTTAAGAAATCTATCCATTTCTTCTAGGTTTTCAGTTTGCTAGTGTGCAGTTATTTATAATAGTCCCAAATGATCCTTTGTATTTCTGTGGTATCTGTTGTAATATCTCCTTTTTCATCTCTGATTCAATTTGTTTTTGATGGAACAAAGACATAAGCCTCAACCATTCTTGCTTATTGCCCAGAAGACAGGTAAACATTGGAATGTATTCCTTGCCCTTGAATCTCTATTGGGTCTCACCACTATTGCCTTCATATCCCATCCCCCACGGCCGCCTGAAAGACCAGTTGCTCCAACCCTTCAAAGACCAGTTCCAAGAATTCCCCTTGGCCTGCTGCCTCCAGCCACCCCCATCCCTAGCCCTCCTAAAATATAAAAGGCCCGGACCCTGGGTGTCTTCTGCCACATGTTCCATCATGTGCATGCAGGCAGTTGGTCACCCACCTCTACAGATTTATTTTCTCTGAATAAGTTCAGTCTGGCTGTAAATTCATACACTGCCTCCTCTATTCAGCGCCTCTTTAACATTTTGGTGATCTGTGTGAGGTGGCACCAATCTGCAACTCTTTTCCTAACAGTTTTAGTGTTGTCTTTCTTTTTTTCTTAGTCTAGCTAAAGCCCTGTTAGTTTTGTTTATCTTTTCAAAAATCCCATTCTTGGGGGCTGACATTGTGGTGTAATGGGTTAAGCTGCTGCCTGCGATGCTGAATCCGGATGGGTGCCTCTTTGAGTCCTGGCTGCTCCACTTTTGATCCAACTCACTGCTAATGCACCTGGGAAAGTCATTGGGCCCCTGAACCCACGTGGGAGACTCAGATGAAGCTCCTGGCTCCTGGCTTTGGCCTGGCCCAGCCCCTGACATTGCAGCCATTCGGGTAGTGAACCAGTGAATGGAAGGTCTCCCCACCCCCTTTTCTCTCCCTGTTACTCCGCCTTTCACATAAGTAAAAATAAATCTTTGGGGCCAGCGTGGTGGCTTAGCAGGTAAAGCAGCTGCCTACAGCAACTGCATCCCATATTGGTGCTGGTTCAAGTTCCAGCTGCTCCTTTTCCAATCCAGATCCCTGATAATGCTCCTGGGAAAGCAACTGGCTTCAGATTGGCCCAGCTCCAGCCATTGCAGCCATTTGGGAGAGTGAAACCATGGATGGAAGATTCTCTCTTTCTCTCTCTCTCTCTCTCTCTCTCTCTCCTTCCCTCCTTCCCTCCTTCCCTCCCTCCACCCTGTAACTCTGCCTTTCAAATAAATAATCTTTAAAACAGGTCTTTAAAAAATCTTATTCTTTGTTTATTGATCTTTTACTTTTTTTTCATTTCTTTTTGTAGGCATTTATTGCTATGAACTTCCTTGCTAGTACAGCTTTTCCTGTATCCCATAAATTTTTGTGTGTTGTGTTTCCATTTCTGTTTAAGAACTTTTAAAACTTTTCTTTTGACTTCTGCAATGATCCATTTTTCATTTAGAAGCATATTGTTCAGTCTCTATGTATATGTGTGATTCCTAAAATTTATTTTGTTATTGATTTCTAGTTTTATTCCATTATAATCAGAAGATACATGATATGATTTCAATTTTTTTTAATTTGTTGAGACTTAGAGGCCAGATTTTGTCCTGGTTGCTCCTCTTCCAGTCCAGCTCTCTGCTGTGGCCCAGGAAGGCAGTGGAGGATGGCCCAAGTGCTCGGGCCCTGCACCTGCATGGGAGACCAGGAGGAAGCACCTGGCTCCTGGCTTCGGATTGGCACAACACACCGGCTGTAGCGACCATTTAGGGGGTGAACCAACAGAAGGAACACCTTTCTCTCTGTCTCTCTGTCTCTCTCTCTCTCTCACTGTCTAACTGCCTGTCAAAAAAAAAATAGATAATTAAAAAATTTTCTGTTAACCTGCCTCTCCCTTTGGTATAACAGTTTCTGTTTCATAAATTGGGTGCTCTGGCATTGGGTGCGTATACACTGAAAATCATCATCTCTTCTTGCTGAACTGATTCTTTAGTCACCGTATCATGATCTTGTCTATTTTACAGTTTTTGTCTGAGTTAATTTTGTGTGATATAGGGACAGCTACACCTGCTCATTTTTAGTTTCTGTTTTCATGGAACATCCTTTTGCATCCTGTTTCACATTCAGTCTGTGTGCACCTTTACTGGTGAAATGAATTTCTTATTTACAGCACACCTCTGGACTTGTTCTATTCACTCATTCATTCCCTGTATCTTTTAATTGGGGAATTTGGTCCATTTGCTTGAAGATTATTAATAAGAAGTAAAGATTTAGTTTTGTTATTTAAAACACATTTTGTTTAAAAATCCTTTGTTCTTTTTTTGTTCTTATTCTTCTGCTTTGTGGTCTGGTGTTTTCCTGTACTGATAAGATTTGATCCTTTTCTAGCTCTCTCTTGTGTAGCTGCTCTTCTAGTGGGTTTTTATACTTTTACTATTTTCATGTAGTGGTTATCTTTCTTTTGCTTTCAGTTATAGGACTCCCTTAATCCTCTTTAAGACTAATCTGCTGGTGACAAAGTCTCTCAGTGTTTGCTTGTCTTGGAAAGTCTTTCTCGTCCATTTTTTTAAAAGATTATTTATTTGAAAGTCGGAGTCACAGAAAGAGAGAGAGAGAGAGAGAGTGTCTTCCATCCTATGGTTTACTCCCCAGTTGGCCGCAATGACTGGGGCTGCGCCAATCTGAAGCCAGGAGCCAGGAGCTTCTTCCGGGTCTCCCACGTGGGTGCAGAGGCCCAAGGACTTGGGCCATCTTCTACTGCTTTCCCAGGTCATAGTAGAGAGCTGGATAGAAAGTGGAGCAGCGGGGACTCAACTGGCGCCTATATGGGATGCCGGTGCTTCAGGCCAGGTCATTAATCTTCTGTGCCACAGCGCTGGCCCCTCTCCTCCATTTGTGATGGATAGATTTGCTGGATTTTTTTTAAAGATTTATTTTTGTTTATTTGAAAAATTACAGAGAGAGAAGGAGACACACACACAGAGGGGTAGGGGGAAGGAGAAGGAGAGGGAGAGAGAGAAAGAGAGATCTTCCATCTACTGGTTCACCCCCACAAAAGGCTGCAATGGCCAGGGCTGGGCCAGGCTGAAGCTAGGAGCCAGGAGCTTCTTCTAGGTCTCCCATGTGGGTGCAGGGGCCCAAGCACTGGGCCAACTTCCACTGCTTTTCCAGGCCATAGCAGAGAGGTGGATTGGAAGTAGAGCAGCTGGGACTTGAACTAGCACTCATATGGGATACCAGCACTGTAGAAAGTGGCTTAACCCACTGTGTCACAGCACTGGGTCCTGGGTGTGGTGTTTTTCATTGGAAGCTTTTGTTGTTGTTTCGGAACTTGGTACCTGTTGCTCTGTTCCTTCCTGGCCTGTAAAGTTTCTGCTGAATAAGCTGTTGTTAATTGCATGGAGGCTGCTTTACATGGCTTGGCCCTTTTCTCTCGCAGACTTAGAATTCTCTTTTTGTGCTGTCCTTTGGAGAATTTGACTGTAATGTGCTGCGTCTACTTGGGGTCCTGTGGACCTCCTGGAGCTGGATGTCCAGGTATTTCTCAACACTGGGAACGTTTTCAGCTGTGACTTAACTGACTATGTTTTCTAGGCCTTCACACCTCCCCACACATAAACTTTTTTTCCATTTTTGGGATCCTCAAAATTTGAATAGTTGTTTATTTGATGGTGTCTCAAAAGTCTTTCAGACTGTCTTGGTTACTTTAATATTTTTCTCTTACATTTTGTCTGATGGGGATATGTCAAGCTCACATAGTCTTTCTTCTGCTTGACTCACTCTGTTGTTGAGGTTTTCCACTGTATTATTTATTTGACTTACTGAGTTCTTCGTTTCCAAGATTTCTATTTGGTTCCTCTTCAAGATATCTACCTCTGCTGAATTTCTCATTCGGATAGTGTATTTTCCCCAGTTTCATTCGGATATCTCTATTCTATTGTAACTCGCTGGGTTTCCTTATAACCATTCCTTTGACGTCTTTATCAAGCAACTTGTCAATACCCTTTGGAGTCTGCTAAGGTGCTATTGCGTTCCTTTGGAGGCATCACATTGCCTTACTTTTGCATACTTCGCTCCTCTCTAATGATATCTGTGCATCTGGTGGATCAGTTGTCTCTATCATGTTTTAAAGATGAATTTCATGATCAACAGCTTTTCCCTGAAAATGCGCCTTTGGGCATTGTTTCGGCCGGCTCCTTTGGCCTCAGTTCCAGATGTCACTGTGATGGCACTGGTGTCAGGGACAAGGGATTCTTGTCTCAGGTTTTTTTTTTTTTTTTTTTTTTGACAGGCAGAGTTAGATAGTGAGAGAGAGACAGAGAGAAAGGTCTTCCTCCCGTTGGTTCACCCCCAAATGGCTGCCACAGCCGGCGTGCTGCGCTGATCCGAAGCCAGGAGCCAGGTGCTTCCTCCTGGTCTCCCATGCGGGTGCAGGGCCCAAGCACTTGGGCCATCCTCCACTGCCCTCCTGGGCCACAGCTAGACTGGAAGAGGAGCAACTGGGACAGAATCTGACGCCCTGACCGGGACTAGAACCCGGGATGCTAGTGCCGCAGGCAGAGGATTAACCAAGTGAGCCGCAGCGCTGGCCATTGTCTCAGTTTTAATGGTGGTGCATGAGTCCCAGTGAGTGGCAGGGGCACGGCTGGGGTCAAGGGAGCCCCAACCCTCAGTCCCGATGAGGGTGCACAGGTCTCTGCAGTGGCTCAGGAGCACTGGCCCACAGTCTGTTAGTGACAGCGGGGCATGGCCAGTCCCCGAAAAGTTTAGAATGAACACCCCAGGGCGACTTTCCAGTGGTGCAGCGACAGGAGGAGCCAACTCAAACTGGAAGGCATGTCCCTGTCCCTCTGCTGCCTTCTCTTCTTTTTTCTTCCTCCTCTTCCTCTCTCTTGCACCCTCTTGCCCTTGTCCTTCTCTCCTATTTGTTTTTATAATGGATTGAATATTTGTTTCACCCCAATTTCATACACTGAGATTCTAAACCCCAATGTGATAGGATTTGGAGGTAGGACTTGTGGGAGCTAATTAGATCATGAAAGAGGAGCCCTCATGAACAGGGCCTTAGAAAAGAGACCCCAGAGAGCTCTTCCTGCCGTGTACGGATACGGCTAAAGTCAGCAACATGAAAGCTGAAAGAAGGCGCTCGTCAGAACCATGCTGGCACCTGATCTCAGAATTCTCACCTCTACAACTGTCAGAAATAAATAGCATCCCATATGGGTGCTGGTTCAAGTCCTGGCTGCTCCACTTACAATCTAGCTCCCTGCTAATGTGCCTAGGAAAGCAGTGGACGTGCTTGGGCCTCTGCACCAATGTGGAGACCTGGAGGAATGTCCTGGCTCCCGGTTTCAGGTCAGCCCAGCTCCAGCCATTCTGGCCATTTGGGGGATGAACCAGCAGATGGGAGACCTCTCTGTCTCTCGCTCTCTGTCATTCTGCCTCTCAAATAAATAAATAAATATTTAAAAAAGAAATAAATTTATTTATTTTTTGTTCCTTATAAGCCACCCAGTCTATGGTACTTTTTACAGCAGCCCAAACTGATCAAGAGAATCCTCTTTCCCTCTGCTTTGACTTATCATCATAAGCATTTATTAAGATCTCCTCTTTGTCTTCTTCTACTCATTATTTTTCCATATTTTATTCTTTTTTTAAAGATTTTATTTATTTATTTGAGAGATAGAGTTACAGACAGTGAGAGGGAGAGACATCCATTGGTTCACTCCCCAAATGGCCACAACGGCCACAACGGCCAAAGCTGAGTTGATCAGAAGCCAGGAGCCAGGAGCTTCTTCTCAGTCTCCCACATGGGTGCAGGGGCCCAAGGACTTGGACCATCTTCTACTGCTTTCCCAGGCCATAGCAGAGAGCTGGATTGGAAGAGGAACACCTGGGACTAGAACCAGTGCCCATATGGGATGCTGGCACAGCAGGCAGAGGATTAACTTACTATGCCACAGCGCCAGCCCCTCTTCTTTTATTCTTTCTTCCTATTTTCTGTCTCTTTCTCTGTCTTCCAATATGGATGTATGTATGTGAATATGTGTGTGCACACACACAAAACTGGTTTTAGTTGATACCTACTTTCAACACACCTGAAAGATAAGGAAAAACTACAGAAAAAATTTATGCCGATGTAATTCAGCATCAAAATCATAACAGTTATTTTGTACTTTTTTATAAGAGCCTTTTGAAAAATGAGAGGCACAAGAGATTATTATTTCAATTATTGTGAACTATTCTATTATTGGTATGATCCATATTGCTTTTGGGCATTCTGACATCCCCTGGGACCCCAATATCATCACCAACGCCACCCAGAGCCCCCAAATGAAAGCCATTCTTTGCCTAGAATTGAATAGGAGTCAACGAATGGAATTTGGGGCCACTGAGCTGTAGAAACGCATGTGAGAGGGGGGAGCTGTTTATGTCCCCTACTACTGCCCTGCTCTGAGAGATACAGGAAAAACCAGTGTTCCCAGCTCCTCAGCCACACTCCACACAGAACCCTTCTGACACCAGATGTGTGGGAGTGTTCCTCCACACATCAATCACTTCTCCAGCCGACACAAACTTGGAATTCTACAGTTCAGCCCTGACACTTTCCACCTGGAGATTGTGTCAGACCCCACAGGTCGTAGGATCCGTTCCAAATGACTGTTTTCACTTCAGATGGCCGTTGCAAGTAGCAGTTAATCATCTATGTTCTTATAGATGGCTGCAAACCAAGGTTCCCTTGATCCTTAGGCTCTATTCATGTCCTAGCATAGCTCACAGAATTCAGGGAAACACTCACATATAGGGGTTTATTGTAAAGGGTGTTATAAAGGACGAACAGCCGGATGAAGAGGTGCAGAGTATAGGCGTGCCCTGAGTTCCGTTCCTGTGGAGTTGATGAGTTGGTTGCCCCTTGGCACATACATGGAGCCATTCATCAGCGTCGAAGCTCTCTGAACCCTGTCCCTTTGAGTGTCATGAGGTTCCGCTACATAGCCATGATTAAATGCACCATTGGCCATTGGTGACCAACTCAACCTGCAAATCTCCCCCCTCCCCAAAGGTTAGGGCTTGGGGCTGAAGTCCCAATCCTCCAAACATGAGACTGGTGCCCTTAGAAACTTGCCATTCATTCCAGGGCTATCCCAGGAGCCCCCAGCCACCAGTCTTCTCATTAACATTCAAAAAGGCACTGAGCATTTTGGCAGGTCTGAGCAGCGTCTTAGGAGCCACATCCAAGACTGCATATATATATTTTAATGATATCATGGTTTCCCATCTGCCTTCTGAAGCGCTGCTGCTGGGTATTTTGGAGTAAAGTAGCCATGGGCGCACCCTAATGTGGCTGCCTGTCAGGAGTCAGGTGAGCCAGACAAACCCTGTGCAAGGAAGAGGTGCCCCAGGCTGCCATGCTAAATACAAGACAACAGAAACTGAGCCACTGAACAGTGCCCTGAGTGCAGATGCTAATACCAGGGAAGGCCAGTCACCCAGCCTCCTTCTCGTAGCCCTGCCGTGTGATAGCACTGAAGTTAACTCATTGAATCGAGGGAGGTGTACGGCTGACCCTGCAAGGTTCTAATTACTGCACTCATGGGGTCAGTTGCTTCTCTAATAGGTAACACCTGCTATTGTCTTGAGGGGTTTTATTTAGGGGAATTTTGTGTCCAGAGCAGCAGGTAATGGATTCATTCGTCAACCTCGAAGCTCTCTGAACCCTGTCCCTTTGAGTGACATGAAGTTCCATTACATAGCCATGATTAAATGCACCATTGGCCATTGGTGCTCAACTCACCCTGCAGATCTTCTCCCCGCTCCCTGAAGGTTAGGGCTTGGGGCTGAAGTCCCGATCCTCCTAGCCCTTAGCCTGACTGACACCCACTTGTGCATCATAAAGCTTCCTTGAAGGGTATGGCATTGTTGGCCAACCAAAGGAAGCCCATGGGCACCACAGACCAGCCCGGAACTGGGACACAAGCTGAACGTGTCACTAGACCAAATAACTACTGTGACTCCAACCTTCCCCTTGTCGCCTGGCTGGAGACCAACCTGCAGCTGCCCTATCCTGAGTCTCCTACTCCCGACTTCCCCTCCCTTGCGGCCTCCTTAAAAACCCCACAACGCCCTCACTCAGCAGGGCAGGAGTTTTTGGGGCATGAGCCGGCCACCCCTCCATTTAGAAAGAAACCGAAATTTTTCTTTCCTTCACCCCCCAAAACGTGTCCATTTCATTTTGACTCAGAACCATTGACAGAGACTGAGCCATCAGTATCACAACAACCAACATTTGCTGGTGGTTTTTTTTTTGTATTTTAAATTATTATTTCTTTAACTTCATATTTTTACATAAATATTACCCTTCTTAACATTTTTAAAACAACTTTATTTATATGGACATACAATAAGTTATACTTATTTAAAATGTACAAAATTTTTTTTTTACTAACTTGTTACTCTAACTAACTTCTTTATTGAGATGTGGTTCAAATGCCATAAAATCACCCATTTAAGGCCTACAGTTCAGTGGTTTTATGTACAAAGAGTAGCCACCAACATGTGTGCTCTACAAGATCTCAAAACATGCTTACCTTCAACTTGATGCCCTTGGAGTTTGCCTCTGCATATCAGCTTTGTTGTAAGGACTGGGAAAGTGACTCTCATAGCCAAGGTCATCAAGGAGGCTGAAAGGGGATGAATACCTGACCCAAGGTTCTAGTTCCAGATAATTTTTTGGAATACTAACTCATATATATGACTTAAGATTAGCTCAAATGTAACATCCCAAGCAGTGGCAATCAAAGTTAAGCTGTACAAAAGCCATTTGATAGGGGAATTCACCCCATCTCTGCAAGCTCAGGTCCTCTTATTTCTCTGGAAAGACATGGAAAACCACGGCATCAGACAGCAGGCGACTTGACAAGTGGGGACACAGGCCTGGGAGAAGTCCCGGGTCTCAAGCACCACACGGCATGTTCACCGGCTAGATCTTCCTCCCAGGTCAGGTGATACGTTTATCAATCTTATAGCAAATTCAACTGCTCAAGGACACCAACACCGGGGAAGTGGAATCCCTAGTTATGAGATAGAAATCAGTTCATCCGTGGCATGGACTCTCTATCCTGGGAATATGTAGGCTTGGTTCATATCGTTGTCTTGTTATCAAACTCCCCTCCTAACTGACTGGAGTTGCTATAGGACCTGGAAACTGGGTCTCCTCCCCTGCCTCCCAGCGGGCCAATCACTGACACCAGGCTAGCAGAACAAAGCAGGTGCTTACTGCTAAGTGCAGAGCAGGGGCTCAGGCAACCAGTGCTCAACTTCCGCACTGCCTGAGAGATTAAAAGCAGTGAGTGTTACAGATCAAAGCTGGGGATGAGCAGTGCGTGTCTGGCTCACGTGTGGGCCTGTGATTGGTCCATAGTGTATGTGGCCTGCCTTTGATTGCTCGGAATAGGGGGCCAGAATGCTCCCTCTGGGATGGCAAAGGTGGGCTCCAGTCTGTCTGGGTCTAAGGACAGATTGGGAGCTACTTTGTTTGATCAGGGCTTTTTTGCGAAGCTCTGGAGAGCTCCAGGGCCAGCACTGAGGTGGTAGCTAGGTTAACTACCAGGGGCGTCTGAGCCTTTGTGATTCGAAGTCTCAGTCTGGCTTCCCTCTCGTGTCACCCCATTAATTAATGAGTCAGTCTTCACCGAGGAACTGCACGCTAACAAAGAGATCCTGGGGCCTAAGAAAGCAAAGACTTTAGGGGTGGGGTTCAGTTTCAGTCTCCCTCCATCTGGTTAGTTCTGAACACCAGCACACCTGGGTTGCCAGCATTCAGCAAGGCTGATGCCCACTCTGGCCAGCAGCAGGTTCACCAAGACGGGCTCACCCCGGAGACCTCCCGGCAGTCGGGAAATGGGCAGGCCTGCAGGAAGCCGGGACAACCACCACCCTTTTGTGTTTAGCACACACTGACACTGTGTCTGACTGTGACAATCTGGAAGCAGCAGAAACGCCCAGGATTCAACCCGCTGTGGCAGAGGTGGCCAGGGCTCACCCTGATCCACAGAGAGGAGGTGGGTGAGGCGCTATGGAGACAGCGACTTTGACTGTCATGTCCACTGTGCAGCAGTATGAAAACATCGCACATGGTGTGCTAGACTCCCCCCCCCAAAAAAAAAAAAATCCCAGGCTGAAACAATAATACATATAATTAATTAGACCTCATTAAAAGGTTTATGGGCATCAAAATCAAGATTGGAAGAACAGAGATGTGAAAACCGCGATGATTGTTGAATGAAGACGGGTGGAATACTTTTAATGGTGGTTTGGCCCCGGTTATACCCATATAGCTGCTATTTGTATGAAAGGAGGGCATTTGAATGCACAGATACAAAGCGAAAAAGCGCCACGGAAGCATGGGGTGTAGGCGGCCATCCAGAGGCCGAGGAGAGAGAAGCCAGCTCTCCTCTAGGCCCTCAGGAGGAACCAGTCTGCCAACACCTCCGTCTTAGACTTCTGGCCTCCAGAACTGTGAGAAAACAGATTTCTGCTGTGTGAGCTGCCCCGGCAAAGTGGTGCCGAAGCTTGGCTGGAGAAGGAAGGGAGAGGAGAACCGAGGAAGGAGACAGACCTTTCTGTAATTATTCAACAGAGCTGTGCTTTTTAAAATTTTTTATTTATTTTATTTATTCTTTTATTTGAAAGCCAGAAAGAGAGTCAGGGACAGAGACAGACAGGCAGGCAGAAGTCACCCGTCTGTTCATTCTCTACAGAACTGCCTGCAACAGCCGAAAGTCCAGAACTCAGCCTGGGTCTCCTGTGTGAGTGACAGGGACCCAAACACCTGAGCCACTTCTCACTGCCTACCAGAGTGGATTAGCAGGAAGTTGGAACCAGAATCAGAGATGGGCTTGAACCCAGGTACTCCGATACGGGGTGTGGTACCCAAGCAACATCTTATCCCTGTACCCAAAGACTGTACCTGCTAATCACTTTAAAAATAAAATACAGTGTAGCGAAAGGCAATTGAAAATCTTTTTCTCATCAACATAACAGCAATAACAAAAGCAATAATGAAACAACTAAAATTCAGGCACTACTACATGTCAAGCATTGTTCTAGGCTCCCTACACAAACAAATTCATTTAATTTTTATTTTATGTTGCTATTTTAAAAGGCTGTGTTCTTTGTAAGTGAAAGGTTTACGTAGCTCCGAGTTCTGCCTGTTCAAGAGCGTCACGCCAGCCTCTACTCTCTCTGCAGAGGGCCTCAAGGCCAACAGCATCTCAGTGATGGGGGAAATGTGCAGAGCAGGCTCCATGGTAAGATAGAAAGCAAAAGAGTGATCTGACACAGTGCGGCTCACTTTGAAACAATCTGTCCTTGTGGGAACTGACCCAGTCTCACAAGACATGCCTTACTCCCTCCTAGGGCAGTGCCCTGTGGTTTAATTTCCTTCCACTTGACCCCATCATCTCTCAATGCCATCTCATTGGAGACCAAGATTCCAGCACACAAAGCTTTGAGGGACACACTCAAACCCTACCCAAATCCTAGCAATCCTCAAAACCAGACAGGATCTCTCAGGTAAAGACTAGAGTGAGGGCCGGCGCCGTGGCTCACTTGGCTAATCCTCCACCTGCGGCACCGGAATCCCATATGGGCCCTGGGTTCTAGTCCCGGTTGCTCCTCTTCCAGTCCAGCTCTCTGCTGTGGCCCGGGAAGGCAGTGGAGGATGGCCCAAGTGCTTGGGCACCTGCACCAGCGTGGGGGACCAGGAGGAAGCACCTGGATCCTGGCTTCGGATCGGCATAGCTCCTGCCGTAGCGGCCATTTGGGGAGTGAACCAATGGAGGGAAGACCTTTCTCTCTGTCTCTCCCTCTCACTGTATGTAACTCTACCTATCAAATAAGTAAATAAAAATCTTAAAAAAAAAAAAAAAACTAGAGTCATCTCCAACTGAAAGACGAAGTAGCTGAGTCCCGGAGATTTTAGGCCACTTGACAAAGCTCCGCAGCAGTCGTGGAGCTGGGGCCTGGCCTGAGAGAGCTCTGTTTCCAGAATGAGAGCCCCTAGCCACTGTTAGGTGCCCATTCTCACACGTACTTCAGTTCTTTTCCCAACCTACAATCTGACTTGATTGGCCTCTGGAGATCTCCTTGGCCTTATTTCAAAGGTCTCTGTCTTTCACTCCTTCACTGACCCTCGTCTGTTCCCAAGCACACCAAGCTGGTCCCTACCTTAAAGCCTTTGCACCTGCTGTTTCTTCTGCCTAGAACCCTCTCCCACGAAGCTGTTCCTGAGTGCGCCTTCCTGCTATTCAAGTCTGAGCTTAAATGTGATACTCCCTAGAGAAGCCTCCTGCCACCACCCAACCAAGGCAGCTCACTCCCACCCTAGCCACTATGTATCTCATCATAGTACTACCATTTTTTTTTAAACATTGCTGCATGTTTTTAAAAAGATGTGAGAAAGAGAGAGAGAGAGCAGAGAGATCTTCCATCTGCGGGTTCGCTCCCCAAATGGCCACAATGATCAGGGATGGACCAGCTCCAAGGCAGGAAGGAGTCTGGAATTCCATCCAGATCTCCTCTGTGGGTGCCGGGGCCTAAGCACTTGGGCCACCTTCTGCTGTCTTCCCAGGAGCATCAGCAGGGAGCTGGATTGGAAGCGGAGCAGCTGGGAATGGAATCTGCACCATGGTGTGAGATGCTGGTGTTGCAAGCAGAAGCTTAACCCGCTGCACCACAATGCCAGTCCCACACTGTTTTATTTTTACTCATACATCGTACTAATACCTGAAATTATTTCTTTTTTTAAGAGATGTAGTTATTTAATTGAAGCACAGAACGAGAGAGAGAGAGAGAGAGATCTTCCAAATGCTGGTTCACTCCCCAAATGGCTGCAACAACCAGGGCTGGGCCAGGCCAAAGCTAGGAGCCTGGCACTTCATCCAGGTCTCCCACTTGGGTGCAGGGGCCCAAGCACTTGCACCATCCTCCACTGCCTTCCGAGATGCATCAGCGAGGAGCTGGACTGGAAGTGGATCATCTGGGATTTGAACCAGTGCCCATACGGAATACCGGCATCTCAGGCATCACAGGTGGTGGGTTTACCTGCTAGGCCACAACATCGGCCCCTGAAATTATCTTTCACACTTATTCTGTTTACCTGTTCATCGCTTGTCTCCGTCTCTCTAGAATGTGAGTCTCGGGAGGAAAGGGACTTTCTGTCTCTGGTCATCACTGTCATTTCAGTCCATGAGATGACTCATAGGCCTTCTGTGAGTATTTGCCAAGTCAACGAATAAAGCCCTAACTCTGCCGTGGTGTTAAGTGGCCTCCCGGGAGCACCCAGTCTCCTTGTCTCCCAGACAGGGCAAGGAGGTCTGAAGACACAGGATCCACATAGAGGCAAAAAGGTGGCACTTAAGCCAAATGCACCTTCCAATGCGATGGTCTTTAAGCCTTAGTCACTGCTTGGAGGCGTGTGAAATGTCCAATCCATCTCAGAAGAAAGGTCGGGGGAGCCAGGCCGGGTCTACGGAGAGCAGGTGTGGAGCTGAGCGTCCACCGCTTTGCATTCCTGACGGCTAGTTACCGAGTCGGATGAGGCTGGGTAAACCCGAGCGTCTCTGAAGGAGATGCCTCTGACCGACTTGTCCGGACTTGGACCAGATTCTGGAGAGGTTCGGCTCAGTGCCAAGGGGCTGCCAGCTCCTCACTGCTCTGCCATGGCTGTTTCACGGGCTGGATGCCCGGCCTCTTGAGCTTGCCGGGGAGAACTGGCCTCTGAGTTGGTTCCTGTTTTCCCAGGGAGCCATCCAGGGAATGAGCAGGGAGATAAATCACCAGAGCTCTGAAATGCAGTCCAAAGTGTCTGGGCCGACTCCGAGGCACCTCGGCCTGTGTCCTGAGGCGATGCTGGCTGAGGCTCCGGCCACAGGCATTCCCACCTCGGATCCCAGGCATCGGAGCGAGGCTGCTTCCTGTCTGGAGAGGCAGAGGATTTGGTGTGGTAGCTCAGGAAAACATGTCTGCAATCCTAGTCCCTTGCTGTTGTTGGTTTTTTTTTTTTTTTTAAGATGTATTTATTTATTTGAAAGTCAGAGTTGTACAGAAAGAGGAAGGGAGAGAGAGAGAGAGAGAGAGAGAGGTCTTCCATCCGCCAGTTCACTCCCCAGTTGGCCACAAAGGCAGGAGCTGTGCCAACCCGAAGCCAAGAGCCAGGAGCTTCTTCCAGGTCTCCCACACGGGTGCAGGGGCCCAAGGACTTGGGCCATCTTCCACTGCTATCCCAGGCCAAAGCAGAGAGCTAGATCGGAAGGAGCAGCCGAGTCTCAAATTGGCGTCCATATGGGATGCCAGCGCCCCAGGCTAGGGCACTAACTCACTGCACCACAGTGCCGGCCCCACTGTTGTTGTTTTTTAAAGACTTATTTTATTTATATTTGAAAGGCAGAGTTAGAGAGAGAGAGAAAGGGAGCTCCCCACACACACACAGAGAGAGAGAGAGAGAGAGAGGGAGAGAGAGAGAGATCTTCCATCTGCTGGTTCACTCCCCAAATGGCTGCCATGGCCGGAGCTGGGCCAGGCTAAAGCCAGAAGCCCGGAGCTTCTTCCAGGTCTCCCACACATGGGCACAGCGGCCCAAGCACTTGGACCATCCTCTGCTGCCTTCCCAGGTGCATTAGCAAGAAGCTGGATCAGAAATAGAGCAGCCAGGTCTTGAACCAGCACCCATATGGGATGACGGTGTTGGAGGCAGCAGCTTAACCTGTTACACCACAGTGCCAGCCCTGAGATTTTATCTTAAGGGCAGACTAGAGATGCCAATTTGAAACTTACGTCCTTTGCTTTCTGCAGAGAACAAATCCATGTGGTTTTGAAGAGGCTGAGATGGGACAAAGGGAAGGGGAGAGTGTGGGATCCCAGTGTTTGTCAGTGTTGGGGGCTCCTCTACACCAGAAGGGGTTTATCTGGACCAAAGAAAACAGAGATGCAAGAAAATAAAGTGAGGTTTTTGGATTGGTAGAATCCTCCAGGGCAAGACCATAGTTCTCTTTAGCTTAGAACTTGCTTTACCCTTCAAGAAAAGGGAGGCAATGACCTTGAAGTCGAGTCAGAGATCATTAGGGCTGCCACTCTCACCCACCATCCCTAGGCTCTGGAGGGAGGCTGTTTCCACCTTGGTTTCAAAGGCTGAGGCCGTTTCTTAGTTTCAGTGGGCTAGGCTGCCTTGGCCCAGTGATGGGGGGCAGGCCTCTAGGAAGAGCCACCTCCCCACAGCGTGCACGCACATACACACACACACACACACAGCCTTTCCATGAGAAGTTGAAGGGGTGCAGCCACCACCTAGGGCAATAAGGGTGATGCTATTGCACCAGTGGGCCTGGCAGGCAGAGCAGAGAACTCAGTCAAGCTGTACTGTGCTCAAGCCTTATGACCCAGTGGAATTCAGCTTGCTACATGGGAGACTTGTTTGGGACCCCACAAGCCCTTTCTGTTTTCCAGGTATCCTTTAGGAAAGCACCTGTCCCACAATTGCATTTTGGAAGCACAAAACTTGCCTGGTTTCACAGGTTCACACCTAGAGAGGACTTCTGCCTCAGAATAATACCTCAAGGCTCACCTACACATGATTTAGCTGATATTTCAATGAGACTTTGACCTTGGGAGTTGATACTGGAATGAATTGAGATTTGGGTCGAGAGGGTCTGTTGGAATGGGGTGAATGTATTTTATAGGAAAGAAGGAAATGCATCTTGGGTGGTCAGAGGAAAAAATGTGAAGTGCTGAATTGTGGCTCCCCTGAATTCCTGTGTCGCTGGTCTACTCCCTGGTGTGTGTGACTGTGTTTGGAGACAGGGCCTGTCATCAGGTCATAATGGTTAATAAGATCATAAGGGTGGGGCTCTAAAAGGAGAGGCACGAGAGCTGTCTCTGCACGTGGACACAGAGGCAAGACCATGTGGGGACACAGCAAGAAGGCTTCCCTCAGGCCAGGAAAAGAAGCCTCACCCGACACCAACCCTGACAACAACTTGACCTTGGACTTCCAGCATCCAGACCTGTGGGAAAATAAAATTCCATTGTCTCAGCTGCCCAGCCTGTGGTTGCGTGTTATGTCCCAACAGGTTCCTACCTCCTCCTGTCAGTTCTCCCTCTACATCTGGAAAAGTGGGGGAGATTCCTACCACTCGCTGCAGGTACAGACCAAACACTGAAGCTATGTCAGGAGGTCTGTAGCCCTAGGATCTCTTAGTCAATGTCACTTTGTGTCCCTTGCCTGGGATTCCAGGGTGGCATAGCACAATGTTGAAGACTGGCAATTACTAGTGAGTGTTGACTTGAAGAGAGGCAAGTAGAAGCATCTGGGAGATCCAGGAACTTTGGCTCAGGAGAACAAAGAACAGAAAAGGGCTCTTACTGACTGTAGTTAAGGAGGAGGAACCCTTAACCTATCAGCGAGGCCTCTTTCTCCACGGTTCCCAAACAGAGCCTGTGGAAGATGCTGGGTTCTGTGCCCTGGGCACAGCTCCCAAAGCTGCCCACTCAGCATTTCCCAGACTTGCCAGTGTGGGAAGGCAGCAGACAGCATGACCACAGCTACACTGGCCAGAACCCAGAGCTCAGGTTTCTGCTGGGAATTAGGAAGTGACTAAGTGATGGGCTTCCTTCTCTGCCGACCTGGCCTGCTTCTTCATCCCTCACAGGACCCACACCTGCTAGACCCGACATCGCCAGGACTTTCACCCTCGACTGTTCTACCCTACAAATTTAACTCACACATGTTCTCTGTAGGATTTCCAGGGACTCCTGAAAAGCAGAGTTGGAAGAAAGCTATGTGGAGCTGCAGCAAATTGACTGCACAATTTGGAGACAAATTCAGGAAGAGGGGAGCTGCTCGGATAGAACTGAGCATCAGTTGATGTACGTGAGGGGCAGTGGCCTTTTCAGAGCTGTCAGAGGGACACAAGAAGGGCCTCAGCAACTGACAGACGTGCAGAGCTGGAAGAAATAAAGCGTGTGAAAGTCCCAGAGTAGGGTGTGAAACACAGTAGGTACCCAGCACCCGCCGGCATGTTTGCACCTGAGATGTAAGTAGTGTTGGACCCCTCTGACTTCTCTTTGTTTATAACGTCCATCACTACGCTTCCCTCTCACTTCCTCTTACTGCCTTGTATCTACTCCCAGAGCCTCGGCAGAGGAAACATTTAAAACATTTGAACTTGGGTGCTCTGTTGCTCAAATCTTCTGTCCCAGACAAAGGTCTCTGAGCTCTCCAGGCATGCTGCTCGTGAGCCGCCTCCGGGGCTCGGTCTTCTGGGCTGATCCTCTGTCCTCTGAGCACTCCCTGCCCTTCCTGGGCCATAAGCAGGGATTGGTGGCCATTCCTGCACGGAGGGGTTACACAGCAAGTTCACATGTTCTCATTGTCATCCGTGTAAGCTGGCGCCAAACTGGCTTCACCGTCTAGTTCTACAGAGGCTGTCACTGCAATAACTCGTATTGTCTTGCTATATGTGAAAATCCCTATTGATTTTAAAACCATTTTTTTTTTGCTAACTGCTGTGGTTGAACGTGTCCCCCAAAAGCAGGCATCAGCAACTTAATCCCGGCTGCAACAGTGTCAGGAGGTGGGACCCCTGAGAAGTGGTTAGGCCATGAGGGAATGGATTGATGGCGTCTATAAGAGACCCAAGGCTGCAGGTTCTACCTTGGCTCTCTCTTGCCTTTCTGCCTTCTGCCATGGATGATGCAGCACAAGACCCTCATCAGGTGCAGGCCCCTTGAACTTGGACTTCCCAGCTTCCAGAACTGTGAGAGGTAAATCTCTATTGTTAATACATTGTCCTGTCTCAGGTGTCAATTACAGCAGCAGGCTAAGACACTGTCGTAAGTGGAGATTGCTAATTGTTCACCAAAAGCTGTTTTCTTGCTTCTTCCGGGGGAGTTGCATGAGTAGCTGTTTGGCTGGAGACTGCTTTTCTTGGCTTCCTTTGCCTCTCAGTGTGCGCATGTATGTGCCTCCCCTGTTGTGGGTGTAGGGAAGTGGAAATGTTGCATGCAGCTTCCATGTCTGGGCCTTTAAATATTGCCTGTATGGGCCATGGCTTTTTTTTTTTCCCCTCTCCCAAAGGCTAGATCAGGTGTATGCTCAGGCTCCAAAAATGTTGTAGATAATATTCTAGCAGTGAGTGGAACCATAAGCTGAAGCAGATTGAGAGCCCAAAAGATCAACATGGAGGAGCATCAGCCAAGCAGAGCCTTCCGTATTGAGATTTGTGTTAGTCGGCTACTGGAATACTAGTGTTGCTTAGCAAACAACCTCAAAAAGATCAATGGCTTACAGCAAAAATATTTATTGCCAGGCTCATAGATCTGTAGGTCGATTACGGTTTGGCTGTTCTAGGCTGGGCTAGCGAGGTGTTGCTCCAGGCTCTGTTTCACCCGTCTCCGATCCTCTCTGGGCCAGGGGCTGTGGAGGGTATAATCTTCTTCTGGCAGATTACTGGAGTAAAAGAGGGTGGACAGAAGCACGCTACCCACAAGTACACAGATTTTGTTTGTAATTTTGTACTCCTCCAGCACCTCATTCATTCCCATTGTTTCTTAAAAGTTATCGACTGTGGTTCAGCAGTCTTGTTTTCCAGTCCTCTTAGGAATCTGGTCCATAATTCAGAATACATAACTCATTTGAGAGTACCCAGGAAACATTCTCTAACTTTTTTTTTTTTTTTTTGCCAGTTTAGATCTTAGCCTGTCAGCCTCTCCCGAAGTCACAGGAGAGAAGCTGATGGGACCAATCCCGGGGATGGACTGGTTTTTCCCAACGTCTGTTGTCCACTCCGGCCCAGTCATCTGTGGCCAAAAAAATGGGGATCTTGGCCAGCGCCGTAGCTTAACAGGCTAATCCTCCACCTTGCAGCGCTGGCACACCAGGTTCTAGTCCCGGTTGGGGTGCCGGATTCTATCCTGGTTGCCCCTCTTCCAGGCCAGCTCTCTGCTATGGCCCGGGAAGGCAGTGGAGGATGGCCCAAGTGCTTGGGCCCTGCACCCGCATGGGATACCAGGAGAAGCACCTGGCTCCTGGCTTCGGATCAGCAGATGCGCTGGCCACAGCAGCAGCCATTGGGGGGTGAACCAACGGCAAAGGAAGACCTTTCTCTCTCTCACTATCCACTCTGCCTGTCCAAAAATAAAAAATAAAAAAATAAAAAAAGGGGATCTTGAAATAAAAACATGACGATCTGAACTCACTTTTCCAGAAGAATCTGTGAATGAGAACCCATCCTATTAGCCATAGGATGGGAAGGTTGGGGTTAGGCATGCGTTCCTAGTCACATAAAGTTTCTAGAACCTCGGTGTCGAGGACCAGACTTGGGTCATGTTTTCCTACTCAAGCACTGACAACTTGGGCGTCTCAGCCTGCGAGGCTGCCTGTTCTCTTGTGTGCACTGGCCTCCAGCGAGCCACATCGCCTTGTGTCTACCCCCCGGTGTGCTCACCTCCCTTACCTCTCTGGCCTTGACCATGGAACTTGCTTTGGCCAAACAGTACCAACAAAGGCCTGATGATAAAGTGTTGTCATACTGGAGCTTGTCCTCTTGAAATGCTCTTTTTCAGAAGACAACGTCCGTGCTGGAAGGAAGCCCAGGCTAACCCAGGGAGAGGTGAGAGACCCTCTTGAATGTTCCAGGCCTTGCCAGGCTCCCAGCTGAGCGCAGCTCCTGAATGACCGTAGCCATGCCGTGTGCAAGAGAAGAGCCACACAGCTGATACCAGGCAGTCACACGACTGTGAGGAAGAATAGTTGTTGTTGTTTTTAAGTTGCTAAGTTTTTAGGTGGTTTACAAGGCCACAATGGGTAACTGAGATGCTTCTCCTCCCTAAAATCGTCTTGGCTGCAAAATCTATCTGGAAACCCAGATGTCTGGCCCAGGACTCTGGGAGAAATTTTGAAAATTTTGCATGCAGCCAAAAGGCCCTGGAATGGCATCTGGAGATGTCTTCTTTCTCTGGAAATTAAGATTATTTTACCCACAAATACAGAAAAGAAAACTCCTTAAACAACGAGGCATAAGAATGTGCTACTAACAAACAAGACAAGATCAGAGCCTCACACAATGCTTGCCCCCCTTTCATACATATTTCTTTCTCAATAAATACATCAGCATTGAAGGGAGGCCATAGAATTTTGGGGTCCTTTCTAGACACCAAAAACTCCCTTCAAATGCCTCCCACTCTATTGCCTGATCTGTGAGGTGGCTCATATCTTCTGGGCTGTATGTCCTCAAAGACTGAAGGGAAAGTTTGTCTGGCTGATGCCACAGGAGGTGACCTGGAGAGGTAAAATTCCCTATCTTCTGAGGTCATCAAAATAGTACTGGGTGCAACAGCTCAGGACTGTTTTAGGATTGTCCCTGGCTCAAGGCAAGGTGACCCCCTTGCATACTGAGTCTGTGATACCAGTTGAGGATGTGGGGTTTCCAGGTATCGTCCAGGTGTATCAAGAGGCTTATATCCTGGAGCATCAAGACCAGCATTTACAATCTTTTCCCCTTGAACATACTTCACTGAGAAGCAAGTTCTCATTCATTCATTCATTCAACAGTTTATCAAGTGACCACCCTGTCTGGGTATCCAGCAAGATGCTGTCTATACAATGGCCTATGGACACCTTGTTTGAGGCTATCCAGGGTGCATTCCCTCCTTTGGAAAGCAAACCAAGCAACATTTTTTGGGTAGTGGAGGATTATTCTTTCCTTTTGGATCCCACCTGAAGAGGCTTCTTTGCTTCTCCAAACCGAGGATACTCACCCTGATCCCAGCCAGGCCAATCAGATGTTCTCACTCTGGATTTTATATCAAAACAGATGAACAAAGAGCCAGAAAACAAGTTGGTATTTGGAGACTCCCACATCCAGCCGGCTGTTTATAAATGGAATATTTCCTGTCTTACAGCTGCCTTGTTCCTGCAGTTTTCCAAACACTATTCCGTGGCTTGACTATGAACTCCAGATATCTTTCCAACAAATTCCCTTTCTCTTAGGATAGCCAGACTGATTTCTGTTGCTTGCATCCAACATACTCCAAATGATCCAAGTAACTGAATGGAACAGGCATGAGCCCACGTTTCAGAGCCTATCAGTTTATTTGGGAAGATAGGCGTCAAACAAACAAAAAGATATGAAGCTACAAATTGCTGTTAAAAAAATGAACAGAATGCTAGGCAAGAGAATAATAGATGGTCTAATAGAAATTATGGGGCCATTGTAGGCCTCAAGTGAGGCCTGAGGTTGAGCATGCATAAGACAGGCAAAGAATGGAGAGAAAGGGCCTTTCTGGTAGATGACAGAGAACGAACCCAAGCTCAGAGGCAGGAAAGGGTTGGTTGCATCCCAGGAACCCATTGTACAGACTGGTGTCTTCGGAATGACACACAGGGACCAAGGCTGGAGAGATGGGCTTGGGAGTGATCATGCATTATCTTGTAGTTTCTGGAGAGAACTTAAGTTTGATTTCAAGACAACAGGGAGAAACTGTCAGAAAGTAAGTCTGTCACATAACCCAATTAGATTGTTAAATAATTTTCTGGCTGCTGGATAAAGAATTGGCTTGGGTGGCAAGAGATAGGAATTAACTGGGCGGTCGGTCGTGGAGGGAGAGGATGTGGCTTAGGTTAGGATGGCGGCAAGGGAGACACAACACAGAAGTAGCAGCTGCTGTTTGGATCTGGAGGGATCAGTGTGCAGAACTGGCCTGCTCCGGAGACTGCCCACCTCATGGGCAAGGCTGTAGTCCTGCTCATTTGTCCATTGCATTCAGTACCTAGAAAGGGTGAGCTTCTGTAGACTCTCACGATTTACAAACTGCTTCTGGGTCTGAATCGCACAGCAATCATGTGGGGTGGCTGGAAACAATGAGCTAAGACTACAGGGAGAAGTTAGATGGCCATGGCGCATGGTTGGTGACAATGAAGCAGGACTCAGACCCTGCTGCTTGCTCTCTGTGAGAATATGCCGCCCAGCTCAACATCCACTTGATAAGCTGCAGACGTCCCAGAAGTGCTTGTAGCTGTGAGGATGAACTGAGATCTTTTCCACTGCCCTTTAGCAACCAATGTTCAGCCCACTGAGCCCGGGCTCTAGCTTCTTGGCATCCATTTCTGTCCCTCACCCTGCAGTTTATGTAACCATCGCCAGGCTTTGCCCATTGCAGGCTGAGCACTTTTTGGCCAGACTGGACATTCCTATCCCCTCTTATCTTACTCTGCTATCTCCTTCAACTCTCTTTGTGTCATTTCTGTCACCTTCCCCTGGAATGCCAGCTTCCCTTCGCCTGGATTAGGGTCTGGACTGGCAGCAGCATCAGTATCACTTGGCAACCTGTTCAAAAAGTCGCAAGTCCCACCCCAGGCCTACAGAATGAGAAGCTGGGGGGTGGCCGTGCCAGCTGTGCCTGAATAGGCCTGCCAGGGGGTTGTGCTGCGTGCTCGTTTGAGAACCGCCAGCCTGAATCTTTCCAGGAACAAACCCTCAAGCTGCAGACAGCTGAGTGCAATTAAAGATGTGTTTTATACAAACTCACGTGGGGGCTGAAGTCACTGCTGGCTCTTACCCAAGCTCTGGGCCCACGAGGGTGAAAGGCAACAGCGGCTCAACGCCGAGGAGTGAATGAGGCTGTGCAGGGTTTTTGTAGGACCAGTCTCTGCTGATCTTGACCCAGTGCTTCTGGGACGGAACCTGCTCTTCAAGGAGGAAGCCTGGACGAGGGTACAAAGGGAGGCGCCGCCGCCATTCTTGTCTTTGCCCTTGCCCTCGGACCTCCACCGCCCATCAAACATTGACCGGTCAGGGTCAGGCTGGCTCAGGGTACGGATCCCTTCTTGGAGACAGGCAGGTAGGCAAATGACCACAGGTAGCACTGATTGGTACTCCTGGGATGTGTGTATCTGTTTGCCAGGATCGCCCTAACAAATACCACAGGCTCAGTGGCTTAAACAAGGGAAATGAATTTTCTCACAGCTCTGGAGGCTTGCAGAAGGCCATCTTCTGGCTGTGGGCTCTTCACGTGGTCTTCTTGCCATGCATACACACTCCTGGCGTCTCTATTTGTGTCCTAATCTCCTCTTCTTATAAGGCCATCGGTCATACTGGATTTGGGACCTCAATCAGTCACCTCCGGAAAGCCCCTGTCTCCCAAATATCACATTCTAAGCTACTGGGGCTGAGAGAGTCCACATAAATGTAAGGCTAACACAAATCAGCTGTTAACAGGAGGTAACCGGAGTCCTCAGCAGAAGAGGGAGCCACAGTGTGAGATGTTCCAAGAGGATTTCTCAGAGCAGTTGACATTTAAATGTAGCCTTAAAGTGTGTCTCTAGGTAGAGAGTGAGCTGGGAGAGAATTCTGGACAGAGAAACAGGCACCATGAAAAGACAAGGAAGTGAGGCCATTCAGGTGAGGTTGGAGGCAGAAAAGATTGCTGGGTGGCACCAGTGCCTGGTCCATGATGCTTCGACTCGCCGCCCAGGTCAGGGGAGGCCAGGAGCCCCATCTGGAGTGCCGAGCAGCTGGGACCAGGTGCACTGGCTGCATTCTTTGGTTACAGGTAGCAGAATCTGACTCAAGATAGCTTAGGCATGGATAGCATTTATGGTGAAGGTATTAGGGGACTCAGGGAATTTTGCTGGGAAGACAGAAGGCCCAAGCATGGGCGCTCCAGGGACCAGGTGCCGGGAGTTATTCAGCCACCTCGGTCAAGGGCCACTGGGACGAGAGCCTCTGACTATGCTCTCTAACCTTGGGATGCTCCACTAGAGGTTCAGGATCCCATTGAAAAGACTGATAACGCCAACTGTTGGCAGAGCTTTGTAGCATTACTTTGTAATGCCAATGGGAGTGTGCATTGGCCCCCAGACCTTGAAGCGCTGTTTTGTAGTATCTACTAATGCAAAACGTACACAGAGACCTCATGGCTCAGAAAATCATCCATCCGTGAGATTTCTTGGTGACACCCAAGGAATTTGATCGCACAAAGTTATTGCATTGTTTCTTTGCTTTCCCTTTAGCAACATCTCCTGCCAGCACTCTTTCGCCTAATCAGGGGACCTGCAAGTTAATACACAGGATTTTTTTCTCTCTATGTGTGTCTGTGAGCCACCTTTTCTGTCATAGTGGTTGTACCTAGAGGTCACAGTGGTTACATAAGCCACAGGGTGAGGGACAGAAATGCATGCCAATGAACTTCCAGCACCTACTTGCACAGTGCGGGTGCAGCGGACAAAACACAGTTCCCAAAGGGCACTGGATGGGATCTCAGTTCCTCTTCCCATCTGCAAACACTTCTGAGGTTTCTACAGGTTGTCAGGTGGACACTGAGCTGGGCCGTAAACTTTAAGGGAGAGCAAGCAGCGGGGATTCGTCACACAAATCACTCAGCTCCACCTGCTCATGTTCTTCTCTGGAGTGGCAGATAGTATGTTGTAAAAACAGAAGAGATAGGGGCTGGCACTGTGGCATAGTGGGTAAAGCCATTGCCTGCAGTGCCAGCATCCCATATGGGTGCTGGTTTGAGTCTCGGCTGCTCCCTTTCCCATCCAGCTCTCTGCTATGGCCTGGGAAAGCAGTGGAAGATGGCCCAAGTCCTTGGGCCCCTACACCCATATGGGAGACCAGAAGAAGCTCCTGGCTCCTGGCTTTGGATCGGCACAGCTCCGACCGTTGCGGCCAATTAGGGCGTGAACCAGTGGATGGATGATCTCTCTCTCTCTCTGTCTCTTCTCTCTCTATGTTACTCTGACTTTCAAATAAATAAGTAAATAAATCTTTAATAAAAGAAAAACAGAAGAAATGGACATTTTCTACATGGAGGGAAAATTCAGCAGCATCCGCTGGGGGTTTTCTGTCCACCATTGTGCCTCGGATGGGTTGAAGACCACGGAGTTAAACTCTGTATCTAGCACAGGCCAACTCACACCTCAATAAGTGGTTTATTGAACTGGATTGATTTACCTTTGGCTTTTCTGACACAGGCTCCACGTGACTTCTTGGACTCCAGGCTGTGTAGCCCAAACATTGCTCTGATGGCTTCCACAGCCATCAGTTGAAAAATAATGTTTAACTCACCTGACCCCTTGGCCGATTTTTCTAGCCTCTAAGACCTGAGAGAGTTGCCTTGCACATGACATCTTCAGGACTTCTCCCCTGTAGTCATTGCCATAGCTGGTGGGAAGAGTCGCATGCCCACCACGGATTCACACCAGCACTCAATGGATTCGCATTATTTATAATAGTTTCGGGGCCAATGCTGTGGCACAGTGGATTAAAGACCTGACCTGAAGCACTGGCATTCCATATGGGCACTGGTTCTAGTCTCAGCTGCTCCTCTTCCAATCCAGCTCTCTGCTATGGTCTGGGAAAGCAGTATAAGATGGCCCAAGTGCTAGTCTCGGCTGCTCCTCTTCCAATCCAGCTCTCTGCTATGGTCTGGGAAAGCAGTTTAAGATGGCCCAAGTGCTTGGGCTCCTGCACCCACGTGGGAGACCCGGAAGAAGCTCCTGGCTCCTGGCTCCTGGCTTTGGATTGGTGCAGCTCTGGCCGTTGCAGCCATCTGAGCAGTGAACCAGCAGATGGAAGACCTTTCTCCCTCTCTCTTCCTCTCTCTGTAACTCTTTCAAATAAATAAAATAAATCTTTTTTAAAAAATATATAATAGCCGGCGCCTTGGCTCACTAGGCTAATCCTCCGCCTGCGGTGCCGGCACACTGGGTTCTAGTCCCCGTTGGGGCGCCGGATTCTGTCCCGGTTGCTCCTCTTCCAGTCCAGCTCTCTGCTGTGGCCTGGGAGGGCAGTGGAGGATGGCCCAAGTGCTTGGGCCCTGTACCTGCATGGGAGACCAGGAGAAGCACCTGGCTCCTGGCTTCGGATCAGTGCGGTGCGCCAGCCACAGCGCGCTGGCAGCAGTGGCCATTGGGGAGTAAACCAATGGAAAAGGAAGAAGACCTTTCTCTCTGTCTCTCTCTCTCACTGTCCACTCTGCCTGTCAAAAAAAGAACAATATGTATATATAATAGTTTCATTCTAAGAAGTCACCATGGACATCTGCTCCTAGGGGAAGCACATATACACACAGAGTCATATGAGCTTAATGAAAGTCATGTGTTTTGAGAAATGCATCATTAGGTGACCTCACCATGTGAACCCCATGGGTTGTTCTTACAGAAACCTACATTGCATAGCCAACTACACACCTCTGCTATGTGGTATGTGGTCCACCATTGACCAAAACGTCATCATGTGGTACACATGTATATATACACACAAACACACACTAGTTTAATCTATGTGAGCTATGCATACACGTATATGTAAACATACATACATGTCTTTGTACAGACAACATACATATTTATGTATTTTTGTGAACACGTATATTACATAATGAATAGCTCACATAGATTATAATCTCATGTCCCTTAAGCAATTCTTTGTGGTAGATTCCATATTCATTTTTTAAAAAGAGATTTATTTATTTACTTGAAAGTCAGAGTCACAGAGAGAGAGGGAGAGACTCAGAGAGAGGTCTTCCATCTGCTGGTTCACTCCCCAGATGGCTACAATAGCCGATGCTTGGCCAGGCCAAAGCCAGGAGCCAGGAGCTTCTTCCAGGTCTCTCACATGGGTAGCACCTGAGCCATCTTCCACTGTTCTTCCCAGACCATTAGCAGAGAGCTGGATTGGAAGTGGAGCATCCCAGACACAAAGCAGCCCCCGTATCAGATGCTGGCATTGCAGGCAGCAGCTTTACCTGCTACGCCAAATGCTGGTCCCTTCATATTATTTAAAACAGATTTTTTTTTTTAATTTCACAGGCAGACAGACAGAGATCTCCAATCTACTGGTTCACTTCCCCCAAAAGATCATATCAGCTAGGGTTACACCAGGCCAGAACCTCAATCCAGCTTCCCCACATGGATGCTAGGGACCCAAGTCCTGGAGTCATTACCTGCCACCTCCCAGGGTGCTCATTAATAGGAAGCTGGAAAGGGGAGAGGGGCCAGGATCAACCCCAGGCACTCTGATAGGAGATAGAGATGTCCCAGGTGGTACCCTAGCTGCTGTGCCAAACTCCTTCCTCTAGAGTCTCCATTTTACAAAAGAGGAATGAGGTTCTGAATGCTAGATGACTCTCGTGAGGCCGGCCCACTAACCGGTGCCGAAGTTGGGATTCACAGCACACACAGCTGACCCAGAACTGTGTGAGTGTCCATCTCTGTGTGGGTGCCTTGCTCAGCCTCATCCGTGAAGGTAGCTGTGGAGCAGCTCAGATCTTCCACTACCGTGCATGTGTCTATGAATGACCATCAAACCCTGCAGATACTGATTTGGGGATTACAGATAAATGGTAGGGAGTAGGTGGCTTGCAAACATAGAATCCATGAATAGTTGAGATCAACTGCAGGTTGTCCCTATCCTGCAGGAGAATTTTTTTATTGTTATTTAAGTTTTATTTATTTGAAAGTTACACAGAGAGAGACATAGAGAGATCGCCCATCTTCTGGGTCACTCCCCAAATGGCTGCAACAGCCAGGGCTGTGCCAGGCCAAAGCCAAGAGTCCAGAGCCTCTTCTGGGTCTCCCACATGGGTGCAGGGGCCCAAGGACTTGGGCCGTCTTCCACTGCTTTCCCAGGCACACAAGTCAGGAGCTGCATCAGAAGTGGAGCTGCCGGGTCTCAAATCAGCACCCATGTGGGATGCTGGCACCACAGATGACAGCTTTACCTGCGATGCCACAACACCAGCCCCCTGCAGAAGGACATGACCTCTCCTTTCCATCCCTGCCCCATTCATATATGCAACTTATCAGGGCTCCAAAGTTTTCTAGAATCATTCATAAAAAGCCTCTCCAACAAATGCCATCAAACACACCTCTGTATGAGCTTGTGACAGCCCTGGAACTCCAGATGTGAACCTGTAAAGGTGTGGACATAGGGAAACCACATATGATCTCTCTCTCTCTCTCTCTCTTTTTTTAATGATTTATTTTATTTATTTGAAAGACAGAGTTACAGAGAGAGGCAGAGAGAGAAACAGAGAGAGAGGTCTTCTATCCGCTGGTTCACTCCGCAGATGGCCCCAATGGCCAGAGCTGCACTGATCTGAAGCCAGGAGCCAGGAGCTTCTTCCAGGTCTCTCATGTGGGTGCAGGGGCCCAAGGATGTGGGCCATCTTCTACTGCTTTCCCAGGCCACAGCAGAGAGCTGGATCGGAAGTGGAGCAGCCGGGACTAGAACTGGTGCCCATATGGGATGCCTGCGCTTTAGGCCAGGGCTTTAACCCCGCTGCACCGCAGTGCCAGCCCCAACATCTGGTCTTAAAGAGCACAGCCAGCACTACTTGCTGGTGTATGGGGTCCTGGAAGACAAGGCAGACCATAGACAAACATCTGGCCCATATTTGTAGGGCTCTAGAGTAAATAGGAGAAAGCAAGTACTAATTCATGACAAGGAAATTAGACTGCAAGGAAAATGAATAGCATGACCTGCCCATAGGGCAGATTATGATGGAATTTGGGGAGCCAAGAATGCTCAAGTACTTGAATCTCAATAAACTCTATGGTAATTCTCATACCATTACCTGCTTTCCTGTCTGTAAGGAAAAAGGGTGCAGAGCAGAGAGGAGACAGAATATGAACTCACAGCCAGGCCGAATTTATCCAGAGAAAATAAACCCGCAGAGGTCGACCAACTGTCCGCGTGTACACAGACCAAACACGAGGCAAAGGCCAGACCACAGCACGCTGGGCCTTTTTATATCTTAGTGGGCTAGGGGTTGGGTGGGGGGCAGTAGGTAGAGGTGAGCTTCTCCATTCTGGTTCTTCTTTTGGTTTGGCCCCCTGGCTTCCAAACCTGGGGAATAATGCAGGGAGTGGGGTCGGGTAGGGTGTGAGACAGAACTGGCCCCTTGTAAGAAGGCAGGGGGAACAAGAACCTAAAGTGGCTGAGGCTTACGTCCTTGCTCCATCAGTGCCCATGCTATTCCAAGATCCTTTCATAGTGAAAAATACTGATTTCCCTAAGCTAAGGGGGTGAAAAAGATCTTTTTTTTGATCATGCCAGAGCATCATTTCCTTAATACCACGGGCTATGTAGAGGGGCCCCCTTCAGTAGGGGACAGGGCTAAACAGGAGCATGGAAAACAGACAGCCACACACCTGCTGTGACTTACTCCCCAGCCCAGGGACCAGCCCTGGTTCCTGCCTGCCTGCCTGCCTCTGTAGCCCTAATTCAGAACCCAGCTGATCCCTACTCATCACGCAGTGCTCCAGGCCCACCTTGCACTCGGTACAAGACTAGTTCTAGTGCAAGTCTGTAGCTCTGTGCCTGCAGGCATCTTCAGCCTGCAGCCTGCATTCGGCCCAGCCCCACCTTCCACTCGCCATTGCCCCCAGCTGGAAGCAACAGTGGGAGCCTTTCGGGGCGGGGAGAACTTACCCTAATGGAAGAGGGGGGCTGGGCTCCTAGATGTGCCCATTGGTGAACTGGAGAGGTCTGCTCAGAGGACCACTGGGGAGGTGGGGGCAGCGGTCACTCAGATTTGTCCTCACCCCAAACCCTTGGGTGGGGGGTGCGTGAATCCTGGAGGAGAAACTGAGGAGCAAGGAGGAGGAAATGCTCCCAAGCTGCCTCACTCCATGCAGAGTTGATCCTCACATGACAACAGGTGACAAAACCCGGGAGAGGAATGGCAGGGATTCTGGGGACAGCAGAGTCACCAGCAGGGAAGCTCACCCCGTGCGACCTCCCCTAGAAACCCGCTCAGCGCAGGTCTCGGAGGACGCAATGTTTGCAGAGTGCAAGGTGTTCTTCCTCAGAGAAGGGCGCAGGGGAACAGGGAGGAGGAAGCCCTAGGCTTTGCCCCCTGCAAGCAGGAGGTGTCGCAATTGTTTGCCTCACTGAGGGCAGAATCAGCATCCCGATTTAGCATCCCCCTCCGAGCATTAGCCAAGCTGCAGTCACAAAGAGTCCTTGGCCCCTGGAAGATTTTTATCTGGCAAGGGAAATTTTCAAAACAGCACTGGCGGAGTGGGAGCCAACATGGGGGTGGGGAGGAAGCGCTGGGGCCTCAGACAACAAAGAGAGCGGAATTCCTGCGAGGCACACAGGCATTTCTGAGGGCTGCATTCATGGGGGCCTGCGGGGGTACTCTCGGGGGCCTGGGTGATAGGGGTCAGGCTTGGTAAGTTGGTGTTGTGGGTGGGAGCCGGGAAAAAGACATTCTGGACCTCATGGGTAAAGATTCCCTAAAATCTCAGCTGGTGGCTGCGAGATGTTCTTCCAAGGCCCTCCTTGCAAATCTGCCTGGAGAGAGCGCGGCTGTGCCCCACGCCCTCTGCTTTCATTAACCCATCTGCACACCAATCAATGACAATGATGCTCATATTTTAACCAGCAGACTGTAATGGCAAATACAGTGAACTCCCACGGTGGCAACTAAGTATTGATTTCCTTCTGCGGAAATCTTGGCGCGTGGAGCGGAACCGTGAAGCTCAGGATGTGAGGTTTGCTCAGGAAGATCTACAAGTGCAGGCCGGGAATGGATCAAAAACCATTCTAGAAAGAGTGTGTTCTTCAGATGTCCCCCAGCAGTGCGGTGGCTGCAGGCTCCGTGGGTGGCCGAGGGGACTGGCTAAGCATTCCGCTAGGGGAGGGGGAGGACAGCAAGGCCCAGGCAGTGGGAACTGATGTCCTCCCGTGGCATTTCTGGACCTAGAGGTGGAGGCACTGACCCTGGTTTAACCGCCCCTATGCAATGCATTATGCCCTCTGTGGTTTCCATGCACCTTTGGAAGACAACACCTTTATCAATTCTCTGCATATTAAGGAGAAAATATTCTTAAAACACAAAAGAGCAGTAGAAAACTGCCTCCCACTATCAGCCAAAGGGAAAATGGCTGAGCCTCAGTCTGGACTTGGGGAGGGCAGAGATGGCTCACTGTTCTCACTATGAGACCCAAAACGGACAACCAAGCCAACAGTCAGCCCACTGAGTACTTCACCTGTGTTCAAACTCCGGCTGGAAACTCTTAACTCACTAGGCCGAAGCAAAGACAGAGCGTGCTGTCTGTCCAGGCAATAGTACGCCACGCCGTGTACTGTGGGAGAGCCTCGTGCTTCACTGCTGAGGACATGGTGACACCATCCTGCTTATTGATAATTTCCCTGCTTATTAATAAGCCTGCGGGCTCTTGCCACGTGTTCAGAGACAAATTCTGAATACTGGCTCAAACACACCAGACAACATGGTAAGTTTCCAAGGATTTTATTCAGTGAGAGAAATGTGCAGGAGAGTGAAGACTTCATTTAGGGGAGGAAGAGAAGTCTAGAAGCTAAGTTGGGTCCATAGCAAGCAGAGAGCAGGCCAGGAGCCACGTGGAGCAAGCATGCAGGGAGGAAAGCAGAGAGCGGGTGGCCCGAAGGCAAAGCAAGGGCAATAAGGGAGGGGCCCACCATTTCCAGGCCTTCAATCACTTCCAAAGGGGATAAAAGGGGAGTGGTTACGTAGCCTGATTGGCAGGTGGGCGTACAAGTGGGACCAAGTAGGGATGTGAGATCACACAGGGGGTGTGGTCTTCCAGCTCACAAACCTCATTGAATTTATCCTATCTGTCTGCCTACATCAACGGGACTCAAAGGGTTGTGTTACCCCAGCCTTTTGCGGGCTAAAATCCTTGTGTCTGGTCCTACAAGGCCCCGCCTGCTCTGGCCATGCTCTCTCGGGCCTCGGCCTTAACAGCAGGGCCCCTCCATCCGGAGGGCTTTCCCCACCCTTCACCTGCATAGCAACTGTTTTCCCTGCAGACCCTGGTGGTGAGCGCCATTTCTGTTGCAATGCCTATCGGACTCAATTTGGGGTGTGTTTGACTATGGGTGGCAGCAAACTCAACTTCTCACGCTTAGATACAGCTTTATTTATTTATTTTTAATTTAAGCAGCCAGTAGAGTGCATACTCTAGGGCTGACATCACGAAGGAGGAGGCTCTTCCTGTCTTGTCATCCCCCATCCTTGGGGCACTTGGCTGCCTCATGGTTGCAAGATGGGTGTCCTAGCTCCAGGTATCACCTCTATAGTTCAGTCTGGAAGAAGGAAGGACCTAGAACGAAGGCCATGGAAGTCATTTTATTCATTCATGTATTTATATATTTATGTATTTATTAACCGGAAAGCAGAATTTTCTAGAAATATCTAGCTAGGACACTTTGGTTGTCGTGGACTGGAGGCTTTTCCAGAACCCATACTGACATAAAACACCTTCAAGTCGCCCCTGGGACTGGGTAAAGGCCTTAAGCTCCTTGAGATAAGAAGGATTTCTTCGTACCTGAAACCATGAGAGTTGTGTGAGCAACAGATAACGTCTGCTACCCGTCCCTGACCGTGCCAGCGTAGTCCCTTGTTATACTCCAGGGTGGCCATGGCAGGTCTGCTCCTGTGCTGACGGGTGCGGCTGCAGAAGGGAATGCACCCCACCTGCTTCCCGGCCCCCTCTGGAGGGAGGCTGTCCCCGCCTGTTTACTGAATGAATGAAAGAGACGGTCTTGCTAACGCGGCCATCCAGTCAGCACAGAAGGAGCTCCTGTGAGGGAAACTCCTCTCCTTTGGCAGCGCGGGATGTTCCTGGCCAGCACCACCACCCTCGTGCTGACCTGACTCCGCGTGTCTTCCGCCCTGCTACGGAACACACCGAGCCTCCCCGAAATTCGGATGTGGAAGTCCTAATCCCTCGCACTTCAGAAGATGGCTGTATCGGGAAATGGGGTCTTTACAGACACACCGAGTCTCCCCGAAATTCAGATGTGGAAGTCCTAATCCCTCGCACTTCAGAGATGGCTGTATTGGGAAATGGGGTCTTTACAGAGGAAAGAAGAGCTCAGTGAGGTCACGGGGGTGTCCTAAGAAGAGGGGAAGCCACAGGCAGGCACGGAGCGGCCGCTGCGGGAAGGCGTAGGGAGGACGTCAGGGAGAGAGGCCTCGGAAGAAGCCAGCGCTGCCAACACCTTCAGCTGGGGCTCCAGCCTCCAGCACGGCTGCTGATGCCCCAGCCAGCAGTGCCCCGGAAAACCCCAGGGCCCCCAGAAAACCAGGCCAGCTCCCCTTCCCCACGGCCTCCACTCACGACCAGACACCACCAGTTCGGGAGTGGGAAGGCTTTCTCACAGGCCTGTCCTGTAGCAGCGTGCCATGTCCCCTTCTCTCTAGCCCTCAGACCTGCAGCTGGATGGAGGACAAGCCGGGGGTTCAATCCACTTCCGGGCAAGTGTCTTTCCCTGAGGCAAAGTAACACTTTGTATCCTTGACCTCTACTTGGACTGGCCACAGCGGATCAGGTCACACTTGGGTGTTTTGTTTTTGTCGGGAGTACTCATGCCTTAACATTACTTTCCCAACTCTTATAAACAAAAAAGAGCCAAACGGGTGATTCATGCTTGCCTGAAAAATTGATACCTAGGATGGGCTTATGTAAGTGTCTGAATAAAAGGAATTTTCCTTCGTTAGGGGTTTGTGGTAGCTGTTACCGGAACAGTGATCTCACTTGGCAAGAGTGGCTGTCCCCTCACGGGGCTGGGGCTATGTTAGTCAGCAGCCCATAGAACAGGCTGCATAACAAACTGCTCCAAACTGGTTTCATGCCTAGGAGTTGACTAAGGCGGCTCTGCTTCAAGGTGAAGATCAGGTTCAAATCGGCCCAACACAGTGGTGAGCTGGGCATGATTCTCTCAAGGTGGAGGTCAGAACCTCCCAGAGGGGTGGGCAGATAGACGACCCCCTTAGGATGAGCACATTTTCACTCCCACTCACAGTTCACTGGCCAAAGCCAGTCACACATACCAATCCAATGTCACTGTGTGTGTCTGGGTGTGGGGATGCCCGTTGTCAGGGAGCTAGGGCAAGGGTGGTGAATAATTGCTCAACACTAATCCAGTCTACCCATATCTGGTTGGGGAAGTCCTGGGAGGGCGGGCATTACCTGAGAAAGACCCTGGAAGCCAGGGTTCCATCAAGTAGGGCTGAGACTCTGGGGAAGCTGGAGTAGATGGACCCAGAGAATGAAGCAACCCTTGACCTTGACTGTCGGGCACGGGGAGTCAGAAGCAGAGAATTCAAAACTGGCGAGATCCACAAGGTCAGCGGTACATCCAAGAACAGGAGCCTGAAGCACACTGGAAGGCACAAGCTGCCTGGAGTGAGGGTGCACACATCTGGTGGAAGCCCCCAGTCAAACGGTAGCCAAGAATACCCCCTAGATTCTTCCTTGCCTGCTGTGGTTCGAGCATGGTCTGTCCATTTTGAAACCACGTTGAGATTTCCCTGCCAGGGCAGCAGTGTTGAGTTGGGGTCTTTAAGGGGTGACTAGGCCATCAAGAGGGGTTTGTGCCTTTCTAGAGGCTCTGGATTGGATCCTGCGAGGGTGGGATGCCATAAAGCGGGGCTTCCCCTCGTGTTCTCCCTCTTCTGCACAACCCCACGTGGCTTCTGCTTTTCTGCCAAGTCATGACTCAGCACGAGGCCCTCCAGAGATCTCGGACTTCTAAACTAGGACCTAATTAACAAACTTCTTGCCTTTACAAATTGCCCAGGCTCAGGTATTCTGTTCTAGAACACACAGTGCACCAAGACACCAGCCCACCTTCCACGGAGTCCTTTTCTCTTTAGTTCTCCCTGAGGCCCACTCCCCTACCCTCTTGCCCAGCCCTGCTCTCAGACCACGCCCCTCTTCGCTCACCCTGTCTGTTCCCTACAAAGGATTCACAAAAACCTTCCTTAGTGACAGTGGGGCAACCTTAGGAGCAACCGATCCCTTGCACTTTGTGTGAGTAAATCACACAGCTGGCTGGTCTGTGACTCTTTCCTGGAAACTGGAGGTACAGAGACCCTCAGAGTAAGCAGCCTGCAGGGGTTCCAGAGGCCCCAAAATCAGTTAGAGCAAGACTGAGCCCACCACTGTTGCTTTGGGGTTTATCAATTCTATTGCTGCATGAAGCATCATTTGAAAGCCCCAGTGGCTTGGAACAGCAACTGTGTGTTATTTCTCACGGGTATGTGTGCCAGCTTGTGGGTCAGGAACTACAGGCAGGGCTCGGCTGGGTGGTTCTGCGCTTCTCTGCCTGGTTCACTCATGCACAGTCAGTTGGGGACCAACTGATGGAGGATGGGGTTGTTGGACATGGCCTTGCTCTACATGCTCCAATGATCCTTTCTGGACTAGTGAGTTAATCCAAGCATATCCTTCTCATGACAATCCCAGAAGTGTAAAGGAATAGGCAGAGGGGCCGGTGTCGTGGCTCACTTGGTTAATCCTCTGCCTGCGGGCGCCAGCATCCCATATGGGCACCGGGTTCTAGTCCCGGTTGCTCCTCTTCCAGTCCAGCTCTCTGCTGTGGCCCAGGAAGGCAGTGGAGGATGGCCCAAGTGCTTGGGCCCTGCACCCGCATGGGAGACCAGGAGGAGGCACCTGGCTCCTGGCTTCGGATCGGCACAGTGCGCTGGCCGTGGCAGCCATTTGGGGAGTGAATCAACGGAAGGAAGACCTTTCTCTCTGTCTCTCTCTCTCTCACTGTCTGTAACTCTGTCAAATAATTTTTTAAAAGGAACAGGCAGAAACACCTGCAAGGTTCTTGAAACCTACACTCAGAATGGGCATACTGTCAAAAGTTCCAGGACCTCCAAGATCTACTGGAAAGACCCACAGAGCTTAGTAAAGCTGTTATACTCATGGTTATAGTTCACTACTGGAAAAGGGTAGGGATGGGTGGACAATGGGGAACAGGTGCAGGGGGAGGGTGCAGGAGACAGCAGGTGTGACTTTGCAGTTGCTCTCACCCGCTAGCAGAGTAGTCCAGACAGCGTTTAGTCCTCCTAGCAACGACAGGACCACAGCCAGGGGATGGAGCCAGCAGGCAACTCACCTGAGCTTTGGTGTCCAGGAATCCTGTTGGGAAATTCCTCACCTCTCCCTGAACTCATGCCTGTGTGTGGCTGCCCTTAGTTTCCAGTCCCCCGGAGGTTAAGCTGATGCCATGTGGCACACAGCCCCAGCCATGCATCTCGGTGTTCGCAGAGACCAGCTGGCACAGGGGACACCTGGGAACACAGGTGAACAATGACACTCCATCAGGCAGGACCTTCGGAAGGCTTGAAGGTTATCTCGCAGGAACCAAGAGCCAGCCAAGGGCTCGACTTTCTTAGGCATGGCAGGGTTTGGACCCATAGATTTGCAAATTAGGTCTTTATTGCTCACAGACCTTCTGCCTCATTCTGTTGGCCAAAGCAACTCATACAGCCGAGCCCAGAGTCAGCGTGGGAGAGCACAGCAGTTACATAGCAAGAAGCAAGGGTTTAGGCAGAGGTGAGGAACGGGTATAATTGCACCAATCTTCCACGAGGGCTAGCACGAGGCAGCCTTGGGGGTCTCTCATGGTCTCATCATTCCTAGGACACAATACAAACGCCCACATCTCTGTACTTCCCATCCACAGCCTCTCATCTATCCAGAATATTACAACCATGGCGCCAAGATTTGCCTCCCCCGGGAAGCCCTCTCTGACCACCTCCTCTTGAGCAGATGTCACCACAGTTCCCCCTCTTCTAATGCTCTGAGATGAGTGACCTCTCCCTACTACTCTCTGAGTCTTCCCCTGGCCCCTCCTCCTGATCACCCCCAGACTCCATTTCACCCAGGGCAAGGCTTTACCCAGGCTCAGCTTTGCTTCAGAGACTCCCAGCCTGGCCTGTCATCTGGAAACACGCCTCTTCTCTCCAGGAGTGGCGAGTGCAGATCCATTCTGACTGCTGTGTGCAGTCCCCAGTCGTCACATGGCCCAGCGGGGTTCTTCTCCTCCCACACACTGAAGCTATTTCCACTGCAGCGCTGAATAAGTTCGAACCCTTTGCAATCCAGGCCTCTATCGCCCAGGCCTGTAAAGCACGTTATGAGCAAATGCACTGCCTAATCCTCGGTGCCCAGGGCATGGAGGCGGGGTTCAGGACACGTCGTCCAATCAGAGCGATGCCTTGGCCCATCTCAAAGCAAATCCAAGACGCCTGGCGATTTGATCTGACTCAAGTACTTGGGCACCATCAGCTGCTTCCCAGGCATGTTAGCAGGAACCTGGATGGTCAGTGGAGTATCTGGGACTTGAATCAGTGCTTAGAGGGGATGCTGGCATCACAAGGGATGGCTTAACACCTTAACACCACATGGCAGTGTGAGGCATCACACTGTGGAAGACAGGCAGAGCATGTGTGCATGTGTGTCCTGGTCTCCCTCTTTCCTCTTTCAAAACCACCAAGAGGCAACTGCGAGGGCTCCACCCTGATGAGCTTATCCAAGCCTGGCCACCCCCAAAAACCCCACCTTGAACACCACAGGCAGACTAAGGCTCCACTCTCTTCCTACCTGAAAATGGGCACGAAGGTCCAACCTAGGGTTCCCAGGGGACAAACGACATTCACACCGCAGCAGGACCACAGCATCACACAGCACCACTGCGTGCCTGTGCAGGGATCTTGCTAGAACCATCTGATCAAACCCAAGCACAAGGAAACCAATCTGCTCAGGATTGATAGTCATCGTGCGTGGTTGTGTAGGAGGAGATCCCTGTTCTGGGGACAATTGTGCTGAAGCACAGAGAGGAGCCACATCAAGGGCCCACAGCCTGCTTTTGCATGGTTTGGCTGAATGGAAGTGTGCATGTGCATGGCAAAAGAGACAGAGTGGGTATGACACGTAGCTACTCATTGGTAAATCTAGATCAGTGGCTTATGGGAGTCCACTGAACACTTCTTTCAAATCTTCTGTGGTTTTTGGATTTTTCAAAACAAAAGAATAAATAATAACTATGGTAGGTCCTGCCTCTAGTGTTTTCTAATTCAATTGCAAACTGGAGGTCAGATTCAAATGTATGCCCAATATTGAGGACCTTGACTCTATAGTAGCTTCCCTTGAACAAGGGTCATAGAACCACTTGTGTCAGAACCCCCAGGGCTGCTGGTTAAGAGCGTAAACCCTGAGTCTCCTTTACGCACAAGAACCAGGGACCCTGGAGTGGAGGCTAAGATAAGCCCCATGGAGGATTCTGACACTGATACTGGAGAATCATTGATTAAAACTCCGGCCAGGGAGTACTGGGTCAGATCTCCAATCTAGATTGCTACAGGGTCCAGGAGGCAAACTGAACAAGTAAAACAGGCTGGGCCTGCTGGCGCCATGGCTCAACAGGCTAATCCTCCGCCTTTCGGCGCCAGCACACCAGGTTCTAGTCCCGGTCGGGGCACCGGATTCTGTCCCGGTTGCCCCTCTTCCAAGCCAGCTCTCTGCTGTGGCCCGGGAAGGCAGTGGAGGATGGCCCAAGTCCTTGGGCCCTGCACCCCATGGGAGACCAGGAGAAGCACCTGGCTCCTGGCTTCGGATCAGCACGGTGCGCCAGCCGCAGTGCGCCAGCCGTGGCGGCCATTGGAGGGTGAACCAACTGCAAAAGGAAGACCTTTCTCTGTCTCTCTCTCTCTCACTGTCCGCTCTGCCTGTCAAAAATAAAAAACAAAAAACAACAACAACAACAAAAACAGGCTGGGCGTAAGACAACAGGGAGTGGTGGGGACTAAAGCAAACACCAGAATGTAAGCCCAATTTAAAGCTCCCTTTCCAGTGGACTGGATTAAGAATGTGTTGCCTAGTGTTGCTAGATCTTTTTTTTCTTTTCTCCTCAAGAAAAATTAAAAATCTGAAGTTTTTAATGTAAACTTTCCCAAATTTAAAATGCTTGTGATTCACTCAAGAGATATTTGAATACTACTCAAACTAAACAAAACATTTCGAGATGTCGTCTTCAGACTAGTGACTTCTGACCTGGACTTAGCTACAAGACCAGGGCACTACAAGGTCCGTGGTTCAGGGGCACCTTAGCTCATTGGAGAGACACCCCACAGCCTGCACGCTCCCTGCTGCTGGATCACTGCTAGTGGCTTCCTCAGCAGGAACCGCCCCCCCATACCCAGGGCAGACAGTGTGAGGGTGATTTAGTGATGGTGCACCTCCGGCTGGGGCTGGAGACACAGCATCCCAAGGGTCCCTTGCCAGCAGCCCGGAAGCCTAGCAGGGCTCCAGGACATTGCCTGGACCACAGCCCCTCCTCTCCCTGGAACCATTGCAGGGCCAACAGCAAACAAGTGGCTTTCTGAGCCCAGCCCAAAGCTGGGGGTGGGAGGGGGACAGGAGAACTGATGAGAGCAGCCCTTCCACTCCAAAGAGTTTTCTTTTTTTTTTTTTTACAGGCAGAGTGGACAGTGAGAGAGACAGAGAGAAAGGTCTTCCTTTGCCGTTGGTTCACCCTCCAATGGCCGCCACGGCTGGCACGCTGTGGCCGGTGCACTGCGCCGATCTGAAGCCAGGAGCCAGGTGCTTCTCCTGGTCTCCCATGCGGGTGCAGGGCCCAAGCACTTGGGCCATCCTCCACTGCACTCCCGGGCCACAGCAGAGAGCTGACCTGGAAGAGGGGCAACCAGGACAGAATCCGGTGCCCCGACCGGGACTAGAACCTGGTGTGCTGGTGCCGCAGGCGGAGGATTAGCCTATTGAGCCGCGGCATCGGCTGAGTTTTCTTCTTATGCTAACACTTTCTGGGGCTCCCAGTCCAGCAACCATGGCAAGTGCCCATGGATCCCAGTGTATTAAAGCCTTAGTCCCATCGACCCCCACAAGGTGCGTGAACTTGGGCAAGTTGTACAGCCCCTTACATAACCAGACCCTCCCTGGGGAAGGAGAACTATTGTCAATAAGTTCTCAGCGTCAGAACTCACCTCAAAAAAAATTCTAATGAAATTTGACAGCAAAACTCGAAAATAAAACATATGCAATAAAGGGTTTCCTCAAGCAGGCCAATTTTTTTCCAAGACTGTCTGGGTTATGTCAATGCTTGCCAAACCCCTCATGCAAGCCTAAGATTCCAGGGAGCAGAGTTCGAAAACTATGGGGTTTGCTTATTTTCAAGACCTTTTTCCAATTTAGGAATGCACGTCCAAGATGTTCACGAGCAATTTCCTCTACACCATTCATCTGTTCAGAATCCAGACTCCTGGTTACACAGCACTGTGCTGGATTCTATGAAGAGAAGCAGCCATGGCCTCTCATGCCCAGAGTCAGGGTTAGGTTTGTCCCGGGGACAAAGAGGAAAGGGATCTTGGACATATTCTAACCCTGTTTTTTTGTTTTTGTTTTTGACAGGCAGAGTTAGACAGCGAGAGAGAAAGACAGAGAGAAAGACCTTCCTTCCATTGATTCACTCCCCAAATTGCTGCCACAGCCAGCGCACCGCACCGATCCAAAGCCAGGAGCCAGGTGCTTCTCCTGGTCTCCCATGCGGGTGCAGGAACCAAGCTCTTGGGCCATCCTCCACTGCCTTCCCGGGCCACAGCAGAGAGCTGGACTGGAAGAGGAGCAACCGGGACTAGAACCTGGCACCCATATAGGATGCCGACACCCCAGGCGGAGGATTAACCAAGTAAGCCATGGCGCCAACCCCCTAACCCTGTATTTTATAACCTAACCTAACCTATGGCTGTTTTCTCATGAACAGAAGTCTCGTTGAGTTTTTTATGTAATCTGTATTCCCTGTTTTGGGAAAGCTTTTGTCCAGCTTTGCCTTGAGCAGTTTATATTACAAAAACAATATTGTTTTCCATATACAAAGAAGAATTAAGTAACAGTGTGTTGTGGACCTTGCCTTTTCCAAAATATACCTATGTCACCCCCAAATAATGCACCATACCCCCACCCTCATCCATTGAGAAAATCAGACGCCATTAATTCTCCTTCATTTACACCTGAACTTGGTCTGCCCAAGCTTAAAACACAAAGACATATTACGGGGAATGTGACAGGGGACTAGTGAGGGCAAAGGTGAAAGAAGACTGCCTTGAGTTGATGATAGTTGTGGATATTGAGTAATGGGGGGGGGGGTGTTGTGGCACAGTAGGTAAAACCACTGCCTGCAGCGCCAGCATCCCATATGAGCACCTGTTCAAGTTCTGGCTGCTCCACGTCTGATCCAGCTATCTGCTGAGGCCTGGAAAAGCAGTGAAAGTTGTCCCAAGTCCTTGGGCCTCGGCACCCATGTGGGAGACTGGGAAGAAGCTCCTGGCTTCAGATCGGCATCACTCTGGCCAGTGCAGCCAACTGCACTGTGAACCAGAGTATGAACAGAGTATGAACTGCAGAGTGAACCAGCATATGAAAGACCTTTCTCTCTCTCTCTCTGTCTCTGCTATTCCTTCTCTCTCTGTGTAACTCTTTCAAATAAATAAAATCTTTATATAAGAAAAAAAGGGGCCAGCACCGTGGCTCAATAGGCTAATCCTCTGCCTGCGGCGCCGGCACCCCAGGTTCTAGTCCCGGTCAGGGTGCCAGATTCTGTCCGGGTTGCTCCTCTTCCAGTCCATCTCTCTGCTGTGGCCCGGGAAGGCAGTGGAGGATGGCCCAAGTGCTTGGGCCCTGCACCCGCATGGGAGACCAGGAGAAGCACCTGGCTCCTGGCTTCGGATCAGCGCGGTGTGCCAGCCGGAGCCGTCATTTGGGGGGTGAACCAGCGGAAGGAAGACCTTTCTCTCTGTCTCTGTCTCTCACTGTCTACTCTGTCAAAAATAAATAAATAAATAAAATTTAAAAAAAGAAAAAAGAAAAAAAGGAAACTGAGTTATGGGTATAGAGGGCTGTAAAAAAACCTGTTCCTGGGGCTGGTGCTGTGGTGCAATGGGTGAATCCTCTACCTGCAGTGCTGGCATCCCATATGGGCACCAGTTCTAGTCCTGGCTGCTTCTCTTCTGATCCAGCTCTCTGCTATGGCCTGGGAAGACAGTAGAAGATGGCCCAAGTCCTTGGGTCCCTGCACCCAAGCAGTAGACCTGGAAGAAGCTCCTGGCTCCTGGCTCCAGATTGGCACATCTCTGGCCGTTGCGGCCATTTGGGAAGTGAACCAGTGGCTGGAAAACTCTCTCTCTCTCTCTGTAACTCTACCTCTCAAATAAATAAATTAAATACTTTTTAAAAAAAAGTTCTTTCTACTTTGTATGTTTTCAAATTCTCTATAATTAAGTGGTTAAAATTAAAAGAATTTTCCAAAACAAAAAGGTGAAAATGAAGAACATCTAACGGTGGTTCCAATACCGAGTCTCTACTTCCTAACATACTCCTTTTGCTGCACCGTGTCTCCCATGGCTCCCGCTGAGAAAAGAGGAAGAACTGCGACTATCCTAGGCCCACACCTCCAGGAGCTTATTCCCTCACCCACCTCTTGCTGACAGCAGATGTCCACACCACTCAAAGTCTTCTCTAGCCCTATGGGCAAGTGACTGGCTTTCCCTCCAGTCATGCCTGCCTGATGGGTCCTGGTGTGGGTCCATGTAACCACGAACATGTGTTTCCTCCATGCACCATGACTGATGCACACAGCAGTTGTTGAGAACTGCTGACACGTGGCTTCCCCAGCCCGGCTGAAATAACTCACCTGCATGCTAAGCAGTGAAGAAGACACTGGGTGCCTCCAACCGAGAGCAGTGTGTCCTCCAGGAGCGAAACACCAGAGGCTGTGGGGTTCAAACACGGGGTGGGGGAGGTGGAGCAGGAGGGCACCCAAAGGGCCGACATCCAAATGATCCGCCTGTGACAGAATGCTGCCAACTAATTAAACATAGGAAAACCTCGTTAGGGAAGATAATCCTATTGCATCAACTTGCAAGGTTTTTCCAGCCAGCTTCTGCCTCTCGGAGCTTCAATTAAAAGCTGTTTAGCAGATGGCAAATTCTGAGTCACAGAGTTAGACTCTCTGGCAACCATATGTGCTTTGGGCTTCCCAGGGGATCCTGGCCACATGCGGCCCTAGAACACTCTAAGAGCTGCTCCAGGGACACAGCAGAGAGCTCCTGGGCCATCTTAACACACGGGTGACAGGGATGTCCACACCAGCGTCAAGGGCAATGAGCAGCAGGGGCTTTCTTGTTAAAGCAAAACTCCTAGGGCCCTGGGAACTATAATTCATCAGTGCTGGAAGGGAGCTTGAACCTCGTCTTGTACAGTCCATTCTTTTTACAGAATGGGGAAACTGAGGCTTGTCTGAGGAAGCCACAGCCTCCTCCGGGTGCCCTCAGAGAGAAACCAAACCGAACCCTAAGGAAGGGTGGTGTGGCAAACTGTATACAGACTACTGCAGAGAGGCAAGACCTCCAGGCACTCTGAGCTCAACTCTACCGAAACAAAACTCTCCAAATGCTGGAGAGTACTAAGGCCAAAGTACTTCATTAAGGGTGTGGTCAAGGTGACTGAGCCACCTGTGCTGGCTAACTGGTGTTTACTGAACTTGGGCCTCGCCAGCACGGGGCCAGGCTGGAGCCAGGAGCCAGGAGCTTCAATCCGGGTCTCCCACATGGTAGAGGGGCCCAAGTACCTGGGCAGTCATCATCCACTGGCCCGGGAGGGGGGCAGCCAGGTCTCCCGAGCGGGCGCCCTATGGTCAGAGAGTCTCCCAGAAGAGACATCACGAGCCTGGGGAGTGTTCCCCAGAAGCAGAGCCGGAAAGGGGAAATGACGTAAGGGAATCATCAAAGGAGAGCTCTCAGGAGAAACCTGTGCAGGCACGAGAGAAGATGGGGCCGGGAGACGCCAGGCCAAGATGCCGGTTCTGCTGACGTCCGGTCTCTGACCCCGAGTACAGAGCTACAAGGCGAACCCCACCGCAGAGCCCTGGGCCCCTGGGTCAGGAGGGCCGGACGTTCGCGCTCTTCTCCGCCAGTCTTTGGCAGCAGGCTGCTTCCGGGGGCGGGCGCCCGAGCTCCTGCGTACTTCCGGGAGCAAAGGATCTTGGGTATGGGGAGGGCGCTATCGCGAGGGGCTGTGAGAAGCAACTCTCGCTACGCCTTGTGGGTAGTAAAAGGGGCTGGGCGACGCCAGCCTGTCCCAGGTTCCCCGGGAAGGGCTGGGTGAGCACAGTTCACCGCGTGGGGCATGCGGGAGGCGGGATGGCGGGCGAAGTGGGGCAAAGTTACAGAAGGAAGGGAGAAGGTGAGACGCTGGGCGCCACACAGGGTCCATGGGACACTGGGCGGGGAAGCAGACAGCAGTTGTTGTCGGTGGGGAGGACCCCCTTCCCCAGCTTGGGGAATATAAATTCTTACTCGTGTATTTGAAAGGCAAAGGGGCGGAGGCGGAGAGGGCTTCCACTCAGGGGTTCACCCCGCAGATGCTCAACAACGGCCAGGTCTCCCACATGGAGGGCAGGCGCCCGGGGCCTTGAGTCGCCGTGGGTGAGCATCTGCAGGAAGCTGGCGTGGACGTGGAGCCGGGGCTCAAACCCAGGCCCTGCGAGGTGGGGTGCGGGTGTCCATGTGCACCCTGTCCTCACCGGGGGCTGCAGCTGGGGCCCCTGGGAGCAGCAGCTGAGCGGGGATGGGAGAGGTGGTAACTGGGCGCGCGGAAAGACGAGCAGCTGAGGGTGAGGGGCGCTTGGGCAGCTCCCATGTGCGGGGTTGCAGCAGCTCGGCCCCCAGTCGCAGCAGGAGGGAGCTGCGGAGTCTTCTCAGGCCCATCGCTTTGAAGAGGCACCTGCAGCCAAAGGCCCTGGAAGCCCCGCACAGCCTCCAGCTGCTGTCTCGTTCACATGAGGCTGTTAGCTGGCCCTGGCTCTGAACTCATCTTCTGGCCAAACCGGTTGCTCAGGACCTTGAGCTCTGCCTGGTGTTCACACGTTGATAAATTGGTGTTTTGTTCTGTTTTTCTGCTTCTTTGAGAAGCTATTTCCTTTTGGCAAGATGGGCACTGTTGTAACCTTTTTCCCTCTCTGGGACCTCGAGCCTACGACGTGTTCTCAAAAATAAAAGAATGTTTTGTGAGGACAGACTGTTTTCCGTGTCTGCTCCTTGAATCTTCCACTTTGCTGATTGGAATACACCTATCTTCAAAGAACTTTTCCTCTGCGGAGTTTAATTTGGCACACACCTTTCTACCCTTGGGAGGTGATTTTTTTTTTGGGGGGGGGATGTGATTATAGTTGTAAAAACACTGAGGAAGTTGCAAAGTTGCATGAACAAAGACTCTACTCAGAACCTAACTCCTAAAAGGTGTCAAAAGAGTAGAAAGTATCTTGTTGCCATCGTGTGGTGGTGTCCACCCAAAAGACCAAACTGCTGTCTGGTTGATAAACAGAAAGCAAGGCATAACACAGCACCCAGACTCCATGGATGGCTTGCATAACTAGCACATCCTTTCTTATTTTTCTTTTTTTAAATTTTTAAATTTATTTTTATGTATTTGATGGCCAGAGAGAGACAGCTTAACTATTGCACCAAATACCCAGCCCATCATTTTTGTTTGTTTGTTTGTTTAAGACAGGAAGAGTTAGTGAGAGAGACAGAAAGGTCTTCCTTCCATTGGTTCACCCCACACATGGTCACTACGGCCAGCGTGCTGTGCCAATCTGAAGCCAGAAGCCAGGTGCCTTCTCCTGCTGTCCCATGCGGGTGCAGGGCCCAAGGACTTTGCCATCTTCTACTGCCCTCCTGGGCCACAGCAGAGAGCTGGACTGGAAGAGGAGCAACCGGGAGTAGAACCTGGCGCCCATATGGGATGCCGGCGGTGGAGGATTAACCAAGTTAGCCATGGCACCGGCCCCAAGCCCATCATTTTTCTAATAACTAAAGTAATTTTTTCATATTCCCAGGAAGTGCTCTGGTTTTCATTACCTCTTTGGTGCTATTCCCGGGTATGTCCCAGGCCATTGTATGTTCCCATCCGTTCGTTCATCCCATACGTGCAGTTTGCAGCTCCTGTGGTGTGGCAGCCACAGTCAGGTGCTGGAAATGCAACTACGGACAAGGGGCTTAAGGTCCCAGCTTTCATGGAACTTTAGACTTTAGAAAGAGAAATGGGCGTTGAGCACAACCTGTAAGCAAAATTTATTTAATTACAGTTGAGACAGCCTTAAGAAATAAAAACACAGACAGACTCTCTGTGTCTGCAATGTCCACATCCGTGGCATCAATGAAGCACAGATAATAATTTAAAAAAAACAACTTGTCTGTACTAAATACATACAGGCTTCTTTTTCTTGTCATCATTCCCTAAACAATGCACTAAAATTACTGTTTACATAGCTTTGACATTATAATATTGTAATATATATTGAATATTATTGCAATTATTGAAGCTGCAGCCACTCACAATGGCTGTGAGAACGTTAAGAACTTGCTAGGACACGAGGGGAGTTTTTGAAGCTGGGACCCAGAGGGCAGGTAAGAAGTGGTCAGATAAAAAGGGGGGAAAGTGCTGGGGAGAGGAACATTCCAGACAGTGAGTTCCAGCTCAGAAGGAGACTGTCTGTAGGAAGAAACCAGTGCGGCTGCAACCTTGTGAGCAATGGTTCATAATAAGAATCTCACAACTTACAAGGGCTCAGCCGGGGGCCGCTAAGGTGCCATCAGGTGCATCACACTTAGCCTTAGTCTCTTGGTTACCTACTGATGTCTGGAACTTAGCCAAGAACGTCATTTACTCTTACGCCATCATGGCTCTGAGGATTGGCTGGATTCCGCACCCAGTCTCACTTGGGGTCTCTCAAGGAGCTGCGGCACCTTGAAGCCTTGCTCATTCCCGTGTTTGGTGCCTGGACAGGAAAACTCAGACAGCCAGTCAGAACAGCCGTGGCTCCGCATGCGGCACAGGTTCCCGCTCGCCCACTCTCTTTCCTCCATGTGGGTCCTGCAGTGCATGCAACAACTCCAGAGCTGTGTTACTTCCAGGTGGCTTCTAGAGCGGGTCCCAGGGATGCACGGCCTTTGTTAAAAAGTATCTATTTGAAAGGCAGAAGGACACAGAGAGGGGGAGACACAGAGAGAGAGGTTTTCCATCTGCTGGTTCACTCCCCAAATGGCCTCAACAGCCAGGCTTGGGCCAGCCTGAAACCAGGAGCTAGTGACACCATTCAGGTCTCCCACATGGGTGGCAGGAGCTCAAACTTTTGGACCATCTTCCGCTGTTTTGCCAGGCACATTAGCAGGGAGCAGGATTGGAAGTGGAGGAGCCAGGACTCGAACCGGCATTCTAATGTGGGATGCCCATGTAGGCAGTGGCTTGATCCGTCGCACCCCTGTGTCACCCTGCGAAACCTAGATTTGGACTCAGACTGTGTCACTACTGCCACATAATGCTCACCTGTGTGATCACAAAGGACATAAACTTCTCGATAGCTGTAGGCTCAAAGAATTTGCAGATGTTTGAAAACCATTATGCCAAGGTTGACTGTAGAACTCACTGCCCAAGGCCACTCTATAAAAAACCAATGTGGGCATTTTTCAGCACAACCTGGAACTGTCCTTGGTGAACCAAGACAAATGATCACAATGGCCACACAGTGAAGGCACCAAGCCCTCTGACATTCTTTGATCTTTCTGACCTTCATTGTGTTGTTTTTTTTAAGGATTTACTTATTTATTTATTTGAAGGCAGAGTTACAGAGAGGCAGAGAGAGGGAGGAAGAGGTCTTCCATCCGCTAGTTCACTCCCCAATTGGCTGCAACAGATGGAGTTGCGCCGATCCAAAGCCAGGATCCAGGAGCTTCTTCTGGGTCTCCCAAGTGGATGCAGGGGCCCAAGCACTTGGGCCATCTTCCACTGCCCTCCCAAGCCATAGCAGAGAGATGGATTGGAAGTGGAGCAGCCGGGACTCAAACCTTCGCCCATATGGGATGCTGGCACTGCAGGCGGTAGCTTTACTCACTATACCACAGCGCCGGCCCCCCCGTTGTGACATTTTCAAATATGCACTTTCCTCTTTGGAACGTGTGCTTTAAATTTCCTTTTCTGTGTCTCCATAATGCCTTGCTTCTAGAAAATGAATACTACCTCCAAGTGGCTTTTTCATAATGAGTCTGGAACTTGGGAGCTGTAGATCTTGTCACGACATCGGTCACAGGACTGACACAGCTGTTGGCACTGTGGGTACCTAATTAGGATGCCTTTGCTCTCAAGACGAGAGAAAGCCTAGCAATGGAAGACTGCTTCAAAAATGCTTTTTAAAAGAATTCACTTTTGGGTGAAGTGGTTAAAAAAAAAAAAAAAAAACACTGTGATGACTCACCAGTTGCAGTCAAATCCTTCATCCCAAAAAATGTTTTTATAAGAAGTGGGTGTTTTTTCTTTCCCCTAAGGCAGACGGCACAATGTTTGGTGCTTCTCCTTCTGAGTAATATATTCCGCCCTGGTGGAAAATGACAGCTTCACACTTGAGCCAGTGGTGATTTATTTTCAGAGCTGTGCACGGTGCCCCTCTCACCCTGGGTTTGCTTCCGCCTCTAGCCCGAAGGGGAGTTCGGCCATCAGATCACCCCCCCCCCCCACCATCAACACAGGCCCCCTTTCACTGCCTTCTCTGCAGCCAGCCAGCCACCACCCTGGGTTTCTGAAGGCCCCATAGCATCAAAAAGGCCTGGAGAAAGTTCTGGAAACAGCGCCCAGGTTTAAATAGGCACAGCACAGTGGATCCCCCTCTCCAGAGCCTTAGGCTCCACACAGCACTCCTTCTTCTTTCCAGAGCTCTCCATTGCAAAAACATTGTCTTCATCCTAAGACTCCACAACTCGGAAAGAAAGCAAGCGTGATTCATTTCTGATCCTTGAAAGCAAACATCCCATTCTGTTCCCTTTGTTTCCTTAGAACCTCCCACAAATTTCTCTTTGTTGGAGAACAAAAATGAAAAACCGGTGCACATTTCTGTCCCAGACTGAAAATATGCAAGAAACTTTATGAGGCTCGGCTATGGTCTGGGCCTCATGAATTAAGAAGCTATTTAAGAGATGTACCACATGAGGGTTAACAGCAGGGAAGAGCTGACAGAACTATGAGGGGTAGAGATAGCCTCTAACAGCTGCTCAACGTAGCTAGGAACTGAATTGGGTTCCCCTAAAATCCACACGTTTAAACCCTATGCCGCAGTGTCGTTGTAGTTGGAGGGGCCTTTGGGGGATGACTGTGTTTAGATGAGGTCATAAGGAGGATGCCCTCTTGGTGGCATGAGTGTCTTTGTAAGAACAGACATCAGCCGGCACCGCGGCTCACTAGGCTAATCCTCCGCCTGTGGTGCCAGCACCCCAGGTTCTAGTCCCGGTTGGGGCGCTGGATTCTGTCCCAGTTGCCCCTCTTCCAGTCCAGCTCTCTGCTGTGGCCCGGGAAGGCAGTGGAGGATGGCCCAAGTGCTTGGGCGCCTGCACCAGCGTGGGGGACCAGGAGGAAGCACCTGGCTCCTGGCTTCGGATCGGCATAGCTCCTGCCGTAGCGGCCATTTGGGGAGTGAACCAATGGAGGGAAGACCTTTCTCTCTGTCTCTGTCTCTCTCACTGTCTAACTCTGCCTGTCCAAAAAAAAAAACAAAAAAAAAACAGACATCAGGAACTGGCATTGTGGGGCAGCAGGTTAAGCCACCACTTGCAGTGTTGGCATCCCATCAGAGAACCAGTTCAAGTCCCAGCTGCTCTATTTCCAATCCAGCTCCCTGTTAATGCACCTGGGAAAGCAGTGGAGGGAAGCCAGCACTGTGGCACAGCAGGTTAAGCCTTAGCTTGCAAAGCCAGCATCTTATATTGGAGTACCTGGTTCAAGTCCCAGCTACTCTGCTTCTGATCAGCTTCCTGCTAATGTGCCGGGAAGACATCAAACCATGGCCCAAGCCACTACCACTCACCTGGGAAACAAGGATTGAGTTCCAGCCTCCTGGCTCTGGTGTGGCCCAGCCTAGACTGTTACAGTCATTTGGAAGATCTCTGTTTCTCCCTCTTATATCACTCTACCTTTCAAATAATAAATCCCTCTGGGGCGGGTATCGTGGCATAGTGGGTAAAACTACTGCCTGCAATGCCGGTATCCTATATGGGCACCAGTTTGTGTCCTGGCTGTTCCACTTCCAGTTCAGCTCCCTTTGAATGGCCTGGGAAAAGCAGCAGAGGATGGCCCCAGTGCTTGGGCTCCTGCACCCACTTGGGAGATCTGTATCAATCTCCTGGCTCCTAGCTGTGGCCTGGCCCACTCCTGGCTGTGTGGACACTTGGGAAGTGAACCAGTGGTGGAAGATCTCTTCTGTCTCTCCCTCTCTCTGTAACTCTGACACTCAAATAAATAAAGTCTTTTGAAAAAATAATAAATGAATCTTTAAAATAAGATAGAAAAAAAAAAAGCAGCAGAAGATGGCCCAAGCCACTGCCACCCATGTAGGAGACCTGGATGGAATTCCCAGCTCCAGGTTCTGCCTGGCCCAGCCCATGCTATTGTGGCCATCTGGGGAATGAACTTGCAAATAGAAAAATTATCTTTCTCTCTGTCTCTTTCTGTCACTTTGCCTTTCAAGTAAATACATTTAAAAACTCCCAGCTCTCTGCTGTGGCCTGGGAAAGCAGCAGAAGATGGCCCAAGTGCTTGGGCTCCTGCACTCCTGCAGGAGACCCAGAAGAAGCTCCTGGCTCCTGGCTTCAGATTGATCTAGCTCTGGCTGTTGCAGCCATTTGGGGACTGAACCAGCAGATAGAAGTCTCTCTCTCTCTCTCTGCCTCTGTGTAACTCTGCCTTTCAAATAAATAAATAAATCTTTTATTTTAAAGAGCAATGGATAAAATATGAACTGGAAGGTTGAACATGTCTGAGAGGAGGGACTATTTTTATTTAGGAGCTATTTTCCACATCATATTTAACATCACTTTTGTCCTTTCAATAAAAAAAAAAATTTACACCAGAGAAGGCAGAACATTGGTTTGTGATATTGAAACAGCCAGGCTAGTTGCCACCAACATGGTCGTGAAACTGCAGCTGGAGCTTTCGCTGAGCAGCTAGCCTGACTCTCCCCTTCCTTCCCCACCCTCCTATCCCTCACTGCTCAACACGCCAGCACACCAAGGTCACTTTCCCCTCTATCATGTTCTGTGACTGCCAGGAAAGGCCAAGTCCTGAGACTTCAGACAGAGCTCTCCGTGCGCTAAGATTGTGGGGTGGGCTTCAGGGCTGCAGAGGACACATGAGACCCCAACTCTCGGACCCGTGGACAAGATGTTAGCAGACCCTGGGCAGCTCTCGGGTCCCTTGGCGGCTGTCAAGTTCCAGCCCTGTCCATGGTGCCAAATGTTCCACCTGACGCACTCAGATCTGCTCTTGGGTCACCCACGCTAGGACCCCATGCCCGTACAGCTTTGTCCCCCCTGGCCTGCCTGCAGTCAGAGCATCCACACCTAGCCACGGAGAGCCCTTCCTGACGGTGGACACGGCGCCCAGATCTTTCCTTCCATGCCCTCTTGGAGGAAACCACACAAACACGGCAGGAGCCAGCTTTGTTCTGAGGGGGAGCTTTTCACCCAGCTCCCACTTTGAGAAACTCTCTGGCCTGGAACAGAAGCAATGAAACATTTATGAGGCTTCCCGGAGGTACCCACGCAGCCGGTCCAAGGACCTGCCAACTCCAGCCTCACTTGGAGTTGCCTTCGTCTTCCTGGCGGCTGACGCGTCTAAACTGGCTCATCCTCCAGGGTCATATGTTCACAAACAGACTTCACTGCTCTCCCTTAAAAAATTCCTTCCTTCAGAGCCTCAGCCAGTCTCTGCTCACTGAGCCAGTCATACTCTGTTTTCCGCATTGGTCATTCTTAGCTGTTTTCCCGGTACAGGTCTTAGGCAGAAGTGCCTCCCAAGCAGGCACACGCTTTGCATTTACTTCTAGCCTAGCAGCTGCCGCCACGCCCTACACAGAATCAGTACCTCGTGATAAACTGGAGACAACCCAAAAGCTCAGCTATGGCAGAAGGCGTGAGCAGATTGGCGTTTATTCATACAATGAAATACTACCGAGGATTAAAAAGGAGTGAACCAGTGACACATGCAACAACATGGGTGAATCTCAAAAATATTACACCAAGCAGAGGAAGCCAGACACTACAGAGGGCACCCTGTACAACCCCATTCACAGACTCTCTAGAACAGCCGTACCCAGCTACGCGATAAAGGTTTGCTAGGGACTGAATGTTTGTGCCTCCCTAACATCTTGGGTTCAAGTCCTAACCCCCAGGGAAGCTCAAACCCCTACTATTTGGAGATGGGGACTCTAAGGAAGTAATTGAAGTTAAATGAGGTCTGAACAGTGGGGCCTCGATCCCCTAGAATTAGTGTGTTGTCTAAGAGCAGACATCCGATGGCTCACTCCCTCTCTCCACCTGTGTGTTGTTGAGGACCCAGAGCCACGTCCAGCTGCACGCCAAGAAGACAGTCCTCACCAGCAGTTGAATTGCTAGAAACTTGACCTTGGGCCTCTGGTCTCCAGAACTGTGAGCAAATGGATTTCTATTGTGTCAGCCACCAAGTCCATGGTGGGGTTTACCATGGCAGCCTGAATCGACTAAGAAAACCTTAGAGTAGTGATGTCTTAGTGCAGGCTGCCTTGACAAAAATGCCTCCAACCAGGTGGCTTCTACAGTTCTGGAAGCTGGCACATCTGGCATCTGGTGAGGCCTCTCTTTCTGGTTTGCTGGGTGCTGAGGCTTCAAGACCTGGATTTGGGAGGTGACACGAGCAGTGCACAGCTGGTGGTTACATTAGAGAAGGTGTGATTTGCAAGCAGACTTTCCGGGTGTACATCTTGGTAAGGTGGTGGGCACACGTATATTTACACATGCACACACACCAACAAAAAGCCTTGAGCTGTACACTGAGCTGCGTGCATTTCATAGTATATAAATTGAACTCTGTTGGGAAGAATAATCGTTCTTCACCCTGACTTCTGCCTCTATAACTGATCGATGTGGGATCCAACATCCAGCATGTCAGCTCCAACAGCAATTTCCAGAAGTCCTCGAGACACAGCCACAGAGCCAGACTGTACCAAGTGCTAGAGCTCACTAGGGGACTTTCTGTCATTCGGGAAGCCATACTCACTTCTTCCTGCTCCCACCAAGGCAGCTGTTACCTGCACCCTTTGACCAGCAGCCAGGCCCCAGGTCTGCTCAGTGCTGGCAAACACTAGCAGGAAACAGGAAAGCCAGGGTAGAAAGTCCTCATGCATTTTCAGCTGCACGATTCTGACCTAGCGACTCCCTACTCTCAAGCAGAAGGGGCTGCCCACCCATTTCCTCCGCTTGCAGCAGTCACCTTTTCTGTGTCGTGTGGGGTATCATGTATCTTCCCATGGAGTAGAGGTGCCATTTGCTTTGCTGATACCAGACCTTTTGCAATTCACAAAACAAGACAAAAAACCCAAAAGCTTGTTTCCATGAAGTCACTATGTTCTGGAAAGTCAAACATGTGGCGCACATGCCACTTCTCTGCCCCCTGTGTCCTTAGCAGACACTGTTAATTGATCAAAGCACTGCTGATCACTGAGTCCACTTACAGAACCAGTGATACACTGAGCTGGCTGGTATTTGCTCGTGGGAACCAATTGTTCACTTTTGGCGGGTGGCCGGTTGTGAAACACACCCATAATTAAATATTAAATGGACTTATGCCTAAGTAAATTATATATATTTTTAAATATTTAATGATTTATTTGAAAGTTAGAGTTACAGAGACAGAAGGACAAACAGAGGTCTTCCATCTGCTGGTTCACTACATAGATGGCTGCAGTAGTTAGAGCTGGGCAGATCCGAAGCCAGGAGCCAGGAGCTGTGTCAGGTGTCCCAAATGGGTGGCAGGGGTCCAAACACTTGGGCCATCTTCCACCACTTCTCCCAGGCCATTAGCAGGGAGCTGGATCACTACGCCACAATGCCGACCCTGAGTTGCACTTTTGAAAAAGGTAATCACGGCCGGCACCGTGGCTTAACAGGCTAATCCTCCGCCTTGCAGCGCCGGCACACCGGGTTCTAGTCCCGGTTGGGGCGCCGGATTCTGTCCCGGTTGCCCCTCTTCCAGGCCAGCTCTCTGCTATGGCCCGGGAAGGCAGTGGAGGATGGCCCAAGTCCTTGGGCCCTGCACCCGCTTGGGAGACAAGGAGAAGCACCTGGCTCATGGCTTCAGATCAGCACGATGTGCTGGCCACAGCGGCCATTGGAGGGTGAACCAACGGCAAAGGAAGACCTTTCTCTCTGTCTCTCTCTCTCACTATCCACTCTGCCTGTAAAAAAAAAAAGAAAGAAAGAAAAGAAAAAGGTAATCACACTCAAAATGTATCCCTTCCTAATTATTTCCTAACACTTTACTATTATGTATGGCCCTAAGGTTTTTTATGTCATGATATCTGGAAATATTATCCAATTGTGTGCCACTGCCCATCTCTTCTCAGAACATGCTAGAACTGCTGTACCTCCCACCAGTGTGAAACTTGCTTAGGGGCATGATTTTATAACTCACACAGAGACCCTATGGACTAGTAGCTTGGCCTGGAGGAGACAGATCACTGCTCTCTCTGGGGTCCTCTGGGCAGATGCCCTTAGGAGACAGCCAAGATTAATGGGCCAATTTCAATCAAAAGCAAAAGCAAATGGTGGGGGACACTGTGGCACAGTAATGCTGCCGCCTGCAGTACCAGCATCTCATTTGAGCACTGGTTTGAGTCCCAGCTGCTCCACTTCCAATCCAGCTCCCTGTTAATGCAGTGGAAGATGGCGCAAGTGCTTGGGCCCCTGCACCCATGTGAGAGAGCCGGAAGAATCTCCTGGCTCCTGGCTTCAGATTGGTCCAGCTCCGGCTGTTGCAGCCATTTGGGGAGTGAACCAGCGGTTGGAAGATCTCTCTCTCTGTCTCTCCCTGTCTCTGTCTGTCTGTCTGTCTGTCTTTGTCTTTCTGCCTCTGCCTCTCTGTAACTCTGCCTTTCAAATAATAAGTCTTAAGAGAAAAAAGAAGGTGGGCACTGGAGAGGCAGTGCCTGGTAACTCAGGGGAGCCAAAGCTAAAAGACAGGTAGGCAGCAGGCCCAGGGCTCAAAGACTGTGTTCCTAGGAATTGTTATGCAGCCGTTTTCCTCTTCATTTCAGGCAGTGAAACACAGGAGAGGAAAAAGTCCCCACCAGCAGGACCAACGGGTGGGGGTGAGGGCGGGGGGGGGACCTAGAAGCAGTCTGGTGGCCTGAAGCTCTGTCACCAGGCTCTGGGACTCCAGGCTGTCGCTGCCTCTCATGGCTCCTCCCTCCCAACCCCTCCCTCCCTCTTTCCTTCCTTGTACTTGAACTTCACCTCTGCACTAAAGCACTGGTGTCTAAGCCTTGCTTGGCATCAGAAGCCCCAGGAGCCCCATCCTAAAATACACGCGTGGGGGCTGCACCCCTTGGAACCCGGCCTAGGAATTGGCCAGGCCAGCGAGTCTGTGAGGTTGAACCTGTCCATTGGATCGTTGGCCACTTCCATAAGGGCACCCCTGGCAAAGGCAGCAGAGGCCAATTCGTTGCCATAGAAGGAAAGAGGCCTTGGGGCGGGGGCGCAGGAGGCTACACAAGCGGCCCGGCATAAAATGAAACCTAGAGCCCTTGTTAAAGATTACTAAGGTTGTCAAGACAGCGACGCGGAGCAAGGAAGCCAGATGGGCTCTTTGGTGCTCAGGACCTGTGTGAGGTCATCACTTGCCTGTCGCAATCTCATATTATCTGCATCTTTATCATCTCAAGCCTCCCCTCCCACTCCCCCAGTCTCAAGGACTCGGCTTGAGGCAGGAGGCAGGAGGCAGTGTGTCTAGGGAGCCCCTGGCTGAATGAACAGCAGCCTCAGAGCCGGGGGCCTGGCTGGGTGGTCTCTGGGGCTGGGGAAGCCCCACTTGCCCCTCTGGTCTCAGGGTCTCCACTGAGTGCTGACCGGAACCTGAAACAGACACTGAAATGGAGGGAGAGGGCCCCACATGTGGCAGCCCCCTGCCGCTGCCCCAGCCGTGTCCCAGAGCCAGCCCTAAGTGTCTCCTGTCTGACTCTCTTGGGGGTCATCACCCCTTTCTATTCTCTGATCCCTTAGGTGAACAGCTCCCCCTGGTTTGCCTGGGCCCTTCTTGGTCGCAAGGCAAGCCTGGGCAGACCCAGGCAGCTCATCCCGCTACGAGCCAGCGACAGCAGATGCCTCCTTCGGAAAGGACTTGAGCCATTGCCGTAGGCAGGTGTCCTCCCAAAATGATCAGCCAGGGTCCAGCGATCGCGTGCAGCAGGTCAGCTGCTTCACCATCTCCAATCCGGGCTGCTCAGTGTCCTCTAGGCTGGCGCTCACGCCCGGAGGCTGTGCCCAGGGATCGGAAACAGGGGCTTGGGTCTCAGCCCCTGAAACCCAACCTGTGCCTGGGCCCTGGGCCTGTCTGGCTGCCCCTCAGAATTCCCAGGGGGCTCTGGCTTTGATGATGTACCGGGCTCCCAGGTCATTCTGATGAAAAATTAAGAACCTCTGCAGGGCTTACACTGTGGCATAGCGGGTAAAGCCACCGCCTGCAGTGCTGACATCCCATATGGGCACCAGTTCGAATCCCGGCTGCTCCACTTCTGATCCCGCTCTCTGCTATGGCTGGGAAAGCAGAAGAATATGGTCCAAGTCCTTGGGTCCCTGCACCCATGTGGGAGACCCAGAAGAAGCCCCTGGCTCCTGGCTTCGGATTGGCGCAGCTCCTGCCATTGCAGCCATCTAGGGAGTGAATCAGTGGATAGAAGACCTCTCTCTCTCTCTCTGCCTCTGCCTCTGCCTCTCTGTAACTCTGCCTTTCAAATAAATAAATAAAATCTTTTTAAAAATATATGTTAAGAGCCACTGCTTTACAGCCCAGAACACTGGGTATTTCATTGCCTCTTTGTCCAAAGCAGCATCCTATGGAAAGTTACGGCCCTGCTCAGGGTCTCCTGCAGGTGTGAGGTGGGCCTCTGCATGGGCAAAAGTCCTCATCTAAGCAACATTTTGAAAGCCAAAAAGAGAGTCAGTCCTATTTTCCATTTTCTTGATTGTCAAAGCATTTGGCAACTCGGAGATTTTCTCACTAGGAACTTGCCATTAAATACAAAAACTGAAAACACCAGATTCCATGGACAACGGGCAGGAGGCTCTCTTGACAGTCCAGTTGGAATGTTCTTGTCCTACAGAGACTGTCAATCTGCTGACCGATCATGGTTCCTTTTTGCGTTGGCTGCTAGGAAGCCCAGTTCTCAACATTGAATGGACTTTATGATACATACTGTACCCACTAACTTTACATCTGGTTTCAGTCTGTCTGCTAAGCTTACTTTTCCTTCTACCTTGTGATCTTTTTTTAATTAAATATTTATTTATTTGTTTATTTGAGATGTAGCGTTATAGACAAAGGGAGAGACAGAAAGATCTTCCATCTTCTGGTTCACTCCCCAAATGGCCACGACAGCAGAGCTGTGCCGATCCAAAGCCAGGAGCCAGGAGCTTCTTCTGGGTCTCCCACTTGGGTGCAGGGGCCCAAGCACTTGAGCCATCTTCTACTGCTTCCCCAGGCCATCTTCAGGGAGCTGGATCAGCAGAGGAGCAGCCGGGACTTGAACTGGTGACGCAGGCAGAGGCTTAGCTCACTACGCCACAGCGCTGGCCCCTACCTTGTGATCTTAACTATATATTCTGCTCTACTGAATTGAATGAACACACACTGTACCACAAATGCTTTCAGAAGTGAGAAAGGACATTACATATAAAGAAATTTAAAAATCATAATTGTTATTATTGGGAAGAGCCCGAGTATAAAAACGTTGGACAGACTGTTACAGCAGGTCATGCTGATTCCCGGGATGCAGGACTTCTGATCTTCCGTGCAAAGTCACCTCTTAGGGTGCAATGCTTTTCTCCTTGACTCACGCCAAAAAAGGTACGAATGCCCAAACTCCCAACCCAGGGAGCTCCTTTGAGCCTCCCCCTGAAGCTCCTGCTGGTCTCGGCACACAACTGCAATAAAGTGCACACAACCACCTTCAACACAACACTCTCCTCTTCAGCCAAGGACATGATAACCTCGATTCGTTCACAAGCTCAGCCCTGCTCTCTAGGAGGCTGAGTTGCTGAGCTGGAGTTGGAGGGTGCCCTCACTGGCTCCTCTAGCTAATTTGTTTGCAAGGTTATGAAAAGGTTTTTGTGAAGTCCTTATGCAAATGTAATATTTAATTCAAGGGGCCAGTGTTGAGGTGCCGTGGGTGGAATGGCCACCTGCAATGTCTGCCTCCCATATGGGTCCCGGCTGCTCCACTTCCGATCCGACTCCCTGCTAATGCACCTGGGAAAGCAGTGGAAGATGGCCCAAGAGCTTGGGTCCCTATTACCCACATGGGAGCCCCAGATGGAGTTCCAGGCTCCAGACTTCAGCATGACCCAACCCTGACCTTGAACCCATCTGGGGAGTGAATCGGCTAATGGAAGAAAGGCCCGAACCCCACCCCCGGTCTCTCCCTCTCTCTGTAACTCTTTCAAATAAATAATCAATCTTTAAAAAAAACCAAAACCTCAAGTCAGTATTTTGAGCCAAGAGCATGGTAATATTTAATGGGAGTGCAGAGTTGTCTTCAACACCTGCAGCTATAGCCCTCTACAGCTGATGATGGGTTGCATTTGTCAACGAACTCTTGTTCAGAAAGCAGGGAGGTGGCTTAGGATGGCCAGGACTCCCTCACTTCCCTCCAGCGGCAGGAGTCTTCAGAAAGACTTCAGTCTTCTGGAAAGATCTCTGTCTTACAAGCAACACTGATATCTCAGACCATGAACTGCAGGTTCACTTTCCACCATAGAATTTTTTTAATTAAGTTTCTTTTTTTTCTTTTTTTAAAGATTTATTTTTTGAAAGTCAGAGTTACACAGACAGAGAAGGAGAGGCAGAGAGAGAGAGAGAGAGAGGGAGAGAGGTCGTCCATCCACTGGTTCACTCCCCAGATGGCTGCAACAGCCGGAGCTGGGCTGATGCGAAGCCAGGAGCTTCTTCCAGGTCTCCCACATGGGTGCAGGGACCCAAGGACTTGGGCCATCTTCTACTGCTTTCCCAGAACATAGCAGAGAGCTGGATCGGAAGTGGAGCAGCCAGGACCTGAACTGGTGCCTGTATGGGACGCCGTCACAGCAGGCGGCAGCTTTATCTGCTACACCACAGCGCCGGCCCCTCCACCATGGAATCTTAGCGCTGGAAAGTATCTGGGGGAATGTCTGATCAGCTTTTCCCTTTTGTGAAGAAATAAAGTTGTCCAGGGTTCCAGAGGGAATGGGATGGCAGAGTTGGGACTGAGACTCAGTCCCGTCCACAGCACAGTTCTGGCCTCCTAAGCAGCATCTCCGGGATCTCCCTGCTGAGCAACTGCTGCCTTGATCTGAAGTCGGCTCTGCCCCAGACCTCTGGACGCTCAGCCTTGGGAGCTCGTGACTGAACTTGAACCCAGACTGGCCTCCTCTCTACAGTCAAGGAAGCACTGCATTCCCACCAGCCTCTCTCCTTGGTCCTTAGCAAACCACACTTGTCAACAATCCTCTCCAGCCTTGCACGCGCTCACTCTCAAGCGTCAACTCACATTTCCAAAGAGATCGCATAGATTTTCAAAAGCCTCCTTTTGGGACAGTCCCACCCTTGCAAATCAGGACCCCACGAGAAGAACATCCAAAGAGCACAGCCCAGCCCACCCATCCCGGAGACTGCTGCTCGCATGGTCCTTCCGAAATGTGCAAGTCCTGCAGCACTCAGCCCTCTCCTGGCAGGTGTAGGAAGACGCGGTGGTGCGGTGACATCATCTGGATTGTATCAGATCTTTACACGTTGGGCTGAGGATATGTTCTAGTCTTTCCTGGAAGGCTAAGATTTGAATGCTCATAAATGCATCTCCTCCCCCTCCACCGGACTCTGCACTGGGCATGCTCACAGGAGTGCTGTGTGGGATGCCTCCCCACCTGATTGGCCCTGCCGAGCTGCCCTGAGGTCACAGGTTGCAACATTTGGCTGTCCGAGATGATTGATTCACACACCCGCCGTGGTGTCTCAGGCCCAGAGCCAGCCCACAGAAGGGAGGCAGACGTTTTTTTTGAAGTGATGGTAAACAATGAGGTCACAGCACGGCCCTCCTGGGCCCAGCCAAGCAAAAAAAGCAAACAAAAAATAGCCTTAGTGGTTGTAGAATCTCTGTAGTCACTCAAACTGTTGGGCCAGCCAGGCTGGGCCTTACAGACTGTGAGATCCATCTGAGACAGGCAGCTTAGAATCGAAGATTCTCACACACCAGTCTCAGCTTATCTTGTGCCCCAGGCTCATTGTCCAGCACCCAGTGCAGTGTCCATCACATAATAGGTGCCCAAGGACCCCAGCTGCCTTCCCCAGTGGACTAGCATTGCAGAACCCAGCACAGCACCCGGAATGTAACGGGCACCCATGGATGTTGGCCGAATGATGACATTCCTCGATTCGTCACTGGGTGGATACATGGGTGGCAGGGTGGCTGGGTCGACGTCATTCAAGCTAGCCAGTCAGGAAACTTGACTCGGTTCTCACAGGCAGGTTCCTCTCATGGTCTAAAGTTCTCCCACGGAGTGAGCCCAAAACCTCTCAGGTTGTAATTGGCCCCCGGGAAGCTTCCCTTTCCCCCGCCATGGCTTCCTGCTCTTTCTAGCAGGATCTTCCAAAGAGAGGGAGACTTTCCTCCTGAATCTCGTTCTTCCGTGACCACTGAAAACCTGCCAGAACGCAGCAGTTCGTGGGTGCGGAATCACAAGAAGGAATCGGCAAGTCTCTGTTTCCTCTAAGAACTTGTCTTGGCCTGCGCCGCGGCTCACTAGGCTAATCCTCCACCTACGGCGCCGGCACACCGGGTTCTAGTCCCGGTGGGGTCACCGGATTCTATCCCGGTTGCCCCTCTTCCAGGCCAGCTCTCTGCTGTGGCCCGGAAGGGCAGTGGAGGATGGCCCAAGTGCTTGGGCCCTGCACCCGCATGGGAGACCAGGAGAAGCACCTGGCTCCTGGCTTCGGATCAGCACGATGCGCCGGCCGCAGCGGCCATTGGAGGGTGAACCAACAGAAAAGGAAGACCTTTAATTTAAAAAAAAGAAGAAGAAGAAGAAGAAGAACTTGTCTGCTTTGGCTTTCCCAAGCATCTGGGCCATGATCACTTTAAAAAGCCCCAGATCGGGGCCAGAGCTTTGGCATCGGGTAAAGCCACTGCCTTGCAGTGCTAATATCCATATGGGCACCAGTTCAAGTCCTGACTGCTCCACTTCAGATCCAGCTCTCTGCTATGGCCTGGGAAAGCAGCAGAAGATGGTTCAAGTGTTGGGCCCCTGTACCCACGTGGGAGACCTGGAAGAAGCTCCTGGCTTCAGATTGGCACAGCTCCTGCCATTGCGGCCATCTGGGAAGTGAACCAGCAGGTGGAAGACCTCTCTCTCTCTGCCTCTCCGTAACTCTGCCTTTCAAATAAATAAATAAATATTAGAAAAATAAAATTAAACTCGGTTGCCCCTCTTCCAGGCCAGCTCTCTGCTGTGGCCCGGGAGTGCAGTGGAGGATGGCCCAAGTGCTTGGGCCCTGCACCCCACGGGAGACCAGGAGAAGCACCTGGCTCCTGCCATTGGATCAGCGCGATGTGCTGGCCACAGCACGCCTACCGCAGCGGCCATTGGAGGGTGAACCAACGGCAAAGGAAGACCTTTCTCTCTGTCTCTCTCTCTCTCTCACTGTCCACTCTGCCTGTCAAAAAGAAAGAAAGAAAGAAAGAAAGAAAGAAAGAAAGAAAGAAAGAAAGAAAGAAAGAAAGAAAGAAAGAAAGAGAAAATTAAAATAAAAAGTCGCAGGTCTGGGACCCTTGTTCCTCTACCTAGAGCAGACCTCTGCACACCAAGGTGGTGACCACAGAGCACCTGAGCCCACCCAGATGCTTTGGTGACTTTCTGTCGATCAGCAAGCTCACCTGCATTTTCTGGAATTCTCTTTCTTCTGTGTTCCGGTGTGATGGGTGTATTGGAAAGTCTCTCCCAGACTACACGCAGGGGATTTCTGTCTGTCTTTCTCTAAAGGCAGAGGGCACAGTGCAGGAGAGCGAGCGCAGGGAAGCGGGGGTCCGTCAGATATCCTGCCACACAAGGCCCCCTCTGCAGCACTCAGACCTCCTTGCTTCTCTGGATTGAGCTGCCGTGGCCTGTGCTAGGGACGCTAGTGCTGGGAGAACTCACCCCAGAGATCCAGGCAGCTCTTTCAATAGTCAAGTGTATGAGGCCAGTGGAAACCCCCAGTAGAGAAGGTAGCGTGGGGAACTGCCAGGAGAGATGTGGACAGTGGACAGACGAGCTTACAACCCACAGCCCTTATCTTTGTTCAGGGCTCAAAAACAAGACATCTGGGCACTCCAGGGATAAAGACAGAGCTCTGCCAAGACCTCTACAGTGGAACCCAAGAGAGGTTCCCGGGAGAGGCGGAGGACGGAGGGCGGAGGGCAGAGGGAGCAGCCCCATCAGCAGCTCACACAGGTGGTTGCTTGCGTCTTCACTCTGTTGGCAGGAGGTGGCTGCTCTGTCTTCTTAGGGGAACTCCTTCAATTTCTCTTCTCTCTCAGGGCCACGGCAAAGCTCCCAGTTTCTCTAGGACACCCATTTCTTCTATGTCAGAGGCAGAGGGAACCGGAGTTTTAGCCCATCCTTGGGGGCTCCATCTTGGGGTTGGGGGCTTGAGCTTGCTCTTGATCCCTTGCAGTCTGCATCCACCTTTCCCTCCCAACCTCCCGCATGGTGAACTTGACACTGCATCATCACGCTTGAAGCCAAAACCTTACAGACACGGCTCGGCCAGCTTCCAGGACCACAAGAAGCCGTGTCCCTGTAAGAAATCCCTTCAAAAAGGAGATACATCCAGTCGTAAGCCTCATAGTGACATTTTGGTCAATGCCCTGCTGCATATGGCTTGGTGGTCCTGGTAATACTGTGTCACCCAGTGACATCACAGTTAAGTCATTCCATGAGCTTCGTACAAGGCCAAAACTGCCTATGCAAGCGTCTGCCAGGGCAGATCTCCCCTGTTGTTAAGCACCGCTTGACTCTGTGTGTGTGCATGTGTGCACGTGTGTGCTCCTCTGCCTGTCTGTTCCCAGTGGGCCCACTTCTCGGCAGACCCTTGACCTCTGATGTACACAGGCACTCTGTCTCTCTCTGGGGATCCCATCTGTGATATTTTCTTCCCTCCATGTTGCAGAAAATTCCAGATGGGGGCCGATTCCCTTGACCTTGCTTCTACAACACTGCCAGTTTGCAAGCTCCTACTGACAGTCTCTGTCCTCCACGCAGGTGGAGGGCTAGACAGGCAGCCCTGTTCTCAACTATGGGCTGGGCTGGCAGGCTGTGCCAACAGTGACAAGAAATCACTGGTGAACCCCATAAGGCATGAAGAATGGTGATCCTTGTGTGTCCAATCAACCCTGAGAAAGGGGAGTAAAGGTAAGATCCCTGGACAGACACAGAGGTGCCTTGCCATATGGAGTTCATGGCCAATGTCAGAGCATCTCTTAGGCAACCTCAGTGCCTCAGTGTGCACTTTAAGTAAAGATACATTTCCTCTGGGTTCATACCCAACAGGTGGTTTGAATCCTCCTATCAGAAAGGTTACAATTAATAGCCTTGAGCTGAAGTTGGCCTGCTAACATGTTTTGGTTGGCCTCCACTGTATTATTTTAAGATTTTTGTTCATTTATTTACTTTTACAAATTTGGGATTTCACACTTTGTAAAATCTACGTTGCAGGGCCGGCACTGTGGTATAATAGGGTAAGCATTCTCCTGTGGCACTGGCATCCTGTGTAGGTGCCAGTTCGAGTCCTGACTGCACCACTTCCAATCCAGCTCCCTGCCGACGGCCTGGGGAAGCAGTAGAAGATGGTCCAAGTCCTTGGGCCCCTGCACCCATGTGGGAGACCCAGAAGAAGCTCCAGGCTCCTGGCTTCAGATCAGCACAGCTCCAGCCGTTGTGACCATTTGGGAAGTGAACCAGTGGATAGAAGACCTTTCTCTCTGTCTGTAACTCTGCCTCTCAAGTAAATAAATAAATCTTTTTTTAAAAAAAAAAAAAAGTCTACGTTTCCCATTTTTCTTGAAAAATCAGAAGATGTGGCAAGTGGGGGCCTTTTATTCCCTGCAGAGTAAAACTTACCTGTAGCTAAGTGACAGCTGGCCCTGTGAGAGAGGGACGGGGACACCCTGTGCCCCCAGCCTGCTGCCCTGGCTGTTATCCGCCTGACTTACAAGTCCTGCTCTTCCCACGTGCGGCAGAAGCTGCCTGCTGTCCTCACACACTCATAGTGGAAACCCAGGCTGGACTTCCAGCTGCAGGCAGCTGCACCACGCTGCCTGAGGACTTTCTTTGGCAGCAAACCCCTCCCGGCTGCTCCCCAGCACACCCGCCAGTCTCCCTCCCAGCTGAACCAGTGGGAGTTGGTGTGTGACTACCCCAGCTCCCTCTGCTCCGTGGAAGAAGTCTGAGGCCCCTGTGGCAGCCCGACGCCCAGAGTTCTGCAGTGAGATTAAGCTCTGGAGTCGGCAGTGGCCACTGCCTTGATAACACCTGCTTTGGAGGCTGCCCTCCCTTCCCCATCTCTTTTCCCTTCTCCTCTACCACTGCTGCTTTTTATCATCTCAGTAAGCTACTTATATGATTTATTGTACAATGAGAAGACTTCCTATTAGTTATTTTTCATAAAGTTGCATGAGGGGCAGGCGCTGTGGCTTAGAGGGTAAAGCTGCCTCCTACAGTGCCGGCATCCCATATGGGCGCCGGTTCTACTCCTGGCTGCTCCACTTCTGATGCAGCTCTCTGCTATGGCCTGAGAAAGCTGGGGAGTGAACCAGCAGATGGAAGACCTCTCTGTCTCTCCTTTGCTATGTCTGTAACTCTACCTCTCAAATAAATAAAAATCTTTTAAAAAAAAAAAGTGGGAAGGCCACAGTTCCACAGGAGTGTATGTCATCGGCTCATTAGCATTGAACTCATGGCCAACCACACTGTAAACCGTGCCTGCACAAGACGGTGAACACGTATTTTCTCTGTAAGGCGCACCTCAGCCTGCTTGCTCTCGGGAGCATGAGCCAACACTTAAACACTACACCTGGGGGCTGCTTGTGAACAGCCAAGTCACCAACAAACAGCAGAAGCATGAAAAGCATGGAGGTGATGGAACATGAAAGGCCACTGGTTTACAACGCGAGAGCTGAAACGAGACGGCAGAACAGCTGGGCACAGGTGTACCAAGGACTGCTCTGTCCATGTCTATTACTGACCGTGAAAACGCCATGAGTATTGATGTTGGGGGTTACAAATAAATGTTAGTAGTAGCCAAATTTGAAAATAATATCTGTTAATATTGAGGAGTCTCTGTACCTCAGGGTCTGCCTCTAAGGGACCCCACACCAGAACAACATAATTAGAAGTGCTTTTTCTCTTCAGGCAAGGTAGCAGGTGTGTGATCTCTGGGGGAGGGGAGCAGATCAGGTGAGTCCTGTGATTTTCCTGGTGTATCCATGGTCTGGAGGTAGCTACCAGCCTGCCGTGCAAGAAGGAGGAACCCAGGTGACACTGGATGACGGAAGCAGGTCAAGGTTATAGGAGTTTGTGCGGCAGAGTCCGGGAAAGCAGTGAGCTGGACACTGAGAGAGAAAGAGAGAGTTTCAGGTGGCTGTCATGTCTCCAAATGAGTTCTGATCTGAGCTTCCATGTAAGGAAATGACCCAGTTTGTGTCCTGGGGAAAGATGTAGCTGAAAGGAGCAAAGGGAAAGGTTTCAGAGCCCACAAAAGAATTGCGTTCCCATCAGCCTGAGAGGAAGACCTGGTAATGCACAGGTTTTTTGGACAGGGTATTCAGAAGGGCCTCGCCTCAGTGGTGGGGAAGAAATGGCCATGAACTAGAGTGCTAAAACAAACAAGCTGTTACTGAGTTACTTCTATTCCAGAACTAAATTCAGCAATATATATTTTTTAAATGTATTTACAGGCAGAGTTACAGACAGTGAGAGAGAGAGACAGAGAGAAAGGTCTTCCTCCTGTTGGTTCACTCCCCAAGTGGCCGCAACAGCCAGAGCTGCGCCATCCAAAGCCAGGCGCCCATATTGGATGCCAGCACCACAGGTGGAGGATTAACCTAGTGCGTCACCATGCTGGCCCATAAATTCAACAATATTTATAGGACAAGAAAATCTCCAATACTCGACAAAGTAAAATTCATTAGATTAAAGATTTCCTGCAAAGAAGCAGGAAAATACAATCTACAATGAGGAGAAAAATTTATTAAAATGGGCCAAGAAGGGCTGGCGCCACAGCTCAATAGGTTAATCCTCTGCCTGCGGCGCCAGCACACCGGGTTCTAGTCCTGGTCGGGGTGCCGGATTATGTCCTGGTACTCCTCTTCCAGTCCAGCTCTCTGCTGTGGCCCAGGAAGGCAGTGGAGGATGGCCCAGGTGCTTGGGCCCTGCACCCTCATGGGAGACCAGGAGAAGCACCTGGCTCCTGGCTTTGGATCAGCGCAGTGCGCCAGCCACAGCGGCCATTGGGGGGTGAACCAACGGAAAAAGGAAGACCTTCCTCTCTGTCTCTCTCACTGTCCACTCTGCCTGTCAAAAATAAATAAATAAAAATTTTAAAAAATAAAAAAAATAAAATAAATGGGCCAAGAAATAACACAGAGAGACTTAATAGACAAGAACACTGAACTTATAACTATACTCCATGTGCTTGATAAAAGAATTAGGCCGAGCCTGCTAAGCAGAGATATGGAAGATAAATGACCCATCCAAATAGAACTTCTAGAGCCAAAGTTAGAAAGACTGAGATCAAAAATATCGTGTCGTTGTTGGGAATCTAGCAGGAGCAAAGATAAGTTGACTGGAACACACAGCAACTGAAAGTCTTCAAAGTAAAATTCAAACAGAGAGAAAGTCAAGCAAAGCTACCATCGCTTGCTCAGGTCTGTCCCCCCAACCTGACACATGGGTGCTGTGGCCTTGGGAGGAGCCAGGTTGCCTGGATGCAGTGTCGGGAGCGGGCATGAGCCTCCCTCAGATGCTCACACTCAACATGCCTTCCAACTCTCCCTAGCTTTCTTCTCCCAGGAGTTAGAGATTTGGTGAGTAGCCGCTTCTACCTACTATATTTTTTAAAAATATACTTAATTGAGGTTGGCACAGCCGTGTAGTGGGTAAAGCTGTCGCCTGTGGCACCGGCATCCCAAATGAGCACCAGTTCAAGTCCTGGCTGCTCCACTTCTGAACCAGTTCCCTGTTTATGTGCCTGGGAAAGCAGTGGAAGATGGCCCAAGTACTTATCCTCTGCACCCATGTAGGAGACCCAGAAGAATCTCCTGGCTCCTGGACCGGCCCAGCTCCAGCTGTTGCAGCCATTTGGGGAGTGAGCCAACTGATGGAAGCTCTCTCTCTGTCTCTCCCTCTTTCTCTGTAACTCTGCCTTTCAAATAAACAAAGAAATCTCTCTCTCTCTCTCTCTCTCTCTCTCTCTCCATATATGTATATATACATGTACATATACACATTTATATGTACATGTATATATACACCTGACAAGTAAAAATGTGTATTTTTTTTTTTTGACAGGCAGAGTGGATAGTGAGAGAGAGAGACAGAGAGGAAGGTCTTCCTTTTTGCCGTTGGTTCACCCTCCAATGGCCGCTGCGGCCAGCGCATCGTGCTGATCCGAAGCCAGGAGCCAGGTCCTTCTCCTGGTCTCCCATGCTGGTGCAGGGCCCAAGCACTTGGGCCATCCTCCACTGCCTTCCCGGGCCATAGCAGAGAGCTGGCCTGGAAGAGGGGCAACCGGGATAGAATCCGGCGCCCCAACCGGGACTAGAACCCGGTGTGCCGGCGCCGCAAGGATTAGCCTGTTAAGCCACGGCGCCGGCCAAAAATGTGTATTTCAAGGACTATAATGTAATATTATATATATATATACATATACATATATATATACATATATACATATACATTATGCAATGCTTACCACAACCAAATGATACCTCCATCACACCCATGGTTGCCGTTGGAATGACTATATGGTGGTGGGGGCAGTTAAGGACACTGGAAATCTACTCTCTAATCAGATTTCAAGTAAGCAACACTGTCTCACTACAGCCATGCTGCGTGTTAGGGCCAGAACTTCTCCATCTCAAAATCCAAAGTGTCTCCCCTTTGATGCACATCTTTCTGGTTCCCCTACTCCCAGCCCCCAGCAGCGCCGGTGCCGCTCTCTGCTTCTAGGAGTTAAACTTTTCCAGAGACTGCTCACTTTTAAGGGATGGTTCCCCTGTGAAATGGGAAGGCAAAATGGCTGTGGGGTTTCCTGTCTCCCCAGTTCATTCCTCCATGTTCGCCTTCGTGTCAACATAGGCACTGATTAAGACTTGCTACTCTGAAAATAGAAAAACAAGGAGAAGAAATAAATGTCCAAAGATGCACAAGAACTTTTCAATAATTTTTTTATTTGAAAGACAGAGAGGGAGAGAGAGAGAGATCTTCCATCTACTGGTTCACTTCTCAAATGCCTGTCAGGACTGGACCAAGCTGAAGCCAGGAGCTGGGAATTCCATCTCAGACTCCTAGGTGGGTGGCAGGGACCCAGGTACTTGAGCCATCTTGTTTTAGTTAATATTTTAAAGTCACAAACACAGCCAAAGCCTAGTCCCTTCCTTCCCACCACTCCCAAAGCAAGCAGCTCCTCCAGTTTTCCTTTTTTAGGAACTCTGATGCTGCCCCACATGTGCTCAACGTGGAGTATAATGTTAATTTTAATATGTATGCCAATGTTATCACACCACGGTTTTACAGCTTTCCTTTGTATTCAATAGCATGTTTTAGGCATTTGCATAGTTTCACGTAGAATTAGTTCATTCATTCCATATACCTGTACGAACACTTCATTATATGATGTCACATTTCGGTTACTTCTTACTTTTTTTTTTTTTTTTTTTTTTTTTGCTTCAATGCAACATCTTGTGCGTGTCTTCTTGTGACCAAGTCATAAGGTCTCTCCCAGAAGTGGCAACGCTGGCTTGTAGAGTGTATGCATCCTAAATGTTGCAGGATGTCCCCCAAGGGATCACCGACACCCAGGATATCACCCAACCCATCACTGCCACCAACAGCACACGGGCAGCCCCTTCCCCATTTCTTTGACTGACCTGCTGTTATCAGACGTTTCCGACTTCTTATCAGTGTGGCTCAGGACGCTGCACTCCGTCCCCCTGAGCTCTTCTTCTCGTGCCAAACCACATGGTCGTCTTCATCACAGCTTTATAACCTGGATGCCTGCCGAGGGAAGTCTCCCCCCTTGTGCTTGGTGATGCTCTAGCCTCGGCCCCTGACCCTCTGTTAGGCACACGGGATGGCTTGACGAGACCCACGGGCAGTTCACCTAGGATTTGGAATGTAGTCACAGTGAGTTTCAAGATGAAATTGAGGACTGACATGTTTGTGATATTGACTCTGTCCACCCAGGATAACGCTGTATCCCTCTGGACTTAACCTCTATCCCATCAATGAACTTTACAGTTTACCCTATAAGTTGTGTGAGGTTTATTGCCAAGTTGCTGAAGTTGTTCCTGAGATGCCATTTTGGCCTTACCATACAGGCAAAGGTCGAAAAATTTGATACCATTCACCGCTGGCGAGATTAACTGGCGGGGCCAGCACCATGGTGTAGAGGGTAAAGCCACCTGCAGTGTCCGCATCCCATATAGGTGCCAGTTCGAGTCCTGGATGCTCCTCTTCTGATCCAGCTCTCTGCTATGGCCTGGGGAAGCAATGGAAGATGGCCCAAGTCCTTGGGCCCCTGCACCTGCGTGGGAGACCCAGAAGAAGCTCCTGGCTCCTGGTTTTGGATCAGCGCAGCTCCTGCCATTGCAGCCATCTGGGGAGTGAATCATGAGATGGAGGACCTCCTCTCTGCCTCTGCCCGTCTGTAACCCTCGCTTTCAAATACATAAATAAATCTTTAAAAAAAAGATTAGCAGGCACTCATCTGTTTTATTAGTGCAAGTATAAATGGATATGCCCTCCTTGGAATATGATTTGCAATAGCCATTAATGTTTTAATGTACATGTTATTTGATCCAGAAATTCTCACTCCTGAGAATTATTCACAAATATGGAAGAGTCTAGGCACACATCTGAAATTTCATGTGTATAAGGATATTTACGGCAGTATTAGTATAAAAGCCCAAAATTGGCAACAACTTAAATGTGCAACAGCAGAAAATTGGCAGAACCACCCACTGACTAGTTTATCCACTCAGTGAAATATTATGCAATAATAAAACAGATTTCTAAATACTTGCATTGGAAATTGTGCAAAATGTTTACTTTTTCACCTTCTAATTTGCATTAGGTTTATGCAATGTCTTAAGGTAGTAGCTTAAGTTGTTGATTAGAAATCTTCCTTTTTGTTTAAATACAGGCATTTACAGCTATAAATTTCCCTCTAATACTCCATTAGCCACATTCTGTAAGTTTTGGCATGGGGGACCTTCCTTTTTTATTTCAAAATATTTTCTATGTTCTCATGGAATTTCTTTCTTGACCCATTAATTACATAGGAGTGCGGGTTTTTTGTTTGTTTGTTTGTTTTGTTTTGTTTTGACAGGCAGAGTGGACAGTGAGAGAGAGAGACAGAGAGAAAGGTCTTCCTTTGCCGTTGGTTCACCCTCCAATGGCTGCTGCGCTGATCCGAAGCCAGGAGCCAGGTGCTTCTCCTGGTCTCCCATGCGGGTGCAGGGCCCAAGCACTTGGGCCATCCTCCACTGCACTCCCGGGCCACAGCAGGGAGCTGGCCTGGAAGAGGGGCAACCGGGACAGGATCCGGCGTCCCGACCGGGACTAGAACCTGGTGTGCCAGTGCCGCAAGGCAGAGGATTAGCCTATTGAGCCACGGCGCCGGCCAGGAGTGTGTTGTTTAATTCCCTCATATTTGTAATTTCTCAAATATCTTTCTGCCATTGATTTGCATTTCATTCTATTCTGGTTGAAGATCATAAGTGTCATAATTTCAATCCTTTTAAGTTCATTGAGTTTTTCAATGGTTTGTATATGTTCTATCCGGGAGAATATTCCACATACACTTGAGAAAAATGTGTTTTGTTGATGGGTAGAGGACAATGACACCTCTCTAAATTCCTTTCTTTTTTTAAAAAAAATTCTTTTATCTATTTGAGAGATGAGGGGGTGCAGGAAGAGAGTGCCCATCCACTGCTTGACTCCCCACATGCCTGCGAAGTCTGAGACCGGAGCAGGGGCCAGCAACCCAATCCAGGGCTCCCACATGGGTAGAAAGAACCGAATCACTCGGGCCGTCACTACGGCTTCCTGGGCTCTGCATGAGCAGGAAGCTGGAATCAGAAGCTGGAGCCAGGAATTGAACCGGTACTCCAGTTAGGGCCCAGCAGTCCGAACCTCTGTGCTAAATGCCTGCTCTCTCTCTTCCCTTCTTAAGCCGAACGTCTTTCCTACATTTATTTCAGGGCATCTCACCCTCCAAATCTGAAATCTCTTCCTCTAAGCCCGGTCCTTAGGACATTCTTTGTTTTTCTTCTTTCTCCTCTCTCTTGTCTGTGCTACACAGATCGGCTGCGCCTCTCCACGGTGGCTTCTCCACTTAGTCCAAAGTTCAGATGCCGCCAGAACAAAATAGAACCCAAGACCTGAGCCAACACAAGCGTTCACCCCCCTTCCCATGCCTCTTTGGTCTCTCTTTACAGCAAGCGCAGGAGTCAGGCTATGGAGGAGAGGACTCCCCTGTGGTCAGAACACCAGGGTCAGAGTGAGCTGCTAAAGGCAGGAGTTCTCCTCCCAGACCCACCCTCCACGGCCACCCCTTTGAGATCAGAACCCAGTTACTTGGGAAAAGGACCTAAAAAGCACAGGTGGAGGAGTGGGGAGAGGAAGGCAGAGAAGGGAGAAAGTGAATTCTAGGGTGTAGGGGAGACCTCAACCCTGCCAGGAACTCGTTAAAGAATCATGGAAAGCTTATGTCTCGCCAACCCTATGCAGTGTCACCCACTGATACAGTTGTCTGCCAATTTCCTTTCCTTAATGGCCCACCTTGCCCCTGGGAGGCCTGCTTGGCACCACAGGTGAGCCAGCTTGCCAGATGCCGGAGAAGCCCTCGGGCAGACACGTGAGCACCCGACGAGGTGAGTGGTCAGCATACATGGCTGCTACCCTCCTGAGTGCAGAGAGCTCAGAGCTAGGTCAAGGGGGGTGCACAGCAATGGATCCTCCACTGTGGCTACTACAGACTCTGAGAATTAAACAAGAACTGTACATGTGTATTTAGAATCTGCCAGGTTGCGGGAGAAATGAAGAGAACTTTGGCTCTGCTGGATCCCTGAGAAGTGCCCTAAACTCCATCTTGGGTCTTGACCTAGAGGTCTTCAGAAGGTTGGGTAGAAAATGCATATTAAGCAAAGTATGCAGATTTCAAAACATTGCACACACAACTTATCTCTGAATTTTATTGTCCATGTTGTTTTTGAACTGTCCTCCTATATGTAGAGGTAAGCACCCAAATCTCTGGACAGTACCCACGCCTTCAGGCACAGCAGTCCACGGCAATGACAAAATCCCAGAGTCCCCTTCAACCAGCAGGGCTGGGAGCAGAGAAGCCTTGTGAGGGTGTAAGGCAAGGGGGCGTGGGACAGGCTTCCAGAGCCCCCCACATGGCGAGGAGGGTGGCATGGGCAGGTCACAGCAAGCCACGAAGATCTCGTGTTTGAGGAGCTTGTGTGCCGCCGAATCTCTACAGAGAAGCTTCTAGAAGCAGAAGGAACAGCCCCTTTCAGAGGATTCTGACACTGGTACATGACAGCGATATGGACGGATGTGATGCCGCCTGCAGTGGTTGGGCCCCGTGTGACACCCAGGGGAACCCCCACACCTTCCGCAATGCGTTCCACCACCAAGGGGAAGGAGGGTCCATAAGTCCACTTATGGAAAAACATAAACACAGTCATCTAGCCTCGCCCAGCAAAGCCTGGGGCCCAAGGGTTGTACACACTCAACTGAGCCCCTTGGATTCCCCATCATGCCCGAGCACAGCACAGCCTGGGGACTAGAGAAGCGACTGGAGCTTGAACTCTTCATTGCCGCATCTGGGGAGATGAACTCCTCCTGGGTGGGCTCTCACACCTTAGCAAACGTGAGAAGCAGCTGGAGGATTCATTACAATACAGACGCTTGGGCCCCAAAACAGGCTCAGGAGGTATGAGGAGGGCCTCAGAAGGGCCCAAGTTCCTGGCCACCCCAGCATTGGCTGATGGCCCTGCTGGTCGCCCCTGGGCATGGACTTCCCCCCGTGTAATCTGTCAGTGCTTGTCACTCTGCGGTGCAGACACGGTTAGACCACAGTTGGTAGCACAGTTTTCTCTCCAGCGCCATCCGTGTCCAGGCCACCCCGGCACACTCCTCTCAGGTGCTCTAAGGAAAAGCAGGAGGCAGGAGGGTTTATTTGGCTCCGTGTTGGGAGGCCCTCCTGGTAACCTTCTCCCCTTCCAAAGACCAAACATTGATGATAGTCCTAGGGTATAGCCTGGTCATTGCCAATTCATTACATGCATAACGTAGGGGTGGGCATGGTGGTGAAGTGGATTAAACCATTGCATGGGACACCCACATTCCACATCTGAGGGCCTGGGATCAAGTCCCACCTCGGCTTCTCATCCAGCTTCCTGCTGATGTGCCTGAGAGGCAGTGGATGATGGTCCCAGTACTTGGATTCTGGCTGTCAAGTAGGCTGATGACAACTACAGGGAACAGAGGCAGGACCCCAGTGGCTGTCTACCTGGGCTGCAGACTGTTCCACCTCCCTGAGGTTAGGGGAAAGACTTTCCAAGTCCCAGAAGGGACCTAGAGTCCTCCTCTGAGACGTCACTGGGTCTTGTTTATCTTCAACTGGAACCGGGAACCCCAGGCCAGAGTCAGGCTGGACCCAGCTCTTGTGAGAGGCCTTCTTCATGGCTGTCTCTGTCGTGGGGAAGCCGGGGTCCAAAGCCTGGCCTGATCCAGAGAAAGAGATGCAATGGAACAGGAGACCGTGGGGAGGATGGAGGCAGAGGGAGAGTGTGGAGAAGGCAGAGGAGGCTGGGCAAGCGAGCAGGCCAGGGGCGGTATCCAGTTCCCATGGTGGCCACACACGAGCAGTGTCACAGCTGGGAAAGCCACACGTCTCAGATCCAGGTGCTGAGGGCTGGTTCCTGCAGGAGCTGGGAGGGAGAGCCTCTCCTTCCTCCTGGTGGTTTGCTACTGATCCCAGGTGGTTAGAATGTTTCGTCCTTTGCCCTCCCGTGATGCCCCAGGTGTGCATGTGTAGCTCTGTGCCCATCTCTCTCCCTTCTCTAAGGACACGGATACAGTGGGCAAGGGCCCACCCCAGTGGCTCCAAAGACCCTAACCTCCTCCTGTAGTGGTCCCACTGCCACACACAACTGGGGGGGGACTTTGATTTCTTCCAGATGTTGGACCTCTCAGTTGCAGAGATGCCCACTTGCGTGGGAGGACGCCCAAAGATCCAGACTCCAGACCAGTTGATGCAAAAAGCACGAGGTTTTTATTGAACGTTTGCGCAAACGGGCCCCCACCTCAGGCAGTGAGGAGCCCTGAGCGGCAGTTTCACACAGGTTATATAGGCAACGAATTAGCATATTCCTAATGCGCATGCATAGGATTGGTCAGTTCAGAGGGACCATTAGCATATGGGAGAATGCTGGGGAAGAATGCTGGTGGAGAGTGCTGGTGGAAAATGCAGAGGTGGCACGGGATTGGCTGGTTCGGAGGGACAATTAGCATACCGGAGAATGCTGAGGGAGAGTGCTGAGGTGTTACAGGATTGGCCGGTCGCAGTGACATCATAAGTGCGCGCCTAGAGACTCTCCGAAGGGGAGGGGCAGCTCTGCTCTGGGCGCGCCCAGAGGTTTCCCGGAGGGGAGGGGCAGTTCTGCTCTGGGCGTGCCTAGAGGTTCTCTGAAGGGGATTGACTTTTCCTTCCCAGAGAACGTCCTGCCCGCTAGACTCTGGGGAATATCTAACCTCTTAAGAAGCCCCTGATATTTGCCCAGGCCTAGTTTATTGTCCCTCCCCCCATAAGGGTCCTTCACAGACACAATTCAGCCCAGGAGAGGGGTAGGGTGAAGGAAGACAGCAGGGAGAGCAGGGTCAGAGGCTCACGGGGCAGGTGACGGGGAGGACAGGGGGGCGGGGGAGTGGCCATAGGACTCGGCCCAGGCTCTTCTCTTCCGCAAAGCCCAGGACTGTGGCTGGTGAGTAACAGAATGGATAAACCATCTCCGAGGTTGACAGGAACGAGGGAGAGACACAAGGGACTCGTGTGCTGTGTCTTGGGGGCCCACAGCTTGCTTGGTTTCGTTTCGGGGATGAGAGCAGATAGAAGAAAATTCCAGCTGCACGGTGACAGGGCGAAGAGACATCTGGGTGAGAGAGGGAGCAGGTGCGGCCGTCACCCCCTGCAGGGCCAGCCAGAGCTGGGCTGGGGCCTGGCAGCAGGTGTGGGGGATCCCCCCAGGGAGCCTTGGCTGGGGATGCCTCCCACTGCCTCCAGTCCCTGGAGGATTGTTGGCGACTGGGACCCCATCTTCAACACTGCATGCTGAACATGTGTTGGGTCCCTCAGGGTCCATGAGAGTGAATTTCCCCAGGAGACTGGCAGGCTTGGAGCCGAGGGCCATGTGGCCGAGCCCCTCCGTGGTGGCCATGTCAGGTCAGGCTATTCCAGCCCTGAGGCTCTCCAGCGGCTGTGGACCAGCTCAGGCATCTGCGAGGTGATTCAGGGCACCTGGGAATTTCATTTGTTTTAGGGGAGACTTGCAATAGCCTGTGATGATGGGCTGCGTGGAACCCTTCAGGATTCAGTACTCGAATCAGAGTGGCCACACAGCTGGCACAGCGTTCATTCATGGCACAGCTGTTGAGCTGTTACTGTACCATCGGAGCAGATTCCATTGCTGGGGAGCCACAGACAGATGCTTGGCCTCACAAAGCCTCCATCTTACAGGGGCGGGGCACAGAGATGGATGAGCAGGAAGGGAGGGCTTCCACCCGTCAGCTGTGGAGAAGACCACGGACCCTCAAAGACACAAGGAGGTGAGCAGAGAGTGCCACACATAGGTGGAGGAGCTTGCAAGGCTGGGCCTGGGCAGGCCTCACCAAATCGGTGACACTGGAATAAACATGCAAGTCAGAAGTGAGGCAAGTGGGGGCGCTTCTGGGAGAGGAACCATCACACAGAAGATTGGCCAGGGCAAAGGCCCTGGGGTGCATCGTTCCTGGCACATCTGAGCTTAGTGTTGCTGGAGTGGGGAGGGGGAGCCCCTGCCCCAAAGGCGGTGACTGTGCACACCTCCAGATTTAAGACCTATACCATCATCCTCAGTAACCTGAACTACATCTCCCAGCATGCCTGTCTCATGAACTTGGAGGTCACACAACACCCAAACCCCACCCTGAGACACCCTGATTTGGAGTTTAGAAAACAGAATCCAGGCCGGCGCCGTGGCTTAACAGGCTAATCCTCCGCCTTGCGGCACCGGCACACCAGGTTCTAGTCCAGGTCGGGGCACCAGATTCTATCCTGGTTGCCCCTCTTCCAGGCCAGCTCCCTGCTATGGCCCAGGAAGGCAGTGGAGGATGGCCCAAGTCCTTGGGCCCTGCACCTGCATGGGAGACCAGGAGAAGCACCTGGCTCCTGGCTTCGGATCAGCACGATGCGCTGGCTGCAGCGGCCATTGGAGGGTGAACCAACGGCAAAAAGGAAGACCTTTCTCTTTGTCTCTCTCTCTCACTATCCACTTTGCCTGTCAAAAAAAAGAAAAAAGAAAAAACAGAATCCAATCCAGAAAATTCCTAAGTGCTATCTGCAGGGGCACTGTGCTGGGTTACCATGAGAAAACCCAGGTAGCCCACTGTTTCACCTCCGACTTCACAAAGATACACACACACACATGCATGTTCACGTGCGCACATGAGAACAACCACATATAGCCCACTCTGACTTCATGGAGACACACATGCACACATGTTCACATGTACACGCATAAGACCAGCCACACACGAGTGTGTGCACGAGAACCACACATACATGCAAGTCCATGCATGCACACATGAGAACAACACACATGTGCACATGTGTGTGCACGTGGGAACAACCACGTATAGCCCACTCTGGCTTCATGAAGACACACATGCACACAAGTTCACATGTACACACACAAGACCAGCCACACACAAGTGTGTGCACATGAAAGCCATGCATACATGCATGTTAATATGTGTGCACACATGAGAACAACACACATGTGCACGTGTGCATGCACATGAGAACAACTACATATAGCCCACTCTTTCACCTCTGACTTCAAAGACACACCCATCCATGGGCACACACTGCACACTCAAAGCAGCTGAGCCAAAAGAAAAATCATTTTGCCCTGAAATTACTGAGCTCACGTTCTAAGATCAAAATCAAAACGGAACAATGAGCAAGTCCATTGCAGGAATTCCGCCAACAGCAGTTTTCCCCACTGCACTCCTACCACTTCCAGATGAAATGCAGCTCACGGGGGGCCAGCTGCCCTGTGGCAGCCTGGGAGGCAGAGGCCGGGGGGCTCTGAGTGCACCGGGTTCCTTGTCCCTCCTGTCCACACCCAGCCTTCGGTGGAGTGCCTACTTCAAACACCATCCTTGTGCGCTGGCATCCCCCCGGGACCTCCAGGTCCTCTCCCCTTGGCTGTCACACACCCCCAAACCAGCCACCGAGAGTCACCTCTTCCTGCTGCTCCTCGTCTTCTCCGCCTTAGTGGATGGCAGCTCTTTGCTCCCAACTGCTCCAACCAAAAGCTAGAACTTGCCCTTGGGTCTTCTCTTTCCCTCATGCCCGATGTCAGCTCATCAGCGAGTGCTGTAGGGTCTCCCTTAAAGCGTGTCCTGACATGGCTCACCACTCACCTCCTCCCCCAATGCCACCCAGCTCTGAGCTGTCTTGGCTGGTCTTCCTGCTCCACTGTGGCTAATAGCCCAGCAGCCAGGGTGACCTGGGCAAGACCCAAGCCTGACTGTGTATCCTCCCACTCAGAGAAAAATCAAAGCCCCTTCTACGTTCCAGGGACATCCTGCGTGGCCCCCTCTGTCTCTCCCTTCGTCTCTCACCGTGCTGCACGCTGCCTGCTCTGTTCCTGGTGCCAAGCTGGCTCTCACCTCAGAAGCTTCCCCTCGCTGTTCTCTGTGACCTGCACACTCCTCCCCAGTTAGCCACCGGAGCTCTCGCTCACAATCGCTAGCTCTTTCCTGAAAGCATCCCCAACTCAGCGCCGATTTCCATCCACCCCCATCTCTGCCTGATGTTTTCTCTCTAGCGCTTTTCACCTTCTGGTCCGGCATCCATATATGTTCAATGTTTATTTATTTTCAGTTTATTTGAAAGGCGGAGCAAGGGAGAGATCTCCCATCCTCTGGTTCACTCCCCAAATGCCCACAATAGCCAGGGCTGGGCTGGGCTGAAGCCAGGAGCCTGGAACTCCATCCAGATGTCCCTCGTGCCTGTCAAGGACCCAAGTACTTGGGCCACCACCTGCTGCCTCCCAGGCTCTGTAATAGCAGGAAGCTGGAATCAGAAGCGAAGCTGGGACTGATTTAGGCACTGTGGTATGGGATGCAGGCATTCAAGCCATGTCTTAACTCCTGGCCAGGTGTTCCCCCACTAGAAGGGAAGTTCCCCAAGGTGCACTATTTTCTTCACCTCTCTTGTTTCAGTCCCCAGCACAGCTTTGGCACATAGCAGGTGCTCACTAAACTTGGGTTGGTTGACTAAAGGGGGCTGGTACACAGTAGGCACGCCATTGATGTTGCGGGAGCAGGAAGGCTTTGCAAGCGCATCTTTCCCAGAGCTTCATGTGCAGGACAGCATCTGTGGTCCCCAGCGAGGGACAGGGAGTCTATTCCAGCTTGGCAGGTCACCTATGAGAGGCTGAGGATACAGAGAGACCGCTGGTTCCGCCGCATCTCACACGCAGGCTTCCTGGACCAGGAGGAAATAGACTGCTCTTTCCTGCTCCTTTGGGTACTGAACGAATTCTTCCTCCAAACGAGGTTCAGTTCCGAACTCCTGGGCTGTTCCTGTTGTGATCTGGTTCCAGCAGGGACGCCGCCGGGCTGTGTGAAGAAGCAGCCTGGGAACAGTGAGGGCATTAGGACCAGGAGCGAGGCTTGGCTTGGCTCGGGCTGCGTCTGGCACAGGGCTCAGGGCTGAGCGGAGCATGTGTGAAAGGAAATCACGCACTGCCTGCCGGCTTCGCATCTGTTGATCTGACCCGACTTGAGGCGTCCAAAGGAGGATGGCCGTCGGCCGCTGCTGGACGGGGACTCCACAGCTCCCCCGGACGTCTGCCCATCCTTGCAAAGAGGGAAAGGCACCCATGGGACCACACACCTGAGCAGCACGGAGTCATCATTGTTCTCCCAAAGAGAATAGCAGGGCGACAGGAGAACGGGCAGTTGCATGTGAAATCCCCGTGCGTGGGTTTTCAGGAAGCAATTACAGAAATCCACCCAGAGAGACTTGGGTGGGACTTGGGTCCTGGGGCTTTCTGATTGCGGGTGCAAGCAGGTCCCACACACACGGCAGCTGGCCAACGCCAGGTGGGGGGAAAGGAGCAGGGTGAGGGACTGGCAAAAACCCTCCAGGTGGAACAAGCAACTGAAAAACTGCTGCAAGCTGGAAGGAGCCCAGAGAGGGGCAAGACCGTGAACTTGAACATGACCTGTTGCACTTGGCAAGTCCTAGCACCATGCTGCTGAGAAAGCGGTACCGGCCGGGGCCTCGCCAGCGACTCCAGTTCCTCCTGCTGCTCCCGGTGCTGGGCTGCATGCTGGTGATGGCAGCCATGCTGCACCCTCCCACGTACACCTCCCGCCACACTGGCACGGCCCCGGCCAGCCAGCGCAGCCTGGATGCTGGGGACCGCCTGGACTTTGGGGACTCCCAAGAGTGGGTGCTGGAGGCTGAGGCCGAGGGTGAAGAGTACGGCCCCCTGGAGGGGCTGCCGCCCTTGATCTCCCTGCGGGAGGATGAGCTGCTGGTGGCCGTGGCCTCCCCCAGGGCCAGAAGGAACCAGAGCCGCGGCAGGAGAGGGGGCAGCTACCGGCTTATCAAGCAGCCTCGAAGGAGGCAGGACGAGGGAGCCCCAGACAGAGACTGGGGGGCCGAGGAGGAGGACGGGGAGGTGTCTGAAGAAGAGGCCCTGAGCCCACTGGGCCTGGACCCACGTGGCCTCAGCGAGGCCCTCAGCGCGCGCCTGCCCCTGCAGAGGGCCCTGCCCGAGGCCCAGCACCCGCTGTAAGTAACGCCTTCGCCTTCCCTTGCCCGGCGTGCGGGGCAGGGACGCGCACTTCCGGCGTCTCCTCCCTGTGCAGGTGGGATCCAGGGCTGTGTACTGAACGAGCCCCCGGGGACGAACCACTGTCCTAGGGAGGGGAAAGTGAGACACTGCAACTCCTTCTTCCTCCTCGCCACCTGTCCCCTGTGTCTGCGCTCTCTGGGGTTATCTCTGGCGCTATCTGCATAGCGCAGGGGGAGGGCGGAGCGTGCGTTTACCCCGAGGCTGCATCCAGCGCCTCTGAGCATCTTTTGCGTAGTGGGATGGTTGTCTGTGTTTGCTTTTACTTTGGTGCAAAATACCAGCTGCGGTGAAGTGTGTGTGGGACTTGCCACGGACCCGAGTGGAATGCAAGTGTTGCTCCGATGCTGACTGGAGAAGCCCTTAGAACTCTGTAGGATGGGTGCCGGTCTCATGAGTGTGCAAACGAGGCAGAGAGAGGCCGAGTGGCTTGCCCACAGTCGCAGAGCTAGTAGACACCAGAGCAGGGAGACGAAGTCAGGCATTTGAGCTGGAGTAAGCCGGAAGCGCCACCTTGTGCTACCTAGTCCACTGGTCCCAGGGGAGTGCTCCAGAGCCCACTGTGCCGACTGCAGCTTAGCTGTGCCTAGGTAGCTGGTGGCCTCGCCGTCACCCTGGCGGGGGTGGCTGCTGACCAGTGCACAGGGACTGAAGCAGCTGGTGAGTGGAACCATTGAGGTCCCTCCCCTGTAAGTCGCTGCTCTTCCCAGAGCAGTTTCCTGGAAAGCATACACATCCCGTACTCCTCGGGGTCAGAGGACACAAGGACACGTGTAGGACAGCAGCTGGGAGCAGGACCACATCCTCCTTGGGCCCCCTGCCCCGGTCAGCCCTCAGCCCAGATCTCCAGGGCAGGCAAAGGCAGGCTCAGCACCCGGGAGCCAATGCTTCCCCACACTGCGCGCTGCGTGCCCTGGGGCCCTTGCCCACCTGTCCTGTCTCAGCTCTAGCTCCCGCCCCATTCGTCTGCACCCTGGAGTCTGAGCTCAGAGCACTCATTGCAAGTGAAGCTAAATGGTCAGGGATGTGGCTGTTTCCCTTGCCATGCTGTGAGCCCCAGGGAGGGTGGGGACTGAATGTGGACAGCACAGCAGTCACAGAAATGACCGCTGAGTGAGTGGGCATGCGCTGTTCAAACTCTTCTCACTGACTCTGCCATTGCCATTGCCTTAGAGCCAGCGTGAATATCCTCATTTTTCAAACAAGGAGGCTCACCAAGACGTGTGTGTGTGACTGTGTGTGTCTGCGTAGTACACACGCACATCCGTGGGTGCATTGTGTCTGTGTGTTTGTGCAGGTGTGTGTAGTGTAAGTACTGCACGCTGTGTGAGCATTGTTGTGTAGGTATTAAATAGATACCGTGCGTCCTTGTCGTCTGTGGTACAGTGTGCCATGCCTGGGTGCCTGCTGCCTGTGTATGTTGTGTATGAGGTGTGAGTGTGTAGGTATTAAGGGCGTGATCTTTTGTCATGTGTGCACATGTGTTGGTGTTGGTATGCATGCACATAGTATGTATGTGGTACATGTGTATGTTGCAATGTGTTCTTTGTGTGTTTGCAGGGTGCACATGTGTATATGTGTTGTATTGTGACTTTGTTGTGTAGGCATGCTCTGCTTGTGTGGACTGGGTGAATATCATGTGTTCCACGTGTGTTAGAAATGCATTGGATGAGTGGGGTGTGTGTACTCACGCAAGTGTGTTAGGCATGTGGTATGAAGGGCATGAATGTGTCATGTGTGTTTGATAGAAGTGTGGGTGAATTCTGCTGTGTGTGCTCTGTGCATATGTGTGTGCAGCACGTTTGTGTGTGGAGTATGTTGGTGGGGTGTGATATGCACAGGTACGTGGTTGTCTGGTACTCGTGTGGCTATGTATTGCTTGTGAGTGTGTTGAGTGTCATGCATGTGGTGTGAGGTGATGCACATGTGTGCAAGTGTGTGGTGCAAGTCTGGGTGTATTTTGTGCCATGTGTGTTCGATGGGAACCCTTCAACAGGTACTTCTTCAGCCGGGGTAATCCACTCCTCTCGGTTTGCCTCCACCCCGGGGGCGGGGGGGAACAGGAGGCTTGGTCCCCCAGCTTCAGGTTCTCACAGCCGCCGGCTACGTGCGGAGGTGTGCAGCGCCCCCTGCTGGCCGTTCCAGCACGTGCAGCCAATGCAGAGCAGCCCGGGGTGGGGGGCCCAGACCCGTCTCCCACCAGCAGGTGGTTGCCCGGCACCCCAGAGAGGCAGCCGCCACCACCTTCTCCTAGGGTGACAGCACTTTCCTCCTGTCCCACCCCTTTAAAAAATGGGCAGAAACACAACACAGGACAGAAACAGCATATATTAGGCACCTACTGTGTACAGGCCCTGCACTGCTGTTTTCCCATCAGGGCAAGGGGGACACTAGAGCGCTCAGAGTCCCTGCCTCCCGCTGTAGGACACCATCTACCAACGCTTGCTCAGACCTTGACTCCCCCAGCTCAATTCTTACAGCACAACCTCCAGACCAATTCTGAAAGGTGCCTGCTTCCCCTTGCCCAGGACACGGGCCTTCTCTGAGTCCCTCTGGGGTCATTGCTGGGCTCTGTTTGAATAGGAGCTAAGCTAGGAAAGTTGCCAATAATGCAAGACCCCAAAAGAAAAATATCCATGTGAAAGGAATCATAAAAAGAGTCTCTAGAAATGTTTATGGAGTGCTAACTATGTGCTACAGATTCTGCCGCATGGTATTCATGGATTCTCATAACAAGCCTGGTGGGTAGGTTCCATTTGACAGATGGGAAAATCGAGGCACAGCAAGGTGGAGGGACCTGGGCTGTCTGACACCAAAGTCTCACCAGACTTTTAAGCTTTCACTTCCCAGGCCAGGGGTTGGGGAAGTCACAGGGGCTGCAGGCATTTCAAGTGGTTTCATAGGAGAAGTCTCAGAGGTGCATGGGGAGACTCATGGGAGGACGCTGATCCCGGCGCCTGGGGTGGCCCTGAGGAGCCGGAAGCCAGCTGATGTCTCACCGCAGAGCCCCAGAGGAGCTCAGGCTGGGATAGCAGCACCTGGGACAGTGAAGGGTCCCCAGGCAGTGCTCTGCTGAGTGAGGAAGAAAGACACAGAAAGGGGTGCACAGCGCAACAGTGTCAGGGGCCACTCTGTACAGGGTCGAATCTGACGTGCGGGGTGGGGATGAAGTGGCTTCCACTCCACAGGTGAAACAGAGAGAAGGACCGTGAGGAGTGAGACCAAGGAGGAGGATTCGTGCAGTGCTCCAAGGCTGCTCCCAAGGACAGGGCGTGGAAGTCGGACCCTTTCCCTGTTAGCAAATACTTGGCTCCCGCTCAGCGGGGGATCCCACAGGGGCGCCTCCACCAGCTCCTTCCAGGGTGCCGGTGCTACCGTGGATCCAGGGACACCGTGAGAAGCTCTCCTCCAGCCACCCTCTTCCTACCAAACTGACTGGCCAGAGCGTGGCCCCTCAAGCTTCCTCGTGCCTGGGGCTCACCTGGGGTCTGCTGAAGTACAGGGGCCAGAGCAGGGGCAGCACGCTGGCGGCAGCTTTGTTGCCAGGCAGAGGTCGCTGTTGCAATGCACGGGCTCTGTCCAGTTCCCCGAAGTAGCAGGTAGAGCCACCCCAGGCTGACTGCCCACCTGCTGTGGGCCAGGACAGCCCAAGAGACCGCAAAGCAGAGCAGGGTCAGCCAGCAGGGGCATCCATACATCTGGGGATGGGTAATGACATGCAAGACAGCCAGGGGACCCGGGGCAGGGGGCGGTGGTACAGGAACAGGCTGGAGCTCAGCCCTCCCCACCCCACCGCCCAGGACGGGGTACGCAGCCCAGCACGGACAGGATGAGGCTGCTCCGCTTGGGCCCCACTCTCCAAGCCACAAGCCACAAAGGTACAAGCCCCCAGCTTGCAGCCCATCCTTCCATGGAGTTGCAGTGTAGACAGAGCTGAGCAGCACACCGGGAGAGGCTCGTGTCCTCACAGTAGCCCGTGAGGTAGGGTCCCGCTCTCTACTTTGGGACAAACCCAGGTGGCCATGAGATTGGATTGGAGGTGGTGGCCTGCGCCTGTGTCTCTCCATCTCCTGGGAGGGGTCAGGGGAATCACTGGTGTCCTTTACCCCAGAGCCCTCATCGTGTGGTCCCAGATATGCAGCATCTCAAGTCCCACTCAGACCCACAGGATAAAAACCTTTGGGTGACTCACGTTCACGTACAAGTGCAGACGCCCTGGCAAGGCCAGGGGTGTGCCTGATGTTCCACCTGACCACACGTTGGAGAGCCTGCGGATCACCATCAACCAGGACCACAGGAATCCCAACCCCCTCCCCCGGCCCCCTCTCTCAGTGATTCCCCTGTGCAGCCAGGCCCAACAGGTGAACAGGAACCGAGATGCTCAGATGGCTTGGGCTGAGGGGATACGGCAGGTTTCCACGGGGAGGGAAGGAGGGGCAGGGAACCTTCTAGACAAGGCTGGGGGAAGTGGGCAGGCAGGAAGCTCTCCGCCCATAGGACTTTGGGGGACTTGGCCTTCCCAGCATCCCTCAGCACATGGTGGCCAGGCACCTGCTCAAGTATCCTGCCCTTCTGTCCCCAACCTTCTCTTTTTCTTTCTTTTTTTGGTAAAGATTTATTTCTTTGTTTGAAAGTCAGAGTTACACAGAGAGAAGAGAGAGACAGAGAGAGAGAGAGAGAGAGAGAGAGAGAGAGAGAGAGAGAGTCTTCCATCAGGGGTTCACTCCCCAGTTGGCTGCAACGGCTGGAGCTGCACCAATCCGAAGCCAGGAGCCAGGAGCTTCTTCCGGATCTCCCATGTGGCACAGGGGCCTAAGGACTTGGGCCATCTTCTGCTGCTTTCCCAGGCCATAGCAGAGAGCTGAATAGGAAGTGGACCAGAGGCCAGCGCTGTGGTGCAGTAGGTTAATCCTCCGCCTGTGGTGCCAGCATCCCATGTGGGCGCCGGTTCTAGTCCTGGCTGCCCCTCTTCCAACCCAGCTCTCTGCCGTGGCCTGGGCAAGCAGGCCAGGAGCCAGGAGCTTCCACGGACAGAGAGGGATAAGCAGGCGGCGGCAGGCTCAGCACTCACTGCCTCGACCTCCCCTCCCAGCCGTAAGCTTCATTCTGGGGAGGGCTCAGCTCCAGGCTGTGGCCCAGCCCTAGCAGCCCTGGGCCTGGCCTGCAAGTTGCTGCTCCAGAGATGCACCTGCCCCCTCCTGTTGCAGGCGAGCCTGCTGCACTCTGGGCTTCTCTCGGGGAGTAGGAACAGGCTGTGGGGTAGCGTTCCCTGTCGATGCTGAGAGGCAGCCTGTGTGCTGCTGGGAACAAGAACAACAGCGCCTTTCTTTGTCCACCAAACAAGCATTTACTTAACAACCATTAGAAGTAAGAAGGTGATTGGCCGGCGCCGTGGTGTAGCGGGTTAGATCGCCGTCTGCATCCCATAGGAGTACCGGTTTGAGTCCCAGCTGCTCCACTTCCAATCCAGCTCCCTGCCAGTGCACCTGGAAAAGCAGTGGAAGATGGCCCAAGTGCTTGGGCCCCTGCACCCGTGTGGGAGACCCAGATGAGGCTCCTGGCTGCTGGCTTTGGCCTGTCCCAGCTCTGGCCATTTGGGGAATAAACCAGCAGATGAAATATCTCTGTCTCTCCTCTCTCTCTGTCTCTCCATCTCTCTGTGACTTTTTCAAATAAATAAATAAATCTTAAAACAAAAAAAAAAAAGAAAAGAAAAGAAAAGAAAAAGTAGGTGAGCAAGGCTCAGCCTCAACCCACGGAACTTGGGGAATTTGCTACAGAATGCAGACAAGAAACCAGGCTTTTAGGTCTGTGGGCTTAGCACCAAGCCGGGAGCCTCTGCTGATTGGGTAGGAGCTGGGAGCCAGTAACCCCCAAACATCTGTAGAATCCTCTGTCCTCTGGCCAGTCGAGGGGAGGGTAGAGGGAGCCTGGGTGCTCCAGCCAGGGCATCCGGCCCAAGGCGATGACTCACTGCCTTCCAATCAGCATCCAAATGTGTTTTCCAAGTTCATGGGGGATGCTGGCCCTGCATGACGACGTAGCATGTGCCTGCACACACGTGCCTTCGCTCCTCTGATCCTGCAATGGGAACTAGAAAGCTGGTGTGGATTGAAAGGCTCATCGACCAGGGCTACCCCTCTTAATCCAGGCTGCACCCCTGCACTGGGGAAGGGTGGCAGCATCCGTGTTGGCTCAGTAGGGGCTGTAAATGGCAGGGTCAGGATTCAGATCTGAGCTGATTTGACTCCAAAGCCTTGGGGTCTTTGTTGGCATTCAGAAGACGGGCAGGTGAGGTCAGGGGTGTGGGCTCCTGGACACTTACAGCAAATACACCCTGAGATAAGGAAATACTCACCAGGCACAAAGAGAGCAGACCCGTTATTTAATAATAAAAATATGCCTTTCTTCCCAGCCCTCAATGGAGGAGGGGCTGGAGAGTTGGGGCGATCACACCTTTATGATGTCCCAAAGCCTTTGCTTCACACTGCCTCAAGGCGTGTCTCAGCAGTGCCCTGGTGTCGTGTGGTGGCGGTCGTGTGCACCCCTCCAGCACAGAGCACCAGAGGTTCAGAGCAGTGGAGCAGCTTGCCCCCGACCCCTTGCTTGGATCACCCAGCTACCATATTCTCTCGAGGATTTGAAGTGGCTTAGAAGCTACAGCCCAAGAGAGGGCCTTGCTATTACTGTGATTTGTGGTCAGGATCAGGGGAAGCGCACTTGTCTTTGAGAGTGTTCCTCCTTCGGTTCCCACCTCCAGACCTCGGCAGAGGCTGTGACACCTGCCGGGACCACCGATCCCCACCCGCACGCATTCCCTTCTTGAATGTCTCCTCTGGGCACTCGGTATGCTGTCGAATCATGACCTGGTCATCTGCTTAATGGGCTACAAACTCCACAACGTTAGGGACTAGCTTAGTTTGCATCCCCTTACATAGCAGGTCCTAAGACAAGAAATTGCCTTGCGGATGATCCCAAGAAGGACTGGCAGGTGGGGGCCTGGGAGAATGGAGGCAGCTAACGAAAGGTGCATTTTCAGGGCAGTTGCTTCTATGGGCAGCCAGAGATGGGCCTTGCTGGGGAGCTGTATAATGCAATGGGCAGGTGCATCCCAGAGTCTGCCCTTGGACCGCATCTATTTAATTCCTCTTCCGGTCCTAACCCACGTTAGACTGTCGGTGAGTATCTGTCCAAGGGTGGAGAGAAGGATCAAAAGTCAAGATCGAAGAGGAAGCCAGGATGAAGACAGACGCTCCCACCAAGAACTTGTCCACAGCTCCTGTGGTGACTAGCCTAGTCCCTTACTTGGAGCTTCCTGGGAACCAACTCGAAAAAGGAGACATGATGGATGCCATCAGCGTTATGCTCATGAGGAGGAAGCACAGGAGGTCCTAAGAGGTAAAGAAGCCTTTCACGGTACTTCTGTCTGCAAAGGGTTCCTGCCAACGCTCCATGGTGGGGCTGGTGAATGACAGGGCGGACAGTAACCTCAACAGAGCACATTCCCTAAAACTGAGTCTAAAGCTGAGGGCACAATGCCTGGCCTGGCTCCAGATGAGCGAGTGTGGAAGGCAGCCAGGACGGTTACTGCCTCCCTGAGTCCCTGGGGCCGGTGCAGCTTATGCGAAGGAACTCACGGTTTGCCTGCTTCTCCAACAACCCTCTGTCGTCATCACTCTGTGACACAATCCAGAACATCCTGCCAGCATTTAGTCTGAGTCGGCCGTACGTGCCTCTCTCCTTGCACACAGCCAAGGCCACTGGGTTTGGAGTCAAACCGAGCCTCAACTGGTGGCTGTGTCACTCACCCTAAGTAAGCCCCTTAAGCGCTCTGGGCTCTCACTTCACCTTCAAGATGGAAACTGTGTCCATTATCCAGTGTTGCCTGGTACCTGCCCTCCAAACTTAGTGGCTTAAAAAAAAAAAAAAAGCCACAGAGAATCCTGACTTCATAAAAACACAAAACTTGTGCTTCAAAGAATCCCATCATGAAAATGAAAGAACTCAGGAATGAGAGAAAAATACTTGCAGATCCTCTAATCAATAGAGGAGTTGTATTCATGATACATAAAGAACACCTACAACCAAACAAGAAAAAGATGGCTGATTGGAAATCGAGCCAAGGATTTGAACAGATAGGCCTGCAAATAAGGCATGGAAGTGACACGTGGCATCTAGGAAGACAGGGGCTACCTCAGGCTCCCTCCCACAGACCCCACTCTTCTGAAGGGACAAGGCCCGCATTTTTACAAAAGCAAAGCTATCAAAGCCACTGCTCCATCAACCGCCGATTAGAAACCTTTGCTCCCGGAGGCCGCCTCCGTGGTGGAGAACATTGCACGGTTAGGCCAGGCTTCGGGGACTAGAGTAGCTCTTCTCATCTTCCTGACTTTGTAGACAAAGCAATCGAGGCTGAGAGAGGCATCCAGGCACGAGAGATGCAGCAAGAAAGAGTGAGAACGTTGGCTGTGCTCTCCCGGTGAGCAAGGCGGCACGATGAGCACGAACTCATCCAATTCTTCAACAAGTCCATTTTACAGATGAAGAAACTGAGGTCAACTAAAGTGCATGCTCCGAAGGGACTTAATGGAGTCAAAAATGGGTATGAGAGGGGCTGGCACTGTGGCGCAGCAGGTTAAAGCCCTGGCCTGAAGCACCAGCATCCCATAAGGGTGCTGGTTCTAGTCCCAGCTGCTCCACTTCCAGTCCAGCTCTCTGCTATGGCCTGGGAAAGCAGTAGAAGATGGCCCAAGTCCTTGGGCTTCTGCACCCACGTGGGACACCCGGAAGAAGCTCCCGGCTCCTAGCTCCTGACTTCAGCCTGGCTCAGCCCTGACCATTGTGGCCATTTGGGGAGTGAGCCAGTGGATGGAAGATCTCTTTCTGTCTCTGGCTCGCTCTCTCTCTCTCTCTCTCTCTCTCTCCTCTCTTTGTAACTCTGCTTAAAGAAAAGAAGTAGCTCAGGACTCACGCTCTGCCGGGGAGTGGTTGGGCTATAGTTAATGCAGGGCACCAAGAATACGATCCCGAGCGCCCCCCGGTGTCCGTGGGCTGACCACGGCCTGCGGAGGGCTGAGGACCCGCTTCAACATGCTGTTTCTGGTGTGTCTGCCCCAGGCAGGGCCAGGCTGAGCCCGGCCGCCACTCCACCTGCCTTTCACCTTCCCCGGTGCCTGCAGGGGTTGGTAGGTCCGGGTCCTTGCGATACCCCACCCCCAGAAGGGCGGCAGCACCTCCCAACACCCGCAGGAGGCCGAGCTGCTGCTGGTGCGACGCGGTCTCTTTGCAAACCCAAGGAGAGCCACGGCGCTGGCTGGCGCGCCCTGTGACTGCGGGGCCTGGGGAGCCCGGGAGAGGCGGATGAGTCTGGCAGCCTGTGGCTCACAGGTCTCTTCCTGCAGGTGTCTGCAGCCGCCGCCAGGGGGCAGCCTGCCCACGGCCAGCGTCATCCTGTGCTTCCACGACGAGGCCTGGGCCACCCTCCTGAGGACCGTGCACAGCATCCTGGACACCGCTCCCCGGGCCGTCCTGAAGGAGGTCATCCTCGTGGACGACCTCAGCCAGCAAGGTAGCCGTGGGCGTGGCCAGGGGTGGGGGCTAGGCCAAGCGCCCCACCCAGGGGGCGGAGCTCCAGGTGAGGGATCCCGTGCAAGTAGACAAACCCCGGGAGGACCATGGGGGAAGCCACCAAGAGAGAGGCCTGGGTGGAGGGCTGCTCCGCCGATTGGGTCTCTCAGTACGTAGTGCAGTAAACCTCACCGAGACCCGTGCTCGGGTGGTCGCTCTGTGAGCGCCCACAGCCTCGCAGACCCCAGGCCAAGGCTCTGCGTTGCTTAGAGCCGCCCATCACTCTCTAGGCGCGGTTGGCCGCGGAGAGACACGGTGGCCAGGGGCCTCTGTCTGCCCAGCCTGCTCATGGCGGTGGGTGGCGCCGGCAGGAGGGGCGCGCAGGTGCAGCTCTGGCCCAGCTGGCCCGTGTAGGTGCTCTCCAAGCCCTGGGCAGAGCCAGGCTCCTTCTGGGAGCACACCTGTGGCCCTTCCCCACCCACGATGACCTGGTCTCTGGGGAAGCGACCGCCTCCCAGCAGCCCCACCTCTGGGTGTCAGGGGCCCTGCCCAGCAACGAAGCCACTCACCCCGCGCCCACTCTCCCTCTGCCCCTCACCACCAGGCTGGTGGATCAGGAGGGAACAGGATTTATTTGCTGCATGTGTCTTAACCAACCCAGAGAGTCATCTTTCTTACAGCTCAGGAAGTCCTCTCACCTAGTTTATTTCCACAACCGCTGCCCCTAAGCAGCCAGGGAGGCTTGCAAGGTGTTTTTAGCTGCTTTGAGCTAAGCTGAGCTCAGTCAGAGACGTGGAAGGGGAGAAGAAACACTCAACGCAGCCCAGCCACCCACGCACAAATCTATAGATTTGAATAGCTAAGCTAACAGAGGTCCCTCTCTAGGGACTGGCTCCAGGCTGTCAACCTTACCAGAAAAGCCATTACTATGTACTCCATCAGCCCAGCATTTTGCCAGTGAGAAATGCAACATCCTACAGGCTGCGGATCCCGCGTCCCCATGAGGACCCTGCTGGCCATACAGAAAAGCTGGGGCAGCCAGGAGGGCGGCGTCGGGGGCGTGGCGCAGGGAGTGTGCCAGGGACTGCCTGGGCCTTTCTAGGCCTCCAGAGAAACCCAGCTGTTCCAGCCGCGGGCAAGGCTGCCCCGGCGTGGGGATCGGGGCGCACCTGCTTGCCTCCTGGTTCGCTTCTGTTCAGCGCGGGTGCTGAGCGCCTCCTGGCCGCCGGGCCCTGCCCGCGGGCTCACGGCAGCAGAGGCACAGGAGGCAGGGTCCCCTGCCCTGCGGTGGTCTTCGTCCAGGCGGCCAGGAGCTCCCCATGTCTAAGAGTTCCTGGAGACCACTGCTTCTCTGTGTAGACGCGGCCCCTAAGGCTACAGTCTGAGGCTGTAGCGGCCCCTGAGATGCGATGGTTTTGAGGGTGCCCTGGGGGCGGCCTGTTGGGGAGTTGCAGGGAGCAGAAGAGACAACAACACAAGGGGTGGCTTCCGGTGCAGCCCAGCCATCGCCTGTCCCCAGGTGGGGAGTGGGCTGGAGCGTAAACCTCACTGCAGAGTCTGACCTGAGCACCCGGGGCTGGGGGCCATGTTCTGCATGAGCCCTGGGTACTCAAGGACACGTTTCCAGAAAAGGTACAGATTGAAGCTAGCAGCGCACCCACAGCGGCGAGAGACAAGCAACCAGTGAAAGGGACCCCAGAACACCCGGACAGGACACCAATGGTATCTGCTAGGACTTCCCCTGGGGCTTGTGTTCCAAGAAGCTGAGCACCAGATGGGGATCCGTGTGCATGGGATTTTGATTGATTGGTCGATTGATTGATTGAGGGTAAGCGCTCATTTAGAACACTCCAGCAAGCTCTCCCCTTCGCTGGTTTCACAACGCCACCCCTCTTGGTGTTTAGTGGAGAAACCCTGACCCATCCATCGGGCACCATAGCAACAACCACACCGTAATAAGATCCTTGAGTGTCGGGACCGTGGTCCCCAGAAAGCGTGGATGACTGACCCTAGTTAGTGGTGGTCTCCCCCAGCCCACTGACCACGACCCTACAACTCCAGGACAGCTCAAGTCTGCTCTCAGCGAGCATGTGGCCAGGCTGGAGCGAGTGAGGCTGCTCAGGAGCAACAAGAGGCTGGGCACCGTCGGGGCCCGAATGCTGGGGGCCACCAGGGCCACGGGGGACGTGCTGGTCTTCATGGATGCCCGCTGCGAGTGCCACCCCGGCTGGTTGGAGCCCCTCCTCAGCAGAATAGCCGGCGACAGGTAATCCCTCCTGGGGGTGGGGGAATGCTGTCCAGCCCCCACCGCTCGCCGGGCATCTGTGCACCACAGGGATGGCCAGGTCCCCGCCGCTGGGGACAGAGCTGTTCCTAGGTAGTTTGCAGGTGAAGCAGCATGGGGAGTTCTTCCACTCCATATCCTTGTGTTTAGAACAGGAAACAGCCCCAGAGCACACTTTCCTGAGGAGTTATGAATACTTAAAATCCTATTAAGTTGCATGGGAAGGGTAATGTCATACAACGGCTATCGTTACCTTTAATGAAAATCTGGCAATTTAATTCTTATGTGACAGGAGGGAGAGAGAGAGAGAGAGAGAGAGATCGCACCTGCTGGTTCATTCCCCAAATGCCTATAGTGACCAGAGCTGAGCTGAAGCTGCAGCCAGCAGTCAGGAATTCAACCCAAGTCTCCATGTGCATGGCTGGAACCCAAAGTACTTGAGCTATCATCTACTGCCTCCCAGGGTCTGCACTAGAAGGAAGTTAGAGTTAGGTGCCAAAGCCAGGAATTAAACTCAGGTACTCCGATGTGGGACGAGGGTATCTAACCTGCTAGGTTAAATGCTCACGCCCAAAAAGTCAGCTGTTTTCTTTTTTGACAGGCAGAGTGGACAGTGAGAGAGAGAAACAGAGAGAAAGCTCTTCCTTTTGCCGTTGGTTCATCCTCCAATGGCCGCCGTGGCCGGCGCGCTGAGGCTGGTGCACCGCGCTGATCTGACGCCAGGCAGAGTGGATAGTGAGAGAGAGAGAGAGAGAGAGAAAAGTCTTCCTTTTTGCCGTTGGTTCACCCTCCAATGACTGCTGCGGCCGGCGCACCGCGCTAATCCGAAGGCAGGAGCAAGGTGCTTCTCCTGGTCTCCCATGGGATGCAGGGCCCAAGGACTTGGGCCATCCTCCACTGCCTTCCCGGGCCATAGCAGAGAGCTGGCCTGGAAGAGGGGCAACCAGGACAGAATCCGGCGCCCCGACCGGGACTAGAACCCGGTGTACCGGCGCTGCAAAGTGGAGGATTAGCCTATTGAGCTGCAGCACCGGCCCTGCTGTTTTCATTAAGACTACATCAGAACCTGAATAGGGAGTTGACAGTCTCTAAACTACCCTAGACCATAGGTCATGCAGCCAGCAAGTGGAAGCATTTGATTCTGTGATCAGCAAAGTTTCACAAAGAGCCGGCATTCTTTGCTTCTCTGGTTCACATGAGGGTTCTTCAAAATCTCATGAAAAAAGGAATTAGAAGGTAAGTTTATTTTGGTATACACAGAAAGAAATACTGAAATCCAGGCATACTTTTCCTAATACATATTTTCCATAAACTTTTTATTAAAAAAGATTTTAATTAATTAATTTATTTATTCAAAAGAAGAGAAAGAGAGAGAGAGAGGAGAGAGAGAGCGTGCTTTTCCCATCTGCTGGTTCACTCTCCAAATGGCCTCAACTGCTGGAGTTCGGCCAGTCCAAGGCCAGGAGCTTCTTCCAGGTCTCCCATGCAGGTGCAGGGGCCCAAGGCCTTGGGCCATCTTCTACTGCTTTCCCAGGCCATAGCAGAGAGCTGGATGGGAAGTGGAGCAGCCAGGACTTGAACCAATGCTCATATGGGATGCCGGCACTGCAGGCAGCAGCTTTACCAGCTACACCACAGCACCGGCCCACATACATGTGATTTTAAAATGTCTAATAATTACATTACAAAATAGAAACAGGTGAAATTAATTTTAGCAACATATTTTTGGTAAACCCAACACATCCAAATATTATCATTTCAACGTATGATCACTACAAAAGCTATTAAGATTTCCTATACTTTTTTTTCACGTATTCCTTCTCCATCCGGGCTGTGTGTTACACTTCAGCCACATCTCAGTCTGGACAACCCACAGCTGAGGTGCCTGGTGGGCACGAGGGGCTGGTGGGGAGCCCCAGTGTGGATTGTGTGTGCATCCTCCAGGCGGTGATGGGTTTGTGTCCCTCGTTTGAGCCCGCGATTGTCTGCAGGAGCCGTGTGGTGTCTCCGGTCATAGACGTGGTGGACTGGAAGACTCTCCATTATCAACCCTCCCCTGAGCTGCAGCGTGGGGTGCTGGACTGGAGGCTGGATTTCCGCTGGGAGCCCTTGCCCGAGCACGCGCAGCAAGCCCTCCAGTCCCCCATCAGCCCTATCAGGTGCGCGGCTGCCAGCTCCCATAGCGCAGGGGCGGGTGGTACCCGGTGGTGTGGTCCGTATGTCACTGGGGTCCAGTGACGCTCCCGCAGGGAGCAGCGGTGCAGGGACGTGAAAGAAGCTGACCCGGGATCTTGGCCCAGCTCCCTCGCCAGGAAGGAAGAAACCAGAGACGTGGAGGGGAAAGAGAGGAGGGGAGAGCCCGGCTGCTCCCTTCTCAACGTCTCTCAAACCTCAGCCTCCTTCCCGAACGCCTCTCCAGGACCCCGCGAGCCGGAGCTAGGGGAGCCCCAGCGTGGTCCCAGGGTGGAAAGTCCTGGGCGGCCATAATCCTCCCTCCGCAAGCGCGGGGGTTTCTGACACCCTTGCTTTACTCCAGGCAATGGTGGAAAGCCCCGGGGGCCCAAGTGAGCCCAGAGCCCGCTGCAGCCACTGCCCGCCCTGCTGGGGAGCCCCGTCCCGGCCTCACCAGCGGCGCCTTGGTTCTGAGCTGCGGTCTCTTGTCCCTCTTCTGTCCAGGAGCCCTGTGCTGCCCAGAGAGGTGGTGGCCGTGGACAGGCACTACTTCCAAAACACGGGCGCCTACGAGCCCCTCCTGTCTCCAAGCGGTGCTGAAAACCTCGAACTGTCTCTCAAGGTGCGCCCTAGAGCCAGGGAGGGCAACAGGTGGGGTCTCTGTGGGTGGAGTCTGTGGGTGTGGACTCTGCCAGTGGGGGTCTCTGTGGGTGTGGTCTCTGTGGGTGTAGTCTCTGTGGGTGGGGTCTCCATGGGCGGGGTCCTATGGATGGGGTCTCTGTGGGTGGGGTCTCTGTGGGTGGCATCTCTGCAGGTGTGATCTCTTGGTGTAGTCTCTGTGGGCGGGGTCTCTGTGGGTGGGATCTCTGTGGGTGTGATCTCTGTGGGTGTAGTCTCTGGGTGGGATCTCTGTGGGTGGATCTCTGTGGGCGGGGTCTCTGTGGGTGTGATCTCTGTGGGTGTAGTCTGTGGGTGTGGACTCTGCCAGTGGGGTCTCTGTGGGTGGGATCTCTGTGGGTGTGGTCTCTGTCGATGGGGTCTCTGTGGGTAGGGTTTCTGTGGGTGTGGTCTCTGCCAGTGGGGTCTCTGGGTGGGATCTCTGTGGGTGTGGTCTCTGTCGATGGGGTCTCTGTGAGTAGGGTCTCTGTGGGCAGGGTCTCTGTGGGCGGGATCTCTGTGGGTGTGATCTCTGTGGGTGTAGTCTGTGGGTGTGGACTCTGCCAGTGGGGTCTCTGTGGGTGGGATCTCTGTGGGTGTGGTCTCGGTGGTTGGGGTCTCTGTGGGTGGGATCTCTGTGGGTGTGGCCTCTGTGGCTGTAGTCTCTGTGGGTGGGGTCTCCATGGGTGGGGTCCTATGGGTGGGGTCTCTGTGGGTGTGGCCTCTGTGAGTGTAATCTGTGGGTGGGGTCTGTGGGTGTGGTCCCTGTGGGTGGGGTCTCTGTGGGTGTAGTCTCTGTGGGTGGGGTCTCTGTGGGTATAGTCTCTGTGGGCGGGGTCTCTGTGGGCAGGGTCTCTGTGGGCGGGGTCTCTGTGGGTGGGGTCTCTGTGGGTGGGGTCTCTGTGGGTGTGGACTCTGCCAGTGGGGTCTCTGGCCAGTGGGGTACCTGTGGGCGGGGTCTCTGTGGGCAGGGTCTCTGTGGGTGTGGCCTCTGTGGGCAGGGTCTCTGTGGGTGGGGTCTCTGGGTGGGGTCTCTGTGGGTGTGGCCTCTGCCAGTGGGATCTCTGTGGGTGTGGTCTCTGTGGGTGGAGTCTCTGGGCGGGGTCTCTCTCTGAAGGTGGGACTCTCTGAGGTCAAGGCCAAGGCTGCAGAAGGATTCTGAAGTCCTTGCCCTGTCAGGGCCCGCCTGCCTACCTCCACCCCTTTCCCGTCTCCTGCGTGAAGAAAGGCTTCCAGCAGTCCTTTGCCCTTCATACAGCTCACCAGGTTCTCACGCAGTCTGCACCCATGGCACCCTTTGTGTCAGCACACACAGGTCAGAACAAATCCTGGTCAGCTCTGTGCTCCGAGCGACTCAGTGCATGCCCATCTGACACTCAGCACCTGTTGGGCACCGTCCAGCCTCCCCCACCTTGGCATCAGACTGGACCCTAGCCACAGCATCTCCTGGTCCACACCGGGTTGCATAGCGCTTGCTCCTCCACAGTAACCTCCCAGAGCCCCGTCATGGAAAGTGCACAGATCTGCCGCTGAGAGCGCAAATTAACTCCTGCTGTGGCTTTGCTCGAGACCTCATAGACGCTGCTGTGTATTCTCTCAAAAATTCAAAGCACTCCTTGTGCACGATGAGTTTGCTGGGGCACTTGGGGCATCTTGGGTTTGGGACCCCCAGCCACGGTGTGCTGCTCCCTCCAACCGGTGTCCCCGTGTGAGGGGTCAGAGGCTTCCTATGGAGCGAACCTCGGGCCTTTGGCAGAGGGAGCGAGGTTGGTAGGGAGCAGAGAGAAGCCCCCGGTCGTGGGGGAGACTCGGTGTGAGGACAGCGGGCGCACAGCTCTGGTGCCTAGCAGGAGAAACTCCCAGGCCACCGGGGCCACCCCTCTTGCTGCAGAATCCCAGCCCCGGGGGACAGGGGGGTGGCGGGCAGGGCTGTGGATCAGCGCAGCGGCTTCCAAGTGAGAGCAGGTGTCTTCCAGCGCAGCACATCTGGGCGGTCACCCCAGCTTCCTGCTGCTCCCTGCCCTGCCCGGGAAGGGGCCGGTCTGGAAACCCGGAGGATTCCGGTCCGATCCGGTCCGGTCCGTGCATTCGGCCAGCCCGTCGCGGCGGGGCGGGGGGGGGGGGGAGGCAGGGCCGCCTGGAGGTGGACTGCAGGGCTGTTTCTCTCCTCCCACCCCCACCCCACTCCCCCTCGCGGCAGGCCTGGCTCTGTGGCGGCTCCGTTGAGATCCTGCCCTGCTCCCGGGTAGGCCACGTCTACCGTGACTGGGAGGCCCACTCCCCGCTCGACCAGGAGGCGGCGCTGCGGAGCAAGGTCCGCCTCGCTGAGACCTGGCTGGGCTCCTTCAAAGACACCTTCTACAGGCACTGCCCGGAGGCCGCCTCCCTGAACCAGGTGAGGAAGGGGACAGGTGGGGCTGCTGGGCCAGGGAGGCTCCTGCCTCCTGCGGGACGAGGACGTGGAAGCTTCCGGCTTGAGCTTCCCTTAAGCTGAACTGTCAAGTGGCCCCTCTTCCTGGTGGGCTTGTCGGCTGCCTCTCCCAGCCTCTCTCTCTGCACCCCGCACCCACAGCACAGCTGGCCTTGGCTGGGCACTCCCTGATGGCCATGGGCTGACGTCTCTGGAGTGCAGCCCTTCACCACGGGACCAGAGGAGAGACAACACAGATGAGCAAGGTCTCCCAGGGCCCTGAGCAAAGTGCTCCAGGCTGGGGAAATTATCCATGATGTGCAATACATACAAAAGCAAACAGAACAGCAAACATTTGAAATGTCCCCAAATAGTGCATCATCTGGGTGAGCTGCCGCTTGGCTCAGTTCCTATGGAGTAACACGGACGTGCCGTTCCATGGGATATAGGTTCACGTCCTTGCTCGCTGTGCTGGGACTGCCGGGTCCACAGGGATCCAGGGACAGCTCCCACAGTCTGTCACCAGCCTGCACTCACTCAGGGCTGAGCCGGATGTGAGGATTGCCACGGGCTCCTGCCATGGGGAGGCAAGCTGTGCCCCCCCACCCCCCACCCCCACCAACAGCCTTCCCCTAGGTGCAGGGAAAACCTCCGACAGGGCACCCCTTGGAGGACCCCGCGCCTCCCCTTCCTCTCTGGTCCTCGAGGCTCTGCCTCCTGGCCACCGTGGATCCAGCTCCCTCCCTCAGTTGCAATAGCCTCCGGGGCCTGGGGTGTGGGGGCTCCTTGAACGCCAAGATAGTTTTTCGGTATTTGTTTTTTCACCTGGAGAAAGTGCCCCTGAGCTCGCTCGCTCACTCGCTCTCTCTCTGTTTCAGACATTCTGCCTTCCAAATAGATAGATCTTTAAGACTAATGAATTAATACAAGGTATCTTCAAAGAGTTCATGAGAAATGCATATTGTGGAAAAATTCAAAAAAAAATTTTGCACGAAAGTAATCATTTTGTAATTCTATTTCCACGAACGCTTTGAAGTAGTCCCACATGTCCAGTGCGTTCAGAAGCTGCCTGGCACTGAGCAAGACCTGAGCAGGGCTGAAGGTCCTCGTGTTCCTCACGCCCTCTAGTGGTCACCAAGGGTTGTGTATGCCCCTGCGTTGTGCCAGCCTCTGTGCCGATCCTGCCAGGGACACAGAGCCGCAGCCGGATCTGTCAGATTCCTGGTGGGCAGCAGCTTCCTGGAAGGGATAATGTCTGTAAAGAAGAGAGCGGTCCACTCCGGACACCTTCTCAGGAGAGAGAATGTGTGACGTCAGCATCCCCTGTGTGCACGGGTTTGAGTCCCGGCTGCTCCACTTCCGATCCAGCTCCCTGCTCGTGCACCTGGGAAAGCAGTGGAAGATAACCCAAGTCCTTGGGCCCCTGCACCCATGTGGGAGACCTGGATAGAGTTCTAGGCTTCCAGCTTTGGCCTGGCCCAGCGCCAGTTGCTGTGGACATTTGGGGAATGAACCAGCGGGTAGATTTCTCCCTCTCGCTGTCTCTCTTTCCCTCTCTCTGTCATTCTACCTTTCAAATAAAGAAATAAATACATATTTAAAAAGAGAGAATGCCTCACTCGTGGAGGAAATTGGCCACCTCGAAGACATCAACTTGGTTGCCTGCGTGTCACCTCCTGGCTCCACGATGCACATGGAGACTCTGCACCACACCCAGCTGGGGGCAAAGGACAAGTTTTGCTGCTTGCACAGAAGAGTCAGCCAAGCACAGACGTGGTCTCCGTACACTGACAATGCAGGGGTTTGCGGGAAGGGGTGAACTAGCCGGCTGTTGGTGCTGCAGCTCCCTCTAGGGAAAACCCATCCTCTTGTCTTTTGCAAACCCTCTATGCCAGATATGGGATCCTTTCCCCAGCCTGCAGCTCTGGGAGCTTGGGGCTTGGCGGCTCATTCAGTCCTGATCCCGCCTAGCCACGCCCTCCCTGTCCCAGCCCGGGAATTCTTGTGTGAAACCAGCTTGCACCGCCTTAATGCCAGTGTCCATCTCCTCCCACCGCAGAGTGAGAAGCTGGACTGCCCGGAGCGCTTGCAGCTGCAAAGAAGACTGGGCTGCCGGACATTCCACTGGTTTCTGGCCCACATCTACCCCGAGCTGTACCCATCGGAACCCAGGCCCAGGTTCTCGGGAAAGGCAAGGCGTGGTCTGGGAAGACGGGGAGCCAGGAAGGGGCAGGGACGCTTCCCAAGGCAAGAACTGCATGTTCAATGCTCATCCAAGACCCTGGCCAGCAGCCACAGGCTCAGCAGGACCTCAGAGGCCCTGAGGCCTTTGCCTACTGCCGTGTTAGCCTGACGCACGCCGCTGGGCAGTCTAATAATCCACCCAGGGCCACTCACCTGCACCGGTGGGGCCTGCCTCCTGTGAGAGGCCTGGATAACTCACCCTGAGCCATACTCCAGAGAGAAGAGGGAGGGCAGGGCAGGGGCTGAGGTGTTGTCGCAATGCGGCTGGGGTTCACCTCCACGTTCACGTCCACTTTCAGCTCCACAACACCGGCCTCGGCTTCTGTGCAGACTGCCCGACAGAAGGGGACATCTTGGGCTGTCCCATGGTGCTGGCCCCTTGCAATGACAGCCGGCAGGAACAGGTGCGTGGTCAGCCTTTGCAGGATGGTTAGGAGCCGGAGGAAGACTTGCAGGAGGCTGACATTGTTCTGGGGTGTGTCTATGGCCCCCATGTCCCTAGAGTGCCAGCAGTCCCCAAATTCTGATGATCTATCCCAGCACTGCCCACTCCACCCCCTGCTGTTGGCATAGGCGCGGGCTGTGTAAGAACCAGGGCATCTTAGCAAGGGAGAGCAGAGAGGCTGTGTAACCAAGCCTCCTGGGTAACAGGTGGGACAACTGACAGTTGCCCAGGGGTTGCCACCTGATGCCTCCAGGCTTCAGGTGGGGCTCAGGAGAGAGGACGAAGCCCATCGGATCAGGAGAAGGATCCAGATGCAGCAGGGTCATTCCAGCTCCGTGGGGCCCCTTGATCATTAGGAAGTCTCCTGATAGCTTAGGGTACTTCGCCTTCTGAAAATCTCGTGGGAGTCACTGGCCAGGGCAACAGAAAGCCAGCATCGGTGCTGCCCGAGGGTTGGGGCCACCACATTCCCAGCTTCCCACCCACAGCATCTGGCCTGTCCCCAGTAGCATTCCTTCCAGCTGTGAGAGGGGCTTTTGTGTTAAGCTAACAGAACCCAAGGCCTCGAGGAACAGCAAAGCCCAATTTCTGAAGCTATTCATTAGACAAATGGAGTAAGGCCGGGGGAGCCCGGCCAGAGGACAGGACACCTCTTAGAGGTTCTGGAGGCTGGGCAGCGGCTGAGGCAAAGGCCGGCTTCACAGTGCAAAGAGCAGGCCTGGGCATGGAGACCAGGAGGAGAGGCCCAGGATCTGTCTTCCAGGGCACAGCAGGAGCCACGCCCACCTGGCGCAGGCACAAGGACAGAAGTGGAGAGAGCTAAGTGAGGGAGCCACAGGGCCAGGCGGAAATGGCCAGGCCCCTGCAGTCCCCCATGGCTGGGGTTGATCCAGAGTCCCCGCTTCGAGCTGTGGGAGCTCCGCACACCTCTTTTCTCCCCGAATCTCGGCTTCCTCCTCTACAGGTGACCATGGTGCAGCTGCCTCTCACCGAATCTCACTCTTCTTGCTTCCTTTTTTTCAGATTTCATCTATTTATTTGAAAGTTACAGAGAGGCAGAGGCAGAGAGAGGTCTTCCATCCACTGGTTCACTCCCCCGAATGGCTGCAATGGCTGGAGCTGAGCCAATCTGAAGCCAGGAGCCAGGAGCTTCCTCCAGGTCTTCCACACGGGTGCAGGGGCCCAAGGACTTGGACCATCTTCTACTGCTTTCCCAGGCCATAGCAGAGAGCTGGATTGGAAATGAAGCAGCCGGGACTCGAACCGGTGCCCATATGGGATGCCGGCACTGGAGTCAGAGACTTAGCCTGCTACATCGCAGACCAGCCCCTAGTTGCTTTCTTTTTAAAAGGAAACTAACCAGGACTCATGGATGCAGCAGTAATACAAAGTAGATGGGTCGAAAGCTCTTCCCTAAAACTCCTGGATGTGATATGCTGGGTAGAGAGGGTGGCACACCCTTTTCCTGCGTGGTTAACTGAGTATGCACGAAGGAGAGAGAACTCTCCATGGGGCTAAAAATCAAGGGCACCTGAAAGTGGGATCACATGGCCTGGGCCCTGCTGTTCTGCCGGGTATGAGCAGATGGTCACCATCAAGTTCAGGGACCCAGGGCGTTGGCTGCAGGCAGGGCTCACCCCAGCCCATGAGGGACAAGAAGCTACCTAATTTGCAGGGCCTGGTGCTCTCCAATTACCTGGAATTATTAAGAATATCAAGACAGCAACAGGCCGGCACTGTGGCGCAGAGGGTAAAACCGCTGCCTGCAGTTCTAGCATCCCATATGGGTGCTGGTTCAAATCCCGGCTGCTCCACTTCCCATCCAGCTCTCTGCTATGGCCTGGGAAAGCAGTGGAAGATGGCCCAAGTGCTTGGGCCCCTGCATCTATCTACGTGGGAGACCCGGAAGAAGCTCCTAGCTCCTGGCTTCAGATCGGCCCAGCTCCGGCCATTGCAGCCAACTGGGAAGTGAACTAGCAGATGGAAGACCTCTCTCTCTCTCTGCCTCTGCCTCTCTGTAACTCTGCCTTTCAAATAAATAAATAAATCTTTTAAAATATAAAAAGGCAGCAACGGTTGCAGTCTTCAGCCAACTACATAAAACCAACAGCATGAGGTCCCATGAGACCGCACAGGTGACTCTCAAAACCAATCCTATCCAAATCACACACTTGACATAAAAGCTCTTCAGGCTGTGTCTAGCAGGCACAGACGGGAAATGGTTTAGTTAGAACGTGGCTTCGAATCAGTCTGGACAGACTTCTCACGGTTCAAAACCCCCCTCGCGAAGCTGTGCGCCATCCCATCGCAGCCACAAGGGGGCGCATCCCCCCCAGCAATCGGTCACCCCAGGCTAGGAGAGACTGCACACCTGCCTTTCCGACAGCACTCAGAAAACACACAGCGTTCTGCATGGCCTCGTCTGTGACGTGGAGAACGGACCATGCCCCAGTGTGTAAATATGCAGGCGGGCGCAGCTGGGGGCTGGGACTGCAGAGACCAGAGTGTAGCCGCAGGCCGGTGTGTGGCTCTGCGGACCCTGCAGCATCTGAAGGTCGCACTGAGAACTCAGGAGTTCTTGCACTGAGGGGAGGGGGGGGGCCCTCCCTTGCTGCACTAACAGCCCTTCCCTCCGCGCCAGCGCTTGGAGCACACCAGCAGGAAGGAGATCCACCTGCGCAGCCCGCCGCACCTGTGCCTGGATGTGAGGCGAGAGCAGGTGCTCCTTCAGAACTGCACCGGGGAAGGCCCTGCCGTCCACGTCCATGCACAGCACTGGGACTTCCAGCAGGTGAGCCGTGCGGGCGGGGCGGCCCGGCAGGAAGGGACTGATGGTCGCACTGCACCCTGGGCTCTCCAAAGAGGGCCGGGCGTCACCAACACGGGCCTGCCGCTCTGCTGTTGAATTTAGTGGCTTGGTACAAAGGCCGCAGGGAGAGAGAGCAGAGTTGGGCCACCAGCATCCCACAATGTGCTGGCTTGTCACATCAGTGAACAGCCATGGCCTTGATCGGGGGGGGGGGGGTCAGCCCCTCCTTTGAAGTTCATGTGCTCTGGTCACAACGAGGGTGGTGGCACACACCACAGGAGCGCCCAGCTACGGTGTGGCTTTAAGAGCAATGCAAACTCCCCCAGACCCAGCAAAAGCCCAGACATCGCTGTAGATACTCGGATCTGGGGAAGCAGAAGAAACTTCCTTCCTTTTCATGCAGATTGCACCGTGAGCATTTCACTAGTTTAGTAACATTTGGACTCCATCACCCTGGGGGAGAGAAGCCCATGGTGCCTTCCAGAGGTTGGTGATCCACAGGGAGGAACCCGGGCGTAAGCACGGAGCCAGAGTGAGGGTCCCAGGCACAGGGAAGGCAACAGGATCAGCCCCAGTGTCAAGGCACAGCTTCCTCTCTGGAGTGAGTCTCGGTGTTCGTACACACACAAATACATTTTCTTTTCTCTTCTCTTCTCTTCTCTTCTCTTCTCTTCTCTTCTCTTCTCTTCTCTTCTCTTCTCTTCTCTTCTCTTCTCTTCTTTGACAGGCAGAGTTAGTGAGAGAGAGAGAGACAGAGAGAAAAGGTCTTCCTTCCATTGGTTTACCCCCCAAATGGCCGCTACGGCCGGCGCACTGCACCGATCCAAAGCCAGGAGCCAGGTGTTTCCTCCTGGTCTCCCATGTGGGTGCAGGGCCCAAGCACTTGGGCCATCCTCCACTGTCCTCCCGGGTAGAGAGCTGGACTAGAAGAGGAGCAACCGGAACAGAACCGGCGCCCCAACCGGGACTAGAACCCGGGATGCTGGCGCCGCAGGTGGAGGATTAGCCAAGTGAGCAGCAGCACCAGCCACACAAATACATTTTCTAAAAGATTTATTTATGTACTTGAAAGTCAGAGTTACACAGAGAGAGGAGAGGCAGAGAGAGAGAGAGAGAGGTCTTCCCTCCACTGGTTCACTCCCTAAATGACCCCAACTGCTGGAGTTTGGCCAGTCCAAAGCCAGGAGCTTCTTTCAGTCTCCTACATGGGTGCAGGGGCCCAAGGACTTGGGCCATCTTCTGCTGCTTTCCCAGGCCATAGCAGAGAGCTGGATCAGAAGTGAAGCAGCCGGGACTGGAACCACAACCCATATGGAATGCTGGCACTGCAGGTGGTGGCTTTACCCACCATGCCACAGCACCGGCCCCCACAAATACATTTTTTAAAATGTTTCTTCAACTTATGCTCGCGAATAGAGAGAGCAAAATAACCAAACAGAACTCCATGCACAGATTCTCTTGCAAGCAGGCTGCAAAGGAAGTAAATCCTGTCCTAGACAACTTCAGCTGAGCTTGAATAAGCTCCTTGGGCTCTGGTGACAAGGGAGCTGGGACCCGGCGGGGACAGGTGCAGAGAAGTCTTAAGAGCCCAGGTCAGTCCCTTAAAGGGCCAGTCTAAGCAAGTTCTTAAGAGAGATACATCTTAGAAACAGTAATTTAAAAACAAGTAAAATATGAGTGAGATATATCCAGCATTAAGAAATGAGACTTTAAAAGGGGATATTGTCATTTAGCAGGAAAAGGAGCGGGGTACCGCTCATAGCAGCACCACTTACAGTGGCCCGAGAGAGGAGAAATCCACGCGTCCACGTATGAACAGAGAACAACCTGTGGTGAACACATATGCTGGCATATGCTTCAGCCCTAAAAAGGGCTACAACAAGTGAGGGCATTGTTCCGAGTGACACAGCCAATCACCCCCACCAGATGTGCGCGCACACACACACACAGGTTTTCATTTACCTGAGATCCAAAGGTGGACGAGGTCCTAGAAACAGAAAGTGCAGCTGGAATCCCCGGGGCTGTGGAGAAGCGGTAGGGCAGCAAAGTCGTGGCTGAATGGGGACAGCAGGTCAGCTTTGCAGATGGAGAGCTGTGGAGGTCTCACAACCCTGTGAGCGGATTTAGCAACACTAAGCTTTACACTTACACATGGTTAGGATGGCGGGTTTGGTGATGTGCTGGACCACACTTAGAAAAAAAGAAGACAGGAAGAACTAATTCATGTTACGACACGGATGGACCCTGGAAACACTGTACATAGTGAAACAAGCGAGTTGCAAGACAGCACACGCTCTGTCCTTCCGTTGCTATGAAATTCCCACAGCAGACGTCTCTGTAAACACAGAGAGTGCCTTAGTGGTTCTAGTGGTGGGAGGAGGCTGCAGTACGGCCTGAACTCTAATGGGGGGGAGGGGTTTCTTTTTACAGTAAAGAAAATGCTTGCACAACATTGTGTAAAAACTGCCAATAATATTATAGTGTATCTCAAAAAATAAGTAGGCATTTTAAGAAAGAAAACAGTATTTTTGTTTTTTGTTTGTTTTTCCTGAAAATGTGATTTTGAGCAGGGAACAACCATATGTTTTCTTAACACAATGGGCTTAGGTCTTCAGTGAGTCCTTGTGTCTTGCTCTCTACTACAGCCTGGTGGTAGCAAGGCTAAATTGCAGGATTAACGGAGTGTAAAGCTGATTAAATCTTTTTTTGTTTTCTAAAGGCTTATTCAAATATGAAAATCAGGGTTACAGAGAGAACAGTAGAGAGAGAGAGAGATCTTCCATCTGTTGGTTCACTCCCCAGATGGCTACAAGATTTGAGACCAGGCCAGGCTGAAGCCAGGAGATTCATCTGGGTCTCCCACATTGGTGGCAGGGGCCTAAGTACTTGGGCCATCAGCAGGGAACAGGATCAGAAGTGCAGCAGCTGGGACTTGAGCAGGTACCCATATGGGATGCCAGCATCACAGGCAACTTTACCTGCTATGCCACAATGCTGGCCCCATTTAAATCCTTTTGAAAACAAATTTGCAAGTACAGTGATCACAATAATGTCACAAATATAGTAGCAAGTCAGAACATACTCTATTTCTTGGAATGACACCAACTGGAATTTTCTAAGAAATGGCACAATTACACAACAGGTGGTAAAGATAACTGGATTAATGACCAAGGCTTTGAATGACATCCAAATTTTAGAGCTACCTAAATTATATTTTATATTATCCAAAATACTACAGTCCTTTTCCAGGCCAGTTCATGCCACGTCAACAATTCTCTTCATTATGAGCACGAATCTTAAAAGCAGTCTTTGCTAACTGATTGTGAGCACCTGGGTTCCCTTTCTTTGCCCTTTTCTGTTTTCAGAACGGGGTGATTGTCCACGTTCTTTCTGGGAAATGCATAGAAGCTGTGGTGCACGGAATCCATAAGGAGCTGCACCTGCGTCCGTGCGACGGCAAAGCCAGCCAGCTGTGGCGATTTGACCAGGTCAGCGCCGTGGATGAACGGTGAACGCCATGATGGAGGAAGAGAGAATCCCCGGGGAATTCAAGGACCGTGCGTGTTTCAGGAAGTGGAAACTCAGTGGAAGAATATAGAAAAGTCTCTCCTTTTCATACCTGATCCTGTTGGTTGCTTGCTGTCTAAAAAAAAAAAAAAAATGGAAAATGGATTCATCGTCATCATCGCTGGGAGCTGATCATTCTTCATACAGGAGATTTTCTGTTTTCCCACTGAGGGTCCAACATTTGCGTGGATTTCTGAGAAGGGAAAAATCCTGCATGTTCTTGGCAGCACCTCCAGCGCACATCTGTCCAGCGGGTCAGTTTCTTTGTCTTCGAAGAGTCCTATCTTGGATTGTCCGTGGCCAAGGAAGGAACAGAATAGCACAGCCCAGCATTGCAAAGCCTCGGATTGGGCTTATGGCATGAGGCTCATGCTCACTGGAAGGGACAGTGCAGAGAGGAGAGGAGTAAGGGTGGAGAGAGGATGCAAGAGGGCTTCAGCCCGGTTCTCCAGCTCAACCCAGCCATTGCAAAGACCACTGCTTTTCTGTTTCCTCAGAACTTTCCACCTGCGCTAGCCCCTCTCCAGCAGGGGTCGCCATAACCACACTCCCCTGCAGGTGGCACAAAGGGGTTCCCAGGAGAGAGGCGCTCCTCCTGCCTTGGCGGCATGGACACCAGCAGAATCAGCAGCCTTTGCGAAGCGACAGACCTCCCCGGGAGGGGAATGCCAGAGTCGGAGCTTAAACTCCTGAGAGGAGACAAGAGTTGGGTGCTAATGTCGGGGTGGGGGAGGGCGTGGCCTTTAGCACCCTCTCTGACACACAGCACTGGTTTGGGACACCCCCAAATGCGCCCATACTCGCTGGTGTGGCAAGAGCATACCTCAGCTAGAGCACACAGCGCTAGCAAGAGCTGGCTGGCGCCCCTCGCTGGGACCGGGCCTGCCTCTTTCAGTAAGACTTGCTCAGTGCAACTGGCGCTGCTACTAGGAGAGCACCGTCCAAGCCCATTTCTCTCCCCAAGGGAGTTAGCGCTCCACATGGCCAGCTTAGAAGCCTCCTCTCCTTCCCCATGCCTCAGGACTCGGCATGTTCCAAATGAGGAAAGCGAGGTAGGAGTGTGAGTTTCCAAACAGTAGTTGTCGTCGTAATTCTGTATCCATTCTCCACCTGCTAAGTCCATGGCCCACTGCGTTTATCCCTCCTTAGAATACAGCTAGACCTTTGCAGGCTAAACAGCAGCCACTGACAAATTGTGTCCATTTCAATAGCAGTTCAATACAAATTTTAAAAGTAAAAGTTCCTCGATTGCCCTGGCCACATTTGGAGCACTCCGTAGCTACACATGGTTATTGCACTGGACAGCACAGACACAGAACGTTCCAACAGCAGCCGCTGGTCACCTGGACAGTCCAAGCTAATGGAGTCAACATCCCATCTAGACAAGAGACTTCATCCGCTGTCTTCTTGCTTTGGATCTGTCCTAACAGAAATTCCCCTGACATCCTGAGGCTGAGATAGAGCTAAAGATTCTCAGACAGCCACCTTGTAAAAGATACTAATGGTCCGGTGTTGTGGCATAGTGGGTAAAGCTGCCGCCTACAATGCCTGCATCCCATATGGGCACCAATTCGTGTCCCGGCTGCTCCAATTCCCATCCAGCTCCCTGCTAATGCCCTGCCTAGAACAGTGGAGGATGGCCCAAGTCCTTGAGCCTCTGCCACCCACATGGGAGACCTGGAAGAAACTCCTGGCTCCTGACTTTGGCCTGGCCCTGCCTGGGCCATTGCAGCCATCCGGGGAGTGGACTAGCAAATGGGAGATCTCTTTGTCTCTGTCTCTATCTCTGCTTCTGCCTCTCTCGGTAACTCTGACTTTTGAATACAATTGAATCAATCCTTTAAAAAAGATATTAATGGTTGAAGGATAAAAATTAAACAAGACCTCTATTTTTTAATGAACCTTGATTTTGGTGTTGTGGGTATTTGACGTTGCTGGAGTAAATTAATATAATTAAATAAAAGACTGAATTCAATTGTTTGAGTTGTATTTGGCAGTAATTAACAAGAAGACCCAGATGGCTTATTGCTTAATTGGTCGAGCAAAGGAAGAATGTGGTTCTTGCTTCCCTAACCATCCCCTTGATTTATTGCTTCATTACAGAAAAGGTTGTCAGCTCAGTCCCTGGCTGGCGCTCACAGACCCTCAATTTAAACACAGCAGATGCCCTTGTTTAATTCTACAAGAGCCTTCTCGTTCTAAGGTAACCGGTGCTCAGGGCCCCTCTTCTCCACGAACTCAGCACTCATTTTACTTACAATGATCGAGTCAAAGTAGACAGATTTGACATTTAGAGATTTGAGTCCCAAGAGTTTGATTTCTCTTCTCCACTGGAATTTATGGTTGGACTTTATCATTTTGGTTTTTTAAATTTTTTAAATTTATTTGAAAGGCAGAGTTACAGAGAGAGACAGAGGGAAAGACAGAACTATCCACTGGTTCACTCCCCAAATGTCTGCAATGGCCAAGGCTGTGTGAGGCCAAAGCCAGGAGCCAGAAGCTTCTTCCAGGTATCCCACATGGGTGCAGGGGCCCAAGGACTTGGACCATCTTCTGCTGCTTTCCCAGGTGGATTAGCAGGGAGCTGGATCAGAAGTGGAGTTGCCAGGGCTCGAACCAGCGCCCATATGGGATGCCGGTGTCACAGGCATTGGCTTAACCTGCTGCATCACAATGCCAGCCCCAATCATTTGTTTTTTAAGATCGAATTTTGCTGCAACCTCCTCCAAGTTCACCATCATTATTAAGTAACCCACGGTGGCTTGAAGAGGAATATAGGAATGCTCACCCAGCCATCTAGAGTTCTTGTTTTTACGCCATTTCAGAACAGTAGTAACAGATGTTATTCTGGGGGGGCTGATCTATTTCTGTTTTCATCTCAATGTCAAATATTCCCCTGGCAAACTCAGATTCAATCCCTAGAGACACCGAAGAGTCCCCCAGATCCGTGAGGGTGATGCCGACATTGCCCCAGAACTTGACCTTTTAGAGGTCTGTCATTGAGCCATGGAGAAGGCCAGCTGAGTTAAGTGATCTGTGCCTGTTGGCAAATCTGGAGCAACAAAGCGCAAGCAAAGCTTCATGGAGAGTTGTGCAAACCCTGGCAGGGCTGCCTTGCTGGGCGCACTCTGCTAGCATACGCAGTTGGCGCTGGCTCTTGAAAAGCTCCTTTAGAAGTGCCAGCTTGCTTGTGACCACTCTTGGCCAAAGCTTAAAGCACCTGCGAGTTCTGCCAGGATTATTCAAACACCTTGATTTGGGCGTATTTCAGCTATGTCAAGCGCAATAGCCAAGGAGCAGATGCCTGCAAGGTTCTAGAGCCCTCTGCGGTTTCTGTGTTAATGACAGCCCCTCATATCTCCAGTGTTCTTCCCAGTTTGGATGCCTTTGGATAGCGAGGTGTATCCTTAGCACTGCTAGGATGTGATGAGGACCTTTGCTGGAGCAGGAGTTCTTCCCACAGACAGGGGGTGGCGCTATTTGCGCATCACCAAGGACTCTGCCTAGAACCAACACACCAAGCTGTCAACACATCCCAGTGTTGCCTTGAAGAGTCATCACCGTCACTTCCCCTACGAGGGTGATAGACTGTTTGCAAGCTCAACCCAACCAAGCCATGTGCACCTTCGCAAATTCAAGTTCCCCAGCAATGCCCAAACTCTTCAGCGGACTCATAGTCTGTAATTATTCCAGAACCCGAGACAAATGCTGACGTGGGAGGGCCACTTTTCTCAGGAAGACGACAGGACCGACTCTGCTGCAGCCTCGGCTTCTAACAGACTTATCTTTCCAATGAGGCGTGGACCAGACGGCAGGGCGCCTTTGACTTCATGCAGAGACCCTCGCGAAGGCACCGGTGGCCACTCCTCTTCAGGCACAGCCCAAGGGGGTCATCGCTGAGTCATGAGCAGCTATCTTCCAAGTCCCACCCTGCCCAGCTGGACCCAAGCTGCCCCTGTCCTGAGGGTGTGGGGGTGGGCAGGGGATGGATTAGCCAGCCAGGACTCTAACCCCTCCTCCCAGGGGGCGGGGCCCAGGGACAACACCTGACCCAAGACGGGCCAGCCAGCACATTTCCCAGCAGTGCTCCTCCTAACACCAAGCCTCCCTGTGGTGCCTTGGGAGCCGAGGTGAGAAAGCTTGAGCTCCCAGTAGCCTCATTTTTTGCCCACGATGCTGGGATGCGGACACATTCAGTCTGGAGAAAGGCTTGAGAGAGAGTGGATGGGCAGCAAATATCCAAGTAGGAGAAGAGGCAAGAGACAGGCAGAGCACCCCGATGGCACTCACGTGGCTGGGTCCAGCGTGGTCACTGTCCTCGTCCTCGGAGCCCGGGTAACACTCAGAACACTTTTGTTTAACCCATGGCTCCCCGCATTCCACTGGGCTCAGCAGTCACCAGGGGACCATGGAAAAAGTGCGGCTTCTGATTCTGTCTGCGTTCCTGGGAGCGCCCGGGCTGTGCTGTAGCTGCTGGCCAGCTGACGGCTGCCTGGGCAGGAAGCACTTCAGCTCTCCCAGTGGATTCTGGGATGTCCCTTGGAGCTGGGAGGGTGCCCCCTGCACACGTTTCTGGACTGTTCTCCTTTGCTGCTCATCGATCTCTTTTTCAATCCCTGGGGTCGGACGGTTCGGTCCCTTATTTTATGGGACGGTGCATTTGCAGCGCTGGGCGTAGTCACGGCTGCTGGTGTCTCATCCTCCTCTCTTCCCGCAGCTCTTCCCGTCTTTCTCAATCTGTGCCACTTCTGTTCTTCTGTCATCCGGGGCTCAGCTGTGCCTCCCTCGCTTTCCCTCTACTTCCGTCTCTTTCCCATCTTTGCTCACAGCTACGTTTCCAGCACCGCTGTCCTGTGGCAGGTTTCCCCTCTCTCTTTTCCTCCATCTGGGTTTCTGTGCCTGTCCATCGCCAGTTTCAATGGACAGGGGTTGAGGGGGGATGGCAGTGTCATTTCCACTAGAGGATTTTCGGAGCACTGAGCACGTAAATTAAAAGCTCTGACTTCCAGCTTGTATGAACATGGAACATTAGGGCTGCTGGTGGTGCCGCTGGCTCTGGTGGCTCCATGGCTCTCCTCTTGAGAGGGAGCCGGGGCTCTGGCAGGGAGCTCACTGACCAGAGAGGATTTGCATGGAGGCAGCTGCAGGGGACCCTCCTGGTGGTGGGCAAGGACCTGTGACCTCCACGAACAGCTGTGTCCTGATAGGCAAATGTGAAATTAAGTGATTGGGAAACAAATCTTGTCTGGGGCTTCTGTGTAAGCCACTGGCACTCAGATCATTTTTTTGGTGTCTCCTGGTGGGGAAACGCATCCTAAGACAATGGCCTGGTCACCAAAGTGCCCGTCTGCTGGAGAGACGTTGCCCGTCAGATTTCACTCTCTGTGGGACTGGGCACGGTGGCCCTGTGGCACAATGGGTTAAGCTGCAGCTTGCGATGCTGGCATCCCTTAGGGGAGCACCAGTTCGAGTCCCGGCTGCTCTGCTTCCGATCCAACTTTCTGCTACCGTGCCTGCGAAGGCAGTGGAAGATGGCCCAAATAGTTGGGCCCTTGCCACCCATGTGGGTGACCCAGATGGAATTCTGGGCTCCTGGCTTCAGCCTGGTCCAGTGCTGGCTGTTGTGGCAGTTTGAGGAGTGAACCAGCAAACAGGAGATTTGTCTCCCCCGCCCCCACCCCACCCCGTGCTTGTGTTCTGTCTGTCTCTCTCTCCCTCCCTCCCTCCCTCCCTCCCTCCCTCCCTCCCTCTCTCTCTCTCTCTCTCCTTTATCAGTAATCCCACCCCACCCACCAGGTTCTCCTCCTTGCCTGAGTTGAACTTACCCCACCAAATGGCAAGACCAGAGCATGGGCTTCTGGGTAGCTTTGTCCAGGAGAAAGACATTGAGAAACGGGCAACATGCTTAGTCCTTATGCCTATCCCAGGCTTACCAACAGCATCAGACCTCCTTCCTCTCTGGGGAACAGGGAGTGGGAGGTGCAGAGAAGCCATGAGTGTTGAAAAAACCTGGGGCCGATCGTATTCCTGTTGGTTTTTGGTTTTTGCAAGTTTTTTTCCCCCCAGTTTTACAACTTTAATCAGTTCTCACCCACATTGGCTGCCCATAGATTTTTGAAAGTGGTGGCAGGTACATAGGTAACCAAGGTGTTAGCTTGATTGGCTAATCTTCCCCCTCATTATGTTTTCTGGGCAATCTCTCGCGGATGCGGTATGGGACGTGCCTGATTCCTTGGGCTCAGATGGCTTTGCTGAGCCTGGGATCAATGCGCGCATCTTGCACGGCAAACTTGTGGATCTCCGTGAGCACCCGAGGGGCGGGCTTCGGTAGATACCTGTGTTAAAGGATGGAAAGGTATACCCCGGAAGTTAAAGTGCAGTCCTTGGTAAAGCAAGAGAGATGCAGACCCGAGGTGCAATTGAGGAAAAACTGGTTTCAAATGATGCAATGGAGACCTACAGATGGAGATGAGCAGGAGTCATGAGGGGATTGCCCCCGGTGGCTGGGTCTCACTTCCACGGCCCCCTGCCTATGGCCAGCACTCCGCAGGGACTGGTGGAGTAGGTTGGGGATGGCATTCAAGGAGCAGGGAGAGGGAGGGAGGGAGGAGAGACGCGTGTATGTGCGGGCTGGGGGTGCAGAGGCGCAGGAGCTTGGAGACACTGGGAGGAGCCAATGCAGATTGCCGTCCAACACCACTAACAGCGCCGGTCAAGATAGTGTCAGCCCTGAGAAATGACACTTTGAGGCTTCTTGGACTATGAGCTGATCAGAGTGCAGCAGGCAGCTCACAAAGTAAAGGTCTCGGTCACAACCACTCAACTGTGCCTTTGTAACACAAAAGGAGCCGTGGACGATAATCAGCAAGTGAGTGTGGCTATGTTTCAATAAAACCTAACTCTGCCTGTCAAAAAAAAAAAAAATTGACACTGCTGAGGCAGGCATCCTGGCGTAGCAGCCGAGACACTGCTGGTTTTAAGTTCTCACTCCTCTGCTTCCAATCCAGCTTCCTGCTAATGTGAACCCTTGAAGGCAACTACCAATGGCTCAAGTACTTGGGTCCCTGCCGCCCGCATGGGAAACCCAGATGGAGTTCCTGGCTCCTGGCTTCTGCCTGGCCCGGCCCTGCATTTGGGGAGTGAACCAATGGATAGAAGATCTCACTCTCTTTGTGTGTGTGTGTCAGTTTCTTTGTGTTTCTGCCTTTCGTCCCATTGCTGCAGGCTCCACGTGCCCATTGCAGCAGTACGGTGCAGGGAGCCTCCCCCTGCGCCAGTAGAGGGCGTCTTTACAGCTCTGGGGACCCGGCAACATGGCTGAGCCTACTGACTTCTCACTACATGAGGTCTGGTTTTATTTCTCTGCGTAGGTCAGATGCTTAAAGCAAATGGGAAGATGAAAGACCCGGGTTTTCTTTAAAAGATTTATTTATTTGTTTGTTATTTGAAAGGCAGAGTGACAGAGAGAGGGGGAGAGACAGAGAATCTTCTGTCTGCTGGTTCACTCCCCAGATGGCCACTGGGACCAAGACTAGGCCAGGTCAAAGCCAGGACCCAGGAATTCCATCTGGATCTCCCAGCTGGGTGGCAGGGACCAAAGCACTTGGGCCACCTTCCACTGCTTTCTCAGGCACACTAGCCGGGAGTTGGTTGCCAATGGAACAGCTGGGACTTCAATCAGTGCTCCCAGACAGCAGACAGCATTGTAAGCAAAGTTTTAGCTGTGCCACAACGCCAGCTCCAACAAACTCTTCTTCTTACTACTCACTGGGGAGCTCACTTCCCTCTCCAGTCACCTCTTTGAGACCATCCTTGACCATCCACCGTGGGAGGTTCTAGGTGGCTCTAGGTGGTCGTGGAGCCACCATTGTCCCCTTGAGGTCCCAGCTCTGGTAATGACATCCCCTCCCAGCTGGGCAGCTCTGCAGTACCCTCCTCCAGTCCATCGCCCCCTCCTTGAGGAGCGTCCTTACCCAGACGGCACCAGTCTGGTGGGTGGACCCAGGTGGAGCTGTGACACATGTTGCCTTGGGATGCCTCTTGTGCTACACTGTTCCTCACGACGGCTCATGGTGAAATTACTTCCAGACTGCGCCATGGGCTTCTTTTAGTGAAGAGTCGTGCCTGTATCTCCGTGGTTCCCCTTTAGCATGCACTACAGGGCTGGGTGCTTGACTTCACAGATTCTACCATGGAGGAGAAGGACATAGAAGAACAACATTTCAAGGGTCAGAAGTAGGGGCCGGCATCGTGGCGTAATGGGTTAAGTCACTGTCTGCAGTGCCGGCATCCTATATGGGCACCTGTTCAAATCCTGGCTGCTCCACTTCTGATCCAGCTCTGTGCTATGGCCTGGGAAAGCAGCGGAGGATGCCCCAAGTGTTTGAGCCCCTGCACCCATGTGAGAGACCCAGAAGAAGCTCCTGGCTCCTGGCCTAGGCTTGGCCCAGGCCTGGCCATTGCAGTCATTTGGGAAGTGAACCAGCAGATGGAAGATTGATCTCTAAAATCAATGCACAAAAATCAACAGCCTTTGTATACACAGGCAATGCCATGGCTGAGGAAGAACTTCTAAAATCAATCCCATTCACAATAGCTACAAAAACAATCAAATACCTTGGAATAAACTTAACCAAAGACGTTAAAGATCTCTATGATGAAAACTACAAAACCTTACAGAAAGAAATAGAAGAGGATACCAAAAAATGGAGAAATCTTCCATGCTCATGGATTGGAAGAATCAATATCATCAAAATGTCTATTCTCCCAAAAGCAATTTATACATTCAATGCAATACCCATCAAGATCCCGAAGACCTTCTTCTCAGATCTGGAAAAAATGATGCTGAAATTCATATGGAGACACAGAAGACCTCGAATAGCCAAAGCAATCCTGTACAACAAAAACAAAGCCGGAGGCATCACAATACCTGATTTCAGGACATACTACAGGGCAGTTGTTATCAAAACAGCATGGTACTGGTACAGAAACAGATGGATAGACCAATGGAACAGAATAGAAACACCAGAAATCAATCCAAACATCTACAGCCAACTTATATTTGACCAAAGATCCAAATCTAATCCCTGGAATAAGGACAGTCTATTCAATAAATGGTGCTGGGAAAATTGGATTTCCACATGCAGAAGCTTGAAGCAAGACCCATACCTATCACCTTACACAAAAATTCACTCAACATGGATTAAAGACTTAAATCTACGACCCAAAACCATCAAATTATTAGAGAGCATTGGAGAAACCCTGCAAGATATAGGCAGAGGCAAAGACTTCCTGGAAAATACTCCAACAGCACAGGCAGTCAAAACCAAAATTAACATTTGGGATTGCATCAAATTGAGAAGTTTCTGTACTTCAAAAGAAACAGTCAGGAAAGTGAAGAGGCAACCGACAGAATGGGAAAAAATATTCGCAAACTATACTACAGATAAAGGATTGATAACCAGAATCTACAAAGAAATCAAGAAAATCCACAACAACAAAACAAACAACCCACTTAAGAGATGGGCCAAGGACCTCAATAGACATTTTTCGAAAGAGGAAATCCAAATGGCCAACAGACACATGAAAAAATGTTCAAGATCACTAGCAATCAGAGAAATGCAAATCAAAACCACAATGAGGTTCCATCTCACCCCGGTGAGAATGGCTCACATTCAGAAATCTACCAACAACAGATGCTGGAGAGGATGTGGGGAAAAAGGGACACTAACCCACTGTTGGTGGGAATGCAAGCTGGTTAAGCCACTATGGAAGTCTGTCTGGAGATTCCTCAGAAACCTGAACATAACCCTACCATACAACCCAGCCATCCCACTCCTTGGAATTTACCCAAAGGAAATTAATTTGGCAAATAAAAAGCCATCTGCACATTAATGTTTATTGCAGCTCAATTCACAATAGCTAAGACCTGGAACCAACCCAAATGCCCATCAACAGTAGACTGGATAAAGAAATTATGGGACATGTACTCAAATAAAGAAATCTTAAAACACACATACACACACACACACAAAGAGTTGGAAGAGGAATGGGTGTTTGGTGCAGCAGTTAAAATACCACTTGGGACACCACATCCCAAGTGCGTGGGTTCAAGTTCTGGCTGATTCAGCTTCCTGCCAATGCACATCCTGGAAAGCAGTAGGTGATGGCTCACGTGCTTGGACCTCTGGCTTCCACATGGGAGACCTGGACTGGGTTTCTGGCTCCTGGCTTTGGCCTGGCCCAGCCCTGCCTGGTGCAGCCGTTTGGGGAGTGAACCAGCAGATGGAGAATCTCTCTCTTTCTCCCCATTTGAAATTAAATAAATAAACAAACAAACTCTTTTTATACAAGGGTAATGATTCCTTTTATTTATTTATTTATTTGAAAGTCAGAGTTACACAGAGAAAGGAGAGGCAGAGAGAGAAAGAGAGAGGTCTTCCATCCGCTGGTTCACTCCCCAGTTGGCTGCAATGGCCGGAGCTGCACCGCCGATCCAAAGCCAGGAGCCAGGAGCTTCCTCCGGCTGCAGGTACAGGGGCCCAAGGACCTGCACCATCCTCTACTGCTTTCTCATACTGTAGCAGAGAGCTGGATCAGAAGTGGAGCAGCCGGGACTCAAACCGGCACCCATATGGGATGCCAGCACTGCAGGCAGTGGCTTTACCTGCTTTGACACAGCGCCGGCCTCTGATGATTCTTTTTTTAAAAGGGGATTAGAAGAAAAATCAAATGGGAAAAACCACAAGCACACAGTGAGACATTTGGGACCAAAAGGAAGTAGCCATCCTCAGAACTAACAGACATAGCCACGCCGCAGATGCTGATCCCATGCCAAAGCTCCTCCTCACGCTGTTTCTTCTCAGAACCACAAGAGGCCCACGAAATAAGCAGCACTCCTAGCCCACTGTGTTCTGTCGCCTTTGATGGCTGAGCAGTGAGGCTTCCACAAGAGAGCAGCTTTGCCAAGACCAGCAGCTACAGTGGTGGGAGGGGCCACAAACTCAGGCTCTCTGGCTCGAAGGACTCCAGTTTAACCTCCACATTTGCTCACCTCCCAATATTTGCAGGGAAAGAAACTAAAGCAAGGGTGGGGTTTGGTGCTGTGGTGAAGCCATCACTTAGGACACACACATCCTGTGTGGGAGTTCCTGGGTTTGAGCCCTGGATCCACTTCCGAGTCCAGGTTCCTGCTAACGTACACCCTGAGAAGTGGCAGGTAGTGGCCCATGTCCTTGCATTCCTGCCACCCTCACGAGAAGCCCGGATGGAGTTCCAGGCTCCTGGCTTCAGCCTGGCCCAGCCCTGGCTATGGCAGGCATTTGGGGAGTGAACCAGCAGATGGAAGACTCCTGTCTCTTTCCCTCTTTCTTTCAAATAAATAAAAAGTAAACAAATAAAATTTTTATAAAAGAAATTAAACAGTGGCCATATAAATGATATTGGGTAAAATAAGAGCTGGGCTGTGTTAGGATTTGCCAAAACTAGGTACAAAGTCTGCAGGATTGCAGGTGCAAGTGACAGAATAAATAGCTCCTAGGGTCTTAAGGAATAAAGACTTTTAGTTGTCCTGCATGCTGCATCTGAAGGTAGGTAACTCCATCCTTGGTGCAATGGATCACAAACACCTGTGACCCAGGCCCTTTGGAAAACACAGTCACAGTCCCTGCTGCCTTGGATTCTGGTTGCTATCTCTTCATGGCATGAGAAGGCTGCCGTGCCAAACCTCGCATCCTTGTCCCAGACTCCCAAGCAGAAAAGAAAGGGGTGACACGGAAGCAAGCTCTCCCCCTAACACTTTCCTCTCCATTGAGAGATGGAGATCTTTCCCAGAGTCCCCCTGGCAGATTTCTCCTCTGTCTCACAGAACGGCGTCACATGGTCACCCTTAGCTGCAAGGGAGGCCAAGGAAGTGAGTGGGAGAGCAGAGAGTGGGAACTCTGGGTGCATTGCCACCTGGAGCCTCACTGTGGTTCTGTGAGCTGGGAAGGTGGCTGACGGTGGCCCGTGTCACTGTCTGCATTTGGGGACTGCCTCCTGTCATAGGCGAACTGGGTTCCACTTCTGTTCTTGACATTAGTAGATGAAAAATGCGAGACACGCTGACAGAGCCCTGTGTGCACAATTCCTGGATGCCGTCCACTGTTCAAGACGGGAACCCTCAACTGCACCAGCACTGCTCCACGTACTCCAGCTTGGGGTACAGGAAGGGGAGAGAGGCTCCTGCCGCCTGCATCTTAGCCTCTGCTGCCAGAGTTGGCCGGATGTTCTAGGAGCAATGGTATCCTGCTCTCTCGTTACACACCATCCAGCAGAAATTTGCGTCTCAAGGGTGACCACCAGTAAAATCCTCATGCTTCCATCCTGTCTCTCCGAGAGAGTTTTCTGCTGGCTTTCTAAAGAAAAAAAAAGCAAGCAAGCATGGTGTATCGACGTGAGGGGGCTTCCCATGGGATTGCCCATGATTTCTTGCTCTGCGATACGTCCTATGGGAGCCTCTGACACAGGAAGCTACCTGCGAGTCTTGTTCATAACAACAGTGACTGCCCAGAATCCCTGGGCTTCCCGTGAGCAGGAAGGGCCCCTGCATGCGAACCCCAGGGGCCTCTGGGTTTTCTCTGGGCTTTGCTGGACGGCAGGTGCTTCAGACAAAAAGCCTCCCACCCCTGTTCTAACCCTCCCTTCTTGGGCCATTCAGTAACCACAGAGGCAGCGCTTCTGGCCAGCACCTGAGAGGGCTGGGTGGGCGGAATGAAACCCTCTCTGCACTGTAACACGTTTCCCTGGCCGTGCTGACGCGCGCTGCACTGCTGTTTCTGGACCCTGAGCTCGCTACTAGCAGCCGGAGTCGCTGTTAGGATGGCTTTCCAGGTGAAAAGATGAGAAACACTTATGTGAATGGAGGGCTTGGGTGCTTTGATGAGTCATCTGTGAATGGCGAAGAGCCACGTGTCATCTTTCTAGCATTTCCTGTACCCACAGACTCAGCCAGAGCTGCACAGGTGCCCTCTGGTTCCTGGCAAGGCAAGGATAGTTCACACACAGCTTCAGGAAAGAACGTGTCTTCTGACGCATTTGCCAAGGGGGGCGTGCAATAGGCCTGGATTTGCAAATACCTTCAGGTTTTCCCAGCATCGCTGTGAGACGCTCCCAACACACAGCGATGCTTACAATACGCCCCGTGGACACCCACTCGTGTTCTGACCCGTCCCAGCTGTCTCTCCACCCTCAACCTCAGAGTCACTCACTCAGCCACCTTAAACATACAGGAGAGCCCAGGTGACCCACCAAAACACCCCCTCCTGGGACCCCCACCCCAAGCCACCTTCAGAGCAATGCCTGCCCCCTACGCCCCCAGAAACAGCTGTGCACTTGTTGACAAGCTTGTTCATGCCGTCACACCAGATTCTGTTTCTGTGTCATCTCTTGGGAGAGTCTTCCCCGAGCCCCCAGGCTGGCCTAGGAGCCTCTTTTCAGGAGCACTGCCTATAGCGCTGTCTTAGCCTGGAGCACTTATTCAAAGCTCATACCTGGGTTTTCCCCGCTTTTGCGCAGCACAGCATCTGGCTCTTGAGAGGCACATAGCAACTTCTTGTTGAACTTGAACTGAAGTGATATCTACCTCCTTTCTGGGGGTCCAGAGTCAAGTAGGATGAAAGCAGAAAAGTGACAGAACGTCAGTTTAGTTCCTGAGGACGCTTAGTTGAGGGCAAATAGAAAAGCACTTGGTCCGGATGGTTTTCAGATGTGTTTGGACTTTCTTCGTGTGGCTGCCCCATTCCAGACCTCATGTCCTGCCGTGATGTTGTCCCCTTATCTATCACCACATACAAAATACCCCTAAACATGGTGGATTAAAAAAAAAAAAAAAGCGTCGATCTTATTAGGACTCAGTTCTGTGGCTCAAGAGTTCGGACATAGCTCAACTAGGCGATTCCCCTGCCCCACATGGCCCCAGCGCTGTCGTGGGTGTCTAGCTCTTGGCTGCTCCAGTCTTTGGGGTCCAAAAGATCTTCACACTCATGGCAGAGGTCTCTGGAAAGCTGGGCTCAGCTGAGCCCCCTGCCCCATGTGAGCTCAGGACGGCCTCTCCTGCGCTCTCTGCACAGGGCGGTAAGGTGTCCCGCCCAGTGGCTCAGCCTACACAGGCGCCGATGGGGAAGCCAGCAGTCCCCATATAGGCCAACCAGGAACCAACACGGAAGCTCTTCCACCATGCTCACATGCTCAGAGTGACCGTGGGCCTTGGAGGGGAAAGCAAATGTCACTTATCAAAGCGGGGAGTGGTAAGAACCCGGACCCAGAGACCACAACAGAGTCTACATTCTAGCATCCGCAGCAGAAGCTCCGCCCTCGGACTAAAGTGACTTGGGGACTCTGCCTGTCCCTGAAACAGTCTCTGTGATCCGGCATTCATAACAACAGCGACTGCCCAGGATCCCTGGGCTTCCTGTGAGCAGGAAGGGCCCCTGCATGCGAGCCCCAGGGGCCTCTGGGTTTTCTCCTGGCTTTGCTGGACGGCAGGTGCTTCAGACAAAAAGCCTCCTGCCCCTGTTCTAACCCTCCCTTCTTGGGCCATTCAGTAACCACAGAGGGCAGCGCTTCTGGCCAGGGAAATAGGAGCTGGAAACCACCGCAGGCACTGGTGCGGTTCAGCTCTGTAGGAGGAAGCGTGGGATTGTTGGGGGGGTGGGGGTGGCATCACCTGGGGCGATGTGCTGCACAGCCTGCCCAAGGCCTTGGATCAAGTCGCTGGTGTGGGAGGGGACCCCAAGGAAGCAAGTGGGGAGGGGGGCCGGGCACAGTCAGGTGGGGAAAGAAGAAAAATCATGGTCAGGTGTTGTGAGCCATGGCGTTTGCCTCTTCCCCCTTGGAGACACCCAGGGAACGTGTTCCAGAGCTGTCCACACAAAGGGAAGCAGGCTGGGACACTTTCCACCAGTTCTACCCTGTGTGGGCAGAAGGGTGCCACTGGGACCCAACACACTTGCAAGACCGGGACTACAGCATATTGGGTAAAGCCATCACTTGTGGTGCCGGCCTCCCATACAGGCGCCAGTTTGAGTCCTGGCTGCGCCAGTTCGAGTCCTGGCTGCTCCAGTTCTCATCCAGTCCCCTGCTAATGTGCCTAGAAGAGCAGCAGAAGACAGCCCAAGCGCTTGGGCCCCTGCATCCATGTGGGAGGCCCGGGGGGAAACTCCTGGCTTCAGCCTGGCCCAGCTCTGGCCATTGTAGACATTTGGGGAATGAACCAACAGATGGAAAATTTCTCTCTGTCTATAAATCTGCCTTTCAAATAAATAAATAAAATCTTAAAGAAAAAAAAAAAAAGAGCAGAGCGGGCCCCCAAGGCTTCAGAGAAGTCCCCCAGGCAGACAAGTGGAGAGACCTGGGCTTGGCTGGATGTTGTGCAAGGGAAGTCAGAGGCTGCACAGGATGGTCCACCAGGGCCAAGGCCAAAATCCAAGACAGGCTAGGTACCAAAGCATCTGCAGCAGCAGCCGACCTCGAGGTTAGAGCCCAGATGGCCTCTCCTAACAGCTCCCGGGAGCACTTCTGCTGTGGGTGTGTGGGCACCCGGTGCATCCCCCTGTGAGCAGGTCAGCACTGGCCCCTCTTCCCTTGGGCCTGGCCACACCCCCTGGAACACACCTGCGGTCGCTCCAACCTCAGCTTATTGGCACTTGTTGCAACTAGGGAGAACATATCTCAAGAGGAATCTTGGGGGTCTCCGTGACAGGAGCTTCTCAGATGGGGGCTTGCGTTAGCTGATTTGGGGAAGGGTCAGGAAGGGGGTGCGGTCTCACTCTCCATCCAGTGCTGTCAGAAAGTGGGGAAGGTTTGCCACTGGGGTCTTCGGAATTTTTATTAGCAGCTGTGGGAGGAACAGAGCTGGGATGGAGCTATCGTTGGTAAACACCGCTCACATTTGCTGGTGTGGCAGTCAGGGGAGCTATTTGGTCCTTTCTGTAGTTTGCCCAGTGGCCTCTCTCTGTCTTCACTCGGACAGAAGAACCTCATGGTCTTGTCTCATCCGTCACAGACCCAGGGCGAGCTCCTCCGGAGTTTGTGCTCCTCCGGGGTTTGTGCTCCTCCGGGGTCTGTGCTCCTCTGGGGTCTGTGCACTGTGCATCTGTGTTGCTTAGGGAAGGAGACTCCGCAGCCTCGGGATGTGTCCCAGGCCCAGAGGGCATTGCCTTTTGCTTTCTCCAGTGACCCAGGCTCCGTGCCATTTTAAGAGTGGCAGGTGCCACGTTAGCCTAGCTGCATAGCTATAAGCAGCAAATCAGCTCAAAGAGGGCCCCGGGGCAGAAGAGCAGCCCCAGACAGATGCCCCCTCCACCTCCCACAAAGCAGCGACCCTGCAGGGAGCGCCTCTTCCTCCTCAGTGACACAGCCACGTCACTCACGGTTGAGTGACGCCGGCAACAAGGGAACTGACAGGGCTCGGCGATCTTTATCCTGCCACTTCTTGGAGGGTGACAAAGCATGACGGTGACAGCTCACGTGACATTCCGAGCCATCAAATCCTTAAACTAAATAGGGCCTGACTGCTAAGGAGGAGCATGACAGGCATTGCAAGGTTGACATCCCAGCACCTGCACCTGGGTCCTCGGGTCTCCTCTGCTTTCAGCCCCAGCTGCAGCTCTATGTCCCCCAGTCCCGTGCTCAGGTATCCTGCATTCTGCTCCAGGATTCACACAGCCAGAGAGCAAGTGCCCAGGCTGGCTGGGACAGTCAACACCTCCAGGCAGCCCTCCATCACCAGAGGAACAGGAAGCAGTGGACAGATGGCCCAGGCTCTGTCTTCCCAGGAGATGATTCTAGGGTGTGGTCTGTCCATTCTGCAGCTTTGATAACTTGCCTTCATGTTGGCTTCTCTTTCCACTCCACCTCTCTTCTCCCCTCCCACCCCCCTGCCTCCCAAGCCCCCCGTCCCCCGCCGCTGCCACCACCCATAAGCCACCTGCACCAAAGTCCTTGTCTCAGCCTCTGCTTTCAGGTGAACCCAAACCAATCCCCATGTGAGTGCAGGCTTCCTTTATGATGTGGGCTTCCCAGGTGACCACGGCCAAGGTCAAGAGCACTCGTTCCCGGTCCAGGGCCTCAGACCTGGACCAGGGCCCGGCCATCCGGGCACCTCTGGGAATCCAGCCACAGGGCACCTGGCCCTGCTACAGAGCTGGTCCTGCTTCCTAATGTGACCACGAAGACCTGTCCAGCTGTCTTGAGTGGGTCAGCCTTTCTAGCAGGCGTCTTTGGGTGGCAGGGGACAGAAGCTGAAATTGAATCCATCTTACAGAGGCAGGGGAGAACGATGGAAAACTCTGAAGCATCCGCTGGTGCACAGGAAGGCTGCACAACCAGACCATGGGGAGGGCAGGGGCCACTGGGCCCAGCCATACCACTGGCCTCATCCATGTGCTCATGAAAGTGGTCCCCAAGGGTTCAGGAGGTCCCTTTGAAGGAAGACAGGGTGGTGGCACTGTGGCACAGTGGGTTAAAGTCCCATATGGGTGCCGGTTCGAGTCCTGGCCGTTCCACTTCAGATCCAGCTCTCTGCTATGGCCTGGGAAAGCAGTAGAAGACGGCCCAAGTCCTTGGGCTCCTGCACCCACGTGGGAGACCCGGAAGAAGCTCCTGGCTCCCGGCTTCGGATTGGCTCAGCTCCAGACATGGCCATCTGGAGAATGAACCAGCAGATGGAAGACCTCTCTCCCTCTCTCTCTCTCTCTGCCTCTCTGTAATTTTGCCTTTCAAATAAATAAATAAATCTTTAAAAAAGCAGAAGAAAAAGAAGAAGAAGAAGAGAGAAGCATGTGCAAATATTACATTGAGAAAGTTTTTGAAAGCACCAAAAAGAAAGGTTTGTTGCAACTTTCTGTCTTGTCAGGGAATAACCCAAGGGCCTAAAACCGGGTCTTCAATATGAAAATCAATATGATAAACCTGTGTCTACTGAATGAATGGACAGTGGGGGAGGGTAGGTTAGGGGTGGGGTGGGGATGCAGCTTTCTCATCTCTAGCTTTTTTATTTTAAAGATTTATTTTATTTATTTGAAAGTCAGAGTTACACAGAGAGAAGGAGAGGCAGAGAGAGGTCTTCCATCCACAGGTTTACTCCCCAGTTGGCTGCAATGGCTGGAGCTGTGCTGATCCGAAGCTAGGAGCCAGGAGCTTCTTTCAGGTTTCCCACATGGGTGTAGGAGCCCAAGGACTTGGGTCATCTTCTACTCCTTTCCCAGGCCATAGCTGAGAGTTGGATCAGAAGTGGAGCAGCCGGGACTTGAACCAGCACCCATATGGGATGCCAGCACTGCAGGCTGGGGCTTTAACCCGCTAAACCACAGCGCTGGCCCTTCATCTCTAGCTTTAAAGGGACACCGTCCTCTGTAGGGGTCACGGTGATGCTGCCCTGTCACCACTGGGCTGTCCGTCGCCAGTGGACAAAGCTGGTAGCAGCAGGTGCAATTTCCTTGCAGCCTGGCCCCCTCGTCCTCTCCTTCCTTCACACAGCCTCCACTCAGGGCACACTAGCCCACCCGCCAGGCCATCCTGAGACCCTGTCACCAGGCCCTCCTCCAGGAAAAGCAGCAGATTGACTTGCAGGGAATTTTGAGTTGGTTTTACAGGGGAAACCTTATCTGTCCATGTAACCCTTTCCACGGCAGGACCGAGCAGGGAATGACAGATTCTGCATTTAGGAAGCTGTGTGCTTCCAAAAGCCCCTGGATAAACAGAAGATAAGTTTGTTGTGACGCAAAAAGTTTTGAAAATTGTGTGTGGCTTGTGGCTTGTAATCTGTTTGCGAAAACCAATGTGAATTGAACATCTTCGTTTTCTCGCTTCAGAATGCGGCTTTGTCTACAAAATGCATTTGAACAGAGTCACTTTGGTGACAGGCAGAGTGGATAGTGAGAGAGAGAGAGACAGAGAGAAAGGTCTTCCTTTTTCCGTTGGTTCACCCTCCAATAGCCGCTGCGGCCGGCGCATCTTGCTGATCCGAAGCCAGGAGTCAGGTGCTTCTCCTGGTCTCCCATGCGGGTGCAGGGCCCAAGCACTTGGGCCATTCTCCACTGCCTTCCTGGGCCATAGCAGAGAGCTGGCCTGGAAGAGGGGCAACCGGGACAGAATCCGGCGCCCCGACCAGGACTAGAACCCGGTGTGCCGGCGCCGCAAGGCAGAGGATTAGGCTGTTAAGCCACGGTGCCGGCCGAACAGTCACTTTGATCAATTTGTACTAGGGAAGATATGTCTTATAAGCCAACAAACACGGTATGTGGGGTGTGTGTGTGTGTGTGTGTGAGAGAGAGAGAGAGAGAGAGAGACTCTGCTATACTGTAGGATGCTTTAGAACAAAGTTCTTATCAGCCACACAACACAGAAACACAGATCAATAAAAGTATACATATGGACGAACAAGGAAAGAGGACAGCAATTATTAAGCACCAGTGTATGTCTGACAGTGCCCAAGTCCTTAGCGCATGTCATCCCATTTAATCTTCACAGCCACCCTCCTAGGTGGTTTTCATCATGCCTGTCTCACAGAAGAGGAGACTTGCTAGTTCAAGGTCACAAGACTAACAAAGGATTCAAACCCAGGGATGCCAAACCTTGCTTTTGACCGCCCTCGGCTGCTTCCCTGGAAAGCAAACTTGCGCCATCTGCTGGCAGAGCGGGAGCAGGCGCTGCGTCAGCTGTACAAAGGATGTTGAAGCGGCCAGCAGCCTGCTCCAGAGAGTCGGTGAAAGTGAGGAGCAAACAACAGTTTCTCGGCTCCTCGCCGCATCTCCACGACCAACAAAATACACCGTAAGGCCGGATCAGACAGCCGGGAAGGACGTGCTCCGGATGAGCCATAGTCTCCTGCTGAAATACAGGAAATACAATTTCTTTTCTGCACTGAGAACACAGAAGCGCTTCACCAGCCCCCCCCCCCACGGTACCCCCCCCAACATTTCCAAGGCTACTCTGACCTCTGTCTGCTGCTCCCAGGGCTAACACTGCAGGTTGCGAGCCCTGTCTTGGTGGAGACACCTCCTACTGCCTAGGTGGGGCTGTCTCGGGGAGGGAGAGGTCCCTGGCACTCTGCCCCCACCGCCCGTTCCCCCCACGGCAGCTCCACCTGCTGCGTGTTCACTGCCTTTGAGGGAGCGGGGGCCGTTGTTCAGTGCACTGCTTTCTGAGAGGCTATGGTTCACGTTATTGCTGCTGCCTCCTGCTCCCCCTCAGAACACAGGAGAACTTGCTTTGCCCTCAGAAACGGGCCCCGCCCCTTGGGCAGCGGGCAGGTGAACATCCCCTGTGTTTGGGGTCTTTTCCTCTCTTACTTACTCCTTTCCTGCCTCAGTGTTTGTGCTGCAACCTCCTTTATGCATTGAAGTACACATGTGCACACGTGATACAAGAACACGTATAGGGGCTGGCACTGTGGTGTCGCAGGGAACGCCACCGCCTGCAGTGCCGGCATCCCATATGGGTGCTGGTTTGAGTCCTGGCTGCTCCACTTCTGATCCAGCTTTCTGGTATGGCCTGGGAAAGCAGCAGAAGATGACCCAAGTCCTTGGGCCCCTGCACCCGCATGGAAGACCTGGAAGAAGCTCCTGGCTCCTGGCTTCAGATTGGTGCAGCTCCGGCCATTGTGGCCAACTTGAGAGTGAACCAGTGGATGGAAGACCTCTCTCTGTCTCTCCTTCTCTCTCTGTAACTCTGACTTTCAAATAAATAAATAATTCACAACTAAGCAGGGAGAGCAGTTATTTGGCTTGACGGCTGAGACTCCCTCTCCCCGCATTAGGGTTCCTGAGTTTCTTTCTTGGCTCCAACCCCCGACCACTGCAGGCCCTGGGAGGCAGCGAGAGATGGCTCAAGTAATTGGGTTCCTGCCACCAGATGGCGGGGGGGTAGGGAGAGGGCCTGGACTGAGTTCCTGGCTCCCTCCCTTGGCCTTGCCCAGCTCTGGCCATCATGGGCATTTGCGGAGTGAACCAGCGGATGGAGGCTCTGTCTGTCTTTTGCCTCTCAAGTTGAAAGAATTGCATCTAAAGATATGGGAATACAGAACAAAATGAGCTAAAACATATGCAGAGATTGAAAAAACAAAAAGTGCAGAGAGAATGAGTGGCTCAGAAGGGCTGCAGTCTGGGGCGCCCTCCCACGACCTCGGATGACAAGCAGATCAGCAACATCAAGGACCGCTGGCCACCCCGGGTCGGTGGCACTGTCAGTCCCTCAGAGAAAGATGCATCACCACGCGGTTAACCGACACGCAAATGACTCGCCTCCACGTCAGCTTGAAATGGGCTGTGTTGTTAGACGCTCTGCCTACCGCAGGCCAGGCGTCAGTTCCAATGCACACCAGTGGGAGGCGTCACTGAGTGCTCTCTGACAGCCGAATGCCCCCCCTCAGAGAGTCTATTATCCCCACGCCAAGTTCTCCAACGTGCCGCAGGCGCTCTCCCTGGGGTCTGTTTCCCATGCTCAGAGCCCTAGCTGGGCCCCAAAGAGAAACCTGGCTGGGGCGGGGCGGGGGGTGGCTCCTGGTCTGGGGGGTGGGGCTTCCCAGCCACCTGGGAGCATGTGGATGGTAGACGGATCAATACCAGCTACCACTTCCCCAGACCCTGATGTTGTGCTGGGCACATAGTAGCTGCTTAGTTAACAGGTAGTAGCAACAAACAAGCACTCTCCACATGTCAGGCCCTGTGCTCAGTGCTTTGTTTGTGTTAACTCGTTTTATTCTTCCAACAGCCCTAAGAGCCAGGTGCTGCTATTCTACCCATTTTACAGATGAGGAAACTGGGCCAAGAGGGGCCGAAGGGCCCAACAACAAACTAGGAAGAGACAAAGCAAGGAGGTCTGTGCCTGTGAGCAGGTGTCGTGCTGAGCACTTCCATTCGTTATTTCGCCAGCGCTGTGAAAGGATGCCATTGTCCCCATTCCACAGGTGGAGAAACTGAGGTCAGAGGAGTCAAACCACTTCCTGGAGCCACACAGCTAACAAGTGCAGACCAGGGCTTGAACGAAGGACCACCTGACTCCAGACACAGCCATCAAGGGCTTAGTCCCACCGCCCCCCGCCCCATGTTCCTCTCTACTCAGCAGCTAGAGCCTTAGGCAGTGCCTGGCAGTGCCAGGGCTGCCCTGATGCCAGCTAGGCCCTGGTAACCAGCATCCTGGGATCGGTTGGACCTTCCGGGGTGCAGAGCCCCGCCTCCTCTGGTCACCTCGGTGTTCTCATATCAGCAAGGACAGATCATGCCCCTCCCCCTAAGAGGCCAGGACAGGCAACGGTGATCCCCAGAGGGGGCGGCTTGGGGTCCCACCCAGGGACCCAGGGATGTGAAGGACACTTGGCTGGGGCGGGGCGGGGTGCAGGCCTTTCTTCTTGTGCATGCGGGACCTCAGGGCGTGTTGGCTGTGCAAACAGGAACTGATGGTTGCAAAGGCAAACGAGACCATGGGCCAAACACCTGAGCTCTAAGACTTTTTTCCTCTTCTGCCTTTAAGATTTATTTTATTTATTTGAAAGACTTACAGAGAGAGGTAGAGAGAGAGAAATGAGAGAGGACTGCTTTTTATCCACTGGTTCACTCCCCAAATGGCTGCAACAGCCAGAGCTGGGCCAATCTAGAGCCGGGAGCTTCTTCCAGGTCTCCCACACAGGTGCAGGGGCCCAAGCACTTGGGCTGTCCTCCTCTGCTTTCCCAGGCCCTAGCAGCGAGTTGCATCAGAAGTGGAGAAGCCAGGACTCAAACCGGCATCCACGTGGAACTCCAGGCCAGGGCTCTAACCTAATGCAGCACAGCGCCGGCCCCTTCTCTTCTGATTTTCTCTTCTAATTTGCTTGTATCAGTTATTTCTACTTATGATCACAGAATCTTGGGTTAATCCAACATCATAAGTAAGTAGTTGGAAGAAGCCCAAGGACTAGTGGGTTCATTATATGAAGTATGGTAAGTTACAAGCAAGCACACCTCCACATGGTCATCATTGCAAGGGTCAGAAGGCCCTAGACTTTGTGTAATAAAAGCAAAAGGTCAGGGCTGGTGCTGTGGCGTGATGGGTAAAGCTGCTGCCTGCAGTGCCAGCATTCCATAGGGGTGCCAGTTCGAATCCCGACTGCTCCACTTCTGATCCAAGTCCCTGCTAGTGTGCCTGGGAAAGCAGTAGAAGATGACCCAAGTCCTTGGGCCCCTGCACCTATGTGGGAGACCTGGAAGAAGCTACTGGCTGCTGGCTTCAGATTGGCACAGCTCCTGCTGTTGCAGCTAACTAGGGGATGAACCAGCAGATGGAAGCGCTCTCTCTCTCTCCCTCTCTCTTTCTCTCTCTCTGCCTCTCTGTAACTCTGCCTTTCAAATAAATAAATCTTTAAAAAAAAAAAAGGAAAAAAATCTCTGTATCATAACATTCCTGATTTTTTTAAAAAAAGGCAAAAGGTCAAGAAGACTTTCGGGGGGGGGGGGGGCTCACCCTCAAAAGGAATTCCATCTCTTTTGAAAAAAACACCAACATTGCTGCAAAACTCCACTTCTTTTAGGGCAAATATTGAACGCAACCTCCCCTTCCTTTTCTCCCTGTGCATCTCTTGGTGGGCATCTGCACAGTGCACAAGGTTTACCCCAAATGCCTGTTCACTTTCCCATTTGTTTTTTTTTGTTTTTTGTTTTTTGTTTTTTGACAGGCAGAGTGGACAGAGAGAGAGACAGAGAGAAAGGTCCCCCTTTTTGCCATTGGTTCACTCTCCACCGGCCACTGCAGCCGGCACATCATGCTGATCCGAAGGCAGGAGCCAGGTGCTTCTCCTGGTCTCCCATGCGGGTGCAGGGCCCAAGCACTTGGGCCATTCTCCACTGCCTTCCTGGGCCATAGCAGAGAGCTGGCCTGGAAGAGGGGCAACCGGGATAGAATCCGGCACCCCGACTGGGACTAGAACCTGGTGTGCTGGCGCCGCAAGGCGGAGGATTAGCCTGTTAAGCCACGGCGCCAGCCCCCATTTGGTTTCACAACCTTGGAGATGGCTTCCCGGTCCTCATTTTGTCCATGCAGAGACAAGGGCTAGGCAATTCTCTTGTTCTCCTAAACTTGATGTGGAGGAAATGAGACTTGAACCTGAGCCTTTGGCATCAATGTCTTGTCCTTGTTACCCTTGGAGTATTGCTAGTACTTTTTTAGAAAGAGAGAGAGAGAGCTCCCCTCCACTAACTCACTCCCCGAATGTGCACAATGGGTGGCAGGAACCCAATTACTTGAGCCATCACTGCTTCCAGGGTCTGCATTGGCAGGGAGCCAGAGTCAAGAGCTGGAACCCAGGCCCTGTAACTTGGGATACGGGTGTGTTAACCACTAGGCTAACCGCCCACCCCAATGCTAAAACTTTCTAAAGTAAGGGAGGAAAGAAATGTCACGTAAGAGGAGGGGCACTCAGCAGAGGTCTTTGGATTTCCTCAGGATGTGAGCAGCACGCCACCTTCTAGAACACAGCTGCCCAGTGGGACATTCATCCCGTGGCAAAGGAAATGTGTTGTACTCAAGTCATCCAATATGGATGGCAGCCACCAGCCACAGCCCCCTGTCCACACGTGGACAGGAAACTGTGGTCCTGTGCCCACCGAGAAGCTGACTTTTATTTAATTCTGCTGAATGTAAATGCAAACATGAAAAGCCACATGAAGCTAGGGGCTGCCATGTTGAACCGCTCAGCTCCAGGACACAGACGTCCTGCCCAGCGCATCTTGAGATGCCCCTGAGGCCTCCGACCTCGGGGGAAAGTCCAGGAAAGGTCAGCAGCCCTGGACGACCTCGGGAAAGACAGCACCCGGCCCGGTAGAGCTTTGGCTGCCCATGCCCTACTGCAAGTTGGCTAGCCTCCGCCTGCCCATGCAGAGTCGGGTGGGGCTCTGGCTCCCCCTGCAGGTCCTGCGGAGTATTGCTGTCTTTGGCTCCCTCATTTTTCCTCTCCCAGACCAGAAACACAGGGTCCCCATTCTCTGCAGGCTACCCCTTCCAGACCAGTCAGCACGACTTTATCCAAGAACAGAAATAGTTTTTTACTTGCCTTCTCATCATATCAGAATAGAACTGAGAAGGACATCGAAGTCACTTCTTCAAACCGCCCTGTTCTACAGATGAGAAACCAAGCGTTGAAAGGTGCCAGTGCCATCTTCGGCCCCTTTACCCCGGCACTGACCCGCTGGGTCCACAGATGGGGCAGGAAGCATGTGTAAGCACGAAAAACAGGAACCATCTGGCCAAGGTCAGGTGCTCCTTCTGTCTCTGATGATGAGTAAGGTGAATGTTGGCACAGAGAACAAAGCTTTCAACAATATAACCACCAACACATATGAGGGCTTTTCAGAAAGCTCATGGGAAATACGTCTAATGCAAAAGCTGGGCATGTATTTTTTTAACCAAAATAAGTCTATCTGTTCATTTCATTTCTCCACAAACCTTTTGAGTGTCCTTGTGCATTCGGGCCAATTATTGGTGAAAAACATTCCTGTTCCACATCTCTGTCATATAATTCTATGTTTTCAAACCTTCTCTTAGGCAGAAATTAGGCCGAGTTCTCATTTAAAAAATCCATGGAAACCATTATTGATTGAGTGATGTTTTTCAACCACTTTGAAGTGAGAAAGTACTAACCACTTAGCACTCTCCTAAGGAGAGAGTACTCCTGCATGTCAAACCTCACTGGTTTTTCCCTCTGAGTCAACATGGTGTAGAGGAGTCTTGGCCACGCCAGATGGACAAGTCATTAGTAGGTCACATTCTGCCTAGGAATACCTAAGCGGTATCTGGAAGACCTTGTGCAAGACCTGAAGCTCAAGGTTTTAGCCATGGCCACGGAGACCTCCTCACACCTGAAGTGAGAGCTGCCGTCCTGATCTGAGTCTGGACGACAAATTGCGGGGCACCCCTGCAATGTACCATGGAAAGACTTGCAACGAAAACATTGGAAATGAGGCTTCCCAAAGTTCCAACAGCCAGCGAACAGACACAGTAAGGTGAGAAGTCTCAGTTCCCATGGGTATTATAATCTGACTTTATGACACCCTATGGATGTGTGGTCCCATTTCTCTGCATAATTAGAGCTAATAAATATCTTCAGTGGATACCTATGGCAGACTCTGGCAATATTCACATTCTATTACCAGAGTTACGTTGCTGAGGGTGAAGCCTGAATCTAAGGTAGGAAACCCACACAAAGCTTCATTCATCTCAAACAAAAATGTAGCAAAAACGAAACCCAAGGCACTGTTTTCCAGTGTCTGGCCAGGACAATGAGAGCCGCTAGCTTGTTTAAATGTTGCAACTGCTTCTGGCTTATTTAGAAGAAAGAAAATGAAATTTGGAGTGAAAACTCTTTGGATTGCAGTGCAAAGCCTGCTATTAAATGACTGTAGATTACTCTTCAGAAATATTCACTCCTTCCTCCCACCACCTCCATGGGACAATTGTAGTTCCCCTCTCCTTGACTTTGGGCTTAGCCACATGTATTAGTCGGATTTTGATTATTTTAGCTAGAATACCTGGGAGGAGCTTTTTGAAAATTAACTGCTTATTTCCTGTTACAGTTTGGAAGTTACAGTTCAGGACTGGGGAGCCCCATGGTCTGGTGTCAGTGGAGGTTGGTGGTAGCAGGTGCAGAGGCACCACCACATGCAGATCCAGGAAGCAGAGACAGAAGGAGCCTAGCCTAAACTCAAATTCAAAATAACCAACACTCATGAAAAACACCCTCATAGTGCACACCTGCAGGGACCTAAAGATTTCCCACCAGCTCCACCTCCCAGCTGGCACAATTAGATCAAACTTCCACCCTTAACCCATCAGACATTGAGATATCAGGGTTTAAACATCTTGCAAGACAAGTATTGCCGCACTCAGAACACCACACGCCACTTGTTGTGGTCAGTGGGATATTGGGATGCAAGAAAAGATTTGAAGTGCTCATACACAGTCAGAACTTGACCTTGCACCTGTCTTCCAGCTAGTGCACTAGTACAAAGAGGAGGAGAGCTATGAGACCAGGCCCTGATCCAGCCTGCTGTTTAGAGCCACCTGCCAACACCAGGCCAGCATCAGACAGTCTCCAGCTGACCCCTAGACACATAGTGAAAATATAGCCATAACTACATGGATAGACTACAATCCCTAAAGATAGGGATCTATTGTTGTATGCACAATGCAGAGTGCACTTGCATGAACTATAAGACCCCTGCTAAAAGTAAATATTAAAATAATTTTAGCAAGGGTTAAAAAGTTTGGCTGCTGACAGTAGCCATTCCTTAAGATAACTGTGTCTCCACCTGCCTGCAGAATAACCTTGGGAAACTGCCTTGTGATTCTGCTCTGTGTCTGTGTAACGGTCTCACGCGATAACACTTGCAGGAGTCCGGAAAAGAGTTACAATAAGGTTCTGTACTGCCATCCTCGTCCTTGCTTGCTTCAGCTGATAAGAAGAAACTGCCCGTGACCCTCATCCCAAGCCCCTTACCTAGCAACCATTAACTTACCCAATAAAATGCTAGTAACCTGTAGCTTGCCCAATAGGATTGTAACACAATTAAGTATGCTAATGTTGTGGTTTTTAGCTTTAAATACTCTGTAAAGCTATTGTTCGGGGCCGCTCTCTCTCTCTGCACCCTACCAGAGGGTGCTGCTGAGACGGCCCATTTGCAAATGTAATAAACTTTCCTCTTGCCTTTGCATCGATTGGAGTGGAGTCTGTGTTTCTGGGGTCCGGTTTGTGGGACGCCTGCTTAAGGGGTCTTACAGAACTTAGATGTGACATAAACATGGGACCACCGTAGTACATGAGATCCATTGTTGACCAACCAAAATGTTGTTGTGCTTCACTTCATGACTGTGCATGACTACTGTTTTAAATTCTGGGGTGGCCTGAAATGTAACAACACCTGGCTGACTCATTGCAGAAGACTGGAGTTCAGTTACTATGGGATTATGATACTGACATTAAGTTGTGCTCTCAATGACTTAATGCTTTTGTTGTTTTACCTACGGAAGACCAAATGGTGTTCCACCCTGCCTAGGACTACATGGAATTCTCTATATGGCCCTGGGTTGGTAGTGACCAAAAAGAAATTTTGTGCAAGATTTGGAAGACAGAAGCAAGGTAGCAGACATATTTTTCGTGCTCTGAAGATTGGAACAGGGCACTAGGCACAGTAGGGGTTCACGTGTGTTGTCACTGGTCTGCTATTTTGTTCTGGGCCGAGTGTTGAAGCAAGTCTGTTGGGTGGAGTGGCAGATTCTGCAAGACCCACAGTGTGAAGGGCAGAGGTGATGAGATACAGGTGTAGCTTCTGATCTGGATTTTCTTTGATGCCCACCAAGCTCTTCTTTGCAACTCCCCATCTGGCTGAGCTGTAGGTACTCCAGGCTCAGCATCAGAGGGAGAGATAAGAGAGCCTTGTCTTGGTGCTTCCGCCAGCTGCCGCATCTATGCAGAGTCCAGTGCAGAAGGCCCTCCTTTCTTCTCTGTCGCTCGTGGTCCTTATTTCTCTCTACTGAACACCGACACATTACAGCTCGGCCCATTGCTGTCTTAACCTGTAAATCCAGGGAAGTTCCCCAGACCCTCGCCTTGCATCATTTCCGATAGAAGATGTAGGAATGAACCATCCTTTTGTGAGCCTTTACCACATGCCAACGTTGTGCTACCGTGCACGCTCTATTTATGCTCATTAAGTGGTCTCCAATCCCTCATGCACGTGGCTTCATTCTCTTCCTCCTTCAACCATACCTGCCAGCTACGGTAATGCCCCAAGTCCTCACTGCCACTTGCAGTTGTAGGCTGGGGTCCAAAGTCCTCTGGGGTGACCCTAGGTGGCCTGTGCTGCCCTCGTGTAGAGTCCAGCCTACAGGTGGTGCCTGGTAAGGGCTTGTTTTACCCCTCTTCGTATCCTCACCTGTAGTCTTTGTTCAAAGGCACCACTTTGGGACCCTTTCAACAACTCAGTTCCTGTCTGAGAATGAAGTCTGGCCCCAAAGTCTTGTCCCGTGCCTGGGTCCTGTCACTATGGTCAGGTCTCAGCTGGGAATTCCTCAGTCTTAAATGTTGATCAACCCTCTCCCCTACCACCCCGACGGAAGAAATACCTGTTGCTCTGGGCCACTTGCTGGGATCCCTCACCCCTTACTGGACATTTCCTCTGCTTGGGAGCCACTTCATATTGAAGCTCTTCCCCTAGCGAACACCCCTCTTTGCTGAACTGGACAAAGATGGCTGCCTTCATTGCCAACAGCCTGCTGGGCTGACTTGTGCTTCTGCTTTGGTAGCTGGGTCAGTTTCCCAGCCTCTGACCTAGCTCAGGAAGCGAGTGTTGGGACAAGGTTTCCCAGGTCGTACAAATTAGTGGGGCCAATTAGTGTAGCATTTAGTGGGGCTGCTGACAACCATACATTCAGGTGGATTTGAGAAACCACTTCACACGGCTGGCTAGAGTGGTTTTGGACCGTATTAACGTAGCTAAGCTGGAACTGTTTCCCAGCGTTCTCTTCCCTATGTAGTTCCGGGTTATAATTAGCTACAAAGGAGAGATTTGTGCAAGGCTTGGAAGGCAGATTGGAAGCAGCAGCTGTGACTCTGGGAAACACTGAGGTTAGAGGGGATGAGAGGAATCAGAGGTGCTGGTGGGTTTGTCTTCCTTTTCCTCTGCCAAGCCCAGCTTTGATCTGACTGCCAGCTCTACCGACAATGGCTACCCTAAGCTCCCCACTACGGTTATAGCAGCACAGATGCCAACAGTCTTTCTTGACTTCTGCACCGGCTCCTCCAGGGTTCTCACTCCAGCGGCTGGATGTGCCTGCCCTCCTAATTACCCTGTGAGCTTGGCTTGTCCACCTGCACCCAGGCGCAGGAGAGACAGGTTAGTGATGTTTCTCTCCTAGCTTTAGTGATCAAGTCTGAAGACCAAAAAAATGATTTTCCTTTTTTTTTTTTTTTAAATGCTAACTTGGGAGCCAGTGCTGTGGCACAGCAGTTGGCCCACTGTTTGCAACACTGGCATCCCATGTTGGAGTGCCTGTTTGAGTCCTAGCTGCTCCGTTTCAGATCCAGCTTCCAGCTAATGCACCTGGAAAGGCAAAGGAAGATGGCCCAAGTATTTGGGTCCCCGTCTCCCACATGGGAGACCTGAATAGAATTCCAGGCTTCTGGCTTTGGCCTGGTCTGAATCCAGTGGTTGGGGTCATTTGGGGAGGGAGCCAGTGAATGGAAGCTCTCTCTCATCATCTCCCCCCACCCCTGTCTGCCTTTCAGGTGAATAAATATTTCTTTTAAAAATTGCTAACTTGCTTCACTAGAATTTAATCAATATTCATTCAGAAATATACTAAGAATTGTGTTTTAACTTCGGGGCTCTCCTGTAAACATATCTCTGCAAGTCTGTAGATAAAAGTGGAGACTCCTCCTCCACCCCTATTTTAAGCACTTGCTGGAGCTAGGGAATAATATTTTTACCTATGATTTCTATTTTTATATGTCTTTTGTTTTAAACTCTTAACAAGGAATAATTTGTAAAATGGTTTCCTAGTCAAATGCATTATCATGAACAATTTGCTTGGTAGGAAGCAGGGAATGGCAGCATCAAGTGGAGTGAAAGAAATCCTAATTACTCACACCTGCTTGTAAAGTGTGCAATTAGCAGCCGAAGTGCGTGCTGGGAAATGTGATTGTTTAAATAGGGGCCCCAGCCCATAGGCCACGCACATTGTGCCTCTCCCGCTGTGTCCATTAGCCCAGCCTGAGCCCTCCAGGTCACTTGTTAGGCTGATTGCAGGCCTGAATGCAATAATGTGCAGCCAGCTGTGCCCATGCTCATTGTGCGATATGCAAAACAGGTGTGACCATTTAGACACTCGGGTCTCTGACTTTGTCATTATGAATTTTCTGCTTTTCGAGCCCAGTGGGTTTTGGCCTCGGTTGTATGTTAGAATCACCAGGGACACCTCCTAAAAGTTCTGATGCCCAACTTGGATCCAGCCCAGTTAAGTCAGACTCCTGGGACAGTAGCTTGTAAAGCACCCCAGGTCATTACAAATGCGGTTCTCAAACTTAGGCTGCACCAGAATCAGCTAGGTTTGTTAAAACATTGGGTGCCAGGGCAGGCCCTGTGGTACAGCAGGCCAAGGCACTGCTTGGGTCACCACATCCTTTGGCAGAGTGCCTGGGTTTGAGTCCTGGATCTGCTACCAATTCCAGCTTCCTGCAAATGCTCCCGGGAAGCAGCAGATGAAGGCTCAAGTACTGGGGTCCCTGCCACCCATGTGTGAGACACTTAAGGGTTCCAGGCTCTTGGCTTCAGCCTGGCCCAGACTTGCCTGTTACAGGAATTTGGGGAGTGAACCAGCAGATGGAATCTCTCGCTCTGTTACTCTTTCAAATAAAAAAATTTTAGAAACAACAAAAGATGGAGTGCTGATCCTATCCCCAGATCACTAAGGTGGGGAATGGGAGTGTCCAAAATTTTGAACTTCTATTGTATTTATTCTAAGAATGTTCTACCCAATGTTGGATTTCCTATGGAATAGTTAACCGTTTTTGTGCATGTGTATATGTGTACGTGCACATATTTGTAGGAGAGGCATTAGCTCCTTCAATCACTTTAACAAGGCTGTTTCATTCTCATTCTCAGGTCCAGAAAGTGTCAGCCTCTTTGAAAGGCACTGGCCCCGCTACTTCCTCAGTTGCTGGTGTTTCTGTCTGGCCCCAGCCAGCCTGTATCTTGTTTATTCCCTGCTTCTTACAGTTGCATGTAAGCTCCATGCTAGCAGAAACAGTCTTCTTCCGCATGGCAGGCACTCCACCAACACTCCAATTAGTTCTCAGAGCAACCCTGCGATGATGGCCTACAGGTCACAGGCAGATGCAGAGATACCTAAGATTAGATGACTTGTGTAGGACCAGCATGGAAGCAGTAAGATCCAAGTTTTGTCCTGACCAGAGCTGGGCTCTCAAAACACTCCAGTTCACCACTGATCTTAAATAAAGCATCAACCCTCTTTTCCAGAACAGACCGAGTCACTGACCTAAGGGTATCTACTAACTTTGCAGTATTACCACTTGACTCAAACCTGATCTTTTTCAGTAACAATGAAAATCCAAAGCCCAGATTCAATGGTCAAACTGTGCAATGGCAATTTCTTCCCTATTTTAAAAAGCCTTCTCTCCATCCACGGTACAATGCCCCAAAGCCAGTTAAAAAATGTCTACCTCATGAAAAACTACACTTACTTATGGGCTGGTGTTGTGGCACAACGGGCTAAACTGCCACTTGGAATGCCCACATCCCCTAACGGAGTGCGGGTTCCCGTCCTGGCTACTCTGTCCTGATCTGACAAACTGCTAACGTGCCTGAGAAGGCAGATGAAGTACCTGGTCCCCTGCCACCCACGAGGGAGAGCCAGATGGAGTTCCAGGCTCCCGGCTTCAGCCTGGCGCAGCCTCAGCTCTGGCAGGCATTTGGGGGAGTGAACTGGCAGACTGAAGATCTCTTTCCCTGTCACTCTTGCCTTTGAAATAATTTTTAATGTTGATATTTAGGGGAAGAAAACCACATGAAAACAGTTATCTGACTTTATTTTACAGGCCAATAGTTTATTCTAGTAATAAATTAATATGTACAGTTAAGAACAGGGTTGGGTGCTTTCCAAGAAAAATCTTCTGAATGTATATACAAAAGTGTATATAAAATCCTTTAGGTCATTGATTTTATAAATTTACACTGAAAAGTGTGGTAATACCAAGCTACCAAAGAGTGGAGTATCCTCCATAATTCATGATTTCGTTTCTTTGTAAAAGGTCTCCATTGCCATTTCAGTTTCTGCAAGCTAGCAAGCCTGAAACGAGACTGGCTGCTGAGAAATGACCTGGTTCAGGCCCCTAATTGTACAGATGCGAATCCACCGGCCTTGCCAGACTACGAAGCAGCTAAGAGGCAGAGCCGGGATCACTAGCCAGTTCTGAGGCGCTCCGGAAATGTCTGTTGGGCTAAACAAGGCGCACACACCACACGGGCCTCGAGCCACACTGAGTGTAACTTTCTGCTTCACACAGGATTAATTCCTGACGTGGTCTTTGGTCGTTCACAAAGTGGGTGTTTCAGCTGCTTCAGAAACAAGATCGTCCCAGTTACTGCAGTGGGTCCCTGACCACAGGCTGCCAGTGCTGTTCGTTTCTCTACAACTGGGATGTTTGGACTTAGGCACCTTTTCTTTCTGTTCTTTTACGCTCCTAAGAGCTACATCAGAGGTATCTGTTCTTCGCAATTCATCAACAGTTATCAGGTTACCAGTGACTACACAACCATCAACAGGAGCATGGCACAGTTCCTTTCTCTTTGCAGCTCGTTCCCACCAGAGATGGCACGTATCTTCTTCTGGTCATCTGAGCACTTTCTTCTTTGCAAAGCAGTGTAGACGACTTCCGGGGTGTTCATGTCCTCAATGGCAATGCAATCTCTCACCACACCAAGAACATGCCATCTAACGTACCAGGCACTCACAGCATCCATTTCTGGTGCTTTAGTTAAGTCTTGGCCTAAAGGCTGTACACAGCCACCCTGCAGCCAGGGAAAAACTGGCCACTCCAATTAGTGTGTGCAGCACGTGTAGCAACCAGTAAAACACGCACATTCTAGCAAGCCGTTTTTCTAACTGTAGGAGTCACTTCCCAAACCACCTGCCAGGAATTTTAAAAACTTGATTTATAAAGCTGTAATATACCAAGGGAATTTTCAAATTTCTAGGTGATCCTAATTTCTTGCTACTCTCAGCACCACAGCACAGACTGACAGCTTATCTTTACACAGTTCTTTTCCCCCAGCAATAGTTCCCTGCAGAAGCGCACGTCTGGTCTGCTTGCGTGTCACACAGGCTAACCAGAGGTGCCTGTGCGAGCTTATCTGTTTGCACCAGGCCTCCCATTTCCAAACTCAGGCTCTGTCATGGGCTTTTCCTCCCAGTAGCAGTGAGCTGATACGGTGATACACTGAAATGACTGCAGCCAGCCACGAAGACATCAACCCCACCCACACCCAAAACACAATTACATCAGCCTTATCTAAAAATCAAACAAAAACCCAGATCTAGGAATATCTGCTCTGATCTGGCAAAAATCATTTCAGCTTTTCATTACTAGGTTGGCATGTTCTGCTTCCCTCATTCTGTTACCAATGTCCCTTCCTTAGGGGCTTTTGTTTTTGTTGTCTTTTCAAGGAACACACAGACACTCCAAATCGTCTGACGATTTCACTTTGGAATTCTCTTTCAGCTCTAGAGAGATTATGAACAAACTCTGTGCATGAAGTGCAACAGAACTGGCACGCTGACCAGAGTGTGAACGCGGTAACAATGGCAACAGAGGAGATGGGCTGGACGTGTGATCCAGCATGCTGACAAGAAAAATGAATTTTCTTAAATTTAGATTGATGTCAAATTTCAAAGGAAGGGCTAATTTTAATTCTCTTAGTAGCCACATCAAAAATACAATCCCCCTTTTTCAGGGAATGCTAATGAATGAGGTAGCTGACTGTTATCAGATACTGAACTAAGGCTTCACATATAAAAATGATAAAACTGAGGGAAAGAAAGCACTGATTTGAAACTATCTTCCTTGAAATCCAGATGGACAATTAAGAATACTTCCAATTCAGAGTTCTCCCACGACATCCAGCTATGTCATGGTGCGGACTGGCTCTTTATTTGACGACGAAGTCAGCACTAGGAAAGAATCCCTGTCCAGGCGCGCTTGTGCGTCTGATATTTCCATTCTGGCTCTGGCCCAGCTCTCAGGGTTTGGTTTCCTGAAGGCTTCATTAGCATTTAACCAATTCTTTGTTGGCTGATGGGGCTGGGACTGTTTCTCCACACATAAACTGATCCTAAGACAGAAGAAGAAATGACATTAACCAGTGAGTTTCCATGTCACAAAGGCAATAATATGAAACTTTCATTTTTTACAGAATCAACCCAGTTCTGTTAACTTAATTTTTCAATTTGTTATTTCATCCTTGTTTAAAGAGCCAATGTCAGTACCAGAATTAGACTGTTAAAAGTATTATCAGTATTCGGTCCTGAATTCATTATTTAATGAATAACTTATAAACAAGCTTAACTTATAAACAAACATGTCTGTCTTCACTACAGAGCACTTCTTGGAAATCACATAATCACAGGTTCCATCTTTTAAGTTTGTTAATTACTTCAATATTTGGTCATTCAAATATCTGCCCTCCTCAAAGGTATTACTTCCTACATCTCAAAGGATAGGTCTTTATGTGTTTCCCAACACAGATCTGCAATGTTAGTATTTTGTAAATTAAGTTCAATTTCTGATCATTTGTTCCGGCTTCTATCAGCTACCATAAGAAATCTCTGCCTCCCAGTTACCCTTCTTCATCCTCGGAAATCTGATTCCCAAAGGTCCAGCCTCTGTTCTGTCCCCATCCCTCTCTCCTCCCAACATCTAGAACCCTTCCACAGTGCTCTCTGGAATTTATACTCTATATCAGCACAATGTTCCATATTCTCAACCTGTTTCTTAAAATATCCTTTTGTCTCCAAGAAACATCTGACAATTTCTGGAAACACTCTGAGCAGACACAATCCTCTACAACAGGCAGAGATAAGGATGCCGGTAAACATTCTACAATGCACAAGACTGCCCCACACCACAGGGACCACAAGGGACCACAAGGGACTCCCAGGGCTACCATGTCAAAGGTGTGGACACTGAGACAAAGCCCTGCTCTAAGCTACATGCGCCTCTAGTGGGCCTCCGTGCTGTCAGAGCCTCGAAACACAGGCCTTCAGAGTGGGGCCACCTGCTTCTTCCCTCTCCGCACCCACTCACATCGAGTCTGTTGCCCTGGGTCTCAACCCTCCTGGACCACCACTGCCCCCACTCCTCTGACAGTCTCATTACCTGGCTGCAATTCCACAATGATCACAATCACTCTCCTCTCACCCTTCCTACTCATTTAGTTAACTCCATCTCCTCCATCTGCCTAGGAAGAAACGCTTACACTTGCTGCCTGCTCTTCTTCCATTCCCTCCAACCAGTTTCCTCCAATTAGGCTTTATCCCCATTATTTAGGAAACCACTATCATGGGTACCACAAGTGAACTCTGTTGCTGTGGCCAGTAGTTAGTGCTCAGCGACATGCAACAAGGATCATCACTTCCCCCAACTCTTCTCATCAGCCTGCTGGGATAGAACACTGCCGCCCTCCCCGCTCTCAAACTCCGTACACTCGACTCCTACCCCTCAGCTGATGGTGAGGTCATCCTCCCAACTTTTAAGGTCTCCCGTGCTGAAATCATCCTTGACTCTGTATCGTTCCAAGTGCACCCGAATTCCTTCACTTCTCACCATCTCCATGGCTGACCTGGCCCAAGCCATCCCTCTCCTGCTCTGGTTCGTATACAGCCTCTTAACTTGTTTTCTGGCTTCTCTCCTTGTTCCCTCAATGGTATATTTTGAATGCAACAGCCAGAATCATTCTTTAAAAAATTCAATAAGTCATGGCACTCCTCTTAAAAAAATAAAATAAAATAAAATAAAATAAAATAAAATCGAGCAGTGGTTCCCAGTAGGACTAGCAGCAAAGGCCCGAGTCCTCGGCGTGGCCCACAGACATCTCCATGATCTGCCCCAGTGGACTACCCTCACCCTTCTCTGCATGTTCACACCGGCCCCCTTTCTGCTCCTGTGAGAGCCAGGCGAGCTCTTGCCTCGGTGCCCCTTCCCTCAACTCTCCCCGCCCCCTTCACCTTCAACCTTTCCACTCACTGAGGCCTTTCTCAGTAGGGCCTGCCGAGCTCACCGTGTAGAACTGCAGCTTCTTCCAGACCTGCACTCCTGATATCCCCTACCCCCTAACCTTTTTGTTCTAGAGCACATTTCAATACAAGACTAAATCCGCAAATTTCTAAGTACAGCTTGCTACTCGTGAGGCTCTGAGCCTTGTCCCCACTTTTCCTATGCTAAGTGTTAAGCTTCTTATTTAAGTCTCCACTGAAAGTAGTGACCAAAAGTTTGCACAGGGGTGAGGGAACAATAATATTTTTTTGTTTTTTTCTATTGTCAACATCCTTGGGTGAAAGACGACAGCACAGGGACCAGCGTTGTGACTCAGCAGGTAAAGCATGGGTCAAGTCCCAGCTGCTCTACTTCGGATCCAGCTCCATGCTAATGTGCTTGGGAAAGCAGTCCAAGGTGGCCCCAAATCCGACAGCACCACCCCCAACACACAGAATGTGGGAGCCCTGGATGGAGTTCCAGGATCCTGGTTTTGGCCAGTTGCAGCTACCCGCGGAGTCAACCAGCAAACAGAAACTCTCGCTCTTTGTCTCTCCCTTTCTAACTCTGATTTTCAAATAAATAAATTTTTAAAAAACCTTTGTAATGGTTTTTCTTCTATTTAAGATGTCATTTTCATTAGTTTATTGCCCTCTCCAAAGCTACAAAGAGTAACATAACTTGAACTTTAAAAATCCTAATGACTGTTTTTAAAAGCTGTTTAAAAATACTGCACCCTCCCTAGCACTTACAGATCGCAGACAAGCTGCTCCAGGTCCCTGCCAGCGCCCCGCCCCCCTTTCAAACGACGCCCCTTACTTTGTCATAAATCACTTTTATAATGAGAGAGCAGCTAGGGCACGTTGCCACGTCTTCCCCATTCTCCAGATCTTCCTACAACGAAACCAAACACGGTGCGGTCAGCATGGCCTCCCCTCACCACCTCCCGCCCCTCCGTGTAGGTCTCCTGGTGGCCTGCCACCCCCGCAGGATGCGTGGGAGCCGAAAGGGCCTTCCTCGAGAAGCTTCACTTGGGACAAACACCCAGAAGGCTGGGAGGGGTTCAGGCGCCTCGGGATCCCCGGGAAAGAGACGCGCGACGCGCCCCCCACAAGTACAGGATTTCCAGAAGGGATCCTGGGCCGATCCACAGCGCCGGGAGACTTGGGCTCTCGGCCACCCCCTCCGCGGCGTAACCAGACCCACTGAGAGCTCAGCTATTGACTGGCGGCGAGAGGAAGGGAATTCAAACAGGGAAGACGGCGTTGGAGCGACTCAAGCCTCCGCCACACCGGAGGAAGCCGGCGGGGCGCCACGCGCATGCTCACTGAGCCGCTGAGCACGGGCCCGAGAGTTACCTTGGTGATGGAGAAGTTATCCCCGCACGGGCAGGGATAGAAATACGTCTCCGAGTCCTCATCATATTGGAAGTCCTCGATCTCCACCTCGTCGTGATACACCGCCATGGTCACTGGGCCGGCAAACAACTACTTCATGACCTGTCCGAGGCCACTTCCGTCTGACTTCTGGGGCCCCTATAAAGTTTCCTGTCCACACCACGAATCGGCGCAGGAATACTTCCGGCGCACAGGCAGTGACGCAAGAGAGGCCAACAGGGTGACCGCGTCGCGGTCGCCATGGAGATGGCGGGACTAGGGGCGGAGACCCTCCAAAGAGGGCGTTACCTGCTCGGCGTCGTTCCTCCCATTGGACTTCTGCGACCAATAGCACGTGGAGCCCCCGCGGGCGGCTATTACGTCACGTCCGCGACCTCGGAGCTTCCCAGGGCACCGCGCGGCTGTTGGCTGGGACTGCGGGTCTGGTGCTCACTGCGGCTGGTCTTTGCTCCTCGTGGCTGACTCGAGCCTTAAACAGCCCGCAGACGGGGCAGCAGGAGCGGGTGGTACCCACCTGCCCCTCGGAGAAGGGCATGAGAGCGCGCAGATTTGATGGGTCTCTGGCCACGGCGGGAGCTCCCAGGATCTGAACTCAGAATCTGACCTGAGCCGCCACGAAGTCGCTGCCCAGTGACGGACAGTTTCCGTGGAGTTTCTGTTCACCAGGTGACCTTGAGCGCGGGGCGACGCCCAGCTTGGTTACAGCTCCTGCTGCAGGTATCCCCGACTTTCCCCCACCCCAGCCGTCTTAGGGTACCCGGTACTGCGATGCTGAAGGGACCCACACCTGCATTACTAACGACGCTGATACGTGGTGACAGTAGTAACATCAGCTTTTGTTCTTGGGAGCTTGTTAGGTGGCAGGCATTGCGCTCATTCTCCCGTTGACTGTAGGGGTTTACGTGTTGGTTTGTTTTATGAGTCTAAAAGCTGTGATACGGAGAGTGAATCTCTCGGTGGATATTTACTTTTTAAAAAAATTTATTTATTTTATTTGAAAGAGTTACACAGAGAGGGGAGGCGAGAGAGAGAGAGGTCTTCCATCTGCTGGTTCACTCCCCAGATGGCCGCAACCGCCGGAGCTGCGCTGATTCGAAACCAGGAGCCAGGAGCTTCTTCCAGGTCTCCCACGTGGGTGCGGGGGCTCAAGGACATGGGCCATCTTCCACTGCTTTCCCAGGCCACAGCAGAGAGCTGGATTGGAAGTGGAGCAGCCAGGTCTCGAACTGGTGCCTATAATGGATGCCGATGCTTTACGCGAGGGCATTAACCTGCTGTGCCACGCTGCCAGCCCCAGATATTTACTTTCTTTGGACCTGATTTCATCTTCTAAGAGAGTTGAACTGGAGATGATTACCATATAGTTTTCAGAGCTTACATTCTGCTTTTGCATGGAAATTGTTTTATTTGGTTCAGCAATCACATGTAGTATTCACATATTTACACATACACACACAATTACATTTACATAGCACATATGCATAGCCCACCTCTGTGCTTACATACCCACACTCAGATGTTTGCATGAATTATCAGTGTTGTGTACAGTGAATTGAAGCTCCACTTGGTACCCTTTTAAAGGTCAAAAACCTAAAGGCAGAGAAGTCTTTGGGAGAAAATCCAGAAGTTACAAGAAAGAGTTTATAGAAGATTCTTTCAAACATTTCACACTCTGTTTTGCATAATTGGAGATCTTTCCAGCAGTTAGAAAACATGTACTAAACTTGTTCAGGGTTAAATGTGATGAATCCGATCTGTCCGGGCAAAGGAAAAATCCCATCAGTCTCAGAGTGCTCTCTGCTCTCTGCATCTCTGTAGAAACAGGTACTGCCAAGGTAGCCTGAAAGTGAGGGAGGGGCAGATTCTGCAGGCTCTGTAGTTCCAATGATCGTTTTGAAGTTAGGTACTATCTTTAGTTCTTATGTGAACCATTTTTGAACATACAGAAGTGGATACAGTCCTATTTGGCTCCTGAAAGTATAAATTGTATTAGGGGGCAGGTGTTTGGCATAGCAGTTAGGAAGCTACTTGGGCTGTTGGCATCTCGTATCAGAGAATCTGACTTAAGTCCTGATTCTACTGATTCAAGCTTCTGGCTAATGCACTTCTGGGAGGCGGTGGTTGATGGCCCAGGTCCTTGGGTCCCTGTCACCCACATGAGAGGCCTAGATTGAGTTCCTAACTCCTGGCTTTGTCCTTGCCCAGCCTTGGCTATTGTGGACATTTGGAGGGTGAACCAGTGGATGGACGATCTCTGTTTCTCACTCTGACTATCTACCTTACAAGTAAGTTTAAAAATAAGTAAGTAAAAATTAGTGGTGGATATTGGGTGCAGCAGGTTAAGCTGCTGCTTGGAACATCCATGTCCCATATTACAGTGCTGCTTTGACTCCTGGCACCCCCACTTTCATCCAGTTCCCTCTAATACTCCTGGGAGCAGCAGGTGCTTCCTATAGTGCTTGCCACCCATTTAGAAGACCTGGATGGAGTTCTGGGCTCCTGGTTTCAGGCTGGCCCAGCCCTGGCTGTTGTGGGCATTTGGGGAAGTGGACCAGTAGATGGAAGATCTCTCTCTCTGTCACTTTGCCTTACAAGTTTGTTAAACTAAATAAAACTTTTATTTATTCATTTTTTAAAGAGTTACTTGTTTATTTGAAAGAGTTACAGAGAGACAAGGAAAGACTGAACGAGAGGGGGAGCTTCCATCTGCTGGTTCACTCCCCAGATGGCAGCAACGACCAGAGCTGGGCCGGGCCGAAACCAGGAGCTTCATCCAGGTCTAACATGTGGCCGTAGGTGTGCAAGCACTTGGACCATCTTCGCTGCTTTCCCAGGCGCTTTAGCAGAGAGCTGGATCACAGGTGGAGCAGGCGGGACTAGAACTGGTGCTCATATGGGATGCCACAGTTAACAAGCGGCAGCTCAACTCACTATGTCACAACACCAGCCCCTAAATAAAACATTTTAAAAGGAAGGCAATTTAGATCTGTCAAAAACAATTTGCTAAAAGACTCTTACAGAATTTTTTTTTTAAGATTTTATTATTAAGGTAGAGTTACAGACAGAAAGAGGGAGAGACAGAGAGAAAGGTCTTTCATCCACTGACTGGTTCACTCCCCAAATGGATGTAACTGCTGGAGCTGGGCTGATCCAAAACCAGGAGCCAGTAGCGTCGTCTGGGCCTCCCACACGGGTGCTGGGGCCCAAGCACTTAGGCCATCTCCTATTGCGTTCCCAGGCCGTAAGCAGAGAGCTGGATTGGAAGAGGAGCAGCTGGGACAGGATCTGGCGCCTAAATAGCATACCAGCGCTACAGCGTCGGCCCCTCTTACAGAATCGTAAAATCTAATGTTGGTGATCCTAAAAGTTATAGGAATTGTCAGGTGGCTTTTCCTTAGAATTTTCCAACTTTTCTTTAAGTCTGTACTCATATATATGATTTCAAATATTTTTGCATTAATAAGTTAGATAAGCTTGATTTTTAATTAATTCCATTTTCCACAAACTTTGTGAAGGGCCCTCATATCAGCTAAAATGGAGAAGCAAAAATGAGTGAGTTACTTATTAAGGAAGGTTGACACTATAAGCTGGGCCCTGTGCCACATCCTGTATGTAAAAACAGCCCAATGAGGTAGCGAAATCAGTCCCAACTGTAACAGGGGGGCCAAGGAACTTGTCAGGCAAAACTGGAACGTTTCAGAAAGCTGTGATGAGACCTGCGATCTCTGATCCTAGAACCTTGGCTCTTAGTGAACTACAGTGCCATTTATGATGAAATGGGGCTTGGGGCAGAGCTAGATCTAACACACATAGGTTTTGCACTATAGCCGTTCTGATCCCTTGAAACCTGGATTTGTGGGCTCCCCTTGGCCTTCTGCACTGCGGCCCTCCTGCCCTCCGTCAGCCCTCCTCCTCGCCTGGCTACAGGCAGTTCCTCCGGTGGTTCTGCCTAGGTTGATGTTGTGCTGAAGAGAAGGGAGATGTTTCTTTTTTCATCCTACCCAGCACTTTTAAGTACAGTATTACAAGACTACCCAACTTCACATTAATCCTAAAAGGCAATACACACCGGTAATGACACATTTTTAGCCACACAAATACATTTACTGGTTGCTTCAGAGTCCTTTGATATCACAGGTGTATTTTTATTTTTTATCATAATTGTTTACACTGTTGTGACAGTGGCCGAAGTTGCTAACCTAAGATCAGATTTGGAACCAGGTCATAACTGTGTAATAGAAACTGTGTTTTGTGAGCGGTGTTGCATATCAGCCAGGGGAGCTGGCCTTCGGCACGGGCAAAACATTACTGTTCCAGCTGTTTGGCAAGGAAGGGGGTGGGGATTGATGTATTTGGCTTTATTTATTTATTTTTTAATAACCCCTGTCTTTTTATTTGAGAGGCAGAGTTACAGACAATGAGAGGGAGAGACAGAGAGAAAGGTCTTCCATCTACTAGTTCATTCCCCAAATGGCCGCAACAGCCAGAGCTGGGCTGATCCAAAGCCGGGAGCCAGGAGCTTCTACTGGGTCTCCTACGCAGGTGCAAGGGCCCAAGCACTTGGGTCATCTTCTACTGCTTCCCTAGGCCATAGCAGAGAGCTGGATTGGAAGAGGAGCAGCCAGGATATGAACCAGTGCCCATATGGGATGCTGGTGCCACAGGCAGAGGCTTAGCCCACTATGCCACAGCTCCAGGCCCTTGGCTTTATTTTTAGTAACACTTTCACTTGCCAGGTACTTCTGTAGACAATATTTCATTTATTTCTTCCAGCAGTGCATTGAGGCAGTGTGGGTAATTGTTAAAATGGTAAGATCCAAACACGTGTGGTCACACCTGAGGCCAGATCCACTGCTACAAGTCAGACACTCTGTACCACTGAGGTCCCCTTACAAATCCTGGGAGCCCCTTTGCTAATTCAGTGACACTCAGAACTCGGAACTGACAGGTGCCACGGTTGTTCTCTGACTGGACTTTGTGTCAGTGCGTTCATGCCCTTTGAGGCTACTTGGTGTTTCTCTCACTGCTCTACCACACCCCACGCAGTAAGTCACCAAATTATAGGGCTCTGATTCCGAAATATATTCCGTGTTCTACTTCTGCAATTTCTGCAGCTGTATCATACTACGACTATTATCTTAGCCTGGAGCCTCCTAACTAGACTTCCTTCTCCCACCATGCTTCCCTCTCATGATCTGTTCGTCACACAGCAACTTGAGCAGTCCTTTCGAAATGGTGTGGTTGTTGAAATGTCAGTTGGGATGACTGCATCCTGGGCCTGAATGCCCGGCTTCCAGTGCCAGCTCTGCTCTCCATTCCAGCTTCCTGCTAATTCACACCGTGGGAGGCAGCAGGTGATGGCTCAAGTACTCCGGCCCCTGCCACCCATGTGGGAGACCCAAGATTGAATTCCTGGCTCCTGGATGTGGCCTGACCCAACCCTGGCTGTTGTGGGTATTTGGGGAGTGAATCATCATCTGGCTCTCTCTCTCTCTCTCTCTCCTCACTGTGCCTGAATCTCTGCCTTTCAAACATTTTTTAAAAAGTTTAATAAGTAAATCCCATCACATTCCTCTCCTGATTTACTCAAACCCTTTGGTTGCTTCCCTTTACCCTTAGGGTCAGGTTCATGGCCGGCAGTGGCCCTGCCCACGTCCACCTGCTCAGCTCGCCACGTCCACCTGCTCAGCTCGTCTCACTCCACTCACACTGGCCTCGCTTCCTGTAACGTGCCAGGCTTGTTCCTTTTTCTTTTTTTTTTTTTTCTTTTTTGACAGGCAGAGTGGACAGTGAGAGAGAGACAGAGAGAAAGGTCTTCCTTTGCCGTTGGTTCACCCTCCAATGGCCTCTGCGGTTGGCGCGCTGCGGCCGGCGCACCGCGCTGATCCGATGGCAGGAGCCAGGTGCTTAACCTGGTCTCCCATGGAGTGCAGGGCCCAAGCACTTGGGCCATCCTCCACTGCACTCCCTGGCCACAGCAGAGAGCTGGCCTGAAAGGGGGGCAACCGGGACAGAATCCGGTGCCCCGACCGGGACTAGAACCTGGTGTGCCGGCGCCGCAAGGCGGAGGATTAGCCTAGTGAGCCGCAGCGCCGGCCAGGCTTGTTTCTTACTTGGGCCTTTGTTCCCACTAATTCCGCTGCTCTTGACATCTGCTTGGCTGCCTCTTCATGGTTCAGGTCTCAGCTCAGGTGGCCCCACCTCAGAGAGGCCTCTCTTGGTATTCCCCCACCCCAGCTACTTCCTTTATCACACTCCCCATAACCTGTAATTATCTCGTTTATTTGTGTACCATCGTCTGTCTCCGACAGTGTAATAAAAACTTAATGGAGGCAAGGGCCTTGCCCCTGCGTCTTTATCCTGTGCCCCAGGCCTAACATGGTGCCCGGCACCCCTAGGAGTATGGAATGAACTGAATGTACTCGTGGAACTGAAAGTAGCGTAATTGATCTTAAATACTAGAGTTAGCCTGTTGCTTGGAGTAATGTGTTTTACTACTTATTTAATGGATATCGCTTTGATTTAGGATTTCTAATATTTTCTTTTTTTTTTTTTTCAATGAGAGAGAGATTTTCCATCTGCTTGGGGGAGCCAGGAGCTCCATCCAGGTCTCACATGTGGGAAGCAGGGGCCTAAGCACCTGAGCCATCCTCCACTGCCTTCCCAGGTACATCAGCTGGGAGCTGGATTGGAAGTGGAGCAGCCAGGGTTCGAACTGGCATTCAGTAGGCAGCCTAGCTCATTGAGCCACAATGCTGGACTGTATGGTAATTTTCCATGTTTCAGAAATAGAATTAAGACTTTCTTTTTTGCTAAGATAATGTCTATGAGGTTATAAACATTGGTGGGCTATTTCCATATGGTTTTAGAAATTAATATATGTTGAACTGCTATGATTGATTAAATATTTAGAATGTATATATGAAACCATTGGGAATATTTCAAAAAATGCATAGTTTTTTTTTCTTTTTTGAAAATTTATTCATTTATTTGAAAGCCAGAGTTGGCCGGCACCGTGGCTCACTAGGCTAATCCTCTGCCTGCGGCGCCGGCACCCTGGGTTCTAGTCCTGGTTGGGGTGCCAGGTACTAGTCCCAGTTGCTCCGCTTCCAGTCCAGCTCTCTGCTGTGGCCCAGGAGGGCAGTGGAGGATGGCCCAAGTGCTTGGGGCCCTGCACTCGCATGGGAGACTGGGAGGAAGCACCCAGCTCCTGGTTTCAGATTGGTGCAGCGCCGGCTGTGGCGGCCATTAGGGGAGTGAACCAATGGAAGGAAGACCTTTCTCTGTCTCTCTCTCTCACTGTCTAACTCTGCCTGTCCAAAAAAAAAAAAAAAAAAAAAGTCAGAGTTAAACAGAGAAGGAGAGGCAGAGAGAGAGAGAAAGAGAGGTAGAGGTTTTCCATCCACTGGTTCACTTCCCAAATGGCCCCAACAGCCAGAGCTGCATTGATCCGAAGCCAGGAGCTTCTTCCGGGTCTCCCACATAGATGCAGGGGCCCAAGGACTTGAGCCATCTTCTACTGCTTTCCCAGGCCATAAGAGAGAGCTGGATTGGAAGTGGAACAGCATATGGGATGCTGGCACTGAAGGCGGCGGCTTTACCCACTACGCTACGGCGCTGGCCTCCGGTATTTTAAGTACCCAATATTTAAAAGATTGTCAAAAAGCTTTGCAAGGCGCTTTGAACAGTTTTTACGAAAATACTCTGTTTACCAGTAGGTGGCACTCTTGGTCATGATTACTGTTATGAAACAGATTTTTAGAATTCTGAAGAGAACAGCTTTTAAAAATTAAAATTTCTTTGTTTCCCATTTAACTTGAGGGGTAAATCATTCAAACACCATAATCACCGAACAGCATATTCTACAGTGAGGACAATTTATTTTAGCGATAATTGTCCAAAATATTGAGTTGTACAATATTTCCTTTTTATTTTTAGTTGTTTTCCATGACCATGGACAACTCAGTTTAACCTTTTTCCTTTTTAAAGATTTATTTATCCATCTGAAAGGCAGAGCTACAGAGCAAGAAAACAGAGAGGGGGATTGACAGGGGTGGGGGTGGGGGAGGGGGTTCAGTGCCATGGAGTGGGCCAGCAGGTGGGCCATCTCTCCTGTCCTTGGCAACAGGAGATAGCACACCTGTTGTAAGGCCTGAGGAAGCCAGCATTCATCTGGGTTCCCTTCCTGTCCGTCCGCGGCCCTCAACCACTGCCCCGCTGCCTCCGCACAAGAGATTCCTCTACGGCAGCTCTCGTGTCTGCGGGGGTGACTTGGCGCGGTCGCTGTGCTCCTGCAGAACCCGATGGAGAAGGTGATGGCTGTGTCTCTTCCCTAGCAGTGTCACTAACTGCTTCTCCCCGGCAGCTGGCCTAACCACGCCTGAGTCACCGGTGTGGGGGAGGGCGGTGGAGGCTCTCAAGCTGTACTCCCCCAAGGAGGAGATAATTCAGAGATTCTGCTAGGGGAGCTGGGGATTGTGCCTTTGCCGTGAACCTGAAGATGTCTCAAGCTGTGGGCAGCATGCCCAGATTCCCAGACCTTAGGACACAGTAACAGTTGTCTCTGTTGGTCCACTGGGTTTCGTTGCAAGGATTTCTCCTTGTGCGTTGTTGGTTTTTGTTATTTTTTTTTTTCTTTAAGATTTATTTATTTTATCTGAAAGGTAGAGTTACAGAGAGAGAGGTCTTCCATCCACTGGTTCACTCTCAGGTTGGCTGCAACAGCTGGAGCTATGCTGATCCGAAGCCAGGAGCCAGGAGCTTCTTCCGGGTCTTCCACGTGGGTGCAGGGGCCCAAGGATTTGGGCCATCTTCTACTGCTTTCCCAGGCCATAGCAGAGAGCTGGATTGGAAGTGGAGCAACATAAGAGATGCCAGCACTGCAGACAGCAGCTTTACCTGCTACGCCACAGCACTAGCCCCTTGTTATTATTTTAAAAGTGCACATTTGTGAATTGGAGATAATAAAATTTAGAACTATAAAAAAATTATCTTAAAGCTATCTTAGAACAGGCCGGCGCCTCAGCTCACTAGGCTAATTCTTTGCCTGTGGCGCCGGCACCCCTGGTTCTAGTCCCATTTGGGGCGCCGGGTACTAGTCCCAGTTGCTCCTCTTCCAGTCCAGCTCTCTGCTGTGGCCTGGGAAGGCAGTGGAGGATGGCCCAAGTGCTTGGGTCCTGAACCCCATGGAAGACCAGGAGGAAGCACCTGGCTCCTGGCTTCAGATCGGCGCAGCGCGCCAGCTGTAGCGGCCATTTGGGGGGTGAACCAATAGAAGGGAGACCTTTCTCTCTGTCTCTCTCACTGTCTAACTCTGCCTGTGGGGGGGAAAAAAAAAGTTATCTTAGAACTAAAAAAAAAATTCTCTTAAAATAATCTTAGGGGCTGGCGCTGTGGCACAGCAGGTAAAGTCACCGCCTGCAGTACCAGCATCCCATGTGGGCGCTGGTTTGAGACCCGGCTGCTCCACTTCCGATCCAGCTCTCTGTACCGGCTGGGAAGGCAGTAGAAGATGGCCCAAGTCTTTGGGCTCCTGCAACCCAGAAGAAGCTCCTGGCTCCTGGCTTTGGATCAGTGCAGTACTGGCTGTTACAGCTAACTGGGGAGTGAACTAGCAGATGAGAGACCTGTCTCTGCCTCTTCTCTCTCTGTGTAACTCTGACTTTCAAATAAATACATACATCTTTTTAAAAATCTTAAATTTCAGATTTATGTTTGCCGAGGAAGCACCATGGTGTGTGCTGCCGTGCTGATGCCTGGACGGTGGCGAGGCTGTGTCGGCGCCATCAGCACTCTGGCTGCACCGTTGCGACTGCCAGCCAGCGCCTCGCGCCACCTCACTCTGACCAGGTGAGTCGCCCAGGCCTCTGTGTCGTTGGAGGTTGATTTTCCAGGCGGCCTGACGTGCTGATGGCTGTGGGAAGCCATTCAAAGTCCCGAAAGAGATACAGTGTATATCTCTTAAGTGTACATGCTGTTAGCAGGTCCTAAACCGTAGGTAGATGTGTGCCCATGTCCCCTGAGCTTTCTGTAGGCTGTGTCGTGTTGGGTTTTGGTGATATTAATTTCATGGTTTTTATGAGGGTGGTGCTTTATAACCTAATTTTATTTTCTGTTAAAGCTTAATGAAATCTAAAAGGAAAATGGATCACTTGGAGAGAACTGCAAGTGTCGTGCGCCGGGAGGTCTGTATCTTCGGGGTACGACGGGGGTGTCTGGCTGGACAGTCCGCACACAGCTGTGACTGGCGTGTGGGTCAGGCGCGAGGTGAGCGTGGTCCCTAGAAGGACAGTCGGGGGAGTGTGTCACTGTTCTGTCCGCACGTCCTCTGGGCAGGACCGCAGGGTAGCCGGTGTGAGAAGATGGCGGGAGGCCCTCAGACTCTGCCCTTCCAACCTGGAGTGCATGACGGCGCAGGGCGGCGAGCGAGGAGCCGGCCCGCAGGTCCGAGGTCGAGGTTTGGGTTTCAGGGTCGGAGCTGCGTCTGTGTTTCGTGACTGGCTTCCCTGTCCTTCTTTCTTTTCTCCCACCTGGACACCATGGCTCCAAGTGCTTGTCCTCATCCCTCCTTGCGAAGAGCTGCGTAGTTCCTCAGGGAAAGAGCTCTAACGCGTGAGAGCCAGGTGGCCGAGCTCGTGTTCGCCTTCCCATGCACGCATGTTTCCAGCACGTCGAGACTCAAGGAAACGATGCACCCCGACAGCGTCCAGGCTCTGCCCTCCACCTCGGCCAGGGACCTCGCCTTCATCCTAGACCACAGATGGGGTGTTTGGTTTCGCCTCTGACTGTTTCTCATGTTAGCTTAGTGTTGTAAGTCCATTTAAAAGTTTCAAAAGCTACGTGTTTCTTACAAAAGAAGATTATACACTTCTTCAAACATGACCAGAAATTGTATTTTCTCAGTGGTTTGAATTTTATATTTGCTTGAAGGATACAGCCCATGTAAAGTTATTGTGTAGGCCCTAGTTTTACAGCTAATTCTACTCTGAGAAAATTACTTTGGGACTGTGGGTGGTCTGTTTGTTGATTCAGCTTTAGGTTGATGCTTTTTTGAGAAGTCTATAAAATTAGTTCAGGGTAGATTTATGGGAGTGTGGGAAAATACACTTTTCCCATTGATGATAAATCTGAAAATACTTTTTTTTGGCTTGCTTAGCTGACAAAAATGCTGATTCTGTAAGAATTGTTTGGATTTTCTTGTAAAAAGAATTGAGACTTGTTTGGATTTCTTTGTAAAAAGGGAAGATTTTGCCATTTGTGAAGAAAAAGTGGTTTGTTTAACAGGTTTCGACTGTACTCTTTCAGAGGTTTTCGGACTTTCTAAAACAGTCCAGGGAGCAAATTCTTAGGCTTTCTGAACTCTGCTCTCTTCTGAGCTACTGAACTGCCTTTGTAGTGTGACTCAGCCGTAGATAATATGTAAACAAATCAGTGTGTCAGTGTCCCAGTAAAACTGTTTACCAAAGCATCCAGATTTGGCCTGCCGGTCAGAGTTTATAGCAGTCCATGAGCTAGCGCAGCCATTTCACAATTTTTAATAATTTTATTTATTTTATTTTATTAGAAAAGTAGAGAGACAGAAAAATATCTTCTGTTTACTGGTTCACTCTCCCAAATGCCCAAAACAGCCAGGACTGGGCCAGGCCAAAGTCAGGGGCCCAAGGCTCAATCAGGGTTTCCAGTATGGGTGGCAGGGACCTACGTACCTGAACCTTCATCTCCTGCCTCCCGGGATGCACATGAGCCGGGAGCCGAGTCGAAAGCAGAGGAGCCAGGACTCGCTCTGGGCGCTCCCGTATAGCACAGTGTCTGAATTGCTGTCCCAAACGCCTACTCCTCGTTTCAGAATTTTATAGGACAGATTATTGAGATTTTGAGGAGGTATTTTGAGCCAAGTTTAGGTAAATTACAAAAATAGTTAATGTGAACTCAATAGTGTGATTGAAAAGTTGAGAATTTTAGTGTTCAGTAGTAGTAAATTATATGGTTAAAATTCCAATCATGGTACCTCCTTCGAAGAATTTTCCCTTCTCGTTCTCTTCAATTCCTAATTTCTACTCTTCTCTGAAGCAGATGGAAAACTGGGAGGAGTTGGCAGGCACTGGAGTTGGCTAGATGAAGGCCGGTCATCACTTCAGGAGTGATGGGGCTCACCCCAGGCTCTTTAGGGGTTACTCCCAGCCATAGAGCAAGCGGTTGACCTAGGACTGGGTAAAATGAACCCCAGGTTGGACCATAAGGACCACATTCTCTTAGACTTGTCTTCCGCTCCTGCCTTTAATTTGTATAGCAAATACACTTTACAAAGCTCCCCATGCCATGTGCTCTTCGCAGCAAGTCCATGAGGTAACCTGAGTGGATAGGAAGCTGTCTGCACTTTACTGAAGAGGAAGCCAAGCCCAGGAGATGTCCCAGGGCTTCTCCCAGGGCCGAAGGGAGCTCCAGCTCAGCATTCCTAGGCCAGAGGACCCTGCAGAGAGAGAGCAGTTCACTCACACAGAAATGTCCTTCGGTGTTGGGCATTGTGTTCCTTCTGGAAATGACCACTTTATGATGTTAATGTTCCTTACTTGGGACTGTAAATGTCACCAGTCTGAGGTCATATCATTGCAGGAAACTGAACTCTGAATTGAATGACATTTGACTATTTCTGTCCAGGTTCTCATTTTTTTCCCAAAGAGTCAAAGAATAAGCAATGTGGGTAACCTTAAAAATGTCAAGGAGATAAGAATAGAGTTGTTATTGTACTGTGGTAGGGATTGTTCAGGCAAGACCCGTATTTTATTGGAGGGTCACTCTGTGCTTGGCCTCTGTGGGGGATTGGCCCGCTGAGCAAGACATACTCAATTCATCAGTGTGATAGGAGGCTGAGGCAGCGAAGTCATTTTTTATCCGAATGTTATTTCTCATACACTCATTTATTCATTTGGAAATAGCCAGACACTGGGCCAGGTTCTGGGGTTGTCCCATTGAAAATGATACACAAACCCCTGCTCTTAGGCGTTAGTAGGAGTCTGATCCAAAGATGCTGATTTTATGTACCTAATGGATTTCGGAAAACTGCTATTTTTCCCCCACTGTACTAGTTGGGTTTTGTATCCAGCAGTATCTTCTGTGTATCGTTGCCTTTTTGTTTATTAAGCACTCTTTTATACAGCAGGTTGTTACATGAGTCTCACAATCACTCTGGGAGGAAGGTGTAGTCCCCTTCTTCCTGTCTCGTGGATGAGGGCGTAAGGGCTCAGAGGCTGCTACAGTTTGAAAACAGCTTTGCCCCCAGACCCATGCAAGACTTTAAACCCCAAAAGTTAGTAGTACTGAGTGGAAACTTAATCAAATTACAGTGTTCAGAGGTGGGGCCTAGTGGGAGGTCCTTAGGTCACAGGGAGGCGTGCCATCTGAGAAGTAGCCCTTTCGAGAGGATTGTCATAAAATCCTGAATTTGTACCATTCTGCTTCCTGGCTCATCATGTGATGCTTCCTCTGCACAGGTGTCTCCAGGGCCCTCTGCCACCCTCTGCAGACACTAAACCAACGGGACCGCCCAGGCTTGAACTTGAACCTTCAAAACTTTGAGCTAAATTTTCTCGTTGTGAAGTTAGCTCTCAGGTATTCTGTTGTAGTGACGAAAAGCTGACTAGACAGACATTTAGATAGGAAGACCCTGCTTCCTGATTTATTACTGGGTCTTGTGTTATAAAAGGGGTGGAGGTACTGGTGGCACAGTGGTTAGTTTATAAAGTCAGGGAATGGGCGTTTGGTGTAGCAGTGAAGATGCCGCTTGGAATACCCGTATCCCATATTAGAGTGCCTTGTGCCAATCCTAGCTCCTCCACTTCCAAACCAGCTTCCTGCTGTTGCTCAACTTGGTAGGGATCAGTGATGGCTGAAGTACTTGGGTCCCTGCCAGCCACCTGGGAGATGTGGATTGAATCCTGGGTTCCGGGGTTCAGCCTGGCCCACTCTTGAGGGCCCTTAGGGTAGTGAATCAATGTATGGGATCTCTCTGTATCTCTTTATAAATGTGTGACTGTCTCTCTGCCTTTCAAATAACTAAAATAAAATATAGTTTAAAGTTAAAAAAGCCAAATGGTTATGCCCAGTGCTGATTTTCAAGTGCTCATTATCTCCTTGCCTTGTGTTCTGCTGAGGCTTGGGTTTGGGAGGGATGAGCTCTTTGGCTGGACCGTGTGTCCAGCTGTCAGTCATCAGCTAGGCATTTCGAGGGGTTTATTCTGGAGTAGTCTTCATTTGGGGAAGGGGGACGTCCATTTAACATGCCACGTTTCTCCACAGTTTGCCTTAGTCCGTTTTCAGTTGCTGTAACAAAATCCCTGAGGCTGGGCAACTGGTAAAGAAATGAGGTTTATTTAACTCATGGCCTGGAGCACTGGCGCCTGCTGGGTTCTGTGAAGGCCTGCTGGCAGATGGCCAGGTGGCAAGACAGGAAGCCAGAGAGTGATTTAGGGGGCAGGCTTTTTGTTGTTGTTGTTGTTGACAGGCAGAGTGGACAGTGAGAGAGAGAGAGACAGAGAAAGGTCTTCCTATTCCGTTGGTTCATCCCCCAGTGGCCGCTGCGGCCAGCGCACCGCGCTGATCAGGAGCCAGGTGGTTCTCCTGGTCTCCCATGGGGTGCAGGGCCCAAGCACTTGGGCCATCCTCCACTGCCTTCCTGGGTCACAGCAGAGAGCTGGCCTGGAAGAGGGGCAACCGGGACAGAATCCGGCGCCCCGACCGGGACTAGAACCCGGTGTGCTGGTGCCGCAGGCGGAGGATTAGCCTTATGAGCCGCGGCGCTGGCCTTCTTTTTTTTTTTTTTTTTTAAATGATGGTTCACTCTTGTTACACGGAGGGGAGGGCGGTTGCAGGAGCGAGTTTCGTGGATTCTTTTCCTCAGCTTAGTATAGAAATGAAAAGCTGGGAAACAACTTGCGAAGAGGCAGAAACTTTTATTAGAAAAGAAACTTTGATTGGCTCGGCAAGCGACAGAGGAAGCGTCTGGTCCGAGAGGAGAGCAGGCGGAGTGCCCGAGCGGGACACAGGCTTGGAGGAAGTGTCCTGGGTTTTTAAGGCATTGATGTTTTTCTTCAGTGGGTCATTCTGTGGGGGTGTCATATACTGTATGTTGATTGGCTTGGGGCTCGTGGAGATGGCAGAGTCTCCTGGAGACGGCCTGTCTCTTTAGGGGCCCAGCCTCCCCCTATGCTAGCTCCAGATAGAAGATTGTGACTACCTTGAAGGCATGATTTAAAACCGCAAGGTCACACAAGATAGCCTGGATCTTGTGGAGCAGTTCCAACTCTCCCCAGGGGGCTCAGCCCCTTCCCCTGCCAGCTCTGGGTGAAAGATTGCACCCCTCCCCCCCGGCGTGATTTAAAGCTGCAGGGTCACACAGGCAGCACAAGAAGCTACTGGTGGGGAGATGCAGTTGGTCTGAGACAGGCTTTCCAGCTGCAGCTACTAGCCTGCTTGTGAAGGACATTCTACCTATGAGGGGCCCACAGACCCCCAGCCCTGCCGGACAGCCTCAACGCTCATGGTAACCAACCAGGGTTCCATGAGAACTACCTTAATCCCTTCCAAGGGCTGTGTCCCAGTGAGCTAATCACCTCCCACTAGGCCCCGCCTCTTAAAGGTCCCAGTCTTTCAGTGTGGCTGTCCTGAGGACCAGGCTTCCAACACACGAGCCCTTGGGGACAGATCACATCCAAACCACAGGACACTTGCACATCCAATTTGATTATCAAAGCCTGATGGTCAGAAAACCCTTTAGAGCTTGGCCAGCCTGGAACTAGCCATGCTTGTCCTTGATGTGCCAGGCTGACCACACAATCAGCAGTGACAGAAGAGGGTGGCAGAGGTGGGGAGAAGCCTCAGCGCCCATCGCCTGGAGGTAGTTGTCAGGGTAACAGGTACTCATTTTGAGTGCCCGCCGTGTGCCTGGCCCTGTTCTAGATGTCAGAGCAGGCAGAGGCCCCTGCTGTGTGCTGAGGCTCACAGAGTGTCAGATGTGACAGACACCATTAGGAAAGAAAACAGGGCAGTGGGAGGCGAGAGTGGCTGGGCCGGGGGTGCAATTTCCAATCAGCGAGGGCCATTTGAGCTGAGACTTGAATAAGGAAAGGTGCTGTCGCGTGCCTAGCATCTCTGGCAGAGAGGCTGGCGAGAGCCGAGGTTCCAAGGCGGAAGGGACAGCAGGTCTGAGAGCGGATGAGCAGTAGACAGGGCCAGGTTGTGTAAGTCCCTGTGGGCTTGGGTAAGAAGTTGGGGCTTTGTGGCCGGCGCCGCGGCTCACTAGGCTAATCCTCTGCCTTGCAGCGCCGGCACACCGGGTTCTAGTCCCGGTCGGGGCACCGATCCTGTCCCGGTTGCCCCTCTTCCAGGCCAGCTCTCTGCTGTGGCCCGGGAGTGCAGTGGAGGATGGCCCAAGTGCTTGGGTCCTGCACCCCATGGGAGACCAGGATAAGCACCTGGCTCCTGCCATCGGATCAGCGCGGTGCACTGGCCGCAGCGCGCCTACCGCAGCGGCCATTGGAGGGTGAACCAACGGCAAAAGGAAGACCTTTCTCTCTGTCTCTCTCTCTCACTGTCCACTCTGCCTGTCAAAAAAAAAAAAAAAAAAAAAAAAGTTGGGGCTTTGTCCTAAGGGTGATGGAAGGTTTTCCACGAGAAGACGAGCAATTGACATTTGAAATGAATCGTCCATTTGCTTAGTTGACCTGGGCTTTTGGTGTGCCTTGACACCAGGTTGGAAGCTGCTGACGGCATCTTGGGTGAGGGGCTGGTGTCCCAGAGCTGGGGGAAGCAGTGGGACTGGCGAACAAGACGTGGGTTTGGGCTTTCCAGATCATATGCAGATTCGGGGGAGAGGTCCTTAGTGAGAAAAGGAGACACAACCAAGATGATTTCCAGGGTTTGGGGCTTGCAAATTCTAAGCCAGTAAGGGTGTGATGATAGTGGCTTATACTTGCTAACAAACTGGAGAACAAGTTTGGAGGAGTGGAAAGGGCTCAGCCTTGGAATAGGATGGTGTGGGAGCAAAGTGGATGAAGTGCAGATGAGATGAGATTACACTGTTTTATCAACTCATCAGCTTGTGTCAAATCATAGCAGCTGTTAAGCATGGCTGGTGGTCATCTCTGCATTTTTTTTTTTTAAAGATTTATTTATTTGAAAGAGTTACACAGAGAGAGGAGAAGCGGGGTGGGGGGTGTCTTCCATCCAATGGTTCACTCCCCAATTGGCCACAACAGCCAGAGCTGTGCCAGTCTGAAGCCAGGAGTTTCTTCCAGATCTTCCATGCGGGTGCAGGGGCCCAAGGACCTGGGCCATCTCCTACTGCTTTCCCAGGCCATAGCAGAGAGCTGGATTGGAATTGGAACAGGCTGGTCTCGAACCAGCACCCATATGGGATGCTGGTGCTTCAGGCCAGGGCGTTAACCCGCTGCGCCACAGCCCCGGCCCTTCATCTGTATATTTACCAGTGGGATTGGGTGGCCAGCATGACCAGCATTAGTCAGTGTTGAGCTTGAAAACCTGACTGCATGTGCAGGAGAGAGACTGGGAGATGAGAGAGTGGAGGCAGGGCCAGATGAATCCTTCAAACATTCTGCTGTGAATGGAAGCCAAGAAACGGGGCGCTAGATGGATCAAAGGGGCGGCTTATCTTCTTGGTTGTATTTGGAGAAGCAGGAAACAGCAGGGCCTGGATTCACACTCTTGCTTTGCCACTTACTAGCTTTGGACCTCGTATTCGCACACATGAAGTGGGGACAGTAATACCTGGCATCTGGGGTTGTTGTGAAGATGGGGTGCAAGATGGCTGGCACTGGGGGCTGGCACTGTGGTGTACTAGGCTAAGCCCCCACCTGCAGTGCTGGTGTCCTACATGGGCACCGGTTCGAGTCCTGGCTGCTGCTCTTCCAATCTAGCTCTCTGCTATGGTCTGGGAAAGCAGTAGAGGATGGCCCAAGTCCTTGGGCCCCTGCACCTGCCTGGGAGACCCGGAGGAAGCTCCTGGCTTCAGATCAGCTCAGCTCTGGCTGTTGCAGCCATTTGGGGAGTGAACCAGTAGGTCGAAGACATTTCTCTCTGTCTCTCCTTTCCTTCTCTCTCTCTGTAACTCTGCCTCTCAAATAAATAAATAAAATATTTTAAAAAAGAAAAAGTGCCTGGCATGCATCAGGTGCCATCTGCAGGCTTTTGCTGCTGCTGCTGCTATCAGAGGCAGCACGTCCCAGCACTCGTGTGTTCTCTGGAGAGGGGAGGGCAGGGTAGTTGCTGGAGTGACCACTTGGGAAGGCAGAGAACAGCTAGTTAAACGAGGCCCCTAGGTTTGCCAGCGCATAGTGTAAAGTTGTGGATTCCCCAGCCTTTCTTTGTCAGTATGGCACTTGTGTAAAATCAGCATCTTCTGCTGAGATTCCCACACATCAGTTTGGTTTCTGCCACCATCTGAATAGCGTCTCTGGGTGTCTTCTGTGTCAGTGACTTACGGCCCCTGGTCACAGCTACAGTCCCTTCAACTCTGAAACCCTGCGAGCCCTGACTCCTGTTTTGAGTTAGGGTATTCTCTAATCCTGACTTTGCCTAAATTTTTGAACCAGAAAACGAATAAATGGGAGTGGGCAGGGAAAGCCAGCCAAAGAAAGACCTCTTTCCTGTCCAGACTTTTACATCAGCAGTAACATAAAAATATCCTACACAAAACCAGCCTTTTAAATAAGTATGATGGAATTTCCTTTTAGTTGCTGACTGTGGACCCATTCAGAGTGTGTACCAGTGCAAGCTGGCAAGTCTGTTGTTATTTTATTGAACAGTAGAAGAATCTAAATGTTATTTCATGGAAAACTTTGTTTCCTGCCATGTGTTTTAACTTAGGAAATGGCTAGTTGAGGTTTTAGTTGCAGAATCTTTTGATCTATTAAGTAGAAGAGCAAGTACAAATGTTAAAACATATAATTTCTTGATATATTTTGCTTATTCAGTGAAAGTAGAAAAAGAATTGCATAAAACAAGAGCCACAATTACAGATCCTTAATTATACAAACTAGCTTCCAAATGAAATAAATATGTGGTCTTGAAAAAGATTTTTTTTTTTTTTTGACAGACAGAGTGGACAGTGAGAGAGAGAGACAGAGAGAAAGGTCTTCCTTTGCCGTTGGTTCACCCTCCAATGGCCGCCGCGGCTGGCGCACCGCGCTGATCCGAAGGCAGGAGCCAGGTGCTTATCCTAGTCTCCCATGTGGGTGCAGGGCCCAAGGACTTGGGCCATCCTCCTCTGCATTCTGGGGCCATAGCAGAGCGCTGGCCTGGAAGAGGGGCAACTGGGACAGAATCCGGCTTCCCGACCGGGACTAGAACCTGGTGTGCCGGCGCCGCTAGGCAGAGGATTAGCCTGTTGAGCCACGGTGCCGGCCTTGAAAAAGATTTTGTCAGTGTTTTTAATTCATATGACTAGAAATCTCTATACAGTGCTTGCATTGATTAAGCTAAATAATGTGATAAGAGGGAGGCATGTCTTTAAAAATCATGAATTGTGAAAGGTATTTTGTGTCCCAATTGTAGCAGTTTTGTCCAGGTTATTAGGATAAATAGCAACAGATCTGTTACGTTTTGTACTATCAGTGGACATAATAACATCTGGAAAGTTCTTTGATCATAGACACTCGATGAAAATGTGGTTTGATAGAAAGGATAGCTTTCCCTCCCTTCCTCCTTGAGTTTTCTGTGTGACCATCGGGAGATGACGTAGTCTAGCATCTGATGCAAAGCCTTCTGGGGTGTTTGAGCTAATCTTGTTGCCCCACTGTGATTGCGAGTGTTGGTGTCTCTGCACCAGGTGACTTGTTGGGTGATCCGAGGCTTGTCCTTGTCTAGCTCTGTCCACAAATCCCACAGATGCCAATTAAGCTGTTAAAAGTGCTATAGTCTAGTTCCTGGCTATGTATTTACAGATTATTAATATTGAAAGAAAATAATGAGTGCTTATAAAATAGCATTTTTTTTTTGTGATCAGAAACCAGGACAGACTACGGTTGAGTCTTATTACTTGTCTTGGAGTAAGATATTTAGCATGTGTAGAAGATAGAGGAAGGGGTTGCGATTCCTGGCCTCTCGCATATTTGAACATGAATCTGGATTTTCTGTAGTGTTTCCTCCCCAGCTCTTTTTAAAAACAGCAGAAGGCTTTTGAATTTCTACCAACTTTTGTTCTGGAAACCAGTCTGAAGGGACTTTGAGTTAGAGTGTTCTCCTTGTCGAGCCTCACCACGAATCCGGCCTGTGCTTGGTCTGGGGAGCAGATGTTGACATTCTATCCAGTCCCGAGCTCAGGGGCTCCTGGGCTGTATGCCGGGAAGATGTGTTCACGAGCATTTATAACTGGCGTTGATATGTGCTAATATGATGGGAAAGGCAGAGATGTTGCATTGGTGGAGTTGCAAGGGTGGAAGGAAGAGGGAGACCTCAGGCAGGAGGGATATTTGAGCAGGGCCTGGAAGCTGGAAGGGGTGGAGGTGGGGTTTGGCAGAACTGAGAGGCACCACGCACACCAAATGAACGAGGCCGGATTGTGGAAGGTGAGCGAGTGTGAGGTACCTTCAGATACCGGCACCAAATATCATCCACTTGTCTGGAAGACCCCAACTCAGGAATCCAGGAAGGGCTCAAGCTGGGATAAGCTACGTAGGCCTTGTCACTTGATTGGTTTCTTTCTTTTTTAAAAGATTTATTTAGTTATTTGAAGGTAGAATGACAGGGAGAGAGAGATATTCTCCATTTGCTGGTTCACTCCCCAAATGGCCACAGCCCCAAGCCTGAGCAAGGCAAAAGCTAGAAGCCAGGAATTGCATCCTGGTTTACCATGTGGGTGGCCAGGGCCCAAGTTTTTGGGCCATCTTCTGCTGCCTTCACAGGCACATTAGCAGGGAGCTAGATCAGAAGGAGAGCAGCTGGGACTCAAACCAGCATTCCAGTATGGGATGCCAGCATTGCAATTGGCAGCCTAACCCACAAAGCTAGTTCCCTCCCCCCCACCTTTTTTTTTTTTTTTTTTTTTTTAATAGTTGCATGGTTGAGAGCCCTTGAAGGTGTTCAACTCCCTGTGGTTGGAACGTTAGGAATATTTGCTCCTTGGCTGTTTTGAGAGACACAAGGAGGAGGCCAAGACAGCATTTCAGATGAGAAGAACTGAATTTTTGGCTTGGGAAGGTGGCAGGTAGACTGGAGAAGGAAAAAGGCATGTGCTAAATTCATGGAATTAGGCTCCGTTAGGGGCAGAATGGCAGAAAGCAAGTCTGTGTGTGTTGATCAACTGAAAATAGATTTGACTGTGGGAGGCCAAGATGGTCCAGGGTTGAGATCCCAGTGAGGGCAAAAAGCTGCTTTTGTGGGGCTCTGAGAGGGCAGGGCCAGCCCTTCCCATCTCCGTACCCTGGTCCCCAGCGCCATGCTCAAGGAGAGCTTGTGGTAGGGATAAATAGGGTGGAGTTAGTGCTTCACATCAGAGTTTGCCACTGGGATGCACCATTGGGTGTTAGGACCACACCCACCTGGGTTTGAATCCTGGCTTGACAGTCCCTAGCTAGGCGATCCTGAGCAGGTTGGTATGGAGCCGTTCAGTTGTCTTGTCTGGAATGAAAGATAGCATCCATGTCTGGGGTGTCATGGTTTTCCCTGTCAACCGAGTGAAGCTTGCGCACGAGCCACGTGACCTGGCACCTGGTAGATACCCAAGGTGATGGCTCCTCACGTGTGGGATTGTGGGTGTGAGCCTTGGGCTGGCAGAGAAGGGAGGCTGAGCTGTTGGGGTGCAGGGTGGGGGTGGGGGGATCTAGGAACGAGGCAGCTTAGACCAGGAAGTGGGGGAAGGAGTGGTGAAGGAGAGGGAGGATCAGCTGACAGAGGCGGGAGGGCGCCGCAGGAGGTTGTAGTCATCAGCTGTCCCAGCAAGGAGACTACTTCAGTATGGAAGGAACCAAATTCCGAGAGGGGGGAGGTGAGCACTGATGGGGAGGTTGGCCCGCCAGAGAAGTTGCAGGTAGCAGAGCCAGGTTCCCCGTCTCCAGGTTCCCACCGATAAAGGAAAAGATTGTGTGGGCGAAGGAGAGCCAGTGGTCTCAGCAGAGGAAAGGGTGAGAGGCGGACAGTGTGGCTTTTGTGTGCACTCACAAAATGACCCATAGGATAGGACGTGCTGTGGCCCAGGCCATGGCACCACAGAGCTGTCCCTGTGAGCGATCACCTCGCTCTGCAAGGCCCTAGGGGCAGCACTGGTGTGGTGGCATATGTGCTGATAAATGAATGACATGCCGTGTATCACGTAGAACAACTCAATACCAAGACATTGATTCTAGTTAATGCAACAGAATGCGTCGGGGCTGACACTAACCAAAGGTCTGCAGTGGGGCGGCAGTGCTTTGTGTACATTGATCAGCTCATGTAATGCTCCCAGCACTGCTGTGAGGGGTGGGTGTTACTCTGTTTTCAGCCGAGGGGCTTGGTGACTCGCCTAGAGTCACATGGCTGGGGAGTGGGAGAGCCAGGATCAAAGACCACGCAGTGTAGGTACAGAGCCCATGCTGTTAACAGCCGTGTGATGTTGTGTCTAATGGAACAAGAAGGTCCCAGAGAGGGAGCATGAACATGAGGGAAAGGGTGGTGGCTGCCCATGGAGCAGGACAGCAGAGGGGGGACAGGACAGGGCCAGGAGTGCAGGGGGCCAGAAGGTCGCCCCACTCGCTCTCCAGAGAGAAGGCAGAGGGGACTAGGGAAAATACAGAGAGGGATTTTGCAGGAGAGGGAAGTAGATGATTTAGGTGGCGGAGCTGATGGACTTCTGAAAAGTCTCCCACTGGTAGTTGATCAGGCCTTGTGGTCTGCTTGCAGCAAAGCCTGAGCGAGCAGCGCTGGGGAGGGAGAGTCGCTGGCCTTCGCACGCGTCTGAGTTCCCCCCGGTGGAGCGACACAGGCAGCACCCTCTGAGAGAGGCCTATGCATGTTTTGGTCAGCTGCCGCTGAGTCCTGTTGACTTTTCCCTCGTGAAGACATTCCAGATTGAGGGGAGGCAGAGAAATGCCAAGCAGAAGAAGGAAGGGTGGGCGGGAGGGCATTGTGGGTTGACAGGTGCCGAGGCTCATGTACCTGCTGCACAGTTCCTGGGTCAGATGTGTGCAGAGCTTTCCAGAACTTGGGAGCCTTCCTCAGACCGGACAGAAAGGCTCTTCATGATGTTTTCTACTTGTTTATTTGAAAGGCAGAGGGAGAGATGGAGAGAGACATCTTCCATCTGCTGGTTCACTCCCCAAAGGACTACAATGGCCAAGGCTGGACCAGGCCAACGCCAGGAACCTGGAGCTTCTTCCAGGTCTCCCACAGGAGTGCAGGGGCCTAAATACTTGGGCCATCTTCAGCTGCTTTCCAGACACATTAACAGGGAGCCGGATCAGAAATGGAGCAGCTGGGACTCAGATTGGCACTTCTACATCAGTATTGCAGGCGGCGGCTTAACCTACTGCCTATGCTTTCTGTTTTAAGGTTATGATCTGTTTATGTCTTAATATAATAAAAGGGGGGCCGGTGCTGTGGTGTAGTGGGAAAGCCGCCACCTGCAGTGCTGGCATCCCATACGGGCACCAGTTCTAGTCCCAGCTGCTCTTCTTCCAATCCAGCTCTCTGCTATGGCCTGGGAAAGCAGTAGAAGATGGCCCAAGTCCTTGGGCCCCTGCACCCATGTGGGAGACCCGGAAGAAGCTCCTGGCTCCTGGCTTGGGATCAGTGCAGCTCCAGCCATTGCGGGCAACTTGGGGAGTGAACCAGTGGATGGAAGACTTCTCTCTCTCTCTCTCTCAGCCTCTCCTTCTCTCTCTGTGTAACTGACTTTCAAGTAAAATAAATAAATTTTTAAAAAATTATAATAAAGGATGAATTAGGAAAAAGAAAATTAAAAAGGACACGAAGAGTACAAACCGAATCTGTCGTCTGTTGTTAGATTCAGCTGAATGCAGTTACTGTCACTTTCCGTTTCTGACGTTAGCGCCACGTGAGCTCCTCCCACTCAGGCTGCTGTGGGCCTCGCTGTGCCTGGCGTCAGTGGAGGACGTAAATGCTCCCACAGAGGTCGGTGGGGTGCCAGGTCCCTGAGCTCCGCTCAGAGTGATAGATACTCACAAGGTAAAAGCCAGGTAATGGTCCTGGGAGGGGCAATTTTTGTCTGCAGAATAAAATTCAATTTCTTAGCAAGTCACTCAACAGAATTCAAAGTGTGTTCACCTGGTGGCGGGCAGCACCGAAGCGGAGCGGGCTTGGCCTTGTGTTGCCTTGTGGCACACCACCTCTTTACAGATTTCAGAACACTGCTGTGCATGCCCACACTGTGTGTGCACCTGCTCAGCCCGAGTTCATCTTTTGGCCCTAGGTGGTGTCGCCGGCGAGGGTGTGTGGAGCCGCCGCGGCGTCGCCCTCGGTGAGGAGCCTCCGCCTGCTCGTTGCCGATCAAGAGTTCTCCTTTAAAGCCGGCCAGTGGTGAGTGCTTTCCCTGTCTTAGCTGTGTCTGTGTCAGAGGTGCTCAGGGAGAAGGGGTTCCGCCTTCTGGAGAGACTCCTGTGGCTGTCTTCCCTCCAGGGCAGAGGAAGTTCAGGTCGTTTCTCTGCCGGGTGAGCCTTTTCTGGCAGGCGAATCCATTCCCTTCCAGCCTCAGAGCCCACTTTGGTTTCCAGCTTGCAGCCCTGTGAGTCAGACAGGAAAGTTGTGTTGCCTTTGACAGATTCAAGCAGAGCGGCTGGTTCTGGCCCCTGGAACTGACGGCTCTGAGGTGTGCGTTCTGCGGGAATGGCTGCTGACAGAACACACTGTGGTCCTCGGGTCTGCTCGAGTTACTTGTTGCTGGGTGTTCATGTCTTTCTAAAAATCAGGCTCCTTCATGTCCAGCGCACAGCAAACAAAGCAGACTGAAAAGCAGCGTGTGCTGTCACGTCGTTATGTCCCTGCGAATGAACTCCTGCTTCACTTGCTTGGACCTTTTCTGGGCCAGCTTTAGACGTTTGCTGGGTTAACCATCAGGACCCCCCTCTCCGGTCTGCACCTCGGCAGATTGTAGGTCTAGCCCCCTGGACCCAGGATGAATCAGTATGCTGGCAGGACAGCAGCCCCGCTGAGCCCCTGCGGCCTGGGTGGCCCCACTGAGCTGCCATTCAAGTGGAATTGTGAATAAACCAGCTTCCATTTCCATTTCCCTAGGAAAGGTGTGTTTGGGTGTGTGTGTCCTTTATTTAAACAAAGCATTCATTGCTAAATGAATTTCTGGCATGTCAGTCTTGACAGTGTTTCTTCGGAGTCGCCGGACTAATTTTGGCAGTCCATCTGGAAATGCGGTTTTGTTAGAAGGAGGATGTGTGATAATAGCAAGTGCGATAATAGCAAGAGTTAGCAGTCTTGTGTTAATAGTTTGCCTTTGAATTTAGAACTAGAAAACAAGATGCTGATTGCAATAATTTGCGTTTGTGAAGCAATTTACTGCAATCTTTGCACATGTTCCGTGATACATATTAAACACACTTTGGCTGTTTTAGGGGGTGGGCAATATATTTACCCTTCAAAATGGCTTAGTAGTTATTCCATTGAAAGTGGGAGCTTTAATTGTAGAGATCTGTCTTTCCTTACTTCCCTTCTGTGGAAGTGTTCATGTCCTTGTCTGCGCCTTACACTCGGGATCCTGCTGAGACTCGGGCCCAGGCTCTGGCTAGGGATAGCCCCGTGCCCTGGTTATAGGGCTGCCACCATGGTGTGCCTGCAAGTGTAGTCCTCCCCGAGACTGCAGGTGTCTGATAAGAGAAATGCCGTCATTCCCCAGTGACACAAATTCCGTGTATACAGAGGTGGGGTTCTTTGTGAATCTCAAGGTAAAACTGTCTGGAGGCACACATGCCATCCCAGGGAAGGGGTCTGGTCATTTCAGATGCTAGGGCTGCTTTTAGTATGCACCTGCTAGACCCCCGCTGTAGAAGGTAGGTGGGCGTCGCTGGCCTGCTTTCAGCTACACGGACCCTGCCAGGTGTCAGTCAGCACTCAGCCTGGTACCTAGAACCCCCACCCCCCACCCCTTTAAAATACTATGGCCCTCCCATTGCCTGTTTATGGCTTTCAGTGTTGTGAGTTCCTTTTGATGTGTGACCTTATGGTTACAGAACAACCGCTTGGCTTAGGTTGGCCGCGTGCAACCCCTCCATGCTGCTGCTGAGAAGGCTTTGTCCTCTAGGCTCTCTTAGGTCACTGGCTCGGGACTCAGCTGCATGTGGCGTTTTGGAGAAGAGGTGAGGATGAAGGGGAGAGGGGACAAGAGGTGGCTGCTGGAGAGCAGGAGAGGACCCTGGCAGGCTTTTCCTTGGGGTAGAGACGGCCGTGCCTCCCCTTCTCGGAATACTTGGCCAGCAGCATCTTCTGGTGCCTGTTGTACCCTAGGGATGAGGAGCCAGGTGCAACTCGAAGTAGATCCGTGGGTTCTCTCTACAGGCAGCCGGAGCTCTGGCCACAGGTCCCCAGGCGGATGCCTTCCGCACAGACCTGGGATGGGCCCTGGAGCCCTTCCTGCACGGCCCTGGCCTCTTAGTGGTCTCTTCAGGGGAGACTGGTTCCCGTCCTGGGAAGCTAGATCCAAGAACTTGAGCCGTGCAGCCCAGAGGGCAAGGCCAAGAGAAGAAACCACCTCCAGAACAGTTCTCCCTCGGGCTGACCACCTGCTTAGCCACTGGCTTCTTGTGAGTGCTGCCCTGGACCTTGGGCAGTGCCGCCCCGGGGTGGAACCATTGGCACTCCGCTCAGGCTGGAGCGTGCCACCAGCAGTCACACGGCGTGCGGCTGCCCTGGGGTTCCAGCTTTGTGTTCTGCGGCACTCGCTGCTTGTCTCCTGTGTTAGCTGCACTGCTGCGGTGGGGTCTTTCCCTGGAGGGAGGCCTTGTCGCCCAGCGCTCTGGAGACTGCTCACCCATGCTGGCCTTCTAGCTGCTAGCTCTGTGCTGCGGCCACTTTCCTCCCTTCTCTTGGCCTCAGCTTCCGTGTCTTTCAAGAGAGAGCAGCAGCCCTGTGCTTGGGGATACTTGAAGTGTGGGGCACAATGCCTGATGTCAGCTTTCTTAGCTAGTGTTTGTTTCTCATCATTGCTGGTGTCTCACTCAGTCGGTTAGGTCATCTGTGCTGGTGAGACCCAGCAGACAGACCCCAGGGCTGGGGTTCTGGGAGCAGCAGATGAAGTAGGAGGGAGTGAGTGTGCATCGCCTCTGCCAGTGCCAGTGCCACCAGCACACACACGGATGCCCCCGAGGGCAAGCGAGGCCAGGGCATTTTTCTAGATGAAAGGGGATTCTTGGTCCTGGAATGTTTCTGACTTTGAACAACATCATCATTTTTCTTTTAGATTTGTTTGGGAGGGAGAGCCCCCATCCCCTGGTTCACCCCTCAGAGGCCCACAATGGCCAGGACTGGGCCTGGGTTGGGAGCTGGGAGTTCATTCCAGATCCCTCATGTGGGTGGCAGGAACCCCACCTTGAACCATCAACTCCTGCCTACCAGAGTGTGCATTAGCAGGAAGCTGGAATCAGGAACCAGAGCCAGGTCTTGAAGCCAAGCATTCAGATGCAGGAGATGGGCATCTTAATAGGTGGCCTAGGTATCCTAGGCCAAATGCCCGTCCTAGGATAACTTAAATTTTTGTCTCAGGAAGCAACGGGGGGCCCTCCTGAAAGAGGGAAGATACTACGAAACAGCAGATTAGAGAAGCAAGATTAAGGAGAGAAGGCTGTACTGATACTCTGGAGAGGACAGCTGTGTCTTACCCGGTTCACACCCGTGTGATGGTGTAGCAGCTCTGGAGGGGACGGCTGTGTCCTACCCGGTTCACACCCATGTGACGGTGTAGCAGCTCTGGAGGGGACGGTTGTGGCCTACCCGGTTCACACCCGTGTGATGGTGTAGCAGCTCTGGAGGGGACGGCTGTGTCCTACCCGGTTCACACCCGTGTGATGTTGTGGCAGCTCTGGAGAGGATGGCTGTGTCCTACCCGGTTCACACCTGTGTGATGGTGTAGCAGCTCTGGAGGGGATGGCTGTGTCCTACCTGGTTCACACCCGTGTGACGGTGTAGCAGCTCTGGAGGGGATGGCTGTGGCCTACCCGGTTCACACCCATGTGATGGTGTGGCAGCTCTGGAGAGGACGGCTGTGTCCTACCTGGTTCACACCCGTGTGACAGTGTAGCAGCTCTGGAGAGGATGGCTGTGGCCTACCCAGTTCACACCCATGTGACGGTGTAGCAGCTCTGGAGGGGATGGCTGTGTCCTACCCGGTTCACACCCGTGTGACGGTGTAGCAGCTCTGGAGGAGACGGCTGTGTCCTACCCGGTTCACACCCGTGTGACGGTGTAGCAGCTCTGGAGAGGACGGCTGTGTCCTACCCGGTTCACACCCGTGTGATGGTGTGGCAGCTCTGGAGAGGATGGCTGTGGCCTACCCGGTTCATACCCGTGTGATGGTGTAGCAGCTCTGGAGGGGGTGGCTGTGGCCTACCCGGTTCACACCTGTGTGACGGTGTAGCAGCTCTGGAGAGGACGGCTGTGTCCTACCCGGTTCACAGCCATGTGACGGTGTGGCAGCTCTGGCTCACATGGGCACGTGTAGGAAATGTCGAGTGCTCTGCATCTTTGTGCAGTCGGTGTCTGTGAGCACTCCATGTCTTTAAGACTAGGATTAAGTAGCTTCTCCCCTGTGAAGCCTCTTAGTCCTCCGCTCCTGATCTAGTGGGGGACTCCTGCTTCTGCCCAGCTCTCCTGTAGCCCAGGCAGACTCCCTCAGAGCCCATCAAATTGCATTTCTCTGTCACTTTCCTCCCAGTGGCGTGGGCTCACTGAGGGGTAGCCAGGTGCTGTGGCAGCGTCTGCACGAGGGAAGGAGGGGCTCAGCAGCGCGGCAGAGGGTGAGAGCTTCGGCAGCTTACCGTGAGGCGTCGCTCGGTCACGGTTCGCATGCCCGCTGTGTGCTGGCCCTGGACAGAGCTGCCCTTGTTCAAAGTGTGTTGCTCTGCCGCACACCCAGCCGCCTCTTCTCTGTTCTGTGTGGGCTCAGCTGGCTTAGGCGTGCCAGAATTGCAAAGGTTGTTTTTAAACTTGTGTGCTTAAAGTTTAATTCTGTTTCAGACAGAAGTTTTAAAACATTGTTTTTTAAAAGATTTATTTTATTTATTTGAAAGAGTTACAGAGAAAGGTAGAGACAGAGAGAGGTCTTCCATCTGCTGGTTCACTCCTCAAATGGCTGCAATGCCTGGAGCTGTGCCGATCCAAAGCCAGGAGCCAGGAATTTCCTCCGGGTCTCCCATGTGGGTGCAGGGACCCAAGGACTGGGTCTGCCATCTACTGCTTTCCCAGGCCATAGCAGAGAGCTGGATCAGAAGAGGAGCAGCCAGGACCTGAACCCGGTGCCCATATGGGATGCCGGTGCTTCAGGCCAGGGCGTTAACCTGCTGCGCCAGAGCACCGCCCCCAAATTTTTTAAACTTTTAATTCACTTTTTTTTTTTTTTTTTTTGAGAGGCAGGAGAGAGAGAGAGACAGACTGACACATCTTTCATGTGCTGTTCCCCCCCACCAAATGCCTACAACAGCCAGGGCTGCGCCAGGCTACAGCCAGGAGCCCAGATCTCAATCCACATCTCCCATTGGTTTTTAGGGTCCAAAAGTACTTGAGCATCGTCTGCTGTCTTCCCAGCTGGATCCAGAGTGGCCCCAGGACTTGAACCAGACACTCCAGTATGGGATGGGCTGTCCCAAGTTGGTGTCCTAACTGCTGGGTCAAATGCCCACCCCTCTGACAGATTTTGATGAAATGTGTATTGTGCATACTTTCTTAAAGCCATTCAGTTTGAATTTTTACATAATTTGGATTCTTTATCTTTTAATGGAGATGTCTTTTTTTCTGAAGATAGCTTTCTAGGATTCTAGAGAACCAGGTTTGCTTCTGCTTACATCTTTATCAACTTGGAGCAGCAGAGGGCGCCATAGTTCAGCAGATGCAGCAAAAGCTCATTGATGGATTTATTATTTAAAAATGGAATAGTGGAGATTCTGCCTACCTCCTGTCTGCCAGCATCTACTACTGGGCTAATAAATGCAAACTATTGTTTTTAAACATTTGCCTGAAATGAAAAGGAAGTTAAAGTATTTCCACAAAAGAGTCAAGTGACAATGAAGGCTAAGGACTTTAGGGGAGCATTTCCGATCCAGGCTGTTTTTTTTTTTTTTTTTTAAGACTGTTAAAAATGACCGAATTTTTTTTTTTTTTTTTTAAATTTTTGACAGGCAGAGTGGATAGCGAGAGAGAGAGACAGAGAGAAATGTCTTCCTTTTGCTGTTGGTTCACCCTCCAATGGCCGCCGCGGCTGGTCCGATGGCAGGAGCCAGGTGCTTCTCCTGGTCTCCCATGGGGTACAGGGCCCAAGCACTTGGGCCATCCTCCACTGCACTCCCTGGCCACAGCAGAGAGCTGGCCTGGAAGAGGGGCAACCGGGACAGAATCTGGTGCCCCAACTGGGACTAGAACCTGGTGTGCCGGCGCCGCAAGGCAGAGGATTAGCCTAGTGAGCCGCGGCGCCGGCCAAAAATGACCGAATATTTAAAGCCATAGATTAGATGAGGTCTTTTAAGGTCATAGATTCAGTTGGTAAAGAACACCCTGCTTTTCATGAAAGCCTGCATGTGGGAAACAACCGTGGGAAGATGATCCTGGCTTCTGATGGCTGGGAATCACCTGGGTCGGATGTTTAAGTTTCCCAGACGTATAGCAGGTGAGAGTTTTTGTTTTTCCAGGTTCTAATACATTTTTTTCCCTTGGTATGTGACAAGATTTATTGCAATTTCTAGAATCACCACCACAAAAGGGCTCCTATGGCATAGAATTGTTGAAGGTTTGAAATTCATGAGGTCTTAGACTATAGGGATGAGGTGGGAAGAAAAGAAAATGAAAGGCTTTGGAAATCGGAAGTCCCCGTCAGCTGGTTTAATTGGCAAATGCCTGTGAAAGTTTTTGTCGTCTCCTCCCCCCTCCATTAAAACAGTAGTTTACTGAGAGAGAATCCACATATAAAATTCATGCATTTAAAGTGTGCACTGAAGTGATTTTCTAGTGCGTTCAGAGATGTGTGGTCATTGGCACACTCAGATTATAAAAGGCTTTTGTCATCCCATAAGGAAACCTTGTGCTGTTTTACCATTCATTCATTCTCTGGCCTCCTGGCCTCCTGAGACAGTTTCTCATGCACACTGTGTCTTGAGGTGTGCCTCTCCTGGACCTTTCTCTCTATACACACATTACTGTTAACTCGTATTTTTATAGTATCCTACAAAGGTTGTATACATTTTTGGATTAATATAATAATTGTACATATTTAGGGCAACTGTAGTATTTCAAAACATTCATACAGCATGTATCAATCAAATCAGAGTAACTAGTATTTCGTCTCCTTATCATTTCTGTTTGGTGCCTTCAGGTTCTGTTCTTCATAAAATATATATTAGGTTGTGGTAAACTATAATTACCTCCGCTGTGCTGTGGACCACTGGAACATACTTCCTTTTATCTATTTTGATACCCTTTATCCAAACCAACTCCTTGTAATCTTTTTACATTCAGTTCAACTTTGGGTTTGGTTGATTGGTTTTTTAAGCATCTACATTTGAGAGAGAATGTATGGTGTGTGTCTCTCTGTGCCTGGCTTATTTCACTTACATAATGTTATTCTGGACATTCATTTCCTGTCAGTGGTGTTGTGTGTGTGTGTGTGTGCGTGACTGGCTCCTTTCCCTTAGCGTGATTTCAAGGCTCCTCTGTATTGTACCATATGTTAGTGATTCATTCCTTTGTGTGGCTATATCATGTTCATCAGTTGATGGACATTCAGATTGTCTCCTCTTTTGGGCCACCATGAATAATGGTGCTGTGGGTGTTTGTGTACAAGTTTTTGAGCAGACATAGATTTTCATTCCTCTTAGGTGTAAAGCTAGGAGGGGAACTGTTGGATCAGATGGTAACTCTGTGTGACATTTGTAGGCACTGCCAACTGTTTTCTATACTGACTGTATCATACATTCCCACCAGCAATGTGGAAAGGGTTCCAATTCCTTCCGATTCTCCCTTACACTTGGCTATTTGTCTTTCTGATTATAGCCATCCTAGTGGGTGTGAAATGATAGCTCATTATGGTTTTGATTTACATTTCCCTACTGACTGACTGTGCTGAACATCTTTTCATGTGCTTATGAGCCACTTATATACCTTCTTTGAAGAAATGTTAATTAAAATCCTTTGTCTGTTTTTATTTGGGTTATCTTTCTATTACAATCTAAATACAAGTCCCTTAATAGAGGCATTATTTGGAAATACTTTCTCATTCTGTAGGTTTTCCTTTAACTTTCTTGATGGTATCATTTGTAGCACAGCTTTTGATTTTGGTGAAGTCTACTTTGGTAGGTGTTTTTGGCCCTTGTGGTTTGGTGTCATAGCTAAGAAACCATTGGCATCAATGTATACTTTTGTGTTTTCTCCTAACAGTTTATCATTTTGGCTCTTATATTTAAGCCCATACCCCATTTGGACTTAGTTCTTGTATATGGTGTCAGGTAGAAGTCCAATTTCATTCTTTTCATGTGCATATCTACTCATCCCAGTACCATTTGTTGAGTAGGTTATTCTTTTTTTTTTTTTTTTTTTTTTTTTTTGACAGAGTTAGACAGTGAGACAGAGACAGAGAGAAAGGTCTTCCTTTTTCCTTTGGTTCACCCCCCAAATGGCCGCTACGGCTGGCATGCTGTGCCGATCCGAAGCCAGGAGCCAGGTGTTTCCTCCTGGTCTCCCATGCGCGTGCAGGGCCCAAGGACTTGGACCATCCTCCACTGCACTCCTGGGCCACAGTAGAGAGCTGGACTGGAAGAGGAATAACCGGGGCAGAATCTGGTGCCCCGACCGGGAGTAGAACCTTGGGTGCCTGCGCCGCAGTCAGAGGATTAGCCTAGTGAGCCGCGGTGCCGGCCAGGTTGTTCTTTTACCATTGAATTTTCTTGGCATCTTTGTCCAAAATCAGTTGGTCATAAATTTAAGGGTTTATTTTTGGATTCTTAATTCCTTTCCATTGATTTACACGTCTATTGTTAGGTAGTACTACAATGCCTTCATTATAGTAACTTTTGAAATCAGGAAATGTAAGTCCTCTAAACTTATTCTTCTCTTCCTGGATTGTTTTGATGATTCTGGTTCCTTAAATTTCCGTATGAATTTTACAGTCGACTTGTCAATTTCTGCAAAGAAACCAGCTAGAGTTTGGTTGGTGAATTACTTTGAATTTGGAGAGTATTGCCATTTTAACAATATAGTCTTCTAACCCATGAACTTGGAATATCATTCCATTTATTTAGATCTGTAATTTTTCAAGAAAAAGATTTGTTTCTTTGAAAGGCAAAGTTACAGAGTGAAAGAGAAGAAAGAGAAAGATCTTCCATCCACTGATTCATTCCCCAAATGGCTACAGTGACTGGGGCTGGGCCAGGCCAAGGCCAGGAGCCAGAAGCTTTATCCAGGTCTCCCACATGGGCCCAAGCAGTTGGACCATCCTCCACTGCTTTTCCCCGGTCATTAACAGGGAGCTGGATCCAAAGTGGAGCAGCCAGGACTTGAACTAGTGCCCGTGTGGGATCCTGGGATTATAGGCAGCAGCTTAATTCACTGCACCACAACACTGGCCCAGTTTTTTATTTTCAATGTACAAGTCATATACTTCTTCTTGTTAAATTTATGAGGCCAGCACTGTGGTGTAGCAGGTACAGCTGCTGCCTGAAGTGCTGGCATCCCATATGGGCGCTGGTTTGAGTCCTGGCTCCTCCACTTCCAGTCCAGCTCTCTGCTATGGCCTGGGAAAGCAGTAGAAGATGGCCCAAGTCCTTGGGCCCCTGCACCCATGTGGGAGATCTGCAAGAGGCTCCTGGCTCCTGCCTTCAGGTTTGCGCAGCTCCAGCCATTGTGGCCATCTAGGGAGTGAAACAGTGGATGGAATACCACCACCCCTCTCTGCCTCTGCCTCTCTGTAACTCTGCCTTTCAAATAAATAAATTAATTAAAAAAAAACTTTTCCCATTATTTTATTCTTTTTTATGCTGTTTTTAGCGGAATTGTTTTTCTAAGCTTCACCTTTGGAATATTTCTAATGTAGCTGGTTTTTGTATACTGATCTAATATCCTTCAACTTTATTTGAACTTGTTGTTTAAGGTGAACTCCCTGGGATTTTCTGTATGCAAGACTGCCTTGTCATCAACTTCCTGCTCCCCAGTCTGGATGCCTCTTATTTCATTTTCTTATTTGCCCTGGCTAGAACTTCTAGTGCAATTGTAAGTGGAAGTGCGGGGAGTAGACGTCCTTGGCCTGTTTCTGTTCTTCAGGGAGGAAGTTTCAGCCTTTCACTACTACAGTGTTAGTGCTGGGCCTTTAGTAGATGCCCTTTGTCAGGTTGAGGATGTTCCCGTTTATTCCTAGTGTGTTGAGTGATTTTGGTATAAAAGGGTGTTTTTGTCAAATACCCTTTTCGCAACTATTGAGATTATCTTTTATTCTAAGTGTTGTATTACATTGATTTTCTCTTTTTTTTGGAACAAGAGCAATACTTCAGATATGTGATTCTGGTCTGTTTCCAAGGCTTGCTTCTACATTTTTTGCTTCATCCATTCACACAAAAATCCCCAATTTTTTTGGCCCCTCACACACACAGAGGCTAATGTCTGCCTGGCTACCTTAATGTTCCACCTTCATGAGAAGTCACCCATAATCTTATGGGAGTAGCATGGGTGAAGGTCCATCTTCTGTAGTTTCTTCAAGCTGACACAGGGGCTTGTTCTCTACTGTTCTCTTGCTGCTGTCCTGTGGTGTTCGAGGGTGGCCTTGGATAGGACTGCCTTATGTGGTCCAGAGGGCTGGTCACTCATCCAGCAGGAATGGCTGGAAGCCCTGTCAAACGCTGTGCTGACCTTGTGTTCCTGGGACTTTTGTGTCTGTACTGAGAAGCGATTCTGTTCTGTGGTTTTCATTTCTTGCAGTCTCTGTCTGGTTTTGGTTTCAGGGTAATAGTGGCTCATAGAATGAGTTGGAAAGTAGTGTTCTCTTCTGTTTTTGGAAGAGTTTATGAAGGATTAGCGATAATTCTTCTTTAAATGTTTGATAGAATTTACCACTGATGCCATTTGGACCTGACCTTTTTCTTTGTGGGAAGTTTGAAAATTACCAGTTCAGTCTTTTTGCTTGTTATGGGTCTGTTCAGATTTTCTGTTTCTTTTTTTTTTTTCCCCAAAGATTTTATATATTTATTTGAGAGGTAAAGTTGCAGACAGTGAGAGGGTGAAACAGAGAGAGGTCTTCCATCCATTGGTTCACTCCCCAAATGTCCACAATGGCTGGAGCTGTGCTGATCCGAAGCCAGGAGCCAGGTGCTTCTTCCTGGGCTCCCATGAGGGTATAGGGGCCCAAGCACTTGGGCCATCTTCTACTGCTTTCCCAGGCCACAGAAGAGAGCTGGATTGGAACTGCAGTAGCCAGGACTAGAACTGGCGCCCATATGGGATGCCAACGCTGCAGGCAGAGGATTCACCTGCTGCGCCACAGCGCCGGCCCCTTCTGTTTCTTCTTGAGTCAGATTTGGTAGTTTATGTCTCTAGGATATGTGGTTTCCATATAACTTAAGTTTTTAGAAGCATACAAGTGTTCATAGAATTTCTTTGTAATATTTTTTGTTTTTGGAACCTTGGTGGTGAAGTGCCCTCTTTTACTCTTGATTTTTAGTTATACATCTTTCTTCTTAGTCTGGCTAAAAGTTTGTCGGTGTGTTTTTCTTGTTGCCTACTTTCACAGTTGCTTCCACAATAATCATTTATTTGTCTTTCCTTTTAGGGTTGATTTCTTTATCCCGGGTGTCCCTGTGGTTGGTGGGTTTTCAGTATGCTCCAGTCCCAGACTGCTTGAACAAGAGAGGGTGATAGAGCTGGCAGTGAAATACGCAAACCACGCCCCTGCGCTCTGGGTTCACAATCAGGTGAGCAAGCTGGCCGTCTCTGCCTCCCACAGAATCTGTCCTGCTTACTTACCCATTCTAAAGGCGAGGGCTTAAGCATCAAGAACACAAGCTTGCAAAGAGCTTTCCAGAAAAGTTGAAGGAGCAGGATATGTGTGATGTATTAGGTATGACTCTCAGAGATTTTGGGATCTGGCAGTATTTCCCAGGTTACCAAATAGTGTTCAGTTGGATATTACTGTAGAATGAAAACATTATACATTTTGGGCAATTTTTTTTAAGTTGACTCTGTAAATGGTAAATCTCTGTATCAGATTCTTTTGTCCTAACCGTGGCAAATAAAAGGAATGACACGATCATTCTGTTGTTGGTAGGGGGTGGGGAGAACTGTCCCTGATTACGTAGTACTGCTGGTGCACGGCGTGGAGCATCACTAAATGCAGGGAGCTGGAATTGGGAGAGGGAGCCTGTGTTGGCTGCTGCTAAAGGCTCGTGCTACGCCCCAGGGCTCAGCGAGGTCCTACAGGAGCCACCTGCCCCTAATGGCTAGGCCTCTGTTCACAGAGTGTTCCCGGAACATACGCGTTACACACTGTCTTGGTGTTGGCCCCTTGTCTCCTCTTCCTTGCTGAGATTGCTTGTGGTATTCACCAACAACCTCCATCCTGTCCTCGGCCTGTACCATACCAGTGTGGCTTCAAAGACTCAGCATTGTTGCTTTCTTTTCCTGGAAATCATTGTGAAGCAACAAAGGAAAACTGAAAGCCAACACTGCAACTTTATTTTGAGCAGAATTTGAAAACTCTCCAGTGGTTTTTTTTTTTTTTCCTATTTTTTTTAAAAAAAATGTATGGGGCCAGCATGGTGGCGTAGTGGATTAAGCCACCACGTGTGGTGCTGGCATCCTAGGTGAGCACCAGTTTGAGTCCTGGATGCTCCACTTCCAGTCCAGCTCCCTGACAATGTGCCTGGGAAAGCAGTGGAAGATCGTCCAGGTCCTTGGGCTCCTGCCACCCACATGGGAGACCCAGATGGAGTTTAGGCTCTTGGCTTCAGCTTGGCCTAGTCCTATCTCCAAATGGTATAGCCATTTAGAGAGTGAACCCGTGGGTGGAAGATTCTCTCTCTTTCTCTCACTGCCTTTCAAGTAAATAAATCTTAAAAAAAAATTTTTTTTTAATTATATGTGAGAGCCAGAGGGAGACAGACAGAATTCTCTTCTGTGCATTCATTCCCCAAATGGCTGCCATGGGTGGTGATAGGCCATAGGCCAAAACCAGGAGCTAGGAATTCCATCCAGGTCTCCCACACGTGTGTCAGGAACCCAATTACTTGGGCTACCCACTGCCTTTAGAGTTCTGCACTGGCAGAAGGTTGGGAGGAGTTGGAACTGGGGATTGAACCCAGGAACTCTGAGGTGGGATGCAGGTGTCTTACCATTAGGCTAAATGCCAGCTCCTCAGTATATTTTTAAAGGTTGCAGACAATTGTGTTTGTGTGGGAGCCACATGGGAGTAGGTTAGGGAGAGAAGCCAACAGTAGATCTCATGAGTACCAACCAAAATGCACATGGGCGAGGACTGGGACAAGACACATGGAGCTTTGTGGTATGAAAATGGCTGCTCAGGGCACTCTCGGCCCATCCCCAGTGCAGGGCCCTTTTGCAAATGACAGTTCATCTCAGTCTCATGAAAGGAATCAAAGTAGACATGAATAAACATGAAGACGTACTGTGTTCATGGTTCAGAAGATTCAGCATAGTAAAAGAATTAGTTCTTAAACTGATTTATCATGGCACTAATTAAATCTCAATAGGATTTTTTGGTAGATATAGATAAGTTGATTTTTTTTTTTTTTTTTTTTTGGACAGGCAGAGTTAGACAGTGAGAGAGAGAGACAGAGATAAAGGTCTTCCTTTTACCGTTGGTTTACCCTCCAATGGCCGCTGCGGCTACCACGCTGCGGCCAGCGCACCGCGCTGATCCAAAGCCAGGAGCCAGGTGCTTCTCCTGGTCTCCCATGCGGGTGCAGGGCCCAAGCACTTGGGCCATCCTCCACTGCCCTCCCGGGCCACAGCAGAGAGCTGGCCTGGAAGAGGGGCAACCGGGACAGAATCCGGCGCCCCGACCGGGACTAGAACCTGGTGTGCCGTCGCCACAAGGCGGAGGATTAGCCTATTGAGCCGTGGCGCTGGCCTTAGATAAGCTGATTTTAAAATGTATGTGGGAAAAAGGAACTAGAATAGATTTAACAATTTTGAAAAAGAATAAAAAGTAGGAAGAATTACTCAAATTTAAGATTAAAATCAACAGTAATCAAAACAGTGTGGTATTGGTGAATAGACACATAGATCAATGGAACAAAAGAGTTCAGAAATAGACACAAATATGTCTGTCATTTTTACAAAGGTGCTAAAGAAATTCAATAAAGAAAAGATGGCCTTTTCAGCAGTTGTGTATCTATAGATGTATGCAAAAAAAAAAAAAAAACAGAAAAAGAAATGTGAGCTAAACCTTATACTTTATATTCAAAATTAACTCAGATTAGATCTAACACCAAACATGAAGCTATAAAGTTTCTAGAAGAAACATAGGAAGTATTTGGAACCTGATAGGAAAAGAGTTCTTAGATACGACACCAAAAGCAAGATCTATAAAAGAAAAATATGATATATAGGACTAAATGAAGATTATAATTTTTTATTGCAAAAGATGTTAAAGAATTTATAAACAAGCTAAAGACTGGGAGAAAATATTCGCAAATCAGATATCCAACAAAAGACTTATATCCAGAATATATAAAAAATTCAACAAAAAGAAAACAAGCAACATTTTTTTTTAGATTTATTTTATTTATTTGAAATGCAGAGTTACAGGGAGGGAGAGTGGGAGAGAGAGAGACAGAGATATCCGTCTCCTATCTGCTGATTCACTTCCCGAATGGCTGCAACAGCCAGGGCTGGGCCAGGCTGAAGCCAGGAGCCAGGAAACTCCTCCGGGTCTCCCACCTGGGTGCAAGGGCCCAAGCACTTGATCTGTCCTTGGCTGCTTTCCCAGGCACATTAGCCAGGAGCTGAATTGGAAGTGGAGCAACCAGGACTTGAACCAGCACCCATATGGGATGCTGGTGCTGCAGGCGGCAGCTCAACCTGCTACACCACGATGCTGGCTCCAACAACAACATTTTTTTAAATGACCAAAGGTTTGAATAGACACTTCATTAAAAAGGTTGTGAGGACAAATCAGCAAAGATGTGCAACATCATTAATCGTTAGAAAAAAAACAGATTAAAACTATTTGGAGTGGGCTGGTGTATCCCACTACATTAGAATGGCTAAAATTAAAAATATTGACAGTACCAAGTGCCAACAAAGATACAGAGCAGCTGGACTCCTCATATCTTGCTAGTGGGAATGCCACGTCATATAGCCATTCTGGAATATCTGTTGCAGTTGTGTATAAACTTAAACATGTACTTATTGTATGACTCAGCAGTACCACTTCCTAGTATTGTTATCATAAGATAACATAATATAAGCATTTACGGAAATTCCGTTTATAATTATCAAAACCTAGAGAGAACTCCTGTCCCTCAACAGGTGAATGATGAATAAATTCTGATGCATTCATCCAGCGAACTATTCAGCAATAAAAAGGGATTCCTTGTTGATGCAGACAAAAACCTGGGTGAATCTCGAAGTCTGTGTTGAGTGAAAGAAGACACAGTATGGGGCCAGCGCTGTGGCATGGCAGGTAAAGCTGCCACCTGAGGTGCCAGCATCCCATATGGATGCCAGTCCAAGTCCTGACTGCTCTACTTCCAATCCAGCTCTCTGCTGTGGCCTGGGAAAGCAGTGGAAGATGGCCCAAGTCCTTGGGCCTCTGCACCTGTGTGGGAGACCCAGAGGAGGCTCCTGGCTCCTGGCTTCGGATCGGTGCAGCTCTAGCCATTGCGGCCATCTGGAGAGTGAACCACTGGAAGGAAGACCTCTCTCTCTCTCTCTCTCACTCTCTCACTCTCTCTCTCTGTCTCTCTGTCTCTCTGCCTCTGCCTTTTAAATAAATCTTGAAGAAGAAGAAGAAGAAGACACAGTCACAGAAGGTTCCACAGTGTAGACTCCCATGTATGTCACATTCTGCACGACAGGAAGGTAGTGACGGCCACTGGTCACTGGTTGGCAGGTGAGGTAGGGAAGGATGCGAGCATGAAGAGAAGGCAGAGGGAGGATCCTGGGGTGATGAGACTGTTCTGTGTCTTGATTTTGATGCTAGTTACGTAAATCTTTGTATGTGACAACATTCATAGTACTATGCACCAAAAGGGGAAAAAATGTTTTATCAAGAGAATTTAAGACAAATTTTTTAAAAGCCCGTAGGGGCAGAAACATGTGTTCTTCCGCATGTGCACTTTGCGTGTGTTCGGGGCAGCCCCCAGGCGCCTGCCGTGGCATTTCCATTGTCAGTGTGTCCCCTCACATCCTCACCCTCCAGCCTTCTGAGCCTCCTTTACTGTAGCCTTAGCTGCTTCATTCCTTTGTAAATTCTCTGTGGATCTGCACCCCGTGGCCGGCTCTAGGCTGCTCTCTGAGTCTCTAGAATATGCCACTGGGTGGGATCAACAAGGCGTCCCTGTGTCCTTGCTCAGCATTGACATCAGCGTAGCCATCGCGGCTCCCAGCGTCATGGGCTCCCTCTGAGCGTCCCGCGTGACCTGGCCTGGTCCTTGTCCACAGCCCCCTGTGAGGTTCAGCCTCATTGGCTTTTCAGTGAAGGAGCGTGCGCTCAGAGGCTGCGGAAGACCTCAGAGTGGCAGCGCCTGAGCGCACATCCTAATTGCGGTGCCTGCTCGCCTCTCCCAGTGGGAGCTGCTGCAGTGGCTTTTCTGAAGTCAGGGTTTTCTTGGAACCATGTTCAGATGGCTGTTTTCCTCCTGAGTGTCTGCCTTATTAAGCTATTAGAGTGGACAATGGAGGCCACGTGAGTGTCTGGGTGGCAGCAGGCCGCTCCGCTGAGACGTGGACTCAAGAGCCATAAACATCTTCCTCTATTGGATCTGCTTTGGCTCGGGCTCCTGGCAGGGTAAAGGGCTCCAGACAGCTATTGTGTGCTCGGCTCCAGTAGCTGTGCAAAGGGTGTTTAGTTCACAAGTAGAAAATCTATACCCAGATTAGCTACATTGCTGTGTAACTGAAGGGAATGTCCTTTTGCTCACTTCCATATGACACTCCGCTGTGCTTCGACTGTTCCTGCGACCCTGGCAGCTTTTGTTGACCAGCAGGAGACAGAAGTGGCTGTCAATGCTTTCCAGATGCTAGCAGATGAGAAGACAGATCTGCGGAAGGTGGCTTTGCCACCAAGAGAAGACCAGCTTCTTGAGTATTATCTTTCCCTGGGGCACGTTTTCGTGCCGGCTTTCGGGTTGAAAATCCTCTGGTTTCTAAGAACAATAGCGCCAGCTTCCTCGGCTGTCATCACTCAGCAGGCCAAGGGTGGCCACTGGAGAAAATGACTTCTCTATGATTTCCGGTCCATTTTTCTCTCAGGTTCTTAGAGGTAAAGAGGTGTACAGGCAAGCAAGAGAATTGGGCAGAGCCTCTTGGATCCTGGCCTGCTTTCGAGACTTGAAAGGACGGAGCGTCGTAAAGCACTTGGGGAGCCGCAGCCAGTGTGGCCCCTCCTCCGCATCAGTGATCCCGACTGCTCACTCCTTTTGTCAAGAACGGACGCCCACCTGCCACCATTCATGTACAATCTCCCATACGTTGAAAATAATTCGGACTTTTTCCCTCTTAGAGAAAAAATTTCCATTCATTTAAGAGTTCTTTACCAAAAAGGGCCTGTTTTGTCAATATAAATAGTTTTCTTTTTCTCTAATTCATCTTTAAGTTGTGGAGCCCCAACTTAGATTCTTATTCAAAAGCACTTACTGCTTGCCTGCCGAGAGTTTGGTCTTAAAAAGCATGATATGTTCTTTTTTTTTTTTTTTTTAAGTATTTTATTTACTTGAAAGGTGGAGAGACAGAGCAAGCTTCCATCCTCTGGTTTACTCCCCAAATGGCTGCAATGACTGAGGTTAAGGCAGGCTGAAGCCAGGAGCTTCTTCCGGGTTTGTCACGTGGATGCAGGGACCCAAGCACTTGGGCCATCCTCCAGTGCTTTCCCAGGTGCATCAGCAGGGAGTGGATTAGAAGTGGAGCAGCCAGGGCTCTAACTGGTGCCCATATGATTTGTAGGCATTGCAGGTGGCGCCTTAGCCACCCACTATGCCACAACACCAGCCCCACGATATGTTCTTATTTCTTAGAGGGGAGTCACTGAGTTGATTTGTGCCAGGAATGTGTGATGGGACAAATGTATGCTCTTGATATGAACGTCTGTTCTGGATTCTGCTTTTTAGCAACAGGGAAGGAGGCAGCACTCACTGCACTTTCTCCTCCATGACAGCAGCAGTGGCCCCTGTTCCCACTGGTAGAGAGCCTGCCCGCAGGGAGTTTCCCCCGCTGTGTGCCTCTGGATGCCGAGCTCAGCCCTCTTGGCCGGGCAGGGCAGGCCTGTTACCATTTTCCAGGTGACTCACAGAGGCTCAGAGAAGTTAAGAGGCCTGTGATGGAAATTCAGTCTTAATGACTCCTAGATGAATATATTTTTCTCCAAAATGAGGTATTCCCAACCCTATCTGATCTAGTGGCCCTTTTCTAGAACTATCCTGAAATGAAATTCATAATTAATGGAATGAATACATAAAAGTGTAAAAAAAAAAATTCTCTTCACTGTAATTAGCAGAAAAGAGAACTGCCAGACAGTGATGTGTGGTCAAGGAGTCCGTGTTTTGCTAGATGGGGGTGGGCTTCTGTTACATAGAAGTCGGCCTGAGACTATCAGCCCTCTGCTACCTGGATCACCCCCAGCACAGCCTCCGTGTGCCGCTGCCTCGCCCACCTATGTGGCTGACACCTGGGGTGTGCATTTCCATTTCAGTGAAGGTCTGGATGCAACAATGCAGTCCATCTGTATGGTGGCCACCTTCTGGAAACGGCAGGTCTCTGCCAAAGGTGGCCTGAGTTTCTGTATAGGATGCGCGAGGATCTGATCTTCCATGCCGTGAACACCCCATGAGCCCTTCGGGGGTCACTGCGCAGGACAGTCCTGTGCGTTACAAGTCATGGTGTGCTGGTAGCCCGGCTCCGAAAAAGAATGCCCTTGTTCGCATCATTTGCTGCTTTCTGTGCCGTACATACCACCAACGTGGCTGATTCCAAGCACCTGGAGTTACTAGCTCACAACATTACTACAGATAGAACTGTCAGCTTAGCAGGTGCCAGTTCCTGGACAGCACTAGTTTTGTAGGATGGCTACAACTCTGCTCCTGCCCCCTAAATGCCACTTGAGTTCCCCATATCATTGTGACAGCAACAGAATGTCACCACAAGTTTGTAGTTCCCTCGCTTCCAACCCCCACCTCCAAACACCACGAACAGGGTGGCCCCACCGGGATCCAGCGCGTCAGTTGTGATGGTGTTTCTGGGGCAGGTGACCTCAGCAAATACGTGTTTTCCCTGGCAGGTCTGGGCGATACCCACCCCCTGGGGTGAAGCCTTTGGCTTAGGTCTGGCTCCCGTTCTTGCTCTTCCAGAGAGAAGGGAGCAGCCCTGAGCAGGCCTGCGGTGCTGGCCTGGTGAGGGGGGCAGTAGGACGGGAGCCCCCGCTTCTCATGCCTCCCAGTCCTGACGAGCCCTCAGCAGCCAGTCCAGACGGCTGGCCCATGCTGCCTTTCTCAGCCGTGGTCAGAACCCGAGCGCACACTCAGTCAAGGACCCTGCTTCGGAGCGGTGCCCTGCCCGAATCCATTGCCCCTTTCTTCACCCCAGTCCATCACCTGAGAAGTTAACAAATGGCACAGGCACTGAAGCCGGCTTCCTTTCTTCAATGCCAGAGTGGCGGTGTGGTGCGGATCCCGAAGGTGGGGCAGCAAATGTCCTGTGCAGTGGCCAAGTGCAGTCAGTTCACAGGGCCCCAGGAAAGCTGGGAGCGAGCCATAGAAGCAGCCCTAACTGGGAGAGAGGCCGGAGGTAGGCCCGTTAGTTTCACAGAGGGAGGATATTGGATTTAAGACCACCGCTCAGAGGACTGAAGGGTCCTCTCTTTCTTCCCTCAGTGTGCACTTGATTCTGAAGTGGCGGTGAGAGTGGGTGGAGAGTTCTTCTTTGACCCTCAGCCCACAGATGCCTCCAGGAACCTCGTGTTGATTGCAGGAGGGGTTGGAATTAACCCCCTGCTTTCCATCCTGCGGCATGCAGCAGATCTCCACCGAGAGTGTGCAGACAAAGGAACTGGGTATGAGATAGGAACAGTGAAACTATTCTACAGTGCAAAAAACACCAGTGAACTCCTGTTCAAGGTAAGCGAGGGAGCCTGAGTTTTTGTGGCTGACTGTAGCAACCTTGGGTAGCGGCATTCATTGTCCAAGAAAATTTCTTCTCTGGGTTCTGTTTTCTCTGTAGAGGTTCAAGCAAAAGGCTTGGCAAGGCTTAACCATGTTCGAATGAGCTTAACCAACACATCTCAGCCAGGACAATCAAACTGCTCCCGTTGAAGAGGCACCCAGTGAAGGGACAGCACGGGGCTGGGATCTGGAGTTAGGAGAAGAGAAGTTGCATGGCCCCCCAAGATTGCCCTAGTCCAGAGACCCGGAAGCGGGCCTGGGTGTCCCAGGAGCAGGCAAGATCTGAGGGTTTGGGCCCTGCTGGGAGGATGAAACCCCCATCAGCTGCATCTGCTGAACGACCATGTTTGAAGGAGGAGGCTTTCTCTTGGGATTGCTCTGCAGCTGCAGGAGTGAACAAAAGAACAGAAACAGTTAAAAGACACAACCATGGTCAGTGAAACCGCTGCTTAATTGCCAATGCCTAAGAAAAAGGAAAAAGAAAAAACTCCCGGAGAGTTAGTAATATGCTTGTTAGCATAATCAGACTTCAGTGAAAGCCAGATAGCCCTCCGTCCCCTGGCTGCGGTGGCCTGCGAGGCTGGGAACAATGTCTCTCTGAGTAGGGAGCAAGAGCAGCACACGTGTGCAGAATGGGAGCCGAGCTTCGGCGGCCCTGCTTGCGCACATCTGTTTTGATTTTTTAAAATCGTAGTGTGACCAGATCTGTTTGGCATTTCAGAAAAATATCCTCAATTTGGTAAATGAATTTCCTGGGAAGATTGCATGCAGTTTGCATGTTACAAAACAGACTACGCAAATCAGTGCAGAACTCAAGCCCTACATCACGGGTGAGTCCCCTAGAGGTATCTGGACTGTCTCTGGGCAGCCATTGGATGGACACGCCGGTTGGTTGCGTGTAGATGCCCTGTTTTTGGGAGTAGCTGGCTGGGCAGGGCCCTACCTGGGGAATTGGGAGATGATTCATCCTGGAAGAATAATGAGATCTGTAGTTGGGTTTACTTACTATACACTGATTTCCTACTGCCCATATAAAAAGTTCATTTTCTAAATTGTTTCAGTGGCCTTTGCCACATCACTAGAGGATGCGCACAGGATTTAGGTTTCAGCTGTGGCTGGGTCAATTCCATTTGCCACTAATGATCATTTAAATTACTCATCATTTCCCCTGTTTGGAAGGACTTTTACGCACACGGGTTATTTGCAGAAGGCCATTTGGCATCTTCCCCCGAAGTCCAGTAAGTTTGCCGGCTCCTCTGAAGAGTGCACCACAGAGTGGCTTCCCTCTTTGCTCGCCAGGGTCAGGAAGCCGGAGGTGCACCGCGCTTGTGTCTGGGCCCGGGTGCCAGCGGCTCAAGGCCAGACTCGTGGAGCTTGGGTTTCTGCACACGGCCACCGCTGCTGAGTTGCGTTTCGTCTCTCCTCACTTCAGAATACAAACGCATCTGGCTGAATTCAGTGTTGTGTTTTTTTGGTAGAAGGAAGAATAACGGAGGAGGAGCTAAGAGACCATATTTCCAGAGAGACTTTGTTCTACATTTGCGGCCCACCTCCGATGACGGACTTTTTCTCCAGGCACCTGGAAGATAGCCACGTTCCCAGAGAACACATTCGCTTTGAGAAGTGGTGGTAGGGCGCGTCCAGGCCTGCACGACAAGGAGGTGAGCCACACTCGGGATAGCTGGAGCCGTTCTGTCGTGTGTGGCAGGCTGCATTTCCCTCTCCCTGAGCTGTCTCATTTTTTACGGCTGCAAACTACGAGAGCTTCTGGGGAGTGACAGAAAAGCCGCCGGCAGGCTTCCTGCAAAGGCTTCGTGGATCAGACTGTTTTCTACCATACTGACTGTCTTATTACTAACCATTTCTCTCGTGGTGGATCATGAATTGATCGGCATAGCACTTTCTTTTGCAAGGTACACACTTAGGTTGAATCATGGGAAAATGGGGCTCTGTGAAGGAAGTGTAGCCATCTTTGAATTATCTGACAACAATTCATCTATCTGTGTTCAATAAACTTACAATTGAAGGACATTCTTTAGCAATTTTGCTCTGGAAAGTCTTTGTACGTGACACCTCTCTTGCCCATGTCCTGCAGCCTGATTGATCTGGACATCCAAGTTGAGTTTGGAAGTGGGAAGTCGTTAGGAAAACTGCAATCGGGAGTTAGCTAGCCAGCGTTTTTGCTTTCTTGTTAAAGAATAGCCTAGGTCCGCATCCTGCATGGTTGTTAGCTTCTTCCCCAGTGAAACCATCCAGTGTTTGGCTGCCTGCCCTAACGCCGCAGGAGGGGCCTCTGCCGGGGACAGAGACGCTGGGGGCTGTTGTGTTCTGTGTGGAATCCGCCTTCGGGGCCGGCCGGCTGTGGAACGGTGCTGAAGACTGCTGAGGGGCTCTGGAGCTGTTTCCAGATCTTGCTTCTCTGCTTGTCGTTCCATTCCTTTGCCAGGTTTGTCTTTGGCACCACATGCTCGTTGAATGACTGAAAGAAAGCAGCTAAGTCTGGGGTTGGGAGGCAGGCCCTGGGGTGACAGCAGGAAGGGTGGCGCCTCATCCCGAGGCTGCTATGTCGAAAGTGCGAGAAAGCTGACTAGGGCTCATCTGTGTGTGTTTGGTTTTAAAAATCCAAGAAAGTTCTGGGCTGGTCAGGGCCGGGCCCCTCTTTATCTAACGAGCTCAGGCCCAAAGCTGCCTGCTCGGGGAGCACTGGAAGGTGACAGGAACCTTGAGGAAGGACAGGCGCTGGCTGCTCAGCCAGGCCCCGGTGCAGTCTGTCTGGAGCTGAAGAAAGGAGACAGGCTGCCCTTTCTAAACCTCTGTGTGGCTGCAGCCTCCCAGGATGCGGGGGCCTGGCATGCAGTGGCTGACAGGACCTGGCCTCTGCCTGACCCAAGTCGCGGGAAGCAGCTTGTTAGCTGCGTTCACGGTGGATTTGAGGTCAGTGGGACGAAGGGAAAGGCCGGCGACCTGGTGGGAGGGTCACAGTCCACAGTTAATTCACCAAAGTGACCATGAGCGTTTTAGGTGAGGGGAACCCCGACTTGTGGATGGGCCCCTGTGTCCAGACGGGGGCTTGGCGCTCAGGAAGCACAGGAGGAAGGCCCAGCCTGGGGTCGAGGTGAGGGGACTGATTCAGTGCAGCATGCCGTGGACAGAGGGAGGTGCTGTGTTGTGTGTCTGCTGTCGTCAGGGGGACCACCTGTCCTGGAGACCCCAGCTCTGCCTGCCACCCTGCTGGTGACCACTGCCTCCATCTGGGCTGCTGACATGGCCCAGGCCGTGCCCTTTGCCCGGAGTGTTGCTTTGTTCAGCTCTGGCACTCCGGTGCCGAGAGCTGAGCAGCTTTTTTTCAGCTGGCCCAGAATTCCCTGTTCCCTTTGCCTCAGGCCAGGGCAGACCTCTTTGCCACTCAAATCAAGCTAATGTCAGGGTGGTTGGGAATTTGTAGTGTTGCGCTGCCACGCTGTGTAGATGAGCGAGCCCTCGAGTTAGGCTGCCTGGGTTCAGATCTCCGCTCTGGCGCTTACTGTGTAGGTGACCCTGAGCGAGTGCCTTGCTGCTTGCTGCCCTATGTAAGATTACACCCTAACAGCTGCACGTAGCAGGGCACAGTGCTGCTGCCGGCCTCCCGGGCTGTGTGTGGGTTAGGTGGGCTCACGTGTCAGGTGCTTAGCAGAGCACAGAGCGAGTGTGTTGTCAGTGTGTTTGCTACTGCTCCTCCTGCTCGGGAAGGGGTTCAGGAGCCTGGGTAGCTCGCCTTTACGTAGCACTGGGCTGGTACGTACCAGCTACACCATCAGTATTTCCTGCCAAGCTAGAAGCTAGTGAGCTGGCCCAGAGGACTTGTGAAGGGTCCTTCTGACCCTATGAATGTGTGGGAATATTTCTTCTTGTGACGCAAAACCCTTTCACGGTTTACTCCAGGGAGTAGGTTGATCTGATAGGTGAGTCCTTTTCAAATTTCAAGTGTTGGTGGGAGCACCAGTGCTCACCAGAAGATGGAGCAGCCACCTGGCCATCCCGATAGTTTCCTATGAACGGTGTCCCCTGCAAAGCATGGGGCGCCTCATCTCCAACAGGGCGACTGAAGGCGGCTGTGGAGCCCTGCGCGGGGGCTGTGCCCGGGACCCAGGCTCTAGGCCGCAGTGCCCACAGAGACTCGTGTTTGAACTGCCACACAGTCATCACCCGCCCTCGATGACGGTCACTAATTTGTTTTCGCCTGCTCTCAACTTCCTTGTGTTGAGTGGCGTTGTCTCGTCTTGCCAGGGTGTGTCTCTAACAGACGCATCACCTCAGCAGGCCACAGTGTCGCTGTGGTTCTCAACACGGGTAGCAGTGATTCCTTGGTGTCTCGTCCAAGGCCCTTCTGGAGACCTCGCGGTCTCCAAGGTTCCCGTGTGGCAGCAGGTTGCTAAGTCTTGTCCGTTTCTCCTAGTCACTGGCACCTCTCCCCCGGCAGACACGTGTGGACACGCTCTCAAGACACGTTAGTTGAATACCAGCATGTCTGTCCTCTAGCCTTTCTCACATTTTGAACCTGGCTTCCTGTATCCTTGGGGTGTCACGTAACACGATCTCCCATCTTCTGTGCTTCATGGAAACTGGTAATCAGATGCAGACTGTATTTAGACGCAGACACGAGCTTTATTTGTTCGCGAGAGTCCATTATGGAGCGATGTGGCCTTCCTGTTGCCTCACAGGAGACACACAGTGTCAGGCCCACTCTGAACGCCGCATCAGCTCCCATCAGCCTGGGCCTTCCAGCAGAAAGCTCTCTGCCGTCCTTTCATCTCGTTATCTTAGCCATCACTACCTTTATCTGTTATTTCATTAAGGATTAATTGCCCGCTTCAGCATTCTTCCTGCATTTATTGTCCATGATTCTTCTTTAAGGAACGCTCCCTCATTAGCTGTGGTTACCCAGCAGTGAGTCGGTACAGAAAGGCAGGGCCAGCGCTGGCGCCTTTCCCTTATTTATCAATGAGCGTACTCTGAATGGCTGCGTGGCGACCTCCAGGCGAGCTCTTTCTCAAGCACCGCCGTGGGCGCGTGGCTTTTTATTCATTGGCTTGTTTTTCCCCGTGGCACTCGATGTTCTGATGTTCAGATGTTCTGTGCCTGGGCCACACCAAGACACGGGGTTGGCGAGGCTTGGGGGCTTCTAAGAAGTGCCAGAAGTGCTCTGATACACCGGGAAGAGGAAAAGCGGAGCGTGGTGTCAGGAAGCCACACGAGGAGAGCACTCAAGGAGGATGGGCTGGTTAACGGGGACGTGCTCAGACAGAGCAAGAGAGCTGTGTCTGCTGAGGCCGTGGACTCGGCACGTGGAAGGCCACGGGTGACCCTGAGGAGATGGGTGGGAATGAAGACAGGACTGAAGGGCCAGCATCGCGGCACAGCAGGGAAAGCTGCCTTCTGCGATGCAGGCGCCCCAAATGGGCGCCGGTTTGTGTCCCGGCTGCTCCACTTCTGATCCAGCTCCCCACTAATGGCCTGGAAAAAGTGGCAGAGGACGGCCCACGTCCTTCGGCCCCTGCCACCCACGTAGGAGACCTGGATTTAGTTCCTGGCTTCCGCTGGGCCCGGCCCAGCGCTGGCCATTGCAGCCTTCTGGGGAGTGAAGCAGCAGATGGAATCTCTCTCTGTCTTCTCTCTCTCTAACTCTTTCAAATAAATAAATAAATAAATCTTTTATAAAAGAAAACACAAGAGTGAGTCTAGGAACAATAGGGAGAAAAGAGATGGTAACAAGTGAGTATACACAATAGTTTCAAAGCGTTTACTACAGAGGGAAGGAGAGCAGTGCATTTAGCTGGAAAGGGAAGTGCAGCCATCAAAACGCCGTTTCACTGGCTGATTTTTTAAACGTTTTATTTTGAAATAATTTGATATTTAGAGAAGAGTCGCAAAGACAGTTCAGGGTTTCCGTATAGCCTTCGCCAGCTCCTCCAGCTGTGCCCATCACCGTGGTATACTCATCAACACTGAGAAACTGGCAGGACAGTTAAAGCGGCGCTGCACTGTTAAGTAAGCAGGAGTTAGTTGTTTGTTCAGATGAGCGAGTGAGCAGCTTGATTGTACGGAAAAGCCTGACAGCGTCGTGCAGTGCGCGTCCACGCGGGAGGTGAGGACGTGTCCAGCGGCTGCTGACGGACGGCGCCCTGTCACTTAGCACGTTACCCTGTGCGGGCACTGAGAACAGGAAAGTAAAATCCAGAGACTGTCCTGGGGAGCAGGCTAAATGCTTTGGGAAACTATGTTTTTTCTAAGGCTAAAGAATGCTAGCAGCTATAATCCAGACAGGAGTATCTGTGTACTGTGCACTCTTCGCCACGACTGAGTGCGGAAATGCTCTGGGGCAGAATGTGCTTTTGCAACCATCCCTGGTTGAAAAGCAGCGGTATGGAGAGTGACGAGGGAGTCCCTGCTGGAACAGCATCCTGCGAGTGGCAGGATGGGCGAGGCAGTGGGGAGACGGGGAACCTGTGGGTCAGTCCGTGATAGGCAGTGTCTAGCAGGTGGGAGTCAGTGGCAAGATGGAGTTTTATGGATGGGACCATGGTGATTGGGGAGTCACCGGTGTGAGGTCCTGTGGGTGGGGGCACGGTGACTGGGGAGTCACTGGTGTGAGAGGTCCTATGGATGGGAGCACGGTGACTGGGGAGTCACTGGTGTGAGGGGTCCTGTGGGTGGAGCACGGTGACTGGGAGTCACTGGTGCGAGGGGTCCTGTGGGTGGAGCATGGTGACTGGGAGTCACTGGTGTGAGGGGTCCTGTGGGTGGAGCACGGTGACTGGGAGTCACTGGTGTGAGGGGTCCTGCGGGTGGGAGCACGGTGACTGGGAGTCACTGGTGTGAGGTCCTGTGGTGGGAGCACGATGACTGGGGGTCACTGGTGTGAGGGGTCCTGTGGGTGGAGCACGGTGACTGGGGGTCACTGGTCCCCTAGGTGGGGGTGGGAGACCACTGAGGTTATACCCACGCTCTGGGAACACCCAGGACTGCTACTACTGGGTGCATGCAAGTTGCTGGTACAAATCATGCGTGCATGCACTGTCAGCCCAAGGGCTTGTGTCTCTGGCTGAGACAGCTTTTTCTGTCTGAATGGAAAACAGCAATTTCCTTTATTCCTGGGTATTGCAGATGATCATATGCTGATAATGTAACATGAGACCATTCCTTCATTTTATTTTAAATAAAACCCAAAGAAGTTTGTATTATTTTCACCCTAGAGAAAATAGATATCCTGTCTTTAATATTACTCGTTCCTAATGTGCACAATCACCCATCAATGTGGTGAGGACGTACAGATAACTGCCAGAGATTAAGGCATGCATTTTAACGTGTTTTATGCTCAGGAATCCAAACTTTTCTAGTGCTGAGTGACTTTGTTTTTAAGATTCACTTATTTATTTGAAAGGCAGAGTGATGGAGGGAGGGACAGACAGATTTTTCCACCCACTGGTTCACTCCCCAAATGACTACAATAGTCAGGGTTGAACCAGGCCGAAACCAGGAGCCAGGAACTCCATCTTGGCCTGTGACACGAGTGACAGGAACCCATTATCTGCTGTCAGCAGTAAGCTGGGTTGTGGATTGGCAGCTCAGAGTAGCCAGGACTGGAACCAGGCACTGCACCTGGGGGTGTGAGCATCCCAAGAAGCGGTTTATCCCATCATGCCGCAGTTGCTCGTGGAGTGGCACCCTGAGGGAGCCAGGCAGCCTAACCTCGTGCCCTGTATCTCATCCCCATGTCCCGTTTTACTCTTTCTGAATAGAGTAAGATTTTGTCTATCTTTCTTTCCCTTTTTTTTTTTTTTTTTGAGAGAGAGAGAGAGAGAGAGAGAGAGAGACATCTTCCATTTGCTGGTTCACTCCCTAGATGGCCGCAACAGCCAGTGCTGGGCCAGGCTGAAGCCAGGAACTTCATCCAGGCATCCCACATGGGTGGCAGGGGTCGAAACACTTGGGCCACCTTCTGCTATTCCCAGCCCATTAGCGGGAGGTGGTGGTGGTGGGGGGTCCCAGGCCATTAGTGGGGGGTGGGAGGGTAGGGGAGAAGGGAGGCTGGATCAGAAGTGGAGCAGCCGGGGCACTATCCAGCACTCATATGGGATGCTGGCATCACAGGTGGCAGCTTGCCTTTTTTTATATATATATAAATTGCTGTACCTCACAAATATGACTAAGAAAATTAAATAACGTCAAAGGAGTGAATATGAAAGTACTGAAGTCCCTTTCTTTCCCATCCCATTCGCCTGTGCGCAGGAGCGCTTGTGTAAAGAGCTCGCTACAAAACTTTGGAGACATTTCATGCAGTATCAACCTTATGTGCAGCTACGTGTGCTTGAGTATTGCCACTATTTAAAAATTTTTTTTCATAAGATTTATTTATTGATTTGAAAGGAAAGTGACAGAGGGAGAAGCAGAGAGAGATCTTCCAAATGGCTGCAACAGCCCAGGCTGGGCCATGATGAAGCCAGGAGCCCAGAACTCTATTCTGGTCTGCCATGTGGGTGCAAGGGCCCAAGTGCTGGGCATCCCCCACTGCTTTCCCTGGCACATTAGCAGGGAGCTGGATCGGAAGCAGAGCAGGTCCTCCTGTATGGGATGCTGGTGTTGCAACTGGCAGCTTAACACACTGTACCACAGCACAGCCCCTATCTCATTCTGTTAACACACTCCAGATTGTGGATAAATACCTTAATATACTGAACAACATCTTTATCAGATGTTAGGCTGTTGTTTTTGGCTATTTGAAACAATATGGTGGTGAACAGATTTATTCATGTGATTTTTGTGCACATATTCCTGTAGAATCACTAAAGGCATTATTTCTGGATCAAAAAGAGTTCTTGCCAAATTACCCTGCAAAATGCCTAATCAGTTTTATATTCTAATAGGGTACGGAAGTGCCCATTTGTAGCCAACACTAGATGTCTTCAGTCCTTAAATAATTTTTTCCCTAATCAGTTGTATGAAATTTTAATTAATATTAATATTAATATTTTAATTAATAATATTCTGATCCATTTTAGCCATTCTGTTTTTTGAGAATGGCATATTCCTTTTGTATGTTCATTTTGATGTTTTACAAATTTGTTACTCTTTATAAAAATGAGATAAATGCTAATCCTTTGTTATGTTTTTTTTTTGACAGGCAGAGTGGACAGTGAGAGAGAGACAGAGAGAAAGGTCTTCCTTTTTCCGTTGGTTCATCCTCCAATGGCCGCCGCGGTAGGCGCGGTGCGGCCGGCGCACCGCGCCGATCCGATGGCAGGAGCCAGGTGCTTCTCCTGGTCTCCCATGGGGTGCAGGGCCCAAGCACTTGGGCCATCCTCCACTGCACTCCCTGGCCACAGCAGAGAGCTGGCCTGGAAGAGGGGCAACCGGGACAGAATCCGGTGCCCTGACCGGGACTAGAACCCGGTGTGCCGGCGCCGCAAGGCGGAGGATTAGCCTAGTGAGCTGCGGCGCCGGCCTTTTGTTATATGTTTTAAAAATATTTTCCCCAGGCTTTTCCTAGTCCCCGAATTCTCCAACTCAGTACGAGTTTTAAATTTGTGAGTCATCCAATACATCTGTCTTTTCCCTTGGCTGGCTTTATTTATTTATTTATTTATTTGACAGGTAGAGTTATAGACAGTGAGAGAGAGAGAGAGAGAGAGAACGGTCTTCCCTCCGTTGGTTCACTCCCCAATTGGCTGCATGACCAGACCTACACTGATCCAAAGCCAGGAGCCAGATGCTTCCTCCTGGTCTCCTATGTGGGTGCAGGGCCCAAGGACTTGGGCCATCCTCCACTGCACTCCCGGGCCACAGCAGAGAGCTGGACTGGATGAGGAGCAACCAGGACAGAATCCGGCGCCCCGACCTGGACTAGAACCCGGGGTGCCGGCGCCGCAGGCGGAAGATTAACCAAGTGAGCCTCGGCGCCGACCCCCTTTCCCTTGACTTTTATGGATATATTTTCTTCTGATGCTTTTACAGATTTTTAATCCACTGGAGATTAATTTTTATAGTTGATGGGGGGTGGGCATCGAATTTTCTCCATATAGCTCTCCAGTTGCCCATTGCCATTTATCGAACATTACTTATTTTTCCTAATGGTTTGAAGTGTTTCCTTTATCCCATGTTTACTTTCCACCAACACGTGGATTTTCTTTCCCACCGTGTTCCACAGATCTACAGATTTGTCCTGCTTTGATGTCACACTCTCGATTAATCTAGTTTTTTAGTACATTTTATTTTATCATCTTTTTTTAAATTTCCCAGTTAAACACAAAAAACCTGATACACAGCCATATAGCTTCGTTTTCACAGAAATATGGTAGGAAAGTGATGGGAAAATGGTATAACTCGAGAGGCCAGCAATGTGGCGTAGCGGATAAAGCTTCTGCCTGTGACGCCAGATCCTACACAGGTGCCGGTTTGTGTCCTGGCTGCTCTGCTTCCGATCCAGCTCCCTGCTCCTGGCCTGGGAAAAGCAGCAGAAGATGGCCCAAGTGCTCAGGCCCCTGCCACACACATGGAGACCTGGATGAGGCTCCTGGCTTCTGCCTGGCTTGGCCCTCACTGCTGCGGCCACTTGGGGAGTGAACCGGTGGATGGCAGATACCACTCGCTCTGACTCTATGTCTCTCCCTCTCTCTCTGTAACTCTTTCAAATTAATAAGTAAATATTAAAAAGGAAAAATAGTAACTCAAGGTTAACCGCAACTCAGGGGTAGGCTGGGTGTTGGTTCTCTGTTCTTGAGTATAGCAATACCTGGCACTTGATAAATACTATTTTCTCTCATTAGATTGTTCTATAACATTTATGTCAGACTGAATGATTCTGTCCTGTTTTACCAATATGAGAAATGACAGTGGCTTGCCCAAGGTCAAGTGGCTGGGGCGAGTGACAGATTTATTTTATTTGAAAGGCAAAGTTAGAGAGAGGTCTTTCATCCGGGGCTGGGCCAAGCTGAAACCAGGAACCAGGAGCTCCGTCTGGGTCTCCCACATAGGTGAAGGGGCCCAAGCACTTGGGTCATCCTCCACTGCTTTCCCAGGCACATTAGCAGGGAGCTGGATTGGAAATGGAGCAGCCGGGACATGAACTAGCGACTATATGGAATGTTGGCACTGCAGATGGTGGCTTAACCCGCTGCACCAGAGCACCAGCCCCTAGAACTTGGTTTTTCTTCCTGTCCTGTTAAAGGACTTTGCTCGTCATCGGCTCTTAGACCCAGGCTTGTTCCAAAATTCACGGAAGGGTTGGGTTTGCTTCCATCTTTAGACTCAGTTAACCCAAGCTCCCATCTCCAGAACATCCTAGATAAGAGAGAAGGTGTTCTGTTTCGCTCTTACCCAACATGGCCTCTTTGTTCTTAGAGATTGTAGAAGCCTAGAGAAAAAACAAAAAAGTGAGGCAGATTGGGTGTCTGTGCGGTGTGGCCAGAAGGACGTGGCGCCAGGAATGAGAGGCCTCAGCCCTCCCCGTTCTGTACCCTGCTGCCTGCGACTCCCTGCCCCCACCCCACCCCACCCCACCCCACCCCCACACCCGTCTTTCCTGGTGTCCAGTGGTAGGCCTGTGCCATCTAAGATCTGTTTAGCTTCACCATTTGTGATGGAGAAGTGGCCTTAGAGGTAAGAGGAGCTGGATGGACCATGCTGATGCCAGGTGACTGAGCAGTGTCTTCAAATATTTGATTCATTGTTGCAGTGACTGCTCTTTGCAATTTCCAGTGTGGACAGAAGAAGAAATTGGCACGGAATGAAGCAAGGGAGAAGTTTGGTTTGATGTAGGCAACTTGTGGACTGTAGTGCCGACTGAATCCTGGAGTCAGGGCCCAAGAGAAGTGGTGGAACCAGTGCACACAGTAAACACACGGAGAGCACTTCCCTGCTGGGATGTAGGGCGGACTTGACCGAGACAGGGGCCGGACCGATTGTGCTCCTGCTTCATAAAAAGGAAGCGCTTTGGACAGGCACAGCCTCAGGCTTCTGTGGACCAGACACTGGCGAGTTTGCTGACGGTTCTCTGACGAGGCTTTTGTTCTCTTCATTGAAGAATCAGCAGCGGAGGAGCCGCTCAGGATCGAAAGTTCACAGGGTTCCGTCCCGGGAAGCATTGCCGTGCTCACCCTGAGTGGTGAGATCTGTTTCCTGCCATCATGAAGCCTTGTTTAGAGGTGGGAGAAAAATCCAGATCCATGCTTGATGTAATGGATGGCGACTAACAGTACCTTTAAATAACAAGTTTGTTGTACTGCACAGTTATAGCGTGAAAACCTCCATTCACCAGTCAACTCTCAAGGGACCTTTTTATTTTCAAAGACTTATTTATTTGAAAGTCAGAGAGATCTTCCATCTGCTGGTTCACTCTCCAGATGGCTGCACTGGCCAGGGCTTGGCCAGGCTGAAGCCAGGAGTCAGTTTCTTCCAGGTGCAGGGGCTCAGACACTTGGGCCATCTTCCACTGCTTTTCCCAGGCCATCAGCAGGGAGCTGGATTGGAAATGGAGCAGCCGAGACACAAACTGACACCCATGTGGGATGCTGACGTCGCAGGCTGCGGCTTTGCCCACTACTCCACAACCAGCCCCTGACTCATGTTTTAAACCATCTCTGGATGAATGAATCCCTTCATCTCATTTGCAAGATGGCAGTCCCCGCAGCTGGCAGCCAGAGTGGTTCACTAGTGGCTCCTGGCTAAGGGCGTGGCTGTAACTGAGTCACCATTAAAAGTCATTTGGGGGCCAAACTCAGGCTCTGCCCCTCACGCCCAAGACAGTCCTCATACCCCATGCTTACCGAGGCGCCTCCCCACCACCTGCTGTTTCCCAGACTCCCCTCCTTCCAAGGATTACAGACGGTTCACCAGGTCACGAGGAAGGTACTGAAGCTTCCACTTCAGCGACTGCTGGTGGGTGTTGAACCGGCCACTGTAGCCTTGAAGACGAGCGCGTGGTAGGTTCCAGAAAAGCTCTGAGCAGCAGCAGCGTCACTGGCATGCTTGTTACACCGAGGAATGCCTCCGCTCAGGACGGTGCTCATCTGATCCTGGAAGGCGGGGCGTGTCAGTACCTCCCTTACTCCCCAGGGTCCACGTGGAGCTGCGCCCATGCCACTCTCAGGATGTCTGTGCCCTAGTCTAAGGTGCAGGCCACCAGCACCCCCCACCTGCACTACAGCATGGGCTGCTCGGTCCGTCTGTGCTCTCCCTGGGCCTGCGCACACCATTCTCACTCAGCAAAGAGACAGCCTTCTGAAATGCAAATCCGATGTTGTTTCCCCGCTTGAAACTGACCAGTGGTCACCCGTCCTCCTACACAAACACCAGAATACCCGCCAGGGCTCCCAGGCCCCTACACGGTGCGGTCTTCAGCTCCCAGCACAGTGGTAATGTCTGTGTAGTAAACGCTCCATCCTTGGTGCCCGCGTAAACAGCAGCCGGCTGCCTCGGCCAGAGGGCGGGGCTGGGGAAGCAAGGGCAGGGTCCAGAGGGCTGGCAGTCTGCAGCCCCGGGGTTCGCGCTCACTGTGGTCACAGAAGCAGGCGACAGCCAACTCAGAATCCCAGCGAGGCTTGTTGGGTCTTGTCCTCGTAGCTCAGGGCTCCAGTCTTCCCTGTTCCAAACTCTGGGAGCCAGGTACAGGCTACACAGGCGATCCTGAAGCTGCATCCATCCTTGTGTCGGGTTCGTGCGAGGGGCCGGAGCCATGCACTGGAGGCCTGCCGTGCCCTGCGTGCACAGGGCCTCCCAGCACTGCCTTCAGGGGCCCCAGCGGCAACCAGGAGTCGGTGCTGAACTTCCGCTGCACCTGTACGCCCACCCTCCTCATCCTTTCCCCTTGCCAACCCTTTCACAGCCTCCTCGAGAGCCCCAGCAGAGCAGCACGGTGCCCCCGCACTGGGTGTGGCTCAGATCGGCCGGGCTGCTGGAGTGGCGAGATTCCCTCCCGACAGGCACCGCCACAGCCAGAGCTGTGCTCCCCAGACGGTCTCTGGTTTAGATCAGGCCACGAGTAAAGATGCCGAGAGACTGACAAAGTGCATTTTGTAAGAAATAAGTCAGAACAAGCTGGGGCTTTGTTCAGTTTCGTTTTTCCTTGAAGCTGCTCCCATCAAGCGTCGTCAACCCAGGTGAAGTCTGATCAGTTTGGAGACTGGAAAAAACAGGCGAGGATTCACCTCAACTCTGCCTTGTGTTCCACAGAGACCTGTACTCAGGAAAGGAAGACCCCCTAAGTGTCACTGTAGTGTGTAGTTAAGATGGGCTGTTCTGTGCCCCATGAACAGATACACCTGCGCGCCTCTGGCACGGCACAGCAAAGGCTTAACACCCACGTCGCGCTCCATCTTCCCCACCCCGAGGCTGCTGGAGGCACAGGTCAGGTCCAGAGGTGGCTTCCAGCACATCTGCGCGGGCCCCTTGGCCTCAAGCCGCAGGTGGGCAGGCACTGCAGAAGCCCTGGTGTTGGTGAGCACCGCCAGGCATCCACTCGTGACTCACTGCTACCCCTAGTGCTGGCCGCGGGCCAGGCACTCTACCCCTGTCTTCTCACTGCCCACAGAAATGTTTCTGCTAGTTCATGCCCCAAATGTCCACAGTAGGCTGAAGCCAGGAGCTCCATCCTGGTTTTCCACGTGGGTGGCAGGAACCAAAGCACTTGGGCCATTATCTGCTGCTTCCCAGGGTGTACATTAGCAGGAGCCTGGACTCCATCCCCAGGCCCTCCGCTATGGGAGCCAGGCGTCCCAAGCGGTGGCTTAACCTGCTGATCACCCCATCACACACCCATCCACAATAACCTGATGAGGCGCCTGCCGTTAACTCCAGTCCACACCTGAGCCTGGTGTCAGGAGACGCGGAGAGATGAATCTGAAGCCGTATGAGTAGACTGTGTACAGTTCGTGTCCTAACCGGCTCCGTCCAATTCCAAAGACCCACCAGGCTTTTCCACTGCACCGAGCCCGGCGTCAGTCAGCAATACTGCTTCATTTACATAGGCCTCCGCAGGCTCTCCGTATGTCAGTTCTGTGACCTTGTGGCATGGCTGTGTGCCCTCGGAAGCATCACCTGCCTTTGCATTTGATGAGGCCTCCTCCTCCCCTTACTGCTCAGTGAGCGATGCTAAGCCCCGCCCACTGTTCTCTCCAGCCTTGGAGGTGAAGATGCTCTCCTAGGGGGAACGGGAACTCAGCCACAGCTTCCCAGGCGTCGTCAGCCCCAGCATTCCTCGCTCCTGGCACCGCCACTCTGTGACAGCTGCAGCCCCAAAGATTGTCTCCCACGCACACAAGTTGCCTCCTGCCAAACACTGCAAGTCTTTGCAGGTTTTACTGCTTATTGGGGCCTCGTCATTGCAAACAAAGGCTTTTTCCACTATGGGCAAATCACAGTAGTGCACACTAGAAATGCACACTCAAGGGGTAGGTGTTGTCGTGCAGCGGGTCAAGCCACGGCTTGGGACACCCACACCCCATATCCAAGCCCCTGGGATCAAGTCCCGCTGCCACCTCTGCCCTCAGCCAGCTTCCTGCTAAGACATCTGGGAGTCCGCAGGCGATGGCTCCCACGCGGAGTCCCTGCCACCCAGCTGAGTCCTGGCTCTGGCCCGGCCCAGCTGCAGAGATCTGGAGAGTGAACCAGAGGATGGGAGACCTGTCTCCGCCTGTCATTCTGCTTTCAAATAAATAAAAGTAAACACCCCCCCCCCCTTTTTTTTAAATGCACATGCAAGATGTTGGGATTGGGTTTTAGGTCCTTGGTTATCTGCTACTTGTAAACGGTAGCTCTTTTCACAGGGAACAAGCTGTGATTCCACTCCTAAAGGAGAGTCCGATGGCTAGTGGTTCTCCAGACTGGCCGTCCCCTGGAATGTCCCTGGAGCTTTGAGACCCCGGCGCTTACGTACGTAGCGGAGTCGGACCTAGCAACTAAGGCTCCAGCTAAGATGCCCGCAGCCCACATTGAAGAGCCTGGGCTCTGGCGCCCGACTCCAGCTTCCTGCTAACGCACACCCTGGGAGGCAGCAGATGATGGCTCGAATAACTTGGTTCCTGCTGTCTACATGGCAAGACCTGGGCTGAATTCCTGGCTCCTGGCCACCACAGGCATCAGGGAGTGAGCCGGCCAATGGGCGCTCTGCCCTCCCTTCCCTACCCCCATACCTCTCAAAAGAAACAAGTCCTGATGCCTGGTCACTCCTCATTCCTTCACAGGCTCTGGGGGTAGGACCTTGGGCATTAGAATTTTTTTGAAGTTTCCCTCAGTGACTCCAGGGGGCAGCTAATTTGAGAACCTCCACCATGGCCTGATATTTTGCTAGAATCTCCAGGGGTGCAGAGAAGCAAGGGAGAAAAAAAAACAAGACCTTCAGGAATGTTAGACTGAGACTATGACCAGATTCCCTGAGGGATGCGAATCAGCTACAGTCACCTGTAAGCTTTTTTCCCTACAGCAAATAAAACCAGTGTAAATGTCACTTAATTATTGAAAACTGTGCCCCAAGCGGAGGGGTGTAAGCTCCTCCAGCTGGGGTTGTATACAGTACTTTTCCAGCTATTGCTAACAAAATTTTTTTTAAAGTTTTGTGGGTTGTTTTTGTTTGTTTAAAAAGGGTGATGGGGGCTGGCGCTGTGGCATAGGAGGCTGAGCCTCCACCTGCAGCACTGGCATCCCATATGGGTACCGGTTCATGTCCTGGCTGCCCCTCTTCTGATCCAGCTCTCTGCTATGGCCTGGGAAAGCAGTGGAAGATGGCCCAAGTCCTTGGGCCCCTGCACCTACGTGGGAGACCCAGAAGAAGCTCTTGCCTTCGGACTGGCCCAGCTCTAGCCATTGTGGCCACTTGAGGAATGAGCCAGTGGATGGAAGACCTTTCTGTCTCTCCCTCTCAAATAAATAAATAAATAAAATCTTTAAAAAAAAAAAAAAAAAGGTGGTAAATCTTTCATCCAGTGATTATCTCCCTGAATGCCAGCCAGAGTCCGGGCTGGGCCAGAACCCCATCCTGGTCTCCCACCTGGGAGGCAGGGACCCAATTACTTGAGCTGCCTCCAGGGTGCGTGTTAGGAAACTGGATGAGAAGCAAGGCAGGACTGGAGTTAAGGCGCTGTAAGGGGTGTGGGCATCCAAGTGCCCCCAACACCCACCCCTGGCGTATTTTTTAAAGGCATATGTGCCAAGAGAGTTCTTCCTAAATAAAAATGCAGTCTGGATATTAAGCCCAGCGTACAGTTGTGGAAGATGGCCCTTCACAATAGTTTCTTTTCTTTGAACCTGGGGCCTTCTAACCTTGTAAGCTCTGAGGGTTGGAAGGCCGAGTTCATCAAGAGGTAAGGACCGTGTAATGTGGCTGTACAGGGTCTTCAAGTTCTCTTGAATGTGTCACGAACATGCCTTTAATAAAGTTGCCAACAAACAGACCTGCCTCCTTGAGGAGTTCACTTGGAAGCTTGGAAACAGGCTCAGAAACGGACGCTGGGGTTTTGCCTGTCTGCCTCCTGGGGCCTGGGAGGTGCCGGTCGGGGCCCCTTCCCTTCCCGGTGGCATCCGAATTCTCTGCACAGCTCACAGAGTCCCGCGCTGCCAGGACTCAGAAGCTCACCAACAGCGCCCACGGATCGGGGGCGGAGTCTGCTCATCAGGCCAGGCTGTGTGTCGTGGCACAGTAAACACTCATCACACACGAGGCACTAAACTCACGGATGATTTATTGCTTTAAGTAACTAAACAAGAAGGAGAAGAAACAGGATGTTGTTTTAGTCAAGACAAACAGGCGTTCTCCCCAGGGTGCGCCAGATGCGTCTACTCAAAGCCTTCACGGTACTCTCTGGACAATATCAACACGTGACAGACACGGTTACGTGGGGAACAACTTGGCCAACGATACACCGATTAAAATAGCACAGGCAGGCACCCCGGCTGGATGCCCTGAAATTGTGTTCCTAGGGTGCGCTGAATACAAAACCTTTAAAAATGTTTTTGGCATTAATACACAGAATACTCTCCCGATCGCCCTGCAGGAGCAGGTGCACACACAATTACCTCTTCATCTGCACATCACCAGTATCTACAGGACTACTTCGAGAAAAGCCGGGAGGCTGGGCGCCTCCTCTCCCCAGCGTCATGTCCTTCGGCAAAGCAGCGGGGCCTGAGGGGGTTCGAGGCTCCAGGGGTGCTTAAAAGTCACCAGGTAGCTGTGGGAAGCAGCAGGGGACGGGCACGCCCCCCCCCCGCAGGATGGGGGGGCAGCCTTGCTCTGTAGCCAGGGATGTGCACGGACTTGGCCCTGTGGGGGACACACAGGCACTGGGTGGTCCAGACCCTCCCGCGGGAGGAGCCCGGGTGGGGAACAAACCAGCTGACCTCTTGCGCCGCCACGCGGGCTGTTAAGACACTTTCTGAACGGATGCGCAGAGACCAGCACTGTCAGGGTCGCAGCCCTGGCGGGCCGGGCGAGCTCCCAGGAGGGGCCGGGCCAAGCCACAGGGTAACAGCACGCCAGGGCACACAGCTACACCGGCCGTGGGCCAGCTGGGGCAGCTGGGCCGGCTGCAGCAGAGATGCCCCGCACTCAATGTTCTTCCGCCATCGCGGGCCCTGTGGCGGCCACCTCAGCACCTGCATCAGGGTGCCCAGCGCAGCCGCCCACCGAGGCCCTGCTGTGGCCAGCGGGGCCATTCTGCACGGCCTCCCCTGGCCCCGGCCGGCCCGCAGCGGGCAGCCTGCCTCCCTCCACCTCTTGGCCGGGGACCCGCATCTGCTCAGGCGCGCGCTCGTCCTGCTGCGGGCCCGCCACGCAGTTTGCCGCGTCTCCGGCTTTGGAAAACGGATCTTCGGCCGTCTTGTCGGTTTCTCCCGCCTGCCGTTTGTCCTTGCTTCCCAGTCTCCCTTTGGACCTCCGCAGCTGTCGGCCATGCCCTTCGTCTCGGGAGAATCGCCACTGGAACTGCAAGTCAAGAGGGGAGGGGGTGAGCGAGGCGGCCTCTGGGGCTGCCCGGGCCACACCCGGACCCAGCACCCCGGGCATGCGCCGGAGCCACGGCCCAGACACCAGCCCCACCAGCCCTCAGCCGGCCACCTCGGTGCCGAGGGTCGCACTCCCTGGCTAGAGCGACCCACAGTCAATGGCTGACCCATGGGGGAGACGCTTCCTCCACCAGGCTCTGAGAGGCAGCTTCCCACGGAGCTCCAGCTGCAACCAAGCACTGCCCACGTGACAGGGGAGACCCAGGCCCCGCAGCCACTGCAGAGCTGAGCAAGAACCCAGGTCCCATCCACGTTGTCAGACGCCAGCCCACGCTGGCCAGACTTCTCAGCGACCCACAGTGCACACAGGCTCGCTCGCCCCCTTTCCCCGGCACTGGCACCGCACTGGTTCCACCCAGTGGGTACTTGACCCTCAGAGGTTCTGGGATGCCACGAGACATGGAGGGAGCCTTCGGCTCCTAGGCTGTCCGGCTGGGCTGGAGCTGGGAGCTTTTGGTGTTCCTAGCTGAGTGCTGGCGATCGTGGACACCAGTGTTGAGGCTGGGATTTAACGTAGCCTCTGGGCGTGGCTGGAGCCTGTGCCACCCAAGCTCTGAGGTCCCAGGAGCGGACGCGCTCTGCAGGCCAGGTGAGGGCTCATCCACACCACCTCCCCCCACCCCCAAGTACCTGCTTCAGCCAGCACTGCCCGGCGCTGACCTCAGCACAAGACTCAGGCCATGCGATGCTGGGTCCCGACTGCCATCCCCATGACACACAGCTACCCGACGGTGCACATCCACTGGGTCCCACCTACTCTGAGCGATGCAAACAGCGCCCCCTGCAGGGAGCTGCTGGGGGCGCTTCCAAAAGTGCCAGACCCAGGCCCGACACTGTGGCACAAGCCCCAGCCTGCAGCACCAGCATCCTGTAATGGGCACCGGTTCAAGTCCCGGCTGCTCCTCTTCCAATCCAGCTCTCTGCTATGGCCTGGGAAAGCAGCAGAAGATGTCATGTTTGTCCCAGCAACGCCTGGGGACTGTCGGCACTGAGCTGGGTGGGACGCATCTGCTTTGGAGTCACCACAGAAAAATCTGCCATGCCGAATGCATTCAAAACCGGCACCGTGTTCTGTGTCCTCAGATGGGGTCCTGGGTGAGCCCAGTGACTCCGGGTGCTGCGTGGGCCCCCACAGCCCTCACTGGCGGCTCCAGGGAGGATCCACTCAGTTCTCCTTTCTCCTCCCTTCTCACGGAGCAGGGAGGAGGCTGAGGCCAGACCGCAGGGGCCACGGTATCACCCGGGAAGAGCTGGGGCAGACTGCCTGAGAATGAGGCACCCACTGTGTGTCCTACACTACGATGGGCTGTCACACTCTCCTGAATTCCCAAAGCAAGACTCTCAGTAGGTATCTTTAGCATCACTCTAAAGATGAGCAAGGGGAGGTTCAGAGAGGTTACGTTACTTGCCCAAAGTCACACAGCTAAGAAACAGAGGAGCTGACATTCAGACAGATGTCTCCACCTCTACACTCTCTCTCTCCAGCTCCTAGTCCTGGGTAGAAGGTGTCGGTTCTCACCCCGGAAGCCCATAGGACGGCCCCTGCCTGAGTGCGCCAGCCTCCTGGCTTAACCATGACAGATGGATCTGCTAGGTCAGGGCTTGCCCTTAGGCTGAGTGGCTAATGGAAGTCCAGATTTAATGGCCTTAAAGATATGCCAGTTTGGCTTACTACAAACAGACTCTAGGGGCCAGCACTGTGGCGTCGCGCCTGCATAGTCAGCATCCCATACAGACACCGGCTTGTGTCCCAGCTGCTCCACGTCCAGTCCAGCTCCCTGCTAATGCGCCTGGGAAAGCAGCAGAAGATGGCCCCAGTACTTCAGCTTCTGCCACCCACGTAGGAGACCCCGGTGGAGGTCCAGGCTCCCGGCTTCAGCCTGGCCCAGCCCTGGCCATTGTGGCCACTTGGGGAGTGAAATCAGTGGATGGAAGAGCTCTCTGTCTCTCTGTAACTCTTTCTAATAAATTTTTTAAAAACCTCTTTAAAGACAAAACAAATTCTACACCAAAGGTTCCCCGACAGACCCATTTAAAAATAATCAATTTATAAAGGGCCCAGACTCTTAAGGAAAAATCTGGCTCTGAGCCTTGCATGGGCTTCAACATCATCCACCCTCACCACTCCCGGAGCTTCTGACTTCTGTGGGCCTGGGGCCACCTGGGACACTGCATCTTGGCCAAGCTCCCGGGTGATGCCCACACCGTGGGCCCGGGGAACACACTTTGAAATAGTCAGAAAAACAGGGCGGAGTTTAGCATTTGAGACAGCTGGGAAAAAACAGTAGCTCCTTCGCCCCCTACCTTCCCCAGCCCCAGCTCTGCCAGCCACGCCCCTGCCATCTCCACACCGGTCTCCCTGCACGCGCAGGGCTCACCGTCTCCTTCCAGCTGGGGACGGTCACGTCTCTAAGAAACAACGAGAACTGTTCCAGATCCCGAGGCTCTCGACTCCGTAGAGGCAGAGAGGAGAGGCCGGGAGCGTGGCCCCCGGGACTGCACCTGCTGTTCAAGGCTGCGCCTCTGTGGGGAAGTCCAGCCTGGGGTGCGTATCCTGCACCGGGAGAGTTTGAGCTTAGCCAGCAAGTCCAGGGTGACCCAGGCTGCGCTGAGTTGGGGAACTTGGTGTGAGCCACCAAACCCGACCAGCCACCCGACTCAGAAAGAACTGTGCCAACGGGAAGACCCTGCCTTTTCCAGCAGTGCCCAGCCGTGGCAGCCGAGGTCCCGGGATTTAGCCTGTCCTCCACAGTGCTGCAGTGGAAGGAGGACTTCTCCCTGTGGACACCACCGTCCCCTGGGCAGGTGCTTAATACTTGCTCTGAAGACCACACACATATACACCTCATGTATACACGGGTAACAGGTGTCCCTAAATGCTGCCAAAGACTGGAGGATTCTGTCTGTTCTGCTGATCAAAGAATTCTGGACACTCCGCGTCCTTGGTGGGCAGACTTAACCATGTCTTTCCTTAAACGGCAATGCCAGGCTGAGTACCAACGTCCCAGGCTTAGAAATCTGATTCCTCACTCGCTGATTCAACAAATACCTGTCAAGCACCTCCGTCAGTCCAGGTCGGTCCTGGTGACAAGGCGGAGGTAGGCAGTTACGTGCAGGCGAGCTGGAATTCGTGTACCCCTGCAATGTCACCCTAGCTCTTTAACTGTCAGTTTGATACGTCTACTTTCCCAGGATGCACCTGTTGCATCCAGGACCAAGGTGCACGCTCAGATCCTCCCACCCCCAGGCACCATGCCTTTCCTTACAAAAAGAGGGGGCAGGTACGAGGGAGGTCTTTCTTTTTCCACCCAGAATGCACTTAGGCATGCGTCTCCTATGCTCTCTGGAAGGTACCATTTTTGGGCTTTTTCTCTCGTGTATGGGCAACTCTTTGGCCCACTCATGTTGGGTATTTCTCTGTGTGGGGCAGCCCCCACCCCACATGAATGTGTGTTTATTCCCTCACTGTTCAATGAAGTCTGTTCCTGTTTGCACACGATACCAGTCTCCACTTAGTGTTTTCACAGAACCCCATGGGAACTTGAACATGGACTCTGGCAGGCCATTCCAGGAGAAGGAAACCCCCAGGCTGGGAAGCTACTAGGAAAAAAAAAAGGTGGGGGGACTCCATCCCCTCTGGCTGGCTCTGCCCTCTTACGGCAGCTTTGAAAGCGCCGCCCCGTCATTCCTGCCTGCTCTAGTTCCCACTGCCTTCATCGCCCCCAGTGCCAGGACCTCCCTGCCCCGTCAGCCCTGGGACCATGCCGGCCCTGTGCGCCTGAACCCGGCTGGGACGGCGGCACCGTGTCCCTCTCAAGCGCCAAGCCTGGATTTCCTCCAGCACCTGCCAGGGACCTCACGCATATTGCGTGTCCACTGTCACTCTGTGAATGGCCGGGCAGCCACAGAGAGGGGTCTGTGGCAGACGCAGCTGCCCCGGGCCCACCACGGCTGTCACCTGCCACATCGTGACCTCACAGCCTGCAGAGAGACTGTCCCCTGCTCCAGGCTGCTTGTCCCTGAGATGCTCCCGCCGGGGGCCCCGCATCATTAGAACACGAGGGTCCGCGAGTGGGGAACGTGGGCAAGGCTCCAAGCACCAGGAGCAGGGCAGCTCAGGCGCACTGCACGGAGCAAGCTGTGGACACAGGCGCCCCCTGACGGCCACATGACCCCCTGGCCTCATGAGACAGCCCAGGAAGGCACCCACTGGCTGCAAAGCATGGGAATCACCTGGTACAAGCAGAGCACCTGCAGCTCAGCCTTGGGACAGCCCCCGTCTGTGTCCAGAGTCGGCCCACGGGAAGTCCACGCGGGGATCCCGAGGGCTCGCTGCTGCAGGCTGGGGCCGGCCTCTCTCCACACTCGGAGGCCTTTGCCTGGATATGTCAGGATCTCCCCGCTGAGCTCAGCAAACTGCGCATGTGCCAAGGGTATCCAGTGGGCAGGCCAGAGCTCCGGCAGGCTCGTCCTGAGACCAAGGTACAGAGAAGCCGGCCCAGGTTCAAGCCACCCCGGCCCGGTCCGATGCAGCAGGCACCGCGCATCTACTACTTTGGGTCCGGGGGCACACAGGACATGCGCATGGGGGCAGGGGCGTGCGGCAGAGCCCCTCCCTGCCCTCCAGCCTGCCCAGCAAGGGGCTGGAGACGAGGCCCCCTAGCGCCCCAGACACCCTGTTCCAACAGCCTCAGGCGTGACTCGGGCCTGGCTGGGAGATCGGCAGCTTTGGGGGCCCTTACGAGTGGGTGAGGCCCTGCCCGCGGAAGCCAAGGCCTCTTACCTTTGACTCCTTCTTCTTGATTTTCTGAGGTAGACAGGGCCTCTGGAGAAAGACGATCTGCTTGGTGGACACACTGCCCTCCCTGGAACACACGGCACCGAGAGTGAGTCCCGCTGGCCCCAGAGGAACCCCACACCCGAGACAGACACGGCCGTGGAGACCTCCCACTGCAAGGGAGGCTGCACCAGGAGGCGCCCTGGCTCCACGCTCCTAGCCCAGCTTCCAGCCTTGCTTCCAGGGGTGGCGGTCGCAGCCTTGTGGGCTTCCCCTGCAGAGTCACCTCCCAAGCTGAGAGCTGCCCGGACCTGTGACGCGCCCACTGGCACCCTGGCCCTGGAGGGCATCATGGCCACTGCAGGGAGTCTCAAAGGGGTGGGGTCTCTTCCCAGTCTGTCCTTGGTGATGACGTGCGGCATGGTGGGCAGATGGGGGCCATGAGCTCAGGACCCCCGGCCATGACACAATGGGGGGGCAGAGGCAAGGCGGACCCAGGGTCTCAGCCATGGAGGCGGGGTGGGGGGGGCTGTGCAGGTGGTCACTGATGGTGCTGCACCAGGCCAGCAGCGAGATGATGGGCCCAGTTGCCCAGCAGTGAGTTCACATTAACCAAACAGGTAATCAGCACGTTCTCCCTGCCTCCAGCCTCCTAGCACTTTCTGAAATCCATTTGGCGTGGCCTCCTGGGCCCCACTGACAGTACCACACCCAGCCACGCAAAGGAGGTGAGGGCTAACATCTAGTCAGCACGGATTCTGTGCCAGCTGCCGGCCTGGGCTCTTACACACCGAGCTCAGGGCAGGAGCAGGCTCTCACGGCACAGTTAGGATGCGCACACCAGCTTCCTGGTCCATGCGCTCTCTGCTCCACCAGGAGGGCTCAAGGCGCACTGGGTACGGATGCAGGAGCATCCTCCTGCAAGCGTGACTGTTGTCCAAGAGCGAGACAGGACCGAGACAGCCGCAGACCAGCCAGGGCTTCTTTCCCACACACAGCCGCTGGACACTCGGAGAACTTCTATCGCATGGCCACCATCACAGGTGGCCAGTGGCACACTTGAGCGTTCTGCTCACGGGGCTGCAGTAGGTAGGATGGCAGCTCCCAGGGGCCAAGGGGCAGCCAGAGTGGCTGCTGCAGGTGCACAGGCCCACCGAGATCCAGGGGCAGGAGGCAGACACGGGAGGGTCCAGAGAAGACGGAGGCGGGAGCCAGGAAAGGCTTTGATTGCCACTGTCATTCTCTACTCCCGTCACCTGCATCACCAGCCTTGCCTCACGCTGCCCGTTCCCCTGCAGTGGCGAGTGGGCAGTGGGCCTTGGAGAAGGTGGTATCCCGAGGGCCGCTGGGAGTGGGCACCCCTATTAAGTCAGGGGGGAGGTGGCCAGGCACGGGAGAAGTGCCCGACCCTGCATACTTAAGGTCCAGGCCCAGGTTGTGCCACTTGTTAGCTGGATGGGACCGAGCCTCAGTTTGCTCACCTGTAAAATGGGAATCGTATTTATGCTTAGTGTCCCACAGGGCAATTAGGAGACTAAATAAGTGAGCAAACCCCAAACACAGGTGGACGGCCTTTTAGGGCTGGCTACGACCAGGCTCAAGGGACAAACAGCCAAGGATGTTCAGCTGCGAGGAAGGCCACGCGGGACCAGGCTGCCTCACCACACTACCTACTGATCAGCGCAGGGACCGTGGCGAGCCCCTCAACCTTGACCTCACGGGCCTCGCTGTGAGATGAGTTTAACTGTTATGAAGTCCAGCTCATGGGACTCCGGTTTCTTCTCGGGCATGAGTGAGGCTTTAGTGCCCACCTCGCCTGGCACAGAACACACACTGGGTGCTGGAGGCACCCAGGGACCCCGGGGCCCCGTGACTCACGGGTGCTCTGCATGGCGGTGAAGCAGGCAGGGCCTCAGCTCTGCCCGCTCTCCAGAGCTTGGGCGAGCGACCAGCCCCGGAGGGGACAACGGGGCGGCCGCGGCCTGCAGCGCTTACCAGGAGCAGTGCCCGGCGCTCGCGGGGACAGTCATTGCCGTTACCTGGTGGTCTTGAGGACGGGCGTCGGCAGCACACAGGTGAGCTGCCAGCCGTAGGCCGCCAGCGAGTTCAGCAGGGGCACGTAGTCCGTCTGCACCTCGACGCCCTGGGGGGAGAAAAGGCTGCTGTCAGGGCCCGCTCCCTCCCCCAGCCCCAAAAAGCAGCTCGAGGCCCGGCCAGGTACCCCTGGGCCCGATTCCATCAGTGTGGCCGGCAGCGAGTTAGCCTCAGAAGATTAATGCATTCACCGTGTTTTATTCTCTTCTGAAAAAAAAAGATGTACTTATTTATTCCAAAGGCAGAATGACAGAGAGAGAAAAAGAGGGAAGGAGAGGGAGGGAGGAAGGGAGAGAGAGAGATATTTTCCATCCGCTGGTTCACTCCCCAAATGGCTACAATGGCCAGAGCTGAGCCAAGCAGAAGCCAGGAGCTTAGAACTCCCAACTGGGGTTCCCACGAAGGTGGCAGGGGCCCAAGTACTTGGCCATCTTCTGCTGCCTTCCCAGGAGCATGAGTAGGGAGCTGGATCGGAAGTGGAGCAGCCGGGACTTGAACCAGTGCTCACACGGGCCGTTGGTGCCACAATGTTTCATTCTCATCTGGACAAAAGCCTCGTGAGTGCCGCTGAGGAAGCACAATTCCCTCGCCCCAAAGAGGTGCTGAGTCACCCGGCCCCCGGCCCCGGACAAGCTGGCTCCCTGGGCTGGGGGAGGGGGTGAGCAGAGACCTCACAGGGGGTCTGGGGGGCACTCTGGACTCCAGCACGTGCGTGAGCAGACGGAGCTGGCCCCAGGAGCCCGAGCCAGGTGGGCTCAACTCAAAGGCAGCCTGGGTGCTGCACAGGGCAGGGACCATCCGCAGTGAGAGAGGCTGTTCGTCTAGGTGGGGACAGGCAGCCGCTGGGGGGCAGATCACACAGCCGCCCTGGGCTAGGGAGCTAGAGGAGACGGGAGGGGCCCGCCACCCAGCCTCTCTGAATGGTTTCACATGTGCCTACAACTTGGCACCAGTGCCAGTGGCCACTACATCACCTGCACCCCTGGAGAGCTACTCCTCTGGGGGCCTGACTTGCCTCACCCATACACAGGAATGGTGGCCCGGGCCACAGCTCTAAAAGCAGGGATCTGCAGCCAGGATCCCTTGGGAACCTGTTGCAAACACAGGCTGTCAGCCCCGTGCCACCCACCCCCTTCTCCCAGTCACCAACCTGTGCCTTCTGGTCTCACGAAACCTGAGAGCCGATGATCTCTTAGGTCCCTTTCAGGCCCAAGAGCCTGCGGTTCTGCAGCCAGAACCCATCAGCTGTCACCTCTTCCCTGACCCACCTCCCGCCACGTGACAAGGGAGATGCCGGGCTCCCAACAGATCAGCTGCGTGTGTGAGAGGGAGGGAGAGGAGAGAGCCAGAAGAGAAAAGAGGGGAGGAAGGAAAGTTACTGAAGAAAGGAGAAGCAGGAGGGGGGAGAGGAAGGGGGAGGACCGGGCCGCCTTGGTGGAGGGATGGTGAGGGCACCAGTGTGGCCCCAAGGAGGCTGAGGGTGACCCAGCAGCTGCCCCAGGGACCCTCCGAGCCAGGGGATAGCTCCCTTCCAGGCCAGCGGGGCCAGGGTCCCTCCTGCTGGGCACCGGCCCCCACCTGCCGCAGTAAGAGCCATGGGGTTGTTTTCTCCAGAGAACCCCTGCCCCCCCAACCCTGCATTCTCGGTTGAAAGAGAGGAGGGGAGAAAAAACTGTGAAACCCACCCTCTCCAGCCCAGCGAGGTTATGATTACTTGGGCCTATCAAGAATAACCTTCCCACTTTATCAAGCACTGTGACAAGCCTGCCACAATCAGACAGTAGCCATGGCAACCAGGACACGCGTTGGCACCTCGCAAAGCTGAGTGGCAGAATGGAGCCCTTTGATTGGTGGCTGCCCCCTGGGGTGGGGGTTGTCCACAGGGCCCTGGGGCTGCGAGACAATGAAGGACCCTCCTGCTAAGACAGGCCTCACCCCTGCAGAAGCTTCCTATTTTGCTCCGTTTTGTCATTATCTTAAAGAGAAAAGCAGCAGGAATTTTTTTTTTTGTCCAAACAGTTCTCTCCCGACTCCTCCCCCATTGTCGGGGTGGGGGGTGTCGGGCAGACGGTGCAGAATCGCTCAGGCCGGAAGGACCCGGGAGAACACCGCAGAGCAGCGCCAGGCTTGGGTTCATGCTCAGGTGCGGGCTCCCGAATGCCACTAGGTGAGCAGACCAGCAGACCAACAGGGCAGGGGCCAGGTGCTGTGGCCGCCCACCCATCTGGGCGGGACCTGACTTGATGATCCTGAAGCGTGGTCTTAGGGAAGTGCCCAGGAAGGCAGGTCTGCAGGCCCTCAGCATAGGAAGGAAGAAGGCGGCGTTTCTAATGTAGGTGCCGGCCCTACACAGCCCCTGGAAGACGCTTTCAAGTCCATTAGCGGGGAGAGCAGGCAGGCAGCGGATCCGGGCGGGCGGCTCTTTGATCTGCTTTTCTGTGACACTCCAGTGAGGACACGAAAGCACCCACAGCACTCACAGCACTCGAAAGCCAGCCTGCTTATCAAACGCAAAGACATTTCTTCCTGGGAGTGGGAGCAAAATTTTAATTAACTCTCTACTCTCCTGCGGTGGATACATAATCCCCCATCACACCTGCAGCGTGAAAGGAAAAAAAAAAATAAACAAAACCAGAGCAAGTCCTGTGGTTTCCAGTTCGTCCAAAAGGCGTGCATGTGTGTGGATGGCTCGGATTTGCTTTGTTCCCTTGCGTTTCTCCAGTGGTTGCAAACCGACTAAAGAAAAGGCATCCGACACCACTCCCCCTACGCTCCAAGCACGGCGACAACGGGACGTGGAGATGACCAGGCAAGGCACATGTCCTTGGCTCACTGTTACGATCTGCTGGGCAGGGAAGGAATCAGGAGACCACTCGGTGGTCCTAGGGCAGAGTCTGCATCCCGACAGTCAGTTTGCTGTCCCTCCCGCCCCCCCAACCCAATTCTACCACTTTCAATCTGTGGAAGCAATATTCCAGGAAAAGCACTTAGCAAGAAAAGGCTCACTCAGGGGCTGGCGCTGTGCCGTGGCGGGTAAAGCTGCCTTCTGCGGTGCCGGCATCCCATATGGGCACTGGTTCAAGTCTTGGCTGCTCCACTTCCCACCCAGCTCTCTGCTATGGCCTGGGAAAGCAGTAGAAGATGCCCCAAGTCCTTGGGCCCCTGCACCTGCACCTGGGAGACCAGAAGAAGCTCCTGGCTCCTGGCTTCGGATCAGCTCAGCTCCAGCCACTGTGGCCATCTGGGGAGTGAACCAGCGGACAGAAGACAGCTCTCTCAGTTTCTATCTCTGCTTCTCTGTAACTCTGTCTTTCAAATAAATAACTCTTAAAGAAAAGGGCTCATTCCAATTCCTCTGTGTGAAGGGAGTGTGGACGTGGGTCTGGGGCAGTGTCCACACCTCAGAAGCGTGATTAGGGACGCTCTGCCCTCATGGCGAGGAGTCCTACAGATGCCACTTCTGCGCCTTTTGTGAACCTGCTGTCTGACACTTCTATCACTATTATTTGACCTATCAACTTTTGGTATCATTAATTGCTACCATGGAAATAAAGGCTCACCACTCCCATAGACATCGGTTACTTCTTTTCTTTGTGCCTCCAACTGTTAATTTGCAACTTTAATTCAATCAAAAGACCAGTGTTTGTTTTGGGATTGCCACTGTGGTACAACAGGTTAAGCCACCGCCTGCAACATCAGCATCCCATATGGGTGCCAGTTCAAGTCCTGGCTGCTCCACTTCCAACCCATCTCCCTGCTAATGTGCCTGGGAAAGCAGTAGAAGATTGTCCAAGTGCTTGGGCCCCTGCACCCTTGTGGGAGACCTGGAAGAAGCGCCTGGCTCCTGGGTTTGGCCTGGCTCCGATGTTGCAGCCATTTGGGGAGTGAACCAGCAGATAGAAGATCTTTCTGTCCCCCTCTCTCTATGACTCCTTCATATAAAATATTTTTTAAATCAATGTTGGAGCTATAACAACTTTGTAAATACTGCTCAGTGCTGACTCAAGTAATGAATTGGAAGCATGCCTCCTTTCTTATATAACCCATTATTTTTCCTGGAGTTAATCGTTACCTCAAATTTTTTTCATCTGCCTGGTTGGGCATGAACCCATGACTAACTTATTCCACATGTTGCACTACAGTTTCCCCCTCCACATTATGCAAGTTTTATATCTAAGGATTCAACCAAAGATAGAAAAATATTTTTTTAAAAAATTGCGTTTGTACAGAGCAGATAATTTTTTGCTTGTCTAATTATACTCTAAACAACTAGATGCAACCACAATTTACACAGCATTTACACTGCATTAAGCATTGCAAGTGATCTAGACATGAGTTGAAGCCTAGGAGAGGACTGCGTAGATTTTGTGGAAACAACATGCTGTCTTATGTAAGGGACTGGAGCAGGTTCAGATTTGGGTATCTGCAGGGCTCCTGGAACCAGGCCCCAGAGGACACCTGTGGCTACAGGGGCAACCACAGCTCTGTTTCGCGCCCACCAGGAGCTATCCCGTGAGCCTCTGCACTTCAGCTCCATTTGTTCCCCTGGAGCGCTCTGAACCCTTGCTCCAGTCTGGTTTGCTGCTCCCCACGCCTGGGCGCTCCCACACTGGTGTTACAGCAGTGTCTTCTCTTTCGTTTTTCTCATTTTGCTGGAACACATGCCCTACTGGCTCCTGCAGAAACTGGGATCCTTGTGTTTCCAGCAGACGGCCTCGACCTCACCCTTAACTAACAGTCTGGCTACAGAAGCCTGGGTGAACTCTGCTTTTCCAGACATACATCTCTATCTGTACTTCAATTTTATTCATTCATTTATTTAAGAAACAGAGACACACACAGGGGTGTGTGGAGAGAGAGAGAGAGAGAGAGAGAGAGAGAGAGAGAGAGAGAGAGAACGTTCCCATCCACTGATTCCCTCTCCAAATGCCCACAACGTCTAAGGAGCCCAGAGCCAGGAACCTAATCCAGGTCCCCTTGTGGGTGGCAGGAACTCAATTACTTGAGCCACTGGCAGGAAGGCGGAATTGGGAACAGAGCTGCAACCTGAGCCCAGGCACCCAACATGGGATGGCGGCGTCCTAACTACGTCCAGTGCCTCTTACACTGATCAGTCACCTGTCCCCGTCAGAACCTTCAGGTCTTGCTCCGCTGCTGCTGGGTGTCAGTCCTACTGCTGAGACGCCCACTCTGGTTATCAACCCTTCGAGCAGCAACTGTTTCGTTGCTTTGGAAGTTTTTGGGGTGTCCCCCCGCCCCAAGAAGCTCCACAATTTCACTACAATGTGACTCAGTGTGGGTCTGTTTTAGTCAAAGCGCGATTTACCTACGGCCTTCAATTCTAAATGGTGTTCTCTGTTTTCCTTTGAGAACTTCCCCCCCCCCCCCTCCATTTTCTGTTTTCTTTCTTTCTGGATTTCGTGTTAAGTGAAAATTTGGGAAAGACTTTTTTAAAAAAATTTATTTATTTTATTTTATTTCTTTTTCTTTTTTTTTTTTTCTTTTTTGACAGGCAGAGTTAGACAGTGAGAGAGAGAGAGAGAAAGGTCTTCCTTCGTTGGTTCACTCCCCAAATGGCTGCTATGGCTGGCGCGCTGTGGCTGGCCCTCTGCGCCGATCCAAAGCCAGGAGCCAGGTGCTTCCTCCTGGTCTCCCATGCAGGTGCAGAGCCCAAGACTTTTTAAAAATATATAACATTTTATCATCTCTAAATCCAATTGTCTATGCCTAATCCCAGGTAACCCTGTCACTATAGTTTAATTTTGTCTGTTCTGGGATTTTTAATTACCACAATTTAAATGTTTGCTTGTCTATTTCTTTTCTATCTCTGCTTTTTTTTTTTAAGATTTATTTATTTATCTGAAAGTCAAAGTTACACAGAGAGAGAAGCAGAGGCAGAGAGAGACAGAGAGAGACAGAGAGAGAGAGAGAGAGAGAGGTCCTCCATCTGCTGGTTCACTCCCCAGAGGGCCACAACTAGAGGAAGTGCACAGTTAGGTCCCTGAAAGCCTCGCACACTTCGGCCAACCAATCAGCATATAACCTTGCTTTTTAGAGACGCCTGCTTGATGCACTGAACAGTGAACTCGAGGTTGGTCGCACCTATCTCATGACTGAACAAAGCTTACCTGCCACTCCCACCTGCTCTATGAAGCACTTCAGGGCACTCTGGCTTAGGACACTGGACGGCGCGGCAGCACTTTTCTTGGGGGTCATTTTTAACTGCAAAATCACCAAGAAAAAGCACAAAACCAAAACAAAAAAACTGGCACTCAGTGGACAGCAAACACCACAGCTGAGGGCAGGGGCCAGCGTTTGGCCTGGCACTGAAGATGCCACTGGGGATGCCCACGTTCAGTTGTCGGAGGGCCTGGGCTGCAGTCCCCGCTCTGCTGCCCATTCCAGCCTGTAGGAGCAGCGGAGGATCGCTTGGGTATTTGGGTCCCGGCCGCCAATGTGGGAGATTAAACTCCAGGCTCCCGAGCTGTGGCCAATCCCTCCCTGGGTGTCGCAGGCATTTGGGAAGTGAGCCAGGGGATGGGATTATTTCTCTGTCTCTCTGAAATACATAAATAAAAGATTTCCTTCACAGAGAGCACGCCTGTTTGTAACACGAGCCCCACAACACTGACACAGGCACCGCCTGGGTCACACACATCAGGTGGTTCAGTTCTTGTGCAACTCTGCACATGTCTATAGATGACCAGAGAGACAGCAGGCACGCTGACTGGGGGCTGTACATAAACAATAGTGAGCAGGTGTACCTGCAAATACAGGATCTAAGATCTAAGCACTCATTCAATCTATCACCTATCAACATGATTCCTTTGCTATCACTCCACTGGAATTCGTCAGAAAAGAAGCAGATGCCGAAGTTCTGACGCTCAATTTGATACAATTCTATTATTTTAATGTCAAAGGGTCCACGGAGAGGTCTTAGAATCCAGAAGCATGGAAATAAAAATCAAGCTGACTACATAAAAACCTACCTGCATGACAAAAGACAATCTATGCAAATTTAGAAGACACATGAAATAGGACAATACCTGTGGCTCATATCACAAAAGAACAGAGCTTCTAGAAAGTGGTAAGAACTCAAGTTCAAAATGGATAAGGAGATGAAGAGAAAGGAACATTCAGAAGGTCCCATTGCGTGCACAAAAAGCACAGAATTTCATAATAAGAGAAACGCGAATTAAAGCCACCCTGTGACACTATTTTTTATATCTCTCTCCTGTGACAACCCACTTTGTGGGCAAGGCTGTGGGGGAGCAGGAATTCTTACACACTGCTCACGGTCGGGGGCTGGGGAGCCAGACCGACTCAACCCCCACAGCTGACAACCCAACAGCGTCTCCCAACACTACAAATATGTTTACCCTTTGATCCCACAATCTCACTTCTGGGAGTTTATCCTGCATAGAAAAAAAAAAGAAAAAATACACAAAGCCATTCGCGGAGAGCTGTCTGCAACAGCAAGACACTGACAACCACCCAAGTGTCTGTCGGCCCTGGACTTAACAAATCCACAGGTTCCACCCTTACGCTGGCTTTGGGGGCCTGCGTAACGGGTGCTCACTGGTTGGGCCGGGGCGCGCACGACAAGGAGGGAGGAGAGGGAGTGGATTCTACCCTAGGCTCAGCAAGTTGGAGGAACCTGGGGAAATGTCCAGGAGGCAGCCAACTGAAACAGCTTGTGGCCGACAGAACAAAGGGCCCCGGAGAGGGCCACCTCCTAGTCCCCAGGAGCCTGCGCAAATGCTCTCAAACACGGGAAAGGGGATGTGGGGATGTGGTTAAGGATCTAGAGATGCGGCTTCGACCCTGGATTATCCAGGTGGGCCCAATGCAACGAGAGAGGCTATGATTACAGAGAGTCAAGGCCAAGGTCACAGCAGGAATGTGATGACCCAGCAGAGGCAGGAGTGATGCAAGAAAGGGGTCACCAGCCGAGGGACACGGCAGCCTCCAATTCTCTCCTAGACTGCCCGGAAGCAATGTGACCTTGCCAATGTCTTGATGCCACCCCAGCAACACCCACCTCAGCCCGCTGACCTGCAGAACTGGAGCAGCACAACCTCAGGCTGTATTAAGTGTGGTGGTTTGTGCCAGCAGCAAAAGGAAGGAAGGAGAGACTGGGACTGGGACTGGGACTGGGACAAGGGTTTGCAGGCGCTGGGCAATGCAGAGCAGACAGCACCCCAGAGGGGTTAGGCTGGCTCAGGACTGGGTCTCCTGACCGGCACAGGAGGGGAGCAGATGAACGAGAAACACAGCTGAGCTGGAAAAAACCAGCTCGTGCATGGCCAAGGTGGGAAGCAGGCTTGAGAAGGGAGCTTGAGACAAACCGGCAATTGTCTAAAGCAGGACAACCACCCCGGGGGAGGCCAGGGAGCTCTTGGGAGACCGCGGCGGGACATTGCAGGAGGGAAGCAGCAGATGGCATAGGTCACGGGTGCTGAGGATGAGACAGAACACACCAGCGTGGCCCAGGAAGCCAGGGGGGGTTGCCTCCACTTCGCCGTCAGCACCAACACCAGACACACCGGCACACGGGGTAGAAGAGAGTCGCGTTCCCGCACAGCGACACCAAGTGGAGACCCGGTGGTGGGGCAGGAGCAGGATGCCAAGCCGGGCAGCTGGACTATTTCATTTCTCTTATCCAAGGCCAAGCGGACAGCACAACGGCGGACAGTGTTACGGGCAGCTCAGCATGTTCCTCAGTGTCCTACTGGCCGAGGCTACACCCAGGGCCACGACGCATTCGGTCAGCCTGGCCCTGTGCTGGGCACAGGGGAAGCAAAGAACAAGCGAGCCTCTTCTGTGCCAGGAGAGGCCGGCCCAGGCAGTGGGGGGAAGGAGCGAGTGGCTCCCATCAGATGGAAACGTGCGAAGGCGCAGTGGAGGGCAGGAGAGGGCAGCCTACCCCTGGCTTTCTCACCCTCCCCCCACACTCCACCCAGGCCGCGGCAGGACCAGTGGACTCGCCAGCCGGAGGCAGGGCTGGCCGGCTGGAGATGCTGTTTTCCTCTTTGTTTTACACACAATGCCCCAGAAAAAACCATTTTGCTGATATGTAATTAGGTCAACATAATAGAGTCTGAGAGAGTAGTCATCTCATCTCATTTCAGACAACTGTGGCTTTCATAATGTTCAAAGAGAATAGGTTAAAAAAAAAAAAAGAGGGAGGGAGCTTGGTTCTTAGATGTAGAAAAAGGGAGTGGATGAAAATACACCCAGCACACAGAAGGCTACAGCTCCAAGCCTCCTTACCCACCCCTTCTGGGAAATTCACATCTTTGTCCGACTTCCTGGGCCAGGACAGAAAGCAAACCCTGTAGCCTTCTAGGAGAGCAACAAAATAATCACTGTTGCTAGCACTGTTTTGCAAAAATAGTCTCCGTTCCCAACCCACTGCATCCAGGCCCCTTGGCTACAAAGCAGCTTCTCCCGCCGAGATGGAGTTCACCTCCCCACTGGTCTCGGAACTTGCTCCGACAACCTGACTAGGGCAGACGCGACATCACGGGAGTTCTGAACCAGGCTCCCAGGGGCCCGGCTGCTTCCGCTTGCTCCTGTGGAACCCAGCTGGTGACTTGAGGGACACGTGGCCCAGCCAACCAGCAGACACGAGAGATGCGGTCCGGCACTGGCCAGCCCCCTAGGACAGGAGGCGCCTGGGACTGCAGAGGCACAAGTGAGCCCAGCTGAGAACAGATCAGCAAACCTACCCAGCTGACTTGGGGCCCCGGGAGCAACCAAGGATTGTTCTTTTAGTTGGCTGAGGCTTGGAGAGTGTCACTGCACAGCCACACTAACTGGTCTGTTGTTATTAGTCCAGGAAGGGTCAGCTTACCCCAGCACACCTCTAGCAGGTGAACTGTACCAGAAGTCACCTCCTGTGATGTCAAAGAAAGGAGATGGAGGGTCTCAGAGCTGCTAACGCGTCGGCACGCAAGGCTGGCACACGTGGCTCTCATTTCCCCCATGCCAGACACGCTGTGACCGCTCAGTACCTCTGGAGCCCTGAAGTCTCATTTTTGATACCCTACCGGGAGGCCCAGCAGCGCCACCAGCACACCCTGGGAGGGAGAGATAAAAACCCACGCCGGGGAAGAACCTCCCAGCTCGAAACGTTAGCCTGCTTCCCCTGAAGTACCACGCCAAGCTGGCAGGAAAACGAAACCTGTGCGAGTAAGATAATGTTCTTGTGGAGTCCTGGCCACGCTGGCTGATCCAGGCCGGGTGTGTGTGGTTTCTCAGAAGTCACGTACCGCACACAGAAGGTAGGAAGGGCAAGGGGCTGTGTGACAGAGGGCAGGCGACCCTATGCCGCCGGATCCCTCTGAGAGCTTCTGCTGTGCACCTGCCCGCCAACGAGCGCCAGGGCACCAGGCGAGGTGTGCTACTGTGGAGATCTCCCTCATTTAGGGGTGCAGGGGGTGACGGCTGGCACAGACGCTGCCATCAGCAGGCACAGATGCTGCAGCTCTGGGTGCAAACAGTTAAGTAACTCACAACCATTCCATGCCGTCCGCCGCTCAGCGGGAGCACGCGCTGTGACAGCACGGGGCTGACACTACCCCTCCTCCCTCCCCCCAGACACTGACATCTTATGCACACGCTGATCACACGGGGGCCAGCGGGTTTTCTCTGGCAGGCTTGGAAACAGCTTTGTTTGATAACAATTAAACAAGAAACATTCTTTCCATCCAGGGGCTTGCCAAGTCCCACCCACTTGCTGTGATGAGTGACAGGAAATCAGACTTTCTGGGAATAAATGGGATGTGCACTTTATCACTGTTTTAACATTTTGAGGTTGACAAGGGATTGCATTTGTAACCTTTCCTTTCTATTTTTAATTCTATGACCTAGGAAAAAGAGAGAGGAGTGAAAAAACTCCTTTCCCAAAGTGAAGGCATCTTTTTTGGAGTGGGGGAGTTTGTCTCCAACAATTCTAGAACTTGACCCTCTGTCAAGGTCACTACGTCTGTCTCTCAGCAGGAGGTCCCTGACAGTGTGCCCAGGATCCTAAAATGCTAACAGGAGGAAGATGTCTCTGACCAAAGGCTGTTTCACAGTTTTAATAGAGGAGACAATGGAAGTTAAAGGGTTTTCCACTGCCCAAGCTAAGAGTGGACGAGGCCACATAAAACCACGTGTGCTGGGCTGTCGTGGCCTTGTGGCCACTGAAAAGACAGTGGGTAAGACTTGTGGGCACTGAGGAAGACCCAACACAATGGGTTTTTCTTTCTTTCTTTCTATGCAAGGTAAACCCAAGGGGCTACACTCCTGGTGTTGGGCAATCACAGCTGGTCAATACTCTCTCTGGGGGACCCAACTGGGAGCATCTCGTTGCCATGGTTACTCCAGCCTCTCTCCTTCCAGCCACATTTCTTCGCACCCATCCCTCAGGGGTGTGGCCTCCCAGGATCCTGCTCCTGCCAAGTGCACTTCCGATTGGGCTTGCAAGACCGTGAAACCTCCAGCTGGAATTCCCAGACCCCTGGCCGCACTGCCCTGCACTGCCAGGAGCCCTACAATCCACCTCCCGCTCTCCCGGCTCCTCCAGACACAGCTGTAACATGCTCTGTGGGTCCCTACCAGCACCTGCACTGGGACCCACCAAAGAACGAGCTGATGAAGGAAAGATCCACAGTCAGACAAAATGAAAATGGTCCCAGAAAGACAGACCAACTGCATTCAGGATCCTCCGGAAAATCCATCCCCCGCCCCAGTGTTTCAGCATATTGATCACCACCAGGGCAAAGAGTCTTGTTCCCGAGGAATCCCAAGGACTAAGGGACACTCAGCTGTTGGGCGAGCAAAAGATGCACCTGTCCCGGCACCTCTAGGGCAGATTCCTGCCATCACTTCCGGTAGACACAAAGTCTGATCAAAATGACTGGAAATCACATCTAACAATGAGACAGGAGCGTACCTCTAAAAACGTGAGCTCACCTCTTAGGATGTGGCTTCACCCTTTTTCTGGGCCTTCTGTACGTGGAGGTTGGAAGTATATTCATATAGAAATAGTGCACCTGCACTACACTGCAGATTATCCCATCAGAAGTGATGTCTCTGTCTCCATTTCTTGTCCCTGAGCTTGGTTTTTGGACTCTCTTTGGCCAACAGGACATGAGCAACTGTGACGCACATTGAAGCCCTGAGACCTTCCCACTGCTGCTCTCGGGAACTCCGTGACCGTGAGCTACCCTGTGAAAACTCCCAGGCTGGCCTGCTGGGTGCTCACACAGCAGGCTCTGTGGCCCTAGCCAGCAACCGACCGAGTGCCAGACCCGAGTGAGGCTACTTTCAGTCATCCAGCCGTCGCCATGGACATGTGAGGGAGCCCAGCACAGCCACCCCACAGCAGAAGAGCTGCTCAGTTGACACAAAGAACCAAGAGCTAAAGAAATGGTTATCTGAAGCCACTGAGTTGGGACTGGTTAGTTACCAAGCAGAAACCAACAGAGACCAGAGAACCAAACGTCCAACAATGAACAAGAGTTGAAAGTTGAGGCCGGTGCCATGGCTCACTAAGCTAATCCTCCGCCTGCGGCACCAGCACCCCGGGTTCTAGTCCCAGTTAGGCGCCGATTCTGTCCTGGTTGCTCCTCTTCCAGTCCAGCTCTCTGCTGTGGCCCGGGAGTGCAGTGGAGGATGGCCAAGTGCTTGGGCCCTGCACCCACATGGGAGACCAGGAGAAGCATCTGGCTCCTGGCTTCGGATCGGCGTAGCACCGGCCATAGTGGCCATTTTTTGGTGTGTGTGTGTGTATGAACCAACGGAAGGAAGACCTTTCTCTTTCTCTCTGTTTCTCTCTCTCTGTCTAACCCTGCTTGTCCAAAAAAAAAAAAAAAAAAAAAAGTTGAAAGAAGTCTATGGCTTGTCTCACAGTGACTTTGAAGAATCCTACGGCCCAAATAGTTTTTTTTTTTTTAAATAAAATAATGTTTTTGTGCTAATCCTCACCTATCGCCTTCTTGCCCAAACCTCCATCTAAAAAAAAAAAAAAATCAAGAATTTTCAAGATGAAATTAAAGGAGAAATTTGTTTCTATGGGACAAAATTTCACTCGCTTAAAAAACCAAGTACCTCAAGAGAATAAGTCAAGCCACAGACCAAGAGACAGTATTCTCAAATATGTATCTGATAAAAGACTTTTTAAAAATTATGCTATTTAGTTGGGAGGCTGGGCAGAGGGAGACAGAATTCAATCCAAGTCTCCCATGTAGGCGGCAGGAACTCAATTATTTGAGCTCTCACTGCCTCCCCAGATCTGCGTTAGCACAAAGCAGGTGTCAGGAGCCAGAGGTAAGCAGTGCATGCCGGTGTCCTAGCTGCTGGACTAAACGCCCACTACTGATGCAGACTTTCATCTAAAATCTACAAAACAGTACGACTCAACAATAAGAAGACGAATTTAAAAACAGGCCAGAGATCTGAACAGACACTAAACAGACACAGTTCACTAAAGACGACACCCAGATGTCGAACAAGCCTATGGAAAGACACTCAGCATCACATGGCACTGGAGAAATGCAAACTCCAACAACCAGATACCAAAATCCAAAAGCTGACAACATCACATCCAGGCGAGCGTGTGGAACAAGGACTGTCACTCATGGCTGGTGGGGACACAGAATGGCATAAACACTTATAAAAGACAGGCAGTCTCTAAACATACCCGATCCAGCAACCACAGCCCTCGGGCTTTACTCAAACAAGATGCCCTTGGGTCGATACATGGGAAAACAAGCTGTGGACGATGAACTGTTATTCTGCACGCGAGAGAAACGATCTATCAAGCCATCAGAAGGCATGGATGAAGCCTAAGTGAATCCTGCTAAGTGGAAGAAGCCAATCTGGTGAGGCCACATCCTGTAGGGCTCCAACCATACAATAGTCAGGAAAAGGCAAAACTATGGGGACAATAGGAGGTCAGTGGTCTCCAGGGGTTGGGGGAGAGGGGTGGGCTGGCAGGTGCACAGAGGATCTTTAGGGTAGTGAATTACTCTGTATGGCACCACAGTGGTAGATCTGTGTCATTATGCATTTGTCCAAGTGGGAACCCCGATGTCATCTCTAATCTCTGGTGACAGTGATGTGCCACTGTAGGTTCATTAGTGGTAGTGAATATACTTTGGTGGGGCTGGTGGCAGTTGGGCAGGCTATACCTGTGTGGAGATACAGCCTCTGTGTAGTTTCAATTCAACTTTGCTGTGAACCTAAGAGTGCTATAGAAGATAAAGTTTACTTTTTAAACAGGTAAAGACTTTTGAACCAAAACTGATATGAAACACAGTGATGAGCCAAATAATACCCATGACTCAGAAGAGCAAGACTGAACGCGCCAGAAGTTCACCAATGGAAAAACTAAATGTAAAACACAACGGCGCGTGCACTGGAGGACCCTAGCATCGTTAAAAACAGGGAGTGAGAGCCTGGGTAATGACACGGAAACATTCAGGAAATACTGTTAAGACACAAATGTACGGCAGTGTGAACAACATGATCCCATTTTTGCAAAAAAAAAAAAAAACCACAAAATTCAAGTGTAGACAGAGTACACACTGGAAGGCCATACACTAAGATTATGTGGCTATCTTTCTGGTGATGATGAGATTGTTATAGATTATTATTATAGGATCATGAGATAATTATAAGATTCTTTTTCTTATTTGTATTTTCTAAAATGTCTTCAATGGCCACCTATCATTTTTTCAACTTCTTCATTAATATATAAGGGAAATGCCTTAAAATCTACACATTCGAAGCCTACGATTCAACCATCCATCAAACATGCACGGTTGTGCAACTGCCGCCACAATCTAAGATGAGCATACTTCCCTCTCCCACCAAAACACCCTGCGCCTATCAGCAGCCACTTCCCTTTCCTCCACGCACCCCTAGGCAACCACGCACCTGCTTCTGTCCACAGAGTCGCCTCACGTGGACATTTCATATCAGCGAGTTCATACACGACATGGTCTTTCGCAACTGGCTTTCGTGCCAGCATAACGCGGTCACGTTCACCCGTTGCAGCAGGAATCAGCACCGCATTCCTTTTTATTGCCAAACGACATTCTATTACGGGGATATCCTGCATTTGGCTCATCGATTTACCCCTCGATGGGCATTCAGGTTGCTTCCACATCTTGGAGATTATGAACAAAGCTGCTAGGAACAGTCACGGATGGGTCTTTATTGGGACATGTGTTTTCATTTCAGATGTATGTGAGGAATGGAATTGTGACATGCGTAACTATGCTTTGACATTCTGAGGAAATGCCCATGTGAAAAGAAGAAAGTTGTAGAGATATAAACACAGCCCTGTGGCCTCAGTAGACTAGTTCTCGAGCCTTCTTAAGTCTACTTTGCCAGGCGACCTAAGCAGAGATAATACACTCTCCCACTTCAGCCAAGAGGCAGCTGATCTAGAGGCGCTGGACACAGCCCAGCTTACAAGAACTAGAAGGGGTCACGGCCTCTCCAGGCTGGTGGACTCAGGCCTGGCCGCGTGGTTTACACCCAGACCCCTCAACCAAACTCCCACAGACTCTGACTCTCCACAGTGGGCCAGAGACCTGGGCAAGTTCAAGTCCCCATGTGGTTCTCAGGGCCTGGGAGCCACTGGTCTGCCCCTTCCTCCCCAGAGCATCCCTCCTGAGAGAAGGTACTGGAACACCTGACTCACACCCAGGTCTAGGAGTTGACAACCCCAAGCCCCAGCCACTCCGACCACTGAAGAGTCCCACACAAACTCTCCAGCTGGACCCAGCTCTTCCCTTACCATCACCTAAGTCAGCCCCTCAAAACCACAAAGCCAGCCCCTCCCTCCCCCTTCAGGGGAAGGTGTCCAGTGCCGTCAACCATTCCCAGGCGTCACCGCCTCTTGCGATCCCCAACCTGCCCCTGTTCAATCATCAAATATGGCTTTCACAGCCCAACAGAAGACGCCGATCCCACCAGCAGCAGATGAGAGACAGAGGGACAGGACCTCCTGTGTGCATTTTCATAAATATGCCCAAAGGTATCTTTTCTAAGCTTCCTATTATCCAATTATTTATTCAACCAAGGTTTGCCCAAAAACCTGTACCTTGAAAGAAACTAAGCTGAATCCAGGAAAAATGGACGTCAGGAGTGAACGGCTTCTGACTCAACGAGTCCGAATAGTGATTTGACAAATCGTTCTAAGGTAAGGTGCGACACGGTGGTGCCCAAGGGAGAGATGAGCGGATTCAGCCGATGGGCTCAGCGATGGCCCCACAGCACTGGAGGCAGCAGAGCTGGGCCGGGCCGGGTCGCAAAAGCAAAGGCCACCGCGGGCAGAGCAAAGCAGCACAGGGCACGGCCCCGGGGGCTCCATTTCCTGCCTCAGCCAACAGCATCAGACGGGGGGCAAGAGGTCCATGCCTGGCCTGCAGGCAACTCTTTTCACTAGAACTGCTGTCCAATCAGTTAGTCTCCATTCCGTATTATCGATTTTTTGGAACCGAAACACAATTGATTTCTTTGTGTGATACCAAAATGTATCCCTATTACATTTTACTGGGCTGTTTTTGGTCCAACATTCATAAACTAGTAGATAATGAGATTGGAAGAGATTTAAGAAATTGGGGGCAGAGTGGGGGGAGGCTGGATTAGATCAGTAATTTTCAAGACTTCTTGTTTTCTTTTTTTTTTTAAGGGTAATTGGATATTCTTCACTAACATCGAATGTAATCTAATTTGGAAGCCCAACATGTGAAAACAGAAGAGCTCATAAAGGCAGCTCTGGCTGGCCCAGGCACGGGCAGGTGTCCAGAGCCTTCCCCATTCCACATCTCAAACAAACTCTCCGCCTTCCTTCTTGCCACGCCCAGCTGAGCGCTGGTGCAGCCCAAGGACATCCGTGCTCTGTCGACCCTGGTGTCCCCCCAGGACAATCTGTGGCCTCCCAGCTCTGGTCTCTAGCAGGTCCACCTCCTTCTAGATCTTTACACAAGCCCCTGATAACGACAAGAAACAGGACCCAGTGCAGGGTGACATTGCAAGGCCCCCGAACAAAGACCTCCCTCCCTCCACCTGAAGCCTGCCCTCGCTGAGTGTACTCCCGACCACACTCCACCCACTGCCTCTTCCTTTTTATTTAGTTTTATGCGTCTTGGCTAAGTGAATTCAGGAAGAACATTGTCCAAGGAGTAGCAATGAGTGGACACTGCACTCGGCAGGACACCATCCAGCTCTCTGTGTGTAATGATCTGACACTTCAGTTCTCTCTGGAGAGCACGTGCGCTGTCTTTCTCTGTGGTTCTTAAACTGGTTCCACATTTGGGGACTTCTTGCAGGGGCTATTCGGAAAGCATGAGAAGGAATGGGGTAGCCCCTAGGAGCAAAGACCAGCTCCTGGCTGACAGCCAGCAAGGTACCTCAGTCCTACAACCACAAGGAACTGAACTTGGCCAACAATCCGAGTGTGTACAGAAGTAGAATCTTCGCCTTGACTCCCTAAAAAGGAACACGGCCCTGCCGACTGGGAGACACGAGTCAGAGATTCTGATTAGCTGAACACATACTAACAGAGGACCCAGTGTAGGACGTCTGACCCACAGAAACTGTAAGGGGTGTGTGTGCGTGTGTGTGTGTGTGTGCGGTGTCTAAAGCTCCTACAGCACCATCTCCCAGCCTTTTATCCTCAACCCTCTGAGGAAAACCTAGGGATCAAGCCCTTCTATCCTGCCGACGGCTCTTTTCATGGGTCAGCGGATGGGCCCTAGGACGCCCAGGTACCTCATCAAACATTGTTTCTGAGTGTGTTTCCGGTGAATAGGGAAACTGAGGGAAGCTGGTGGGCCTCCCCAGAGGGGGGTCCACTGCACCGAGGACCTGACCCAAACAAGACGGCAGAGGAGGCAGAATTCCCACCGCCAGACTGCAGGAGCCAGAACACCCATCTCCTGCCTGTGGCCCCCCTGGGACTCCTGGGCTGAGGTCTGCACCAGGCGCCCTTCGGCGTCCAGGCCTTGGAACCGCAGGGCTCATCGACTTCAACGCGTACATAAACCACTGCCTTACAATACATCGCCTTTTATTTATACGCGCATGTTCATAAATACATGAATGAAATATATTTACTCTCCCGTTGGTCCTGTTTCACAGGAGAACCCACAACATACTTCTTCCTTGTCACCCTGCAGCCTGCGCCGACTGCTTTAAAGCACACTATATTTGGAAATCACATTTGTCATGGTATTTTGGAAAAAAAAAGATCCTTTCCCTCACCCCCTCTTCCTCTGCTGCAAGACTCTATAAATCCATTTTCCTGTGAGCTCCCCGGCGCGGTGCCCTCGCCTCTCCCCCCTCCCCAGCCCTCAGAGTGTGACAGCGACTCGCAGTGACTGGCGGGTGTGGAGAGGCCAGCGGGTGGGCGTTCACTGGTAATGACTGGGCTCGTCCCGCTACTTAAAGGGACTCAATCCTCCTGTCCAAACGCCTTCCATCCTTCATGTTCCCACAGTGGCCGACGCACGGCGGGAACTCCACATTTACCTGCCGAATGCATTTTTTTAAAAGGTCTGGCTCACTCCTGTTTGTACATGGAGTGAAATATGGGTGTCTGGGGGAGCAGGACAATTGAGTTCATGCACAAAGCATGCCGCTAGTCATGAAAAGGCATTCTTTCTTCTGACAACCCACGACTCAAGCTGCCAGCAGCCCAGGCTTCCTGAAAATACCTGTTGGAGGGGCTGGCGCTGTGGCGCAGTGGGTTAAAACCCTGGCCTGAAGCGCCGGCATCCCATGTGGGCACTGGTTCTAGTCCCAGAGGAGACTCCTGGCTCCTGGCTTCAGATCAGCGCAGCTCCGGCCGTTGCAGCCATCTGGGGAATAAACGAGCGGATGGAAGACCTCTCTCTCTGTCTCTACCTCTCTCTGTAACTCTTTCAAATAAATAAAATAAATCTTAAAAAAAAAAGAAAACACCCATTGGAGCATCTCGTCTTTCTAGCCCCACTCGCTGGCACATACAAGGGGATCTGAGAGTGCTCATGGCAAAATCATGGGATTCAAAGTTTATTTTGGTGCAAAAATTTCTTGAAAAACACTTTTTTAGAAATCCATACATAATCTTTCCATAATAGGCATTTGAAGACCCCTTCATGTATGCCTGTATTTCAACATCTTTGTGCCCACAATAAACTTGTCTTTCAATTGTATTTCCCATCAACATGTTAAAGTATCCCGGTACCTCTGGCTTCCATGGCCAACAGCTCCTGGGTGGCCCAGGCTGCCCTTCCTAGGTGTCATCCTCCACAGCCCCAAATATACCATGACTGTGACAGTGACGTGTGTCTGCCACTCAGCCCTGGCCAAAGAGACTGGAGACAGACTCTGCCTAAGGGCTCCCAGGCCACGTGCTACAGGTCCCAAATGCCCTTGGTCTTCCCAGCTGCCATTGAACTTGCACGAGATACCTGGAGCAGCCTTAGCCTGGCATCACGAGAGACTGGTGACAGCACCTGGGGCCCTGATGCCACCCTTCAGCTGTGGACAAGGCCGAGTGTGCAACCACCTGGCCTCCGTCCAGACTGCCTGCTCCGTGAAATCAGACAAAACCCCTGCTGCTCAAGTCACTGCTGCATCTCAGTGGAAGCATCCTCGTGGATTCCTTCGCCTCTGATGCTCCTCCTGGGCTTCGGTCTGCCTTGTCCCCACTCCGTGGCTTGTCTCTCCAAACCACACAATGGCAGGGCCGGCTGTCGTGATACACAGCTGTGGGAACGCCCTCACTGAAGCTGGCCTCAGTCACAGTGTTCTGCGCATGCAAACACACCATCAAGGCCAGTCTACGGGAGCCTTGGAGAGAAGCCTGGGCGTGCTGTATCCGCGTGCAAGGCTGCCCTAACAACTGACCATCAAACTGATGCCTTACAACAGTGGCTATTTAATCTCTCGCAGCTCCGGGGGCCGCAGCCCCAGATGGGTAACACTGACCAAAACCGAGGTGTCAGCTGGGCCAACCTCCTCGGAGCCTCCCGGGGAGGAGCCACTCTTCATTTCCTACAGTTCTGGTAGCTGCTGGCATTCCTCAGCTTACGGTCGCAACACTCAATCCTCAAGGCCAGCATCTTTTTTAAAAAAAAAAACACTAGGTTCTTTTTATCACTTTATTTAGAGAGCAGAGAGGAGCCGGCACTATGGCGTAGGTTAAGCCTCCACCTGCAGTGCCGGCATCCCATATGGGCACCAGTTCAAGTCCTGGCTGCCCTGTTTCTGATCCAGGTCCCTGCTGATGGCCTGGGAAAGCAGTGGAGGATGGCCCAAGTACTCAGGCCCCTCCATTCACCTCGGAGACCTGGAAGAAACTCCTGGCTCCTGGCTTCGGATTGGCCCAGCTCTGGCCGTTGTGGCCAGCTGGGGAGTGAACCAATGGATGGAAGCCCTCTCTCTCTTCTTCTCAAATAAAAATAAATACATCTAAAAAAAGAAAGAAAAAAGCAGAGGAAAAAAAGAGACAGAGATTCTCCATCAGTCCCCCAAATACCCACAATGGGCTAGGCTGAGAAATGGAGCCAGGAACTCGTCCAGCTGTCCCCGGGAGTGGGAGGAACCCAAATACCTGAGCCCTCACCGGCTGTCTCCTAGTGTGTGCATTGGCAGGTAGCTGAATGGCAAGGGAGGAGCCAGGACTCAAACCAGGCACTCCCCTATGGGATGTGGTGTCCTAAGAGCCTGTCCCAAGGTGTCCACATGCCTGCCCCAGCCTTTCCAGCTCGCTACTCCTCCCATCACCTCCTCTGCTCTGTATGTAAAATGTCTACCTGCCCCCCTCCTACCCAGATGCTTGTGAGTGCATTTAGGGCCCTCCCCGAGAATACAGAACAATCTCCCATCTCAAGACCCTAGCCTTTAATCACACCTGCAAAGATTCTTTTTCCAAGCAAAGTGGCATTTATAGGCTCCAGGAGTCCCTGTGCATTCACGGAGGGAAGCCCGAGAGCCGAGGGTCAGAACCCAGGGGTGACTCACTGGGAGGATGCACGTCTCTGCCCCTGCCTCTTCCCCACCTCAGTCCCCTGTCCTCACCCAAATCCTGACTCCACTGTCAGCTGCCAGCTAGAGTGCACGGGGAGCAGCAGGGTCAGGGGGCCTCAGACAGCGGGCACCGCCGTCCAGGGCGTTTCCACTCGAGGGGACGCCCTCACCCCGAATGCTTTGCCACCGGGTTTGGAGGGAATCTTAAAGGAACGAGTCCCTTTGCTCCGTGTTCCTGCGTTAAAGGGCAGGTCACTCAGGGGTCCCAATCCCTTTTGTACCCACTCATCGCCATGACCTTGACACTCCATCTGTGGTGTGGTGAGTGCCCGCCCACCTCCCCCAGGGGAAGCCCGTGGTTCTGAGCAGCTGCTCATCTCCTCTGCGTGCGGCCACTGCTAACTCTGTACCCTGCAGACCCACGAGCCGGTGACCACTGCCCCAGAGGAGGCAGAGCGAAGGTCGTGGCAGAGGATGACAAGACGGCCAGACAGCCCCCGGGGCTGCTCCTCCCTGCACAGGGCCGAGTGGAGGGAGCTGGCTCCAGGCGGGAGCCTCCCCCTACAGATGAAGATCAGATGAAGAGGCGGATGAGCCAGCATGTCCCAGGGCGGCTCGGAGTGCCTGACCCTCCCCAGTGGTGACAAAAGCAAGGCCAACCCCAGAGGGCAGAGATGAAGCCTGGAGCGAGATGCGGTGGGCAGGGCCCTGTTCTCTCTCTCTCTCTCTCTCTCTCTCTCTCTCTCTCTCTCTCTCACACACACTCACACACACACACACCTGCCTTTGAAATGACACCCGGAGTAAGAGTTGTACAAGCAAAGACTATGCCAAAGAGAATACAATCTGGAATTACGCAGTTCCCATTTTGCTTTCTTGTCTCCAAGGAGACGGATATAACTAAAGCCTAAGAGACTTTGGTGACATCCCCCGCCCCATTAACCGCACCACACTCTCTGCACCTGCATCGCTCAATCCTCCCCTGGAAGACAAGCAGCAGGACACGATCTATCGGTCTAGCTATCGATCGATCCATCTCTGCCTCCACCTCCAGCCATAGCAACAATTTGAGGACCTGGCTCACAAGCCTGCACCGCTGGGAGGTGCCAAGTGTGCAGAGCAGGCCAGTCAGCTGGATGTTCTGGCAAAGCCAGGAGTGCATTCCAAATTCCTTCCTCTTCCGGGCACCCAGCTTGGTCTTGTCCAGGTCTTCACCTGGATTGCTGAGGTCCACCCACGAGGAACCACGTTGCCCTAATCCCATCTCAGAGGACCTGCGCAGAAACCGCCAGGCTGGTGTTGGACCAAAGACACTGACACGCGAAGGGATGCACCACAGGGCTATTTCGCAACTTGGGTTTTTTCCACGTGGCATTTCCTCGAATTCCTACCACGTCAGTTTCTCCAGCTTGACCGCAACCCTGTTGATGGACAAGCCCGTTGCTTCCTCTTCTCCCTCCTAACACTCAGATGACGGCCTCGGAATAGGCCTTCTTGTGAACCGACGCACTTAACGGCACTAGAAGAGACGGACGCCAGCTGTGGAACTGTGGATTCATGGACGGGGTGGGCATTTAAAAATTACAATGGCTGGCCGGCGCCGTGGCTCAACAGGCTAATCGTCCGCCTTGCGGCGCCGGCACACCGGGTTCTAGTCCCGGTTGGGGCACCGATCCTGTCCCAGTTGCCCCTCTTCCAGGCCAGCTCTCTGCTGTGGCTAGGGAGTGCAGTGGAGGATGGCCCAAGTCCTTGGGTCCTGCACCCCAGGGGAGACCAGGAGAAGCACCTGGCTCCTGCCATCGGAACAGCGCGGTGCGCCGGCCGCAGCGCGCTACCGCGGCGGCCATTGGAGGGTGAACCAACGGCAAAAGGAAGACCTTTCTCTCTGTCTCTCTCTCTCACTATCCACTCTGCCTGTCAAAAAAAAAAAAAAAATTACAATGGCTGTTGGCAATCTGTTCTCCAAAGCCAGCCTGCAAGTTTTAAATGAGCTCAAGCCTCAGGGAATCACGTTGCAACGAGAAGTGCTCAGGCACACGACCGAGCAGAGGCTGTGTGACTGTGGCTGTGGGGCAGGACATGGGGATTTGCTAAGGGTCACAGGATGGAGCTGAGGGTTAGGTTTTCCCGAAAGACCCCCCACCCCACCCCACAGGGGCTCCCCTGCACTGCAGCTTTCTCTCAGGAAGAAGGAATGGAGGTACAGCAAGAGAGGGGTCTGCCTCTCACATCCTGGTCCTTGGGTGGTGCAACCAATCTGGAGGAAATCGCCCGTTCACGGGGCAAAGGCAGAGAATGGCCATCTTGGCCACTGAAGGCCAAGATCTCAGAAGCAAAGCAGTTATCTTGGAGGAGCCATGGCAATGAAGGGAAACGCCAGATGGTTTTACAAGCACAAATACTGGCTGCCTCTTTGGAGCAGAAGGTGGTGGATTCTAGACACCAGAGAAATGGATGCTACTCCCTGGCACATCCCAGTGTGGATTCTCAGATGGTTGGAAGGCTTTGGGAATAAAAGATTTATGGCCAGAACCCTGCACAGGTTCATGACAAAGACACAAGCCCTGATGCATTACTGTCAGATGGTCACAGGACAGGGCAGGCGGCAGCGACACACAGCGTCCTCCTGAGCCTCTTGTGAGTCCCCATGGGATAAACAAGGTGGGGGGACGCACGGTGGAACAAGAGGGACATCTGAATCCACTGCAGAAGGAACCGGAGGGGATTCCCGCAGCCCACAGAGGACGGTGCCCTTCAGCCGGTCTGTGCCACGTGGGTCAGGTGGGAGCCAGTTTCCCCTGGAAACCCTCAGACAGCAAAGCTGCGCGACCGCCCAAAGGTGGGGCGGTACAATCACGAGCAGCCAAGTCTCCGCAGACGAGGGACACAGGGAGGGGCTCATGGGGTGAGATGCAATGGAGGCCCCTCCAGCATGGGACCAGGTCCACAGGTGTGGGATGGAGCAGAGCTGGCTGCACAGGGCTTCAGAAGCTGCCTGGAGGCCCCCGAGCCAACCCCACCTGCAGCTGTGCCAGCAAAGTCCACAGCCAGCCTTAGAGGTCAAGTCCTCACAGCGTGCACCTGCTCTTGTGATGTCACCAACTGAGCACATCGGGCGGGGGCTTTTCTGTGTCCCTAGACCTTTGTGTGTCAGATCCCTGCCATAAGTATACGCCTTAATGCACTTTATTTAAATTGATGCATTGTGGCCGGTGCCGCGGCTCAATAGGCTAATCCTCTCCCTGCTGCGCCAGCACCCCAGGTTCTAGTTCCGGTTGGGGCGCCAGATTCTGTCCTGGTTGCCCCTCTTCCAGGCCAGCTCTCTGCTATGGCCCGGGAGTGCAGTGGAGGATGGCCCAAGTGCTTGGGCCCTGCACCCGCATGGGAGACCAGGATAAGCACCTGGCTCCTGGCTTTGGATCAGCGCGGTGTGCCGGCTGCAGCGCACTGGCCGCGGCAGCCATTGGAGGGTGAACCAATGGCAAAGGAATACCTTTCTCTCTTTCTCACTGTCCACTCTGCCTGTCAAAAAAATAAAAAATAAAAAATAAATAAATTGATGCATTGTAAGTGGAATTCTTGGACAGGAGTCTGCCAAGGACAGGGGTTTAACAATCACCACCATGGCAGAACTGGAGGTGGAAAGAACTCCTGGGCACAGAGGGATCCTGCAGTCACAGCCCCTTGCTGCACCTGAACTGAAGCTGCACACGACTGACGGCACGCTGGGTGTGGTGCCGCAGGAAACGAAGTGCCATTCCAATCCACAGACCGCAACCCCAGGAAGACTGGCAGAGGTGTGTGCGATTATGGATCTTGCATCGAAACAAAAATGTGCACGATACAAGCGCGTGGTGTCACAATCTTCTTTGACTTGTTTAATCCACTCGCTCCACCGTTAGCTGGAAACGCTTTCTCTGCTGCCTCACGGTCACTCTGGCGTCAGCAGCAGCACTGGTACTCCAGGGCGCATTCCAGGGACCCGGATGGAAACAGAGCAGGCTCTGCACCCGAGGGCACCTGGTGCCCACCAGAATCTGAAAGGGTCTCTGTCCCTCTCTGCCCCAGTCTTGGCCATCACTTGCCCCCTTTCCTTGCAAAGAAGTGCCTTCTCTGCCCACACTCCAGACTGTAAACTTGAAGAAACAAACAAAATATCCCTTATAAATAAAGGCCCCATAGGCGGGCTTAAACTGCCTTAAACTGTCAGCTGTGGGAGCCAACGGAGAAAGAAGGCAGTTCCTGGCACCGGACTCCACACCTGCTCCAGCCCTACATGTTCTAGGCTGTTAGAGAGGGGAGAGGTCCTGTGTCATTGCCACTACCCGGCAACTGGGGAAGGAACCAGTGTTTTATCAGGGACCTGCTATGTGCCAAGCACTGCAGTCAGAACTTTTTAACATATTTTCTCTTTTAATCCTCATCAGCTTGGAGACGCTGCTGCCAGTATCCCCGATTATACAACCAAGAAATGGAAAAACCAAGACGGAGGCAGACAGAGAGCACCCACCTGCTGGTTCGCTGCCCACATGCCCGCAGTAAGCAGCCAGCCAGAAGACCCACTATGTGCGTGGCAGGGACCCAGCTGCTTGACTCATCCCCGCTGTCTCCCAGGGTGGCACTGGCAGGAAGCTGGAGCCAGGAATCGAACGCAGACACCACAATAGAGGACGTAGATCCCGCATCCCTAACTAAACCCCCCCTCCAGGCAGCCTCGGTCTACATGCTCTCAGCGACTCCGCTGGGGAGGAGAGAGGCAGGATACACACAGACGCCGTCTGCAGGGGGATCTGAAGGGCTTGGGCAGTTTCCTGGGGAATGTGTACGGATGTGCATGTGTGCACCTGCGTGTGTGTGTCCATGTGCACGAGCTGGGCTGTGCGTGTGTGTATGGGGGTGGGGGAGAGGGGAGCAGAGGCAGGACCGGAATGAAGCACCTGCACACAGAGCTGAGAGCCAGGCCCAGGAGCAGAGAGGCTGGAAAGAGACAGAGCAGCCTCAACCGTGAGAAAGCAGAAGGAGCCGGTCAGAGCGCTTTGTGGTCAGAGCCCAAGGGGTTATGGGCTGCCTGTGGTTTCCAGCCAAACAGGGTCAACCAGAAACCAGCAAGGCCCTACCTCTCTTCCCACCCGCTTGGCCTCTGGGGATGCCTCCTACAGGAGAGACCTTTCCCAGCGGCTACAGGGTGGGAAGAGAGGAAGTGGCTGGGTCTCCGTGGTGGGAGGGGGGGACCAGGAGCAGCTGCGTGTCATGGAGGAGTGTGCGGACCAGGGGCTGGTTGTGGGATGTCGGGGTGTGATGGGGCCTCTTGCCAGGGCCAGGCAGCAGGCAGGTCTGTCCCAGGCTGGACACAGCTGGGAAGAGATCTGTAGACACATCCAGGACAGGGCCTCTCAAGGTGCAGTCCCCAGACCAGCAGCACATTTGGAAAGTGCCAGAAAAGCATTCTTGGGGCTGGCGCTGTGGCATAGCGGGAGAAGCCACTGCCTGAGACGCCGGCATCCCATAGGGGCTCCAGTTCATGTCCCAGCTGCCCCACTTCCGATCCAGCTCCCTGCTAATGGCCTGGGAAAAAACAGCAGAAGACGGCCCAAGTGCTTGGGCCCCTGCACCCACACGGGAGACCCGAAGAAGCTCTTGACTTTGGCCTGACTCAGCCTTGGCCACTGTGGCCATTTGGAGTGAAGAAGTGGATGGAAGATGCGTGTGTGTGTGTGTGTGTGCGCCACCCTAACTCTTTCAAATAAATAAAATCTGAAATAAAACAAAGCAAGAAATGTACATTCTTGGGCCCCAGCTCAGGCCCATGGTTACAGATTCAATGTTTTGTTTTCTCCTTAAACTTACAGGCCAAAGCCCATCCGCCAGTGTACGAGGGTCCTCTAAGGAAATAATTAAGGTTCAATGAGGGGACTGGTGCTGTGGCCTAGCCGGATCAGAAGTGGAGCATTTATCAGAGTGCCTCGGAAAATAAACACGCATATGTCCAGGCCAAGACAATCCAGACCGTGGGAAGGAACGTGGACAGGAGGGGTGTGCACAGAAAATAATGGAAACCCAGGACGGGTCTTTTACTCTGCAGGGAGAAACCTCTGAGCTGTGTGCCGAAGGCTGCCTTCATCAGCTGCGAGGAAGAGACACCCAAGACCCAAGAGGTAGGGTCCGCCTGGAAGGGCTCTCCCCACGCCTAGGGACAGCAGGTGCCGTGGGAGGGGGCCGGGGTCTGCCTCCAGCCTGGGAAACTCAGGATGCTCTAGACACCGGAGGGCAGAGCGAGGCTGGAGAGCAGCCTGCACCACGAACATTACAGAAATCTGTTCCTAACCGCATTCCTGCCACACCTTCCTATCACAAGGCTGGAATGCCATGGAATAAAGGCCCTTCCAGCGAATGCTGGCAAATGCTTCCAAGTGGCTCCCTGGGTGGGGAGTCGGGGGGAAGGATCCTAATTCCCGATGTTTGCAGATTTTCCTGGTGTGCATACTCCGCCATGGCCAATCTCAATGGCCAACCTGATGTCACTGAGTGTGGCACTGGGAGCGACACATGCCGAGTTGGCTTTGAGAGCTAGTGCCACTGCGCCCATCACGGGTCTTTAAGACCCAGTGTTGTGGCCGGCGCTGTGGAGCAGCAGGTTAAAGTCCCGGCCTGCAGTGCTGGCCTCCAATAGGGGCACCGGTTCGAGTCCTGGCTATTCCACTTCCAATTCAATTCAGCTCCCTGCTAATGCTTCTGGGAAAACAGAGGAGGAAGGCTCAAGTCCTTGGGTCACTGCACCCACGTGGGAGACCTGGAAGAAGCTCCTGGCTTCAGATCGGCTCAGCTCTGGCCATTGAAGCCATTAGGGGAGTGAACCAGTGGATGGAAGACCTTTCTCTAACTCTTTCAAACAAAATACATCTTTAAAAAAAAAGACCCTGTGTTCTTCCCAAAGTTTCCTGGGGAAACGCAAAGGCAGCAGTGGGGGCGGGGGAGGGGTCAGGGATGATGGAGGAAGACTAACACCATCAGACAGATGAAGGCACAAGAACAGGAGGTGGAGAGGGAGAGACACCAAACAGCAACTGAAGGGAAGGCAGCCTGCAGGTCCTGAGTAAGTGCTGGTCTTTCCTGATCCAGCTTCTTAACCCATACAGTCCACAGCAACTGTGTTCGCACTTCACATGATTCCACTTCACCATCTGTCACCTTTTTTTTTTTTAAAGATTTATTTATTTGAAAGTCAGAGAGAAGGAGACAGAGAGTGAGAGAGAGGTCTTCCACCTGCTGGTTTACTCCCTAGATGGCTGCAACAGCTGGGGCTGGGCCAGGCTGAAGCCAGCAGCCTGGAGCTTCTTCCAGGTCTCCTAGGAGGGTGCAAGGGCCCAGACACTTGGGCCATCTTCTGCTACTTTCCCCAGACATGAGCAGGGAGCTGGATTGGAAGTGGAGCAGTTGGAACTCGACCTGGCGCCCCTGCGAGATGCGGCAGCTTTACCGGCTACGCCACAAGGCTGGCCCCGCCATTTTTCAACTTTACAGAGGCACAAAAACCATGTGTATTCTCAAATTTTGAAGCCGCACTTGCTCCCAGGCTAGTGAGGTTTGGGCTGATCCCATGTCACGATGCCGGGTGACAACAGCCACCGCTCCAGGTAAGCCCTATGGTCATGAGAGGAACCCCAAGGACGCCCTACGAGATCTTGTGCTGACGAGCTTCGATGGGCAGCAGGTTCAGTTCCAACACATTTCCAACGTAGGATGGGTTTACCGGGATGCACTGGGGTCAAGGAGCCCCACAGGATGGCACGCACTCCAGTTACCCTCAAGGTCACAGCTAGTGAGTGAGTGTTTCCCCCTCCTCCTCTCTCCAAACCGCCAGGGACACCAGCTGCCCTTGAGACGCGGGTCCTTAACAGGTTGTGTGCATCAGAACCCCTGGGAGGTCCTGTTAAACCCAGTCCCCTGGGCCCTGCCCCTCAGGTTTCCGATTGTGTGGCTCCAGAGCAGGGCCCTGGAATCTGCATTTCCCAAGCGCCGCCAATGCTGCTGCTTCCGGGACCACACCTTATCTAGGAGCGCTGCCAACAAGTGTCTTGCAGGAGGAAACCACGCGGCCCTCCCTTAGCAGCCGTCTGAATGTGCAGACCAAGGAATTTCACTCACGTCCCCACGGGCTGCCAATCACTTCCACACAGGCACATGTTCTTGCCGCCATTCCAGCCAAATGTTTCGCAACCGGGTCCTTAAGACCCTGCACCTGCTGCTCCTGTGACGTCCCATTTCATCACCATCCACAGTGGACAGCAGGGCCAGCAAAACTGCTGGACAGTGGAGGGAGTGGCTGGGTCGGAGAGGGGACGCCCCCATTGGGCTCAGCCTCAATTCCTCTGCACACCTCACTTCCAGCCGGGGCGTGGAGGCTGAACAGACACAGGGGCACCAAGATCGCGCGGGCAAAACTGGTGGGGTCTGACGGCCAGCCAGGCTCCTTACCTTGCTGTCGCTCATGCCCCCAGGACATCTGGGCTCCCACACCAATGGGCCCCGGATGCTGGGGGTTGCAGCACCTGTTTCTGCTGTGCACTCCGTGACTGTTCCACTGTCAAGTGGTCATTTCCCATCGCCCTCAGCGGCCCTGGGAACACCAGCTCAGGCCGCCAGGAGCCTCTGCAGGCTTCAAGGCTGAGTAACAACATCCTGCAGCTCTGGCAGCACAAGGGTGGGGGGCAGGCATTAGCTGCCTGGGGGGGTTCCCCACAGCCCCTCTCCCCCCAGTCCTTAGGAACTGCACTGGCCTCTGTGTTGCTGTGGAGTAGAGAACCTAGCGTGGCAGGGACCCTCTGGGCAATGCTGTGTCCCTCCAAGCCAGTCAGAACTCAATCCTCAGAGCAGGTGTCTAGCCTGGGGGTGAAGACGCCCACGTCCGACACCACAATGCCTGAGTTCTGTACCCAGAACATGAGTGACACTCATGTGTGCGGCCTGGAGTTCCCAGCTCCAAGGTCAGTCCCTGTTGTTGTAGCATTTGGGGAGTGAACCAGCAGATGGTCTCTCTCTCTCTCATTCTCTCTCCCTCTCTCTCCCTCTCTCTCCCTCCCTCTCCGATTTAAAAAATTAAATAAATAAAAAGAAACATTCTTTTCTTTCTACACAATGGGTCCCTTGCCCTCTCAGAAGCTGTACGTACAAAGGTCTGGTCTAAAAGCCTTCAGAGTGGGAACCATCAACCTTCCAAGCACATCAGGCCTCCCGAGCCCCAAGGAAAGGTGGCTCGAGGAATTCCTGTGCTCACAGCCATCTGGAAGCCTCGTGGATGCACCCCTCACCTTCAGCACGTGATGTGTAACCTTGGACTTGGGACCACACCTCTCTGTGCCTCAGCCGCCTCCTCTGTAAGACAGAGGCAATGAGTACTGACCCCACCGACTCACGGTGCAGATGAAGTGAGCCCCTGCGCATGCAATTCTTCTAAGGGTGCTGGCACCAGGAGCCACAGAGTCTAGCTCCAGTAACACCACTGCTCTATTACAGAGGCCACAGTCCGTGTGCTTGGTCAGTGATGTCCCTGATCCACGGTCTGACACACGAGAGCGCTCGTCTTGCTGGGAGAGACAGTGAGGCCTAGCCCTACCTCCAGAGGTAGGGAGGGAAGGGCACGGAAGAACGCAGGGTCCCTGTAGGCGTTACCCAGGTCCACGCCCATCAGAAGGCGGCCCCAGCTGAGCACCTGCCATGCAGCCCAGCGGAGCCAGTGGATGCGACAACCACTGAGCAAACGGAAGCAGCGCGGCTGCCGACCCTCACTTACTTCCAGGACCGTCCACTGTTCGACAACAATAGCGTCGTAGCCCTGTACGGTCTTGCTGTCTTCCGTGGAAACAGCTTCAAAGATGAACACTCCCTCTGTCAGGCCGTGCAAGGAACCTGCGGAGCGAGCACAGGGAGGGGCGTGGTGAGCCGTCTGCGGAGAGGCCTCGGGAGCAAGCCCGCATTTGCACGGCACTCATTAATAATCCCAATCAGAACATCTTTGCAGCATGTTAATTAAAGGAGGCGCACGCAGCCCTCGAGTCTAGCCCCATCAGAATGAATGAGCCTAATTTACCTCGCAGTTCTGAATAATATCCTTGATTTTATGAGCCCAAATCTCATTGTTAGCAATCACCATTTGATTTCACGCGTTTACCTTCCTTTTCACGCTCCAGCGTCAGGATGCACTGGGGAGATCTTAGGCAGGGGAAACACGGTCATTTAGCCAGAGTTTTTAGAAGAAAACTATATTTAGGTGAGAGTTTTTTTTTTTTTTTTAAAGGGAGGACGGACCGTGCAGATCTGAGCACTCCGGTGCATGGGTTCCCGGCAGTGTGCAGGATGTGGGCGGCTGTGAGGCAATCTTTCAGGCAGCCCACGTCAAGGGGCAGAACCTGCGGGAGGGAGCGTTTTCCCAAATGACTTACCACTGGGAACACTGCCTGGGGCTCCAATCAATGGAGCACGTTCTGGCTTGGGTTGGATACAATTTTATTTTTAAGATTTATTTATTTATTTATTTATTTATATATTTTTTGACAGGCAGAGTGGACAGCGAGAGAGAGAGACAGAGAGAAAGGTCTTCCTTTTGCCGTTGGTTCACCCTCCAATGGCCGCCGCGGTAGCGCGCTGCGGCCGGCGCACCGCGCTGTTCCGATGGCAGGAGCCAGGTGCTTCTCCTGGTCTCCCATGGGGTGCAGGACCCAAGGACTTGGGCCATCCTCCACTGCACTCCCTAGCCACAGCAGAGAGCTGGCCTGGAAGAGGGGCAACCGGGACAGGATCGGTGCCCCGACCGGGACTAGAACCCGGTGTGCCGGCGCCGCAAGGCGGAGGATTAGCTTAGTGAGCCGCGGCGCCGGCCAGATTTATTTATTTTTATTTGAAAGACAGAGTTACAGAAGGAGAAAGAGAGAGAGAGAGAGAGAGGGAGAGAGAGAGAGACAGAGGTCTTCCATCCATCCACTGGTTCACTCTCCAGATGGCTGCAATGGCCGGAGTTGGGCCTATCTTTGAAGCCAGGAACCAGGAGCTTCTTTTGGGTCTCCCATGCACGTGCAGGGATCCAAGCACTTGGGCCATCTTCCACTGCTTTCCTAGGCCATAGCAGAGAGCTGCATCAGAAGCAGAGCAGCTGGGACTTGAACCGGCATCCACATGGGATGCCAGCACTGTAGACAGTGGCTTTACCTGCTATACTACAGCGCCGGTCCATGGGTTGGGTACAACTCTACAGACACTAGGCACATAGCACGATTCAATAACAAACTCAGGCAAGGAAGGTACACGAGAAAGTAGGGTGCCTGCCGTGCATAAGGAAGACATACGGGGAGACAAGCAGCTCCTTCCCATTTCTGGGCCATGGCTCCCAAACGCCCTAGATCCACTTAGAGGTCTGACCTGGACGCGGTGGTGCAGGTCCTGGCTCTCCCCTGGAAAGTGACCTGAGCCTTCTAGGGGCTTCGTCTTTCCCTCTGTGAACTGGGTCTGCGGACAGAGATTCCTCCTGGCACCTGGATTCTACCCCACGGCCATGGCTCAGACACTGCTCAGACACGGCTCAGTGGCGCCCTCTCCAATGCTGAAACCTTAACCCCCGGAAGCCAGTGGTTTGGAGATCTCTTTTCTTAAGGTTAAATGAGGTGCCCCCAGACAACAGGACTGGAGTCCTTCGTGGAAAAGCTGGAAATAACCAGCGATCACCCCTTGGCTCTCTCTCACCCTTGGGTGCCAAGAAGCAAGAAAAGCAGCCACGAGGGAGCCCCCACCGCTAAGCGGATTCTGCAGGCACCTTCGTGGTGGACGGCCAGCTTCCAGGGCTGGGGCAAGACCAGCGTGCGGTTTAAAGCACCCAGCCCTGGCAAGCCAAGGTGCACTTCAAGGACCAGCTATTTCAAGAGGACGAATCCATAATAACGCGACACCAGAGCCACCACCGCGACACCGGAGCCACCACCGCGACACCGGAGCCACCACCGAGGGCGGAAAGGCAGTCACAAGTCAGGCAACAACCAAGCACTTTCCAGAAGCCACAGAGAGCAAGTCTGACCAACGCAAGTGCCCAGGAATCGCTCGCTCTGTCCTCCCCCAGGCCCGGGAAATGGAATAAGGTCATGAGCGTGGCACAAGTCCATGCTGCCCCAAGGACAAAAACAAACCAGAGGCTAAGCTTAACATTCCTTCTCTATAAAGAGCTTTTACAAGTCAATGGCTTCAATACTAAAACACCACTAGAAACGGGCAAAGCACACAGCCAGCCCAGCCATTGAATCCTCTCTCTCCATCCCTCCATGCTTCCTTTTTGTTTATCAAATTGGCAAATTTTGAAGGCAAAATGTGCACGCTCCGGGGATTCGGGCAAGTTTCCAGTGCTAGGAAATTTTAAGTGCACAATTTTCCCGGAGAGCAACATTAACCACGCCTCGCGCCTAGGAAACCCAAGTCCAGAAATCCTTCCCCGTGGAGCTGACAAGCGTGTCCTGAGCACCAGCACCATGTACAGCGGTACTAACAAATCCCTTAAGAATCGTTTTGTAAAATATTTATTTGAAAGGCAGAGTTACAGAGAGCCCAAGGCTGAGAGAGAGAGAGAGAGAGAGAGAGAAGAGAGAGGTCTTCTATCCACTGGTTCACTCTCCAGATGGCTGCAACGGCCGGAGCTGTGCTGATCCAAAGCCAGGAGCTTCTTCCAGGTCTCTTATGTGGGTGCAGGGACCCGAGGAGGACTTGGGCCATCTTCCACTGCTTTCCCAGGCCACTGCAGAGAGCTGGATCAGAAGTGGAGCAGCTGGGACTTGAACCAGCACCCATATGGGATGCCAGCACTGCAAGCAGTGGCCTTACCCGCTATGCCGCAGCGCCCCTCCACCTCCAATCCTAACCCTGCTGTGGACGTGACCCTAGGCGGTACAGTGGGTTATGCCACAGCTTGTGATACTGACATCCCGTATTAGAGCAACGGTTCACTTCATGTCTGATCTGGTTCTCTGCTAGTGCACCTGGAATGCCAGCAGAAGATGGCCAGAGTACTTGTACCCCTGCCACCCACATGGGAGACAATGATGGAGCTCCAGGATCCCACCTTCCGCCTGGCCCAGCCCTGGCTGCTACAGTCACTTCAGGAGTGTACCAGCAGAAGCTCTCTCTCTCTCTCTCTCTCTGTTCCTCTCGTTGCTTTGCCTCTCAAATAAATAAAACTAAAAAAAAAAAAAAAAACCCAAAAAACTTTAACTCTCTAAATACCCAATAATCCAAATATTGAACCATAGAAAAAGAGCTAATTAGGATGTTTCCATAAATTAAATCTGATACTGTCCCAAAGAAACCACATCTTAATAAGTTGGACAGAGGCCAGTGCTGTGGCACAACAGGTTAAAGCCCTGGCCTGCAGCACAGGCATCCCATGTGGGTGCCAGTTCGAGTCCTGGCTGTTCCACTTCCGATCCAGCTCCCTGATAATGCGATTGGGAAAGCAGCAGAGGATGGCCCAAGTGCTTGGGCCCCTGCGTCCTGGAAGAGACTCCTGGCTCCTGGCTTTGGCCTGGCCCAGCCCAGCTGCTGCAGTCATTTGGGGAGTGAACCAGCAGATGGAAGATCTCTGTCTCTCACTGCCTCTCCTTCTCTAACTCTGCCTTTCAAGTAAATAAATAAATCTTAAAAAAAAAGAAGGCAGATAAATGCTTTAGACACAAGAGTAAGGAGAAAAAACCTAGGATACAAAATTGCCATATGAGCTGAATGTGAATTTTTATGTTAGGTTTACACAAAAAAGCTAAGAAAAAAAAATTGAGTTCTCCTTTTTATCCTTTCCTAGAAGGTTAGCCTCAGAGTTAGCAAGACTTAACACAAGTGAACAGTCAACGTAAATGAGAAAGGATTGTTGTTGTTTTGTTTTGTTTTGTTTTTCTCTTCTGCATGGCTTGGAGGCAGAGCTAGAGTGAACATCTTAGAAACCACAGAGAGAAGTCTTGAAGTGGAAGACAGGGCTCAGAAGGGTGCACCTGTTACCAAAACATTCAAACTCACAGAACCACCCATGGCCACTCGCTCCCTCATCCTAGCACCCACTGAGCACTTGCTCTATGCCATGCAGAGCCCCCAAGCACCAATAGTAGGTTGTCATCACTGGGGGGCTGACCGTGCTGTGGTGAGGGAGATAGACAGAACATCAGAGATGAACGCCGTAGCACCACAAAGCAGGCTCAAGGGAGAGCGACAGAGGAGGTGTGGGTGGCAGCCGCGTCTGCAAGAGGTGTTCGGGGCTGGGATCCCACCTCGAGCAGGGCACGAGTGAACTCGCCAGGCAAGGTGTGAGTGGATCTTCAGGGTGTGAGAACCAGGCGGAGCAGCTGGGCTGCTCAGAACAGCAGAGCAAATGGGCAGAACCCTGCGAGGAAGAGGCAAAGCCAGAGCGCGTGAGGAAGAGAGGGGGACCAGCAGTGAGGGTGAGGCCGGCGGGATTCTAGCAGGTGTGACGCACACAGAGGCTGGACCGGCACTTGTGTCCCAGGGCCCGATGCCCTGTGGGCCACCACTTGGAGAGGACATGCACCAGCTGTCCCACTGGCTCCAGGAAGACAAAAGGCAAGCATGGCCACGGGGCCCCAGCGGCGCCCAGCCTGCATCAGCTGACCCGCAGACCCGTGAGGAGGCCCCATGGGGGTCAGCAGAGCCATCACCAGCTTCGCCAGCCAAGAGGAAAATGGGGTGAAATCAGTTACTTCCGTTTTGAGCCAGTGTATTCCGGCGTGGCTTATTACACAGCATCGTTGCAGCCATAGCGGACGGGTATGCTCCCAGGCCTAGGAAACAGGGGGCCAGTGTCCTTTGCTTAGCCTGGGGAAACTCCTGACTTCCAGGAGGTCAGAACCAGCCATGGCAAGAGGCTGTTTCCCAGAGCACAGAGGCCTGCCTTATCCTCCTGTTGTCCCTCCCCGACGACACTGCCCGGGCTCCCCCTCCTTTCCTGTCCTCGGCATCTCTCGTCTCTTGGCTGACGCCCCCCTGGCCTCCTAGGAGATCTTCACACAGGTGGCCGGTGGAGACGAGAGCTGCCTGTCAGCTGGGGTCCTGGATGAGCGCGGACTACAAGCTCCTCACTTGCCAGCCTCTGGGTCATGCCCCAGGGCTCAAGCTGGTCGGATGGGCTCAGACACCCCCCGCCCGCTGTGGGACAAAGCCTCCCCAAGGCCTGGCCTGGGCACACTCGTGACCAGAAGACACTCCGTGACTCCTTCAGGGTTTGATCGACACGGCACTCAATTGCTCGAGGCATCTGCAGAAACAGCTCTGTGTCTGCAGGTTCCGTATCCGACCTGGGACTGCAAACACACACACACACACACACACTTGACCTGTGCTGAACATCCTTGCTTGTCACTACTACATAAATAACACACGTGCTGGCATAGCTTTATGCTGTATTAGGTATTATAACTCATCTAGAGACGGCGTAAAGTCTCTGCAGGGGGCTCCGTAGGTTATGTGCAAATACAGCTCCATTTCACTTAAGGAACCAGGGCATCTGAGTACCTGAGGATTTGGGTGCTCATGGTGGAGGGGGGAGGGTCCAGAATCCACCTCCCTCAGACTCCAAGAGAGGACTGGATATCTAGCTCGCAAAGCTTCTACCTACATGGACCTGCCCAACGTGGCACACATGGTGTGCGGGTCTGTAGCCCACCAGGCACAGGGCAGCAGAGGCGATGGCCAGGAAGGACCCGCAGCCCACCCCAGCCGTTTCCACTCCCTGCCTGGCTTCCCCTCCTCCCTCCCATGTTGCAAGCCCGGCAGGAGGGCTGAGTGATGGCCAGGCGTAGGGCGGCAGGAAGAAGGGACACATGAGGGTCCTCGTTGCCCGTCCGCTTCACTCTGCCTTCCAGCCTCTCGGTGCACTGCTCTGCTAGTCTGAATCTGGAGCTGATTCACCTACTTAGCTAACAAGCGAGTGCGGAGCGGCTGTCAAACGTGCTCATCTGTGACAGCAGAAAGCCAATGAACCAGAGAGCGCGGACAGCTGGGCTGTGACAGAGCCCCTGGTTTTTGGACGGCCTCATCTGCTCCAGGTCTCCTTGTCCCCTTCACGGCTCGGCCTCACCGCAATGCGCCCCGAGTTGGGTATAAACAGGTCCATCTCAAAACGAAGGCGTCCAAGTAAAAAGGTTAAACCGCCCTCCCTCTATGGAAAACATTCCATTACCACTGCATTTTTTATTAAAGTAAAGATGCTCCCCTACTGTGCATGAAAAGCTATTTGCCCCGGTGCTGTATAAATATTTGATGCTGGTCTTTTGGCAAAAGGCCACCTTAACCTCTTCAGCTTATGATTTACAAGAAGGATTGGGAGAGGGAGATTGGCCGTATTCTATCCAGAGTGAAGTCCAAGGGGGCACCTGCTCTTTCTCCCGAAGCTGCAAAGCTTCCAGATACCTTGCACACAGCTCTGCTTCGGGCCCAGTCCCCAGGGGCTGCCTCTGCCAAGGTTGGCCCGGAAGGCTCAAGCACGACAAATGGTCGGTGCATTTGGTCTGTTTTTGTAGGATTAACAACAGTGCTGCTTCTCTTCTGAATAGGCGGCTCTGGACTAAATCATCCACACAGGGGGAGCGTCACAGATCCCCTGGGCACTCTGGGGGCCCCTCCTCCCCGCCAGAGGCTGCCTGGTGCTCCAGCTGGGTCCCACAACGGTGCCGGCCACGTGCTCAGCCATAATTCTATGTCGCAGTCACACCAACATGAGACCCCACGGCACATGGGGTTCAACCAGCCCTGGGCAATGGTGCCATGTTGTCTCATCACACCGCAGCTACTCTGCTCTGTCAACTCAAGTGTGGGCAACGCTGGGCTCCAGGCCATGCCTGCCTTCTGAAGTGTAGAATCATCTAGAAAAGATTATTCAGCTTCAGTTTTGAGTCAGGGTCAGCCTGCAAATGTCAGAGTCATTTAACTGACCAGATGGGGAAGAAGCCCTCTGATGTGGGGTCAGCAGGACGCAAGGCGACCACTCTGCCCACGGTTTCTGCTCCAAGCCTCCCCGAGTTCCCCAGGAGTCATCGCTCTCTTTTAGTGTGTAAGAAAATAGATATACAAGTTGTGTTCATTAAAAATGCAAGAGCCGAACTTAGACCTGAAACGTGCTTTGATTCCGGGCCTTTGAATGCTCTCTGAGGAACTGTGGGACAGTCTGCTTCTCCCCGCACAGCTGGTGCTCTGCCCATTGTGCCACACTCCTTCCACCCTGGTGTTAGGGGTGAGATGGCAGTGGGGTCACAGCAGCACAGCCTTAGGGCTCTGGTAGGGGCCCGATTTGTGCAGAGATCATGGGTAAAAAAAAAAGGAATAAAGATGAGCTTATTGGTAAGTTGCCTTCACTGACAACACAATATGGGAGCCACAAAGCAAGGAGACAAAAGGGTTTGCAATCGCCCCTGAAAACGTGGATGAAGCTCACAACAGAGAGCGTGAGAGGAGCCCAGGACGGGACGTGCATGCTCTATGCATATAAAGCTCAAAACCATCAATGCGATTCAAGTCAGGGCTGTGGTGACCCATGGGGACAGAGACAGGGAGAGGCATAAGGGGGCTCCTGCGTCCTGACCTCAGTGCCCACCTTGTGCACATCCACCCAGCCGTCCTCATGATTGGGGCAAATTTCTACAGGTGCTCAACTGCAACAGGGAAGTTACTTAAACGTACGTGGTGCACGGAACAGCGAATGCCTTTAATGGCACACGGCATAACCTACCCCTCCGTTATTAAGCGGCTTCTTTTTTGTTTCTTAAAGATTTATTTATTTATTTGAAAGGCAGATTGGAGACAGAGAGAGCTTCCACCTACTTGTGCACTCCCCAAATGGCCACAATGGCCAGGACTAGGCCAGGAACCCGGAACCTCATCCGGGTCTCCCACACAGGTGTGGGGTCCCAAGCACTTGGGCCATCTTCCATGGCTTTCCCAGGGACACTAGTGGGGAACTGGGCTGAAAGTGCAGCAGCCGGGACTCAAGCTGGCGTTCATATGGGATGCCAGCATCAACCTGCTGTCCCACAACGTTGACCCTACTGGGCTCCTGTGAATTAGAAGCCATGCCTGTGACCGCTATAGGGCAAACCTTCCTGGAGGCAGGTGGTGGCCCAAGGGGACCGGAAACACCTGGATCTACCGCATTCTCCCTCTCTTCCCAGGCCCCACCCCTAAATCTGCAGGTGCCAACATCTGCATCTGGAAACCTTTGTGAGCCACCTTCTGTATACAGTGTATGGACTACAGGCACTAAAATGTTAAGAAGCACAGGATGAGGGGCACCTGCTCTGCTCTCTGTCCCAGCTACCTGCTAATGGACACCCTGGAGAGCAGCAGGTGACGCTGCCGCTCGTGTGGGAGATCTGGACTGGGCTCCAGGCTCCTGGCAGGCATGTGGGGAGGGACCAGTGGACGGAAGATCCATCTCTTCCCTCTCTTCCTCCCTCCTTTGCCTTTCAATGAAATAAATAAGTAAGTAACATTTTCTTAAAAAAATACAGTGCAGGATATATAGGGTCTGTCTAGGGGTTTGCAAGTACACCTGTATAAAGTACAAATCCCTACACAAATATGCACCCTGTTTTTACAATGACTTTTTTTTACAAATATAAGATGGCGTGTACCAAGCGTGGGAAATTCACCCTCTTGGTGTGGATGCAGTGGGGTGTCAGTGAGCTTCAAGGCAGACCACCTTCTAAAGAGGGCCAGGAAAGAGAGTGGCCTGGGCACCACCTGAGCCCCGTGTGCTGTAACACGCACAAGGCGCCACGCCCTGGCATGCACTCAGTCACACACGCACGGTCTAGCAAGGTCTTACAAAGAGCTTGCAACACACCGGTAACGGATGCTACAGAGAAGAGAGAAGGCTCCATGCGGCACAGCCCAGCAAACCCATGGCGCAGACCCTCTGCCTTCAGTGAGTGAGCGCACATGGCTGGCCTGGATTCCAGCTTGGACAGGCGGCTGCAATGATGTTTCCAAAACAGGGTAGGAGAGGGTAGGACCCGGGAAGGGGTTGGGGTGGAGGGGCAGAGGTCTGGGCCAGGGCCAGGGGCGTATGGAGTGAGAGCAGAGCGAATGGGAACAAGGCGAGGGTGAGGGAAAAACAAGGGGAGAGCAGGCCCACAGGGACGCGGGCAGGGCATGGAGAGACGGTTTGAATCCACAAGCCCAGAAGCCCCGATGAGACATCCACCTCCCTCCCAGCAGGGTCTTCACATGGGGGGCCCCCAACTCCCCAACTCCTTGTACCAACAGCCAGCTCAGCAGCCCTGCTCATGCGTGTTCTGGCCTTGGTAGCTCTGGTCGGAGCCCCGGAGTGCCTGTCTGCCCCGCTGTGTGGCCCCGGGACTTGCTTTGCTTCCAACAAGTCCTGCCACCTCCCTAGGGGTGGCCCCAGGGCCACCAAGGTCCTGCTGGAGATCACAACTACCCCAACAGGGCCACCCTCTCCCTCGCCTCTCTTCCCACCTGCCTTCTTCCTGCCTCGCTAGCAGGTAACCTTGACAACAACACAAGGGCCTGAGCCTCCCTTTGCACAACAAGGGTACCTGCTTCCCTGGGGATAAGGAGCACTCAGGTCTAGGTGAGGAAGAGCCCCTTTCCTTCCATGCACCTCACAGGCCAGGCCTCAGGGCGGGGCCCTCCCCAGTGCCAGCCACCTGCTGCCATGAAGGCACACGACAGAGACGCAGGGAGGGAACCTCTGGGGCACCACCAGTGGGAGCCCAAACTTGAGGACCCTCTGGGTCTTTGCGTGTTCTGGGAGCAAAAGGTTTCAAAACAGAAGCTGGAGTCTTCCCTGGGTAACTGGGACTGAAACATCGCCTTGCTCACGAGGCAAGTCCTCCTGAGCCGGAGGGGTGTGTGGAGAAGATGCGCAGAGACCCAGGGCTGGCCCCTTCCCGGATGCCAGACAGCTCGGAGACCTGCCTCCAGCTCGGCCAGGCCCACATGTAAGCACACCGGTGGTGCGGGTTCCCTTCACGATCACGTAGCTTACCTTTAAAAAAACAAACTCAGGACAAAGCACGTATTCCATATACACATCTTTCATCCCTGGCCGAGGGAAAGCACGGGTATTTTCAGGGCAGAAGCACCCCCAAGCCACAGAGCGTTCCAATCAGAGTAAGGAGGATGCTTGGCGCAGCGGGTTAAACCGCTGTTTCAGCTGCCTGCATCCCACAATGCAATACTTAGGTTCCAGGCCCAGTTCTGTTCTCCACTGCAGCTCCCCGTTAGCGCACATTGTGGGAGGCAGAAGATAGTGGCTCAGGTCCTTGGGGCCCTGGCCTCCACGTGGGAGACCCAGATGGAGTTCTGGGCTCCTGGCTTAGCCTGGCTGTTGTGGGCATTGGGAAGTGAACCTGAGGATGGGTGAGATCTCTCTCTCTCTCTTCCACCCTCCCTCCCTCTCGCTCTTTCTGCCTTTCAAATAAAATACATAAAAATTTGCGAGTGAAGTAAGAGCAGAGTGGGTTTCAATGGCTTCTGGTTTGAGGATGCTGTAGCCCTCCCTGAGACAGAACACGCAGCCGAGGTAGAGCGCGAGGCACAGCCAGGGAGCGGGAGTCACTGGCCAAGGCAGATTTCACGTGCTGTCTTCAGGCCTGGATTTAATGCAGTTAAAGCCAAGGGAGGGGCTCCCAGCACCTCAAACCCTCAAGTCAAACCCGAAGAAACAACAGGGTAAGTGACCCAAGGCTTTGGACTCCAGGTTGGATGGTGGGTGAGGGGCTGAGAGGAGCGTGGAGGAGGTTAACTCAGCCTTGACTGCAAAAACCAGACAGTTAGAAAGAAAGAAGTGGCCTTAGGAACTCTCAAGGTGTTCTCTCTTGGGGCCGAAGAGACAATTTCCTGTTTAATGCCCCAATTCTCCCAAGAATGGGAAGGGGATTCTACCAGGGAGCATCTGCGTAGCTGCTACTTTGCTTCTTGAAGACGCTAGTTTAAGGGCAGGTGTTTGGTGCCACAGTTAAAAATAGGGCCCTCGGGCTGTCCACATCCCCCACTGCAGTGCCCTGGTTCAAGTCCCAGCTCCGCTCCCTTCTCCTCTTCCTGCTAATGCACACCTTCCAGGAGGCACCAGCTGATGCTCAAGCAGCCGGGCCCTTGCCACCCACATGGGAGACCCAGACTGAGACCCCAGCTCCTGCATTCAGCTTTGCCCAGTCCCTGCCACTGCTGACATTTGGGGGGCAAACCAGTGGATAGGGGTTCACGCACTCTCTCTCTCTCTTAAATAAACACATAAAAACAATGTTAGAAAATGTTAGTATTATCAGCCCCTACATATCCAAAAGTTACACATCCACACATTCAACCAAACTTGGAACTGAAAAACTTAAAAAAAAAAATTCCAGAAAGTTCTAAAAACTGTGTACTCAGACTTATAACAGTTGTGTCTATACTGAACATGAGGCTTCCTATTCATTGTCATTGTTCCCTAAACAAAGCAGTAAATCAACTATGAACATAACAGTTACTTTGTTTAGGTATTACCGGTGACCTAGAGATGAGTTAAGAGTATATGGGAGGGTATGACAGGTGACTTACGCCATTGTATGTGAGGCCTGGAGCATACTGCAGGGGTCCGGGGACCCAACTCCGGTGCACACCAAGAGAATATCGAGCACCACACAACTAACCACCTGCATAACTGACCGTCTGCACAAGGGGACCACAGCTGCCCAGGGGAAGACACAAAACTACGCACAGCCACAGAGACCTTCCGTGGGCACCAGGAGGGGGTACAAGCAGTCACTTCTGCCCCAACCCAAGGAGGGCGATGGGGCATCCCTGCACAAGGAAGGGAGGCAAAGGGGCTCGCCGGCTTCTGTGAACATCTCTGAATCAGGACTGTCAACACCCCCCCCCCCCAAGTATGCACACTACCAGAGCTGGAAGGTGCCTCTCACAACACACCATGACAGTCCCTGGCTGCAGGGACCTAGGCGGGCACCTGCGGAGGCTTCCTTGTGGGTAAGGGGGCTACCGGCCCCCACTGAACAGAGGTGGTGCCTCCTTAGCTGTATTAATGAAAGGCACGCCATAGATCAGCACTGTCCAACACACCAGTCGCACGCTAGGAGTCTTCAAGAAGCTCACAGAAAACACGTAGCGTGAGAAAACCATGCAACTACGTGTGGGTTTCCACACTTTTTGGCCCCAAAAGAACTTTATCATTTAATTCCATTTTTCTACAAACTTTTTGTAAGTATCCTCATATAATTATTTAATTTTAGTTGGCTGGGAATTAACTGAACTTTAAAATCAGTTCCACATGTCAAGTGCTCAGTAGCCAGGGATGGCGAGTGGCTGCCCTACTAGATGGTTCCAACATGGAACATGAGCATCATAACGGAAAGTTCTAGTGGACTGGACGCTGGCTGTACATGTGTCCTTAATGAGCCACTCGCCTTTTCTCACATCCTATACCCACTGGACACATGGTTATGATCTCTGCTCTACACACGTGAACAGTGGGTATCAGTATTTAGATAATAGCAAGAGTCTGGCCTATAAATCAAGACCTGTCCGTGCTGAGTCACATTCCGAGGCCTGGGATGACAGAAGGCGCGTGCATTCACTATGATTAACACTGATGTCTCTGCATCTCCAGTCTAAGGACACCTGCTGGCATTTCAAGGATTGCAAATAATGTACAACGCAAACCTCACTCTGGACTCTGCTGATTCTGTTGTTGCTTAACAACAACGCACAGAGCTGCCAGTGCCCCCTGCCAGGTTCCGCCAGGGCCTGTGGGTACCATAATCTGGTGTTACGTCGCACTGACTCGGGACCTGCACGTGCTGTCACGTAGGCCCCTTTCCCCAAACTGCCTCTCACTTCTGACGCACCCTCGCTACTCAAGCTGCCTCCGTGTTAACCCGAAACCCGTTACTAGCTTGACGCATCCTTCTCACTGCGGGCAGGCTTTCTTTCTGCCTTCGGAAGGCTGACGTCAACAGTGCTACCCCTGTGCAGCCACAGAACCCCCAGAGGTGACCCTTTACTGTGGTGGCAGGAGGGGGTGATGCCACAGACCCTGGGGCTGTGTGCCAGAGCTCACGGAAGCCAGGCTGTTTCATTTCCTTCTGTGCCATCGACTCGAGGGTGCCGCCTGCTGGGACTTCACACCGCAATGGTGCCTCCAAACTAGTCCCACTTCTGCAGTGGCCTCACCCCAGGGAGTGATGAATAAAACCTGGGAGTGGAACAGCCTTTAAAATTCACGGAGACTGAGGCTGCCACTGATAACACAGTCACTCGCCTTTCTCTGTCATTTCAGAAGATCCCTGGCTGATCCCCACTGACGTCTGAAGCTTTAGGTTCTGGACTTTATGGAAAGTTCTGGAAAGATGTGCTCATTAGAAGTCAAATGCCTGGGAGCCAGCGCTGTGGTGTGAGGAGTAAAGCTGCGACCTGAGACACTGACATCCCACATGGGCACAGTTTGAATCCCAGCTTCTTGCTTCCGATCCAGCTCCCTGCTATGGCCTGGGAAAGCAACAGAAGATGGCTCAAATACTTGGGCCCTGCACCCATGTGGAAGACCCAGAAGGAGCTCCTGGTTCCTGGCTTTAGCCTGGCCTAGCCCTGGCCATTGTGGCTATTTGGTGAGTGAAACCAGCAGATGAAGATATCTCTCTCTCTCTCTCTCTCTCTGTCTCTCTCTCTCTCCCACTCTCTTTTTCTCTGCCTCTCCCTCTCTGTAACTCTTTCAAATAAATAAATTAATTAAATATTGCAAAAAAGAATCAGCAGCAGCAGCAGATGTCAAATGGATGGGTACTGGCCACAACGCTGTTCCATTCTGAACAGAGCAGGCTCTAAACAGGAGCTAAGATGACAAGAGTCAGAAGCCGCTTTTGCGAGGGCCATCCAGGGGCTGTCAATCATACCGGTCCCGGCTCCCAGATAGAACACGGCGTTCACCAGCGCGCCCCCCTTCCGGAAGTGGCTGCTCATGTGCTCCAACCAGTTGGCGTCCAAGCTGCTCACGGTCTGGCCGTTCCTGGAGACGCGCAGAGGGATGGTGATGGGGTAGTACTGCCGGCACGGCCGATGGCTCTGGGGCTTGTTGAAAAGGGCGAAGATCTCCATCCCTGTTGGGGTTTGGAAAAGGGGACAGAGAAGGGTCAAACACCCAGAAAAAGGCTACCCGGAGCCCCCAGGACAGGCGATCAAAGGCGACGCCTCCACAAGGCAGCCCGGGGCCAAATACCACATCCCCACTCCTCAGAGGGAGCCAAGGCGGCCGCCCTCAGGTGACAGGGACCTCAGAGGGTGGGCTTCGGATGGGGGAGAGGGGGGCACAGCCTCTGATGCCGGACCACCATTCATTTGAATACAGACACTTCTAGAAATGCATGCAAAGATGTGTCTTGGACAGCAAAGCAAACCTATCTGGACAGGACTTGGTCTTTAAAAAAAAAAAAAAAAAAGGGCACTGTGCCCAGCACGGGCAAACAAAAGCACTACTGATTCCGGGAACCTCGCACACTCCTGAGCTCACTATTTATAAACAGCAGTGGTGCTTCCTGGGGCCGAACCCAGAACACTTCATCAAGTGCATCAAAAATACATCGTTGGTATGTAAAAATAAATATGTTCCCGTCAGCAAGGGTTCTGCCTGGAGTGGCACCCGGGCTCCGTCAGCCAGGCAGGCGCTGGGGCTGAGTGAGGCTCCGGCTCGCCCGTCCCTATGCTGACAGCTCAACTCTTCAGCAATCCGTCACGGCTACAGCCAACTGCCGCCTCGCGCCCGCCGTACACACGTACGTGCTGCCGGGCAGGAGTTAGCAGGTGCAGCCTGCAGGAGTGAACGCCTGGAATGCTGATCTGAGTCTGCAGGTCTATTTTTGGGTAATTCAGTGAGTCAAGCCATCAGCATTGACCCAGCTTAAAAAGCTTTGCTCGCATAAGCTGGTCAGGGATGTGCTCTGGTTTCCCAAAATAACTTTTTGGAATGGTTAAGAAAATCTCCACCTTCTTTCAAAGAAGTCATCAGCAAAGGTGGACATTAGCAAGGAGGACAAAGCCCACCAGTGCTCCTTGCGTGAGACGCCTGGACCCCCGACCTGGGGCCTGGACCCCCGACCTGGGGCCATTTCCCAGCTCGTAATGTATCACAATGTCTGCGGCTCATAGTGTATCACAATGTCTGCGGCATCCAAACACTAGCTTCAAACTGACTCAATTTCCTTTATGCAAATAAATGCCACTTCAGAAGGAACCTTCGCTGTGTGACGTAAAGGCAAACCACTAGCCTTGGCCGTGAGCAGGGGGTGATGGGAGGCACACTGACGCTAATGCAGTCATCCAGGTAACCCCTGCGTCTGTCTCACCCAGCTCCCTGCCTTCTCCCGGGGGCCACAGGAAGCCTCCTCACAGCCCCATCGGGGCGAGCGTCAGCCAAGACCCCAGTCCCTGCGGCTCAGTGCTGAGCCACAGCTGAGAAAGCAGGGGAGCCGCCACAAGCTGCCCCTGCACTGGGACAGGTGCCCATCTGCAGCTGGGGCCACGAGGATGCTCAACACCAGCACCAGCCTAGGCTTCGGCGCCACCCAAATGACCATTCTCCGTCTACCTGCTAAACTCAACAAGCCAGCCCCACCCAGGACACGCTTACACGTGAGACAGGAGACCTGGGGCACGGAGCTGGAAGCCATTAGGCTCTTTCTTGACTGAATATAGGCCGTAGGAATGGAGGGACAGAGGGGACGGTTTGCAAGGTTTGAAGCCACGGGTTGGGATGCTGGGGTGTTTTCAAGTGCTCAAGGCCAAGTGTTCAAAGAAAGGCAGCAGCTACTGAGGACAAGAGACCACACAGTGCGTCAGCGAGTCCCCGGCTGCACTGGTATCTCTTCCAAACCAGACCCTGATTGTCTTCATAAGTCGCTTATTTGGGAAGTAATCCCAGGAGACACAGGGAGAGAGGCTACTAACGAGCAGTGCCTTTGTTATATCATGGGGGCAACTGGAGCTCGTGCAACCCAGAGACACCGCAGCCCACGTCCATGCCAGCCAGGCTCTGGCAAGGCAGCTGGAGCTCAGGCACTGGAGGTCCCCACGGAGCCACTGGCTCCCCAGGGCAGGTGGCACAGAGAGGCTAAGAGAGCCGCTGGCTCAGCCAGAGCTGTCCACGGTGGGGCCCCAGGTGCCCCAGCACCTGCCACTCTAAGGCTGCTGCCAACAAGAACCGAAAGGCAAGAGCGTCACAGCCTCTTCGAAGAAGTTGAGCGGGGAATTTGGAAGTGGCCAAATGCTCACAACATATGGTGACACGTGACCACACGCAAGGATCCCCACTCACAGGGCAACACCCAAACACAACTCGCCCAAGTGCGGCCTGAAACCGAAAAAGCGGAAGGCGAGAAGGAGAAGTGTGAGCGTTGGGGGATGGAGCCTGGGCCAGGGCCAGGGGCAGGCGGAGTAAGACCGAGGCGGGCAGACAAGGTGCAGGGCGCAAACAGCCACCCAGCTTTCCCGCCCGATCCTCCCCAGGGGGCAGGACTGAAGCCAGAGACAGAAATAAATTTTCCAGGAAGGAAAAGGAAATGATGTTGGAACGAAGCGCCTCCTGAGCATTAGTGGCCATAAAATATTGGGATCAGCCTGACTTCGGATGCATAATCCTTCTTTGTCAACCGCTGTCCCGCTGTCCCCTGGCCACGGTCTCGGCTCTGCTCACACAGAAACCAGCCGCGAGACACTGTCCCAACACAATGTCCTCTGACGTTTCAATACTCCAGCCCTCCGACTCACACGAGCAGGCATGGAGGGCTCCAAAAAGCAGCCCCGAGTTTGTTTAAATTTCTCAGCTGCTCTGTGACACTGCCATGACCTCGATGGAGGATTTTTCCAGACATGGGACGGAATGTCCCAAAGGAGCAAGGAAGGCATTGTTCCCGAGAAGGTTCCGAGAGCGGCCGAGGCCGGCCCTGGCAGCGCACCCAAGGCCCAGGGGCACAGGCTTCTTGCCCAGAGAGCTTGGCCTCGCGGTTCAGGCATCTCCAGCCGACCTGGGATGAGCCTGACTTCCACGCCTGGACCTGGCAAGGGGGCTGGTTGGGTCCTAGAGCCTGGAGAGAAGCCAGAGTCAGTAGAGCACGACCCGGAGTCAGCCTGGGGCTGGGCGGGGCTGCGGCCGGCTCAGGTCACTACTGGGAGTGTAGACACAAGTCTGCTTTGGGAAGAGAGGGCAGAAGGGTTCGGGCTTCTCATCTGGGGGAGGCTGCATCAGGCTGCTCCCAGGCGTGGGGACTGGCGGCACGGCACCCCGGGCCCATGCGAGGCCAGCGTGCCAGGGCAGTGGGGAAAGGGACCCACTTGTATGGATGACAGCAGCCTGGGCCTGAGTCCCAGAGCAGCCCCTCCCGTGATCCTCCACCCTCTGTGGGATAGGCAGCACCATCCTATGCCCAGGTGCGTTAAATAGATCCCCAGAAATCACAAGGCCACGCACGGCAGGGCCAACAGGCTTTCCGACCCCCAAGCCCTGGGCTCTTTCTGGACTCTCCCGAGAGGCTGATGTCACGGGAGACACAGAAAGCAGAGTGGCCATAGCAAAGAGCTCCATATTTGCATCAATGGATACTGTGAAAGGCCCACAGGCTGGCGGCAGGCGGCAGGTCTGGGAGGCCTGGGGAGGGGAGGACCTAGGGCAGGAGGCATCCGTCACGAGAGTCCCCAAGCCTTAGGTCTCCACCCCGAGTTGCCTGCTGAGGTCAGCTGACTGAAACCCCCTCAAGACAAGAACCAGTGGGGAGGGCCGGCTCGGGTTCTGCCTGGGGATCCCAAGCATTTGGTTGCAAGCAAGGAAGGGCAGTGCTTGGAAGACTTTTTAATGATTATTGGTGACACTTAGAACATTCTGGAACTCATGTGGCCACCTTGCTTCTCTATCGGAAGCTGCAGAATTCAGGTGCAGGGGCTGCCCCTGCAGAGCTAGCTCAGGTGATGGCTGCACAGCAGGGACCGCAAAGCCACACGACATTCCCCTGGAGCAGGAGAAAAGAGTCCCAGGGCAGGCAGAGGGACCGAGGTGGGCAGGGAGGACATCAGCACCCGGCCCCCACGGGACGGCGAGGGGCCCTCTGCTCTGGCTCCGGACGAGGCTCCCCGGGACACAAGCCCCCATGGAGGGGATGGATTAGCCACAGCGAAGCGGGGAAGGAAGGAGGCTGCCCTTGGTGGTCTCAGAACCGCCCTGCTGTCTGTGGATTTGAATCCACCTGGCAGAGAGGACGGACAGCACCGCACCCCCTAGGGAGCCCGAGGCAGGCCAGCTGGGAGGGGGCCTTGCGTGCGTGTTTTGGGGGTGACAGTGAGTGGACTTCTCAGGGAAGGAAATGATAAGACTCCCCAGGAAAAAGATTAGGAGGAGTGAGGCCAAGGTCAGGTGAAGGCCATGGCCGAGGAGAACAGGGTGCCCCGGAAGCCCAGGGCCCATCACCCTGTGAGGGTATGGAAGGGGATTCTCCTTTATCTGTGCTGTTCTGGGCATCAGAACAGAGCATCCCTCACAAAGCTGTCATGAGGAGACCCCGAGACGACCCTGGGGAAGGATTCAGCCCAGACTCCTCAGGGTGGGGGCGGGGAGGGGGACAGGAAACCCACATCGTGACTGGCATCTCTGTCCTCGCCGAGCCTGCACACCCCCTTGGCAAGCGCTCATCACCTGACACAGACCTCGACTCTGCAGCAGGAAGGGGGCGGTGGGTGGGGGGGAGGGATCGCTGCTGCCTCGCGTCAGAGAATCCCGGGGCAAACTCACTGTAGACAGGGCGGCTGTGAACCAGAGGAGGAGCTGATGGTGACCATGCCACCACGGACACAGCTCCACCACTGGGCTCTCTGCTCTTGAAACACAGCCACGACCCCTTCCTCTCCACAGGGTCTGGCTATTGTCACAAGCAGGGACCCGAGGAGACACACAAGGCCAGGGCTCTGGGAGCTGGGGGTGTCTGCGCGTGCCCCGGGAGGCAAAGATTGCCAGGGCGGCAGCAGGTTCTAGGACAAGGCTCCCTGGGCAGCAGCAGAAGTCTAAAAGGCCTCAGAGACGGTGGCGCTGACTCTCTCCTTTCTCAAGCTTAGGGTTCACGAAAGCCAGGGGTCGGCACTGGAGCCCTGACCCCATAGAACAAGCAGTCACACGTCTGAGTCAGCCGTGCTGGGTGCTCTCAACACGCAGCCTTTCAATAAGAATCAGCCGTTCTATGCCGATTTTAAGGGTGAGAAGTTGAGGCACAGACGGGGAGCCAGTGGCAGGCTGGGAGACACCATCTCGAGCTCTATGCTCCCCTTGCCTTTCCATCTAGCCCAGCCCAGGTGTCTGGATGAAGACCTGGACAGGCCTCCAACAGAGCGAAACATCACACAAGGAAAGAAGTGTGCTTCCCATGCCTAGGACGGGCCCAGCCTCGCCTGGTCAAACTCTGGTCCTAACTCATCCCAGAAGGGAGGCAGCCGCAGTCTGTCCCTCTCTAAATCAACTTTGCAAAGAAGAAAGAATCACCCCGTATCTTCTCCCGAAGATGTACAGACATGGCAAAAGAAATCATCGCAGCTTTCCACGCTCATGTACATTGCTCCTCATTGTGTGCAGGGGGCTAATTAATTCCAAGAATTAGCACACAGCTAATAATGATAATGGAGGTGACCACTGTGGCACCTGTGTGGGACACCCAAGTCCCTTATCACAGCTCCTGGCTCAAGTCCCAGCTCCACTTCAGGCTACTGCTCGTCTGGGAGGCAGCAGGTGGTGGCTCAAGGACTTAGGGCCCTGCCGCCCACGTGGGAGAGACATGGATTGAGTTCTGGGCTCTGGTTTTGGCCTGGCCGAGCCTTGGCTGCTGTGGGCATTTGGGGAGTAAAGCAGCAGATAACAAAACTCTCACTGTTTTTCTGCTTTTTGAATAAAATGAAAAGTAACAAATCGAAGTTATACAAATTAAAACCAAAAAATGGAAAGAAACGCTGGCTCTTCCTACTGCCGCTGCTGTGTTATTTTGGAATCCCCAGGCTAACGTTCAGGCACTGATGGCTGTCACAATGTGAAGGGGTCCTGCCCGGTGCCGACATACTTACTCCCCGGGGCTGGTTCCGCAGGCACCTCTGACAGGTCGTCGTCCGGTGCATCCCGGGCCTGGCTCACTCCCTCCGCTGGGGAGAGCTGCTCGGCTGGGCCTCCGCCAGGCTCCAGGCTCTGATCCCTCCCCACGGGAGCCCCGGGGCTCTCCTGCTCCAAGGACGTACGAGTCCCACGTGCGCTCTTGGCATCTCCGGCACCAGCTGAGCTGTGGGCAGTGGGCGCGGTGGGCGTGGTGGGGCTCCCGCCTGCAGGGCTCGGAGAGGCATGGTACTGAGGTATAACACCGACGAACTTCAGGCCCTGGCTGGCGGCCTCCTGTACCTGCAAGCGAACGAAACGAGGATGAGGTGGGCTCCGCCAGGCGCACGTTGGGCGTGCACGCACCTCGCTGAGGTCCAGCGTGAACGCGCACAATGTCCGGCTGGTGGAGCCCTGCTCGAGGCGGCCCCTGCACGCTGCCCCTGATGGAGACCAAAAGCCTGGTCTCGGGATTTCCCGCCACTGTGCTGAGGGCAAAGCAAAGCATCTGGCTATGAGGGGCTGGGACCACCTCTCTTTGAAGCAGGGAATTAGCCCCTAATGGTGTTTTTTTTTTTTTTTTTTTTAATGAGCATAGCCAAAGGTTCTATTTGAAATAGACTTTGAAAGAGGAAGTTCATTTTTGGCAGTGTTTATTTATTTATTTCTCTTCTTATGACTCCCCCGCGTCCTGTCCCCCAGGGTACCACCTAAATACAGTATACCCAGAGAGCCATACACTAACTGGCAGGTGGCATTTCATAACCCACAGAGCTTCCTTTTTAGACGGGAGTTTTTGGCACAGCGGGCAGAGGTGGGGAAACACAGCCACCACACACCCACGTAGGTAAACGGACAGGTGCGTGTCTACTCACATGCTCATGGCTGATTCAATTTCCTCTTCAAAAGTCAAAAACAAAACTACTGAGAGTCATCCTTTCCACTCTGAAAATTCATTTTTTACCCATTAATCTGATGCCAGTTATTTTAGAAATTATTTTTGGAATGCTTCCAGAAGATAGCTAACGTAAGTTCTCGAAGAAAAGAATGGGAGTGAATGTTTGGGACAGCCCGGGAGATCCCATACCGGAGTTCCTGGGTTCAAATCCCCGCTCCACTTCTGACTATAATTTCCTGCTAATGTGCACCATGGCAGGCAGCTGAGGACGGCTCAAAGAGTCGAGCCCCCGGCACCACATGACAGATACAGACAGGACTCCTAGCTCCTGGCTTTGGCCTGGCCCAGCCCTGGCTATCACAGGCATTTGGGGAGTGAATCGGTACACAGCACATCTTTATCTCTCCCTCTTCTCCTTCCCTCCCTCTATCTTGCTCTGCTTAAATAAATAAAACTTTTTAAAAGAAAAAGAGTAGGGAGATCATTATACCGAAAACCTTAGGTGAAGGGGAGCAACTCTACATAAACTGTAGTTCCAATTTTCCTGGTAACATAAGCAACAGGAGAAAGGCAGTGGACCGTGCAGTCCTCAAATGGAATGAGGCGGAGCCTTGCCCTGGCTCCTGCTCCTTCTATCCGACCACGGAGAAAACAGGTCTAGCAGCCAATTATCGGACACGGCTTCTAGAAGTCATTCCACTGACATGAAACCATGAACGCTCGTATCACAATGTTATATTAAAAGCTCAAGATTCTAACCTTTGTAGACTCAGTGTTATGACTTTGCGGATGGAGTCCCAGGTTAATCTAGGCACACAGACCACGCATGGGGACAGTCACCACAAGGAAACCAGCACTGTAAACCGAGGAGTGCAAGGACGAGGGATTCTCGCTACTTGTGTGTGATTTTTCAACATTCACCTAATGAATATTCATATCATCTTTAGAAATGAAGAAAAGTAAGTATCTGAAGAATTGCTTTGGGGCTGGCTTTGTGGCATAGCAGGTAAAGCCCCCACCAGGAACGCCAGCATCCCACATGGGGTCCTTGTCCTGGGTGCTCCACTTCTGATCCAGCTCCCAGCTAATGACCTGGGAAAAGCAGTGGAAGATGGCCCAAGTGCTTGGACCCCTGCTACCCACGATGGAGACCCAGAAGAAGCTCCTGGCTCCTGGCTTCAGCCTGGCCCAGCACCAGCCATTATGGCCATCTGGGGAGTGAACCAGTGGATGGAAGCGGTCTCTCCTCTCCCTCTCGAGAGTTCCCTCCATAACTCTGACTTTCAAATAAATAAATCTTTAAAAGAATGGTTTATAATAGAGAGTAATGAATGCAGCCATGGATTTAAAAGTGTCCCAAAAGTGTTATGACTGAAGTGATTATTGTGGTTTGAATGGGAGTTGAAAGAAGTCTCTATTGGAAGGTCAGAGCTGTCCCAAACGAAATGGTGTAACACAACAGGGAGAGGTAGGAAGTGTGGCAGACCGAAGTGTGCACACCTCACGGGAATGCAATAAAAGCCAATTCTTTTTTCAAAAGACTATGCTGAATAAAACGTATTCAGTGACCAAATCTGCCAGAGGTGTTGAAGGGTGAATAGGAGTTCACCAGCTATGTGAAGGCAAGGGAGAAGGGCAATCAGGTAAAGGAAGGGAGGTTGTCATGGGTGCACCTTGATGGTGTGTGAGGAAGCTTCTAGAAGTGCTTGTAGGCCAGTGCTGCGGCTCAATAGGCTAATCCTCTGCCTTGCGGCGCCAGCACACTGGGTTCTAGTCCTGGTCGGGGCGCCAGATTCTGTCCTGGTTGCTCCTCTTCCAGTCCAGCTCTCTGCTGTGGCCTGGGAAGGCAGTGGAGGATGGCCCAAGTGCTTGGGCCCTGCACCCCATGGGAGACCAGGAGAGGCACCTGGCTGCTGCCTTCGGATCAGCACGGTGCAGCAGCCGCAGCACGCCAGCCACGGCAGCCATTGGAGCGTGAACCAACGGCAAAGGAAGACCTTTCTCTATGTCTCTCTCTCTCTCACTGTCCACTCTGCCTGTCCAAAAAAAAAAAAAAGAAGTGCTTGCCAAGAGTAAATGTAAACCCAGGAGTGCCCAGAACTGAGGCTGAACTAGAGCTCACGGCACTGGAACCCTATGTCTTGAGACTCCCCTCCCCCTCCCCCAGCACACGCCCTGCCTTCACCCAGCAGACAAGCAGGTCTCCAGTCTTCCCAGCACAGGACGCCGAGGTCAAAGGAGAGTGGGGGACCACGGGCAGAGATTTCCTTGCATGCTCATCTTCTGTCTTACACACCAAGGCAAACTGTGTGCCCAGTACCATGGTACCGCAGACCTACAAAGTCCTTTTTAAAAGATGCTGAAATAGGCCGGCACCGCGGCTCACTAGGCTAATCCTCCGCCTTGCGGCGCTGGCACACCGGGTTCTAGTCCCGGTCGGGGCGCCGGTTCTGTCCCGGCTGCCCCTCTTCCAGGCCAGCTCTCTGCTGTGGCCAGGGAGTGCAGTGGAGGATGGCTCAAGTACTTGGGCCCCGCACCCCATGGGAGACCAGGATAGGCACCTGGCTCCTGCCATTGGATCAGCGCGGTGCACCAGCCGCAGCGCGCCAACCGCGGCGGCCATTGGAGGGTGAACCAACAGCAAAGGAAGACCTTTCTCTCTGTCTCTCTCTCTCACTGTCCACTCTGCCTGTCAAAAAAAAAAAAAAAAAAAGATGCTGAAATTAAATGCTCCACTATCTCAAGCCTGCCAGGCAAACCCACGTCCCAAGAAGATGAAGTGTGTTTGTGCACAAATCTTCATCTGCAGCTCTGCTTCCTTGCTTCGGTGATTCCTGCAAGCAGAATTCATAGGTCAAAGGATATTAACTTTTCAAAGGCTTCGTACAGCCTGCCAAGTTGTTTACCAGAAAGGGCGCGTCGTTGTGTAACCAGAAGACCACATTTAGATTTCATCAAGATCAATATTTGGCTACACTCTGCGGCCCTTGTCTCTCCTGGCTTGCTGTGTACCCTAGCTAGTCTACTTCCTTTTTCCTTTTTTTTTTTTTTAACAAAGTAATTTGACTGTGTACACATAGCTAAACTGAATCCTGTTTTTTGTTCATGCAACTAAGTTTTTTTAAAGAATTATTTTATTGATTTGAAAGTCAGAGTTACACACAGAGAGAAGTAGCGGCAGAGAGAGAGAGAGAGAGAGAGAGAGAGAGAGAGAGAGAGAGAGAGGTCTTCCATCCCAATTGGCCGCAATGGCCAGAGCTGGGCCAATCCGAAGATAGGAGCCAGGAGCTTCTTGTGGGTCTTCCCATGCAGGTGCAGGGACCCAAGGACTTGGGCCATCTTCTACTGCTTTCCCAGGCCATAGCAGAGAGCTGAATTAGAAGTGGAGCAGGCCGGCGCTGCGGCTCAATAGGCTAATCCTCCGCCTGCAGCGCCGGCACACCGGGTTCTAGTCCCGGTCGGGGCACCGGATTCTGTCCCAGTTGCTCCTCTTCCAGGCCAGCTCTCTGCTGTGGCCCGGGAAGGCAGTGGAGGATGGCCCAAGTGCTTGGGCCCTGCACCCCATGGGAGACCAGGAGAAGCACCTGGCTCCTGGCTTTGGATCAGCTTGGTGCGCTGGCCACAGTGTGCCGGCCGCGGTGGCCATTGGAGGGTGAACCAACAGTAAAGGAAGACCTTTCTCTCTGTCTCTCTCTCTCACTGTCCACTCTGTCTGTCAAAAAAAAAAAAAAAAAAAAAAGAAGAAGAAGAAGAAGAAGAAGTGGAGCAGCCAGGTCTTGAACTGGCACCTGCACTGTAGGCGACGGCTTTACCTGCTACGTCACAGCGCTGGCCCTGTATGGTATTCTTTATGACCTAAGATAATGGCTGTGAACTTTCTTTGTAGGAGAGCTGTTCACAGCTGTTCTCAGTGATCACCGTTGTTAGGGAAATGTTGCAGGCAGTGCACTTGAACGCATGGAGCGCACACAGCTCTAGACGGTGACCTGACTTGGTGACTGGTTCTTCCGTATCGGCTCCATCGTGTCCTCATGAGGACCCTGGGGTAGTTTAAGTGCTGGTGAGGGTCTGGAATGCAATGGACTTGGTGTGGGGAGAATGGAGAGAGGGATTCCAGAGGCTCTGGGTGGGAGACTCTGGCAAGATGTGCCGAATGGATACCGAGCATTTGAGGAAACCAAGCGCTGAGGAAGAAAACACTGGTGACTTCCCTTAGCGTCTCCCCTGAGATGGATGGTGAATCCATCAGCTGCTCCCGGGACTGCATAGCTCTGAACCTCCAAGAAAATCCAGACAAAGGGTCCAGATTTGGAAATAGTTAACATATGATTAGCACCTAGACCCCTGTGAGCAGAGGTCACCAACAGCATGTAGAACTTGAGGAGTGCTCGTGGCCAGGGATGAACCCTGATGAATGTATTTTGTGTCTACCACTATGATACACATAAGACTTAATTGCTGGGGCCGGCGCTGTGGCACAGCGGGTTAAAGCCCCAGCCTGTAGTGCTGGCATCCCATATGGGTGCTGGTTCAAGTCCCAGCTGCTCCTAATAAAATAAATAAATCTTTAAAAAATACCCCTCAGGAGAGGAAATAAATTAAGACAATGCCCAAATCTGAGTAGCCCAGTACACCGTCGATAATACCACTCTCTCCACCTGTGCCAAGATGCACATTCAGATACCAACCTAAACCAAAATACACCCTCATCTACCTCAACCTTATTTCTGACACCTTTAAGAACCATCCTGCTCCAGATCCTTAAAGGAGCAACAAGTATGGGGTTAGGTACCAAAAAGCAAATACGGTCATTTTGATTGATCTAAGACTTCATTCTAATCTCTATAATGCCTAAGAACAATCTCCATGGCAATTATAAACAGAGCTCATGTTATCAAGACAACTTCTAGCTTTTTACTCGTTATATAAAAAGCCTTCACTTGTAAGAAATGGCACCATCTTGGTTGTCTATTGAAGCAGTCACTTCCATCAGCATCGATGGTCCGTTACTCTACTTCCCGGCTCAGTGCCGAGCTCTAATGATGAGCGTAAGCACAGGCCCAGGCTGTGGACACGCCAGGACACACGTGTGTGCCTCAGACGACACGCTGCGGTCAGGGGGAAGCCAGTTAGGGAGAAATGGGACGTGGAGCCGATTTGCTTTAAATGGAAGCCGGGTGTAATGTGGAGTCCACTGGCCATGCAGGATGCTATCCGGGAGGGATCAGAGAGCGTTCCAACTCCACGGTATCTGGGTCTAATGAGCGAAGCACCATGGTAACCTGACTAAACTACAGTGCCCAGCTGTTTGGTAAAACACTAGTCCACATGCTGCTGTAAGGGATTCCTAAAAAATTATTTACTTTATTTAAGAGGCACAAGGACTGACAGGAACAGACAGACACACACACACAGAGAAAGAGAGGCAGAGAGGTCTCCCATCTACTGGTTCACTCTTGCAATGCACATGGGGGCCAACACTGGGCCAGGCAGAAGCTGGGAGCCCAGAACCCAATCCAGGTCTCCCACATGGGTGCAGAAGCCCAACTCCTTGAGCCATCATCTGCTGCCTCCCGGGACGCACATCAGCAGGAGGCTGGAACTGGAGGCGGAGCAGGGACCTGAGCTTCCATTTTGATGACGACGTTACCAGAATGTCTATAACTAATGCCTATAATTAATGCTGGGAATTGGACTTATTGCCTTTTATTAAAAAAACAAACCAGAGAGCTGTGTATTCCAATATGATAGCCACTAGTCATCTATGGCCATGATGAATACAATAGCATACACTTTGCAATACAATAAACTCAAAACTTACGTTCCTGAGCAGCATTAGTTGCATCCCAAGGGCCCGGCAGCCACGTGCATCTAGCGACTCCCGGGTGGCACAGCACAGACACAGAACATCTCGTCACCACACCAAGTCCTGCTGGGCAGCGCTGATGAACTATTATAAAACACTGACCCATGGCAACACAGTGTTCAACAAAGGCTTCAGAGGCACAGGATATGGGGCAGAAACCAACACATACTCACCCACTCACACACACACACACACACACACACACACTCTTCCCACAGACACCCCAGACCACTGCCCGCTCTGAGCCTCCCTCGGGACCCTGACAGACCGTGGGGCGGGGGAGCTTGCAAACACAGGCATGGACTGGGTGTTAAGAACAGGCACATGAATGCTGCTCCAGGTTGCACAGGCGCACGGGATAAACTATTACGGTGAATATTTTATTGTCCACACACAACCCTTCCTAGCCTCTGTCACCTCAACCCTTGTACAGCTTTGTGAAAGGGGAGGTTCAAAAACAACCAGGGTTTCAGCTCGCCTCTGAAGCTGCCTTTAGTTCTGATGTGTTACCACTTGGCTGCAGGCACGGCAGGTTGTGCCAGGCACTGCTGGGTGCTTAGCTCCAGGGTGGGACCACAGGGACCAATCACAGCCCTTGCTCCGCTGCTTTCTCCATTAGTGACTAAGAGACCCCAGAATGAGCCCTGAACAAGGGGTCTCAAGATCTAAGGCCTTGGCCTCGGCTCTGCTACTTGCTAGGTACGTTACCTGCCAAGCCAGGGGATGTACTCGAGTCTCAGTGTCCCCACCTATAAAATGGAGATAGTGATAATCGTTCATTCCTCCACTCCGTGTCTATGTATCTGAATACCTGCCATGTGCTGGGCAAACAGGCACGACTGTCCCTGCCCTCAAAGTAGGAGGCTTCCAGAAATTACGGCATGGGGGTAGTACTGTGGTGCAGAGGGTTAAAGCCCCGGTCTGCAGCACGGGCATCCCACATGGGCATCGGTATGAGTCCTGGCAGCTCCACTTTCTTTTTTTTTGACAGGCAGAGTTAGACAGTGAGAGAGAGAGATAGAGAGAAAGGTCTTCCTTCCGTTGGTTCACCCTCCAAATGGCTGCTATGGCCGGCGCACAGTGCCAATCGGAAGCCAGGAGCCAGGTGCTTCCTCCTGGTCTCCCATGGGGTGCAGGGCCACTGCACTCCCGGGCCACAGCAGAGAGCCAGACTGGAAGAGGGGCAACCGGGACAGAATCCGGAGCCCAGACCGGAACTAGAACCTGGGATGCTGACGCCGCAGGCGGAGGATTAGCTTAGTGAGCCGTGGCACCGGCCGCAGCTCCACTTCTGATCCAGCTCCATGCTATGGCCTGGGAAAGCAGTAGAAGATAGACCAAGTGCTTGGGCCCCTGCACCCATGTGGGACACCTGGAAGAAGCTCCTGGCTCCTGGCTTCTGATAGGCACAGCTCTGGCCATTGAGGCCATTTGGGGAGTGAACCAGCAGATGGAAGACCTCCATCTCCCTCTGCCTCTCTGTCACTCTGCTGAATTTCAAATAAATAAATCTTTTTAAAAATTAGGCATTAAGAACTTGGAAACCATAAATGCCCTTGAAAGCAAAAGCGTGGGGATGGGAGTTGAGGTGCAGTGGGTTAAACTGCCGCTTGGGGCCCCATACACATTCATCATGGGAAACCCAGAGGGAGTTTTTGTCTCCTGGCTTCATCCTGGCATAGTCCTGACTATTGTAGGCACTTGAAAAGTAAACTACTGATAGAAAATCTCCTGGGTCAGCGCTGTGGCAGAGTGGGATAAGCCTCTGCCTGCAGTGCTGACATCCCATATGGGTGCTGGTTCGTGCCCTGGCTGCTCCTCTTCTGATCCAGCTCCATGCTATGGCCTGGGAAAGCAGTAGAAGATGGCCCAGGTCCTTGGGTCCCTGCACCTGTGTGGGAGACCCAGAAAAAGCTCCTGGCTCCTGGTTTTGGATCAGCCCAGCTCCAGCCACTGCGGCAGTAGATGAAAAATTCATTCTCTCTTTCTCCCTCTGTAACTCTGTCTCTCAAATAAATAAATAAATCTTTAAAAAAGAAAATCTTCCATGTACTGCTGAAAAGAATGTAAATTCTTTAAGTGTAGGATTAAAAGTTCTGTAGATATCTGTTAGATCCATTTGGGCTATAGTGTTGATTAAATCTGCTGTTTCCTTGTTGATCTTCTGTCCAGTTGATCTATTTCTGAAAGTGGAGTATTGAAGTCCCCCAATACCACTGTATTGGAGCCTAAGTCTCCCTTTAAGTCCCTTAACATATCTTTTAAATAAACCGGTGCCCTGTAATTAGGTGCATATACATTTATAATAGTTACATCTTCCTGTTGAATTGATCCCTTAATCATTATATAGTACCCCTCTTTGTCTCTTTTAACAGTTTTTGTGTTAAAGTTTATTTTGTCTGACATTAAGATGGCTACGCCAGCTCTTTTTTGGTTTCTGTTGGCATGGAATATCTTTTTCCAACCTTTCCCTTTCAGTCTGCACGCATCTTTGTTGGAAAGATGTGTTTCTTGTAAGCAGCAAATAGATGGGTTTTGCTCCTTAATCCATTCAGC